>NC_090928.1:849346794-850596794 GCF_040938575.1 Ambystoma mexicanum
TCTAGGATGAGAAGCAGGTCCAGAACCACAAAAGAGGCACTTGTTGCAGATGCCTAACAGGAAATCACCAGAGTTCGCTATAGGCCAGTCCACCCTTGCCTACCTGTTGTAGTCTGCATTAAAGAATGTTCTGACTCACTGTGTCAAATGCCATTGATAAGTCATCAAGGATCAAAGCTGATGTTCCTCCATTGTCCAGGTGAAGCCTATTGTCACTCAATCAAAAGGATGACCATTTCAGATCCCTATCCTGCTGGACAAAAGTCAGCTTCTAAAGGGTTTAGGATCTGGAAGATCTTGATAAAAGGCAGCAGTTGAATCAGGGCGGCTTTCTCAAGATCTTTTTGCCAGGAAGGGGAAGTTAGAAATGGGACACAAAATAGAATATTCAGCATCTCAAGTAACAGAGGTAATACCTCATTTTAAAGGAGCCAGGCAATTTACCTGATCGTAGTGAGGAGTTCAATTATTGTCTCAATTGGGATGTGATGGGTGGGAGTAAAAAAAGTTTGTTACATATTTGTGGAAGCAAATGTCATTAGGTGACCCAAATTAATTAGGCAATAAACGCCAATGGGTGGGGGCATTTCTGGGTCGGTTAATGCCCCCAGAATGAGATACAGGCCTGAATGAAGCAAGGGTATTAACATTAGCCCTAGGGCATTACCAGACCCCATAATGCCTCCACCAGGAGGGGTTTATTGCTATTATCACCTATAGCTGAACAAACAAGGATTCCTAAAGAGACATTTCTGGATAAGAGTGCTGGATTTTTTAAATACTGGGTAGTGGAAAGCAAGAGAAGCTTAGCCGTGGTTTAACTTAGGGGTGTACCGAAATATGGCTTCGAGTAAGTATTGAATGAGATATTCAGCTTCTGCCCAATACTTTTTTAATCATCACTCGAAGCCAAATAGTAACTGTATGTCTGGAATCATACAGGCATGTCATGTTTATCCTTTAAAAGGATCATTAAACACATGCTACTGTTACTTTTTTGATTGAGTGAGTGCAGGCAGATCAAAGTTGTGAAAGTGCAAACAAAGTCGCTGCCCTTCATGTTCTGGACAGACAGACTTCCGTATAGTGGTTTTCTTGGGGATGGGGGTGTGAGCTGAAACACAACTCTCAATATTGATTATGTATCTCTGGTCTCCCCTATATTTTGCAGTTGAAAACCATTGAACTGATATTGCTATTGAAGTCATGAAGTCTTTATTGGAAATGGTATTTTCTTTAGGCGCTTACTGATTTGCTGATGGCCTGTGTGAAAAATCTTAAAGTTACAGGTTCCAATCCCACTAATTCCCAATCCAAATAATATTATTAAGTGGATTAATATAGCTGTTGCAGAGATCCCAGTAAGTTCCAAATCCTGAGAAAAATAGCTCAGGAGGTAATGTGCCTGCAGCAAAGAACTGTATTCAGCCTGCAAGCTAAGGTGATAAAGCAAGTAAAACGGCTTGGTGGAAATGTGTGTGTGGCAGAGATGTGCTTATAATATCAACAAATAGGTTACAATTCATGCCCTCCAAACTTTTTCTGTTGCCAAAATGAGCCTCTTTGAATTGAATAAAAGTGACAGATAATAATAAAGAACGTGGCTATATTTTTTTAAACCAAAATTCCCCTGTATGTGGCAGTAGAAATATTCCTCCCACCATTATAGAGTTAAAAAGAGGGATATTTGTGTAACAAAGAAAAGGAGATACAAGTTTACAATTTTTAAACATTGGACCAAATGGAGGTACAAGTAAGACAAATAGGTAAAATAAACATTCACATGCCAATAAAAGATCTGGAAATCAACACTGCCCGGCCCCTTGCCTACATGCTCAGTCGAGAACCATTGTGAACTCAGCATTCCCTATATATGTTTGTCTGGTGTCTTTTACCATGCCCCAAAACACGAAAAAATATACCCCACCCAAAGAAGAAAGACAAATACTATCAATTAATGAAAAGACACTTTTCACATGCCTCACCCCCACTCAGTACCACAGGTACAATGAATGGCTTTAGTGTTGCAAAGGTTTGTATTCAATAGCCCATCAACAGTCAGCAGGGTGCTAAATGATGTAATTATTCCTTTTGTGTTTCAGTCCCTTGATGGAACCTTAAGGCTAAAGATAGGCAGGCCCAAAAGGAACATTTGAAAGCACAAATCCCAGCCTGCCATCACAGTGCTATCATACATGCATACTATACTTTTGGGTTAGTTTTAGTTACTCAGGCCCTGCCCAACAAGCAATACATATTAATGCACACAAATGCAAACTGTGCTGTTATTGAACAGTTTATTTTCTGATAATGTATTCCTTTCAGGGTTTATACAAACATCTTCTGTATATAACAAAGAAAAGAAATGCAATAAGGAATGGATATACATATTTTAAAGTGTGTTTTTAATTTACAAAGTGTTTTTCTTGTTCACATAACTTTATTTATAAAAAATGCAACTATTCAGCTCTGTATTTGGCTCCAGCTGAGTACTCGTCCAACTATTCGGTATTCGGCATTCCGCCGAATATTTAAATCTACCATTCGTTACACCCCTAGTTTAACCCAAGCCAATTACTTGGCATCATCTCTCCACCTGATGAAAGAAAAAGCACAAATGATCTATGTTGTACTAATAGTCCCTGCTTAAAAAGAAAATGATCTGCATGTCATCAGCATAATTTGTGAATACCACATCCAGGTCTGTCAGGAGACTGCCCATGGGTTTAATATAGATGTTAAACAACAAGGAGGAGTCACAAGACCCTTGAAGATAGCACATAGCACAATCTTGGGTTGGGATACAAAATCCCCAAAACTGACCCTAGATGTTCTATTGGTGAGAAAAAATGGGAGCCTTTAAGAGGCATTTTTTGATACTGTAACTACCTGTCAGCCTTCTGATGCTGAACTTCCCAAAGTCCCGGATTTCCCTCCTCCTCTTCCTCCTCACCTGACAAACAGGAATCTGGAGTTGAAGATATCCAGGGTCTTCAGGCTCGGTAGTCCTTCTTCTTCTTCTTTTCTTTTTTTCGGAGCAAGTGTCTCTTTCCCAGAAGGAAGCCACAGGGTTATGCTATTAAAAAGCACTACCCGCGGCCCCTGTCCCGAGTGCGACGAAATGGGGAAAAAACCCAATAGGCACAAAAAACCACAACAGCAGATGAGCAGTATCAGGCGTCTGACCGCATATAATGCAGAGTGGAATTTGGGCCCCGCAGGCTTCCGAAGGATGTTGGAAAGGAAAGCCAAAGTGGAGTATCCCAGCACAGAGTTAGTGATGGAATGGACACAGTGTGTATGAACACTGCAAGGAGCACAGGCTAAGGTAAGCCTGCCTGGAAATTGACGTAAGACCGAAAGTATGGCAGGAAATAGCAGAAGCCAGAACACTGAGAGAGGAAACAAAACTCAGAGAGGAAAAGCGGAGCGGATACAGAAGAGAGGGCAGAAGCCGAGAGAGGAACAGGTAAGTGGCGGATGAGGTGAAGAAACACCGCCGAAGAGTAAACAGGAACGCAGCATACTGCGAAGGGCGACCGCCGGGAGAGGAACAGGAACAAAAGAGGAAAGCCCCGAAAGTCAGGAGCAAGAGAGGAAAGAGAGGAGAAACACAGCATTGTAGCAACCAGAGAAAGCACACAGCAGCGGCCGTGAGGCTGACCGAAGCGGGTTACAGCGCACAGCGTCCAGGGAGGGTGTGGCTAATAAGCCTCCCTGGTCACTGCCGTCACAACACTAGACCACTACCCACGTAACGCTGAGGAACGTGGCGGATTCTCTAATTGAGGCGTGAAAGCCGCGTTTGGGACCACAGTGTCGACGGCAGGCGGCGCATGTCACTACCTCACCAAGCTGTCAAAACAGAAGAGCATGATCTTGGTTGTCAAATGGAGGTGACACACCAGGATCATAAAAAAGTGTTTGGCTCATTGGTCAATGATCTGGGATACAGAATCTTTAACATCAATCAAAACAAGTTATATGCCCTTAAATCCATGTACGCCTGACTGATGATCTCCCAGTAGATGGTGATCCACCACAAACCTATGGATTTGTAGAGTTGCACATGTATCCAGGATCTTTAAGTTAAATTGAATGTTTGCTATGAGACTATAGCTAGAGTATTCCTCTTGAGCAAGAGTGGGCTTTTTATGGAAAGGGGTGGCCCAGTCATATTTGAGGTCATTAGGAATAAGTGAATCTTTGTAAAAACTAATTTATAAGACCTGTGATCATTAGGCTTAGGGCGTTGGGGCAATCTTCGATAATGCTATATCAGGGGTCTGCAACCTGCGGCTCTCCAGATGTGTTGGACTGCGACTCCCATGATTCTCCACAATTGACTGTGCTAATTAGAATTGATGGGAGATACAGTGCTAAAAATCTGGAGAGCCAAAGGTTGCAGACCCCTGTAACTGTGAAGGATCACCTGAACCATTGGTTGGGTTCATACTTAATATGATGCCCTAGTTTAAACTACAGAAATAGGGCACAATTCAAACGGTTGTGAAGCTGGGATAGGAAATGTGACAGAGTTCCCTATTTCTTTAAGAACACAGTCACTAACTGATTGAGTGACCCGAGCCTCTAAACAAGGATTAATAAGTGATCTGTTTTTTTTCACAAAAGAATGATTGAATTTTGTTACACCAAGTGATGGATGGCTGTATTTTTGATGGGAAGCTATAGCAATTGTTAAGTGTGTGCAGGATGCTAAACTGTTTTTTGGTGGAATTTGATATTGATTCTTTTTTATGGCATGATACACGCGCTTGGACTCTGTAATTACTGACTTACAGGTACTGCAATTTAATTAGATTTTTGAAGTATTTTCTGGATTGAGATATCTTCTCCAATTTATCTCTGGTTTTCTCAGAGCAAGCTTAAGGAGAGCACATTTGGCCATGTACCATCAATTTCACAATGTATTAGATTTCATTACTTTTGTTTTCACAGATGCAACCTCGTTAATCAAATGTGATAAAAACGAATTGTAGGTTTAGACAATCAGACTTGGGGATGTTCCCCCCTTAAGGACTAAATCAATTTTGCACAAAAGGGAATTAAGATAGTGACCAGAGAGCCTGTGATTATCACTGTAAGAAATGATTGTGTTGTCAGAGCTTTTTGCCATCAATGTTATTATTATTATTATTATTATTATTATTATTATTATTATTATTATTATTATTATTATTGCATTCATTGAGCATGGAACTAGCTTTGAAACGCAACAGAGCACTTTACAGAGTTATACAACAATACAAAAACATAACAGAGTGCTTGGACAGAGGTATACAACAGTGCAGATGCTTAATGGAGTGCTTTTCAGAGGTAACAATAGAACAGATATACAGTGGGGGTAGGATACAGAGAGGCACAGAGGAAGGGTACAGCTGTACCGGGTGGCAGGGAGGAGAAGGGTGGGCGTTGTCTAGCGATTCAAGTGGCACAAGGGGTGTTGTGATGGCCTAGGTTTTGAGGCCAAGAGATTTCTTGAAGAGGTGGGTTTTGAGTTATTTTCTGAATTGTAGGAGCGTGGGGTGAGTGTGATGCAGATGGGAAAAAGGTTGCATAGACTTGGGGTGCAGGCAGAGAAGGCTTGTTTTCTGGTGCTTTCCTTTTTGCAGTGGCAGATTTCAAGTCTTTACGTATCCTGGCTTCTAGTGGTGCACTGCCCACCGGAGATGCTGAGTTCTCTACGAGGTAGCTAGGTGACTTGACGGAGACTGCCTTATAGATGATGCAGCAAGACTTGAAGGTGATTTGTGCATGCAGTGGCAGTGGATGAAGGTTGATGAAGGACGGGGTGATGTGGTCATATCTGAGTAGACCCTTCATGAGTTGTGCAGCTGCATATAGAACACTTCTCAGGGGTACAAGGGAGCATGAAGAGAGGCCTTCGAGGAGTGCATTGCCCCGCATCCAGGTGGGACAGGACCACTGCTTGAACAGTGGATCTAAAGCTGTCCGGAGGAAGGAAAGTCTTGACATTTCGCAGGAGGGAGAGCTGATAACAAGTTGTCTGAGTTTTCTTAGCTATGTTGTCTTGAAGGAGAGGTGTTTGTTGATGTGGATCCTGAGGGACTTGGCACAGGAGGTGAGCTCAGGTGTAAAGCCCTCAGAGTTCATGGTTGATAGCCAAGTCTGTATGTCTGGGAGTTCAGTGTTGATGATGAGGAGTAGGAATTGGGCTTGGAGGGGTTGCGCTTCAAGTATACACTGGACATTCAAGACTGAATTAGCGAAAGACAGATTTTGAACCTATGGCTGTCCTCGATGGAGTAAATCTTAAGGTATAGCTTTGTGTCATCTGCAGATTTGTGGCTGTGGATGTTGTGTGTGGTTAGGGGGGCTCCCAGAGGCTCCATGTATAGAATGAAGATCACCATGGAGAGGATGGAACCCTGCAGGACTCCACAGGTGATTGGTTGCATTGATGATTTAGAAGTCCATCTGAAAAAACTGCTGGTGGGTGGTGAGGTAGGACTTGAGCAAGCGTAGGACAAGGTTGCTGATGCCCATGCATCGATGTAGGATGTCCATAAGTGCCTGGTGGTCTACTCTGTCGAAAACGGCTGAGAGGTTGAGTAGAACCAGAAGGCATGGGTGGCTGTCATCAAGGATGTTGAGGGTGTTATCGACCACCTGTATTGTTGCTGTCTTCGTGCTGCATCTGGTCACAACTGGATTGGTAGGTTGGAGGAGATTGTAGGTGTCAATGTGT
The DNA here is from genome assembly GCF_040938575.1 of Ambystoma mexicanum. NCBI lineage: Eukaryota > Metazoa > Chordata > Amphibia > Caudata > Ambystomatidae > Ambystoma > Ambystoma mexicanum. The sequence continues at coordinate 849,353,525 of NC_090928.1, forward strand.
TGCTGCAGTTATGCGGCTACTGCTTTATCGCCGATCATACCTACGAAGGGAAGATGGGTGATGGGGCGATAGTTACCTAGGTTGTCGGTATCCAGAGTGGGTTTCATTAGTAGAGGAAGGATTGTTCCTGTTTTTACGGTCGGTGAAAGGTGCCTTGAGTTAGGGAGCTGTTGATGATCTCCAGGTAGGGAAAGAGAGCTTCTCTGGGAAAGTTCTTGAGTATGGATGCTGGGAGGAGGGCAACCAGGGTTTTTACCAGGTCCTCTGTCGAATATGTCTTGAGTGTTGTCCAGGGTGTCAAGATTTCACAAGTAGGGACGGTAAGTGCGTCTGCGTATGTAGAGCTGGTGTCTATGTGCTGGCGAATCTTGCTGATTTTGTCTATGAAGAAGGTGTTGATGGCAGTGGATTTTTCTATGGAGTGTGGTATGGCTTGGGCAGATAGCAGGTGGGTGCAGTGCTTGACCTCTTTGAAGAGGGCTTTGCTTTTTTTGTTAGCTTCTGCAAGGGTGTTCTGATAGTAGGAGGCCTGGCCTGTTTTGATGAGTTGTCAGCGAGTTGTTCAGAGTTAATTGAGGAGTGCCAGTTCGGATGAGGTCCTGGAGCAGCGCCAGGTTTTCTCTTGTTTCCTGAAGACTCTTTTGCTGAGGTTGAGTTCTTGCTCGTACCAGGGTGCTGATGGTTTTGATTTGCAGTTGTGATGTTTCAAAGGCGCATGTGATTCGATGGAGGCTGAAAGGGTGGTGTTGAGTGCTTCCAGTAGAGAGTCGCAGTTTGGTTAGGGGTGGTAGATCCATGTAAAGAGGAGGGATCGGTTTATGAAAAAATACAACCCCATGATCGGACAAATGAATCATAAGGGAGGAAGGATCAATAGGACTTGAATTCCATGTAATAACCCAATCTAATGTGTGGCCCTTATTGTGCATATTATGTGTTTTTATATACATTATTCAGCGATGCCCACACAGCAACAAGAATAATACTTTGTGTTTTACAATATTGGTTCATGCTGGATTTGTCCACTTCTAAGGGAAAACAGGTGTTATTATTACCCCATAATGGTATTCAATGTACCAACCTCAGAAAGATTAAGGGGCTGGGCTGAATTAACCCTGCCGCTCGGTTCATACTTGCAAAGCAGAGGTTGGACCCATGTCTTCAATAAGCACTTACCTTGTGAGCTATCCATCTGGACATCCACTTCAAGTTATACAAAAAGTACATAAAGAAGATAGCTGAAGATTATGGCATGTTAACAACTCTAGTATCTTGGAATCACCGTCCCCGGGATCTAGCCATAGACGCTACATCAGAAGTAGCAATAATCAACCTATACTGGAACCCGGATAGAGTCTCCACTGAGGGCTTCTGTACGGAGATTGCGAATATCATCGATAAAACTACAATCGACCTAAAGGTCCCCCACATAATAATATGCAGCGACTTGAATGCAAAATGTGTAACCGACAAATACAAAGATGATAAGCCTTCCTATCCCGTGGCCGATGAAAGAGGTAAAGCGTGGTCAGAATTAATGAAATCACATAAGCTGTACAATGTGGCAGAACTGGTGGAGCATAAATCCCGAATTCCAACATGGGAAAGGCCGGGTGCGGAGGCTACTCTCGATTACATTTTCATCACCGAAGGTTTGATCCCGTATCTGACGGACTTCACAGTATACCGGACACCAAAAAGTGACCACAATCTGCTGCAGATGTCCTGGGGCGGTCTTATGAAGGAAAGAAGGCACTACCTACCAGTGGTAAGCTCTAATATGCAGCAAAACCGACTTCGTCTCTCATCTAACAACGTGAGAGGGTTGGAAATCGCTCTAAAGCAAAAAGGGGAGGCCCCGCCGGAAAATCTAACAGAGGGAAGACCTGAATATGTATCGCTGCTTGTGCCCTACAAAACAAGTTTTGGAGGCAAGGTGAAAAACCCTCCAAATCATGTCCACACGTTCAACCAAGAGGTGGTGACAAAAAGACTGGAGCTGAGAAAGCTAAAAAAGAAAGCGATCAAGGCAGGGAAGAGGGAGGCATGAACTGAATACCGCACTGGCGAGAAGATTTACAAGGCTTGGCTAAAACATCATCGCCAAACACTGTACCAGAAGGATGCAGAAGCTCAGAAATAGAAATTGCCAAAAAGCGCCACCACTCTCGAGTTCAGTATCTGAAAAAAACTGGATCTCCCACTACTCAGACTTATACCGCGCACCAGGGGACTCGCCCCACCAGATTCAAAAAGGAGGGGAATACCCATGGATTGATTTAGCGAATCAGGAAAACATCTTAAGAACAATTGCCAAGTTAAAAACTTCAAGGGCACCGGGCCCGGATGGACTGACAAATGTGGATATTAAAAAGCATCCATCAGCATGGGCAAATGCAATCTCCAAACTCTTTACCCAATGCCAGACCCAGAGGCAAGTTCCAAAATTCTGGACAGAGGCAATTCTAGTCCCAGTATTTAAGCAGGGCAATAGAAACCAACCGGCTAACTACAGACCGATTGTACTTCTAGATATAATTGGTAAAATCTTTGCCTCGTTGCTGTTACAACACTTCAAGGACTGGGCCGCCATCTCCCCAGCCACGGACTGTTTCCAGACAGGATTCCAAAAAGGTACAGGAACGGCAATTAATCTTCTGATCCTGAGTATAATCAAGGCCAACGCAAAGAGAAGAGCTACTAAAGTTTACATGGCACTAATAGACCTCTCGCAGGCCTTCGATACAGTAGATCGTAATAAGCTATGGGCCAAACTGACAGCATGGAACTGTCTGCGACCAATTCTCGACTCCATCCTGGCGCTCCATACGGAAACATCATTAAGGGTCCGTCTAAACCAGCAAGGGGCCCTCTCCGACATGATTTACACCAAACGGGGAGTGAAACAGGGATGCCCCCTGGCCCCGGCCCTGTTTATTGCATTTATTGGGGACTATCAAGAGTCTGAGAAAATGGTGCGAGCATTCCCTCCTAAAGTAGGAGGGAAGAAAGTGTCCAGGCTTTGGTATGCCGACGACCTGGTTCTACTGGACCAAACAGCGATCGGCCTTCAGCGCCAGTTGACCAACGTGGCGGCCTACATGAGCACGAACAATCTGCAAATCAACAAAACGAAAACCAAAATCCTGATACTCTCTGAATCAACAAAGAGCACAAAATCAACCTTCAGTTGGACTTTGGGACAAACTAAAATCGAAGTCATAACCGAATATAAATATCTCGGAGTAATGCTTGACAACACGCTCCGTGAAAACTCACTCCAAAACTCACTCTGGTCGAAAGTGCGAAACCTAACTTCTCAAATGCGGGCAGTCGATGGGAAATTTGGAAAATTCTTGTGGTTCCCCGCCCTACAATTCTACAAAACTAAAGTAGTTCCAACCATTACTTATGGCATGGCAGCAAACCTCAATCTCCCGGATGAACTATGGCCGCGCCTAGAAGGCTTCATTTGGAAATCAGTATTAGGCTTGCCTAAGTCAGCTCCCCTTCCAGCAATCCGTCGAGATTTAGGTTTGCTATCTCTTGGAGCGGTGGTGACCATATCTGCAATGCAACTATAGAGGAAAATCCTGCTCCAAAGCTCCCCCCCAATTTTCAAAATCGTGGCGGCTGAATTACAAGGACGGAACTGCAAAGCCTTGGTGAACTGGGAAAAAAAAATCAAGATCGCTATGGAGGCGGTAGTGTATGATGAAGAAATACTAATTTCAAACCCATGCCGTGGCAAAACTAAGCTAAAGCAGCAAGACTGGATCTGTACAAACGAAAAAGCTCTTCTTTACAAATCACTAAAGCACCTACCCCCTTCGCAAAATCGCCTAAAGGAACCCTTAAAGTACTGTGACAAGTTCCCGAAAAAAAATCTAAGATGAACTTTTATGCGGGCACGGCTGAACTTACTGCCTACTAGAGAAATTCTATCTAGTAGAGCGCTGTCCCCATCAGCGGAGTGCCGTCTATGTAGTGTGCCGGACAATCGAGAATCACTCTGACATCTGTTAATGATTTGTCCAGCATTATCCTATGAGAGACAATCCTACCTGACACCACTCTTCAACGAAGCCAAGATGTTGGATGAGGAAACCTCCTGGTCACGGCTGATAGCCGGGGACTCGGCTAAATGGTCCAGAACAGCCGCGAAATTTTTGACTGTCGCCCTGCAAAGAGCTAATGGGCCTAATTGCAAGAGCCTCCAGGTAGCCCCTGAGGAGGCACCCACGTTAAGCCCGCTCTCGAGTCTAGAGTAATGAAAGGAGTCCTCAGGAGTGGTGTCCTTAGGTAGTAAACAAACTGCGCAACAGGGAATGTGAACTTCGAAACATGTTTTGTAAAAACCTATGAGGTTATAAGCAAATAAAAAAAAAAAAAAAAAAAAAAGTACAGCAGTTGATCGTGAGAGCTCAGAAGGGTATGCAGAACCAAAGAGCTGAATCTGATAGTTGAATGAACCGAAATGGATAAGGCTTTCCAAGAATGAATGGGTGGCAGAACTACGCAGAATCTCATTGATGGAAAGGGTGTTGCGGAAAAGACGTAAGAATTTGGAAGAATGTGAAGAAATATGGTCTTGGTTTCTCTTGGTTGAAGTGTAAATAGTCCCAAAACCAGAGGGGAGTGGGAGAGAGAGTTTGAATAATAATCTGGCTGGACGCTGGTGTAAATATTTGTGCTGTAGATATTTATTTTTGTTAAATGAAAATATGTAACTACAAAAAAATAAGAACAGAGAGAGTGTTTTGAATAGGAAGAGAATAAGCAATAAACGCAAGGCCCGAGTAGCAGAATGAAGGTGGCAAGGAGAGCATGGACAGCAACAAGAGAAGGGATAAGCAGACTGTGAACAAACTGGCAGACAATGCGGAAAATGTGAAGAAAATGAAATTGAAAATAAGCAGTCCATATAGGCCAGAGGCAAGAATCAGGAGAGGGAGGTGCAGGATCATACAAAACAAGAGCAGACTATGGTAACTTAAAACAAAAAAACTGAAGTTGGAAAAGAGCACAGAAGGAGCAACTAAGAAAAGAGCAGGGCCATAGTCAAGAGCAGAAAAGACAAGAATGAAAATTCAAGGCAAGGTGTCCTTGAGTGTCATGAATTTAGACATTTTGTGAATGTTGTATACATTATACCTAAATGTACAGTTATTCGACGTTATTTTACTAAAAAAATAGGAATTAAAGTGAGAGAGACGGGAGGATGTCAATGTTTGTAGCTGTAGGGAAGATAAGCAGAAGGATACAACAGTGTCCACTTAAGCAAATGATGAGAAATGAACATACATTTCAAGATCACACATTGCAGTGTGTCAAATAAAAGAGTCCCTAAACTATGGTGTGGATTTGGCAGAATGTGTGTCAAAAAGATATTTTTTAAAGGCATGCCACGATATTAGTGATTGTGGGGCATTTGTTTTGCTAGACTTTAGCCATTGGGAGCTGATGTGCTTTCTTTGATTGTGGACAGTGGTCTTAACATGCACAGAGACCATATAGCAGGAAGACAACTTACACGCAACTTTCCGCACTCCCAGAGATTAACTAGTGTGCATTAACTGCAAGAATCGGATTCACATTGCGGGTTCTTATAAGGACATTGAAATAATTAAGGGACCATTTTGATTACATGTGTTTAAAGCTAAATAGCCAATTAAAATGTAAGTAGATCAAAGAACTATTTTTACGTCTGGATTTCCTTTGAACTTGGTAGAGGCATTGTAATATTTAATTATAAAGTTTTTTGACAGATGGTGTCTGTTAATTAATTTCATAATAGTAATTATTTAAAACATCCTCTCTTTGTGGTTCTTATTTTCTATCAGCAGAGACACAATATACCGCTGTTCTATTAACTCAAATGTTAATGATTGTGCTGGTTATGTGCTGGGAAAGTCTTAAGGAACAGAAAGTTGTCACTTAACGTAGAGTTTCCATATGGTGGGCCATGTTATGTTATGTTATATGGCACGTATGTAGCGCCCTATATGTCATTGGAATGATCTTAAAGCCCTAGGGACCGTAGTCCAGGTCAGTCGAGAGAGTAGGGTAGAATACAGTGCTTGGGTGCACTGAATATGTGTGCAGCCAGTGTGATTTGTGTGATGGTGGCAGCATCCTAAAACTTGGTGCAGTGGTTGTGAGATCAGTTGAATGTGTGTAATCAGGTGGTTGGTCTCCGAGACTGCATTCTGGTGGCATTAGGCCAGTGTAGGATATGTATGTGTGCAGCAAGGCTGATTTATTAGTGGGGTAAAGCTGCGTTCTAACAGATTGTTGAGGTGTTCATGGAGAATTGTTCACATGTGTGCAGCTAGGAAGACATTGATAGAGTTTGTTGGTATAGAGTGGAGAGTGAGCATAGTAGTGTTAGGAGAGCTGAGTACCGTGAGTGGATGATTTACTCTTAGGAGTGCACTGTTCCTGGTTACTTTCTGGGTCTGGATGAGCTGACAATGATCATCCTCATGTTTTGCGGTAACGGTATTATGAGTTAGATTCAAAGGCTTGTCTGGAGTAAGTTATAATTTGCACGGTCAGATGGTCATAATTCTTAGGCTCAGCACTATGTGTAAGGGAGCCCATTTTCTGGGTCCCCTGGTGTGGTTTATGGTGGGTTACTGGGTAGGTCTTGGCAGGATACTGGTTATAGGTCAGGAAATATCTTGCAGCATTGTAGTCCTACTGAGGCAGTTGTGTTAAAGGACAGGCTGGACAGAGGTTTTGTGGAGTCTGGTTGTTTTAGTGCCTTGAGTGGGTTTCTATCTTAGGTATGTAGTCGGGCATGGTAGGGAGTGAATTGGGATGCTCAACTTGATCGCACGAGAGTCTGTTAGGCCTGTGTAGTAGTATCGGGAAGCAGAGAGTCAGAAGATGCATATCCTAGAGCCTGCAGGACACTAAGACTGCCAACGGTGGCCTCACAGTTCCTACTCCCACCTTGATGTTTTATTGGTCGGTTTCTGTGCTCCCTGTCCTCGGTATCCCTAGGAATACTTGTGGACTGGCGGTAATTACTTTGCAATTTAAGGTAATTGAACTCATGATTCTAGAATTTTGGTGAGTTTCGCCGGCCTTAGACAGTCCTAATCATGGTCTATGGAAAAAGCCAGGTTTTTAGAGCTTTACGGAAGGCAATGTAGTCTTGGATGTGTCGAATGTGAGGAGGGAGTGAGTTCTACAGAGTCGGAGCCAAAGTTGAGTAGGCGAACCCTCCAATCCTGGTCGAATTGGAGGCTGGAATCACTAGTAAGAGGGCAGTGTTTGACCTTAAGGTGCGTGATGGGTGGTAGGGTGTAATCTTCTCTTGTAGGTATGCTGGGCCGGTCTTGTGCACTCTTCGGTGGGTAATGCAACAGGGAGCAAGTGAAGGGTGAGGAGAACGGGGGAAATGTGATCCCTGTGTCCCAGTGCAAGAAGGAGTCTGGCAGCAGCGTTTTGGTCTCTTTGGAATTTGTTAAATTGGTATGCCGGTGTACCTAGATATAAGGAGTTGGCATAGTCCAGTCTCGACATAACAGTGGACATAATAGTGGCGAGTCTGTTGGTGTAGGTGAGGACAAATGTGTCTTAGGAGCTTGAGGTGGTAGTTACAGGATGTTGATACATTATTGATCTGATGGGAGAGGGTTAAGCCTGAGTCCATAGTGCAGCCAAGGTTTTTGACTATTTCGGAAGTAGGAGGGGGGGTGCCAAGGGAGGGGTGCCATGGGTGTGGCTGTAGGAGAAGGGCAGTGTTGCCGCACACCATGATCTCAGTTTTATCTCAGTTCAGAAGGAGGTGGTTTCTTGACATCCATCAGTCAATGTCTATGAGGCAAGCTTCAAGGTTGGGTCGTGGGTTGAAGCTTGCTTTGGGAATTCTCACGATAATTTGGGTTTCGTCGGCGTAGTTGTAGCAGGTGAGGTTGCGCATGCGGTTGATCCATGGTAGAGGTTGAAAAGGAGAGCAGGGAGGCAGGCACCTTGTGATACTCCAGTGTTCACGGTGCGAGCGGTTGAGAGAAAAGGGGAGAGGAAAGTGATTTGTTTCCTGTTGAGGAATGAGGCAGTCCATTTGAGTGCCGAACCTCAGATTCCTAGGGAGTGGACTCGGTCAAGGAAGAGAGAATGGATAACGGTGTCAAAGGCGGCTGACAAGTCAAGGAGAACCAGCCTTGCACAGTCCTCCGAGTCTGTGGAGACCTTGATATCATCCCAGATCGAGATAAGAGTGGTTTCAGTTCCATGGCGCAGCCTGAAGCCTGATTGAGTGGGGTCGAGTAGGTTGCTGGATTCTATGAAACGGTTGAGCTGAGAGTATGCAGCGCGGTCAATGAGTTTCACCAAGGATCGGGTGTTGGAAATTGGCTTGTAATTCTTTGGCCCAAGGGGGTCGAGGGATGCCTTCTTTAGAAGAGGTTTGACATGTGTTATTTTAAAGGCCTCGGGAAAGATGCCAGAGGCGACATAGTCATTTAGTATGGACTTTGCTTGTTCTCCTGCACATGTGAAGGAAAATATATATATATATTTTTTTTTGTGTTTAATCACTTCGGATTTTTTTACAAAACAAAGAAATAACTGAAGTTCCATTTAAATGGTTTCAAATTCAGTGTCTGGTTCGAGTAAGTGCAGGTTCTCCAAAAGGAAAAAGGAAAACGACTGCTGTTGGAGCGTGTGGCATCCCGGCGAGCGGCTCTGGGACGGCAAAAACAAGAGCCGGGTGTAAAGAGGCCTAACTTGTTTCAGCCCTTTGTTGGAAAGATCGACAGGAGAGCAGCAGTCGGCTATGCTTCTGTGGGACGCTTTAAGTTGATGATGTGGTGCATGATGTTTACCGTGGCTAGGGCCCAGCCAGGCTTGTCGCCTGCGATCAACTTGTTCCAACAGTTTTCCTCGTCGGACGCTGAGAAGTCGGAGATGTAGTTCTTCAAATAGATACGACGGATTTCTCGAGTCTTGGGGCAATTCAGCAGGAGATGACGAATCGTTTCTTTTTCAGTAGGGGATTTACAGTAACGGAATTGACTTGTGTTCGATAGGCCTCTAATTGCCAGGATTTCGTTTGTCTCTAGGAGATTTAGGCGAATTTTCAAAAAGTAGAGACGGGCTGCTCTACTTGGGAAAAGTTTAAGGTATGTTTGCAATGTGTCCTGTTTCTTAAAGAAAGGCGTAAGGTGGCTGATGAGTTTATATTTGTTTGCTGTTTCTATGGTTTGAATCCAGTCCCACTCTTTAATTTTTTTGGAAGTTTTTACTGGATTGGTTATCAGCTCTTCCTTGCAGCTTTCGGCTGAGTGTAGGAGGGCAAGCATGTTTGATTCCCATTTCAAAAGTGAGTTGCATGATTTCATTTCGAGTTCCTGGTTTATCAGGCGATAGGCGTATGGGGACCCTGGCGTAATGCATTTCCTGTACAGTAGAACACTGTTCAACGTGACCGAGGTTCCCAGGGATAAAAGACCGAGTTCTCTCCTGAGCGGTGCTATCGGTGTCGATTTCGGGAGACCCAGGATTTTCCTCCAGAATAGCGCTTCCAATTTAGGCCATAGCTCTGCCGGAAGGTTAGGCATGGCGTCTGCTCCGTAGGTTACCATAGGGATCACCTTCTTTTTGTAAAAGTCCCTTACTGGGATTAAAGAGTAACGGCCAAATTTAAGGTCGATTGCCTTTCCCTGGATTGATAGGTTCTTGACTTTGTCGATGAGGGTTTCTTGCATTGATTTGTCTTTCGCAGAGCTGTCCAACGTAACTCCCAGGTACTTAAAGCTGTTCACCGTTTCAATTTGAGTGGCGCCGAAACGAAGGTTGATCTTTTCCGCTTTCTTTGATGTTTTTTGGAGCCTCATCGTTTTGGTTTTGGATTCGTTGATTTCTAAGTTGTTTTCGTCCATGTACCTTTGGAGGTTGTTTAGTTGTCGTGGGAGTCCTATGGGAGTCTGGTCCAATAGGATCAGGTCATCGGCGTACAATAAGCGGCTGATCAGGACTCCTCCCAGTTTTGGTGGGAAGGAGCGGATTAGTTTTTCGGAGTCTTGGAAGTCCCCAAGGTAAGTCCAGAACAGCGCTGGGGCGAGTGGACAGCCTTGCTTGACGCCTCTAGATGTTTTTATCTCTCCCGAAAGGGACCCTTGTTGATTTAACCTTACTCTCATTGACGTGCCTGAGTATAAGGCTTTGATCGGGTTCAAGATCTCGGGTGGACATTTCCAGTTTGTTAATTTCTGCCATAATCTAGTACGATTCACTTTATCGAAGGCCTATGTTAGGTCAATAAACGTGATATATAGGTCAGGTTTGCCTTCGGAGATCTTGTTTTTCAGTGTGTTCAATATCAGGATGTTCGCGTTCGTACCCAGGTTCTTCTTGAATCCTGTTTGGAGGTTGTCTTGGCAGGGGGCGTTGGTTGCCCATCTAAGGAAATGTTGCAGGAGGAGGGATCCAAATAGTTTGCCTATTGAGTCCAAAAGAGCTATAGGACGGAAGTTAGTTGGATCGGCTCTGTTACCCTTTTTGTAGATTGGAACTATATTCGCACGGGTCCATGATGGCGGTATTGATCTAGAAGCTGCGCAGCGAGCAAATATAATACTCAAGAGGTGTGACCACTCTTCAGGGTGGGTTTTGAGATCGATGTTTGTTATCCCATCCGGGCCAGGTGCGCGGGACGGTTTTAATTTTCTTATCTGTGTTAGAATATCGTCCTGGTCGGTGATGTTAATCCATGCAGAGGTGGTTTCGGGTGTTTTACTCTCGGTAGGCATCGGTTCTTTGAATAGGTTTTCAAAGTGGGCCTCCCATACTGCGGCCGCGATTCCATTTAGTTGGTCAGGAGGGGCTCCTGGAGTAGCCGAGTGAATGAGGGTCCAGAAGTCTCTGGCATGGTTGCCGTTTATTGCCCTGAGGATGTTTTCTGCGTCTTGCTGGAGCAGGTTGTGTCGATGGCCTCTCAGCCAGTTTTTATAGGTTTTTACGGCTGTTGAGACGGCAGATGCAGCTGAAGGTTGGTTCAGTGTCAGAGCGAGTCTTTTAGATCTCCTTAACTCTCTCTTTTTCTCGTGAATTAGTTTATCGAATGTGTGCCTCCGCTGTGGATGGTTTTCCCTGTTCCTTCCACATGGGATTCTGAAGGCTATCAACAGAGGAGTGTAGTCAGCCGATGACGGCTGATTTCGTGAGGTAAGGTCTTTGTAAGCTGTTGTTAATGAGTTTACAGCTTTTTCCGTCATTTTCAATCTAGTGCCTTGCGGTGTTAAATCGATGTTATTTGGCATCGTGATCTTGTTTGGCGCCACCGAGATCCAGGTGGTTTCTAGGAGATTGTGGTCACTCTCCTCTGTTCTTTTCACATTGAATGAAGTTACCAAATTTAGTAGTGGCCGAGAGACGAAGATGTGGTCTATTGTAGATTTGGAGTTGGCTCTTTCCCAAGTTGGGAGCCTCTTTGAGTCGAGGAAGGCGTGGTCAAGGTTTAGGAAAGTTCTAGATTCCATTAGCTTTAGCCATTTAGATGCCCTTTGGTCAATAGGAGGGTCTTTCGATTTGGCAAGAGGAGGGTTGTCAGGGTTGTGACATTTGATGTTGAGGTCCCCGCATATGAGTATGTGGTCGACTTGATGGTTTAAGTGAATCCAGTCGATGTCTCGTTCCATTTCTTTGATAAATTTCGAAGTGTTAGTCGTGGCCGGGTTCCAGTATGTAGTGATGATGACCATCGACTTTGAGTGGCCTACGGTGTTCTCTGTGGCAAACGACCAGTTTAGCTTTATCATCAGCGTGTCGTGGGTCTCTTTCAGTTTTTCTATGTTCGTTAGACCTCGACCGCTTCGGATTGCGACAAGTAGGCCAGCAGTCGGCCTACCTGTTAAGCCTTTTTTGGCTGCGACTATGTTGGTCACATACCCATCGATGATCGGAGGATGAAGGAGCCAAGTCTCTTGGAGGCAAATGATGTCGTATTCGTTCCAGTTAATAGAGCTCGGGGTAGTTAGATGGTAGAAGCCTCTGGTGTTCCATGAGCATAGTTTTATTCGGTCATGAGTCCGACTGTGTGGGTCTTTGGACGTGTCGCAGTAGGTATGGTACATTGATGGCTATTTTTGACGCTGGGACTTCAAGGCCTTAGGCAGCCATGACCACATAGTCTCAAGGGTGGAGGCTGGCGTGGATTTTACCACGTTTGCGTAGGTCTCGTTTTGAACCTTCCTTTGAATTTTCCTTAAATCTGTTGGTTGCCGTTCTTCCTGGTTGGTTCTTTGGGGTACTGGGGAATGCTTCGTTTTCTGGGGGTAGTCGCCTGATGGAGGCGAGTGGTCAGTTTGTTTAGTGGGAAGTTTCAAAGGATCTTTCTGAACAGTTGAGTTTGTGGGTTCTTTCCGTCTTCCAATGTCTTTGACACTTTTCGTGAGATGATGCTGGTGTTGATGGACATATTTTATGTCAGTTTTCCCATTTGTACGTTTCATGATGGGTTCTGATACCTCGTTTTTACGGGTTTTTATTTCCCTTGTTGATTCTCTTAAGTCGTAACCCATGGTTTGCAGGTCTTCGACTGCTGCTCTTAGTGTTTTATTCGTAGCAGAGGATGAAATATAAAGATGGGAAATTGCCTTGTGATGCCTATGACTTGGGTCAACTATCCGGATGTCCGCGGATTTCAGCGCACACAGTTTGGGGATGTAGCTGAAAAGGTCAAGGACTGATCTTCTGTTTAAGATTACTCTGTCTTGATTTTCTTGAGTTTGCTCGAGCTTCAGGATCCAGCTAATGTGAGGGTCTTTTTGCGATAAGACTCTGGTTGTTTTATTCGTTGTCGTGAGTCTATTATAGGGCCTTTGTGGACGAGATGGTAGTCGTCCGACGTCAGAGGGAAGGCGGTTAGTTTCATCATAGCGATCATTCCGGGTCTGCAGGCGATAGGAACGCGATCGTTCTTCTCGCTTTTGGGGTGACCATCTTTTTTTTGTATTGTGATGAGTGTGGTAGGAACAGTGTTTCCTATCGTCATCTTGTTTCCTGGTGGTAGTCCTTCTACTGTTCTTCAAAGTTAGAAGTGGAGACTCAAGTCCAGAATCTTCTGCGTTGGGTCTGGTTTGTTGTTGAGCAAGTGACGTAATTGTATCGGACGTGGGGTTTTCTTTCATTGAAAGAGGTGTCGATTTCTCTGTTAAGTGCTGTGTGATGTTCATCAACTCTTCATGGTTTAAGAACTCCTGGACCCCTCTAGGTGAGGGGTTGAGTAGATCGTTTTCTTCCAGGGGCGGTCTTTGTTTGACTTTCGGTGTTGACTGTGGGGTTGGTTGAGTTGCTAAAAGTTTTATCAGTGGTGGCAGTTTAGCCTTGGTAGGAGCTTGATTTTGGGTTATTGATTCTGAGTTTGAAGTGCTCGTAAATTTTGTTATACTTTCTAAAGGGTCTTTTATGGTTTTTTCTGTCGTTGGTTGTAAATTAGAAGTCGTTGTTAGGTCAATAAATACTGCGGTTTGAGTAGCTTTCGCTTCACGTGATATATGGAGTGGCCGCATGGGCGCTTCTTTTTCGGCATCATTTCCTTTGTCGTTGGGTGGTGTGGGATACTGTCGTTTCGGGGGATCCCCCTGCTTTTGTTTCTGCTCTAGGGCCATTATTTACCCTTCAAGAAAAGTCAATTTAGTTGACATGGCCACCTGTATTGAAATTTGATCCTTCAGGGTGTCTCCGATGGTCTCGTAAAGTTTGGTAAATGGGGCGAGGGCGATTGTCAATGCCGACATCAGAGTACACATGTCGAGTTTTTTAGGTGGAGGGTCTTTTGGAGTTGTTGAGCTTTGGGAGGGGGGGCTGCTACACCGTGAGGTCAATGGGTTTGTAGGTATAGTTCCTGAGTTCGACGTTCAGGGGGGGTGGTCTAATGAGTGTCTTCTATGGTTGTTGTAGATGTTGAGATTGGAATAGAAGGTGTCCAAGGGTCTCTCAAATAGTAAGTTAGCTTTGGGCGTTTGAGGAAGCTTCTTACTCAACGAGTGACCAGGGGGTGAATTGTTCGTTCTGATGCGTTCATCTCTCCCCAAGGGAGAGGGCTTTTCCACTGAATCTCTCCCTGGAGTTTGCTCCTCGACATGACAGACCAAGTCATGTTTTTCTAAGGCTTCTTTTAATAGAGTTGGGTGAACCGATGGAGTTTTGACTATGGTGGATGGGCTTTGGCTAGCCATGAAGTGGTTTGAGGGCGTCTCGTGGGGTGCTCCTTCCAGCCGCATAGTAACCGGGAGTGTTGAATTGCTCTCTTTGGGGAACAATGGATCGATGTTGGCCTCGGTTGACACCAACACATCTGCGGTGGTGTCAATGCAATTTGACCGCCGGGGTACTAACGGCGTTGTTGTAGCAGCATCTTCAGTTGTAGTGAGACTTACAGATTGGGAGACAGGTTTTGAAGTGACGAGTATTGCTGGAGGTGGTACTACGAATTGCTCGTTTTCCTTGGTTGAAGGTAGCGTGGGGTCGTCTAATGCTTTTGATTGCAGCGAAGCAGGGGTGTTTGGTAAGGGATTCAGTCTGCGTTGTTTGTTTGGAGGCGAGCTTTCAGAGGTCGCTTCCAGTATTTCCTCGTCGGTCAAGTCTTGCCTTAAGCCTTGGAAAGCCATTGAGTGTTTACGGAAAAAGTCCGTTAGGAGTTTCAGCGGTTGTTGATGTTGTTTTGTTCCCTTTTTCGGATTTTTTGTAGAGTTTAAGTTGAAATTCTTGTTTACTTTTTCGGGATAGCCATTGGCATCTTGCTTTCCTGGTGGAGTAGAAATCTTTTTTTTCTGTTTTTTTTCCTGTGCTTTTTTTTTTTTTTTTTTTTGGGGGGACACCAGTGAGTCGTGGTCTTTTTTTCTGGTTTGTTGGAGTAAGGACTTCATCAGCGGCAGTGGATGAAGAAGATGTGAGATCAACGTCGGGTGGGGGTTGCAGGTCTTCCACTTCGTTTGCGGTGTTCTTTGCCTCTTGATGGATCTGGGCTAGTACCGTCAATACGGTAGTGGGCGGGTGTTAGGAAAGATTTCGTAATTGTAGGGAACTTTCCTTCCATGTGGCAACCCCTAAACTTTTTGCTATTGTTTTCAACCTGTTTTCTTGACTTTGCCAGAGAAGTGCAGCCTTCTGCCGTACTCCTCTGGGCTTTCGCTCCTTTCTTACGGGGAAACTGACATGCCCTTAAGACAGTCAGTACCGGGGAACGTGGTTTCCCGTAGTTTCTTTTATCGTGTCGCCATTTTTAGTGCAACACGACACAAGAGGGCACTGTAAGCTAAGTTACAGCTCTCTTGGGTCTCTAGCCTTCTACAGACCCTAGAAACTCTTTTAGGATGGTTTTTGGATCGGTGCAAGTCATTCAGGGACTGGGCTGGTGGCAGCGATCATTTGGTTTATTTTGAGCTCCTTTTGCCGTTCTGAGCACCTTTTTGCCGCGAACACAAAAGGGTGGCCCGGCTACCCAAAATGGCCGGACCACGAGGCTCCTTTGTCTCGTCCACTGTCCGTCTTGCTCCCTTTACCTTCCCCCGGGTCAGGCGACCCGGGGCCTTCCTTATTTGGGCATGTAGTTTCCCGCGAAACACGGTTGCTTTCGCGGGCTTCTACATGTCGTTTGAGTGCCCCCAGGATGTGGGCTGGGCTGTCTCGTCCCAATACACATCCTGGGTGCCAGAGAGTCTAGGGTGGTGTGAATGCCTGGGACCACCGTGGTCCGTGATTGGTCCACGTATGGTATGTGTGTTGATGAGCGGATCTCCCATTGGCTCCCCTCCGTTTTGGCGCGAAGGGAACCGTGGATAAGAGGGAGCTGGAAACACCACTACCATGTCGATCTCCTGAGTTCTTACGGACCCAGGGATACAGGAGCCAAGTATCCTGCGAACACGAGGCTGGACCGAGGAATCGCTGGTGACCCCCTGAAGAACTTCTGCTCCTCATTGCTGTCGTCCGGTGAAGCCCTTTCCACCTAAGATCGAACAAGAAGGCCTGTACTGGCGCTTCGACCTATTGGAATAGCAGGACCAGCTATTCCTGGCACCTTCATCAACTCCTGCCGTAAGCCTTCGGAAGTGTCTCTGGGCCATCCAGTTGACTGACCAGCTTACTAAGGAGTCCTGCTCTGTAATCGCCGACAGGTTGGGTGGTATTCTGAGTCCGGGGCACGCTCACACGCTTCGTTTGCTTAGCAACCCTAAGCTAGAGGTGAACGGTGCTCGTTTGGCTTGAATACACCCGGCCGTTCCGTTGCCCTGCCGTGGCGACAAAACTGTGCAGGATTCTTCGATCGGGACGTCTTTTTACTCTGCACGACGACGAGACGTTCCCTGCTCTTCAGAACCTGCCAGAAGCTGCATCTATCGAGGAGAAGCTCGGGCCTGCTTGCTTCGGGGACCGGTGAGTAGATTAGCTAGGATCTGGTCGCCCTCCTGCAGTGCCCCTTGCTTTTCCCCGCTGTAAATACAGCACCCCTTGTCCGTACTCGCGCCCTACTTCTGCCTCACAGTGGAGGCTGCGCTAGAGTCGCGGACCGTGTTCTCCTTCATTAGGGCACCCTACAGAGCTGTCCAACGTCCTCCGAAGAGCTTCACCTTCTGCCCATTGGCACCGGCGTGTGCAGGTACTTTTGAGCGCTAGGCTCCACTCTTCGTAGGGATTGGACTACCATCCAGTTAGGGGCCTCAGAAGGCGGACATATCACACGCATTGGTTCGCACTGCCTGTTTTCCTTCCCCTGCAGGTGGATAACATATTTCGTGCTGCTAATGCTGTGAAACTGTGTATTCTGTATATATATTGGGTGGATAGTGTATGTGTTGGTTTAATATCGTTGTATATTGCTGCTTTTACTGTGGTTATTAGTTCCAAGGCCTTATAATAAATGTGTATCTATTTTTGATATAAACAACTGTTTGGAGTAGTTTGTAAGCGCTCTTGCTTTGTGTGCTCACTGCGGGCTTTCAGTCACCCTCACCCCTCTTGAGACCTAGTCTTGACCGCCGCGATCGCTACCTTGATTGGTCTGGCTTGTCCAGAGGTTACCCTGTTCCAAGTAATTAGGTTGGCCTTCTGAACTTCTGCGCCACCAGGACAGAGTTCAGAAATCCGTCTTAACAAATTGGTGTACAGCGGTGGGATACGACTGAAGGTATCCAGTGTTGCGCACGAGCTAAGGCGTTTTCAGGTTATTCCAACCAGGACACGCAGTAAAGTATTGAATATAACGTTAAAAAGGCCATAGTCCTATCAACAGTATGGAAACGAATACTTTATTAACCTTAAATGCTTCGAAATCTGAAACATTGAAGAAGATGTGTGCGGAGAGAGGGGTTTCCTCTCAAGGCACTAAATTGGAAATGATCCAGAGAATCGTGGCGTGGCAAGAAGCGCAGCTTGACGCTATAACTTCCGAGGACAGTGCAGAAGGTGGTGGGGCTGCTCTCACTGGCAGAACCGACGGTTCTGCCGCTGCACTGATCCATCACGACCACGAGGACAGGGAGGATGTAATGTCTAACGTTTCCTCTGCCAGTGTTGATGGGGAGGCTATGCTTGAATTCAAGAAGCAAGAGCTGCGGTTTAGGCAGCAGGAGCTTGAATTCAGCATAGCCAAACTGAAAATCGACCAGGCAGAAAAACAAAAAGACAGGGATCACCAGTTGGAACTGGCCAAGCTTCAGTTCGCAAATGGGTCCAAGGGTCCTGGACATGGTTCTGGGGCTTCCTCTCATCCACGGTTTCCAAAAGATCTGCTCAGTGTGTATGAGGAACGAAATGACATTATGGACTGGTTAAATGCGTTTGAGTATGCATGCGAGGTTCAAGAGGTTGATAATGCGGATAAGATTGCATGGTTACTCAGCAGACTGCCCCATTCTGGTTGCAGTGCCATTATGGAAATGTCGAAGGCTGAGCGCGCTGATTTTGCAATGTTGAAGCAGACTCTCATTTTAAAGTTTGGGAAGACTCCGACCCAATATTTGAAAAGGTTTAGAGAGTATAAGAAAAAGGAAGGTGGTACTTGGGTGTCGTATGTAGCTGAGTCCCTGAAAAACTTGACTGGCTGGGTTGAAGGTTATAAGGTTTCTACCTTCGAAGGCATGATCAATCTGGTCATGCTGGAACACATTTTTGCTTCTTCTTCCCCGGAGCTTAAGAAGCATTTGGCCGATTCGAAGGAGATAGATCCTAAGAAGCTGGCCATTGCAGCAGACTTATGGGTGTCACATCGAGTGTCCCATAAGGACAAAACTCATCCTGGTAAGCAGGAGGAAGGGAAAAAGTCCAAAGATATGGAGGGTGGGGAATCTGCTAAATCTTCTTCCCATAAGGGCCACAAAAAGAAAAATAAGGGTAAGCCATACGAGAACTCACAGGGTAGCGGAGGTTCGCCTCCGAAACAGAACTCTGGTTATAATAAGCCTCCCTACGTAAACAGACCCAATGGGGCTTGTTTTTCTTGTGGAGCAACTGACCATGTGAAGGGGGATCCCCGGTGTAAGGTTAAACCTTTGGGGGTCCACTCCGCTAATCTGGCCTTCTCCTCCTACGAGGAAGAAGAGATTACAGGAGCATCCTTCTCCTCAGACTCGTTTCCCAGCGGGATCGAGGCTGAGGTAGTTTTAGTGTCCCTGGGTTCCTGGGAGCCAAAAGTCGCAGAGGCTTATGCTAGGATTCCGGATAATACCAAGCACTACTTTAAAGACAGTGTGCTGATCAATGGAGTGGATACTCCAGCTCTTAGGGATAGTGGGTGCAGTCGAACTGTAGTGGATTCTACCTTGGTAGACTCAGAGGAAGTTGCCAGAGCTCCTCTGATGCCCACTAAGTTGGCTGACGGCCCCCTCCGTATGTTTCCCGTGATCCCTGTTAATCTAACTTTAAATGGTACAGCAGTTAGGATTCCAGTGAGCATTCAGAGAAACGTCCCGGGAAAGGTCTTGTTGGGCAATGATCTCAGAGCTCTAGGGCTCGTAGGAGACACTGCCGAAAGACCCTACACACGGTCTCAAGCACGGGCAGCATTGGCCAAGTCCAATACGCCGCCCCAGCCGAAGGGGAAACCCAAGGCGAAAGGAGTCAACAAGTCCCGACGGGGGAAAGAGAATATTCCCCCGAGCTCGCCTACCACTGCGGTGGAGGGAGTTGGTCAATCGCCCGAGCCTGACGAGGAGGTGGCGATGCCTGAAGTGTTCGACCCCAACGACCATCCTGAACTAAAAGACTTGTTAGTTGAAGGAGGTCCTGATAGGGACGACTTCAGTAAGGGCCAACGTGAGTGCCCATCTCTGGAAGGCCTAAGGAGACAGGCCTGCTCCCAGCTTGAGGGTGAACCTCCTGGGAAGCATCGGATTTATTGGGAAGGTGGACTCCTGTACAGTGAGCCCACAGAGTCTACAGAAGGAGACCATAGGAGGTTGGTGGTTCCCCTTGCTGTTAGACCCTTCCTCCTGCAGTTGGCGCATGAAGTTCCCCTTGCTGGTCACCTTGGAATGAAGAGGACCAAGCAAAGGTTATCTATGCACTTCTACTGGCCCAAGATGGGGGTGCAAGTAGAAAGTCACTGCAGGAGTTGTGCCTCTTGCCAGTTGTCTGGTAAGGTTGGCGCGACAATCCAAGCTCCGTTGGTACCACTCCCAGTTGTGGGGGTACCATTTGAAAGGGTAGGGATCGACATCGTTGGTCCCCTTGACCCGCAAACATCCTCAGGCAATAGGTTTATCCTGGTGCTGGTCGACCATGCAACCAGGTATCCTGAGGCCATCCCATTAAAGACTGTAACTGCCAAGTCAGTTGCAAAAGCTTTACTCGGCATGTTTACTAGGGTTGGCTTCCCTAAAGAAGTTGTGTCGGATCATGGCAGCAACTTTATGTCGAAGTATAGGCAGGCTATGTGGAAAGAATGTGGGGACACCTACAGGTTCTCTTCTGCATACCGCCCCCAGACCAATGGTCTGGGGGGGCGTTTTAACAGGACGTTAAAGAGCATGATTGGGGCTCTGGAGGAGCCTCAGAGAAGAAAATGGGATCTTCTTGTTTCATGCTTACTGTTTGCCTACCGAGAGGTACCACAGGAGGGTGTTGGCTTCAGCCCCTTCGAACTTCTGTTCGGTCATCCCGTACGGGGACCCTTAGCCATCGTCAAAGAGGGATGGGAGATGCCCACTCCCCCTGTTACTACCAATGTAGTTGATTATGTGCTAGGGCTCAGAAAACGGATGGTACTTCTGATAGGCTTGACTAGTGATAAATTGAAGGCAGGGCAAGCGCTGGTGAAACATTGGTACGACCAGAAAGCTTCCCTCATCAACTTTACACTTGGTCAGCAAGTCCTGATCATGAATCTCATAAGGCCTCGAGCTTTACAGGACAAATGGTCAGGTCCTTGCCCAGTGGTGGAGCCCCTGGGTGAGGTTAACTATTCAGTGGACCTTGGAAGGCCTGGACAGGCTCCAAAAGTGCTTCCCGTGAATAGGCTGAAGGCTTTCGGCCCAAGCGTCGAAATCGCAGCACTGCTACTGGCTTCAGATGTTGGGGAAGAGGAGTCTGAACCTCTCCCCGACCTTTTCCCAAGCAGTCCTTCAGTTAGCTCTTTTGAGGGTGTCCGAGTGGCCCCTCACCAAAATGGACAAGGCTCAGTGGTTTACCTTGGACATGAAGTAGTTGGAGGGAGGAGACAGCCTCTACTCAGTCAAGTACAAGCAGTACAAGACTGGCCTACCCCCACTACGCAAACCCAAGTGAGAGCCTTTTTAGGACTCACGGGGTATTACCGCAATTTTGTGGCAGACTATGGCACCATAGCTGCTCCTCTGACTGCCCTCACAACTCCGAAGAAACCCAAGAAGGTAACTTGGACCGACGAGTGTGAGAAGGCCTTCAATGGCTTAAAAGACTCCTTGTGCCAGGCCCCTGTGCTCAGGGCCCCTGATTATCAAAGACCTTTTATCGTGCAGACGGATGCCCCTGACACTGGGATAGGAGCTGTACTATCACAAGTAGATGAGAAGGGTAAGGAACACCCTATCGGTTTTATTAGTCGCCAGCTTAAGGACAGAGAGCTCAGATGGTCCACGGTAGAGAAAGAATGTTTCTCTGTTGTGTGGGCCCTAAGGAAGCTGCGGCCCTACCTCTATGGGACCCACTTCACTGTGCAGACTGACCATAAGCCGTTAAAGTGGCTAATGAACATGAAGGGGGAGAATCCAAAGTTGCTTAGGTGGTCCATAAGTCTACAAGGCTTCGACTTCACTATTGAGCATAGGCCAGGTGTCCAACATAGCAATGCTGATGGGTTGTCCAGAATGTTTTACCGACCTGAACAAGAGACTCATCCAGGGGTGGATTAGTTCCCCCTGTCCATAGTCTGGGAGGGGCGAGTGTTAGGAAAGATTTCGTAATTGTAGGGAACTTTCCTTCCATGTGGCAACCCCTAAACTTTTTGCTATTGTTTTCAACCTGTTTTCTTGACTTTGCCAGAGAAGTGCAGCCTTCTGCCGTACTCCTCTGGGCTTTCGCTCCTTTCTTACGGGGAAACTGACATGCCCTTAAGACAGTCAGTACCGGGGAACGTGGTTTCCCGTAGTTTCTTTTATCGTGTCGCCATTTTTAGTGCAACACGACACAAGAGGGCACTGTAAGCTAAGTTACAGCTCTCTTGGGTCTCTAGCCTTCTACAGACCGTAGACACTCTTTTAGGATGGTTTTTGGATCGGTGCAAGTCATTCAGGGACTGGGCTGGTGGCAGCGATCATTTGGTTTATTTTGAGCTCCTTTTGCCGTTCTGAGCTACTTTTTGCCGCGAACACAAAAGGGTGGCCCGGCTACCCAAAATGGCCGGACCACGAGGCTCCTTTGTCTCGTCCACTGTCCGTCTTGCTCCCTTTACCTTCCCCCGGGTCAGGCGACCCGGGGCCTTCCTTATTTGGGCATGTAGTTTCCCGCGAAACACGGTTGCTTTCGCGGGCTTCTACATGTCGTTTGAGTGCCCCCAGGATGTGGGCTGGGCTGTCTCGTCCCAATACACATCCTGGGTGCCAGAGAGTCTAGGGTGGTGTGAATGCCTGGGACCACCGTGGTCCGTGATTGGTCCACGTATGGTATGTGTGTTGATGAGCGGATCTCCCATTGGCTCCCCTCCGTTTTGGCGCGAAGGGAACCGTGGATAAGAGGGAGCTGGAAACACCACTACCATGTCGATCTCCTGAGTTCTTACGGACCCAGGGATACAGGAGCCAAGTATCCTGCGAACACGAGGCTGGACCGAGGAATCGCTGGTGACCCCCTGAAGAACTTCTGCTCCTCATTGCTGTCGTCCGGTGAAGCCCTTTCCACCTAAGATCGAACAAGAAGGCCTGTACTGGCGCTTCGACCTATTGGAATAGCAGGACCAGCTATTCCCGGCACCTTCATCAACTCCTGCCGTAAGCCTTCGGAAGTGTCTCTGGGCCATCCAGTTGACTGACCAGCTTACTAAGGAGTCCTGCTCTGTAATCGCCGACAGGTTGGGTGGTATTCTGAGTCCGGGGCACGCTCACACGCTTCGTTTGCTTAGCAACCCTAAGCTAGAGGTGAACGGTGCTCGTTTGGCTTGAATACACCCGGCCGTTCCGTTGCCCTGCCGTGGCGACAAAACTGTGCAGGATTCTTCGATCGGGACGTCTTTTTACTCTGCACGACGACGAGACGTTCCCTGCTCTTCAGAACCTGCCAGAAGCTGCATCTATCGAGGAGAAGCTCGGGCCTGCTTGCTTCGGGGACCGGTGAGTAGATTAGCTAGGATCTGGTCGCCCTCCTGCAGTGCCCCTTGCTTTTCCCCGCTGTAAATACAGCACCCCTTGTCCGTACTCGCGCCCTACTTCTGCCTCACAGTGGAGGCTGCGCTAGAGTCGCGGACCGTGTTCTCCTTCATTAGGGCACCCTACAGAGCTGTCCAACGTCCTCCGAAGAGCTTCACCTTCTGCCCATTGGCACCGGCGTGTGCAGGTACTTTTGAGCGCTAGGCTCCACTCTTCGTAGGGATTGGACTACCATCCAGTTAGGGGCCTCAGAAGGCGGACATATCACACGCATTGGTTCGCACTGCCTGTTTTCCTTCCCCTGCAGGTGGATAACATATTTCGTGCTGCTAATGCTGTGAAACTGTGTATTCTGTATATATATTGGGTGGATAGTGTATGTGTTGGTTTAATATCGTTGTATATTGCTGCTTTTACTGTGGTTATTAGTTCCAAGGCCTTATAATAAATGTGTATCTATTTTAGATATAAACAACTGTTTGGAGTAGTTTGTAAGCGCTCTTGCTTTGTGTGCTCACTGCGGGCTTTCAGTCACCCTCACCCCTCTTGAGACCTAGTCTTGACCGCCGCGATCGCTACCTTGATTGGTCTGGCTTGTCCAGAGGTTACCCTGTTCCAAGTAATTAGGTTGGCCTTCTGAACTTCTGCGCCACCAGGACAGAGTTCAGAAATCCGTCTTAACAGCGGGGCCTGCAGCAAGTCACCCGCCTGGGTTGCCGAGATGCGTGCGGACTCGCGCCTCGTCGGAGCCGCTGAGGTGGGAAGGAAAATATTTATTTCAGAAGAGATGCTGGACGGGGATCAAGGGGGGATCTGGAGGGTCTGCTGCCGGATAGTAGATCAAGGAACTCGTCTCTTGAGATAGGGTTCAAAGAGTTGAAATATGGCATTGCGACGGCCAGAGCACTGGAGTCAGGAGGGGCAGGTGTGGGGCAGAGGGTGAAAGTTTGGTATTAAGGGTTGCCATCCTATCTAGTAATGTGTTGTAGAAATTCAGTGAGATGGAGTCGCAGAGCGTTTGCGTGGGTGTGGTCTGGGCAGAGGTGCAGGAGGGTTTCACAAATTCGGAGATGATCCTATGGAGCTCTTTACTGCTGTTGTGACAGTTCAGGATTCGTTTATTGTAATAAGCCTTTTTGGCCTTTTGGATCGAGGATTTGTAGTTATGGTGGTGGCAGTTGAACATAGATCTGCTGAGAGGGGCTTTAGATGTTCACCATTTGCGCTCAAGAGATTTATTTTGTCTTTGGTAGGTCTTCAGGTGGGGTCTGAAACATTTGGGTGACGGTCCTTTGTGAGAGGCTGCTGGGCGTGAGGGTGTGAGAGGAAGTAGTGATTCTTTAAGCCAGGATTCCAAGGATTCGATGGTTAATGGTCTATCTGACATCCGCGGTCCTGGGAGACTATGCAGCAGGGCTTCAGCTAGGTCAGGGAGTAGCTTGGCTTTGCTCCAGCATTTGTGATCATGTGTGAGGGCAGGGTGAGCCTTGGTGGAGGTGGGGAGTGTGGATAGAGAAAGGGATAGCAGAGAGGTCTGTCCAGATGAGCGGTTTGGGACTAGATACAGAGAGGAGGTCATAGGAGCTGAACATTGCATCAAGGGTGTGACCTCCAGAGTGGGTTGGACCTTTGGTATGTCTGGAGACGTTGAGTGCCTCTAGACTGTCGACCAGGGGTGTTTGGCACATCAAACCCAATATTGAAGTCCCCCAGTAGTGTGAGTGTTGGGTGGTTTACCTGAATGGTAGCTAGCGAGTCACGGAGATTGTTGACAAAATGTCTGTCACATTCGGGGGTCTGTATATGAGTAGGAAGCTGTGAGCGAATGTTGACAATAGTGAAAGTTTCACTAGAAGGGATTCATAGTTAGAATTGCATGGCTGGCTTTCGGTGAGTGAGATGGAGAGATTAGGTTTATAGAGGATTGCTACTCCGCCACCTCTGCAAGGTCTGTTGTGGGAGTTAAGCGAGTAGTCTGGGGAAAAGCCTTGGGCGCGACTTGTGCAAAATCATCAGAGAATCATGTTTCAGTGATGAAAATGAGGTCAGGATTGTCCGAGGATACGAGGTCAAAGATGTTGTGTCAGTTTTCTCGCCACGGAGCAGGCATTGAAAAGGAGGCAGGTGAATTCATGAGGCATGGTCGTTTTTCCTGACGCTCGTGGCTGGGAGTGCTTGGTTGGATTGAGAGGCAGTGGGTAAGGTGTCAGTCATTGCGATGCAAGGTGTGGTCAGAACAGTCTGGGTGGCTGAGGCTGCCCAAAGGGGTGGTAGTGGGGGTTTGGGACACAAGTGCTCTTTGGGGGTGCGGGGGGTGAGTGGGTCAGGTCAATGGGGAGTGGGAAGAGTAGGTGGGCGGTGGTAGGTATTCGTGAGATGTGGTGGGGTGGAAGGGTGGGGGGTGAGTGGTGCACATGTGTGTGGGGTCAAGTGAGTTGTTCAGTGTGGTTCATGTCTGGAGGGAGCTAGGGGTTTGGGTGTACTGGGTGAGAGGTCATGTTCAAGGAGGTGGAGACGGGGAGTGGCAGGTGGGGTGGACCTGACAACAGGGCTGGGAAAGGATGGGAGGTTGGACTGATGAAGAAATGGCGAGGTATGGAGACTCGATGGAGAGGGCCAGTCCCCCTTTCCACGTTTTGTGCATTTGGCTGCAAGAGGAGTGAGAGTAAGGGGCTGAAGGGGAGGTCTGTGGGTGGGGTCGCAGAGGAGCTGAGGGTGGGGGTACAGGTTTTAAGGGGGCAGGACGAGAGGGTTTCACAGGTGAATCGGGGGAGTCGACAAGCTGTGCGGGTTAGGGAGGGTTCGGATGTCCTAATGGGTCTGCCCTGTCAAGGAGATGCTGGGATTTTGAAGGAGTGGTGTTGGTGGTGAGGAGATGTGGGATTGAGGTGGGGGGATGGACAGAATGCATGTTGGCGGAGGGTTGACGATGATGGTGCGACATAGAGCTCTGGACGAGTGGGTGAATGCTAGTGCAGGGGTCGCAGGGGCTTTGGCGGGGGCAAGGAGGGCTGCAGTCAGCGAGGAAGGTCTGGGGGAGTTCATGCATGACAGCACCAATACTGCGTTATTGGCAGGGTGGGTAGTGGCAAGGGGCTCATGTTATTTGGGTTTGGAGACTCGATGGAGAGGGCCAGTCCACCTTTCCACGTTTTGTGCATTTGGCTGCGAGTTGGACATTACATGGGGTGTAGGAGTGGGGAGTAGGGGGTTGTTCTCAATGGATGCCCGGGGGTGAGGGTGGGTGGGTTGGAGTGGGGCATGGGCTGAGGTATGTGGGAAGTGGGTAGGGGCAGGTATTTGGCACGCCAGAGTGCTCCTACGATCTTAGAGTTAGAGGGGGTATGGTGATTGGAGGGAGGCCGAGGGTGTTCGAGTGCAGAGGTTGGAGATGGTGGCGTGAAGTGGCATGCAGGGGGGTTTGTTAATGAAGGAGCTAGTACAGAGTACATGAGCCAGGTGGGGTGCATTATTGTTTGGCAAGGGTGACGGTGGTGCGGAGGGGGCAGGGTTGTGGGGGCGGAGAGGCGGTCTTGGTTGTCATGGTATCTCCGTCAGGTTGAGCAAGTCATTCATGGTTGTGGGATTGAGTAGTGCAGCAGGTGAGCAATGTGGGGGGTCAGAGAGTAGCTGCAGATACAGAGGGTTAGGACATAAGGTATCAGGGCTGATGAACTTAAGACCAAGATAGCAGCAGATGGCAGCATTGGCGTATGCAGGATACATTAACAGTTGTTTTATGGTGGCAATGGCATACCTTTCAACCTTTTGAATGACACTTGCAGCTGAAATCAGATTTCATGGGACAGAGCCCAATAAAATATATGGATGTTATGGCCTGACAGTGTTTATGAACGGACTCCTTTGTGGGTGACCGGATCAGAACTGGTGACCTGGATTGTAGCCATTAATTGGGTGCAGGGGTCAGTAGTAGTTTGTGAACAGATCATGGCCACTGTGCATTCCCACAAGCCATGCTTCTGGTTGGTGGCACTTTCTGTGTGACTTGTGGTAGGGCTACTGGACATGGCCCCAGCGGGAGCCTTTAGAGTGGCTGGGGGTGGTGGCTAGAGGCTACAAGATACACAAAAGTTGACTTGAGAAAGTGGCAAGCCTTGAAACTGAAAACATTAATGTTGACCCAGATAGATCTATGTGATCATGTCAAAAAAA
Organism: Ambystoma mexicanum; assembly: GCF_040938575.1. Lineage (NCBI taxonomy): Eukaryota > Metazoa > Chordata > Amphibia > Caudata > Ambystomatidae > Ambystoma > Ambystoma mexicanum. The sequence goes on from NC_090928.1 coordinate 849,380,491, forward strand.
TAAAATGCAATGACGAAAATGCTGATTTTCCTTTTATTTCACTGCATATATATCCGGGGGGAGACCCCCCACAGCTCTCCCATACCTCTCCCATATTTATTATTACCCTGACCCGCATTGCCGCTCTCTGTCCCAACTTTCAGTGCTACGCGGATGATACCCAGCTCATTTTCAGGCTACCCTCGGCCTCCTCTTCCCCTTCCCTCAACTCTGACTGTCTTTCTGCTATCCAGGAATGGTGTGCCGCCAACGAACTCTCCCTTAATGCCAGTAAGACTGAGATTCTACTTATCGGCACACCCACTCCCTCCTTCCCTGCAGCTCTCTGGCGGGCCTCCCTTGGCCCTCTTCCTGCTCCTACCTGCAAGGCAAAAAACCTAGGGGTCATCTTCGACTCCACACTCTCTTTCTCTCCTCATATATCTGACGTCTCTAAGAAGTCACACTACCAGCTACACCTCCTCAGAGGTATCCTTCCTTTCCTCTCCTTCCCCCAGAAGCTCACAGTCTCCAGAGCCCTGGTTCTCTCGAAGCTGGACTACTATAACAGCCTCTATCTAAATCTTCCTGCCTCTACTCTCCGCCCTTTGCAACTCATCCAGAACAGGACTGCGAGACTTGTCCTTGGCCTCAAGCCCAGGGACCGTATCTCTCCAGGACTGAAATCACTCACTGGCACCCAGTGGCTGCGAGGATTAAGTTCAAAACCCTCTGCATTGTCCACAAGGCCTTCTGGGGCCTTGGGCCAAAATACCTTCAACTCTCTCTTCCTAAATATCTTCCTTCTCAAGCTCTTCGCTCATCTGCCTCCAACTACCTCAGGGTCAGCCGCTTCTCCAAGCAACGAGCTGGGGGTAGATCTCTCTCTCCGCAGCAGGAGCCTCCCTCTGGAACAGCCTTCCTGCCTCCCTGAAACTTGAGGAGAACCATCTCCGGTTCCGGAAGCACCTCAAAACCTTCCTCTTTGCCTCCGCTTTCTCTCCCTCTCTCCCCTGCTAATACCACTGGAATGGCACTGAATCTGCAACTGGGCCACTCACTGATCTCGGTCCTTGGCCCAGCCACTCTTCCCTGCACTGCCTACCTACACTTTGGGACTGTCTCTGTATCCTACGGCCCCTTCTCCCGGCACTTACCCTGCACTTGCCCCCAGCTGGCCCTATTATTTATCTTGTATTCTACTAACCATGTACTGCACTTTCCTTGCACTTGCCACCAGATGGCCCTATTATTTACCTTGTATTCTACTAACCATGTACAGCACTTTCCCCTCTCCCCTTCCCCTTGCACTTTTCCCAGTCCCCTCTACCGTTGCACTTGCGCGATCTGAATGACACCTGGCCTAATAGGATCGTTGTCTGTCTCCCCTTGTTTCCCCCCCGCCTCGTCGCTCCTTGAACCACTTGTGTATAGGCGCGTTACAAATGCCACATCATATCATATCATACCCACCCCCCACATATATATATATATAGGAATAGGAGACAATGAGAGAAGGAACATGGAGAAGGACAATACTCGATTAATTTTAACATTTGATACTCAAGCACCAAAAATCAGGCGTATTTTAACCAATCACTGGAGAATCCTTATGGCAGATCAAGATCTCAACAGAAACCTCCGAAATCGCCCACAGATAACCTTCAGAAAAAATCGATCAATAAGAGATACCTTGGTGAAAAGTTACATGACCCAGGAAAATGAGACTAACGATATAAATTGGTTATCTAGCAACAAAAAAGAGGGCTTTTTCAAATGCACCCACTGCAACATTTGCAAATATGCCAAACCCAGGAGCTCTTTTAAACATCCCATCACTGATCAAATTGTCAACATATTGGGGAAAATTACCTGCGAAACGGAATACGTTGTCTATGTGCTGACCTGTGCGTGTAACAAGTGGTACATAGGAAGCACCAAATGTAAATTAAAGACACGGATACAACAGCATGTACGGGCTATCATCAATAACGATGTTAACTACCCAATGGCCAAACATTTCGCAGAATTCCATGACAAAAAGATGGACAGCTTTGGGTTTTTTGGGGTGCATAGAACAGAGACAGGACCCAGAGGAGGTGATAAAGAGAAACTCCTGAGACAGAAAGAGACTTGCTACATATTGGATTTTGAGAGTAAAACCCCTAATGGACACAACATAGATGAGGAACTGTATACCTTTTTAGGCCAGTGACAAATTGCCAGAAAAGATGTATTCAAATCTACTCTTTTTGGAATGTGGGTGTCTGTCCCTTATCGTTTTAATTCTTAATTCTCATATTCTTATATTCCTATATTCTTATATCTTATTTTCTATCTATTTTTTCTAGTTTTTTACTATGGTAAAATGAAAAGAAAAAATGTAGGATTCTCAAATCTTCTTTGTGGAATCAGGGGTAAGGAAAAGGAAAGGATAAGAATGCTGGTTATCAACACTTGCCCCGTGATCATTATCAAAATATTTTAAATAATTGGAATTCCACATTGTTTTAATTCGTACAGGATACGATTTTAACCTTTTGGTGGTTGCTTTTTCTCTTGTTTATTTTGTTCACACATGTGTGGGATGCAGTTGCGCCCTGCCCCCTGTTTTTATAAACCAGAGTTTGACATATAACTGTTAAAGCAGAGCCTGAACCAACAATTGTCAAGCTAATATGCCGTAATAGATAATACGGTAGTACTTCAGACAAATCGGATGAGTCTTAGTCTGGCATTTTGCATTAGCAAGTATACTTACACAATGCATTTTACATTGACTGTTGCACTCTAAAGAGATCGGTGCAATTCTTAGCGATTACTGTACCTTAAAGAGTTGGTTGTATTTTAATATGTTGCTGGCACTATGCACTTTATAATGATCCCGGCATTTCACCGAGATATCTCAATGATGAGATCCAACATACGATTATTTGGATTAAGAATAACCAGATTGTTAACAGTAGTCGTTATATTACTGAATATATTTGCATTTTGCACCTTATAGTGACTTTTGCACATTCAAAGATCGATGCACTTTACTTTGTTGTTTGCACTAAGCACTTTAGAGTGATTGTGTATTTCATAGAGGTACTTCAGCAATAAGACCTTATATAACTGAGGGCAGCCAATACATGTACTGGATTCTTAACAGGCATTTGGCATACAACGGGGCTCCAAGGGGAAACTCTTACCCTTCGAGGCAGACCATGGCGGACCAATATTGAGTTTGAATCATACTCAGTCTCAAACTCAGATTGTACACTCTTAAGGAGAGAACCACTCCAATTAGGTGGATGTGGTATGTATAACCATGCAATTAGCGTAGTATTAACAACACTAAGATGGCCGCCATGAGTCAGCTTCGAATGGGCTGAGTTTTGAAATGGAGTCCCCTTTCTATGTAGGCACAAAAGATTGCCGTACGCTCTGCGTAATGGTTTAAAACTCTATGGTTTACCAGGAATGAATTGTTGTGATCAAGCGGCGAGGAAAGCCGCGAAACGCGTCAACGTTCCTAAAACGCGCATATTTTTGCACTTTGGGAGAGCCTTATTTCCATGGCTTTTTAATTATATTTTGCCACTTTGCAAGGCACTAATAAAGAATATATCTTATTTTTCAACTTGGATGTCCGGACTTTGTTTATTCCTAAACTATGAAGAGTGCTACTCACCCAGCCTGATGTCTTCTCAGTGCTTCAAAGATATCTACACGCTGCAACGTGGGAGCGCGGAGTTTGAGCACGGTGGGAACTTTTTCTGAAATTGAGCGCACGGCCACTGCACGTTGGGAAGACTTGATTGTCCCGTTGCAGCTCAGGTCGTACCAAAGAAGACAAACTCAGGAAGCAGACACAGCACGGCACCAAGGAAAACCCAGAGTGGAGTGAAGCTGTACGTCGGAGGACGGGCAGCAGAACGAAGCAGGGTGAGTACTGGTGTTGGGCAATAACTGCATTTCCTTGTCAGAGAGGTATCGGATTGAACAGGTACCATACCTAACTACGACCCTCCTTCCAGCCCACGACTCACACGGATATATCAATACTGTGTTGAATAGTTACATAGTTTTCATAGTGTGCTGTTTCATTGGCTCGATTTTATCCAAGCAGTCACACACCAAGTACCGGACTAGTTACAGAATTTCTCTGCTAACCCTGCGAAATGGCCAACTCCCAAAGCAACAAAGAGGCAATCAGAAAGGCACAAGCCATAACACTGTTTAATGAGACCCTACAAGTCAGAAGCAACAGCACACCCACTATATCGGCACCCAAAAGTGACAGCGAATTGGGTCTACTCAAGGAATTGGAGAAACTCCAACGTAGGGAACTAAGCAAGTGGTGGGAAGAACACTCACTCCAAAATTATATAGAAGTGGGCAGAATTCCCCGAGGTTTGAGAATTCTGACCATCCCTTCCTTTGAGGAATTAGACCCACAAATGTTACAGGAATGGAGCGTTGCCACGAATGGATGTTCAAAAACATTCTTGCAATTATTGGTAAAGTATGCTGGTGCGGACCGCACATTAACATTAGAAAAGATTAAAGAAATAGAAAAACAATTAAAAAAGATACCTGAAACTGAGGAGGGCAGGAGGCTAAGGAGTGTCATGGACAAGAGCCTGGCTGAATATGAGGAGGAAGTAAAGCAGAGGAAACAAAGAAAGTTCCTCAGAGACAAAGAAGACTATGAAAGAGGAAGGGTCTACACATTTGCAAAAAGATTTGACCAGATGAGACAAGCATCCCTATCTAGACCAAGCAGATCAATTGAAGATAATGAAGAACATTTAAGTGACAATACATTAACCTCTGAATCAGATCTAACAAGTAGCAAAACTGATGAACCGAATGTTCGGATGAATTTTTTAGACGAAATGCGTTTACTACGCCAAGATGGCAGAAAAAACAAGTCACAAAGAGGTGGAAATCAAAGTCGGGGGAAAGGCAGAGGCGGCCGAAAACCACGAGGAGGGGGAAGAGGAGCAGGCAATGCAATGAGCAATACCCCCGCCAGACAGCTGCGCTCTGGAAAGTAACAGAGAAGAATGCCGAGGATGAAACAAATCTAAGAATAATTAATTTATCTGATCATGTCCTCACCCCCAACCAGATAAAAGTACTAAATCTGGGCCTAAACTTTTGCCCGAAAGCAAAAAATGACTACGTGCAAACACGAATTGACTTTGATCAGTATATACGCAAAATACGTCTTAAAAAATTCTTCGCAATGAACGAGTATAAAAAACGCCCTAAAGAGAAGGAGATGGGTAAAACAGAGGTTCAAATCAAGGAGTTAAACACTTTAACAGATCTGGTCAATCTGGAGAAGGGGATAGCAGTAGGGGTAGAATGTGAACCCATAGATTTGGAAGAATTGAACATCAGAACAGACTGGACTACCAAAAGTCAATTAAAATCCAAGTCTAAATTTAATCCAGTGGCAAACCTGGGAAACAACATAGAGGCATTTCAGTGCTTAGTAATTGAAGATCTAAAAAAACTCAGAAGAAAGGGACAGAAAAGGATATGGAATGACAATTTATCATTCGGTGACAGACAGGCATTACAAGAGTTGCACGAACTGAAAAATTGCATCATTAAGCCCTCGGACAAGGGGCGTAATATAGTCTTACAAAATAGGAATGACTATATTAAAGAAGCTTACAAGCAATTGAATGACAGCAAATGCTACAAGAAAATCGATCAGAATCCCATTAAAGAACTTGAAAGCAAAATCAATATGCTACTTGCAGAATGGGAAGCTAAGGGCCTACTGTCAGAAGAAAGCCGAAAATTTCTAACCGTCACTAACTCAATTACACCCACTATATACTTCCTTCCCAAGGTACATAAAAACATGAAGAAACCCCCAGGAAGACCCATTGTCTGCTTGATAGGTTCTGCATTGGAAAATATGTCGAAATACATAGATGAAGTTCTCTTTCCATTTGTGTTAACATTACCATCTTACCTAAGAGATACGACAGATTTCCTAACAAAAATAGAAGACATTCCCTGGGAGAAAGAATATCTACTTGCCAGTATGGATGTGGTTTCACTATATACATCGATTGGCCATGAATATGGGAAACAGGCATGTCAACACTTTCTACAGACCCGATCCCTTAATTATCTGGAACATTCACAAATGGTACTCTCAATGATAGACTTATGTCTGACGAACAACATTTTTCTCTTCAATAACGAATATTTTAAACAACTGCAAGGAACTGCCATGGGCACCACATTTGCGCCGTCCTATGCCAATTTAACCATGGGTGCATGGGAAGAACGAGATGTCTGGACAGAAGTAAACCTCGAGTATACCAACAATATCATTCTCTGGTTGAGATATATCGATGACCTCTTCATCATATGGAAAGGAACCGAGCAAGGATGGACAGACTTCGTTAACCGACTCAATTCTAATAATAACAATCTCCGATTTACAGAAACACATAGTCGCACTTTGATTACTTTCCTGGATGTCAACGTAAGGATAGTAAACAACAAAATAACCAGCGAACTACACAGAAAAATCACAGGGACAAATGCCCCTCTCCACGCACACAGTGGACATCTGAAAAATTTGATATGGAGCGTCCCTTACGGAGAGTTTATTCGGTTACGAAGAAACAATAGCAGTTTGGAATCCTATGATACAGAGAGTAGAATAACCGCCCAAGCCTTCGCCAGACAAAGGTACCCTAAAAGAGTGGTTGAAAGGGCATACCTCAAAGCAAGAGTAAAGGAACGTTCTACTCTCCTAGCAGGAATAGGAGACAATGAGAGAAGGAACATGGAGAAGGACAATACTCGATTAATTTTAACATTTGATACTCAAGCACCAAAAATCAGGCGTATTTTAACCAATCACTGGAGAATCCTTATGGCAGATCAAGATCTCAACAGAAACCTCCGAAATCGCCCACAGATAACCTTCAGAAAAAATCGATCAATAAGAGATACCTTGGTGAAAAGTTACATGACCCAGGAAAATGAGACTAACGATATAAATTGGTTATCTAGCAACAAAAAAGAGGGCTTTTTCAAATGCACCCACTGCAACATTTGCAAATATGCTAAACCCAGGAGCTCTTTTAAACATCCCATCACTGATCAAATTGTCAACATATTGGGGAAAATTACCTGCGAAACGGAATACGTTGTCTATGTGCTGACCTGTGCGTGTAACAAGTGGTACATAGGAAGCACCAAATGTAAATTAAAGACACGGATACAACAGCATGTACGGGCTATCATCAATAACGATGTTAACTACCCAATGGCCAAACATTTCGCAGAATTCCATGACAAAAAGATGGACAGCTTTGGGTTTTTTGGGGTGCATAGAACAGAGACAGGACCCAGAGGAGGTGATAAAGAGAAACTCCTGAGACAGAAAGAGACTTGCTACATATTGGATTTTGAGAGTAAAACCCCTAATGGACACAACATAGATGAGGAACTGTATACCTTTTTAGGCCAGTGACAAATTGTCAGAAAAGATGTATTCAAATCTACTCTTTTTGGAATGTGGGTGTCTGTCCCTTATCGTTTTAATTCTTAATTCTCATATTCTTATATTCCTATATTCTTATATCTTATTTTCTATCTATTTTTTCTAGTTTTTTACTATGGTAAAATGAAAAGAAAAAATGTAGGATTCTCAAATCTTCTTTGTGGAATCAGGGGTAAGGAAAAGGAAAGGATAAGAATGCTGGTTATCAACACTTGCCCCGTGATCATTATCAAAATATTTTAAATAATTGGAATTCCACATTGTTTTAATTCGTACAGGATACGATTTTAACCTTTTGGTGGTTGCTTTTTCTCTTGTTTATTTTGTTCACACATGTGTGGGATGCAGTTGCGCCCTCCCCCCTGTTTTTATAAACCAGAGTTTGACATATAACTGTTAAAGCAGAGCCTGAACCAACAATTGTCAAGCTAATATGCCGTAATAGATAATACGGTAGTACTTCAGACAAATCGGATGAGTCTTAGTCTGGCATTTTGCATTAGCAAGTATACTTACACAATGCATTTTACATTGACTGTTGCACTCTAAAGAGATCGGTGCAATTCTTAGCGATTACTGTACCTTAAAGAGTTGGTTGTATTTTAATATGTTGCTGGCACTATGCACTTTATAATGATCCCGGCATTTCACCGAGATATCTCAATGATGAGATCCAACATACGATTATTTGGATTAAGAATAACCAGATTGTTAACAGTAGTCGTTATATTACTGAATATATTTGCATTTTGCACCTTATAGTGACTTTTGCACATTCAAAGATCGATGCACTTTACTTTGTTGTTTGCACTAAGCACTTTAGAGTGATTGTGTATTTCATAGAGGTACTTCAGCAATAAGACCTTATATAACTGAGGGCAGCCAATACATGTACTGGATTCTTAACAGGCATTTGGCATACAACGGGGCTCCAAGGGGAAACTCTTACCCTTCGAGGCAGACCATGGCGGACCAATATTGAGTTTGAATCATACTCAGTCTCAAACTCAGATTGTACACTCTTAAGGAGAGAACCACTCCAATTAGGTGGATGTGGTATGTATAACCATGCAATTAGCGTAGTATTAACAACACTAAGATGGCCGCCATGAGTCAGCTTCGAATGGGCTGAGTTTTGAAATGGAGTCCCCTTTCTATGTAGGCACAAAAGATTGCCGTACGCTCTGCGTAATGGTTTAAAACTCTATGGTTTACCAGGAATGAATTGTTGTGATCAAGCGGCGAGGAAAGCCGCGAAATGCGTCAACGTTCCTAAAACGCGCATATTTTTGCACTTTGGGAGAGCCTTATTTCCATGGCTTTTTAATTATATTTTGCCACTTTGCAAGGCACTAATAAAGAATATATCTTATTTTTCAACTTGGATGTCCGGACTTTGTTTATTCCTAAACTATGAAGAGTGCTACTCACCCAGCCTGACGTCTTCTCAGTGCTTCAAAGATATCTACACGCTGCAACGTGGGAGCGCGGAGTTTGAGCACGGTGGGAACTTTTTCTGAAATTGAGCGCACGGCCACTGCACGTTGGGAAGACTTGATTGTCCCGTTGCAGCTCAGGTCGTACCAAAGAAGACAAACTCAGGAAGCAGACACAGCACGGCACCAAGGTAAACCCGGAGTGGAGTGAAGCTGTACGTCGGAGGACGGGCAGCAGAACGAAGCAGGGTGAGTACTGGTGTTGGGCAATAACTGCATTTCCTTGTCAGAGAGGTATCGGATTGAACAGGTACCATACCTAACTACGACCCTCCTTCCAGCCCACGACTCACACGGATATATCAATACTGTGTTGAATAGTTACATAGTTTTCATAGTGTGCTGTTTCATTGGCTCGATTTTATCCAAGCAGTCACACACCAAGTACCGGACTAGTTACAGAATTTCTCTGCTAACCCTGCGAAATGGCCAACTCCCAAAGCAACAAAGAGGCAATCAGAAAGGCAGAAGCCATAACACTGTTTAATGAGACCCTACAAGTCAGAAGCAACAGCACACCCACTATATCGGCACCCAAAAGTGACAGCGAATTGGGTCTACTCAAGGAATTGGAGAAACTCCAACGTAGGGAACTAAGCAAGTGGTGGGAAGAACACTCACTCCAAAATTATATAGAAGTAGGCAGAATTCCCCGAGGTTTGAGAATTCTGACCATCCCTTCCTTTGAGGAATTAGACCCACAAATGTTACAGGAATGGAGCGTTGCCACGAATGGATGTTCAAAAACATTCTTGCAATTATTGGTAAAGTATGCTGGTGCGGACCGCACATTAACATTAGAAAAGATTAAAGAAATAGAAAAACAATTAAAAAAGATACCTGAAACTGAGGAGGGCAGGAGGCTAAGGAGTGTCATGGACAAGAGCCTGGCTGAATATGAGGAGGAAGTAAAGCAGAGGAAACAAAGAAAGTTCCTCAGAGACAAAGAAGACTATGAAAGAGGAAGGGTCTACACATTTGCAAAAAGATTTGACCAGATGAGACAAGCATCCCTATCTAGACCAAGCAGATCAATTGAAGATAATGAAGAACATTTAAGTGACAATACATTAACCTCTGAATCAGATCTAACAAGTAGCGAAACTGATGAACCGAATGTTCGGATGAATTTTTTAGACGAAATGCGTTTACTACGCCAAGATGGCAGAAAAAACAAGTCACAAAGAGGTGGAAATCAAAGTCGGGGGAAAGGCAGAGGCGGCCGAAAACCACGAGGAGGGGGAAGAGGAGCAGGCAATGCAATGAGCAATACCCCGGCCAGACAGCTGCGCTCTGGAAAGTAACAGAGAAGAATGCCGAGGATGAAACAAATCTAAGAATAATTAATTTATCTGATCATGTCCTCACCCCCAACCAGATAAAAGTACTAAATCTGGGCCTAAACTTTTGCCCGAAAGCAAAAAATGACTACGTGCAAACACGAATTGACTTTGATCAGTATATACGCAAAATACGTCTTAAAAAATTCTTCGCAATGAACGAGTATAAAAAACGCCCTAAAGAGAAGGAGATGGGTAAAACAGAGGTTCAAATCAAGGAGTTAAACACTTTAACAGATCTGGTCAATCTGGAGAAGGGGATAGCAGTAGGGGTAGAATGTGAACCCCTAGATTTGGAAGAATTGAACATCAGAACAGACTGGACTATCAAAAGTCAATTAAAATCCAAGTCTAAATTTAATCCAGTGGCAAACCTGGGAAACAACATAGAGGCATTTCAGTGCTTAGTAATTGAAGATCTAAAAAAACTCAGAAGAAAGGGACAGAAAAGGATATGGAATGACAATTTATCATTCGGTGACAGACAGGCATTACAAGAGTTGCACGAACTGAAACATTGCATCATTAAGCCCTCGGACAAGGGGCGTAATATAGTCTTACAAAATAGGAATGACTATATTAAAGAAGCTTACAAGCAATTGAATGACAGCAAATGCTACAAGAAAATCGATCAGAATCCCATTAAAGAACTTGAAAGCAAAATCAATATGCTACTTGCAGAATGGGAAGCTAAGGGCCTACTGTCAGAAGAAAGCCGAAAATGTCTAACCGTCACTAACTCAATTACACCCACTATATACTTCCTTCCCAAGGTACATAAAAACATGAAGAAACCCCCAGGAAGACCCATTGTCTGCTTGATAGGTTCTGCATTGGAAAATATGTCGAAATACATAGATGAAGTTCTCTTTCCATTTGTGTTAACATTACCATCTTACCTAAGAGATACGACAGATTTCCTATCAAAAATAGAAGACATTCCCTGGGAGAAAGAATATCTACTTGCCAGTATGGATGTGGTTTCACTATATACATCGATTGGCCATGAATATGGGAAACAGGCATGTCAACACTTTCTACAGACCCGATCCCTTAATTATCTGGAACATTCACAAATGGTACTCTCAATGATAGACTTATGTCTGACGAACAACATTTTTCTCTTCAATAACGAATATTTTAAACAACTGCAAGGAACTGCCATGGGCACCACATTTGCGCCGTCCTATGCCAATTTAACCATGGGTGCATGGGAAGAACGAGATGTCTGGACAGAAGTAAACCTCGAGTATACCAACAATATTCTCTGGTTGAGATATATCGATGACCTCTTCATCATATGGAAAGGAACCGAGCAAGGATGGACAGACTTCGTTAACCGACTCAATTCTAATAATAACAATCTCCGATTTACAGAAACACATAGTCGCACTTTGATTACTTTCCTGGATGTCAACGTAAGGATAGTAAACAACAAAATAACCAGCGAACTACACAGAAAAATCACAGGGACAAATGCCCCTCTCCACGCACACAGTGGACATCTGAAAAATTTGATATGGAGCGTCCCTTACGGAGAGTTTATTCGGTTACGAAGAAACAATAGCAGTTTGGAATCCTATGATACAGAGAGTAGAATAACCGCCCAAGCCTTCGCCAGACAAAGGTACCCTAAAAGAGTGGTTGAAAGGGCATACCTCAAAGCAAGAGTAAAGGAACGTTCTACTCTCCTAGCAGGAATAGGAGACAATGAGAGAAGGAACATGGAGAAGGACAATACTCGATTAATTTTAACATTTGATACTCAAGCACCAAAAATCAGGCGTATTTTAACCAATCACTGGAGAATCCTTATGGCAGATCAAGATCTCAACAGAAACCTCCGAAATCGCCCACAGATAACCTTCAGAAAAAATCGATCAATAAGAGATACCTTGGTGAAAAGTTACATGACCCAGGAAAATGAGACTAACGATATAAATTGGTTATCTAGCAACAAAAAAGAGGGCTTTTTCAAATGCACCCACTGCAACATTTGCAAATATGCCAAACCCAGGAGCTCTTTTAAACATCCCATCACTGATCAAATTGTCAACATATTGGGGAAAATTACCTGCGAAACGGAATACGTTGTCTATGTGCTGACCTGTGCGTGTAACAAGTGGTACATAGGAAGCACCAAATGTAAATTAAAGACACGGATACAACAGCATGTACGGGCTATCATCAATAACGATGTTAACTACCCAATGGCCAAACATTTCGCAGAATTCCATGACAAAAAGATGGACAGCTTTGGGTTTTTTGGGGTGCATAGAACAGAGACAGGACCCAGAGGAGGTGATAAAGAGAAACTCCTGAGACAGAAAGAGACTTGCTACATATTGGATTTTGAGAGTAAAACCCCTAATGGACACAACATAGATGAGGAACTGTATACCTTTTTAGGCCAGTGACAAATTGTCAGAAAAGATGTATTCAAATCTACTCTTTTTGGAATGTGGGTGTCTGTCCCTTATCGTTTTAATTCTTAATTCTCATATTCTTATATTCCTATATTCTTATATCTTATTTTCTATCTATTTTTTCTAGTTTTTTACTATGGTAAAATGAAAAGAAAAAATGTAGGATTCTCAAATCTTCTTTGTGGAATCAGGGGTAAGGAAAAGGAAAGGATAAGAATGCTGGTTATCAACACTTGCCCCGTGATCATTATCAAAATATTTTAAATAATTGGAATTCCACATTGTTTTAATTCGTACAGGATACGATTTTAACCTTTTGGTGGTTGCTTTTTCTCTTGTTTATTTTGTTCACACATGTGTGGGATGCAGTTGCGCCCTCCCCCCTGTTTTTATAAACCAGAGTTTGACATATAACTGTTAAAGCAGAGCCTGAACCACCAATTGTCAAGCTAATATGCCGTAATAGATAATACGGTAGTACTTCAGACAAATCGGATGAGTCTTAGTCTGGCATTTTGCATTAGCAAGTATACTTACACAATGCATTTTACATTGACTGTTGCACTCTAAAGAGATCGGTGCAATTCTTAGCGATTACTGTACCTTAAAGAGTTTGTTGTATTTTAATATGTTGCTGGCACTATGCACTTTATAATGATCCCGGCATTTCACCGAGATATCTCAATGATGAGATCCAACATACGATTATTTGGATTAAGAATAACCAGATTGTTAACAGTAGTCGTTATATTACTGAATATATTTGCATTTTGCACCTTATAGTGACTTTTGCACATTCAAAGATCGATGCACTTTACTTTGTTGTTTGCACTAAGCACTTTAGAGTGATTGTGTATTTCATAGAGGTACTTCAGCAATAAGACCTTATATAACTGAGGGCAGCCAATACATGTACTGGATTCTTAACAGGCATTTGGCATACAACGGGGCTCCAAGGGGAAACTCTTACCCTTCGAGGCAGACCATGGCGGACCAATATTGAGTTTGAATCATACTCAGTCTCAAACTCAGATTGTACACTCTTAAGGAGAGAACCACTCCAATTAGGTGGATGTGGTATGTATAACCATGCAATTAGCGTAGTATTAACAACACTAAGATGGCCGCCATGAGTCAGCTTCGAATGGGCTGAGTTTTTAAATGGAGTCCCCTTTCTATGTAGGCACAAAAGATTGCCGTACGCTCTGCGTAATGGTTTAAAACTCTATGGTTTACCAGGAATGAATTGTTGTGATCAAGCGGCGAGGAAAGCCGCGAAACGCGTCAACGTTCCTAAAACGCGCATATTTTTGCACTTTGGGAGAGCCTTATTTCCATGGCTTTTTAATTATATTTTGCCACTTTGCAAGGCACTAATAAAGAATATATCTTATTTTTCAACTTGGATGTCCGGACTTTGTTTATTCCTAAACTATGAAGAGTGCTACTCACCCAGCCTGACGTCTTCTCAGTGCTTCAAAGATATCTACACGCTGCAACGTGGGAGCGCGGAGTTTGAGCACGGTGGGAACTTTTTCTGAAATTGAGCGCACGGCCACTGCACGTTGGGAAGACTTGATTGTCCCGTTGCAGCTCAGTAAAATGCATCCCTCAACCTTCGGCTTTTCGGTCCTCGGAATTATTCCCGACGTTATTCTGGTTGATACGATCCAGACACATATACATATTTGGAGTTTCTGTAGAATGGAGCCTTTACGAATGTTAACTGGGTTTTAGGGAACATGTTGTAGATGGTTCCTGTTCAAACAGTGTAAATATGGCAGGCCTGGTTGGATGTTGAGATCATTCGTGTATGCAGAGGTGATACAGCAGGTTGCTACAGCAATTGAGGGAACAGACTTTGGGGGAGAGGGAGCAACAGAACATTAACATGATTGAGTGTGTGAAGAGGTACAAGATTAAAATATGATTTAAATGAGGGGGTGGTAGAACAGTAAAATGGCATTTATTTTAGGGAAGGATAGAAAACTGAAAGATGTTGGGCATTTTTTTTTATTCTACTGAATACTAGTAGGGGAGGATAGAATCTGAGTGATCCCCAAGCATCAACGTAAAAACACGACATTTCATCAATTAGGCAGAGGAGAAAATTACAGCATTGTTTGGTGGCAGACAGGTGGCTACATTGAGTCGGGCAACTGAATCCGCTTTTGGGAGAAAGCAAATGAACATTTTTCAACGAAAAATGCTTCACATTTTTGGAGGGGACTAGGGGCTATATTCAGTGTCACTAACTTAGTGAACACTTTTTTGGGATGAACATCACAACTAACTAGTTGCAGGTGAAAAGACTTGGGAGCTTATTTTGGAAAAATTGCAAGGAGGAGACCCCCACTATTTGCACTTCCTTGCAATTGATTGACCTCTGTGCAATTGGCGATAGTTCCAATACAAGGTGGAAACAAGTGTTAAATGGTGTAAGTCTTCTTATCAACTTTTGTCCAGTACGTTTTGTAAACATTGTTAACGCATCTCTGTCCATTTAATGATTTTGGGAGACATTGACAATGGATTCCTTTTGAATCTGCTTACACTAAGCAGGTGTTAAAACAGGTGATTCCATGGGAATCAAATGGGAATCAAATAGTGAAATGCCAGCATGAACATGTTATTTTTGCATTACCCCATGTGGCTTCAGCAGACAGAATGTAGTGGCCAGGCGGACATGGAAATCCTGTTCCATGTCCAAGTTCCACTGCAAAAAGCAACACAAACTCCAGGATCACCACAATGGGTGTTAAGCAGATGTTACACTTCCATGCCTGCTTGTAGCACCAACCTTAGAGAAAATGTGCCCATTAGAATTCTTTGGCAGCAAGAATGTACATTCAGTTGCAATTGCAAAGAGTCCCATCTTTTTGAGATGAGAGAAAATTGTAGTTGTTTGAGCTCCAGAGGGGCTGCACCTGGGCTCCTCTTGCCTAACCTTGAAGTGCCATACTGATGGTAACTCCCTCCCCCTCCCCACTGAGGGCTAACATTGAACACAGCATCCAATCAGCCTTCCTGAAGATTGCTCTGGCATGAAAGAGCGCTAGGAGGAGAACATCTTTGCACTGTTTTAGCTTACTGCAGCTGGGACCCAGAGTAGTGCCCCTGCCATCCGTCTTGTTTTGTTTGCCCATCTACCTGGAGACTGGGGCTCCAGAGGGCCTGCACCTGGGCTCATCTTGCCTAATTTTGGAGTGCCAGACTGATGGTAACTCCCTCCCCCTCCTCACTGAGGGCTAACATTGAAAATGGGGCAGAGTTGGATCCGTGTGCTATATGAACCTATGTGCTTCTTACAAATTAAAATAATTAGTTTGGATTATTAGATTGTATCTCCTTTCGATCCTGAAAACACTCTTGAAAGTAGAGGGATAGATATTGGGGCACTATTGTTGGCCAAGTTAATGAACAGTAACTATGTATAGCTAATGACTCTCACAGAAAGAAGACCAAAAATCAAAAAGATTCTGCTCAGGTCCAGCATTACAACAATAAGGTTCAAAACCTGTGTTTACTTCAAAGGACTATACTTTGCATTGAATTGAGATAGCGTTTCCTACCAAACATTTTGAAATGCTTGGATATTGAGGATGAAGACATGGAATTGTATAGTGGACAATGTAAACCAGAAGATAGTTTCCAAGAAATGCACAACAGTGGCTGGGTAGAAGACAATGAGTGGGGCTAAAGGACCCCACCTATGTTACTCAGGATCACTCAACCGTCAGTTGGGGGCTGTGCAATAAACACTGCGCTTATGTCTGTATGCTGAAGGGCATTTCCATTTGCAGCATCTGCTTCTCTTAGATGAAAATAAAAAATGATCAGATTGTGACTCATCAATGGAGGCTGATTCATTGAGTTGAGCATCTCCTAGCGAAATGTTGAAGATATTAGCTTCTGATTGCGAATAGAAGTGTAAGTGATTTTGTTTTGCCACAACAATGTGATAAGTATTTTCATCACTTATGTTTGAAACAGTTTCTGGTGCCAGGTCTTAAAAAGGTTTTATCATCGTTCCCCAAAAATGTATGACATCTTGAGACCTAGCCTTTCGATGGATCGTTTCTTTTACTTTAAAAAGTGGGTTCTGATCAGGAGATATGGGGTGAATCACTGAAGCTGTTGGAAATTTGCAAAGACTCTTTGTGTCCGGAGTCAGGTTTTTCATGGACACCTGCCCTACAATACTTGAGAAGAGGACTTGAACATGGCTTTCGGGGTCTTCATTGGAAATGTTAATGGGATCCCTCAAAGGTGGATATTATTTTCTTCGTGAGTGATTTTCACCATATTCTAAATTTGTTTTTGATGCTTTTATTTCCCTCTCATCTGCTCTCTTTTCAACCTTTTAGATGTTAGTATTTACTACTCGGATTGTATCCATTTGGTTCCTTTTTGCAGGAGGGAATATCATATTTAGTTCTTGGAGCATTTTGGTGATGTCACCTCTGGCCACCAGTGCTGAGCCTGTCGGTTATAAAGAAGATACTGCAGTACAAGGGATCTGTTCATGGAGGATGTCTTTGGTGAGTTGGATTATTCTTGGCAGAGGAGGATTTAGAGTTTCTCTGTTAGGCTGCCTTGATTGTCAGGTGATCAAGAGTGGAAGTGAGACAGATGATGAAAGACTGTGGTCAAGGACTTGCACAGAACAATGTTGTCATCTTGTGGAGAATACACTGCTGTTTTGCCAGCTAGGTTCAATTAACGATAGTACTTTACCTCTCTTATCCTCAAGTTCTGTTGCTAAGTCACGCCCCACATTGTGCCATTTATTTTAAACTTTATTTATTGGCATTTTCAAATATACAGTACAACAGTTGCAATAAGTCACAGTGACCAGTGAACTGATAGACTTACGTTTTAACTGGTTGTGGAGCAGATCAGAAGAGCCAATAGAGTTTGTTAAACTAAACAACAAACATTCCATATAAATTCAGACTCATTTACCAGTTCAGTGTGGGGTGACCCATTAGTTCAGAGGTTGTATTTGATAGGTGATGTTGGTATGCTTGTGGCGTACAACCTGGTTATGTATTCCGGGGCTACAAGACCGGGGTGTCTTTGCTGTGTGCTGTTGCATTCCAAATGTTCTGGGACTTCATAGAGGTTTGTCATCTGACGAGTGGAAAATAGCATCAACCAAAGCTTTCCAGGCTTCAAAGGTGATAACAAAATTGTCATCTTGTGCGGATATGGTTTTTTGCCCAGGCCCTTGACTATTCTTCACACCAGGTTTCA
This sequence comes from Ambystoma mexicanum, assembly GCF_040938575.1. Classification (NCBI taxonomy): domain Eukaryota; kingdom Metazoa; phylum Chordata; class Amphibia; order Caudata; family Ambystomatidae; genus Ambystoma; species Ambystoma mexicanum. The sequence continues at coordinate 849,398,519 of NC_090928.1, forward strand.
AGGTTGTGGAGCCAGTGTGTATATTGCAGGCCCTTCCATGATTTCCAGGACAGTGCGATCCTTCGTTTCGCAAGTATGCATGCTAGGTCCATGAATTTAGTGACATGCTTATGTTTTCTTTGTCTAGAATATGTAACCAATAAACATTCCAGTGGGCTGCAGGAGTATCTGACAACCCAAGCAGTCCTGCATGCTCCTTCAATTTGAGACCAGAAGGCTTGCACCTAGACACACCCCCAGAATATGTGCCTGAGGTCTGCCTGATCTTGGTGGCATCGAGGGCTTTTTGGGCTGTGTCTCCTTGTTGAACTTAACCATCCTGTTGGGGGCCATATATGTTCAGTGAAGCACATTGATTTGGAGTAGCTTGAACCTAGCATTTTGGGACACTTGTTTGGGGAAGTTAAGCGATTGTTCCCATTCTTGGTCAGTGATAACAGAGCCCATGTCCGTTTCCCATCTTGCTTTCAGTTTTGGGTCCCTGGTACTGACTCCTTTCCAGTAGGAGACTGTGTAGTCTGGTCACGAGTCTCCAGCCATCTTCTAGCATGCACATCAAGGCAAGTAGCCCCGTCTCTTCCGGTTCAGCTGGCCATCTTCCCCATTTACATCTCACGGCACCCTTTACTTTCATGTATTGCAGAAATTGTCTGTTGGGTAGGCATGACTGTTTTGATAAGTTGTCTATGTCCCTTGATTGGCCGTTGTCATACATGTATTTGTATTTGTATTTATTTATTTATATTGCGCAGCCTGCCCAGGGGCATCAGGGCGCATGTTTGTGAAGATTACAGAAGGCACTTACAATTTGCATAATAAATAAGCATACAAGAACGGTACATCTATACAAAGAAAGAAAAACAGGATTTTACAGGTTGTCACAGTATATACAAAGGGGATCAAGGTCGCAGATCGTACGATGTATGTTTACCAGGGGGTGGCCAAATCTTCATCTTGCTCATAAAGCCATTGTTTAGTTCTCTGTTTGAAGGAATGGAGGGAGGGGACATTCCTGAGACCATTAGGTAGAGAGTTCCAGAGCTTTGCTGCCAGGACCGAGAAGCTCGCGCCTCTGGCCGTCTGAAGCTTAAAGCTAGGAATAATGAGCGTGTGTGCATGTGCAGATCTTAGAGGTCTGTGGGCTGTGTGTTGTGTAAAGCGCTCTGACAGGTAGGCTGGTGCTGCGTTGTTCTGTGCTTTGTAGCTTAAAATAAGGGTCTTGGCGGCAATACGCTGTGGGATAGAGAGCCATCGTAAGTTACGTCTAGTGGATGAGATGTGGGCGCGCCTAGGTATGTTAAGAGCAGCCCTAATGGCGTTATTCTGGGTAACTTGAAGTTTGTCGATGTTTCTTTGACTTGTTCCAAGGTAGAGGGCATTGCAGTAGTCAATTTTAGATAAAATGAGGGTTCTGGCAAGGATCAGACAGTTGTCCATAGTTAGGAAGGGACGGCAAGCAGTGATTAGCTTGCATGTGTAAGCAGATGCTGAAACTACTGAATTGGTTTGTCTGGTGAGCGAGAGGGTGGAATCTAAATAGATTCCGAGTGTTTTAGTGACGTTGGTGACTTTAATGATGTTGCCATCAATATTGAATGTGTCATATTTGTTGTCAAGTTTAGCAAGTTTGGAGTGGGAGCCTAGGATGAGTAGCTCAGTTTTCTCATCGTTTAGACAGAGACCGTGGTGGGCCATCCACGCCTGGATGACGGTGTAAACTTCATTAAGAGCTTTGGCGTCAGTTACGTAGTCACCAGTGATAGGGATGAGTATCTGGGTGTCATCTGCATAATTTGTGTAGGTGACACCCAGATGGTCAAGAATATCAAAGAGTGGTTTTGTAAAGACGTTATAGAGCGTGGGAGATACGCACAAGTCTTGTGGTACACCGCAAGGAACATGTGCTGGATCAGCTGCAGCAAGAGATGAGAACACTCTCATAGATCTGTTGGCAAGGAATGAGCTGATCCAGGAGGTAGCCGCATCGGAAAAGTGGGCAGCCGTTTTGAGATGCTGGCAGAGGATTTGGTGGTCCACCAGATCAAAAGCGGCGGATAAATCTAGGAGGAGTAGGAGCGCTTGTTTGCCCTTGTCTTTCAAATCCTCAATTTGTGTTTTTAGATCTAATAGAGCTGTCTCTGTGCCGTGTCTCAGCCGGAAACCAGATTGCCTAAGTCCTAGTAAGTTGTTTTTATCAAGATAGTCTTGAATTTGGAGGTATGCAGCCCGGTCAAAGATTTTTAGAAGGTATGGTACCGTGGTGATGGGCCTATAGTTGGTAGGGATACTCGGGTCTAAGTTAGGTTTTTTGATTAAGGGGATTACCCAAGCATCCTTAAGGTTATCTGGTACTATGCCAGATTTAAAGGAGGAGTTGATAAGGGAGGTGATAAAGGGGGCGAGCTCAGGCGCTGCTTCCTTTACAATTGGTGCTGGGCACGCATCGCCTTGACAATTGGATGGTTTTAGCTTCTTGATAATATTTTCCACTTCCCTAATGGTTAGAGGTGTGAAGCTGAAGGGTTTGAAGCAATGATTGTGGGATGAGACATTGGCGGGTTGGGAATTATCTGCTGAGTCAAGGAGATAGTTTTTTTTGTGTTGATTTTGGCTTGGAGAATGGTGATTTTGCTAAGTAGTGCTTTTTGAATGTTGGCGCACCATTCAGTGTCAGGGGTGTGTGTGTCAGGAGGGGCAGCTGGGGACTCTAATTCCTTGAGGATTTTAAAGAGTACCTTAGTATTGGATTGAGCTTGTAGGATCCTGTTATTATAGACTTCTTTTTTTAGCCGCTAATATGGCTTCTTTGTATGAAAGGGTGATGGTTAGAAGGTTGATTTTATTTGCAGGTGTAGGTGAGTTTCTCCAGAGGGACTCGGCTTTACGTTTATCTTTCCGGAGTTGTCGTAAGTGTGGGGTGAACCAGGAATTAAGGTGGTTGCGTGGTTTTTCTTTGCGATGTTTAAGAGGGGCAATGGTGTCCAATGCTTTTAGCATAGCTCGATTGTAGGTGTCCACCAAGGCAGTGGGGTCTGCACAAGTTATGGAGATTGAGTTTAGTAGTGGGAGGATGAGTGGAAGTAGTTTATCAGTTGTGATATCCTTCTTGTTGCGAGTAAGTGTGGGTGGCGCAGTACAAGGTTTGTGCGTAGGTGGGCAGGTATCGATGGAGAATGTTATTTTGTAATGGTCAGACCAAGCACAAGGTAGCACTGAAATTAGGTTTAGTGCGCAATTCATGTCTGAAACCCAGTCCAATGTGCGACCCTTGATATGGGTGGGTACATTGACATGCTGGGTTAGGCCAAAGTCGGATAGAACGTTGGCAAGGTCACATGCTTTAGTGTTGTTCGTGTCCAGATATCCTAGGTTAAGGTCTCCAAGTAGGATAATTTGGGATTTCGGCTTAGTGCTGGAAGCTAGGATGGAAGAGATGTCATCTATGAATGTGGAAGTGGGGCCAGGTGGCCGATAGATGAGGTGCACTAGGGCGGTGTGATTAGGAGAGATTGGGAGTTTGATCGAGAGTAGTTCAGCTGAGGGCAACTGATGATTGTTGGCCACTCTTAGATTGAGAGAGCTCTTAAATATAAATGCTAATCCACCCCCCTTGGTTTGATTGTTGTCCCTATCGTACCTGATGATAGAGTAGCTATCGGGTATGGCGAGGGCCAGGGCGGGACCAGACGCTGCATGAAGCCAGGTTTCTGTGATAGCCAGAAAATCAAGGTTTTCAGTCACAATGAAGTCAGCGATGTCTAGCGCATGAGCAGGGACCGAGCGGGCGTTAATGAGCGCCCCTTTGAGTTTATCTTGGTTGGGGATGTTGGCTGAGGAGGCCTCTACCGGTAATGGGACATCTAGGGTCTGGGTTGAGTGGTCAGGGTTGACCCTAATGTTTGTGTTCAAGTGGTAAGACCAGTGGTGACATCTGGTTGTTAATCTTAGGTTCCGAACTGAAGTGGGACAGGGTTTGCTCTGTTGGCTTGGTGATCGGCCATTAAATAAACATAGTGGTGTAGGTTTGTCAAAGATGCTGTTGTCTGAGTGATCATCAGTGGTATGGTTAGGTGGAGTGTAACCTAGAGTAGCGCTAGTTTTAGTGCTATGGTCAGTGGTTGCACTGAGTGGGAAAGGAGGTAGGGAGGGTAAGAAAGGTGTAGGGCAGGGAATGGGGTGATGTCTAGGACAGGCGAGCTTTGCAAGTCCATTACTGAGAGGGATGAATGCATTACTTCTGCAGGGCGTGCAATCGGGCATGATACAGAAAGGGAGCATGATGAGAACTAGCCAGGCTGGCATAGTTCAGATAGTGATTTAGGTGGTAGCTGACTAGCAGCTATGGGCAACAGCACAATCAATGTGGTCTGTTGGTGACCACCTCAGATCAGTGTGGTCTATAGCGACCAGGGGGCACAGCTCAGGTCAGTGTGGTCTGCGGCAGCCAGGGGGCACAACACAGAACAGCGTAAATAGTGCAGTCTATGCCAACCTTCGGGCACAATGCAGATGAATGTGGTCAATAGCGACCAAGGGGCATGACACAGATCAGCATAAACAGTGTAGTCTTAAAGCTACCATAAGGCACAATGCAATTCAGTGTGGTCTGTAGCGACCAAGGCACAGCACAGAGCAGTATGGTCTGTAGCGAGCAAGGGCAAGACACAGGTTAGCATGAACAGTGTAGTCTTAAAGCTACCATAAGGCACAATGCAACTCAGAGTGGTCTATAGCGACCAAGGCACAGCACAGAACAGTGTGGTCTATAGCGACCAGGGCACAGCATAGATCAGTATGGTCTATAGCGAGCAAGGGCATGACACAGGTCAGCATATACAGTGTAGTTTAAAGCTACCATAAGGCACAATGCAACTCAGTGTGGTCTATAGCGACCAAGGCACAGTACAGATCAGTATGCTCTATAGCGAACCAAAGTGCATGACACAGATCAGCATAAACAGTGCAGTCTGAAGCAATTATGGGGCACCATGCAGTCAGAGTGTCGAGACCAAGGTACATAAAACAGATTGAAAAAGGTCTAATTGGGATAGGACCCAGAGCACATCAATGGAATTTGTTACCCTGAGGTGCAAGATAGCGCCATGTGCGCCAGCTAGCGAAGTTAGAGTGTGGACATCAGTGTAGTAGCGTAAGGTGCAACGAGTCAGTGGTTACAAATTGAAGGCAACAGGTAGCGACAACACAATACTACTTGCCCTCACAGATGCTTAGATACATACAGTACAAAACAGTCTTACGTCCAAGTTTCACGGGGGTCGAGCAGGGGGTCTGGCTCATGGCGTGTACGGCTGTGGACAGGCTCGGGACAGGGAGCCTTCTTGCCTGTGCCTTCCCATGTCTCCCCATGTATAGACCCCCACTCCTCCCAACGCCTAATAGCACCCAGGTCTGTCCTGTCTTTACACACTTCAGTAATTATTGGTATGTTAGGTGGATATGGGTTATGTATTTTGAGTAGTTTCATTGTCCTACACCAGATTTGCTTGCCTAGTTTCACCAGCAATGGGATGCATTTGCACAGATCGCCATGGAGCCATAGTTTTTCATTGAGCCTGGCTGGTGCCATCAGTTGTTGCAATAGTCTTGATTCTGATGTGGGAGGGTCCGCCAGCCATTTTGTAACAAAGCTTAGTTGGGCAGCCAGATAATAAAGTTTGAGTTTGGGTAACTGTACCCCTCCGTCCTTCTAAGGTAGTTGCAGTCCCTTGGGAGCTAGTTTGTGGAGACGTGTGCCCCATATAAAGTCTCTGATTATTCGAGACGACGAAAGAAAGCTGGCCCTACGTAGTGATGAATGTTCGTAAAGTTCTAGAGAAATCTCTGGAGTACAATCATTTTAACAATGGCAATTCTGCCCATAGTTGAGAGTGGCAGTCTGGACCAGAAGGAAATGGATTTCTCAAGGTCTCCCATCACCTGGAGTGTCTTGCAGTTCTGTGTTTCTATAGGTGCGTGTGTAATCTGGATGCCTAGATACCTGAACAATTCCCAGGGGAGACCCAAGGCAGGCAAAGTGTTCTCGTCCACCTCTCGGAGACCAGCCAGGGAGCAAAGGCAGGATTTCTGTCTATTGAACAAAATCCCTGATAGTTCTGCGAACTTGTCCAGTACCTCCAGGATTATGGGGAGATTGTGTTGGGGCTCACAAAGGTAGAGTAGGGCGATGTTCGTGTAGAGTGATGTTAAGTATTTAGAGTCACCTGTCTGGATGCCCGCCGCCAGGTATTCCTGTCGTAGGAACACCCCAATGGGTTCCAAAGCCAGCACATACAACATGGGCAACAGCGAGCAGCCCTGACGGGTGCCTCTGTGTATGTTTTATACTCCAGATATTTGTTTACCTGATTTCAGTCATGCCACCAGTGAAATGTAAAGGAGTTTAACCCAGTGGATGAACCTCTCGTCCTAGCCCGAAGTTCTGTAACGATGTAAGCAGCCACTCCCAGTAGACAGAGTTGAAGGCCTTGGTGGCATCTAATGATGCCACCACATATTGTTCCCTGCAAGTGTGTGTTTGGTCTATAATATGCCGGAGTCTTCACAGGTACAGGGCTGTGCAGTGCCGGGTATGAACCCTATCGTATCGGCATGCACTATGTTGTGATAACTCTACAAAGGTGTTTTGTTAGTATTGTTGTGAGTATATTCATGTCGCAGTTTAGCATGGCCAGAGGTCGGTATGAGTCGCATCTGTCCAGTGGTTTCCTGGGTTTGGGGATGGGTATCATTAGGGTTTCCTCATGCCCGCTGGTAGTGTGGCAGTGTTGTAGGCCTCTGCAAATACTTTCTGGAGCACTGGGGTCAGAGTGGTAGTGTATGCCTTATAAAATTCAGAGGGGAGTCCACCTGTGCCTTGGGTTTTACAGGTAGCTCTTCAACAGTAATGGGCAGGTCCAAGGAATCTCGCTGGCTGTCAGAATGTCTTGGGAGATGAATCTGGGAGAATACCTCATCCAGATCTTTTTGGGGGACTGAGTTGTCGTGCTTGTATAATTGTGTCTAACAGGAGGTAAAGGTCTCCTTAATCATTAATTGGGATCTCCATAGGGCCCTGCACTCGTCATAGAGCATCGTGGTTTGGGGTGTTGCCGTTTATAGAGCCATGCCAGTATTTTCACAGGTTTATCCCCTTCTGCGTGAGCTTGGGTTATCTGGGCAGTGTAGTGAAATTTGGCTAGTCTTTCCAAGGCATCGCGGAACCTGGAGCATGCCTCTGTCAATTTTCTTTCCAGTGATTGCTGGCCTGGGTGTTGGGATTCTAGCAATTTCTATTTCTTCCTCTGTAGACTCCAGGAGCTCCAGCAGTTTCTGGCGAATGCCCCCAGCACTGGCTATAATCTTACCTCTGGTTACCTCTTTCATGGTTTCCCAAAGGGTGCCCCAACTGCTCACGCTTCTGACATTATGATCAAGGAGATTTAGTAGAGAGTCTGATAGTGTCTTCCTAAAGGCTACGTCAGTTAGGGCCCCAGTGGGTAGGCACCATGTCGGAATAGGTTGTCTAGTATATGTCATGCACCACTCAATTACCAGTGGGGAATGGTCTGACATTGTGTGACCTAGATATTCTGTGCTGGTAAGTTCTGCAAGAAGTAATCAATCCGTGTGTGCATTTTGTGGGGGGATGAATAATAGGAGTAACCTCTATTGTCGGGGTGTATTTCCCTCCATACATCCACCAGGTCAAGGTTTGTTAGTATCTCATTCAAGGCTATGGAGGCCCTGGAGGGACTGGTATTTGGTGGAGTTGATCCATCATAGGGTTTCTAACACAGTTAAAATCCCCACCCCATAAGATTAAGCCCTCGCTTCCGGCTGTGACAAGCTTACCCAGAGTGTATGTATGCGCTGGTATTTTGTGGTTTGGGAAGTATGAGTTAACTATACAAATTTCCTTATATGATGATCAGATATCTCCCCTCTTCATCCCGACTACTTCCATTAGTTGGAAGGGCAGTGAGCTGTCAAACCAGGTGAGAACTCCTCTGGCAAATTTAGAATAGGTGGTCCTGTATCCCGTTCCACCCCAGCAGGTCAGCAGCTCTTCTTGTTCCTCTGGGAGTAGGTGTATGTCATGGAGTAGTACAATTGATATCTTTTTGCATTGGATATAGGATTTCACCCTTTTTCTCTGGAGGTAGGATCCCATGCCCCATATGTTCCAGGGCATTATTTTTAAGTGGTTATCATTGCTTTAAATGTCGGGTGGCCCTCTCGTGGCCCAACTGTCTCTTTTTGTGGTACAGTTCAGGTGCTATATGTCTATTATCCTCTTGTCGGTCTTGCAGGAAGGTCGCCCGGGTTTCATTGCAAGCCTGGATATTGAAAACGCCACAAATCAGGACCCCCAGGGCCCGACTCATTTGCCACGTGGGTCCCCTTAAGGGTCGTGTTGTATGGATTTTGTAGAAAGGGAACAACAAATAACTGAACTAGAAATTGATGCCCAACAACACTGGGTTGTTCAGGTGAACCTGTATCCTTAAAACCTGGTCCGGCCATTGTGTACCAGGTATAGGGTTCAGCAACGGGCTTGGGCCCTTTAAAAACTTTGGGCGGATGGTGTAGACCAACAGTGGGTGGCTGGGTTCCGCTCCCACTGATGGTGTGAGGACTTTAGCAGCAATGATTGTACATATTTCAGACATGACTAGGGGCACGGAGTGCCAAGTAGTAATGGTGTGTGGGAACATTTACACCCCAATTGGGCCCGCCTATGTTATGAAGATTTGTTGTGTATCTTGCGTATCATGGGTCTGCATCATTCTTGTTGGACAGGTCATTGTGGTCCATCCACATGGCTGCAGCCTCTGGGCTATCCAGGAATTGTGTCTTGCCTTTATGAAGGATTTTGAGCCTAGGAGCATGTACTTTAGTCCCAATTGTCTTAGTCTCACTTTTATAGGTATGAATGAGTTCCTGGTCCTTTCTACTGTTGCCGTATAGTGCAGGTAGATGGCGATCCTCGCTTTGTCCTGTTTTATTTCACCCATCTGTAGAGTATTGTAGAATGATTTCTCTGTCGCGAAAGTTGAGGATCCTGGTGATCACTGGTTACGAGTGTAACCCGGTGAGGGCTTTTTTTTAGAGATCTGTGGGCCCTTTCAATAGTGAATCCCTGCAAGAGCTTGCCTGGTCCAATCTCTTGGAGCAGCAGGTCTTCTACGTTAGCGGTAGGGTCTGGTCCTTCAGGTCTTTCCGGTATACCAAGTACCCACACATTGTTTCTTCGCGACCTTCACTCTGCTTCTTCCGCACGTAGCTCCAATGTGGTGTTCTGTTTTTCATGTTCCTTGACCCTCATTTCTAGGTGTCTGGTGGAGTCTGATGTTTCTTTCAGGAGCGTTTCGGCTGATGTGACTCTTTTAGCTTGCGGTCTGAGATCTTGCCGTAGTAGCTACGTCGAATTTGACCTTGTCTATCTGTGTTTCCAGGGACGAGCATAGGGCCGCTATGGCTGCAAGGATCTGCTTTTCTTCAGGGTCCAGTAGAGTTGCTGGAGGCTGTTGCTGACCCATGATTTCGGCTTGTGTGGGGGTATTGTTTTTGCCCTGGACCACGAATGATTCCATGGTCATTGGTTTGTTTTTGCTCTTGGTAGGGGACATTATGCGGTATATTCGTGTGAGGGGTATGTACACAGTGTCCTATCCAACTGCTAGGGTGAATTTGTAACACTTGTAGTATGTTATGAAGTGTTACTTGGTCTGGTGCCGGTGTAGTGATCCTGTTTGTGCCACCGCAGCATGGTCATGGTATGCAGTAGGTGGGCCCCCAGGTGGACGGGGCCCCTGAATGGTAAAGGGATCCACAGACTGGTGGCCTCCTTTCCAGGGGTCTGGTCACCTTGTGGGGGTTGGTAGTGCCATAAGGTACAATATAGGGTCAGAGGCTCCAAATCTGTCTGTATTCCAAAATGTGTATGCCTGCGTGTTTGTCCATGCCTTCATCAATCGAACTGGGGCAGGTAAGTGCACCAAAGGTGCTATATGGTAGGGGCCGGGTTGTAAAATAGGCCCCTGGGCCTCCCGATCAGTGTCTGTGGGGCATGGTGTGTTAGGGAGAATTCTCCAGAATGGCTAATTTCCCTTACCTACTGAGTACCTCAGCAGCTTTGCTGGATTTGTGGGGTTTATTTTTTTCACCTGGTAAGAGTGTGAGCCTTTTTTCCCACTCTTACATGTGTTTTGCTGTGTGTGTTTAACATTTTCTTGTGTTCATAGACTATGGCGCCTCACCTACTCCATAGGCATCATCTTTTTACTGTGTGTTACACAGCACATTCAGTGCAGTGACACAGGGTTGTCTTTTTGACTTCCCAATTTCGACTCCATTTTCTGGGACTGACTACTGTCTCCCAGAAAGTGTAAAGTTGCCATTGACTTTATTAGTCTCTTTTAAAAACTCACAGACCCAGTACAAACTATCTTAAATAGAGTTCTGGAAAGGGTTAATACTTATCCCTTTTCGTCAGTTTCTCTTGGAGCATTGTTTCGCTCTCTTTTCATTAAGACTTGGCTGGTGGCAATGGTAACTACCCTATTTTTCCTACCGCGGTTATCTTAAATAGCCCTGGTATTGTTTTAGGCTATCTTGGTAGCCTCGAACTTAAACCCGCTAGACTATATACTTTTTTATACGGTTCCGGCTGGGTTTAGTCGCCATTTCTTTTTGTAAAAGTCTGTCTCGTGTTTTACTCAGCGCGCCAAACCAGGTTTTTTTCCTTTGTTCGCCGTCCTTTCGTGGGCTTCTGCACAGAAGCCCTCCTTAGGCGTCTCTATGTCTGGGGGGACAGGATGTGAGGGAGGGGTTTAGGACTGCTTGCACAGGGTCTCCTTGGAGACCCATGTTGCACTCTGATCTGATTGGCTGTGGTGACTGTCCCGGCGGGACAGCCACCCTGTTGTGTGATTGACAGCCAGGCTGTGTGAATGGGGAAAACTGCATAAAAAGCAGGTCTCTGTGGCTTGAAAAGCAGAGTCACCACTGGAACGAGATGACCAAAGAGGAGCTGACAGAAGAGGACCCCTTCCATGATTGAACCTCCTGGTGAAACCCTGCTGCAGGTTCGAATCTTCATACTCCAATGACAGGGAAGATCTGCAAGGAATCTTCTCCCCTTGAGCTGGTGGGAACAACCAGTTTACCAAACTGCTCGCAAGGCCTCCCTTCTCTGGTCGAATTTGCTGTACAGAGCTACAGTGAACCGGATAGCCAGGACGAACGGACCCTGCTTCCGATTTAAGGAGTGCACCTTTTATTCGTTGCTTTGCTCTGCTGCTGGTTTCTTCCCTGGGCAGTGCAGGACCCTCCAGTCTTCCTACTTCGTGTCAGTCCGACAGTCGTTTCAGGAACCGTGAGCCTGCAGGACCTGCCAGGAACGTCCGCCTCAGCTACAGCCTTCTTTTCCATTTAAGGTACTGTTCGAATCCAGTTGTTCGTTTCATCCAGCCGCGGTAAAAGTGTGTGAAACATTTTGCCAATCTGAGGGCTTGTCCTTCTCCATTCTTTAAGCTAACTTTTCTGCTGACCAACTTCGTCCTGAACTCTTGGCAAAGACTTAACCGCAAACTACCCTGAACTGTGTGATCTTGAGCAAAGACTTTGGTCCATTGACTTTGGGCCAGGCGCCTCTAATTTTATTTCCTCACGGTAGTTCCTTTTTCTAGATTGCCCTGCTTAGTTACTTGTTGGTGCTGCTCAATTCTTGTCTAACTTTGTCTTTCCCTCCCTTTTAAATTGCTGGAGTGCCATTTTGCTCCCACTTCATTTTTTAGCCTTACTTGTCCAGAATCTATTGGGTGTGGTGCAGTGTATTAGTAGTGTGATTTTTCAACTGCTTGACTTTAGTGAAAGGTTTTACCACTGATGTGTAAATAAATGTATATTCTTTTACTCAGAAACCTTGAGTCAGTGTTTGTTTGAATCATAGTAATTGCTGTCATTTGTGTAACTATTGATACTGCTCACTTACTCTTGATATAGGTCTGGCAGCTCAGCAATCACTACCACTTTACTGTGTAGTACAGGCTTGTACCAAAGGTGAATTTGTACTTTCACTTGTAGTCCTAATTGTGTGTGGTGTTCCCGAAGGGTACTGCATATAATTCTCCCTAACATGGTGGTTATGCAGTACGGATCCATAAGCAGGGGCATAGTGGTAAGTATGTAGTTGGTGTTCGGGATGAGGGGAAGAGGTATGCATTCCTCCTGGGTCTACCACGTCCAGATCCAGGCCCTCCCCCACAAGTGCTCAGGGCCACAACTGGCCTCACAGTTATCCGTCCAGGTATGCGGCCCCAGGTGATGTAGCAGTCAAAAAAACCACTCACCACGTTGTTTCAAAGTTGAGGAACGCAGCGACCACGTCCTGCCGGGTAGGTTTCAGACGGCTGACAGTGGGGGCGGGGTTCCAGGTGACGTCTCACCTCCTGGGCCTCCAGGTGTCAGGAGGAGGTTCTTCCCTGTTTCTGCTCATAAGTCGTGGAATGCAGGGAGCATCCCGCACATCGGGCACCTCAGGCACTCCTGTCTGCCTTGATGTTGCGGCATCAGGATCAGGCCCAGGTCATGGCAATACTACACAGGCAGCGGCCAGGGTGCTCCACAGGCAGCAGCCAGGGCGGGCCAGAGCAGAAAACAGCCAGTAACCTGCAAGGGAAAGCCACGTCCTGTCAGCTGGAAGGGCCGGCATCCCTCACAGGCTGCATTGCACCTCACTTCCACATGCCACAGTGGCCATCTTGATATGCAACTCCGATTTTCTTCGGGGTAAGGTTCGTTGGGTAGGGGGTTGTTTTCCCAACCTTGAGGTGGATTTTAATGCAGAATTAAGCTGTTATGATTGCTGCTTGCAGGATTGAGTCGGGGTCTCGGCGCGAGCTACACTCAGCCGTGTCTTAATGCATCGGCTCAGGCCACGCCTCCCCACCCCACATTGTGCTATGTTAATTATTTCTGTTGACCTTAAATATCCACAACAATTCAAACCTTCTTGTCAGAGGTTCTGTTATTTTTAAGAGTAGCCTGTGATACATTTAATGCCCTGCTTCCTCCATCTTCTCCTTCACCTTCCTCTCCTTTTTCACCAGTCGCCTCCGCTTCCCCCTACGTTTTCCTCATGTGCAAGGAGCAAGCCATCCTTTGTCAGCCCTGCTTCCTCTCCACTTTCTGAGCCTTAACACTGTAACTCTCACACCTCAGGTAATATCTTTTGTGGCTTTGGTAGCTGGCACCTACATCCACAATCATAACAAACATACTATTCTCTTATAAGGCCTTACAATTAACAACCTCATCCGCTGAGAAGTGAGCCTCCCTTCAGCTTCATGGTTTAAGCAAATACATAAAAAAGACAATTGACTGACTATTGGAAACAAAGGAATTCATGCCGCTTTTTGGAAAGGGTTCTCAGACACACAAAGGAAGGTGACTTGCCAGTTTCCAACTGGAAAAAAATATATGTCAATCTCTGTAAACATGTGACCACCCTCCTCAAACATAATGCAATACTCTCTGTGATCTGACATTTCATCTTCAAAAATTATCTCTCTCACTCTCTCACTCTTTTTCTCAATTTCTGCCTCTTGTGTTATCCTGCCTCTGAAGAAAATCCTGTGCCAAGCTCTGCGATTTTGTTCACTCCTTCAGAAATCACATGTTACCTCTCTATGAATATGTGGACTCCCTCAGACTGATTTTTCTGTGATATTGCTGATGTCCTCCAAAGGATTATCACTCTCTGAAGTAACATGGAATTCTGTTTACATAAAACCCCTAAAGTATAATTTCTTTTTCCTCCTCGACAAATTAGGTCTTGCCTGCTTTTGTAAGCTCCCTTTTGGAAAAACTGCTTTCTCCTCATAATTTCTAAATCCATCAACATTTAGTTCAAATCTAACCTACTCTATTTCTAATCCTAATTATCTCTCCTAATTCGAAAATAATCATCTTCCCTATATGGGCTAGTTCAAACAGATTAGAAACACATTTTCAGTGAACATCATAAATATGTGCCAACATTTACTAGATTGACGTTAATAATATTTGAGTGATTGGAATTGTGTTCTAACTGTCTAACTGATTTGAGAATTCTTAGTTTTATGTAGATATCCTTCCTGTGCTTACTTCTATGCTTGAAATGATAACAATAGGCTGTTAGTCCCCTGTTTCAGTACGTGGAACAGGGGATAATGGCCCGGCAGCCCAAGTTATCGGTCGAGCGAAGCGAGGACCGATAACGAGGGCTCTGGGCCATTATGCCCCATTCTAATCACTGGAACAGGGGATTAAGGTTATTTGCAGCCAGTGTTACCAAAGCGGTGACCCGTGGTGCTAAAAAAAGGATTTTCCTTCGGACAACACTTGTTGAACGAAGGAAAATCCTTTTCCAAGATGGCCACCATGGAAAGGGAAGCTGGGCTCCATGCGGAGACCCTCTTCCCCTTGGATGGCTGACTTCGGAAGGGAAGGGGAAGGAGCGGATGTGGCGGCAGCAATTGCTGCTGCAGAAATAATGTAAGTATGGGTTGCCAAACTTTTTTTTAAAGTGATGGCGGGTGGGGGAAGATGGCATTGGGGGGTAATTCATAGAATTTAGCGCACAAGTGGCGCATGCGGCTGGCGCACAGTGTATTAGTGCGAATCTCTGCGCCAGCCGGGTGCGCTAAAATCCATTTCTGCGCACAGCGTATTGATGGATTTTAGCTACCAAAACCAGCCGTGGCTCATATTGGTGCAGCGACCCTGCAGCAGCGCCAGTTACGCCCCCAAGAACGCCCCTCGCGCAGGGAAAAGCCATGAAAATCCCCAATCCAGCGCAAAGGGCTGCGCTAACCCTGTACCAGTATACATGGCCGCCACACGGCAAGCGGGAAACCTGTATTACTGGGGTGCGCGGGAAGTTTCACACGCGATTGGCCCTGTGCGAGTGGGGTACGTGTATTACTGGGGTTCGTGGGAAGTTTCCCACGCGATTGGCCCTGTGCGAGTGGGGAACGTGTATTACTGGGGTTCGCGGGAAGTTTCACACCCGATAGGCACTGTGCGAGTGGGGTACATGTATTACTGGGGTTCGCGGGAAGTTTCACACGTGAAAGGGCCTGTGCGAGTGGGGTACGTGTATTACTGGGGTTTGCGGGAAGTTTCACACGCGGTTGGCCCTGTGCGAGTGGGGTACGTGTATTACTGGGGTTCGCGGGAAGTTTACATGCGATAGGCCCTGTGCGAGTGGGGTACGTGGAATACTGGGGTTCGCAGGAAGTTTCACACGCGATAGGCCCTGTGCGAGTGGGGTACATGTATTACTGGGGTTCGCGGGAAATTTCATACACGATAGGCCCTGTGCAAGTGGGGTACGTGTATTACTGGGGTTCGCAGGAAGTTTCACAAGCGATTGGCCCTGTGCGAGTGGGGTACGTGTATTACTGAGGTTCACGGGAAGTTTCACACGTGATAGGCCCTGTGCGAGTGGGGTACGTGTATTACTAGGGTTCGCTGGAAGTTTCACACGCGATAGGCCCTGTGCGAGTGGGGTATGTGTATTACTGGGGTTTGCGGGAAGTTTCACATGCGAAAGGGCCTGTGCGAGTGGGGTACGTGCATTACTGGGGTTCGCGGGAAGTTTCTCCCGCGATTGGCCCTGTGCGAGTGGGGTACGTGTATTACTGGGGTTCGCGGGAAGTTTCACACGCGATTTCGCTGTCAGAGCAGGTACGTGTATCTAGTGGGGTGCATAGGCAGTCCCACACGTGAATTGGGGTCCTCCCAGGTGTGCCCTCCACCCCATCCATGGCCCCTGCAGGCAACCCACAACACAGGGGACTACCCTGCACCCCTGGGCATGCCCCCAGCCAGCACACGTGTCACCTTCCACTAGTGATCACCAACTCATGTCCCCCTGCACCCCCACCCCCCAGCAGTGAGGGGCACCTGCCAGCAGGCCCCCACTCATGTCCCACTCATGTCCCCCTGCAACCCCACCCCCCAGCAGTGAGGGGCACCTGCCAGCAGGCCTCCACTCATGTCCCCCTGCACCCCCAGCCCCCAGCAGTGACAGGCACCTGCCAGCAGGCCCCCACTCATGTCCCCCTGCACCCCCACCCCTCAGCAGTGAGGGGCACCTGCCAGCAGGCCCCCACTCATGTCCCACTCATGTCCCCCTGCACCCCCACCCCCCAGCAGTGAGGGGCACCTGCCAGCAGGCCCCCACTCATGTCCCCCTGCACCCCAGCCCCCAGCAGTGACAGGCACCTGCCAGCAGGCCCCCACTCATGTCCCCCTGCACCACCACCCCCCAGCAGTGAGGGGCACCTGCCGGCAGGTCCCCACCCATGTCCCCCTGCACCCCCCACACCCCAGCAGTGAGGGGCACCTGCCAGCAGGCCCCCACTCATGTCCCACTCATGTCCCCCTGCACCCCCACCACCCAGCAGTGAGGGGCACCTGCCAGCAGGCCCCCACTCATGTCCCCCTGAACCCCCACCCCCCAGCAGTGACAGGCACCTGCCAGCAGGCCCCCACTCATGTCCACCTGCACCCCCACCCTCCAGCAGTGAGGGGCACCTGCCAACAGGCCCCCACTCATGTTCCACTCATGTCCCCCTGCACCCCCATGCCCCAGCAGTGACAAGCACCTGCCAGCAGGCCCCCACTCATTTCCCCCTGCACCACCACCCCCCAGCAGTGAGGGGCACCTGCCGGCAGGTCCCCACTCATGTCCCCCTGCACCCCCCACACCCCAGCAGTGAGGGGCACCTGCCAGCAGGCCCCCACTCATGTCCCACTCATGTCCCCCTGCACCCCCACCCCCCAGCAGTGACAGGCACCTGCCAGCAGGCCCCCACTCATGTCCCCCTGCACCCCCACCCCCCAGCAGTGAGTGGCACCTGCCAGCAGGCCCCCACTCATGTCCCCCTGAACCCCCACCCCCCAGCAGTGAGGGGCACCTGCCAGCAGGCCCCCACTCATGTCCCACTCATGTCCCCCAGCACCCCCACCCCCAGCAGTGACGGGTACCTGCCAGGAGGCCCCCACTCATGTCTCCCTGTACCCCCACCCCCCAGCAGTGAGGGGCACCTGCCAGCAGGCCCCCACTCATGTCCCCCCCTACACAAAATAAAGAAGCACAATCATGGGCCACTTCTACACCAAAAAACCACATCACGCCACCCCATTCTTGAGACGCAATGATTTACCAATCCACCCCACACTGACATGCCTATCTCAAGACACAAACCAAAAGTCAACTATGTACATCAACACATGTCCGTCACACAGATACACTGGTTGGCATTGTTTGTGTAAACACACATTTTCACATGCATCAACCCAATGAGCGAATCCCACACATGGACATAAAATATGAATATGTGTTATGTACAAAAATAAATAAATGAAATGAAATCATGCAAAAATAGCAAACATGAAATGTAAAGCATGTGCAAAAGATGATTGAATGAAAATTATAACCAATCCAAAAAAATTTGAAAGAAAAACAGTCCAAATTCTCCCTCCACCAATGCAAATCAAAGGAAAGGTAAAAAAAAAATCCTTTGCTTCATGTTCATAATGAAAACAAAAATTCAAATTATTCCATAGTCCAACTATTTACAATACATTGTCCCAAAAATAAATCCATTACTCCATGTCCATAATGAAAAAATATATTCTAATTAATCCATGATCAAACTATTCACAATCCATTGTCCAAAAGAAAAATCCACGAATCCATGTGCAAAATCCCAAAAATAAATCAAATCAATCCATTGTCCAACTATGTAAAGAGTCCATGAGCCCAACCAAACAACTGAACCCTACCTAAGAAAATACATAAAAATAAAACTATATACAAATGTGTGTGGCATTGTCCATTGACCACAAATAAAAGGAAAAGGAAAAGGAAACCTAACTCTAAAAACTATTTACAATGGCAGCGGGCTAGTCCGACAGCTCACTTCCCGATTTCCCGGGCCAGGGCATCATCGAACTCCTGCTCGATGTCCCGGAGGTGGTCCTCTTCCATGGCCCCGAGGGTTTGCAGGGACGATGACATGTGGACCTCAGGTCCCTGCGAATTGCCTCGAGGCACTCAAGTCGCCTCAGAGCCCTACGCATGGAGTTCTCCGCCCTGACCATTGTGAGCCGTGCCTCTTCTGCCTGCTGCCACTCTGCATCTATAGCATGGCCTAACCGCTGCCACACAGAAGACACTTCCAGTCCTGGGTCCTCCTGCCCTCTGGCCGATGCCTGCCCCTCTGATGTTGAAGGCCCCGAGCCATCATGGCTCCCACCTTGTTGCTGCTGCTGCTGTGCCTCTGCCTGTGCCCTGGCTCTTGCTGCCTGCACATCCTCCTCCAGCTAGGGTGCAGTTGTTGAGGTGGCCACCCCTGCTGGACGTCCGACTCCGGACTGTGGCAGGGATGTGTCCTCCACCAGCCTGGCCGCAGGGTCAGAGGCAGCTCCACCCGGTACCCAGGTGATACATGGGTGGGAAGATGGCATGGAGGACGACTGGCGCATAGGGGGTTCAGGTGAGGAGGGGGTCGGAACAAGGTCCAGCAAACGGAGGAATCCGGCCCTGGTGACCCTTCGCAGTAGGTCAACGTGGTCAACGAGGCATTCAAGATGACGTGCAGTGTCCTCACGAAAACACTGCAGGTCACCTCGCATGCCCCGTTGACAAAACGCCATCCCACTCAGGACAGGCTCAACCCGGTCCCGGATAGCCACGTCCGCAGGGAGAGGAAGGCCAGTTGTAATAAGCGGATCCCCTCCCTGAAAACGGGTCTGGACGTAGGCATCCCTGCAGGTGCAGGATGATGCAGTCACAGGATCGGGGACAGGATTACACACAGGCACCCCAGCGGTGGCCTGTGCTGCCTCCTGTCCCTGCCCCTGCACTGCACCACTAGCACCAGTGGAATCCCCACCTCCAGACGCCGTGTCTGTCCCTTGCACGGCCTCCTCCTCCACCAAAGCCCCCACCAACCTGGATGACTCCGTGCCATCTTCCTCCGTCGGACCCTGTGGGGTCTCAGCTGCCCCTTCTGCTGCCGAGGAGTCCAACTCCGACCTCTGCCTCTTGGACCTACCCTCGGCAGCTGCGGCCTGGGACGCGGCACCGGCTCCTCACTCCCTGATGAGATGACAACCTGGGAGGGGAGCCGGGCCTTGCGTCTCCGGCTGGTGGTGCGATCCCTGCCGCTGTGCTCCACAGCACCCTCTCTGCCCTCTTCATCAGTTGACGCTGCAGACAGGGAGAGATATGACACAGGCATCAGGGCACTGTACAATGGACTGATACACACATGACAGTTGCACATGAGTGGCAGTGTCAAACTTCAGACATGGCATCACAATCCCCAACACACATGTCAACTCACACACATGAGCAATTCCACAGCCATATCACAACAGCTAGCACCATCCATACACATACAACAGCATGAGCATCCAAAGGTGAGCCAGACATCACATGAAACACAGGGAGTGCAGTAGACATGCACACACGCCACCACACTTACATGCATGTCTACATCTCCTCCAACTGTTGCAGTGATGAGATCGCCATACATGTCAGATCTGCCATTCAGCCTTCTACATATCAGTGTCACATGCATCCATGTTGCATCACAGTTGCACACTTGTCAAATACACACACATGCACATGTACACAGTGCAGATACATGCATGAGGAACCACCATCCATGCCACAACCATGCCAATGTACATACACAGAAATTCAAACATGTGTGCTCCCACACCTGCATTTGTCCAGCATGCTTACCAACACATACACCATCAATGTGTCTCACACCTGAGAGGACACACATGTGGCAGCCTCACCCCATGTTCATACACATCCCTACATGGTCCTACAAAAACACATGTGCAACCTGCACACTACTGGCACACCACGACACGCACAGCGTCCAATCACCCTGCATGTACACTTACCGCTCAACTCCAGACGGGTCTGCCTCTAAAGGATCTGGAGCGCTGGGCATATGCGTTCCAGGACCCTCATTTGGTGGTCCGACAGCTTGCCCCGGCGCCCCTCGGCATCCGCTGCCTTCGCGAGGCACTGGGCCTTGTTGAGGGTCCTGGACTTGAAGTCCTCCCAGCGCTTCTTGACATGATGAAAGTCGCGGACTGCCACCTTCTCCACCTTGATGGCAGTCACGATGTCCATCCAGATCCTGGTCGGCGCGCAAACTTCCAAAGAGGGCATCATACTGCCCCAGAACTTGCTCCACCAGGACACCAACTTCCCTGGCACTGAAGCTGGTGGCCCTCTGCCTCTCTGGCTGGGGGTTGCCAGTGCTGCCAGATGGTGTTGTGCTGGACATGGCAACCCCAGAGGCAGGAGTGGGTTGGCAACTGGGTCCTTGGGCTGGGCTGTGGAGCGATGGAATCCCAGTCGGGAGTCTTCGGTTTCAGCAGGGGTGGTCACAGCAACTGCACCCCTGGCTGACGTGCAGGCAGCAAATGGCAGGGTACGTTGGCAGCAGGCAGTCAGGCAGCAGCAGATTTCAGGTGGGAGCGTGCTTGGGGCTCTAGGGGGCAGTAATTCAGCCTTCTGGTCAGGAGGGTGGTCTTCTGTGTGTTTTCACATGGCCAGCTTGATAGGGAGTGATTTGCCATGTGAAAAAATTGCACGTCAGCGTGTAATTGGAGGAAAGGCCCTTAGCGCACAAGCGCGTCAGCACAAGTACGCGTTCTCATTGGACCAAAGGCCCTTAGCGCGTAAGCGCTTCTCTGACGTTGCGCGCGCGGGCGTTTCCCTCGTGACGTGGGCATAGTGGTTCAGCGCGCGTGAGAAAAATGCACGTCTGCGTGTGAATACGTGTAATCTGAGGAAAGGGCCTACGTGCGTAAGTGACGTGACGTGCGCGGGCGTTTCACTCAGCACGGGTTAAAGGTCGGCGGGGCCATCAGTTCGCTGTACGTGCCTTTCGTGGAAACCGACGTGTGTGGCTGCTTCGTGTTGTTTCGCGCGCCATCACATCTTAACAGTAATCGAGGACGTATCTCTTCTTTTGGCGGGGGTATTGGCTACGCATGTTTTTCATTATCACGCTAGTCAGACGGTGAGTCGCGCACGCTATTTTTCCCACTGCGGGTGCCCCTGTGTATCGCACCCGTTTTCGAGATCATAGAAGCCTGCGTGTCCCACGCGTACGCGTTTTTCGTGTTACTGGGTGCCACCAAGTACTGCGGGAGGTTGATTCCACGCACGTAGGCTGCAGGGTTGGGTGCACAGTTTTACTGCAGTTTTGGGGTACCTGAGCGTAGCGTGACCCGTCACTACATCACTGGGGTCACATACAGCCTTGCAGGTGCAGGGGGGCTGTTAACATCTTGCATCCCACCCCCTTCACCCCAATTGCCCAGGTCAATTGTGGTGTACACCTCCCATTGGCACTACTCCATCTGTGCCGGCACTACTCCATGTGTGCCATGGTTGGGAGGCCACCAAAGGTGAGGGGCGCCTCAGCTGGGCGTACTCCTCATGGCGGGCGTGGTCAAGGACGTGGCAGGGGTGACCAGGGAGTCGGGGGACTCCAGGGTGTCCAGGGTGGCCGCAGAGGGGGAAGAGGCAGGGGTGCGCTACTTGAGCACGATGTTGTGCCATGTGTCAGTGCAGCCATCCCCTGTGGTTCCGTGAGATGCAGCTTCTGCATCTGGCACTGGCGCCTGTGTGACCTGGCAGTCTGTTTCATCGACTGCCACGGGCCCAAGGGTAGTGGTAGCTGCAAGTGCAGCTGTGGACACCACCACCCAGGCTCAGGGTCTGCCAGCGCAGGCTGCGTTGGCGATTGAAGAGCCCTTGGAAGATTTCCAACAGGACCAGAGGGAAACCGTAGGGGCACGCAGGGCTGCCCTGACCAAGACACGTGTCCCTGGGGCAGTAATGTCATCTGCTGCCCCGAACAGCCGGGTGTTGGCAAGTGCAGGGGCAGATGCAGCCAACAACACCCCGGTTGTGAGTCTGCCAACAAGGACAGTTGTGGTCAATGACCCTGCCACAGTGGATGTTGATGCGCAGGGTCCATTGGAGGGCACCCAGCTGCCACTGACACAAGTCAGCCCTTTGGTCGCCCCTCCGCCTGCCACTTCCTTGGCTCAATCCACCAGTCCCACTGGCCATACTGATCAGGGCAGCATCAGCCAGCCAGGGTCTGCGCCACAATCCAAGAGGAGGAAGGTTGCACCTGCAGCACAGGCTGGGACCCCACACACAGCCACGACCTCCTGCATGTCGAGGAAGAAGCCTTTCTGCAACCAGGAACTGGACTTCCATGTGGGCTACGTGCGGAAACACAGCCATGACATGATAGTGGGTGCTAATTGTCAGACTACGGCTGCCCACCGTGATATCCACTGGAAGCAAGTTGCGGAACATGTGAGTGCATTCAGCCATGAGGTGCGCACGGCGCAAGAGTGCAAAAAGCGTTGGAATGACCTCAAACGCAGCGCTAAGGCTGAGCGTGCCTCAAATCAAATTACAACTTGACTCTGGTGACTGGCCGTGGGCCTGCACCGGAGGAGGAAGACCTCACTCCGCATGAGTCACTCGTTGCGGAGTTCATACCCTCTGAATCAGTCGAAGGAGTGGGAGAGATGCCGGACTTTGATGCCCAGTCCGGTGAGTGTTGATGCGTGTTTGTCGAGGACGTGTGTGTTTTACTTGTGTGATGTGTTGTGCATGACTGCCACTACATGCCGGTGTACATGGTTATGATGTGTGAGTAATGCAATGCTTCCCTGATGCATGTCTACTCTGCTGGATGGTGGAGATGTGCTGCAGACGGGAACTGTCCACATCACCACTTTTGCACCGTAGTCACATGCTGGTGACCAGTATGCCCCTCCGGTCCATGCTCCAGCTCACTGGCACTTCTGCATGTAGCGTGGGGTGAGATTCCTCTCAGCCCAGGAACTATGCATAGCATGACTGACGTGCATGTGTCCTCTGCCTGCAAGGGGGTAGCCAATGTAGGCATGCTCCCTTGCCCCTCAACCCCCTGCTCTGCACCCCAATTCCATCTTATCACTGGTCTGCTACAATATTGCCGTTGGTTACTTCCCTGGTCATGCCTCCTGTGTACATTCTAACATCGAGCGGCCAATCTGCCAGACATATCCATTGTGGTACATCCTTAGGACTTGATGCAGGGTGTCTCACTTGGACTGTGCAGAGGTCAGATGCCCCACAGGGACATGAGTGCCCATTCATGCTCCAAGTGCATTCCACGCATTCCCATATGTGTCCATGACTGGATTATCACTGTTACACAAGTTCATGATGACCCCAATTGCATGGCATTTCATCTGCCTTCCCATGTCAACTGTGGCTCAGTACTACGTTGCACACATGTTTAGGGTCTCACAATCTGTGAGGGTCACAGGCCTCAGCCTGTTTAATGGCCAATGACTCTGTCCAACTGGTATAGTGTCTTCTTCACACGTGGGTGGACTCCAGAGGATTCATCATGTGTCCTGCTTACTGTCCCATCATCATTTGCAGTGTTGTCACTTGACTCACATGAAGCTGTTGATGTTAGTCAACACTGTCTATCAATACACAGGTCTATGGTCAGCCTTTTGATACCATGCTAGGCATCCCTGCTTTTGCACTTGGGTGGAGGGGTGCTTTGCCTAGCGGGGATGATTGGGGTGTAATTGAGCACTGTTCTTCTTTTGCTAGATGGGGTGTTTAATGATTCATGTGTACATTCATTGCTATGCATTGCTATGCATTGTGTAGTATGTTTCTTATCTTTAATGAACATGTGCTTGTTGAAAATCATGCCATAGATAGTGTGTTCCACACTGTTGCTGTGAAAGACGGACTGATGGTGTGATTTCTGATGAACGTCTCTGACATGGTCCACTCATGTAATGCCTGAAGAGACACATACAGATGAAAATTAAGCATTAATCATGTGTTTCATGGACTTTCTGCAGGGGGATGAGCCTCAAGACCACTTTGCCAGCAGACATGGGCCATTGGACATCTGGAATCTGGACACGTTTGGTGGTGCCGACATTCTCATGTGTGCGCAAGCAGAGGCACAGGGATTGCGATCATACATCCAATAAACGATGACGTGTTTCAAGGGACAGGCAAGGTGAGCAGCATAGGGGGGTCACAACACAGCAAACCTTCCACCTGGCCAGTTGAACATGCATGCTTAGTAGCATCACTGATGGTGAGCTTGGACAAATATTGGTGTTGAAGCGCACAATACAGCTCAGATGTGTTGGTGGACTGATGGCTAGTTGATGGCAAAGTTGTCTGGGGCACCTGTATATGCAGTGGCACATATCCTCCGTTCCACCATGGTCCATTGAGACACTTGTATTAGCCATGTAGCGTTGCAAGACATGGAATGAAGCAGCTCACAGGGACAGACAGCAAGGGACAGACTCGGGTGCAGTGGATTTCATTTCCAAGTAGAATTTGATACATGCACTGGCTACTTTATTTTGGTCATGGTGGTACAGGACTTGTTCTGAAGTCAGACCTTGCTATATGCGTCGGTCTGCTTACCCAGGGAACATTGCATGTTGTGTGAATCGTGACACATTGGTGTTCCATTTGCCATGCACCCACCGGTGCATGACTTAATGCATTGACTGTGTATGAACCATCACAGGGGTAATGTTAAGTATGGGTATGAAGCATCCACACATGATTGTCTGTTTGTAGAGTATTTTGTTACTTTGGGGCATATTTGGTGATGTGTTTGTGTGTTTTGGGCAGGCACAGATTATTAACTGTGGCTCTCTTTGCAACATTGAACTGCTCCTGTTACCGGACCGGAGAGTGAGCAGACAGGAGGCCAGCACTCACCCCAGAGATAAGTTTCTCTTTGACTTCGATTTGAGTAATTTGCTGCTATGTGCATGTGAACAAGTTTGGTCTATTTGTGTATGTGTTAATCTGTGTACTACATTTTGGTGCATTCCCTACTTTCCCTTGTCAATCCTACTCCCCTCTCCTGCCCCTCATTCCGGTCATCCAGTATACCAATGCCTGTGCCGACTGCATATCCCTGACCCTCCTTCCCCACCAGGGTCTCAGAGGCCTGTGTGAGTTAGACCTTGCAGGCACCCAGACCATGGTGGGGGTGGTTGTTTTGTGCCACTCCTGCGCCTGTACACGGGAGCTGTGACAGTAGAGATACATTTGTTTTGCATTATTCTATGTTATGTACCACACATGGTTCAGATCCTGTTGTGACATTGTTTTACTGTGCTACCTTCGTTGTTAACATCATTGTGGTAGTACTTGGCCTTTGTGGCGTATTGCTACTTGAAGTCATCTACTGGAGGCTGTTCTGGTTTGTTTTTCTGTCTGCAGGGTATTTGCTTGGCTTCTGTGTTGTCCTGCTTTGAGTTCTCTTGGATTTTGTGCTTTTGCAAATCTAGGTGGACTCTGAGGGTGCTGGCAACTCTTTACACACAAAGTGGGAGAGGGTCACAAAGGGGAAGGGTGATCCTGTGGCCAGGTGGAATTCAAGGATGTCGGATGAATAACCCAGAAGCAGTTGTTCAGTGGGTCGTGGTGATTTGTGAGGGAGGGGTGGTGTTTTGTTGTTGATAATTGCCTTGCCCTGCAGTGTGATGGGCACCCTGAAATTGTAATTGTGCTTTACTATGTACATGATGTATTCTGCTCATCAATGCCTGTTCATGTGTTGTGTTTAACTTTCAGGTGTGAGGGGATAGTTGTGGTTTGACATGCTGGGGTATACACATGGTGAATGTTCACATGTGATGTGTAGAGGACAGTGATGGTCACTTGATTTCACATGCATATGTTGAGTGCATGTCCCTACTGACCCACACACTCGCACTATGATCCACTACATGTACAACCACCCTTACATGTCCACGTGTACACTCTGTTTGCCTTCTGGTGCCCACTGTGTCCCTGCAGCGAATGTTCTATGACCATTTGTGGATCCTGTACATGCCTAATTTTGTTATTTTATGTAGTTTGTCGCTTAGATGTGATGCTCAGGGTGTGCATCACACACAATGGCTGTTCACTGTGCTGTGCGCTGAGCAGTGTGTTAAAGGAGGTGGACATGGCACACAGTAGCGGCAGTGTTGATTATGCAATGCACATTGTGCATGTGGACAGGCATTCATTGTTATGTTTCAAATACGACTTTTGGAATGCATTTGAGGATGACTTATTTTGGGTGGGAGGTTGTTGGTCAGTCATTTCATCTGATTCCATGTCAGGCATCATTGTCTGATGCCCATTTACATTTTTCACATGGCAATGTGTACCTTATTGGTACTGTGTTGGTGTATGGCTATTGCTTGCCATGTCATGTTGTGGTTTGGGAGGGTTTGAGTGACATACCAGTGATAGGCATGGCCTGTTTTACAGGTCTGTGTGATTCACACCTTGCATGTGTGCCTTTTGGTCACACAGGATTGCTTGTGTTTAAGTAGCTAGGGATGCACACAATGTGGCAATTCCATGGCAACAATCTCAGGGTGGTAAGGTTGTGACAGTTGACTGTCTCTTTGTCATCATCGATTGTGACCTGGTATGTGCCAGGCCTATGTGCACTCCGCAGGGTTGGGAGTTTAGGTGAAAAATCTGGCCACAAGCTGGGACCGTGCTTCATTGCCACGTGCCCTATCCCCTCCCATGGGCAGCGCCGTGCCTGGGGATGTGGGGGCACCACCATGTCCACCCGTACGCCCTGCCGTGTTGCAACATTGTGCAGGACACATGCTGCCACAATGATCCTGGACACTACTGGGGGTGCATAGAGTAGCTGCCCGCCAGAGCGGTCAAGGGAGCGGAAGCGTGACTTGAGCACTCCGAATGTGCGCTCCACTATGGCCCTGGTTGCAATATGGGCGGCGTTGTATCTTACCTGGGGTGGTGTGGTGGGGTTCCGGATTGGCGTCATCATGTGGTTGCTCAGAGGGTAGGCACTGTCCCCTGGAGAGGTGATAATGGTTGTGATTATTGGGGTTTGTGTATTTGTGTGTGTGTGTGACATGCATGCATGTGCACGGGCATTTGAACTCACCTAGGAGCCATGTGTCGCCATCCTGCCCAGCTTCCAGGGCCCGGCTCAGGGCGGACATTCTGTATATGAAACTGTCATGGGTCGAGCCAGGGTAGTTTGCATAGACAGAGGTGATTATTCCCTTTGCATCGCATACCACCTGTACGTTGATGGAATGCCAGTGCTTGCGGTTTCGGTAGATGTGCTCAGTGGCCCTAGGTGGACGTAGGGCCACATGGATGCAATCTATGGCACCAAGCACTTTGGGGAAGTGTGCCACCCTGTAAAAGTCCTGGACAACGGCCTGCCTTTCTGCGGGTGTTCTGGGCATGTACATGTGCCTGCGGACTGAGGGGCGTGCTGTCATGATTGCCAATACCTGGTGTAGGCAGCGTGACTGAGTGGCCTGTGAGACCCCACCCACTATGGCAGTAGTCCGCTGAAAAGACCCAGTGGCCAAAAAATGCAGGACATTGAGCACCTTCTCCAAGGGGCACAATGCTTGGGAGGAGAGGGTGGGGGGTGTTAGGTCATCTTCCCACTCCCTGACCATGTCTAGGATGATATGGGGTGGAAACATATACCTGCCATAGACCTGGTCGTCAGGCATCTCAAAAAGGCTTGTCCGTGGTGAAAAAATGCGTGCCCTGGCTATTCTCCTCCTCCTGCGGTGTCCCACGATCAGTGCTGCGACAAATGGGGCATTCTTCGTAGCGCTATATACGTGCTTGTTGTTTGCGCGCACTTTTATGCTGTGCGCGGGGACGCTTCCACCTGCCTTCGTGTGGCGGACGCATTGACGCCTGTGTGCATCTTTTGCCGTGCGCGGGTTTCGCGTATTCGAATCCATGAATACGGGTTGTTCGCGTGCGTGTGGGCGTTCCGTGTAGTTCCCTGCAGTACTTCCCCAGTTACGACTTCTTTTTTCACACGTTGTTCACCATTCCATGTGTTACGCCCACTGTTCTGCCCACTTTTGTTGTGTGCGCTGCGCTATGTGCGCTTTTGCTGTGCGCAAAGCGCACACCGTTTGATGACGTGTGTGCCTGCATGCGCCATGCACGGATTTGGCACACAACCAGTGGGAAAGTAGCGCAGCGCCTTCCTTTAATCGCACGCGTGCGCGTGTGCTTGCTTTCTCACGCTTGCGCCCCCTTGCGCCTGCTTGCGCTGGGATTTCGGCACACGTTTGTTCCATGAATCAGCCCCTAAATTGACATGCAAGGGTGCAACTCTGGCAGAGCATGTTCACAGAAAATTCAAGAGTAGTGCCGAACATGTGTCACCAATTTACAGAAGCCATTTACTTTGCTTTAGAAGAGGACTGGGACAAAAGGCAGTAGAATTCCAAACCTGCGCAGGAGACTCATACAAGGAGCCGTTTTACACAGACAAATCCTGCACTTTTACACACAACTAGGGGTTAATTTTCCAAATGTGTGTAAATTGCACGAATGGAATCTGTTATTTTTTAATGTATGTGAAAATAGTTCTCCTCCATGCCCGTGGTGTCAAAAAGCAGACCGCATCTCCTTTACTCCTTATTTTTGACTTTGTTGTGTAAAGTGTATGCATTGTATACGTTGAGAAAGCATTTTCAATGGATGTCTATGGAGTTCACCTGCTTTGAGTAGATGTTTAAAAACTCGCAGTTTCCAGAGAATTGCAATGTATTAACGCCGGAATGATAATATTGTGCTGGTGGCAAGATGTGCATGGTGGAGTGGATGGGATAGAGCAAGCGGGAAATCCTATCCTCTACCCATTCAAATCAATGAGAATATGGCATAGCACAGAATTCTTTTTATGCTACACGTTTGGAAAAAAACCGTATAGGACAGGATCACTTCATTTACTCTTAGGAGGAACTGACGTTTCAGCTGTCTTTAAAAAAATGAGTAAGATTTACTCACAAGCTAACAACATTCTGTGGCTCGGATTCATTGGGTGGTTATTTTCGTTAAGTCTCATAATTAATCCCTAATACACCCACTAGAAATCAATGTTACTGCTGTAAGAAGAGTCTGCATTTCACAGACAAGTGAGCTCACAGCCGCTGTCTATGATGGCTTTCACGCACCTCATCAACCGGTTCCGACGCAAGGGTTGCCATTTTCTTTAAAAAATACTCTTTTTCTCCTGAAGCACTTTCTTCACTGGCACTCAGAGGTCTCTACATGCATGTAGCATTTTCGGAAAATCTCAATAAGTGAAAACATGATATTAAATGATATGATGTGGCATTTATGTTGCACCTGTAGACAAGTGTTTCTAGGCGTGACAAGACAAGGAGGGGGAAACAAAGGGAGGACAAAATCACGATCTTACTAGGCTTTGTGTCATTCAGATTGCGCAAGTGTGGAGAAGAGGGAAGGGGAGAAGTGCCAGGGGGAAGGGGAAGAGGGAAGTGCAGTTAACTCACCAGTGCAGCCAGCAGGTGGCTCAAGAGTGCCGAGAGAAGGGCCTGTAGGGTTGCAGATACAGACACTTAAGTTCTGAGGAGCACAGAGGAAGTGCGAGGGCAAGTGGATATGCAGGAGCCTGGGCCTGAGTTCTGAGGGTGACCATGTGACCAGTGCGCATAGCAGTCAGGTGCATTAGCAGGTGAGAGGAAGAAAGAAAGGGGAAGTGAAAAGGAAGGTCTTGAGTTGCTTCGGAACTGGAGTTGGATTTGCTCAAGTTTGAGAGAGGCAGGGAGGCTGCTCCAGAGGGAGGACCCAGCAGAGGAGATAGATCTTCCCCCAAATCTCTGCTTGGAGAAGCGTCTGACCCTCAAAGAGTTGGAGGTGGATGAGCCAAAAGCTTGAGAAGGAAGATGTTTTGGAAGTGAAAGGTGGAAGTACAGTGGTCCCGGGCCCCAGAAAGACTTGTGGATGAGGCAGAGGGTCTTGAAGTTGATCCTTGCAGCCACGGGAGCCAGTGAGGAGATTTCAGAGCTGGAGAGATACGCTCCCTGGGCTTGGGGACAAGGATAAGTCTTGCAGTCCTGTTCTGGATACGTTGTAAAGGTCGAAGAAAAGAGGCAGGAAGATTTAGTAAGAGGCTATTGCAATAGTCCAGCCTAGAGAGGACCAGAGCTCTGGAGACAGTGAGCTTCTGGGGGAAAGTGAGAAAAGTAAGAATACCTCTGAGGACGTGCAGCTGATAGTTTAACATCTTAGAGATGTCAGAGATGTCAGGAGAGATGGAGAGGGTGGAGTCGAAGATGACACCAAGATTCTTAGCCTCACAGAAAGGAGCAGGAATAGGGCCCAGAGTGGGCGTCCAGAGAGAGAGAGGAAAGGGGGGGAGGGGGTTGTCCCAATGAGGAGGATCTCTGTCTTACTGGAATTAAGGCAGAGATCATTGGTGACACACCATTCATGAATTGCGGCCAGACAATTTGGTATGAGAGAATAAGCAGAGGTGACTGAGGGGAGCCTGAAAGAGAGGTGAGTGTTATCTGCATAACATTGAAAATTGGAACACAAAGTAGCGATGCAGTGGGCAACAGGTGCCAGGTAGTGGTTGAAGGGAAGGGAGAGAGCTTAGACCCCTGAAGAACACCACAAGTAGAGAGAGAGATAGAAGAGAGAAAAGACCCCGGTTGTACCCGAGAGGGTTGGTCGGTGAGAAAGGAGGTCAACCAGGCCAGGGCCTGATCAGTAATACCAAGGTTGTCCCGGAGACGATTGAGAAGGATAGCATGGTTGACCGTGTCAAAAGCAGAGGATAGAAGCAGAGGACAGATCCAGGAGAGTGAGGACAGAAGGGATATTAGAGTCAAGATTGGAGAGCAAGTGTTCACAGGTGTTCAGGAGAGCAGTTTCCATGCTTCTGGCAGCTCTGAAGCTCGACTGGTGGTCGTGGAGGCAACCAGCTGATTCAGTATGTGGATTAAGCTGGGAGATGGCCAGCTTTTCCAAGAGTTTGCACAGGAAAGGAGTGATGGGGATCGAGCGATAGTTAGACCGAAAGTAAGGATCGTCCGAGGGCTTCTTTAGAAGGGGCTGCACAAGAGAGTGCTTAAGGTGGAGGGGAAAGTTCCAGTGTCAAAGGAGTGATTGCAGAAAACAGCCAAGGCTGGAGCAAGGGTGTTGATGTGGTCCTTGATTTTTCTGGATGAGAACCTGCTTTGACAAGACTTTCATAGATCAGACTTGTCTAGAAACATTGTCATGGGTGAGCAGGGGAAAGGAGGAGAAAGGAGGAGGAGAGACAGCCTCAGACAGGCCCGGGGTGGTAGAGTAGGAGGAAGAGGAGGTAGAGGAAGAGGGGGTGGACAGGATGCCCTATTTTATAATAGTTAAATGAGAGGCCAAGGCTATACAGAGGGCCTGGGAGCGAAACGGAGAGGTAGACAATGCAGCGGGATAGTCCAATTTCTTGAGGATTTTAAAAAGTTCTGCTGAGTTGTTAGATGCGCAGAAATGCAGGCTTGGATGAAGGCTATCTTGTTAGAGAGGACAGTGAATATTTACTGCCTTTGGAGCAGGTGGCAGGCCAGTTTTGTCATGGGGTGTGCCTGAGGCCCTCCACTTCCTCTCTGCCACCCTACACTTGCGTTTAAGGGTGGCGAGGTTGGAATCATACCAAGAGTTGCGCTTGGATTTGGGCTTCAAGTGTATCCTCATGACAGGGTCAAGGACATCCAGAGTGTTAGAGATAGAGATATGAAGGTTAGAGAGGGTTGTGACAGAGTACTGGCAAAAGCATCAACTGACATGTGCTTCATGGGTTGGGTGACCGTGAAGGTAGGTGGCAGCGCTGGAGTCTGTTTGACCTCCGGGGCAGAGAGAAGGAGATGGGAAGAAAGGAGAAAGTGATCACTCCTAGAGAGAGGAGTGGTGCTAGGGTTAGTGAAGGGGAGGTCTGAGGAGACCAGAATATCCAGGGTGTGTACTGCAGAGTGAGTCAGGCCAGAGGGAAGAATGGAGAGAGAGAATTGCAGTGGTTGCGAAAGACTCCTGAAGAAGGGCTGAAGCATCCAGCTGGATGTTCAAGTCTCCGAGGAGGATAATTTAGAAGGTAGAGGGAAGGAGTGAGGAGGAGAGGTCAGCCCACGCAGAAAAGAAGAAGGCAACCTGGCCAGGCAGCCTGTAGATAGTGCCCACAGTGAAAGGGAGGCCAGAAGAGATGGCAATCCTGCAGACCAGGCATTTAAAAGAGGAGTAGTGTTGCATTGGAATGATAGAAGCAGGGATCCACTGTGGGGAAATCAAGGCTACACCCCCACCGGGATCGCTGTTCTGGGTTCAGAGAGGATCTTGTAGCCATTGGGAAGGAGAGTGTCAAAACTCGCGACACAGCTGGCCGTGAACCAAGTCCAGGTGAGACCGAGTACATTCATATCAAGCTCTTCCGGTAGATGGCAGATATCAGATGTCAGAGGAGTGTTTGACAGCTGAATGACAGTTGAGAGTAGCGATATTGAGCAGGTTGCCATATTTGAAGCACTTCCAGGGAGGGGTGCAGACCAGAGGTACACCCTGCAGAAGTGTTGGAGATGCCCGAGAATGGGTAGAAGAGAAAGGAAGAGAAGGCAGGGTAGTCATAGAAGGAGACGAAAGTGCCAGAGAGGAGGCAGATGAGAGAGGAAACAGGGTGGCCAGAGAAGCATCAGGGGGTGCTGAAGAGGTGGCAGAGGAAGGAGGTGGCAGAGGAGCCATAGAGGGGAAAGAAGGAATAGCAGGAGAGTCAAGGAAGTTAATAAGGCACAGGAAGCGTCTATCAAAGAAGGAGATTGGCCTGAGGGCCCTGGACTAAGATGGTGACATTTAAGTAGACATTAATGATGGTCTTAGAGGAGTGGAAGGGGGCCAGGAGGGCCTCAAACCGGGTGCCATCAATAATGGTAGAAGAGGAAAAAGATGAGAGAACAGAGACCATATGGGTGGGTCCATAGGCCTGGAGAGGGAACGATAAAGTGTATGTAAGGGTCTGTCTGGAGGAAGCACTGGTATAGGTATAAGCAATAGGGAGGCCTGGGTTGGAGACCAGGATGTCCCTTTTGAACTTCTTACTGACAGACTTAGTAAGAGGGATAGGATAGTCAATAGAAAAACATTTAGAAATGATAGGTGAGATAGAGAGCACCATAGGGGGTGCAGGGAGGAAAGAGGGGGGTAGGGATAGGGGAGCCCAGGCAGGCAAGGGCACGCAGCGGGGGCAGACAGGAGGGATGCACCGGGAGGACACAAAAGGGGGGCACAACAAAGTACAAGAACAATGGACCTCCAAATCAAATGCAGTACAGAACCATTAGATAGAATAGAGCACAACAGGGAACCTAGAAGTATAGAATGCAGATGTAGTACAGAACAAAGGCAAAGCACAAATCACAACAGGGAACATGGAAGTAAAGAAAGCAGATGCAATACAGGAATAAAAGCAAAACACAGAGGTCAGCAGGGCACCTAGAAGTGACAAATGCAGTCAATCGCAATGTGATGCCACAAACCGTGGATAGCAACACAATATCAAGAACCCTAGAGAGCAAACACAAAGTCAATACAGTCAACAATACAGTCAACAAGGCACAGAACACAACAGGAACATAGAAAAGGAATGCAGGCAATGCAAAGCAATTCCAGAAAAACAGAGGAATGAGACAGTGTCAGAATAGGGCAGGATAGATCAAAAAGGGAAGGGTAGAGATGGGAGAGGAAAGAAGAGAATTGCAGAAGTGTGGAATGGAACTGGATGATGGGACCTACAATGCGAGGGATCGCACATGACCAAGTTGTTGACTAA
This sequence comes from Ambystoma mexicanum, assembly GCF_040938575.1. NCBI lineage: Eukaryota > Metazoa > Chordata > Amphibia > Caudata > Ambystomatidae > Ambystoma > Ambystoma mexicanum. Next base: position 849,432,319 of record NC_090928.1, read on the forward strand.
GTGTTTGAACACAGCACAATAAAACACACATCTGCATAGTTGGTGTAGGTGATACCCAAGTCGCCCAAGAGATCAGAGTGGTTTAGTAAAAATGTTGTAATGTGCTGGGCGACATAGGAGTCGTTTGGAACTCCACAGGTGACTGGAGCTGGAGTTGCCACTGTCATAGGGGAGAAGACCCGCATTATATGGTTAGACAGGAAAGATTCTATCCAGGTTATAGTTTTGGTGGAGAAGAAGGCGGCCGAAGAGAGATGTTGGCAGAGGATTTTGTGATCCACAAAATCAAAGGCGGCTGAAAGGTGCATTACAAGGAGGAGGGCTAGTTTGCCATTATCTTTCATCTCATCCATTTGGATTTTTAGGTCCAATAGAGTGGATTCCGTACTGTGGCCTGGGTGGAAGCCGGATTGGCACAGGCCCAGGAGGTTGTTGAGTTCCAAGTATCTTTGGATTTGCAGGTAGGCTGCTGTAGCCAATTTTGTTTTAGAATGAAGGGTATTGCTGTAATAGGGTGATAGTTGGTAGGTGTATTAGGGTCTAGTGTGATTTTCTTGAGGGGGCGGGAGGACCCAGGCATCTTTTAACTTTGCTGGTACCATAACCGTTGAAAAGGAAATGTTGATTGGTGAGGTGATTAAGGGGGCAAGCTTGGTTGCACAGTCTTTAATGATCAATGCAGGGCAAGTGTCCGTTTGGCATCTGGAAGGCTTCAGACCATTTATGATTTTATTGACTTCTGAGACTGTGACCGCAGTGAACTTGAACAAATGGGTGGAGATCTGTGGTGACATTAGGGAGCCTAATGGCATTTGGATTGGGGTTAGGTTGTATTTCAATGTTTTCTTCCCATTTTTCAGCCAAATGTATATCATCAGAATTCTTAAAATCTGGTAAAATACAGATCCTAAGTCTCCTAGGTATTTTGTTTTGCTCCAAATACTTCTGCATTGTACCACCTTCCCAGTACTTGTCGATTTCTTTAATTGATACTATCTCTAACTTTATAAATGTGTCCCTCAAGGTTTCCTGACTTCCTGCTGAGCTTTCAAATACATGCTCCCTACTACCTCTTTGTAAAATGATGTCTCAAAGGCTTTGCGCCTTATTACGGGTCTGGCGGTAACCCTGCCGGTGCTAGCAATGGTCACTTTTCAACAATGCAAATTCATTTTCAAGCTGCACCGACAGGAACAATAGCACACAACCAGGTGTTAAGGAACACAGTGAATACACTGTGTTAGGTGCTCTGTTAAATGATTGCAAGATCGTAACTCTTGTAACCAGTTCATACATTTATTTCCCTCTTTTTCCTGTAAAAATGAAAGTCATTGGTAACAAAGAAAATTTGTCAGTTATAAAGGACTGCTGTTAGTAATGGTGACTTGAAAAATAACATTGATTTAGAACTAATTAGTGACATGGAAACTTAAGAAAAACGCCAATTATGAGGTAAAGCAGTGGGGCCTAGAGGATGAGGAGGTAACAATAGGACATACATGTAAAAAGAAAAGAGAAAAGGAAAAAGATATTTACAAAAATGTACAAATTAAATACATTTTAGAAGTCAGACTGAATATCTGGCTACCAATTGTTCTGCCATCCAAGCAAATGTCGTATTCTCTAATTTGCTTCATGATCTAGAAAACCAGTGCAATGGGAAATATTAGGTTTAAGGTTTAAGGTTTAAGGTTTAAAAGTATCGTCTAAATTGGCAATTTATACTTGGGTATAAGTGAAATAGAGAATTTACAGTAGTTAATGAACCCCATGAATGTAAAGGGTTTCAGTGTGGCAGAGTTGGAAATTAGCTAATGGCGAAGGAGAATCCAAGAAAGGCTGGCTGGCCCAGCACAAAGAGTCGAGGCCACCTTGAGTCTGGTTGTCTGTCAAGTAGCCATATGAACATGAGAAAGAAACAAACTTCTGTTTGAGGTGGAATGAAAAATACTGAAGGCATCCAAAGTTCACAATTTAAAACTATTACATGCAACAAAAAGCTCGAAAACGTGGTCTCCAGTCACATGGTCAGATGAAAATAGACTGTTGGGTCCAGTAACAGCAAAACTAGAAGATAAATCCATGCCACACTCCCTTTCATTCTCAGGCATAGAAAGCTTATGCAAGGCCAAGTTCAAAGCCTTAATTGAATGGCAGCCCGCAAGAGTGATGATAGATGTCAGGCTAATTGGGTGGGAAGCTATGGTCAAGACCAGCCCTCAGGCCCCTGGGGTACGAGCTTGCATGCTGCTAGCATGTGGAATATTCCAGAAGAGTACAAACATACCAACTAATTATAGAGGGCCATGTAACAGAGAGCCCTTTAGTTTGTGTAACCAATGAAGTGTTGTGTATTTTGTGACAATTAAGATGACTTGCACTAGAGGAGGGCTTAGTTGTCCACCTGATGTTAGAGACCAAATCACAACCCCTGACAGTATGGAACGTATACCTAGATGTTCCTTGTAAGCCTATCACATCCCCAAGTAGGCTTTTGCAGTTTTGCCATGTAGTGTGATGCCACTGATGACAAATTTATTTTGACTATAACAGTTGTGTTTTTTATGAAATTCACAGAGACCGTGTGATACGGCATCCGTTGATGTCATTTGTAACTTCCTATTTTAGATAATTGCAAATAAAACAGTACTAAGTTTTGCCAACTTCCTGAGTCAGTTTGATTACTGATGTATGAGTAACTTCTGCATCCCCATCCCTCTCTAAGTATAGCTGCCTCATCTTAAAGGACACAAGTCTATGGGTTCAACGTGTTATGTCAGCACGTTATGGCAAAAAATGTTGTTGTGCTATCTAAGTTGAAACTTTATTAAACTGAACACTTAGACGTTTGAGTCTTAAGATCCAAATTATAATAACCACGAATAGAACTGATATTTATTTAATATTCGGCAGTGTTCCGCTTCATAGTGCTGTGCCTTTTTTGTGACCCATAATGTTCAATATAATCAAAGAATATTCTCACGTAATTGTGGTATTTACTGATGATCCCACGTTTTTATATATAAAAGTTAGATCTTAAGTAAATATTTATGGTAAGGTTGCCATATCCATCTAAAATAAAATGTCTGCATGGAAATTCCTCAGATTAGGAGCTAAATCAAAATATAGAAATGATCTTAGTTGCACAATATTCCAGTGGCAAGTTGTTAAAGTGTCAAATTATTAAGTGGCAAATATCTTATTTGAAAAATATCATAGAGCCAAATGAGCAAAGTGGCAAATGATCAAAATGGCAAAGTATCCCAGTGGCATAAAATCGCAGTGGCCAATTGTCAAAGTGCCAAAATATAACAGGTAAACCATCAAAGTGGGAGATATCACTTTAGCAAATGATCAAAGTGGGACATATTATAGTAGTCACTTAAAGTGGCAAAATATCTTAGCTAAGAAATAAAACAGTCTAACATTATCAAAGTGGCAAAGTATCCCAGTGGCAACATATCATGTTGGGATATTATGAAAGTGGCAAGACAAATACTGGTATATTTTCAAAGTTGCTAAATATCACAGTAGAAAACTAAATATCAAATTGGCAAAATATCACAGTGGCAAACTATCAGAATGGCAACATCTCAGAATGACAGCCTATCAAAATGGCAAATTATCAGTGTAAACAAAATCACAATGGTAAACTACCAAAGTGGCTTTCCTCAGGAAGATTGCTGGAGTAGAGTAAGCTGTCCACACAAAAGTTATACACAGACACCCTAGACAACTACCACGTAGTGGAGTTGATACTACATTCACTGCCACAGCAAATAAGGCCTGTCTGGGACAGATCGGACAGTTGTGCCCATGATAAGGCCGCAGAGTCATATTCGTCAGAGAAAAAGCCAATAAACTAATTTCTAAATTTAAAGGGTGCTGGGGAGAATGAGCTGACTCCGGTATCAACAGTCAGTAAAATATATGTGAAATAAACAAAATGCCCATAGTTAATGGGCACTCCCATCCCCTGCACACCTACATGTACTCAAAGGTAACTTTCAATCAGAATTGAAAAAACAATTTTGATCTATTGACAACACTGTTTTGTATAAATTTCGGCAAAAAAGACCATTTTTTCAATTTTTAATTCATATATCTTTTTCGACAGAAACAAAAACAATCTTTTGTAAATTCCAATCATAAACCATAGAGGAATTCATTCCATTACATAATCATATTGTGTCTGTCATTTAGTGGTTCCAATACTTTTTGACATATTTAACACATATTAATTTGTGTTTAGAACATAGACAAAACAGAAGTTATTCAATTTTGATTAAGCAAAACAAAAGACATCAAAACATGTTATTAATAACGCTCCACGCATTTCGATAGATGACTCTCTTCTTCAGGAGCAAACATAAGTTCAATGTTAGTTCACAAAGATTCCATAGTCCAGAATGGTACACAATTCTAGTATGTTCATAATGGTTCATCATACATTTTTCAAATTTCTCTGTGCCTTGTGTCTCAGTTGCTGTTACCAATGTGAAATAATGGGTACTCGTCTTCAATATGATGGCAGCTTAATTAGCCCAAGGTGTATTATACCTACAAAATGTATAATGAATCTACGTTATTGATCTAAATAATGGAACTTCAGTGTAATATTCCAAAATGTATATTATGAAAGCTATAGATGATTTTACCTATTGGAGATTCATACATTTCACAATTCCTTGTGGAATCAACTCAATTTGGTGACCCGTGTTGTCAAGACAAACTTCCCCCCATTTGGCAGAGCAAATAGAGTATCCTACAATACATATGGTCTTTTTTTCTGAAATGTATACAAAACAGTGTTATCAATAGATCAAAATTATTTTTTTAATTCTGACTGAAAGTTGCCTTTCAGTACATGTAGGTTTGCAGAGGACGGGAGGGTCCATGAACTATGGGCATTTTGTTCATCTCCACACTCAACCATCCCTCGCCAACTCTCCACCATTTGACCCAACCCCATCTACCCCAATTCACCACCACAACCGCATCTACCCCCCTACTGTTGAAACCTAAAGCGTCATCGACATTGCCTTATGGAATGCAAGATCTCTCTGCAACAAGACTGCCACTGTTCTGGACCTGTTTCTACAATTAAACCTTCACTTCCTATGCATCACCAAAACTTGGATCCCCCCCTTCAATTCAACTGTTCCTGCTTCACTCACTTCCTCCTCCTCTTCCTTCACTCATTTCTCCCGCCCCGCTCCTCTGGTCATGGAGGCGGCATTGGTCTTCTCTTTCACCCCAACTGCCTATTTACCCCCTGTCCTACACCCCTACCAGCCTTCCCCTCTTTTGAATACTTGTATAAAATCTTCACCTCCCCCCACGCCATATCCTTTCTCATCATTTACCGTCCACCTGGCCCCCTCGCATCTTTCTACGATGATATCGACCACCTCCTCAGCCTCATCTCCCCCACCCCCGCAGCCCTAATTGTACTTGGCAGTTTTAACCTCCATTTCTCCACCACCCACCAAACCTCCCCCTCTTATCCATACTCGACTCTTACCTTCTTACCCCCCTCCCTAATTCTCCTACTCACTCTTCCGTCTCCTCTCTCTACCTTTTCTTTGTTACTTCCTTCTCTTCCTCCTCGGTTTCTAACCTCCCCAACTATCTATCTAACCACTCCTTATTCTCCTTCTTCCTCACTCCCCCTGTCCCTCATCCCGCTTGCCCCCTCTTCCTCCATCTCTTCTTCCCGACGCGACCTCCGCAACTTTAACCCCTCTCATTTCTACGATACCTGCGCCTCCTCGTTCCCTCCTCTTACTCACTTTTCTTCTCTCTCTGCAAACAATGCTTTATCCACCCTTTCGTCTTCCCTCTACTCCAGTCTTGACCAACTATATGCTCTCACTGTTTTCAGCCCCTCCCACAAACCTGCCCAACCCTGGCTCTCTTCACAACTTTGCTAACCTCTTCTCCTCTAAGATACTCACCTTACGCCAAAACATCCTACATTCCCCCTCTTACTCTCCACCTTCCCCTTCTCCCACTATCCCACCCTTCTACATGTTTAACTTCACACCTGTCTCACTCTGATGGTCCTTCTTCCTGTCCAAAACTCACCCTACTGCTGCCCCCTCTGACCCTCTCCCCACCTTTCTGATTCCCAAAATCTACCCTCTTCTGATACCTTACCTCACCTCCTTTTTCAACATCTATCTCACTACTGCAAACTTTCCCTCAGCCTTCAAGCACACAACTATCATCCCTATCCTGAAAAAACCCACTGCTAACCCCCGTTTGGCTTTCAACTTTCACCCCATCTCTCTTCTACCCTTCCTCTCTAAGCTCCTTGAACGCCTTGTCTACTCCCAACTCTCAGCATTCGTCTTCAACCTCTCTCTCCTCCCCCTACTCAATCTGGGTTTCGCCCCAAACACTCTACTGAAACTGCTCTCACTTCTATTCTTAATTCCCTCCTCACTGCATGCTATTCTAAACACTTTTCTTTTCCCATTCTCCTTGACTGCTCAGCCGCCTTTGACACTGTTGATCACCCCTTACTTCTTAACACTTTTTCCTGCTTCTGTCTCAAAAGCTCTGTCCTCAACTGGTTCTCCTCCTACCGATCCAATTGCTCCTTTGCAGTCTCCTGGGGCGGCCACATCTCCCCTACCCACTCCATTGACTTTGGCATTCCCCAAGGTTATGTACCTGGCCCTTTTCTCTTCTCGCTATACACCTCCTTCCTAGCTCCAAGTGTCTCTCACCACTTATACACCAATGACACCCAACTCTTCCTCTCCTTCCCTTCCTTCACTCCCGACATCCAACTTAAACTCTCTTCCTGTCCCACTGCTATCAAATCCTGGATGTCCTCCCACTTTCTCACCCTAAACACTGATAAAACTGAAGATTTTTTCCTCCCAGCCAACACCCTCCCTCCTCCTTTCCCCCCTCCTTCCATTCTCTTTCCCCTTCGCGACTCCCCATCTCCACCTTTGCCCGCAACCTTGGCCTCCACTTTAACTCAAACCACTCCTTTACTCACCATATCTCTCTTACCTCCCGTGCTTGTCATTTCCATCTCTATAATATTTGCAAAATTTGATCTTCCTTTCACGCCACTAAACTCTTACAGGCCGATTCATGGAATTAATGTGCGCAGTGCAAGAAACCAGCGCACATCAATTCATGGAAGTCCGTGCGCGAGAAAAATATTGAATGTGCGCTGAAAAAGTGCACGCCAGCGCACAGGTCATTCAACGGCGTGCGCCATGGCCACAGCGAAACCGCACATAGCGCGGCGCACATAACAAAAGTAGGCGGAACACAGGGCCTAACACTCGGAATGGGGAACAACGCGTGAAAATATGGGCGTCACGGGGGAAGTACAGGAGGCAAGTGCACAGAACGCCCACACGCTCGCCTACAACTCGTATTCATGGAATCGAATAGGGCAAACCAGCGCACGGTCAAAGACGCGCACAGGGCCAAACAAGTCCGCCACAAGAAAGCAGGCGGTAGCGTCCCTGCGCCTGAAATAAATGTGCGCCAAAATGTGCGCTTACAAAAAGCACCTATATACAGCTATGATGAATGATCCATACTGTGGCCCGCTAGAACAAATGAGGTGCAAAGGTGTACCGACAAACACGGACACCCGCTGTGTGAAAAATAGCGTTTGCGTGTATTTCGGGGTGCGCGGGAAGTTCCACACGCAATTGGCCTGGGTACGTGTATTTCGGGGTGCGCGGGAAGTTCCACACGCGATTGTCCGAGGTACGTGTATTTCGGGGTGTGCATGAAGTTTCACACGCGATTTCAGCATGGTACGTGTATTCCAAGGTGTGCGGGAAGTTTCACACGCGAATTTGCAGGGTACGTGTATTTCGGTGTGTGCGTGAAGTTCCACACGCGATTCCAGCAGGGTACGTGTACTCTGGGTGCGCAGGAAATTCCACATGCGAATCCAGCAGCCTACATGTATTTCGGGGGTGCCGAGGAGTCCTACATGTGAATTGGCCGTGTGGGTCCTCCCAGCTGTTCCCTCTACACCCTCCACGGCCCCTGCAGGCGGCCCACACCACAGGGGACTACCCTGCACATGTCCCGCAGGCAGCCCATCCACCTTGGCCATGCCCCCCAGCCAACCCACATGTCACCTTGCACTACTGCCCACCAACGCATGTCTCCCAGCACCCCCACCCCCCAGCATCCAGGGGCACCCTCCACCAGGCCACCACTCATGTCTCCCTGCACCCCCACCCCCCAGCATCCAGGGGCACCCTCCACCAGGCCCCCGCTCATGTCTCCCTGCACCCCCACCCCCCAGCATCCAGGGGCACCCTCCACCAGGCCCCCACTCATGTCCAACTCATGTCCCCCTGGACCCCCACCCCCCAGCATCCAGTGGCACCCTCCACCAGGCCCCCACTCATGTCTCCCAGCACCCCCACCCCCCAGCATCCAGGGGCACCCTCCACCAGGCCCCTACTCATGTCTCCCTGCACCCCCACCCCCCAGCATCCAGGGGCACCCTCCACCAGGCCCCCACTCATGTCCAACTCATGTCCCCCTGCACACCCATGCCCCAGCATCCAGGGGCAGCCCCCACCAGGCCCCCACTCATGTCTCCCACCCCCCAGCAGTCAGGGGCACCCTCCACCAGGCCCCACTCATGTCCAACTCATGTCCCCCTGCACCCCCACCCCCCAGCATCCAGGGGCACCCTCATCCAGGCCCCCACTCATGTCCAACTCATGTCCCCCTGCACCCCCACCCCCCAGCAGTCAGGGGCACCCTCCACCAGGCCCCACTCATGTCCAACTCATGTCCCCCTGCACCCCCACCCCCCAGCATCCAGGGGCACCCTCCACCAGGCCCCCACTCATGTCTCCCAGCACCCCCACCCCCCAGCATCCAGGGGCACCCTCCACCAGGCCCCCACTCATGTCTCCCTGTACCCCCACCCCCCCAGCATCCAGGGGCACCCTCCACCAGGCCCCCACTCATGTCCAACTCATGTCCCCCTGCACCCCCACCCCCAGCAGTTAGGGGCACCCTCCACCAGGCCCCACTCATGTCCAACTCATGTCCCCCTGCACCCCCAACCCCCAGCATCCAGAGGCACCCCCCACCAGGCCCCCACTCATGTCTCCTACCCCCCAGCAGTCAGGGGCACCCTCCACCAGGCCCCACTCATGTCCAACTCATGTCCCCCTGCACCCCCACCTCCCAGCATCCAGGGGCACCCTCCATCAGGCCCCCACTCATGTCCAACTCATGTCCCCCTGCACCTCCACCCCCCAGCAGTCAGGGGCACACTCCACCAGGCCCCACTCATGTCCAACTCATGTCCCCCTGCACCCCCACCCACCAGCATCCAGGGGCACCCCCCACCAGGCCCCCACTCATGTCCAACTCATGTCCCACTGCACCCCCACGCCCCAGCAGTCAGGGGCACCCTCCACCAGGCCCCACTCATGTCCCCCTGCACCCTCAACCCCCAGCATCCAGGGGCACCCTCCACCAGGCCCCACTCATGTCCAACTCATGTCCCCCTGCACCCCCACCCCCCAGCATCCAGGGGCACTCCCCACCAGGCCCCCACTCATGTCTCCCACCCCCCAGCATCCAGGGGCACCCTCCACCAGGCCCCCATTCATGTCTCCCAGCACCCCCACCCCCATCATCCAGGGGCACCCTCCACCAGGCCCCCACTCATGTCTCCCAGCACCCCCACCCCCAGCATCCAGGGGCACCCTCCACCAGGCCCCACTCATGTCCAACTCATGTCCCCCTGCACCCCCACCCCCCAGCATCCAGAGGCACCCCCCACCAGGCCCCCACTCATGTCCAACTGATGTCCCACTGCACCCCCACCCCCAGCAGTCAGGGGCACCCTCCACCAGGCCCCACTCATGTCCAACTCATGTCCCCCTGCACCCCCAACCCCCAGTATCCAGGGGCACCCTCCACCAGGCCCCACTCATGTCCAACTCATGTCCCCCTGCACCGCCACCCCCCAGCATCCAGGGGCACTCCCCACCAGGCCCCCACTCATGTCTCCCACCCCCAGCAGACAGGGGCACCTTCCACCGGGCCCCCATTCATGTCTCCCAGCACCCCCACCCCCCATCATCCAGGGGCACCCTCCACCAGGCCCCCACTCATGTCTCCCAGCACCCCCACCCCCAGCATCCAGGGGCACCCTCCACCAGGCCCCCACTCATGTCCAACTCATGTCCCCCTGCACCCCCACCCCCAGCATCCAGGGGCACCCTCCACCAGGCCCCCACTCATGTCTCCCAGCACCCCCACCCCCCAGCATCCAGGGGCACCCTCCACCAGGCCCCCACTCATGTCTCCCAGCACCCCCACCCCCAGCATCCAGGGGCACCCTCCACCAGGCCCCACTCATGTCTCCCTGCACCCCCACCCCCCAGCAGTCAGGGGCACCCTCCACCAGGCCCCCACTCATGTCTCCCTGCACCCCCACCCCCCAGCAGTACGATTTGCCTGGGTATGTGTATTTCAGGGGTGTGCGGGTAGTCTTACACGCGATTTCATCAGGGTAGGTGTATTATGGGTCCACGTGAACTTCCACACGCGATATCAGCAGGGTACGTGTATTACGGGTTTCTCGTGAACTTCCACACGCGATATCAGCAGGGTACGTGTATTACGGGGTTCGCGTTAACTTCCACACGCGATATCAGCAGGGTACGTGTATTAAGGGGTTCGCGTTAACTTCCACATGCGATATCAGCAGGGTACGTGTATTACGGGGTTCGCGTTAACTTCCACATGCGATATCAGCAGGGTACGTGTAATACGGGTTCGCGTGAACTTCCACACGCGACTGGGCCTGGGAGAGCGTGTTACGTGTATTCCTGGGGTGGGCGGGAATATTCACTCGCGACTGGGCCTGGGAGAGCGTGTTACGTGTATTCCTGGGTGGGCGGGAAGATTTGCACGGTCGCCTACAACGCGCCAAAAAAAAAAGGTCCAATCCGGAAACACGTGCACCAGCATGAAGCAGGCGCACGTCCTGCGCAGCATAAAAGTGTGCGCAAACAACAAACAAGCTCAGACGCCAGGATGAATATACCGTTCCTAGCAGCAGTGGCCGTGGGATACCGCAGGAGGAGGAGGAGGATAGGCAGGGCCAGAATCTTCACACCCAGAACCACCTTTTTGCTATGCCTGATGACCAGGTGTATGGGAGGTACAGGTTTCCACCTCACATAATACTCGGCCTGGTCAGTGAGTGGGTGTTAGGGAGAATTCTCTGTTTAGGTTGAATTTCCTAACCTAGTGAGTCCCCCAGCAGCTTTGCTGGATTTCTGGAGTTTGTTTTTTTCCATCCAGCCAAGAGTGAGACTCTCTTTTCTCCCACTCTTGGACATGAATGTGTGTAATTCCTTTGAATGTCGATGTGTTCTATGGGCTATGGGGTCTTTTACTCCATAGGGTCTCATATGTTTTGCTATGTGTGTTACACCGCACCCTACGTGCCGTAACACTGGGTCCTAGCGGACCTCCACCATAGACTCCATACCCGGGGACTGACTACTGTCTCCCCGGGCATGTAAAGTCACCATTGGCTTCACTAGACCTAAATTTACTAACAGAACTAGTACAAACCATCCTATTGTGGACGTACTAGTAGGGGTAATTCGATTACTCCTAGGTCTGTTATTCGAGGGGGCACTGTCCCATCCCCCCTCGTCGAGTTTTGGCTGGTGGCAGTGGAAACTACTTGTTATGTTCGACCCCGAACATAACCCTATGGGATTCATCCCATTGTTAGAGATTGATACTTTTCCTCGTTAATTTCTAACGTACCACCGGTCTACTTATCTTAAATAAGTTTATCGGATGGTATTTTCTGCCAGAACTCGGATTTTAAAATGGCGTCTGTGTTCGTCTCTGTGACTCCTAAACCAAAGGTTGAGCCCTTTGTTCCACTTTTGGCGGGCCTCTGTACAGAGACCCTCCAAAGTGGTGCCATTCTGTCTGGGTTACCACAGGGGTGTGGGAGGAGGTTTAGGCACCCTGGACCGAGTTGCCTTGCCAACTCCGGTCGCACTCTGGTGTGATTGGCCCAAGTGGTGAGCCTCCCCGCTCACCACTTAGCATGTTTTGATTGACAGCTAGGCTGAATGAATGGGGGTTTTCTGCATAAAAACAGGGCTTTTGGGACTCGATCTTCAGAAGTCGCCACAGGACCTAAGAATCCGACGAGGGTAACGCTTAGCCGACCTGCACGACGACACTCCCGGTGGAGCCCTGCGGAACCGACTCACCACTTCCCGACGACAGAGGAGATCTCCCTGCCGGAGAGTCTCTTCCCCTGACTGGTGGGAACAACCAGTCCCCTTTGCTTTTTCTTCGCCTCAGGACGCAGTGGTCGAATTGCCCGTGCAGAGTACCTTAGCAACTGGATAGCCACTACCCCTATACCACGACCAAAAGGTGGTGCCTTGTGACGGAGCACTCCGCGGCTGGTCTCTTCCCTGGTGGTGCACCGGACTTCACTTTTCTTCGACGACAAGATCATCTCTACTCTTGGCAAAGACCCGACGTGCATCCACCACCAGGAACAACTGCCCCCGCCGGAGCTGTCTCTCCACAAACAAGGTACCGTGTCCGCCTGGCTTCCCTTTCGATCGGTTCGAGTGAGGTGTCTTAATCCTCTCCTTTCCGTTGGGTCGCCTCCAAGCTTTCTCACGTATTGTTCTGAACTGGTTCAATCTGCCGATAACAATTTGCTATAAAGACTCAAACGCATTTCCACTAAGAGACTTTTTGGGACAAATCGCTTTGCCTCTCTCCGAGTGGGCCTGGCCTCTGAACTTTATGATCTATTGTGGTTCTTGCCTTCTTGCCTTGCATTTTTCCCGTGAAGTATTGAACTGTGTTGATTTCGTAAACTGCTTATTTTTCTCTCCCGTCCTAACTAAAATTAGAGTGCCATCTAGGTTGAGGCATACACCTCTGTCTGTAAATAAGTGATGCTGGTAGAACCTAGACTTGTCGAAATATTGTTAGGGGGATTGATCGTTTCTTCTTCGTAGAGTAATTGTCATTGAAGTGTTTGCCGTGATAGTGCCATAGTGTTTTCCATAGATGTTCCGTTATAAATAAATACCTTAATATCTTTACACTAAGCCTCGTTGCGTGTTTGCTTGTCTTACTGTGAAGAATTGCCCTATATTGTATACTCCACATACTGCTTGACTCTTCTTGAGGGAAGTCTGACTGCTCAGCCACAGCTACCAAGTGAATATGTGTGGTACAGACTGCTACCAAGTGGGTTCACTGCCAAACACCTGTAGTCCTAAATCTTTTGCAGTGGTCCCAGAGGGAACTGCACAGGTTTCTGCCTAACAGTGGGAGGATGACCTCACATCACCCACCCTGTGCTCCCAAGCACTGAGCCCCCTGGAGAAGGTCCTCAATGTACTGCACTTCTTGGCTACCTGATCATTTCAGCGGACAAGTGCCATAGTGGGGGGGTGTCACAGGCCATGCAGTCACGGTGCCTACACCAGGTGTTGGCCATCATCACTGCACGCTCATCAGTCCGCAGGCACATATACCTGCCCAGAACACCTGCAGAAAGGCAGGCTGTCAGCCAGGATTTCTACAGGGTGGCACAATTCTCCAAAGTGCTAGGATCCATTGATTGCACCCATATGGCTCTACGTCCCCCCAGGGCATCTGAGCACATCTATCAAAACCGCAAGCACTGGCGTTCCATCAACGTCCAGGTAGTATGTGATGCCAAGGGAATCATCACCTCAGTATATGACAACTATCCAGGGTCCACTGACGACAGCTTAATTTATAGGATGTCAACCCGGGACATGGAAGCTGGGCGGCATGGCGATGCATGGCTGCTTGGTGAGTATAAATGCCACAGCACACACATGCATGACAGATACAGAGTAATGTCACTACCCCACTAATGATCCCAATCACCACCTCCCCAGGGGACAGTGCCTACCCTCTGAGCACCCACATGATGACGCCAATTCGAAACCCCATCACGCCTCCCGAGGTAAGATACAACACAGCCCATATTGCAACCCGGGGCATAGTGGAGCGCACATTCGGAGTGCTCAAGTCACGCTTTCACTCCCTTGACCGTTCTGGCGGGAAGCTGTTATACGCTCCCCCAGTAGTGTGCAGGATCATAGTGGCAGCATGTGTCCTGCACAATGTTGCAACACGCCGGGGCCTGGCTGGGGACATGGTGGTGCCCCCACATCCCCAACCACATGCACGCCTGCTGCGCATGGGAGGGGAAAGGGCACGGGGTGAGGCAGCCCGTACGCAGCTGGTGGCTAATTACTTCACATAGAAATCACACCCCTGTGGAGTGCACACAGCCCTGGCACATACCATCTGACAATCAATGATGACTCAATCTGACAATTCCGATGAATTAAGGGACAGTCAACTGTCAGAACCATAGCAGCCTGAGATTTTTCACCTGGAAGTGTCACAATGTGTGCATCCCTACCTACACAAACACCACCAATGCAGTGTCATCAAAAGACACACTTCTATGCAGCAGAAATGAATACCCACTTGCTAAATACAACATGAGAACAGTGCCATGTCACCCAACCCCTCCCCGGCACCGCCACACAACACACCATGGCATGTCATGCTATGTGAGAGCAAACAAATTAATCCCCACAACATGACACAAGTGTCACAAACTACAGTGTCCCTAATGGAAACTGGCCACACATGAAATGCTCACAGTAATGCAGGACCAACAACACACATTACCAAATATTTTCCAATAATACTAATCACCTACGCAACCTCCAACCTACCATAAACATGACAGTACGTATTAAAGAAATTGGTACTCTCACTACCTGATAATGCCAGCACTTCGAACACTTCCAACTGTACAGTGTTAGCGCCACGCAAAAGTGTAGGTGCACTGCTTACAACATGGACTCCATTTCCAAAGTAGACCGCCATGTGAAGGCATGAGAAATGGACCTGCAAATTAGGAGGATGAGATGGATGCAGAGGCACATATCAATACACCATGCAGTGTACAATACAACAACAATATGCACTAGGAATGTATACACAGTATTGACTACAGACTGCCCACACATCAAATGGGAGTCCAACGTCACTGTGTAAGTCAATGTCACTTGGGCACACCCTTTGCAAGCCCATGGAAACGGGAAGCAGGAGAGGTGTGTGTAACACAAACCCAAGCATCTAACCCAAATTCAGGACAAGCCTGCATGTGCCCAGCCACAATACAGCGTATGCCCACGGGAGCCACACAAGGCAACACACTGTCAAAAAAATCAAAAATCAAAAATGGCCATGAATGGGCCAGGGGTGTGGGGGAGGCCACCCAGGAGGTCCGAGGACAGGGTGCACACCAAAACCCACCTGTGTGGATCTTGCAGAAAAAAAAAACACCTCCATGGGCTCATGGCCTGCACGGCTGCCCTATTGTGAGAGATTCGCTGCTGTCGCTCTCCTCACCCTCTGCAGCTGCATCAGGAGGTGGTGGCACTATGGGAGGCAGCCCACGCAAAGCCCTAGTCTGGTCCTCCATGGCAGCAAGCATGCGGGTGTGGAAGGTCTGGTTCTGGAGGATAATCGTGTGGAGGTCCCCATGCAACAACTCACGGGATGCCCGGACCTCCTCCCTAGTTGCCTGCATCTCAGCTGAAAGCGTACGTGTGAGCCGCTCAAGCTGCTGTTCTGTCCTCGTGTCAGTTGAAGCCTCAAGCTCAACAAGAGTCACCCTGAGCTGACGGAGTTCCACCCTCAGGGCTTCCTTGTGGCCCTGGGACTCAATAGAAATGGCTACCCGCAGAGTCTCGAGTGCCGCCCGCCTGTCCCTGTTGGACGCCAACATGTCCTCCCTGTGTGACTGGCAAATGGAGTCTGTTGCCTGCTGTAGTTGTTCCATCAGCCTTTCTTGGGGGACAATGGAAGTGGCCACCCTATCCATGGCCTGAGCCATCATCTCAGATGATGCTGCCTGTTGGTTTGCCATACCGTATATGGATTGCTCCCATGCGGTATTGCCAGGTGGCGTATGGCCCCCGCGTCGGCGGGCACCACACTTGTCTGGGACAAGGCGAACTGCGCCTTGCTGTGCCGGCACTGCCTGAGGCTGCAGGACTGCATTCCCCCCCTGATCTGCTGGCCCAGGAACAGGATAAGATGTTGCGGAGTGTGACCCTGCATCCGTAACCACCAAAGGCGGACCTACCAACACTGACATCCCCATTGAGGGTTCTACCCCTGGTGCAGGTGGGTTGGACAGTACAGAATCCCTCCCAGAAACACTTACCTGCGACTGCACATAGGTCTCATCATCCAAATGGACACCTGAATAGAGCTCGGGGGGAGGTGCACCCAGAGACACCCCTTGAGATGATGGTCTGCAGCAAGTGTGGGTTCTCACCCACCACCACACCACGTCCCTCACTGGTGCCTGGTCGGGCCTGAGACCCCTCCTGGGTCTGCACCATCTCCACAACCCCAGCAGTATCAAGTGCGTCATCCCCTGCAAAGACATGAAAGAAAATAAATGGGAACAGGCATTAGCACCATGGCACACAATTAGGGCTGAGAAGCAACAGAAACAGTACTTCATTGACACATGTCCCACATGACTATAACCCTCCCATGCATGCACCGTCACTGTGTATGAAGGGGAGGCAAATGGCACACATTGATGACACCAAGATGGAAGACCAACACATTTGCTGCATGCTGGCTAGCAGTGCCATCACACATTGGCCTGTGATTGGCATGTCCAATACACATACATGACACATGCCATCACACAGATGGCATGTACCATAGCCATGTCACACATGTGATAATAGGACTGAGAAATCCTGGTGCGCAGAATGTATTGGATGAAGCACATGGGTGACCCAAACCACTCAGGCACACACACCCTCACCTGGCACTCACTCAGAAGCCCTCACACACACACCATGCACATGGATGACACACACATGCATGTGCACTCACCGGACAATGCCTCGTAATTCGGCAGGTCTCTCACGCCTTGGATCTGTTCCTCCGTGACGTAGGTCCCAGCAACATACTCATGTGGAGTGAGTTCTATGTCCTCTGCTGGAGACCCACCTCCAGTCACTAGAGTTGCGGCATGACTTGAGGACAGCTTTTTCTTTGCCCTGCGCTTCAGGTCATTCCAGCGCTTGTAGCAATCATTAGCTGTGCACCTCATGAATCCAAGGGCACTTATGATGTCCGCGATGGTCTGCCAGTGTGCCTGACGTTGTGCAGGTGTGGTCTTGCATCCTGCAGTTATCACCATTTCGCTGTCATGTGCGGACACATACTCCACAAGTGCATCAAGTTTGGCCTGATTGAAGCTGGGCTTCCTTGGTGGGCCGGACTGTGTAGCCGTGTCTGGGGCATCAGCCTGTACTGGACGAGCACTCTTCCTCTTCCGCTTGGAAGGTGGTGGGGATCCTGAGTGTCCTACGCCGCTCTGGACACTAGATGCAGGAGCCTCGGTGGACTGTGGACTAGGAGTGTGGGAATGAACACTCACCATGGGACTTGGTGCAGGCATTAGCTGAAGTGTGATGTAGTCAGGGGAACGTCAGCAGGATGGACTGGGACCGACACTGTCCTGGCTGGGAGACTCAGAGCTGGGGTGGATGGAGCCGCAGCTACCCCTGCAGCCTCCCCACCCTGCCTACTCGGGGCAGAAGATGACATATCTGCGTCTGATCCACGTGGCCTGATGACACCAACGTGCACCGCCACACGTGGCCTAGACCTGCTGACCTGGAAGTCAGCCATGGAGTCACCCTGTGCCAGGTCTGGTGCCACAATGGGCTGGTCCAACAAGGGCTGAGCAGGGATGGTGTCAGCCACGTTACCCTCAACCAGGGGGTGGGCATGGGTGTCCCTGACTGGTCGCCCACACATGGGGGGCTAGGGGCACCCTGCAAGTCCCAGCCACGTCCCCTACCGTATTCACCACGGCCACCTCTTGTGGCTCGGCCACCTTTGCCACCCTTACCGCATGCTCGCCTTCCAACCATGGCACTGATGTTGTTGTGCATATGGGAGTTGCAGTAAACTATTGTCCTGGGCAATTGGGGATCAAAGGGGTAGGGTATTAGATGGAATTCGTACCCTAGTGCTCTAGCAAGGCTGTATGTGACCCCTGGGGGAAGATGGTGGGTCACGCAACGCACATGCACCCCAAAAAAGGGAGATAATGTGCACGCAACCCCTCCTAGACCACGTGCGTAGAAAAATAAACCTGCACTACGCTGTGGCACCCAGAAACACAAAAATGAACGTATGCGTGTCACACGCAGCCTAGACTGACCTCTGAAGGGGTACGCAACACACGGGGCAAGCACAGATGTTAAATACGTGCGCGACTCACCGTCTACCAGGAAAAATCGCGTGAAAAATACGACAAAAGGAGAAAAAGCTGTCAGAGGTAACAGGGAGTACGAACTTGGAACGCCGTGAAGTAAATCGCGTGTGAACCGACAAGAAGCACAGATTTTACCCATTCGCTCTCCACGAAAAGCACGTACAAGGAAATGGCGTTCTACACGTACCTTTTAAACATGCCCACACGTCCAGCGTCACTTCCACATGTACGCGCTAAGGCCCTATCCTCCAATTACACGAGCTGACACTCTGAAGTGCAGTCATAGGGAAATGCCCGCGCACGCACGTCATAGACGTGCTACACGCTGGGGGCCTTTGGGCCAATGAATTTGCATACGTGTGCTGACGCGCTTACGCGCTAAGGCCCTTTCCTCGAATTACACGCAGACGTGCTTGATTTTCACGTGCCAAATCACTCCGTATCAAGCTGGCCACGCGTAAGCACACGGAAGACCACGCTCCTGCCCAGAAGGCCGAATTACTGCCCCCAGAACCCCGAGCACACTCCCACCTGCCATCTGCTGCTGCCTGATTGCCTACTGCCCACGTGCCCTGCCATTTGCTGCCTGCACATCAGCCAGGGGTGCTGTTGCTGTGACCACCCCTGCTGGAACCGAAGACTCCCGACTGAGATTCCATCACTCCACAGACCAGCCCCAGGACCCAGTTGCCCACCCACTCGTGCCTCTGGGGTTGTCATGTCGGGCACTGCAACATCTGGCACCACTGGCAACCCCCGGCCAGAGAGGCAGAGGGGCACCAGCTTCACTGCCACCGAAGTTGGTGTCCTGGTGGAGCAAGTCCTGGGGCAGTATGATGCCCTCTTCGGAAGTTTGCGCACCGACAAGGAAGGACGGACTCGGATCTGGACGGACATCGTGACTGCCATCAACGCGGAGGGGGTGGCAGTCCGACTATTCCATCATGTCAAGCAGCGCTGGGAGGACTTCAGGTCCAGGACCCTCAACAAGGCCCGGCGCCTCTTGAAGGCAGAGGATGCTAAGGGGCGCCGGGGCCACTTGTCGGACGATCAGATGAGGGTCCTGGAACGCATATCCCCAGCACTCCACGTCCAGGTCCTTGAGAGGCAGACCCGTCTGGAGTCGAGCGGTAAGTGTACATGCATCATGATTGTAAGTTGTGCGTGTGGTGGTGTGCCAGTAGTGTGCAGGTTGCACATGTGTTTTTATGGGGACAAGTATGGGGGGGGTGTACAGGGCCGTGAGGCTAACACATGCGAGGCATGGATGGTGCTTGTGTGTGTAGGCTTGCATGTCAAATGCAGATGTGTGGGCACACATGTTTGGATGAATGTGTATGTAAGTAGGCATGTTCGTGATGTCACACCTGGATGTTGGTTTCAGCTGCATGTATCAGCACTGTGTACATGTGCATGTGTGTGTATTTGACAAGGGGGCAACAGTGATGCAACATGGATGCATGTGACAGCGGGATGTGGAAGCCTGATTGGCAGATCTGACATGGATGCCAATCTGAACACTGCAACAGTTGGCAGAGGTGTACACATGCATGCAAGTGTGGTGGTGTGTGTGCATGTGTAGTGCACTCCCTGTGTTGCATGTGATGTCTGGCTCACCTTTGCCTGCTCATGCTGTTGTATGTGTATGGATGGTGCGGGGCTGTTGCAATATGGCTGTGTATGGCTCATGTGTGCTAGTTGAAATGACATGTGTGTTGGCAAATGTGATGCCATGTCTGAGGTTTCCAAATGCCACTCATGTACAACTGTCATGTGTGTATGTGTCCATTGTACAGTGCCCTGATGCCTGTGTTTTATTTCTCCCTGTCTGAGGTTTCCAAATGCCACTCATGTACAACTGTCATGTGTGTATGTGTCCATTGTACAGTGCCCTGATGCCTGTGTTTTATTTCTCCCTGTCTGCAGCGTCAACTGATGAAGAGGGCAGAGAAGTTGCTGTGGAGCACAGCGGCAGGGATTGCACCGCCAGCCGGAGACGCAAGGCCCGGCTCCCCTCCCAGGTTGTCATCTCGTCGGGGAGTGAGGAGTCCGGTGCCGTGTCCCAGGCCGCAGCTGCCGGGGGGAGGTCCAAGAGGCGGAGGTCGGAGTTGGACTCCTCGGCAGCAGAAGGGGCAGCTGGGACCCCACAGGGCCCAACGGGGGAAGATGGCATGGAGTCATCCAGGTTGGTGGGGGTTTGATGGAGGAGGAGGCCGTGCAAGCGACAGAGACGGGGTCTGGAGGTGGGGATTCCACTGGTGCTAGTGGTGCAGTGCAGGACCAGGGACAGGAGGCAGCACAGGCCGCCGCGGAGGTGCCTGTGTACAATCCTGTCCCTGATCCTGTCACTACATCATCTTGCACCAGCAGGGATGCCTACATCCAGACCCGTTTTCAGGCAGGGAATGAGCTTACAACAACTGGCATTCCTCTGCCTGCGGACGTGGCTATCCAGGTATGGGTTGAGCCTGTCCTGACTGGTGTGGCGTTGCATCAACGGGCCAATGCGAGGTGACCTGCAGTCATTTCATGAGGAGACTGCACGTAATCTCAAATGGCTCATTGACCGCGTCGGCCTACTGGGACAGGTCACCCAGGCCGGATTCCTCCGTTTGCTGGAGCTTGTTCCGACCCCCTCCTCAACTGAACACCCTATGTGCCAGTCGTCCTCCGTGCCATCTTTCCACCCATTTGTCACCTGGGTGCCCTGTGGAGCTACCTCTGACGGTGCGGCCAGGGTGGTGGAGGACACATTCCTGCCACAGTCGGGAGTCGGACGTCCAGCAGGGGTGGCCACATCAACCACTGCACCCCGGCCGGTGGAGGATGAGCAGGCAGCAGGATCCAGGGCACGGGCACAGGCAGAGCAGCAGCAGCAACAGGGTGGGAGCCATGATGGCTCGGGGCCTTCGACATCGGAGGGGCAGGCATCGGCCGGAGGGCAGGAGGACCCAGGACGGGAAGTGTCTTGCGTGTGGCAGCGGTTGGGCCACGCCATACATGCGGAGCGGCAGCAGGCGGAAGAGGCACGGCTCACGATGGGCAGGGCGGAGAACTCCATGCGGAGGGCCCTGAAGGCTGGCCGAGTGCCTCGAGGCAATCCGCAGGGAGTTGGAGGAGAACATGTCGTCGGCCCTGCGGACCCTCGGGGCCATGGAGGAGGACCGCCTCCGGGACATTGAGCAGCAGTTCGATGATGCCCTGGCACGGAACATCCAGAAGTGAGCCGTCGGACTAGCCCGCTGCCCTTGTAAATAGTTCTTCAGTGTTAAGTTTCCTTTCGGTTTTGTTTTGTTTTGGGGCGCTTGGACAATGCCCCAACTTCTTGTATATAGTTCTTCATTAGGTAGTATTTTATTTTATAGGTTTCATTTAAAGGATTGGGCACATGGACCCTGGATGTTCACCTTGTACATAGTTTGACAATGGATTTGGATTTTTGATTTTTTTTTTTCACATGGATCAATGGTTTTTTCTTATTTTGGAACATTGGATTTATTTTCTCAGACTAACACTTTGGAGACTTGCTTTTGGATTGCCTTTCATTTGGATTTCATGCATCTTTTTCATTTGTTGGATATGCTGGATTTCATTTATTATTTCCATTTTCTTCTGTTCCATTTCATTGCCTTGCTTTTCTGTTTAATACATTATAATTTTGTACTTCAATGTGTGGTATTCTCTCTTTGGTTTCATGCATGTCACAATGTGTGTTCTATCATTCACATGCTGTCATTGTGTGGGTTTGACGGATATGTGTTGATGTGCAGACTAGCCTTTTGGGATGCATCATGTGCAGGTGATTTCTTTGTCGGGTGGATGTCATACCTGGTTGTGTGTTCGGACTGGGGTGGCGTAGGCAGTGTATTGAGTGGGCATGGGGGCCATGATTATGGATCGTCATGAGGTGTTGGGGGGACATGCATGGGGGCCTGCTGGCAGGTGCCCTGCACTGCTGGGTTGTGGGGGTGCAGGGGGACATGAGTGGGGGCCTGCTGGCAGGTGTCCCACAGTGCTGGGGGTGGGGGTGCCGGGGGACATGAGTGGGGGCCTGCTGGCAGGTGCCCTGCACTGCTGGGGGTTGGGGGTGTTGGGAGACATGAGTGGGGGCCTGGTGGAGGCTGCCCCACAGTGCTGGGGGGTGGGGGTGCTGGGAGACATGAGTGGGGGCCTGGTGGAGGGTGCCCCACAGTGCTGGGGGGTGGGGGTGCTGGGAGACATGAGTGGGGGCATGGTGGAGGGTGCCCCTGGATGCTGGGGGGGTGGGGGTGGTGCAGGGGGACATGAGTGGGGGCCTGCTGGCAGGTGTCCCACAGTGCTGGGGTGTGGGGGTGCTGGGAGACATGCGTTGTTGATCAATAGTGCAGGGTGACATGTGGCTTGGCTGGGGGGCATGCCCATGGTGGATGGGCTGCCTGCGGGACATGAGCAGGGGTGCAGGTTAGTCCCCTGTGGTGTGGGCTGCCTGCAGGGGCCGTGGAGGGTGTAGAGGGAACACATGGGAGGACCCACACGGCCAAATCACGTGTAGTACTCCCTGCGCACCCCTGAAAGACACGTACCATGCTGAATTTGCGTGTGAAACTTCACACGCACCACTGAAATACACGTGCCCTGATGGAATCTCGTGTGGAACTTCCCGCGCACCCCTGAAAGACACGTACCCTGCTGAATTCGAGTGTGAAACTTCACGCGCACCCCTGAAATACACGTGCCCTGCTGAATTTGCGTGTGATACTTCCCGCGCACCCCTGTAATACACATACCCAGGACAATCGCGTGTGGAACTTCCCGCGCACCCCTTAAATACACGTACCCTGCTGAATTTGCATGTGAAACTTCCACGCACCCCTAAATGACGTGCAAAGGGGTACGCGACAAACAGGGACCCCCGCTGTGTGAATAATAGCGTGTGTGTGTATTTCGTGGGTGCGCGGGAAATTTAACATGCGATCGTGCCTGGGGGAGCGTGGTACGTGTATTTCAGGGGCTCGCGGGTTGTTTAACACGCAATCCGGCCTGGAGGAGCACGGTACCACTCACCGTCTGCCTTGCGTGTAGAAGAACACGTAGCCAACACCCACCCGCTGTGAAGTAATGGCGTATGAACCCCAACCCTGCATAACACAGGCACCGCACTCCACGAAAGGCACGTACTGAGCAATGGAAATCCACGTGGGATCTTCAAGCCCTGCGTCACAGACGCGCTTACGCGCTAAGGGCCTTTGGTCCAATGGAATCGCGTATGCGTGCGGACGCGCTTACGCGCTAAGGGCCTTTCCTCGAATTACACGTTGACGTGCAGAATTTTAATGTGCCAAATCACTCCGTATCAAGCTGGCCAAGCGTAAGCACATGGAAGACCACGCTCCTGCCCAAAAGGCTGGATTACTGCCCCCCAGAGCCCCGAGCAGCCTCCCACGAGCCATCTGCTGCTGCCTGCCTGCCTGCCTGCCTGCCTGCTGCCACCGTGCCCTGCCATTTGGTGCCTGCACATCAGCCATTAGCAGGGGTCCAGTTGCTGTGTCCACCCCTGCTGGAACAGAAGACTCCCGACTGGGATACCATCGCTCCACAGCCCAGCCCCAGGACCCAGTTGCCCACCCACGCCTGCCTCGGGGGTCTCCATGTCGGGGCACACACCATCCGAGACCACTGGCGACCCCCAGCCAGAGGGGCAGAGGGCCACCAGCTTCAGTCAGAAGGAAGTTGGTGTCCTGGTGGAGCTTGTCCTGGGGCATTATGATGCCCTCTTCGGATCATCACGCGCCGACAAGGAAGGACGGACTCGGATCTGGACAGACATCGTGACTGCCATCAACGCGGAGGGGGTGGCAGTCCGACTATTCCATCATGTCAAGAAGCGCTGGGAGGACTTCAGGTCCAGGACCCTCAACAAGGCCCGGCGCCTCTTGAAGGCAGCGGATGCTAAGGGGCGCCGGGGCCACTTGTCGGAAGATCAGATGAGGGTCCTGGAACGCATATCCCCAGTGCTCCACATCCAGGTCCTTGAGAGGCAGACCCGTCTGGAGTCGAGCGGTAAGTGGCCAAGCATTGCTGTGTGAGACAGGGCATGTTGCAGTGTGCTGGTTGTCTGATACTTGCCTGTATGTGTGACATAGGCCATGTACGCGTGTGTGTGTGTGCAGGGACATCATGGTCATGCATTTGAGAACAGTAATGTGTGAAGCACACGGTTGGTGTATGTGTTTAAATGCAACATGGGGAGCCCTATGTGGAATGGACACATGAGAGCATGCCAGTCTCTGTTCCTGGACATGGGTGGGGGTGAGGGATGGGTGCTGATGCCATGTGCATGTATGGTGTCCATGTCTGTGTGTCTGACCTGCGTGTCTGTGACTTGTGAATGCCATGGATGCATGACACATGTCTGTGACAATGTTCAGAATCACTGATGCAGCCTAGTTATCCTTGCATCCACTGTGTCTGGGGTGTACGAGTCCAGATGGATGAAAGTACGGTGAAGTGTCTGCATGTGATAGGCATGACCCATGATGCATGTGAGTTCATAAACAACATTGTATGTTTCAAGAGTCCCTTGGACATGTTTGCTAATGTCCATAGCATGCGCCGTGCCTGTTACTGCATGTGTTTTGCCTGCACTGACCCATGTGTTGTGGAGGGACATGATGGAAGGGATCTTTGACAGTGCCACTCATCTGCTATTGCTTCCTTTCTAGGGGACCATTGTACAGTACCCTGATGCTTGTGTTCTATGTCTCCCTCTACACAGCGCAAAGTGAAGGAGAGGGCGGAGACGGTGCTGTGGAGCAAAGCGGCGGGGATGCCCCCACGGCTGCAGCAGAAGGGGTGGGTGAGCCCCCACAGGGTCTTGCAACGGCGGAAGACGGGGTGGAGCCATCCAGGTTGGTGGGTACCACAGAGGAGGAGGAGGCCGCTACTCAGCCGCACATGCGGCCTGGTGGGGGCATCCCTGCTGGTGCAAGTGGTGCAGTCCAGGGCCAGGGGCAGGAGGCAGCACAGGTCGCCATGGAGGTGCCTGTGCATGTCACTGTCCCTGACACTGTGACTGCACCACCATGCACCAGCAGGGATGCCCCATCCCAGGCCCGTACACAGGTAGGGGGGATGTCCATGTCATCTGACTCCCCTCCACCTGCGGACAAGGGGACCCCTGGCCGTATGGAGGAGGTCCTGATTGGTGTCGCGTTGCGCACGGGTGTCATTCGTGATGAGGTGCGTGCTTCCCGGGGGGAGACCGCACGTCATCACGAAGAGCACCGTGCCAACGTGGCCCAGTTGGGAGTAGCCATGGTTGGGGGTTTCGTACATGTGTCGGGCAGACTGGCGAGCCTCTCCTCCTCTGTGGAGGCTATGCGCCAGTCGTTCACCATGCCGTCTTCTGGCCCAGATGCCACCAGGGCCCCCTGTGGACCTGCCCCGACCAACGCAGCCAACTCGGTGGGGATCCCATCCCTGCCACAGTCGGGAGTCGGAGGTCCAGCAGGGGTGGACACACCAGCAACTGGACCCCATCAGATAGAGGATGTGACGGCATCATCGGGCAGGGCACGTGCACGACGGCGTCAGTGGATTCCATTAGCCTGGATGCCATCGTGCTGGCACATGCAGTTGCGTCGGAGGAAGCGGCAGGCTCAACGTGGGAGGCATCATGGCTCGGGGCCATCAACATCAGGGGTGCAGGCATCGGCCGGAGGGCAGGAGAACCCTGGAATGGGAGTGTCTTCCGTGTGGGAGCGGTTGGGCCAGCAGATAGGTGCGGAGCGGCAGCGGGCAGAGGAGGAACGGCTCACAATGGTCAGGGCGGAGAACTCCATGCGGAGGGCGCTGAGGCGGGCTGAGTGCCTCGAGGGTCTTCGCAGGGAGTTGGAGCTGGTCACTGCATTATCCCTGCGAGACCTCGGGGCCAGGGAACATGCCCGCCTCCAAGCCATTGAACAGGAGTTCGATGATGCCCTGGCCCATGACAACAACCAGTGAGCCGTCGGACTAGCCCGCTGCCCTTGTAAATAGTTATGTAGTTAGTGTTAGCTTTCCTATGCTTTTTATTTTTTTTTGGACCTTTTGGACGATGGACCGCATTTTTGTATATAGTTTTTTTATTAGGTAGTATTATTAGATGGTTTTCATTTCTTCTGTTGGGATCATGGACCCTGGATTATTTATCTGTATATAGTTGAGTGTTGGATTTTATTTTTTTATTTGGAATTTACCCATGGAGCAATGGTTTTCGGTTTGGATTTTCCATTGGATTTACTTTTTTGAACTGTGACTTTGGACACCTTTCCTTTGGATTATGATTTGTGGTTTTACTTTATTTTACGGACATGCTGCTTTTGGTTTTTAATTCCCATTGTCGTTTGTTTATTTTTGATTCCATTTATGTTGCTTTTAATACATTTTCTTCATCAAACTTCAATGTGTAGTATCATCTCATTGGTTTCATGCATATCATGATATGGGTTTTGACATTCACTGACACCCATTGATTCATTTACATACTTGCCATTGGGGTTGTATCATGTAATTTCCATTTTAAGTGGGTGGATGCAATACTTGGGTGGGTGTTTGGCATGTGGAGGCAGCCCATGAGGGCCAGGGATCTAGATTGTGATGACGTGTTGGCTGGGGCACATGAGTCGGGGCCTGGTGGAGGGTGCCCCTGGATGCTGGGGGGTGGGGGTGCTGGGAGACATGTGTGGGGGCATGGTGGAGGGTGCCCTGCACTGCTGGGGGGTGGGGGTGCTGGGAGACATGAGTGGGGGACTGGTGGAGGGTGCCCTTGACTGCTGAGTGGTGGGGGTGCAGGGGGACATGAGTGGGGGCCTGGTGGACGGTGCCCCTGGATGCTGGGGGGTAGGGGTGCTGGGAGACATGTGTGGGGGCCTGGTGGAGGGTGCCCTGCACTGCTGGGGGGTGGGGGTGCTGGGAGACATGTGTGGGGGCATGGTGGAGGGTGCCCTGCACTGCTGGGGGGTGGGGGTGCTGGGAGACATGAGTTGGACATGAGTGGGGGCCTGGTGGAGGGTGCCCCACAGTGCTGGGGGGCGGGGGTCCAGGGGGACATGAGTTGGACATGAGTGGGGGCCTGGTGGAGGGTGCCCCTGGATGCTGGGGGGTGGGGGTGCAGGGAGACATGAGTGGGGGCCTGGTGGAGGGTGCCCCTGAATGGTGGGGGGTGGGGGTGCAGGGGGACATGTGTGGGGGCCTGCTGGCAGGTGCCCCACTGTGCTGGGGGGTGGGGGTGCTGGAAGACATGTGTGTGGACATGGTGGGGGGTGCCCTGCACTGCTGGGCGGTGGGGGTGCTGGGAGACATGTGTGGGGGCCTGGTGGAGGGTACCCCTGGATGCTGGGGGGTGGGGGTGCTGGGAGACATGTGTGGGGGCCTGGTGGACGGTGCCCCTGACTGCTGGGGTGTGGGGGTGCAGGGGGACATGAGTTGGACATGAGTGGGGGCCTGGTGGAGGGTGCCCCTGGATGTTGGGGGGTGGGGGTGCTGGGAGACATGTGTGGGGGCATGGTGGAGGGTGCCCTGCACCGCTGGGGGGTGGGGGTGCTGGGAGACATGCGTGGGGGCCTGGTGGACGGTGCCCCTGACTGCTGGGGGGGTGGGGGTGCAGGGGGACTTGAGTGGGGGCCTTGTGGACAGTGCACCTGACTGCTGGGGGGTGAGAGACATGAGTGGGGGCCTGGTGGGGGGTGCCCCTGGATGCTGGGGGGTTGGGGTGCAGGGAGACATGAGTGGGGGCCTGGTGGAGGGTGCCCCTGGATGCTGGGGGGTGGGGGTGCTGGAGACATGAGTGGGGGCCTGGTGGAGGGTGCCTCTGGATGCTGGGGGTTGGGGGTGCAGGGGGACATGAGTTGGACATGAGTGGGGCCTGGTGGAGGGTGCCCCTGACTGCTGGGGGGTGGGGGTGCAGGGGGACATGAGTTGGACATGAGTGGGGGCCTGGTGGCAGGTGCCCCACAGTGCTGGGGGGTGGGGGTGCTGGGAGACATGCGTTGTTGATCAGTAGTGCAAGGTGACATGTGTTTTGGCTGGGGGGCATGGGCATGGTGGATGTGCTGCATGCGGATCATGAGCAGGGGTGCAGGGTAGTCCCCTGTGGTGTGGGCTGCCTGCAAAGGCCGTGGAGGGTGTAGAGGGAACACCTGGGAGGACCCACACGGCCAAATCACGTGTAGTACTCCCCGCGCACCCCTGAAATACACGTACCCTGCTGAATTTGCGTGTGAGACTTCCCGCGCACCCCTGGAACACACGTACCCAGGACAATCGCGTGTGGAACTTCCCGCGCACCCCTGAAAGACACGTACCCTGCTGAATTTGCGTGTGAAACTTCACGCGCACCCCTGAAATACTCGTGCCCTGATGGAATTGCGTGTGAAACTTCCCACGCACCCCTGAAATACACGTACCATGCTGAATTTGCGTGTGATACTTCCCGCGCACCCCTGTAATACACGTACCCAGGACAATCGCGTGTGGAACTTCCCGTGCACCCCAGAAATACACGTACCCTGCTGAATTTGCGTGTGAAACTTCCCGCGCACCCCAGTAATACACGTACCCCGCTCGCACAGGGCCAATCGTGTGTGAAACTTCCCGCGCACCCCAGTAATACACGTACCCTGCTGAAATTGCGTGTGAAACTTCCCACGCACCCCAGTAATACACCTACCCCGCTCGCACAGGGCCAATCGCGTGTGAGACTTCCCGCGCACCCCAGTAATACACGTGCCCCGCTCGCACAGGGCCAATGCATGTGAAACTTCCCGCACACCCCAGTAATACACGTATCCCGCTTGCACAAGGGCCAATCGCATGTAAAACTTCCCGCGCACCACAGTAATCCACATACCCTGCTGAAATCGCGTGGGAAACTTCCCGCGCACCCCAGTAATACACGTACCCTGCTGAAATTGCGTGTGAAACTTCCTGCGCTCCCCAGTTATACACGTACCCCGCTCACACAGGGACAATCGCATGTGAAACTTCCCACGCAGCCCAGTAATACACAGACCCCGCTTGGCGTTTGCTGTTTGGCAGCCCTGTAAACTAGTCCAGGGTTAGCGCAGACATTTGTGATGAATTGGGGATTTTGATGGATTTTCCTTGCGCGAGGGCGTTCTTGGGGGCGTAACTGGCGCTGCTGCAGGGTCGCTGCACCACTCTATGCCACGGCTGGTTTTGGGGGCTAAAATCCATGAATACGCTGTGCGATGAAATGGATTTTATCGCACGCGGCTGGCGCAGTGTATCGCATGGGGACACTGTGTGCCAGCCGCGTGCGCCACTTTTGTGTGAAATTCTATGAATTACCCTGTATATATCTTCCCTAATCTTTTCTCGACTCTTCTATGGTTCAGCTCTCCTTTTTGGCCTCACAGCCTGACATCTAGCCCCCTCAAATCCCTCTACCATTCTGCCATCTGTTCTCTCTGTCTCCTCTCTCCTCATGACTCAATCTCCTCTTCACTCTCCTCCCAGGCTGGCTCTCTTTTCACTCTCCACTCAAATTCAACTTCCTCCTCCTCATGTTCAAATCTCTTTATGACCTCACCCCTTCCTACCTCTCCTCCCTCTCTCATTCTAGTCTCCATCTAGCCCACTCCGTTCTGCTGATCACTTCCTTTTCATTGTCCCACCTGCACCATGCACACCATCCTGCTTCCGCTCCTTTCAGCTCCTTGCCCCACTCCACTGGAATTCTCTCCCTCTCCCTATCCGCTCTATCTCCTCATATTAATCTTTCCGCACCTCCTTAAAATCCCACTTACTCCAATCTCCCTCCTGACAGTTCTCTACTATTCCCCCCAAGTACTGTATCCCACTCATGCTTTATTCTATTGATCTTGACAAATTGTTCTACTTATTGTTCTTGGTTATTTGACTCATAACTTGTTTTAAAATGCTTCTTATGTATTCCTGTTTGTTTGTTTGTTTGTTTATTTGATAGAGCGCACCAAATCCTCAGGTAGCTGGGCACACCATTACAAGTATACTTAAAGCTTAGTTACAAGGTAAATGGGTACGTGCATACAGGAAATAAACAGAATTACTGCCACATGGTTTACAAAGATACTAGTGGTCACAAATGGGTATTCCAAGATTACAGTCAGGTGGTACAATAGGAACAGATACATTGAGAACGGTAAGGCCTAGCAGGCATTAGGTAGCAAGTGCAGTCAAGGTATAAGTACAGGAAGAGATCAGTTAAGGGGTTGATAGGTCGGCAGGTTTAGGCATCGTTGGTCCGTTCCTAGGTGAGGACTTTCCGTATGAATCTGGAGTAAGGTTGGTCCGTTCTGAGAGCTACAGGGAGTGCATTCCAGGATTGAGCGGCTATGACCGGGAAGCTAGAGCCGCCAGCTGTAGTGCTTTTAAATCTAGGGACCTCTAAAGTGTTGGCAGATCTCATGGGGCGGGCAGTGTTCTTTCATGTAAATAGCTTTGGCTTAAAGCGTTATATAGAATTCAATAAATACAAAATACACATACTGTAGATACATGTTACATGTCTTTTACAGTCACAGGGCTCATAACATTGCAATCCTACCTGACTAAATCGTATTCATGTAATGAACCTCAGAGTCTACATCACGAATGCTTGACATATGACTGACTTTGCATCAGCCCTCCTGGACCTTTCTGAGATCACTGACCTGAAGCCATGGATTATCCCTATTATTAAATAAATAACTTCAGTTGTCCTTAAGGAAGCAAACTCAGCAAGAAGAGATGAATGCACGCCTAATGCATGAGTGACTCTTTCCCATCCCTATAGGCTTTTTAGAGGTTTATGTCTGTTATGAATTCCCTATATTATAATATTAGAAACCTCAATAATGCTCAAGGTGTCAACCACTGAATGAGGCCTGTCATGTGACTGACTGTGCTCATCTGACATCCAAGCTTACAATTCTTCATGTCATCTTTACTAATGTGATCCACTTCAGAAGGATGAAAGACTGGGTTTGTCTTTTCCAGATGCAAACCTCTTACACATCAGTACAGTAGGTACGCTTGTCAATGGCCACAACGTGAGAACAGACCCATTCATTCCTGTCTCATTAAAGGAACTACTTTTCACCAAAGGGGGTGGGTGGAATTGGGAGCCTTCTGTCCAATGCAGGACTGCGTAGCTGCACAGAAGTTCCTTGAAAAGGCTAACCCGCTGTCAGCGCAGGATTTCAGCAGTCCCGGCTGACAGAGCAATTTGATGACAAATTATAGCAGTGCAACCGCTGGGTAGAATGTACTTGAGCGTCGCATGCTTGGCCGCACAGCGCTTGGGCCTTTTTTTCTTTTTCAGCCTTCTGAAGAAAGAGCACACTTGTTCAGTAAATGGAAACTCCATCCTCCGTGTTCTCAGGATTAGAAATTCTATAAGAAGAATCATCAGTGTAATTAGTTTTCATCTTACACGCCACATTCCAATTTTCAAACAAAAGGCTAGAGCGGTGTAAAAAGCACTGACATGTCTATTATTACACACGATTATAAAATGAACACCTTTGCTATTTAAACATTTCCCATTTGCAAGATAATTACAATGTTGCAATGGGACGTTGCCGTTATGTCGGACAATGAAAGATATGCTGAAAAATATATTTCTGAGTATGTTCATTGTATGCAAATGACCAGTGTTAGCATGATGGGAAATGTTCAATTTACAAAAGACTAGCTTTGTCATTTGACCCTGACCAACATGATTTGAAAATTATGAAATTCTTATTAAATGTGTCTTGTCTGCCAGACACTGATATGTCTATTTCAAAAAAGGCTGAAACACGTGTATGGGGTTGCTGTTGGTACTCTTGTTCAGAGAGGAATTGTCATAGCATTTCGGTGCTGGACTGCCCATGTGGGCAGGACAAAGACTGATATGCAAATGGATATTTCCCATCTGTGAAAGGTACAGTGAGCAAAAAGCGTGTGCTGCAAACTCTCATTTCAGAACAGGTTATCATGCCATGTTCTTTCTGGAGAGCAGTGCCTGCTACCTTTTTTTGAAACACTTATATATCTATTATATGTCTCTGTGGAAGGTGAAAAGACATACTTGGAGCACATATGTATAGATTGCCACGTGATAGGGAGGGAACGTTATAGGGACTATAGACCCCATAACAAGTTGTGCTGCAGCAATGGTGGGGCAGAATTACTGTTCCTGCCATGGGGATCAGGGGCTTTACCTCCATATCATGACCCCCACGTGCATTCTGAAACTGTGCTGGTGGTAGTGGTAATTCTGCATTCCGAATTACTGCAACAACAAAAAAAGAGAAAGTGATAAATCCCTTATTTTACGGATGCTTTACTATTACAGTAATTATTGTTACTGCAACTACAATAACACCATTTCCTTAATAAAACTGAGGATTTACCATTGCCTAAAATAGGGTCATATCCGAAATTAGAAGGCGGGTGGCGGCCATCTTTAGAAAGTTCATCCATTAAAATCAACAATTTCTTGTAGATTTTCAACGGTGTAATCCATGTCCAACATCCCCAGAGACGAGGTGAAGGCCCAGAAGCCAGAAACAACAGTGTGCCAGCACGAATTCTCAGAGCTGGAGCTGCAAGTATCAACAGTGGTGGCCCAACGTTTGAGGATAGCAGTGGAAATCAAGCCTCCACCACAAACATTTATTATGCTCTCAGGGACAGGTGGTGGCTATTCGGACTGTGCCTTGCAATATGGAGGATTGCAGGCACTGCATATTTATTTAGATTTGAACATGTGCTGGTATGAAAAGGTATGACCTCTTCAACTCAATTTTTACAGCAACATTTTATCTGCACACATTTTCATGAGCTTAATGTCTGTCAGTTGAAGCTCTTAATATTTGCGCAGAGCCTGAATACAACTAGCACAATGAGCTGATGGTCCTCCTCTTCATCCACTACAGGAAGACCACAGCCACTGGAGATGGGACTGTGAAGCCACTGAACCACCAGCCCCGGGATTATAAGGCCTCCAGCATTCTCCACTTGGCTGCACTGGAAGAAATGAAGCTGTGGAGGTGGCAGCACGCAGCCAAGGAGACACTTTTGAGGGCAAAAGAGATGTATGCCTGCCTGGTAACGGAATGTACAAACTGAATGAAGAGCCCTTTTTGGGTAGCTACACTGCCGAGTCCCGTGGTGGTACTGCTGATGCAGAATTATAACAATCAGAAATACAGATCTGATAATACAGTCCCAAGACAGGTGACACCATGACAATGTGGCTTGCCTGAGAGTAATGTAATATAAGCAATGTAGCAAACCATACATGTCCATGTTGCATCATGTAATCTTATGTGCCAGCAATCAGGCAGACCATGCTGACCCACCTTTATCTTTCATCCTTTGACACATGCTGGCCCAATGCACCGTGGACTTGGAACTCCACAATCTAACATCTTACAGGTCCTTCAGTCATACAAGGTTATGGTTTCAGACACCAACCACACATATATAAGGCATATTAAACCCTGGGGCCAAGACATAGGGGCCAATGTAGCTAACATATAGCATAGCCCAGGTGATGGTAGGTCTACGTTTCTGTAGTTCATTGGAGTCCATGGTGATTTTTTGGTATATTCACCGCTGGTGGAATTACTGCACTGTAAATCTGCTGATTTATGGCGGTAAAGTGGTTGATTCACCTCCAGCTTAATTGTTGTTATAATTCGCCGGTGCAGGAAGAATGGCAGTAATTCCGTTACTGCAAAAACAAGTGGAGGTAATGGAGTAATGGAGTAATGAGGCCCAATGTGGGCGGTAATGGCAGTGTTAGTCTCCATTTCCAGAATCAATAGGATTCCATGACAATTTCTGGAGAAAGTGCTACTAATGCTGATTTTGGTGATTCCTCCACTTTTTAGCACTTGACGACAGATATCGCCTCCAAATTCGTGTGTCTGCTGAAAGTGGCAGTAATTCCGTTATCGCTCAAAAAACATAGCCGTAATAGAATTGCCAAGATTATTCTTTGCTGCCCTGCCAAACTCATAATTAGCCCCATTGTGCCAGGGCTCACTCAGCTATCACATCACACTTAATTTCAGAATACTGATTATAAGGGGACTTTTTTCCACTTTCAATTCTCTTAATTGGCCGAACTAATGTGACATTGTTCGATTTCAAGTTTCCTATGGTTAAAGAAAAGACTAAGTACAGTTTAAATAAAGACTCAGGCTTATACAAATCAATTTATGTCTATCATTCAAAAAACTATTAACCCAAATCAAAACATAGTGAGCTATCAGCCCAAATTGGATCGGACATTTAGCGACTGTGCTCGATTTCACTGGAGAGCCATCTGTATGGAGGGGTTAATTACTCAAATCTATTCACAAATTGAATCATTTTTGGCAATGTTCAAACCAGCAGATGAGTCAAGGCCTTCCCAGCTCGCCTATTACTAGAAAGTTTAAAAAAAGAAAAGCTTGCTATGTTCAGTATAAACAATGGGTTTAGTGGTTGGAATTCATTTGTCAAGTGGCAAAGACGCTTAGAAGCAATGCAGAACAAGTTTCATGTGACTTGAGTAAAAAAGTGCCCATCTGAAAAAGTGTAACAAATAACACATTTCGCTTATCATAACTCAAATCACTGGCAAAAAATTCAGACAGTATACAATTTTTGCCAGATAGAATAAAGGCAACCAAAAGGAGTGTGCCAACAACATGCCTCACTAAGGAATTCAGGAATAGGGGAACATGTGGCATGATGTGTGCCAGGAGGCTAAATGCTTCAGAACTATTGCACTGAAGAGTATGGCAATAATCGTTCCTGCACCACTGCTTGTCATCAATATTATATTGCCCTGTGAATAGAGCAGTGATAGCCCTTACTCATAAAGAGCCATATAGGACCTAACTAATTTATTCCCTAAATATAGGCCAAAACTCACAACAAAATATAGGGAGTAAACATGCGCACAACACAAAATGGGAAACAATGGGCACGCAGAGGTTTACTCTTGCTGCCACCCACAAATTTGCATTGATATGTTTGCATCAGTTGTACCATCTGAGCAATGGTATGGTATGGCAATGTTTATTTGTTAAGCGCCTATACATAAGGCAAGTGTTTCAAAGCGCTCAAGGAGGCAGGCAACAAGGGGAAAAGCAACAGTCATTCAGAGCGATACAAGTCTGCACATATAATACAGTTAACAGTGTAGATAACAGCAAATAGGTCTGACGACGATTCTGCAGTTTTTCCAAGTGCATTGAGGCTACACCATGCAAGGAGGGGAGACAGGGAAGATAGATGCACGATCTTTAAGGCATGGTACTTTCAGATCGTGCAAGTGCACAGGTGGTACAGGAGAGGGGAGGAGGGAGGGGGAAACAAGTGCAGGGGGGCGGGGGCCCCCAAGTGCGCCTGTGTTATTCAGATACTGGGTAAGTAATGAGAGAGGCCATTCTCATAGGTCTTCAAGTGCAGTAAGCAATGAGGAAAGTACAGGCCCGGAGGTACTCCAGTACGTCCCCCACCAAATAGAAAAGGAACTTTAAAGGAAGATTTAATGTATTATTGGCCTAAATTACTAGTTTGAAAGAGGTGTGGATGACAATACATATATCTGGTCTAGATCTAAAGTATATGCCAACTTACCCTAAAAATATCCCTGTTGACAATGTAAATTACATTTTACGCCATAAAAATCACTTTACTCCAAAATACTGCACTTATGGATCAAAATATTTTCCCTTCAAAATCACACATAGAGCCATGTTTGTACCCATCTCATAAAAAGTGAAATTACTGAACACAGAATCTGGCCCCTAATTGCTTTGCCAACCTGTCCTTACAATTGCCTAAACAAATATGAGCCACCCTGAGGTGCCCCAGAATGCCTCTTAAAAAATGACATATGGTTAAGTGAATACCTACACTGCTCTGGAGTGAAATTGATACAGTACCTTCTCCTGTAACTGGGGGTCCTTCTTCTGCAAATCACTGTTCAGAGTTAAACAGTATGGGTAATGCTTGAGCCTCTAAAGACAAAATGCATGATAATACTGAAATGCTCAACGGATGAGCACAGAGAAGAAAGTTGTAGTTTCCTAAATTGTTTTTAGAGGTTTCTGTCCTTTAATGCAAACAAACAGCACATATCCTTCACTGCACTGTAGTGCTAAAATATCTGATTTCAATTTATTTTGAAAGTGGCTGAATTGTCCTTTACCCCGAAGGAATGTGTTCCGACCCCTAACACTCCCCCTACCCGCTCTCCCCCACTCCACTCTTGCACTGGTCTCTAAGTCTAGTTGACAGGTCTCAGTAAAAAGTGAGGTGTGTCCTCTGGGGATTTGTGCAGTGAAGCTCTCACTGGGATATGGCAAAACTGGCAAATCATTGCACCTAAACAAATATTTAAAGCTTCACCATGTTATTATGGAGTATTTTAAGAACTACCAGAAAATGTAATGAATCTGCATAAACACAAGTATTTTGTTATTTAGTACGTTTATATTGTTGAGTAAGATTTTGCAAGTGCTCAGTGAAACATCTGATGTACAGGAGAGATCTGAGTTACCATAGTATTTATTCATGTCTATGCCCAATAGAACACTAATACCTTGCAAAGTATGCCGATTACCTGAA
The DNA here is from genome assembly GCF_040938575.1 of Ambystoma mexicanum. Classification (NCBI taxonomy): domain Eukaryota; kingdom Metazoa; phylum Chordata; class Amphibia; order Caudata; family Ambystomatidae; genus Ambystoma; species Ambystoma mexicanum. The sequence continues at coordinate 849,469,343 of NC_090928.1, forward strand.
AAGCATTGCAGATTTCGGAAAATATGTATTAACCTAATGCTAGGTACGAGTAGTGCCAGGAGAATTTCCTTACCCATAATCCTATCTAAGCCAAGCAAATGATATTGTAATGTTGCTCTCCCTTTATAGGCTAACATTTGCACAGATAAAAAGTAGTAAAGGCTGAGCATGAAATCTGCCCACCCAAAATCGCTAGGGGGAGCACATTATATCGTTTTTTCAGTCAGCCTCACATAGTGGAGGTAATGTAAGCAGGGTAGCATAGACACTGTCATTTGGCTTTCTTAACACAGAAAGCAAATGGCAGATACTTGCTGTGGCTTGTGCATTATGTAAGGACATATATATTTTACCAAAATGTAATGGCATTTTTTTATTGCAAAATGTAGTGACATGGTGGCATTTTTGTTGCCAGCAGTCATATGATATATATATATATATATATATATATATATATATATATATATATATATATATATCAGTGAAAAAACTTTGTTAAAGGGACGTTATGGTTCCAAGTAAAACCGAAAAACCCTTGAAATTCACCCACCAGTTATGGTAAGCTAAGCAACCATAACTCGCGCCACCACCGTGCACTGCTAAGACTAACACCCAGGACATCAAAGATGACATCACAAATGTCATTGATGACATCACTGATGACATCACATGTCTGGCTCACTATTTTTTCTTTTGCTGACATATCTAGGCCACATGGTTTTCTTCAGTAACAGTCAGAAACTAAGAATTGTATTTTATTTGTAGACATATCCTTCTAGTAGGTTCTTACAGTAATTCCCTTAGAGTACAGTCACATCATATGAAACATATACATATGGGAAAACACAAGCTTGAAAGACAGCAATCCCTTTTGTGCATAAAGATAATCACTAGACTTATGAGCACTTTCTGATAGTTCTGTTGTTTTTTTTTATGGCTGTACTTTCCCTGTAAATGGTCATATTTGTATACATTGTACTCACACTACTTTCCTTAGGGTCCAATCACATCAAGTGATACATATACATAGGGTAAATAGCAGCTTTGAAACAGAGCAATCATTTATTTGCATGAAACTAATCAGTTAAGTTATGAATTGTTTCTGCTACTATTTGTGCTTTTTTGCTAACTTCACTTTCCCTGTATATACCCATATTGGTATGTGTTCTTGTGTCTTTGTGTTTTGTCTATAGCAATGCAATTATGTAATACATGGGTTTTATTAGCTACTTATTACATATTTAACAGTACACAAAAATCTATTAAGAAAACAATTATCATTTCATTATTCAACATATTAACATTACGAATATCATACCTTCATCTTTTACGCTGCACACAATGTTATGTTTCTGTATGATTAGCTTAGTATACTAGATAGAACCCCATAATAGGATGCTATTTATATCAATGCATCGTTCAATGCACTTATTAGGGTATATTTCTTGCAATGATTCTTGACACTTTTTTCGCAACATAATAAGAATCCCTTCTACACATATTTCATGAGAAGTACATACACATGTGATGTCATCAGTGATGTCATCAATGACATTGTGATGTCATCTTTGATGTCCTGGGTGTTAGTCTTAGCAGTGCACGGTGGTGGCGCGAGTTATGGTTGCTTAGCTTACCATAACTGGCGAATTTCAAGGGTTTTTGGTTTTACTTGGAACCACAACGTCCCTTTAACAAAGTTTTTTTCACTGAATTTCATAGGTTTTTTGTAGCGCAATTTACCCATAACATCCCTTTAACAACATTTTTTTCACTGAATTTCATAGTTTTTTAGTAGCACAACTTAACAATAATGACTTTGACTTTATATACATGTCATATGGAACTGACTAGATCTCTTCTTACGAACTTGATGTCCGCAAACTTATTTAATGTTCGCGGACATGTTCGGAGAACAGTACCACTACCTAAAAACTGTGGGGGGGGGGTGGTGGGGTATGTTTGATTGTTATCATAATATAGGAACATTTAACAAATTCAAAAAGCAGCACACAAACACATTATATATAGTAATACATAAGAAATGTAACCCATCTATGTAACACACTAACCATTAATTTAAATACAATATGTTCTGAAATGGAATATACCACAAGAAGATAAATTGGCTTCCAACATAATTACCTCACAGACACAACAGAGCTGAGAACAAGACCAGAACCACTGAATACATAGGACTTATCTTACCAGAAATAGTAAGTGTACTTCATTTTACTCATATATTTATAAACTTTCTGTATTAGATTAAAAAAATATATTATCTTTTTTTTTTTCTCACAGAAATGTCTAGTACTCTGGAATGGCTAGAGGACAATTTCCCACATGAAGAAATGTCACAAGATAGTGAAACTAATGATAAACACTTTATAATATAAACCATTTATTTATTATTTTTTTTATATACATTTAACATATAAATTATTATTTTGTACAGAGCATACCAAAATAGAAAAAACTTCAGAAAACCCTGTTATGGATAACAGTCTTCACAATATAGAAGAAAAAATGGATGTATTGTTGGCTAATTTTAATAATTCAAAAACTTTTGTAGAAAATCATTTCAAACCAAAAACCTCGTACCATTGCCCCACTTGTACTTGTCCCTCCTCACCATATCCCAGTCAATTATCCCCAAACCCTCTCCATAATCCAAAACGTTTTGATGAGACTTCCATCCCTTCTTCACCTAATACCAATCATGTTGAAACCCAAATTCTCCTGTTTTTGTTTCTGTTTCTGCCTCACCTTCTCTGTCATAAATTATTAATATATGTTAAATAAAGTTTAATTTTTATATTGTATTGTGAATAGTTTCCATTTTTTATTTTTAAAAACAATAAAAGTGTCCGCGGACAGTGCGAGTGTTCTGAAATGCTCATACATAAACGAAAATAGAGGTGTCCTGAAGAACACCACACCTGTTCGTACTGTTCGCTAGCAAGTTGAAACTGTTCTAAGAACACACGTGGTGTCCTGAAATGTTCGTAAAGAAACAAAAATTAAAGTGTTCTAAAGAACACTATATCTGTCCGTAATGTTCGCTATCAACTTAAAACTGTCCTAAGAACACAATTGGTGTCCTGAAATGTTCGTAAATAAACGAAAATGATGTGTCCTGAACAACAGTACAACTGTTCGTAGTGTTCGCTAGCAACATGAAACTGTACTAAGAAACACGCGGTGTCCTGAATTGTTCGTAAACAAACAAAAATTAAAGTGTCCTAAAGAACACTATACCTGTCCGGTACTGTTCGCTAGCAAGTTCAAACTGTTCTAAGAACGCTATTGGTGTCCTGAAATGTTCGTACGTAAACGAAAATGGAGGTGTCCTGAAGAACACTATACCTGTTCGTAGTGTTCGCTACCCAATTGAAACTGTTCTAAGAACACAATTGGTGTCCTGAAATGTTCGTACATAAACGAAATTACACGTGTACTGAAGAACACTATATCTGTCCTTACTGTTTGCTACCAAGTTTAAACTGTTCTACGAACACACGCGGTGTCCTGAAATGTTTGTTTCACGTGTGACGCACTTTTAATTACTTCAGAACCCGAACAGTGTCCGTAGGACATCAATGCACATGCGCTAACCAATCTCCGTGCACTTGGTGTCCTGCGGACAGACGCTTCCTTCGCGGACTAGTTCGCGAACAGATCATATGACCGTGCCCATGCTCATCGTGTGTCCTGAAATGCGGACACTGTTCGTGTCCCCGAACAATTTAAAAGTACATTTTCAGTTAATCCATAATATTTTTCAATAAAATCTCACCATGGCACAAGTCCCACATAGCAATCTTGAGTTTCTATATACCTTTTGAAACTTTCCGATCCTTTTTTTGTGTTCGATCTGTCCACGGACAGTGCGCCTGTTCGTGAACCGCGCACAAGCACCCCTATAAAAGACCACGCCCAAGAGCTTATTCCCATTGTGTTTCTGGCTATTCTTCAGAACACAGTGATTTTTGCTGCCACCTGCAGACTACACCATCATCGAGATGGCATCCTTGGCTGCTGAACTGCCACTTGGTGCCGCACCTGCTTCAGCACCACCCCCACCCCCTCCACCACCACCACCTCCCCAGGGGCCTGAAGAGGGGAACAGGAGTGAGGATGCGGAGGAGGAAGAAGAGGATAATGAGAATGAGGTAGAGGAAAACCCTACTACCTGCACTAGGCGTGAGTCTTGGGTGTGGCGGTTATTTACCATTCATGGTAATGTTCCTAAGGCTCGTGCGAACCGTGTTACCTGCAATGAGTGCAAAATGATAGTCAGTCGCGGGAAGCACGGTAAGTACAGCTTTGGGACCATTACTATGAAGCAACACCTGAGGTCATTTCACTCTGGGGCTATTCGCAGGGTTGTATCTTGCGAAGAACGTAGCAGGTTCATTTCCTCTACTTCATCCTCTGTTTCTGATCCTGTCACCACAAGGACCACCTCTGTGGGACAGCGTTTTCCTCAAGCTGCCTCACAGGCCATACAGAATGCTGATGACCCTTACCTTTCGAGGGTCACAGTTGTATGTTTGTACTGTGACACAGTACTCTGCAGGGGGGAGCGACTTCGGAGTGCATTTGAGACTATCGTCTCAGAGCACGAGAAGACCTGCTCACTACCCAAATAAAACCCACTCTACATCTTCCTCTCTCAGCTCGCCCTTTCTTATCCCTGTGGTTGGTGTCCCCCCCTTTACCCTCCTTTACCCTCCTCTCCTAGTGTGTCATGTCTGAAAAACCAAAAAAAATACAAAATTACAAAAATAAAAAAAAAATAAGGCTCTTTTCAGAGCTGCCTTTCCCAGTTAAAAAATAGAAGTGAAAGTATATGAAGCAGGGCTCTTTGTATTTTTTAGAAGTCCGCGGACAGTTCGCGAACATTAAAAAAATTGGGTTGCTACTCCATCACAAACATTGTAATTTTCTCTGGAAAGAAGTGGTGGCTCTGAAAAGAGCCTTTGGGTGGTGTTTGTAAGTCAAAAATTGTAAATGCTTAACATCTACTTCAAAATCGTTGTTGTAATTCCAAAAAAGGTTGCAATTCATTTTGTACATTTCTCAGAAAATTCTGATTGCCAGCATAAGTAAGATGGACTCCATCTCTGCAAAAAATGTATGTACTACAAAACATAATATTTTCATAGTGAAAAGAAGACATGCCAAAATCTCTTAGAAAGGCACAAACAGCCTTATTAACATTGCGCCTTGCTTTTTCCATTTGTGGACCAAATGAAGAAGAACGAAGCCACATTTGTCTCTGCGCATTCCGTGAAAATATCACTTGAGAATTAGGAAACATGTCCATAACCTTCCTAAGTCCTTCTTTCATAGCAAATTGCAAAAGAATTCCAGTCACATGTCCTAAACTGTTCCCTCCACAATGAATTACAATTATGTCTGGATGTTGCTCTGTCTCCAAAGTAGCACAGAGAGGTAGCAAGTCCAACCACTTCATTCCACGTACTCCATGCCAGTGTACTTCCACATGTGGGAATCCAAGATCTACAGCTACTCCACAGCTTTCTGCATGCACCTTCAACCAATGTATCCACGAATCTCCTAAAATCCAAACAATCTGTTTTCTGAAACACACAGCCATAGCTATCTTTTGTTCTCTCAGCAAAAAGAGTATCTGAGAAAATCTCTCCTGGCACAACACACCCACCAAACTTTCCTGTCCAATCCCTTTCAGTGCTTATTCTCATTTGCATGACTTCTAAACCCAAAAATCCCCGGATGTAACTCCCGATGTCCGCAAACTACCGCCATGTCCGCAGACATATCGTAACATGAACAGCCCTTCTAACATTTCCACTACACTCTCTCTGCCATTCCCTCATTGGATGTACCTCAAAAATCACATGACCATGCACCAATCACATTCAAGACCTCTACATCTAACTGCATCATCATAGATCAGCACTGCAAATGTACTCTGAATCTCTCTGAGTACAAGTGTCATATCATTGGGAAGCAGCATCTACCAGAAATACTGTACAAGTCTTCAAGATTTCTACTTGCAGCTCCATGCATATCCTTATGCATGAACACAAACTTCAGGTATGCACATTTTCTGTATAGTAGATGAACACATTTTCAAACAGACTTTTACCTTGTAAAATCTGTAAAATGAATTTACTGTACTTTTTTCAATTTCCTAAAATCAACTATCACTTATAAACCTCTATACTATTTACTTTCTTTATACACACACACTCAAAACATGTTAAACTAACATTTTTTAAATGAAATATATAGACTACATATATTCAAACAAAATTGCATGCAAACACAATCTATGTTTAAACCTTTATAAAAATACTTATACAATTTCATATTTTTTGTTTTTATTTATTAATTTACTTAATTACTTTAAATTAGACATGACATTGAGGCGCTATTACCTAGAACAGTTTACTTACAGAAATAGTGGTATTCACTAATATATTATAAATTTCACAAGACATAGTAAAGATATTTTTTTTTGCTACAGTTAGTCATTCAATACAATTTGTTCATTAAGAACATATCATATGTACTGAACTGATGCAATGTATCTTATGTAAATAAATTAGTTTAATGGTTTTAAAGAAGGCACTGAGGATTTCAATTAAAAAAATCAATATCTAAATTAAAAACAGTGCTATATACAAACAAAGTTACTAATTTGAAGCTTTTACAATTGCAGTGAAGATCAGTTTCCTGAAAAGAAGCAGCCGAATTCGAAGAAGAAAGAAAAACTAAGAAGTTACCTGTTAATTTAAAAAAAAAGTAAGTAAAATATCACCATAATATTTGTATTATTAATCAAATATACTATAACGTTAATACAAGCTATTTCGGTTTCTAAAAATAGAGATTTTGTACCATTTTATCCAAAAATGTCCATGTCTTAACCAGCGATTTACAGCCTGAATGGCCCACAAATTTCTATTTTTGGACACACAAATTACCCAACTGAACCACTACCATTTTCATATTATAGAACAAACAACTGTTTTAATTGTATACATTAGATTTACTATTTGTACTTTTCCAGACCACTAGCTTACTTTTGTTTTGTCATCTGAACCCCAGTTTAGTAACACATAAATTCAAGAATACCTATCCCTACTAGTTTTAGTTCCCAATGCACAATCACACACCATTACATACATCTTTATCCTCTTACTCAAACACTCATGCACACAGCACACATACATTCCAGAACGCCCCAACCCATATCTTCTTTATTTTTTTCAACAGACCCTAAAGAATACCTACCAAAGGTCAAGTCCGTAGAAAGCAACGCAAAAGTAGAGCAAATGAAAATAAAGGTGTCCAACATAAGCATCCATCTCTAGCAGAATTTGTAAAAAAAGTTGAAACAATACAGCTAATACAATCATTTAGTGAAACACAAGAAGTTTCAAGTACAACGACTTCGCTTCCTCTATCGATGTGAAAAAAACCAAAAAACAATTAACAGAAAATCAGCTATCAGTACAGATAAAACTACTTCTTCAAATTTTAATATAGTGCAAAGTAAGCATACCAAGAAAAGTATTTTAGCCAAAATATACCGTCACAAAGTCCTTCAAAATCTTATAAAAACAGGAGAGAAATCAGGTTTAAAGCTTAAAACCTATCGTAGGAAATTAATCTTAGAAGCATTGATGGACAGTGCAATTCTTCTCAAAAGAAATTTATTTATTTTACTGTTAAACAAAATGAAACCACTAACAAAACTAATAACTAAATTACAAAAAAGACTTCTCAATAAGCGAAATATCAACAGAAAGAACTTCTTAAGTATCAGCGGAGGTGAATGGAATCACACTACAAGCACAGAACCATATTTTAATGAAGAAGCGTACAAACAAAAGCAAACGAATACAATTGCCATACATAGCAGTGGTCGAGGTTATGAAAAAGTGAATAATACCATAATGGAACAAGAAGTACTTCTTACAAAAATATGCCCTGAAAACATAGAATTACCCCTCCATTCAACTGAATCAGAACGTCTAGTGTACAAATGGCCATGCACGTCAATGTGTAACATTCCCAAACAATGTTTCAAATCTTTACGCCAATTCCTCAATAAATATGTAAAAAGCAAAGACAAAATCAAAATTAAATTACTGCGAAATATAGATACCTGTCCAGTGCGCAAGTACACAGGACTACAAGGACATTCATTGGCCTGCATTACAGGGCCTACTTGTAAAACCACTTTCCATGATATCAAAAGGATATCAACACATCATTCAACTATAAGAAATCTAGTCTGTAAACTGTACTATGCTAAAAGTCCTGCTTTAGCACTAGCAAAGTTAAATAACATCCTTCTACATGGTACAGCAAAAGACCTACTTGAAGAAATTCACTATATCCAGAAAAAATATTTTGGAAGTGAAAGCCATTTACAGAATGAAATAGCTTTAAACCAAGTAAGCAACAATTCTACACATGGCAACCTTTTGCTAAACACATACAAAAAAGAAATACTAAAATTTAAAAGTACATCAGCTGAAGTACCAAACCATGTATGTGTATGTTGCCGTAGAATTTTTTATAAAAGTAACACGAAAACTGTGGACCTATCATACAAAATAGAAGACAATGAAGATTCTAAATGGTTTGAATTAGCTCTCTACCTTGTAGCAGAAAACAAATATGAAATAACTGAGCCCTTAATACTTTGCAGTTATTGCACTACAAAACTTGACAACAACCAAACTCCTTCACGTTCTATCACAAATAATTTGGAATTATACCCAGTACCAAAATCTCTACAACAACTTAATTTATATGAGAGCATCATAATTCAAACAGTACACCCATTTCAAGCAATAATACGCCTTCAACCAAAAACAGCAAAATTACCTCCCTCTGAATTGGTAAAAGGCATTCGTGGAAAAGTAGTTTATTTACCATTAAATCTAAAAGAAAATGTGCATACTGTAGGAGTGCAACGTCCAATGCAGCCATCTTTAATTATATTAGTAAATGGAGTACCTACAAAAGACAAAAAAATATGGCAACAGCTGGTAGATTTATATAAAGTTAGACAAGCCTTCCAATATCTTAAAGAGAATAATGAATATTACAAAGAAATTAATATTGAAGAAAACTTGAAAGATACAACTGAAATAATTCAAGAAACACAAGAAGCTGGTCAATTTGAGCTACTAGATCCTGCTACAATATCAAATACTTTAGACCATTATACAATTTATCCTTTGCACTGTAATGACACCGTACAAGATGTACTGGAAACTTACAAATGCGTCAAACAAAAGGATCGCCAATCAGTATATGGGAAACAAGTATAGAAGCACGTGCTTTTCCTCTACTCTTTCCTGCTGGCAAAGGAGGAAGGTATGATGATAGACCTATTCAAATATCAGCTTCAGAATACCGCTCATTACGGATGTATTCTGAAGATCCCAGATTTAGACAAAATGTGGAATACATATTCCACCTACTCTTTGAAAGTGAACTAGCAACTTTATGTTACGGAGTTGCACACATATTAAAATCAGGATCACACTTTCAAAATATGACAGCTACACAATTATTAGAGAAAGTGCAACAAAAGGATGAGGTTTTACAATCAAATATTACAAATCTATTAGCAAATATGCGTGGTACTAAAGAGTACTGGTTTCGACGTCATGGAGATGTACGTTGTATGATCAGAAACCTTGGCCCACCCACTTGGTTTGTTACATTAAGTTGTGCAGAATATGCATGGGAAGATTTACATGATTTCCTACGCATATCAAATAAAAACAAAACAAACATAGATATGCTAACACCTGGAGAACTTTGTTCTTTTGGATCCTGTTAATGTTTCAAGATATTTTTACCATCGCTTCATTGCTATGCTACATTTTATTTGTAATAAAACTGTTCCTCCCCTTGGAGAAGTGCAACACTTCTTTTGGAGAAAAGAATACCAAGCCAGAGGAGCACCACATATCCACATGCTTTTATGGATTAAAGATGCTCCTAAATTTGGTCAAGACAGTGTGCCACTGTTTTACAGTTTATTGAAAAATATGTCACTTGTGAAATTCCATCAGAAGCCACAAATAGTGATCTTCATGCACAAATTTTACAATTTCAAAGACACAAATGTGGAAAATATTGTTGTCGCAAATACAAAAACAAAGGCAAATACTACACCAAATGCCGATTTGGTTTCCCTAGACCAGTTACAAATACAGGTCAAGTAAACAAACTCATGTCTTCAGTTCAGTTGGACATAGTGTTAAAGGTAAGTCACCTAAAAATACATATTACATAAAAAGAAAAGAAGAAGAAAAATATATCAATGATTATAATGCAATCATTGCCCACTTATGGAATGCAAACATAGATGTGCAGTACATTGCAGACAATTCTACTGCAGTTGCACGATATGTCACAGCATACTTAACTAAAGCAGAAAAGACAGAGCTCCAAGACCTCTGGAATGACCTGTCATCAGATAATTTTGCCACACAAGGGAAGAATACTCAAAGGCATACAGGGGACAAATGAGTAACGAGATGAACACACGTAGGGGAGTCCCCCGAATGAACCATTCAACAACTAATTTAATTGCCCAGTTTTAGCTCATACTAGGTCCCATTCCATATGCTGTTTTAATCACCACACCGAATGTAAAATGTAAAACACAGTGTTTGTCATTTTGTACAAAAAAGTTATGGGCTCTGTATATAGACACCAGCTCTTGAGATTACCAGGTGTCCTTTCTTTGTTTTCATGGACCTACGGTCGGCGCACGCACACCGCTTTTCCTGTGTCGGGTAGTGCAGACGACAAAACACTGTGGACATGGGCTGTTAAGTGGAAGGCTCTCCTCAAGTTACGTTCGGCGCCTTACTCGCGGTGTTGAAGGAGTGTATCACAGGTAGGCGCCACATTTTAAAGCTATGAGTCACCATTTCTGTGTGCCCGACGTATGGGGTATGTTGCTAAGGGCATGTACCACGCGTTTCATTTGGACACCCATGCATACGGCTCCACACGTATTTCTAAGCTGTGAAATGTCCATTAACTCTGAGTGATTAGCACGTGTAGATCCTTCATTCATGATTGCATGGCGAAGCCAACCTGGCTTTTTTTGTTCCTTTTTCCTCAGCCTAGGAATGATTACGGGAGGATGCCCGACTGCATGGTTGCCCCGGACCACTGAATTTGGTTACATGGACGTTTGATCCATACGACAGTCAACAGAGGCATACCCATGGAGGTCATACCTAGTCTTCCCACCAAGGTGAGCAAGGGTGTGGCTCCCTGTAGGCTTTAGGGGGAGATTTGTAGTCCATTTTGGGTTGCTATCCCCTCTTTCGACTAGGGTGTCATTGTTTTATGGTTTTCTTGTCTCTATGTATGCAGACTAGGAGGTTCTTTCTCCTTTGCGTCACCTTTGTGGCAGCAAATATACTCCTGGAGGACCGCTTCTTTTCTTTAAGTAAGTTGAGGGCCCATTTAGCCCTTTCCCTTTTTTTTTTTATATATACACTGTTTTGGGGTACTGCAGAGTCTTTAGCCTTGGGTTCGGTCTTTTGGGGCACTTGGCACCCCAGTTTTTGGGCACAGTACCACCACACACTACCTTGTTGGAGATTTTATTTCATTGGTTGTTTTAATTTCCCGCTTGCCCTTGTCCGTTTTTAGGTGGAGGTTGCTCTCAATGTAGATATCACCACACTGGGTAGGTGTTGGGTTTTTTGTTTATACACATTAGTTTGGTGTTGCGTTGGTGGAGGTTTTTCCTTTTAGCCTCATGTTTCGATAATATCATTTCTCCAGCAGCCATTTTTTTAGGCGCTGATCTTACAATATGTTTTTATTATTGATAGTAAAGTCAACTCTTTATCACATCTACAGAGCTCCATCTCCTTTGGGGTCCTGACGAAGGCAGTATAACTGATGTCCTGCCGAAACGTCCCTTGCATCACTCTGTATTAACTAGTTATGCTACGTGGTCCAACATCGCCATCATGGACGTCGACCTGGGATGTGTATTTTCAGTCATGTACAATTCTTGTCATGCATAATCAATTTTAGAATATGTATTGGGTGACACTATGTATTGGAGGATTTCTGTGACTTATTAGCCAGATAGGGCCAGGAAGACAGTGTTTTGTGCCCGCTTTCCTCCATACTATAGAATTGTTTCTGTGTCACCTTTTGTTTTATGATTAAATCACTAAAATGCTATTAGATGTATATATACATCTTCCATATTGATATATGTATTCATGTGGTTTTTTATTTTTTTGTGTGAACGTAGGACCAATGGCCTATGTAATAAATTATTACTTTTTTTTACAAAATGACAAACACTGTGTATTACATTTTACCTAAAACTGGGCAATCAAATTAGTTGTTGAATGGTTCATTCGGGGGACTCCCCTACGTGTGTTCATCCTGTCATCAGATAAAACAGTATCTCAGAAATTATACAGCTTGGGCATAAAAATGCTTACCCATAGAGAATGTGGATCTTATGAAGCAGTTGATCATTTAACTGGTACTTCATTGTATGGTAAATCTGAAAATATAGTATGGCTAAGTCTTGGTCCAGCTAAATCTAGAAAAAGAGTTCTAAAATTATATGAAGATATAGAAACAATAGCCAAACATGATCCCAACAGCCAAGACATTTTAAAAAACAATTTATTGGACACATACTACTCAAACAGAAGTAATACTTTGGAAAACATGTGTCTATACCAAATAGCCCAAAACTACACATACAAAAACAATATGAAACCTGATAAGGTAAATATAGAGTGACAGACTGTGAAGGCAGCTTAGTTAAACTCACTAAACCAAATTTAATTAATCATATCAAATTGTCATTGAAGACTCCTCAACATAAAGAAGTATATAACATGTCCCTGCTACAACTCTTCAAACCATGGAGAAAAGAAGAACAATTACTAGATAACTATGACTCATATGAGGATGCTTTCAAAGCAAATGAAAGCACTATAACTGATGTAAACTTTACACAGTACAAAACAATGTTGCACAATGAACAGCAACATGAAGAAGAACTCAAGAAGCCCAACTAGATAAGGATACTCCTGACAGTAGTCAACCTTCTGTAACAGGAAGCCAAGAACCACTGGGAGAACCACTAATAACAAATGAGGCAGAATTAGCTATGATAGAAGTAGAAAACACCATGTGTCAGTATGAAGATAAGGAAGACTTAACTATACTACAATCAAAACTAAACAATGAGCAAAGTAGCATTTTTCAAGAAGTAACAAAACAAATTGCACATGGTGTAAAACATGAAAATAAAGAATGTTCCTGCCATAATTATAAACCTATACTACTGTACCTCAGTGGTGAAGCTGGTTCTGGCAAAACATTCCTAATCAAAATCATTAGTAAGTTCCTTCAACAATTGACAAACAACAAACTGTCAGCTGTTGTCACTGCCCCCGCAGGTTTAGCTGCCTACAACATAGGTGGTGTTACATTACACCGATTACTGCTATTACCAGTAGAACACCAGAACAAATTAGATTATTATAAACTTTCTGCAGAAGCTGCAATGGAATTACGCAGAGTATTGAAACAAATGAAAATGCTACTAATAGATGAAGTGAGCATGGTCTCCAACCTGATGTTAGCTTTGATTCACCTCAGATTACAAGAAGTACTCAAAACAGACTATGAAGAGCTCTTTGCAGGAAAACACATTATTGTTTTTGGAGATCTGCTTCAATTAACACCAGTAAAAGGTGAACCTATTTTTAAAACATTAGGGCACAAACTCTGCCGTAAAACTGTTGGCAGCATTGGAAATGTCAACCTTTGGCAACATTTCCAATACAGAGAATTAACAGAAAACATGCGCCAATCTGCAGATCTAACTTATGCCAACATTTTAAAAAGTTTGAGAGTTGGTATACTTTCTAAAGAAGCAGAAGCAACATTGAAAACCCGGCACATTAATGCACTTTATGGCGATAATGCATGTGCTACAGATGTTATGGAACAATTAGCCCACACAAATGTCAATTGTATGGCCTTAATGCCAACTCTTGCAAGCTGTCTCAAATTCAATGAAATAATGTTAAGTAAAGAAATGCAACCAATAATGGAAATTAGTGCCACAGACAAACTAGATGTACATGATATGACACTACCCATGTGTGACCAAGCCACAACAAGACTAAATAATTTAGAAAAATCAATCTCAAACACAGCAGGCTTAGAAAAGATGTTAAAATTATCCTTAAATTGCAGAGTAATGCTTAAACGTAATCTTGACGTGGACCAAGGACCAGTTAATGGAGCACTGGGTACAGTTGTTGGCTTTCAAACATACTCACGTGACAACAAAATTCAGTTTGTCAATATACTCTTTGACAAACTTTCAGAAGTAAAACGGATAGGACGCTCAACAGCTAGATTCCTTCTCTTCAAAGATATGTATGTACGCAGAGAACAATTTTCTCTAACTCTTGCACACCCAGTCACGATTCATAAATCACAAGGTTTTACCCTAGACAAAGCAATGATAGATATTAGTAACACAGTCTTTAAAGAAGGCATGAGCTACGTTGCACTATCACGCTTGCGTACACTTGACGGTCTATTTCTAATCAACTTTGATGCAAGTAAAGTAAACGCTGATATTCCTTGCATTTTAGAATATAATAGACTTCGCTCACTATACACTCCCCATCTAAACACATATTCTGTTCCACAAAAACTAAAACGTTGTAAAAGAAAACTAAATCAAACAGAAATGCAACAGGACGTCACTGCAAATCCTCCAAAGAGAGTAAAAGAAACTAATACTTCATCAAGTACCACAAACAAAAAAGAATCAATTAGAGAAAGTAAACCAGGTACTTCTTTAAAGAAGGAAGACAAACTCCAAAAAAAGCAGTTAGATACAGAACTACCTGGACCATTTAAATTCTCAAATATACTTGGTGTAAGTTGCTATGCAAATGTAGCAATGAATATTCCATTTCAATTACCACCAATTGTTGACAACATTTACTTACACTTTAGAGACCCATTGTGTATGCAAATGTTAGTACTTCATAGAAACGCAAAAAACAATCCTGACAACACATATAGTGTTTATGGAATAAGACAAGAATTGGACTACTGTGCTGGAATGGTGAAATTCACTATAAACTCACAGGAAGATCCACAAGAATTTTTAATGTACTTACTACAAGTACTGGAAAACAAAAACATACCTATAAAGGACATCTTCCAGATTTCATACATGAGGAAACATACATGCACTCTGTGCAACAATGTGACACAAGAGGATAATTCCCAATGAACGCTTCATATATATATCAATACCAAATTGTGAATCCATTCCATTTCAGCAACTTGTACAAAATGCAAACCATGGTAGATTATGCTCTACCTGCAATTCAGATAATCGCTCCACGTTAGTAATACAAACACATAGTAAATACATAATACTAATGCTTCTACGTTACAATGCAGATGGTATCAAAAACAACTGCAAGCTGACTGGATTCACACATAGTCAAATATCACTTGGTAAGAAAACCTTCACAACAATAGGTATAATCTACCACGCAGGAGCTACAACCAATTCAGGGCACTACACGGCATATATAAAAAAGAAATGTGGATGGTTTGAATGTAATGATAGTACCATTACTCTAAAGCAGAGATTACCAGCAAATCTTACAAACGCTTATTTGATGTTCTTAAAACCAAAATTTGATAAATAAACTGTATTTAAACCTTTAACTAAATTTGTGTTAAAAAAATATAAACTGTTAGAATGCTCCAAAAGCTATCTAACTGCTCAAAGATTCTACAACAACTAATCAGATAAATGAATACCACTAAATGAGACCAAAAAATACACAGTTAGAATACGAACTGTCCCAAAATTTAACAATATCCAAATAGATAAATCAAAACCACTAAAATATATTAAAAAAATAGACAGTTAGAATACGCCAATTGGTATGTAACTGCTCCAAAATTTTATAATATCAAAACAAATGAAGAATCTGTTACTGCTCCAAAAAAAATACAACAAAGCAAAGTATAAAGCATAAGCCAGAAACAACAAGTGAACACTGAAAACAAACAAACAAATAAACTGTAGCATAACAGAAAAAGGGTTTTTTTTAATCCAACATGGATTTTTTTTTCTCCCACAGACCCAATGATTTTAGCAACAAATATAGAAACTGAACAAATTGCACAGTACACTGATTTGTACTCCACTAAATATGAGGGTCGAAAAAAAATAAAAGTATATTGCTTATACAATGAAATAAGTCATTACAAAATACTAATAGTAACATGCTATTTTCTTTTATCACAGAAATGAAGAAGAAAAACATGGACTCCCATTACTAGACCAAACAGTAACTATACAATAATAAGAGCAGCAACCATAGCAGCATATCACATCCATAGTATCTAATACCTTTGTTCCTTATACATTTGTTTTTCACCCAAAGTTATAAGCAAATATGAATGTGATATGCTGCTGTGGTTGTCGCCAGGGCATACAGTCTTGGGTGCATGGCCAAATGGCCAAATGGCCATGCACCCAAGACTCTATGCCCTGGCAACAACCACCGCAGCATATCACATCCATAGAGTCAAACATTTCAACTATGATCTATGGGAAACGTTTAATGTCCGCGAACAATGTGAGTGTTCTTAGAAAACTTTGAACTTGCCAGCGAACAATACGGACACCGTTTTCAGGGCACCCCCTACGAACATTTCAGAACAACGCGATAGTTCTCAGAACACTTTCAACTTAACAACAAACAATACGGACAGCGTCCCCAGGACACCCCCTACGAACATTCCAGGACACCTGGAGTGTTCTCAAAAACGTCTTCAGAACACCCCCATTTTGTTTATTTGCGAACATTTCAGGACACCGCGGGTGTTCTTAGAACACATTCAACTTGACAGAGAACAGTACGGACAGCGTCCTCAGGACTCCCCCTACGAACACTCCCCGGACACTGCGAGTGTTCTTAGAAGCGTCTTCAGAACACCACCATCTTGTTTATTTGCGAACATTTCAGGACACCGCGAGTGTTCTTAGGACACATTGAACTTGACAGAGAACAATACGGGCAGCGTCCTCAGGGCACCCCCTATGAACATTCCAGGACACCGGGAGTGTTCTTAAAAGCTTCTTCAGAACACCACCATCTTGTTTATTTACAAACATTTCAGGACACCGCGAGTGTTCTTAGGACACATTCAACTTGACAGAGAACAATACGGACAGCGTCCTCAGGACACCCCCTACGAACACTCCCCGGACACCGCGAGTGTTCTTAGAAGCGTCATCAGAACACCCCCATTTTGTTTATTTGCGAACATTTCAGGACACCGCGGGTGTTCTTAGAACACATTCAACTTGACAGAGAACAATACGGACAGCGTCCTCAGGACACCCCCTACGAACATTCCAGGACACCGGGAGTGTTCTTAGAAGCGTCTTCAGAACACCACCATCTTGTTTATTTGCGAACATTTCAGGACACCGCGAGTGTTCTTAGGACACATTCAACTTGACAGAGAACAATACGGACAGCGTCCTCAGGACACCCCCTACGAACACTCCCCGGACACCGCGAGTGTTCTTAGAAGCGTCTTCAGAACACCACCATCTTGTTTATTTGCGAACATTTCAGGACACAACGAGTGTTCTTAGGACACATTCAACTTGACAGAGAACAATACGGACAGCGTCCTCAGGACACCCCCTACGAACACTCCCCGGACACCGCGAGTGTTCTTAGAAGCGTCATCAGAACACCCCCATTTTGTTTATTTGCCAACATTTCAGGACACCGCGGGTGTTCTTAGAACACATTCAACTTGACAGAGAACAATACGGACAGCGTCCTCAGGACACCCCCTACGAACATTCCAGGACACCGGGAGTGTTCTTAGAAGCGTCTTCAGAACACCACCATCTTGTTTATTTGCGAACATTTCAGGACACCGCGAGTGTTCTTAGGACACATTCAACTTGACAGAGAACAATACGGACAGCGTCCTCAGGACACCCCCTACGAACACTCCCCGGACACCGCGAGTGTTCTTAGAAGCGTCTTCAGAACACCACCATCTTGTTTATTTGCGAACATTTCAGGACACAACGAGTGTTCTTAGGACACATTCAACTTGACAGAGAACAATACGAACAGCGTCCTCAGGACACCCCCTACGAACACTCCCCGGACACCGCGAGTGTTCTTAGAAGCGTCATCAGAACACCCCCATTTTGTTTATTTGCGAACATTTCAGGACACCGCGGGTGTTCTTAGAACACATTCAACTTGACAGAGAACAATACGGACAGCGTCCTCAGGACACCCCCTACGAACATTCCAGGACACCGGGAGTGTTCTTAAAAGCGTCTTCAGAACACCACCATCTTGTTTATTTGCAAACATTTCAGGACACCGCAAGTGTTCTTAGGACACATTCAACTTGACAGAGAACAATACGGACAGTGTCCTCAGGACACCCCCTACGAACACTCCCCGGACACCGCAAGTGTTCTTAGAAGCGTCTTCAGAACACCCCCATTTTGTTTATTTGCGAACATTGCAGGACACCGCGGGTGTTCTTAGAACACATTCAACTTGACAGAGAACAATACGGACAGTGTCCTCAGGACACCCCCTACGAACACTCCCCGGACACCGCAAGTGTTCTTAGAAGCGTCTTCAGAACACCCCCATTTTGTTTATTTGCGAGCATTTCAGGACACCGTGAGTGTTCTTAGGACACATTCAACTTGACAGAGAACAATACGGACAGTGTCCTCAGGACACCCCCTACGAACACTCCCCGGACACCGCGAGTGTTCTTAGAAGCGTCTTCAGAACACCCCCATTTTGTTTATTTGCGAACATTTCAGGACACCGCGGGTGTTCTTAGAACACATTCAACTTGACAGAGAACAATACGGACAGCGTCCTCAGGACACCCCCTACGAACATTTCTGGACACCGGGAGTGTTCTCAAAAACGTCTTCAGAACACCCCCATTTTGTTTATTTGCGAATATTTCAGGACACCGCGGGTGTTCTTAGAACACATTCAACTTGACAGAGAACAATACGGACAGCGTCCTCAGGACACCCCCTACAAACACTCCCCGGACACCGCGAGTGTTCTTAGAACAGTTTCACTTTGCTTGCGAACAAAACGGACACATATTGAGTCCTTAGAACACCCGCCAGTCAGTTTATTTAGAACATTTCAGAACACCCGTGATGTCCGCAAACAAATCGAACACAACAAGAAAGTCTAACACATAAAAAACACAACTTTCATCTTATCTCATACACTCCCACCCTCCCCAAACACTCCTACACACCAACACACTCTACTAAATACACATTTTGAACAAAGTTTCACCGCGCTGTCCGCGGACGTCCGCAAATCCAAGATGGCGGGCGCTACCGAAAAATCTGACGCGCTTCACCCTCCACGCCGTCCAATCAGCGAACACGTTGCATGTCCGCGAACATCACGCAAGACGATTGGCCAATCAGGACACTGTCCGCGGAGAGAACAGGGAAGTGTGTCCGCGAACCGAACACAGATATCACTAATTTTTTTTTACCTACTTTTTGGTCATTTAAAAAAAAACTACTGGACGGATTTTCACCAAATTTGCAAAAGCACGCTTTCGGGACAAGCCGCTGCTCCTGGTCCAAATTTGGTGGAAATCCGTCCAGCGGTTTGGGCTGTAGGCGCAAGCAAAAATTTTTTCCCATTCAGTCTATGGGAAAAAAAAAAGTTTTGGGACCCCCCCTATAACTTTGCCCCCCCTGGATGAATCCTCACCAAACTTTGCAAAAAAATTCAGAGTGCAAAGTTTGGTGAGGATCCGTCCAGGGAGAGCGAAGTTATAAGCCACCCAAAAAGTGCTCTTCCTATGGAAACAGCAACTTAACCATAATTACATGGCCACTAACGTGGCCATGTAATATATATATTTGCCAGTATGTCATGTAAAGGTGTTGTTGGTGACATGCAAAGTCCAGATTTTACAACACAGCCAAGCCCAACTCGAAACTGCAGAGAATTAAATACAGACATAGAAAAGCTTAGTGCTGCCAGGCCAAATAATGAAGTGCACCATATTTTTTGGATACCTCTGACATGGAGACTACATTAAGTTATATAATTGACTAACACAATTAACCTTGCTAAAATACTAAATTCTAATTTCCCTGACATTATAATGCAGTCTCATATGCAAAATGAGGTGAAAATCCATGTTTTAGTGGCACTGCTGTAATTTATTTTTAAATGCACACTGGCATTTTCTTTTTCTGTATTAGCTTGTGGAGAGCAGAGGGAAAGAGGCAGCAGGAAACAAAATGAAACATTTATTCTTGGAGTCCTAAAGCATTCATTGTTCCAAACATGAGGGTTGATACAAAACACATTTGTGTTAACCTGATTGGGGGAAATTATAGGAAGACAAGTAACGTCAAAAGGGGAAGGACAGAAGGTTTTGTGGGACAAGAAATGCAGGGAAAGTTTAGTTTGTGCTGGGCTGAGAAGACTGACAGTGGTCCAAGGGGTCAGAGCGCTGGCTGTGAGAGATATCTCGCTGGTGCTCCTTACACAAGATTACAGAATCATTTTGCGCTGACACTGGGCCTGCCTTTGCGAGTGGAGCAAGGTTGTGCTGAGAACTTCAAAGAAGTACTAATCTTGGTAAGATATGTGCCAAGTGAGGATCATTTGAATGCTGTATGTTTGGCTAAGATTTATTACAGTGTAGAAAGGTTAGGAAATCACTGCATGTTCATTTTTCGTCATGTTCAGAATGTGGGAACATTAACCCATGTTTCAAAAGGCCTGTTTGTTCTGTTTTGTTTTCTTCTTTGTATTTCAGATGACGATGCAATGTATCCATGGTAAGAATTGATGACATGTAACTAAGATTCAATATAATATGTATCCCTGAAAACAAATTGGATTTAGTGTAATTTTTACATCTGTGAATTCATTTATATATATAAAGTATACAGGGGCGGTTCATTTCTGTTCAGTAGTGCATTTGTCAATTTACTATTGCAGGTAAAATAACAACCCAGAAGAAGCTAATAATATTAAGTGATAAGGCAGGTTGTGTGTGTGTGTGTGTGTGCCTTCCTTGCATGCTGATGGGAAGGAATCTGATATGATATATAGATTAGTGGACATCCATGAGCCAGTGATGCCTAAGGGCACATAGATTACTAGATGTAGATAAGCCAGTGATACCAGCCACAAACTGTAGGTGGCGCTCTGAATAAAATCATTGGGTTCTAACAGTGCATAAGTCTGGGGTTCTCTACAGACAACTAAGAGGTATTTTAATAGAAAGGGAAGTTTTGTTTTATGATGGGGATTATAGTTTAAAGAAGAAAACCATGCTCTCCACTATACCACAGAAATAATTACCCCAAAACAAAATACCACTAAAATTACCGCCAATATAAGCTAACAAGGTATGGTCATTAAAATAATGTGATGCCAAACCCAATCTAAGTGCAAGACTAATTTACCACCAAATTAATGCCAATATTTTTACAGTAAGAAAATACCGCCAAATCCCAAATTTACCCCAATAAGACAAAAATCTATTACAATTATGAATGCTTGAGAAGGTGATGAGTGTCTGTGTGCGCTGCTAATGCTCTTCTGAGTGCCGCCCATGGAGCAATTGGGCAAGCGCACAGGTGCACAGCTTGTAGGGAATATAGCCGTGACCCAGAATCACGCCCGAACTAGCATGTATATTTGGCAAGTGAGCTCTTGTTTGGCAGGCCAATCAGAATTGCTGAATATGTTAGAGAACCAGCAGGCCGGTAGAGCCCTAGTATCTCTATGAAACCTCAGTGGCCATATAAAGCTCCATATCACTTGCTGGTAGCCTGTTGGGTTGTGCTTAGCTATTAGAGGTTATATGCGATTTTAGAAAATGTAATTCCTGTTTTTGACAGTTTACTTTTTACTGTGTGAGTTTTGTGAAATACCTTAAATTCTTATTTCCTATTTGTGATTTCTTTGTGCTAACAGCCTCTAAGCTTTTCTTCTTCCATCCAAAATACACAAAAACAAAAAAGAAACAAACCCTTTCTGAAAACTTTGGTGATTTGAAAATGTTCCCTTAACCTTAATCCATCCGCTGAATAAACAGAACAAATAAACACTTTGTGAAACCATTTGTGAAAGGCTTTGTGACTCCCTTGGTCATTATTTATTTTAATCCTATTACCTCACCCTTCCTCCCTCCACTCAAAAACACCAAACAAAACAAAGCTTCTGACAGGTAATTCATGAAAAGCTTTCCGATAACCTTCATGACACAAACTCTTTGACACATTTTAAACTATTATTGTAAACTATTGCTTGCCTGCTGCACCCAAAAAAGAGGAACATGGACATATTTGTGACACTCTTTGCCTACCGCCCCCACGCACATTACTTGCGCTCTTCACCTCTTCCTTGCAGAGGTTTTCTTTAGAGAGGAATTGATAGTGGATCTGTTTGGGGTCATTTCTTCTTCATATTAGGAGAGGGGGTATATGTTGGGGCAGATGTAGTCGGACAGTGTGAAAAAGTTCATTGAGACTGGCACATCATCTGAGGATGTAGATCTGAGAGCCCTGAGGGTGAGGATGGTGTAAGGCAGCAAAGCAAAAGGCAGCAACAATGCAAGAAGAAGGTGTAAAGAGTGTAAGCACTTCAACCAAGGATGTAGATATGATAGGCTTGGGGATAATGAGAGTAGAGAGCCACCAGGCAATGGACTGCAAAAGTGCATGAGGGAAGTGCCATGGGTGAAGGCTCATGGGCACATGGATTCATTGGGGGGTGCATCTTCAACTGATGTGGGAGAAGGTAGCAACAGAGGTTCAGTGTTTTAAGGTGGAGATGGTGCCTCAGGAGAAAGAATACAATGTTGTCTATGTGGAGTAAGGGAAGGAGGGTCAAGAGGAGGAACCAGTTATGGACTGCCCCACTGGGACACCGGGACGTTCCTTGGTAGGCCTCGGGGCATAGGGCCTCTTTGGCACAGCGGAACGATACAGAGGATCTAATTGCATTGCGAACATCCAGCCAGCCTAGGTGGTTCGAATTGAATGGCTTCTCAGGAAAGCTGCACATTTCTTTTCTTGCACAGTTGGCTGACTGGGCGCATTGCGCAGGTGTGGCAGCGAGGCGGAAAACGTGCACTGGCAGGCAGCAGGCCTGCAGTGCTTTCCAACGAGTGGCACTGGCGTTCAGGTGAGATTACAGTGACAGAGTTTGGTGGTGGTTCCGGAATGGGGTGTGAAAAAAGGCATTTATAATACTTTCGATTATCGACGGATAATAAATGCATTTTTTCACACGGTTTACATTCACACGTTGGAATTGGTGGTGGCGGTTCAGTTGGGCAAGTGCCTGGGCTGGAGGGAGCTGCCAGGCTGCCCAAGCAGCTCCGACTCCGAGCTGCCAGCCTCAGACTGGCTACGCAGTCATGGTTGTGCTCCTGCGTTGCCCGCCCCTCAGTGTTGAAGGCCGGGTGGCCTAACTGACACTTTTGAACATGCATATGGCACTTTGGCGAACCTCACATCGGAACTGGTTATGTGTGTTAAATGATGTCTATTGGGTGCATTGGATATTTGAATGAAACCAATAGATAGGATATGTTTTTCTCTGTGGACATAAATGATTCAATGCCCGAAAGAAAAAAAAAATACCATAACTGGATCTAGAAGAAACAATCTTCAAATCCCCAAAATGCCACAAATGGATCTAGTAGAACCCATCTGCAACTGCCGGGCTAGAGGAAATGTTTGCCTTGTTGTTTAATTGTTGTTTTAATTAACTGAGCGCATGCGGCATGCTCTGCACTGCTGGCAGATCTATCATCGTAGGGCTTCCTTGAGTAGACGGCATCTGCGGTTAAACATAAAGTGCACTTCTGTCAAGGAGTATTTTGGGTCTGGGGCTTTTATTATTATTTTGCGCGCACACAGATATACATTTTACTTTGCTGAAAGAAAAGAAAACCTCAGCTCCGGAATGTTGTTTTGAAATGTGCTTCTCTGTAACATTGATGAATCCTAGAGCGCGCGGAATATAGTTAAGTAGGCCAACCAGTATGATTTTGAAAAAAAACAGTGCCTGTAGCATAAACTGCTACTGGCCCAGGGATGTGAATTGTAGGGAGAGAGCGGGGGAGGGTGGAGACATGTCAGAGGCAGATATTTCTCTAGTGAATTCTGGGGAGCGTACAGGCAGGAGGTTCTGATGGTTTTCTGGTTCAAGTGCTACTGCTATGTCTGTGCTATCGCTCGCCTTGGACCGTGCCATGTTTTGTATATCGGCCCAAGACTGCTGGTTTGTCTTTTCATAGGTGTATAAACGTGGGGCCTGATTCACAAAGCCTCTGATAATGAGATGCACCCATTGAAATTGAAAAACTATTGTAAATCAGGCTCAGTATTTTTAAAGTAGTGTTTTCCAATATACTTTTGAACACATTTTAAAGGAGGGGGAATACATCGGAAGGAGTACATTAATTTGATGCTGTGCTAAAACAAAGCCAGCCTCCTCCTATTGAGACCCTGTTTGTGCCAACTAGGCAGATTCTTCTGGAAAGCAGGCATGTAGAGATAGTGCAAAAAAACAGAAGTGCTGGTGGCCCTTAACCGATAGCACACACATAGCACTTTACTTAACAAATCAGAAAACCAACACTGAGGGCGGCGGCCCACTGGCAGAACCATCGGCTCTATCTGTGCATGCAGTGTCGGACTGGGGCATAAAATTGTCTTGGGTACCAATGAAAAAGCGGCCAACAGTTGCAAATGGCTATTCATTACTTTTTTCTAACAGTCTGTTTGAGTAGTACCCCAGGGGGAGGTTTTTGATAAAATGTGATGCAAATTGTGCATTTTAAAGAATATTTATTCATCAACACTGGTCAAAACTACTAGCTGCCTGGTGAAGTAACTCATCAAACTGGCCCACATGGGCCAAAAATGAGGCCCACTTTTATCAAAATAGGAAGTTGGTAGGCAAAGGCCAAAAGTGATGCGAATCTTCTTCAATTTTGTTTTAGGAAACTGTTGCTAGCCACTATCCCCAATTATTGTGCCTGTCCAATAGAAACATGACCCCATACTGACTTCACACTTTTAGCAAAATAACTGGCCCACACAAGCATTTTTTGTGTTTGGTTTGGACATTGCCCTACAATGCCAGTCCGAGCCTGCTCCTGGGTATGGAAAGCCTGACTGGCCTATTGCTTACAAGTCGTACAATGCACGTGAGCACACACCATGCTTGTTTGACTTCGTGTGACAATGTGTCCCAAGTAGGGCCTCAAATAATTTGTGATTGTGTGTCATTGTTTGTAGGTATGTTGTGCGTGTGCCTGTTTGTTGTGGCATACACATGCCAAGGGATGCGTTCTCCCTCTGTCATATCCTGCAATAGAGAAACCCCAATAAGTCTCAGGACAGTACTGGGCATCATTACATTCTGCACTGGAGCTAACTTTTAATATAGTGTCTAATATGTGTCTAATCTTGTGCTACCCAGGCATGATGTACTATGTCAACAACAATGATGTGTGGTCACTGCCTACTGGTGGTTTGCCCAGCGATAACCATTTTGCAAAACACAAAAAAGCACCTCCCTGAATGGCGGCTGCGAACAAGAATAACATGTGGGTATTTATAGGCCTTCCTGAAAATATGTAATTGACTGATTCAAGAGTATACCAATGAGAAGCCACATGCTTATTGGCAGACACCATCACAGTAAATTGGACAACTTCCATGATGGGGGCTTCACAGAGTCTCACATTGCATGAACCGTCTCTTCCCAAATAGCTCCCATTGCAATATTTTGATTGGCTTATGGGGGTGTGTAGTGCAATAATGAACATCTGTCACCTTCATTGACACTAAGATAGGCTTATAAAGGTCTGGACTGGTGTGCAGTTTTGGTTCACCATCTGGACGGTCAGTCTTATTCATTTTGTGCACTTTTATATATGAAGTCTAAGTATGGGTGGCAGAAGCCCTCTGAGCGGTCGTGTGTGTCACATTGCACATGACACGCTTCATGAGTGGCGCTTGCTTTATGTCATTGTGTGCTGTTATTTGACAGGTTAATGATGTATTTTGCCATTCATCTGGCTTTGACTTTGTGATTAAAGTGTGACTGTGCTCTGCCTTAAATGCTGGAATGGTGCATTGACCCAACAGTCAATGGGTCTATCGTGAGTCAAATGCCCTATATAAGGTGGTGAGGTGATGATCACCTGATCGATGGATGATGGGTGTAACAGTGTAACAGACACCGGTTGGGGGGGGGGGCTGTTGGTAGGACACACATCGTACATGACTACGGATGGGTTGTATGTTCACAGGGTACAATGTGTCATGGAGTTGGTTGCAGGCAAGCGAGGGAGGGCGATGAAATGTCGGTGTAGTTGGAAGGTGCTTCCACATTTTGAGGATGTGGCGCATCATTGAAGATTTTATAGACTATTTACTGCATTTTGGGGGTGGTGGTGGAGGGTATTTTGTGGTGCTGAGATAGGAATGAGGGAGGGAAGGGATAACGTGAAGCATTGGGAGGTCTGGGATTTAAGCAATTGTACTATGAAGGAGACGTGGTGAGTTGTCGCAGATTGTGTTCAAACTTGCTGTTTTAGAGTACACAACAGTGCTGTTATAATACCATAGTATTCTGCATTATGTAAGTCCTGTTGCAACATGGTACTGCCCATCTCAGCGCATGGGAGTATTGCTCATCATTGCCAATACTTGAACATTGAATATAGCAGTTCTACTGAGCTGTGATGTTACTGTGAGCATGGGAATCTTGCTAGCAAGTGCCAGTAGTGCCCCATTCAGAGTATGGCAGTCGTAGGGAAAGGTGGCAACACTTTTCCATTTGGAGTACATCATCACTCCTGATGACACATGCCAGTACTGGATTTGCAATGTATTGCAGTTATGCTTGACAATGTTGGTACTGTCTCTTTCAGAGAGAAGTTGTCCTTCACAGCAGTGACATTTCTGGTCCATTAACATATAGCAGCCCTGGTCGGAAGTTCCTGCACTTTCCCATTCCAAGTCTAGAAATTTGCTGCAAAGCATGGTTCCTGGACATTTCAAAGCAGTGTAGTTCTGCTGAAAGCGCCTTCACTTTTCTGTTCAAAGGGTCACCATCCTGCTGAAATGTATCTTTACTGCTCAGGTAAAGTACAGCTGTGCTTCTGAGAAGTTCATGTATGTTTCCATCACAGCAGTCATGTTGTAGAAGGACTACACCTTTTGCTTTCAATGAATATGAATTCTCCTAAGAAGCACCAATAATTCCCATTGAACATAAAGTAGTCCTGCTAAGTACTCATACTGTCCCAAGCAAAACGTAGCAGGCCTTCTGCGACATTCCAGTACTTTCTGATAAAAGGATAGTTGCCTTGCAGACAAGTGCTTGTATTGTCCATAGAGCACACATATCAGGGTCTACAAACTTTGACACTCCAGATGTTTTGGACTACAAGGTCCATGATTCCTTATCATTTACTTTACTTGGTTGAGGATGATGGGAGTTATAGTCCAACATATCTGGAGAACAAAAGGATGCAGACCGTAGTACTGCTGAGTAGCGCTTTGACACTGAATATACAGTACCTTGCCTTAGAAATCCCATTGCTCTGTATATATAGATGAATTAATGGCAGTCCTAAGACCATGACAAAGCTTAGAGGTTTCCCAGTGATATCGCCACTGATATATCCCCAATCACATGTTCTTTTACTCAAGGGTTCAGCAGTGCCCCTGCCCTGTCTAAATTTCTTAATGATGTGAAAATGTCTATTTTATTTAATGGACCCCAACATCTTTTCCATGTGCCTAATATGAGACAAAAGGGCATGGGGCTCAGGAAGCCCATTTAAGGCAGATATGTCATCCATATGAACACTCTGCAACCACCCTGTGCATCTTGTGCGCATCTATGAGTAGAAATTGTGCTTCATGATACAGAATGCCCCTTACATCTAAACCTGAACACTATAACATAATCTGCATTGGGTCAGTCTTTGCACCTCATATATCCTTAAAACATACTTGAAATGCACTCATTTTGACTAATTCTATCCAACATTTACTTGGGGGATACTCCCAATACCCTCATAGAAGTGTTGGGCTCACGTGCTGTGCTCGCTCCTTCAGAGAAATATGGGGCCACTTGGGAAAACATTTTCCAGAACCACTTTTGGTTCCCAGTCCAGCCCTGGGAGGAACACGAGGAGGGAAAGATGGAGGAGCAGGTAATGGAACACAAGGAAGCAAAGAGGAATTTGTAGCAGAAAGGGGAGTACAAGGAGAAAGTTTCAGGGCAGGAGGTGGTGTACACGGTGTCTGATGTGAGGCGGTACGTGGTGAGACACGTGGAGGTGGATACAAGGAAGGAGGAGTAGGGGCAATCAGTGGGATTAAGATGGAGTGGAATGGGCAGAAGGAGAAGGAAGATGGCCAGCAGGATTTGAAATTAGAAGATGCATAGGAAGGGCATAAGGTGAAAGAAAAAGTTGCAGATATGGCCAGGAGGGGGTGGGGCAGGAAGAGGAGGAGTGGCAGCAAGAGGAGTAGCTAACCATACGAGAAGTATCCCTATCCACAGCCAGTATCATTGGTCACTAGTTGCAGTGGAACTGCCTTTAAGTATCAGGCTTGTGTTGGCTTCCTGTTTCCCAGTGGCAGAAATGGTGATTGCGATTGTGACAGAAAACCATATCGTAAGGATAGGATTGTCTGAGCTTTGTTAACTTTTATTTCACATAACATGATGGGGATTATTCTATTTATGAATGGGATATCTGCTAATCAGATCTCTTTCTAATATGTTGCATGCCAACGTTATAGTAGACACAGGTGCATTGCTTTAGCACAGAGCAGGTTAAAATGTCATCTGTGCATTCCTGACAGATGCTGGGACAACAAGTTGCTGCAGGTAGAAGCAACAATTTTAACTTCTGCACTTAGTATCTAAATTATAATTGTCTGAGTTAATGAGTCGAGTGGCAGGTATATCTCGAAATATAGGCCATGCCAGGGCTGTGGAATGGGGAATTTATTTCTCAACTAACTTGGCTTCCTTGATTTTTCTATTCTCATCTTTCTTCTTATTTTTCTCTTTTGATAACCGACAATGATGTTCAATTGTCATCTGTATCTTAGCCCATGATATGATATGAGAGGTTATTTATAACACAATTAATACCCAGAGGATTCTAAGAGCGAACCTGGGGATCGAACCTGCACATTGCCCCTGAGATATCATCTAGAGAATCCATCCCTACTTGTTTTTTTATCTGCCTCTGTTTCAAGCTTCCATTTCTCCTGAATACCCTGAATGTAAGCAAAAGGATCTTCATCTTCTTTCATCTTATGTGCCATAATTGCACCCATATCTGATGTATCTGGGTGCTGTACCCTGAGAGCCTTCCAAACATCTGCTCTGCAATTATTAAATGGCTCCATCATGCGCTGTGTTCTGTGCTGTCACACTTGAATTTCCATATGTCATCAGCCCTCTCTCCAGGAATAGCTGCCAGGAGACCTGTTATGTCCCTATGGACAGCGTGTTTCCTCCTGTCATTTGTTCTAATTTGTATATCCATTTCCCAACACCCGAAGTCAAACTCGGGAGCTTGCACCTTAAATTATCCTTGTCCATTTGCGGCCATGGGATAAACTGTGGTCTTGCTCCCCTTTTTCCAATAAAGTAAACTGAGTGTACCTCTCCCAGAGTCAGATCCCATCATTGGTCTATCAATGGCAGGGACAATCGTCCCAGTCTCTCTCCTCATGTGTAACAACCTTATCCTGCTCACATATGGTGGTGACTCTCCCTTCTCACTGTGCGATTGTCCTTGGGGACTCTCAGGATATGCTATAAGATCTGGCATCCTATCTTTAGGCTGTTCCAGATGCGACCATCTCACTTTTCTATCAATTTGAAGACTTCTTTCAGGGGTGCCGCGATCCCTCCATCTGCCCCAAAACCAGACTCTCTTTCCTCATCTGACATGTCTTGTCCCCAACTAGTGTGACTATCATCCCCTTCACCTTTATCCAGTTTCAATCTACTTAAGGACAATGATCTATGTCCATGAATGAATAGATGTTCTTCTTGGCTTTGTAATTGAAGCACTGGGGATTGATCATTGTTCCCTCGAGTTTCATACTCACTTTTTTGCCTTAACTGTTGATAGACCTTATCGATCCTTTCACTGATGCTTTCCGCATCAAATCTTTCTTCGTACAATACTACTCTAGATGTCACTGGCGTTGCTTCCTTTATCAGAAGGAACTCTTCTATTCTATCCCATTATATTTCGGGGCTTGGCCCTATTGGTTTCTTACAAATGAGACTGGTTGTCTCAATTTTTGTTCCATTTCTGCATATATTCCTCTTCATTTTCTTGCATCCCTTCCAATTCTTTCTTCCTCTTGCCTTTGTTCTTCCCCTCTCCTTATTCCTTCCCTTTATTCCTCTTCTTCCCTTCACCTTTGTATCTATTGTCCCTTAATCCTTGTGCTTCTTCTTCTTCTCTCTTTCTTTCCCTTCTGTCCCTATCTTCTATCACTCTCTGTCTAAAGTCATACTTTCTTTGTTCTTCTGCCTGTTCTTCTTTTCTTTCTTGCTCCTCCTGAAACATCTGTTCTCGTCTCTCCCTGCTCTTCCTTTTCTGCTTGTCTTCTTTCAATCTCTTCTCTCGTTCCTTGTCCTTTCTTTCTTGTTCATCCTCATCTTCCTTTTGCCTAACTTCCTGGATACTTTTTCCACCTAGTTTAAGTAATATCTGTTCTCCCATCCATTCGTTCTGCACAAGCGCTATCTCGTCAGCTTTATCCTTCTCTCTGTTCTATCTCTTAATCTCCCTATCTATTTCTGTCGATAGATTTGACTGCTCATTCCTCTCTTCTTTGTCTTGTATGATCTTATAGATCACTTCTTTACTTTTATTCTCTTCTGGGTTATAATCACTACTGTACCTGGGTTATTCATATATCGGATTAGTATACCCCATCAACGATTTCAACTCCTTCAAAGGATATAACCCTATTTATTCTGTACTAGCACCTTTTGCTTCAGGTGAGGAAGGGAAGCTGAGGGCTCCACATCTTCCTGTTTTCACTGACTAAGCATCCACTTCTCAGGTGGCGGGTCTTCCCTTTCTTCCAGAGCACTAGAATCGCTACTCTTTGCTCTAATTTCTTCCCCGTTTAAGCAGCATGCCAGTATGTGGTTATGTGTTGCAATACCGCTTTTGACAATGATCCCCCTTGTGGTCACCGCATGAAAACTTTATCTGCCGTGCTATTCACCCATTCTGCACTATACTGCTGGAGCTTGGGCATGTGCTTTGGTAATGTTTTGCATAAGTGCATAAGAGGAGTGTCTCCCATAATGACAAGTCTCACTTGACTCTCAATACTTAGCAGACTTGTTAAATATCTTTTTATACCTTTGCTGAATTCGCCACTTTTCAACATTTTAAAACAACAAATATGAGCATGCACTATCAATCACTGCTCAAGCCTCTCATTTATCGATAGGCGCCAATCACTTCACTAAGCTCAATCACTATTGTTCCTCAACTTTTCAATTTTTTCACAACTTCTATCGCTCTTCGATATTTGTTTTTTTTTAACAAGCTTTATTTGATTATTTTCAAACATCAACCAATAAAGACTTGTGATGGAACATGACCAGCATTAATTATTGGTGAGAACTTATCTTCCCCCACCTAAGCCACCCCCTTCCCAACTCCCACAACTTAACCAAGTTGGTACATTCGGGTGTTCAGTTATAACTCTCGTCAATGACCAACAATATAGTTCTGGGTACAGGGTTCACTTAATAAACCGAGTTCAGTGTGTCTCTTCCATGCCCAAGGTCCGTTCCCACAGAATCACAGCACCGAAAACTTCTTGAGGATGGCTGGCTTGTGGAACTGATTTTCTCTTTCGTCTATGAATTTGTGAAATGGAAGCCATACCTTCACATAATTTTTATATTTATTCATTGCTAACGCACACACTTTCTCCTTTGCCATAATGCTCCTCATTCTGACCCACCACGTTGCCAGTATTGGCCCTTGTTCTGCTTTTCAATTATGTGCCAGCTTGATTCGCTCTGCCGTTAACATATGAGTGGTCAATGTTTCTCTCGCTCCTGTGTCCCCATATAGAGCTTCCGCTAAAGTCCCTAAGAGGACCAGCTTTGGGCACATTGGTAACCGAATACCCGGGATTTCTTTAATGTGACCTAATATTTATTTTCCAAAGTTTTTGGGCTTTAGGACACATCCACCACATGTGTCACATGTTTCCCACTTACCCATAGCCCCTCCAACACTCTCTGGGGTGGTTCGGGTTTGTCTTATGTAGCCTCAGAGGAGTCATGTACCATCTCATATATGAGTCATGTACCATCTTATATATATCTTGTATGCTGACTCTTTGATTGCAGAGCATCTCAAGCTTTTCTGAGCCCTCCCCCAAATGTGCCCCATTCCTCCTTTGATATAGACATTCCCAGGTCTTGTTCCCAACTGTTCATGACGACTTCCATCACAGCTCTATCCAGTAAGCAGTATAATCTCGAATTGCCCTTCCTTGGGGCCCCCTCCTTCCTTGTAAATTCCAAACCCACTGGATGTCTACTAGCCACCTCTCTGTATTCCCTAGAGGTAATGTCTAATTTGCGCATAATGGAATCTTTCGCACTTAGGAAGAGTGAATCTCATTTTACATGCCTCAAACTGCATGGGAACCCCACCTTGAAAGAAGTCCCTTAGTTTTAAGGCGATCCCACTCTCCCAATTCACCCAATATCCGGGAGAATTCACTGTTGTGACTGAGTTGGGTAAGGAGTCCCTTCCCAAAGCTAAGCTTCCTTGCTCCCAATGCTTTGTCCCAGTACCTGAGCTTGTTCTTGGTGGATGTAATTAGCCCTCCCCTTGCTTCTCTTTCTTTAGCTTTTAAGAAGCCCAGATACCCCAGTGGAATGCTCATAACCTGTTGTTCCAGCTCACACCCTCTCTGTCTCCTGCAAGGACCAGTGCAGCATGGGCGCCAGCAGGGCTGCAGAGAGGTAATGTGCTATCCCTTGGACCCCAGCCTCTTCATTCCCGGGGTTCTGAACATAATCTTTCTGGCCACCCGGGGTCTCCTACCTCCCGCCCCAGATGAAATGTGAAATCTCATTCTGAAGTCTAGTTATTAGTTTGGGGTAATCCACAGCGGCAGCGCACTCACACGCATAAGAATCTGGGGAGAAGCGTCATCTTGATCGCTGTAATTCTTGCAAACCAGGAAGTTCCTGCAGCTCCCATCTTTTTAGATCCTCCCTAAGGTTTCTCATACGACCCAGGATATTAGCACCAAAGTTCCCTTTCTGTGTGGGGGTCAATTTTACCACCAAGTATTTCAGGTGATCCTTTTCCCACACTAATGGGCACCCCCATCCCACCCCCTTAGATCCCCTTTGCTCTTCTGAGATGTTAAGAGCCCTTGATTTCTGAAAATTAATCTGGAGGCCTCTGCACAGCTTCCTATGAGTTCTTGCACCTTCGGCAGTGTCTCCCCTGTGTCCTTCATGAACAATAGTACATCGTCAGCATATAGTGCCATGTTTGTGCTTGGCCCCTACCCCTACAACTCCCTTTATTGCTGGGTCCATTCATATCGAGTGATCCAGCGACTCCACAGCCATGGAAAAACCTAGCGGGGAGAGCGAGCACCCCTATCTCATGCCTCTGCGTATCACTATGGACTCCGATCTCTTCCCGTTCATATAGAATTTCATGGATGGGGTATTGAAGTTCGCCAAGATCATACGCATAAAAACTTCCCCACATCCCAGATGGGCTAGGGTTAGCTTTAGATAGTTTCAATCCACGCTATTGAATGCACGTGAGGCATCCAGTGCCACCACCAACATTTCTGTTGCATCCTTTTCTCCCTTTCTATCACATTCACTGCCCTGCTGGTATTGTTATGAGTGTGCCTGCCCATTATAAAACCCGATTGGTCCGGATGAAGGATTTTGGGCAGAAACCTCATCAGCCTAAGGGCAATCATTTTCAAATATATTTTGGTATCTCCATTGAGTAGTGAAATTGGGCGATAATTAGAACATTGGGTGGGGTCCCTGTCCGTTTTTAATGGTAGGATGGTCGTGGAAGTCCCCATCTCCCCCGATACCATCCCATTTTCCCTTATGAGGTTAAAGAGTCTCGTTAGCGGGCCTATTAAAATCGGTTGAAATACTTTATAGTATTCATTACCAAACCCATCTCAGCCCTGACCTTTATTCCCCGCCAACATATTTATTGCCCTCCCCATCTCCTCCTCTGTGAACGGTGCCTCCAATACCCTCCTGTCTTCCTCCGTCAATTTTGGCATGTGACAGCCCTCCAGGAATTCCTTGTGATCCTCCTACCTGTGTCCCTCCCCCGCTAAGATTTTTGAGTAGTACTTATACATGTTCTCTCGCTATTCTGCCTCTCCCCATGTTAGTTGATCCTCCCCATTCCTCAATTGTGAGATGTATTTTTCAGCATGTTGTTTCATATGTTTCTCTGCTAAGAATCTATTAGCCTTATCCCCTTTGGTATAGAATGATTGCTTGATGCGCAGCAGTAATTGTGCCAATTTTTTGGCCAATTTTTGCCTCGAGTTTAGCCCTAACCTTCATCAGAGCCCTCCATGCCCTCCTTTATCCCGTTTCCTTATGTAGAGCCTCTGCCTCTTTGACCTCCTTCTCCAAAGCCACTCTTACCCTTTCTTTCCCTCTCGTGTATGCCGCCGTTTGAGATATGAATTCCCCCCTCATAACTGCTTTGCTTGCATCCCACACCACTCCCCAGTCCACCTCCTCGGTGTCATTCTCCTTAAAATAATACCTCAAGGTGTACTCCATCCAACACCGGATCTTTCAGAATAAAGGGGTTTAACCTCAAAGTGTTCTGTCCATCTGGTGCGTCCCTCAGAGGTTCCAGATGTAACAGCACCAGAGCATGATCTGTGTTAGGGAGAATTCTCTGTTTAGGCTGAATTTCCCTACCTAGTGAGTCCCCCAGCAGCTTTGCTGGATTTCTTGGGGTTTCTTTTTTTCTCCTGCCAAGAGTGAGACACTTTTTCCCTCACTCTTGGGCATGTTTGAAGAGTGTTTCTTTGGTTAACCTTGTGTTGAATGGGCTATGGGGTCTTTTACTCCATAGGGCCTCATGTGTTTTTGTAATGTGGGTTACACAGCACCCTCTGTGCAGTAACCCAGGGGTGTCCTAGGGACTCCCCAACATAGACTCCATACCCTGGGACTGACTACTGTCTCCCAGGGCAGGTAAAGTCTCCAAAGACTTTACTAGTCTTAAATCCTGAACAGAACCAGTACAAACCATCATATTGTGGACGTACTGGCTGGGGCAATTCGATTGCCCCAGGGTCTGTTAGTCAAGGGGGCACGTCTCCGTCCCCCCTGATCGAGTTTTGGCTGGTGGCAGTGGAAACTACTTTTTATATTCAACCGCAAATATTTTCCTATGGGATTTCCCATTGTTTT
Source organism: Ambystoma mexicanum (assembly GCF_040938575.1). Taxonomy (NCBI): domain Eukaryota; kingdom Metazoa; phylum Chordata; class Amphibia; order Caudata; family Ambystomatidae; genus Ambystoma; species Ambystoma mexicanum. The sequence continues at coordinate 849,505,054 of NC_090928.1, forward strand.
AGGCTAACACATTTAATTATTTATTTACGGTAGCCTCAAACATACCGCCGGTTTATATATTTATTATTATAACTCCGGTTGGGATTTTTTTGCCAAAACTTGATCCTAAAATGGCGCTGGCGTTCGCCTCTGTAACTCTGACCCAAAGTGGAGCCCTTTGTTCCACTTTTGGCGGGCTTCTCCACAGAAGCCCTCCAAAGTGGTGCCACTCTGTCTGGGGTACTTAGGAGGGGTGGAGGGGGATTTAGGCACCCTGGACTGAGTTACCTTGGTAACTCAAGTCGCACTCCGTCCTGATTGGCCCAAGTGGTGAGCCGGCCGGCTCACCACTTAGCATGTTTGAGTGACAGCTAGGCTGGGTGAATGGGGGTTTGCTGCATAAAAGCAGGGCTTTGGGGACTGGAACTTTAGAAGTCGCCACAGGACCAAGAATCCGACGAGGGAAGAGCTGAGCCGACCTGCTACGACGACACCACCCGGTGGAGCCCTGCTGAACCGTCTCACCACTTTTCCCAACGACCGAGGAGAACTCTTAACAGAGTGGCTCCTTCCCTTGACTGGTGGGGACAACCAGTTTTCACCTTCTTTCCGCTTCTTCGAGGTATCTCGTGGCCGCCTTGCCCGTGCCAAGCACCCCGGCAACCGGAATACCACACTTTTACCACAACCGCAAAAGTCGGTACAACCCTTTAACCGGAGGACTCCGCGGCTGGTTTCTTCCCGAGCAGTGCAACGACCTTCTTCTTCTGCTCTTCAGCGATATCTGCTTCTTCCCTGACCGACGTCGAGCCTTGCTGCCACTGCCTGGAACAACTGCCACCGCTGGAGGATCCTTCCCGTTTAAGGTACCGTGTTCCGCCTGGCTTCCCTTGCTACCGACTGTACGGGGTAGTTTTAGCCCCCGGCTTTCGAACCTGGGATTGCCTGGGACACCCTGGCTAAACTTTCTAAGCCTCTCTAAACTCTTTCTGAACTCGTTTGCAAGACTCTGAATCCCTAATAACTGTGTGATCTTGGGCACATTTTCACTCCGTCTGCTCTAAGAGTGGGCCCTGCCTAGTGACTTTTGCTCACCTGTGACTTTGTGCTTCCTTGAACTTACAAAGAGTGTTCTTGACCTTAGAGTGGTGTGTCTATCCTAATTCTGCTCTTTTTCCCTCCCTTCTTTGAACCTACTAGAGTGTCATCTAAAGTTAAGCACTCACCTCTGTTTGAATTATGTGGTGTTAACCAAGAGTTGTCTAGTTAGGAATAAGGGTTGGGACTGCTTTCCATATAACTGTTTTTGAAGTGTTTTACTATATATTGCTAGAGTGTTTTCAACTTATGTGTTCTTAAAATAAATAACTATATACTTCTGAAACCAAGCTCTGGTCAGTGTTTGCTTGTGCTATTGTATTTGAGTACATATTGTGTATACTTTGCATACTGCCTAACTCTTCTTGAGGGAAGTCTGACTGCTCAGCCACAGCTACCAGGTAAATCTGGGTGGTGCAGACTGCTACCAAGTGGGTTTACTGCTATACCTGTAGTCTTAAATCTTTTGCAGTGTTCCCCAAGGGAACTGCACAGGTTTCTGCCTAACACTGGTGTACAGCGGTGGGATTTGTATTGAGTATACATTTTAGTGTGCTTTAGATACCTTAGTGCAACTAACCACAAAGCTTAGCACTGTAAAAGTAATCCTCTAACATGTCAGTTATAGAAAGCTATAGTCAAGAGTCCCTTGCAGCAAAAACTGCTGATTGTTTAAGAGTGCTCTGTAAACATAAGGATCTCATGACTAAGGGCAAGAAAATGGAGCTGATTGAAAGATTGTTAGCTAACCAAAGTCTGGGTGATGGTTCAGAGGAACCTACCACTCCAGCAAATGTAGATGACAGTATTGAAATTGACATAGAACAAAATGTTGATGATTTTGAGGAAGAGTCAGAAGAGGAGGGTGAGGCTGTTGTGACTGTCCCCCCTAGGCCTCTGCCTGCTCTACCTGCTGTGCCTACTGGGCCTTTACCAGGTCCCACATTTAGTCCTCAGTACTATGAACTGGAGAAAATGAAACTAGAATTGGAGTATAAAAAACTTAATGCTCAAATTGAAAAAGAACTAAGGCTAAGGGAAATGGAGCTCAAGCATGAGCTAGAAATGAAGAAATTGTCTGTTGAGAATGCTTCTCTCTCTGGCTCCTCTAGAAGTTCCAGTCCTAAAAGACCCCGGATGCCTAAAGAATTGGTTGGTATGTATGAGCCTAAGTTGGATGTGTTGGATTGGTTGTCTCTGTTTGAATATAATCATGGGCTCCAGAACATCACAGGAAATGACTTACTCACCTGGTTGTTCTCTAGGCTTCCCCCTGTTGCAACTGATGTGGTAATGGAGATGGGGGAGGAGGATAAGAAGGACTATGAATGTGTGAAACTAGCTTTGATAGCTAGGTTTGGGAAGACCCCTTCCCAGTATCTTAAGAGGTTTAGGAGCCTCAAAAAGCATGATGGTACCCCTTGGGCTACCTGGGTGAGTGAAGGGTTGAAAAACTTAGAGGGATGGATTAAGGGTTACAAAGTGAACACTTATGAAGGTATGAAGAATTTGTTTATGTTGGAGACTATTTATGATGCCTGCTCTCCTGAGCTCAGACAACACTTGGCTGATTCCAAGGAATTAGATTCCCGGAAACTAGCTAAGGCTGCTGACTTGTGGGTTGCCAACAGGGCCACTCACAAGGATTCTGGGGTAACTCAGAAAAAGGATGGGGAGAAACAGCCTAAGAAGGACTCCAAAGAGAATTCTAATACTACAAATTCCAAAGAGGGCCCCAAACAAAACTATAAGGGTAAGCCACAAGGGAAACCGAATCAGGCTAGTGTACCTTCTGGTCCCAGACCAGAAGGAGGTCAGAACAAGCCTCCATTCCAGCGAGCCTTTGGCTCATGCTTTGTTTGTAAGGCTACTGACCATGTGAAAGGAGATCCCAGATGTAAGGGTAAACTTTCAGGGGTCCAGCTTGCCTTCGCTCCAGAAGAGGAAGTACATATGGCAAGTGGAAACTTTCTATTACTGGCTGATGAACCCACTGGAGTCTCAGCTAGTGTTTCTTTAGTCTCTCTGGGGTTGTGGGAACAACAGAATTTAGATGTCTATAACTCTATCCCAGATAATACTAAAGAGTATTATAAGGACAGTGTCCAGGTGAATGGTCAGGAGACTCCTGCCATTAGGGACACTGGAGCCAGCATAACTGTGGTGGATGAATCATTTTTCAAGGCAGAGGATGTTGCTAAGGCACCCAAATGCCTCACCAAGTTAGCTGGTGGGCCTGTGCAGATGTGTCCCCAGTTACCAGTTCTCATCCAATGTAATGATATGGCTGTGAAAATACCTGTCAGTGTACAATGTGAAGTGCCAGGTAGGGTTCTGTTGGGTAATGACCTAAAAGCTCTTGGCGTTGTGTCACATACCCCCAGACCACCTAGTAAAAGGTTACAGGAGCTCACAAAACCTGCAAGAGAGAAAACCCTGAGAGGGGTATCTCAGGAGATGATGACAGAAATCACTCCTCTCCCACTGGAGCAACTTACTGCAGTAACTACCAGATCAGGAGCAAAGGGGCAACCCAAGACTCCTAGGAAAAAGCCAGCAGCAAGCACTCCAGTGCTTCCGACAAGGACTTCCCCTAGGTTGTCCAAAGTTACACCTGTAACTCCCCCTCCAGCTGAGGCTGAGAGGGAGGTACAACCCTGTGTGGTTGAACTAGACTCTGAGGAAGAGCTAGAAGGAGGCCCAAACCTTATTGGAGATTTGGACCCTGAGGACCATCCTGAGCTGCAGTCTTTACTGGCAGAAGGTGGGCCTAGCAGGGCGGCTTTTCGTAAGGGGCAAAGAGAATGTCCAACTCTGGAAGGCCTCCGCCACCAGGCAGCTTCTCAGGCTGATGGGCAAGAGCCTGGGAAGTATAGGTTACACTGGGAAGATGGCCTCTTCTACAGTGAACCAACTGAGTCTGAACCTGGAGACTGCAAGCGCCTTGTAGTCCCGCAAGAGAACAGACAACAGTTCTTACAACTAGCCCATGAGATACCTTTGGCTGGTCACTTGAGTTTCAAGAAGACCAAGGAAAGGCTCTCTCTCTACTTTTATTGGCCAAAGATGGGGGCTGAAGTAGATAGATATTGTAAGAGCTGCCATACCTGCCAGACTTCTGGTAAGGTTGGTTCCAAGAATGTGGCACCTTTAGTGCCTCTCCCAGTTGTGGGAGTCCCATTTGAGAGGGTAGGGATTGACATTGTTGGTCCCCTTGATCCCCCAACCTCCTCAGGCAACAGGTTTATACTTGTTGTAGTAGACCATGCTACTAGGTACCCTGAGGCAATTCCTATGAGGACTGTTACGGCTCCGGCTGTGGCTAAGGCCCTCCTTGGTATTTTTACCAGGGTTGGGTTTCCTAAGGAAGTAATCTCTGACAGGGGATCAAACTTTATGTCCCACTACATGAAAGCCATGTGGAAAACCTGTGGAGTTACTTACAAGTTCTCAACAGCATACCACCCTCAGACAAACGGGTTGGTTGAAAGGTTCAACAGAACCATGAAGAGCATGATAGGTGCTTTAGAGGAACCCCTTAAAAAGAAGTGGGACCTTCTACTGCCATGCCTTCTCTTTGCTTATAGAGAAGTCCCTCAGGAGGGAGTAGGTTATTCTCCCTTTGAGCTTCTCTATGGCCATCCGGTCAGAGGTCCATTGGCCCTGATTAAGGAGGGATTGGAAGGTGCTCCTCCCCTCAAGCCAGTCAGAGTGACTGACTATGTGATAGGTCTCCGGAGGAGAATGTCACACATGATGGCAGAAGCAAGTGACAACTTGAAAGCTGGTCAAGCTCTGGTCAAACATTGGCATGACCAGAAGGCTAACATGGTTGAGTTTACTCAAGACCAGCTAGTTCTAGTTATGCTCCCAACAAGGCAGAGGGCCTTGCAAGACAAATGGATGGGACCCTTCAAGATTGTGGGAAAACTTGGAGAGGTCAACTATCTGGTGGATCTGGGCAGACCCAGGGAAGCTCCTAGAGTCTTCCACACCAACAGACTAAAAGCATACATCTCCAGACCTGACGTAGGAGCCTTGCTTCTAGCTTCAGCTGCAGAGGAAGAAGAGAGTGAATCTCTCCCTGATCTCCTCAGAGGTGTGCCTTTAGATGAAAAAGTTGAAGGAGTCAATCTCTCTTCAGACCTGACACCTGAGCAACAAGAGGAGTGAAAATCAATGTTAAATCAGTTTGCCTCCCTGTTCTCACTGTCACCAGGCTTGACCCCTTGGGGCCAGCATGATATACTCACTGGTGACTGTCTGCCAGTCAAAAGCAGAGGATACAGAATGTCAGAACATATCAGAACCCACATCAAAGGGGAGGTCAAGAAGATGCTTGATCTCGGGGTAATAGAGCCCTCTACTAGTCCATGGTCTAGCCCAGTTGTGTTAGTACCAAAGGCAGGATCCAAAGACTTGAGATTCTGTGTGGACTATAGAGCTCTAAATGCAGTCACCAAGACTGATGCCCACCCTTTGCCCAGGACAGATGAGTTGGTGGATAGACTTGGTGCAGCCAAGTACCTCAGCACATTTGACCTTACGTCAGGCTATTGGCAAATAGCCCTGACAGACCATGCCAAGGAGAAAACTGCATTTTCAACCCCAGTTGGCTTGTACCAGTTTAAGGTCATGCCTTTTGGATTAAAAAATGCACCTGCCACATTCCAAAGGATGGTGAACCAAGTTCTGGCTGGGATGGAAGACTTCTGCATGGCATACTTGGATGACATTGCAGTCTTCAGCCACTCCTGGGAGGAACATGTGAACCACCTAGGACATGTGTTGCAGGCTCTGGAACAGGTCCATTTGACAATCAAAGCCAGTAAGTGCCAGATTGGTCAAAGTAAAGTGGTCTACCTTGGGCATGAGGTAGGAGGTGGAGAAATAAGGCCTTTGCTCAGCAAGATTGAAGCTGTGCAAAATTGGACAACACCAACTACTCAAACCCAGGTGAGAGCCTTCCTAGGCCTCACTGGGTATTACAGAAATTTCATTGAGAACTATGGGACCATAGCTTCTCCATTGAATGTAATCTCCTCTCCTAAATTCCCAAAAAAGGTAAAATGGAATGAGGAGTGCAATCAGGCCTTTGAAACACTGAAGAGAGCTCTTTGCCAAGCTCCAGTATTAAGAGCTCCTGACTACCACCACACTTTCATTGTACAAACTGATGCTTCCAATGTAGGTATAGGTGCAGTTCTAAGCCAACTGGATGAGAAGGGTAGGGAGCACCCCATTTGCTAGAAAACTGAAGGATCCTGAGACAAGGTGGGCAACAATCGAAAGAGAATGCTTTGCTATTGTGTGGGCACTGAAGAAGTTTAGACCATACTTGTATGGTTCTACTTTTGTTATTCAGACTGACCACCAACCCTTGAGATGGTTAATGCAAATGAAAGGGGAAAATCCAAAACTATTGAGATGGTCAATCTGCCTGCAAGGGTTTGATTTCACCATTGAGCACAGGTCAGGGTGTCACGATCAAAATGCTGATGGACTCTCTAGGATGTATATCATCGACTAGAGGTATGAGGTTCATCCAGGAGTGGATTAAATCCTCCTGTCCCTTAGTCTGGGGGGGGGCGAGTGTTAGGGAGAATTCTCTGTTTAGGCTGAATTTCCCTACCTAGTGAGTCCCCCAGCAGCTTTGCTGGATTTCTTGGGGTTTCTTTTTTTCTCCTGCCAAGAGTGAGACACTTTTTCCCTCACTCTTGGGCATGTTTGAAGAGTGTTTCTTTGGTTAACCTTGTGTTGAATGAGCTATGGGGTCTTTTACTCCATAGGGCCTCATGTGTTTTTGTAATGTGGGTTACACAGCACCCTCTGTGCAGTAACCCAGGGGTGTCCTAGGGACTCCCCAACATAGACTCCATACCCTGGGACTGACTACTGTCTCCCAGGGCAGGTAAAGTCTCCAAAGACTTTACTAGTCTTAAATCCTGAACAGAACCAGTACAAACCATCATATTGTGGACGTACTGGCTGGGGCAATTCGATTGCCCCAGGGTCTGTTAGTCAAGGGGGCACATCTCCGTCCCCCCTGATCGAGTTTTGGCTGGTGGCAGTGGAAACTACTTTTTATATTCAACCGCAAATATTTTCCTATGGGATTTCCCATTGTTTTAGGCTAACACATTTAATTATTTATTTACGGTAGCCTCAAACATACCGCCGGTTTATATATTTATTATTATAACTCCGGTTGGGATTTTTTGCCAAAACTTGATCCTAAAATGGCGTTGGCGTTCGCCTCTGTAACTCTGACCCAAAGTGGAGCCCTTTGTTCCACTTTTGGCGGGCTTCTCCACAGAAGCCCTCCAAAGTGGTGCCACTCTGTCTGGGGTACTTAGGAGGGGTGGAGGGGGATTTAGGCACCCTGGACTGAGTTACCTTGGTAACTCAAGTCGCACTCCGTCCTGATTGGCCCAAGTGGTGAGCCGGCCGGCTCACCACTTAGCATGTTCGAGTGACAGCTAGGCTGGGTGAATGGGGGTTTGCTGCATAAAAGCAGGGCTTTGGGGACTGGAACTTTAGAAGTCGCCACAGGACCAAGAATCCGACGAGGGAAGAGCTGAGCCGACCTGCTACGACGACACCACCCGGTGGAGCCCTGCTGAACCGTCTCACCACTTTTCCCAACGACCGAGGAGAACTCTTAACGGAGTGGCTCCTTCCCTTGACTGGTGGGGACAACCAGTTTTCACCTTCTTTCCGCTTCTTCGAGGTATCTCGTGGCCGCCTTGCCCGTGCCAAGCACCCCGGCAACCGGAATACCACACTTTTACCACAACCGCGAAAGTCGGTACAACCCTTTAACCGGAGGACTCCGCGGCTGGTTTCTTCCCGGGCAGTGCAACAACCTTCTTCTTCTGCTCTTCAGCGAGATCTGCTTCTTCCCTGACCGACGTCGAGCCTTGCTGCCACTGCCTGGAACAACTGCCACCGCTGGAGGATCCTTCCCGTTTAAGGTACCGTGTTCCGCCTGGCTTCCCTTGCTACCGACTGTACGGGGTAGTTTTAGCCCCCGGCTTTCGAACCTGGGATTGCCTGGGACACCCTGGCTAAACTTTCTAAGCCTCTCTAAACTCTCTTTCTGAACTCGTTTGCAAGACTCTGAATCCCTAATAACTGTGTGATCTTGGGCACATTTTCGCTCCGTCTGCTCTAAGAGTGGGCCCTGCCTAGTGACTTTTGCTCACCTGTGACTTTGTGCTTCCTTGAACTTACAAAGAGTGTTCTTGACCTTAGAGTGGTGTGTCTATCCTAATTCTGCTCTTTTTCCCTCCCTTCTTTGAACCTACTAGAGTGTCATCTAAAGTTAAGCCATCACCTCTGTTTGAATTATGTGGTGTTAACCAAGAGTTGTCTAGTTAGGAATAAGGGTTGGGACTGCTTTCCATATAACTGTGTTTGAAGTGTTTTACTATATATTGCTAGAGTGTTTTCAACTTATGTGTTCTTAAAATAAATAACTATATACTTCTGAAACCAAGCTCTGGTCAGTGTTTGCTTGTGCTATTGTATTTGAGTACATATTGTGTATACTTTGCATACTGCCTAACTCTTCTTGAGGGAAGTCTGACTGCTCAGCCACAGCTACCAGGTAAATCTGGGTGGTGCAGACTGCTACCAAGTGGGTTTACTGCTATACCTGTAGTCTTAAATCTTTTGCAGTGTTCCCCAAGGGAACTGCACAGGTTTCTGCCTAACAATCTGAAGGGAACCTCCCCCAATTTCTATTTCAGTTACCTGGGGTATAAGCGAATCCAAGACTAAAATCATGTCAATTCGGGAGAACCCCCTGTGAACCGCCGAATAGTGAGTGTATTCCCTGGATTGGGGTTGGAAAAAATGGCAGGTTTCTATCAAGTTAAATTCCCTATGGAATTGTGCCAACGCCAGTCTTTTCCTTCCATCGGCCTGTGTTGGTGAGATAGTTTTTTTTCCATATGTGGGTCCATCACGCAGTTAAAATCCCCTCCCACTATTACCTTCCCCACACACCAGCCTGAGATTTTCCTCCACACCTTAGTTAGGAACTGGTCCAGGTGTTCATTCGGCCCGTAGATGCTCAACAATGTCACCAATTGGCTTTTTATTAATCACCCCACCGCTAGGTATCTACCCTCTGGGTCTTTATATAAACAAACCCATTAACAAATGCTGCCTCTTTCGCAATTGAAATTGCTACGCCTCTTTTCTTTTCACCACTGGAGGCAAATAATTGGTGCAAAAAGAATTTGTGCTTGAGATGTATTCTGTCTTTCTCCAGTAGGTGGGTTTCTTGAAAACCAAGCCACTGATGCCTGGAACTCCATCAGGTGTCACAAGATCGCTGTTAAGTCCTTGCACGTTCAGGGATACCATATGTATACCCGCAATCACCCTACCCGTTTTTGGTACCCTTTGGAGAATCCCTCCTTCACCCTAATCCCCTGAATACCAGTCTGATCACCATATACCACCTGTCCCCCTCCCTTACCCACCCCTAACTTGTGAGAAGGCCCCCCAAAACCATGTCTTCATCACCCACTGGGTCGTAACCCCAACCAGGATGATGAGTGCTTGTCTGATCCCTCAGTACCGTTCCCTCCTCTGCCCCTTTCCACTTCTTCCTCTCTATCAACATTATTAAACCCCAACTTTACAAACCCTGTTGCTCTGGTACCTCTTCTTACCAATTCACAGCCACATTGTCTGCCCAACCATAATCATGTCGGTACCACCCCCATGACTGTCTTCTGCTTGCTTTCCCCTTCGTTTGGGACCGCATGAATTTGCCTCTTTCCTTTCGACCTGGCAGTGGAACCCCATCGCCATCTGCCTGCTCCTCATTTGGTTCCAGCTGCTGACCCTTCTCTCCCTCCTCCATGAGGGAACCAATCTCTTCTTCTTTGGAAACCACAAATTGTCTTCCTCGCAATTCAAATCTTAAGACACATGGGAAACTCCATCGGCATCAGACTTTATTGGAGCAAAGCCAGTCTGTAACCACCCTCAGCCTTTTTTGTTTGATCAGCGTCGTCTGTTCCAGGTCTTGAAACAGGGTCAGTGGTGTGTTTCTGAACCGCACCAGTTCCTGCTTGCGTGCTTCATGCATGATCTCTTCTTTCACTTGGTATAAATGCAACCTGGTCAGCACATCCAGTCAAAGGTTTTTACTTTATTGCAATGCAGAGTAGATCCTATGGGTGCGATCTAGTACAATCTCCCCGTTGCATTCTCTGCCCAAGATGGATGGGGACAGGCCAGGCACATACTCTTATAGGTCTCGGTCCGCAATTGTTTTCTCCTGTTTGTCAAGGATCTGTTGCCTCTGTGTTTCCACTGCCTCCACCCGTTGCGCCAGGATCTCTTGGTCGTACCCTTGATCACATGAGACCTTCTTCAACTCATCCACTCACCTTTCTACAGCCATGACATTTTTGTTAATGTCTGAAATAGCTTTTGTCAAGCCCATTCTGCTCTCCCTGATGTCCCTTTTTAATTCCTTCAGTATATCTTGAAGGTCTGATCTGCAGAGCGGGGGGTCATCCTCCATTTGGGGGGGTTCTAGGGGCGTATGTATCTGTGTGCTTGTTTGCTGTTGTGCCCAGTTTGGAGTTTCAAGCCCATCATTATTGCTTTGATGTCCCCCGATTGGGGGCCCTTGGGTTTTGCTTGGTTTTTGATGGCCATCTAGTCAAGCTACTTGTGTTGTGACCTTTGATTTCTCCCTTGGGAACCAACTAATGTGTTTAGCAGCACACAAGAGGCACACCCTGGTCCATCTAGTGTCCTTTGCTTCTGTTGGGACCTTCTGTAGGACTAATATTCTTGTGGGGTACCCTTCAGTGGGCTGACACTGGGTTGCTCCCCCAGTGCACTCCTACACTAGAAATTCCCAGATGATTCATGCTCCCAACGCAGGTGCCTCTCTGCTGGCTCCACCATCTCTCTGCCATTTCCCATTGTATTGTGCCTGTCTCCTCTGCCTCCAGGGCGCAGGTAGGGACCCCTTCCCTTTTTGCCCTTTAGCTTTCTTGTGGGTGGGGGGAATTCACCACAGTTCACCGCCTTCTACCCCTGTTGGCCCAGGTAAAAATGTAATTCTCCACTTGTTCTTGCTACATACTCCATTAAGTGATAGGGGGGATCCTCCTACCCCCTATCCTTCTCAGGCAGTGTCAAGGGGGCCTCCCCCACCAAACTCTCCTTCCTTTCAGCATCCCACACCTCAATTCTATGTCTCCTACACTTCCTTGGCTCCTGTTCCTCTCCTATGCTCTGTCCGTAACTCATAGATAAGTATTATGCTTCTCTCAGGCTTTACGGTGGCCTGTTACTGAGGTCTTGTCAGCTGGTGTGGGCTCCTTTGCAGCCGCGTTCCACCCCTTCAGCCATTTTAGAGTGTCACCTTAGCTGCCGGGGCTCATCCCCAGTTGCCTATGCCAGGGGGTGAGCCCCGGCATAGCTTTGTGATGCTAGCTTTCCTTTTCCCCCCGCAGCATCTGCAGATGTTCCTCCAGCTCACCAGAGGGAGAGTGGCACGTCCGCTGCCTCTCCCAGCTGCTTTTTTGTGGTTTCCCGCCATGTCTCCATTTGCTGCTGCCTCTCCAGGTTCTATCTGAAATGCTGAGGTTCACGCTTCAATGCCTGCTGGTCCAACATCTTCTCCCACCAGGTGAGTCCACTGCGGGCAGGCTGCACACCATTCCCCAAGGTCGCGCTCCCCTGCTGATACTCACTGACTGTGCCACTGGCTGTGGGCTACCATTTCTTCACCGCCTCCGTCCCGCTCCTCAATGGTCACTCTCCTCCTATGCTTGTGAGGTTGTGTCCGCCATCTTGTCTACTCCGCTTTCCCGCAGGGCTTTGGTCTGCCTTTCCCTCTGACTCTGGGATTAAATTTTCACCCGCTTGGGTCTGTACTGTCAGCAGCACTTGCGGAACCCAACCCTGTATTTCAGGGGTTCGCACCCCTCCAGAAAGGTGCTTATGATCACCCAGACTTGACCAGAGATCAGGAGGTCACCAGATTTGCATCCTGCAGTGTCTCCGGCTAGCCACGCCCCCTGCTCTTCGATATTTTTAATCAACAAACAACATTCAGACTAGTCTACATTATACATTTATAAACACTGTGATCACCTTATCTCTCTCGCCTTTATTCTATACCCTATACAGGGTTTGAGACGACACCTTACATAAGCCTCATTACATGTTATACATTTCTGCTCTACCCCATTGGGATTTGAGACGTCTCCTTCTGAAACTCCCTTGAGTCAGGACTCCTAGGCGCTACCTTTTCTCTTCACAATATTTTCTGTTACTATCACAATCCCATGCCCTTTATTTGCCATTCCCCTTAGTCTACCATTCATTAATCGACTTGAGGACTTCGGTATCAACTTCTCCATCAATCCGACCACTTTGCCTTCAATCCACAGAGCGCCTGTGGAAACCGGCCAGGGATTTCGTCAAAGGGGGACCTGCCCACCATCTTAGTTCTTCTAGCAATTTTATTTCTATCGGCCGCTCTCTACAGGAAAGCCCATGGTCTTCCGGCTAATGGCAGAGGATGCCTGATCGTCCAAAACACTGTAGACAAACAAGTTTGGATCTTTTTCAACCATCCTTTGCTACCACGTGGACGTATGGCCCTTTAGTAATGTGAATGCAATGAATGGGATTGCAGAGTAATTCAGAGTCCAAATAATTGAACCAACTCAGGAAGATGGCAAAGGGTCTGTTTTATTAACAATTATCTAAAACAGGGAGGTTACAACAGACATCAACGGACGTTCGCTCAGCTCACGACAATTTTCTTATAAAAACATCCTTAAATGCAAAAAATACATTAGCAGGGACGTCATTCTACGTGGTATATAATAGAAAACCTATCAAGGGGTGGGATTGGTTAAGGGAGATATCTAAATATACTTTCTATAGGGATTAGGATTGTGATTGGCTGCCCACTGTCAGGTGAACAGTTTATGCCTACCTCTAAAACATGTCATCTTTAACACTATTAAGTACACGGGTTATCATTCGTCTTCAAACTATAAGGCTCTACATAATACGGCTCTCTACAATTGGTTGGCACGCTCATGCCATGTCTGGAAAATTTGGTTCACTTAGCAGCATGTAAGCTCAGACCCAGGTGCCAGGAGGTGGACTTGACTTTACCTCCCCACCCAATTAGCCCAACATCTCTCATCAGCCATGCCTTCTACCATGAAGCTTGTTTTTGAACTTGGCCTTGCAAAATATCCTTGTCTGTGGGAATGTATGGGCGTGCAGGCTCTCACTATCATTTTTCTAGGACTCCAAGCTCAACTCTATTTCCATCCTTAATTCACGTCACAGGAGACCATGATATAGTCAATTTTGCAGCATTTATTTGCCTTAAATGAATAAAACTTGCCACTCTTGGTGTTCTTTCTTTGCGCTTTAACAAGGAAGGATTCATCCATCGCACAATTTCTGCTTTCAAGAATAGATAACCACCCTTGGCTGCCTAAGTTTTGATACCAGGCCAGACACCCTGACCAGGCACTTCCACAATCTCATCTTATTCTTGCTGCGACACATTTCTTGGCCTTTCCTCTCCATGGGTCCGGTCTTACTAAATAAATGACACTGATGTCCATCTCCTATACAATGGCGGCTTCACCTGCAGTCTATTCACTGCGTATAGCCAGCTTGTATGATGACTTAGTCTACTTGCGTTTCAGCATCTGTACAATTATTGAACGGTTGATTTTCTGCAGCACTTCACACCCGTGCAATCTTTCTTCTCGCACATGAAAGTTTACTTGATGCTCAACTTCGTCATCAGTTTCTGTAAGATCCATGCATTCTTCTTCAACCAGTATTTTGGGAGCATCACCCTCATCACTTTTGGCATCACTACCTTCTCTCTTCGCTCCTTTTCATATCCCTTCAGGGAGTTCCTCTCTCTGATTGTCATCTCTTCAGGGATACATTCGATAGGGCTTTCTCAGTGGGTACTGTCTTTCAAATATCCGCTGTGGTATTGACACAACTGCTGGTGTCAAACATGGCACGATCTCTGGTCTCCAACACATATGAGGTAGAGGGGTGGGATTTTGTGCAGAGGCTTGTAGGTGCTCCTCTATAAAAGTAAACAGAAGGACACGCATCAGGACTGGTGAGCTTTAAATATTTACATTGTGTATTGGTTAACAATATTGTGCATAGCTTATAAAAGTGAGTGCACTTATTTGAGTAGAAAAGCATGTGTCTTAGCAGTGTTTGCAATGGGTTCAGGGAGTTTGTTTGGAAAAGTGGTCATAAACTGGCCCTACTCAAGAACAGAAACGCATTGCCCTGCCAATGAAGTATGGACTGTCACCAAAAGGAGACTGCCTTCACCGAAAGGACCTTAAGAATAAATACTGTGCATGGTATTCACCTGATTGGGTTAAAAATACATCACATACGCGTCACTGTGACAAATCTATCATTGCAGGAAAATGGAGCACTATGTATAAAGTAAGCCTACAAATGCCTCAATACCAAGTCACACTTTTCGGTAAAAAGAGTTGCAAATACAACTGAACCCCCTGCATTTTGTCCTCAATGCTAGAACTGTCCAAAAACCACACCCACAACATAACCCTAGCACAGACTCCACATCACAAATCACACACACACTCAGAAGCACTCTGGAAATGGCTGGCTTACAGCTTCTACTTTGTATAGCAAACTCCCTCATACACCACAACGATGTGCAGGGCCCACATGAGGCCACTGCATCGGTAAACATAGCCAAAACACACACAGCCTCATATCATCTGTTTAAACCTATAACATAAACTTAATTGCAACTTCTATTAACTAGTTAACCTAACCTAAGAGTATCCTATTTCTGCATAGATCCATGCAATGCCACAATAAAGAAAAAGACACGAGAAAGCACTGGCCTAACAACCCCACAAGGAAGAGTCTCTGTATTGATCTGTGGCACCACATCTATTTGAGGGGGGACACTGTGTGGTTAACCCTTTGAACACCAATAACGTGCGTCATTTTGGCACAATAAGAGAAATCCTTCACTTAAACAACAAAGTAAGGCAACGTTACCGTAAGAAACTATCTAGCCTCGGTTGAGCTTCACAATATTGATACACAACAATCCCCCAGGAAGTAGTAGGCTGTTGTGACGGCCACTGACAGGACACTATATGGTCATCCAGACCCAGTAGCCTGTTACATCCAGACACCTAAACAAGGTTCTGCATCACAAAACATTCCATATACCGTTTTTCCCAGTGGAAGCAGGACTGCAATGAAGTTGGGTTTTGTTGGATCACCCTGTACCCCAGTCTCCCAAGATGTGTAGAATTCTTCAGTGCTCAATGGGCTCTCCTGCACCAGTGACATGGTGCTTCTGCTGCTGAGACCCAACCACTGCGCGACAACAGCAGTGCTATGGAAAGGCTTGATCACTCACTTACACTCTCTTACACCCTATGCGTGGGTTCCGATAACATAAGCGTGGTTCTGATAAGGTATTAAAAATACCTAACACAAAGAATCACAAGACGACACAAAGGCAGACCGATCAGAACCCCATACACCAACCGAATCACAGTGCCCAAGGTAGTGAGAGCACGTGCGGGAGGCAACAGCTTCCCATTCATTGCCGCTACCCAGTGAAACTCCCTGCACCCCACCTCAGAGGAATAGCATCCCACCTAGCCTTCCGCAAAGCAATCAAAACTATGCTGTTTGTCTGAACCTTCCACCCCCACCTTACTGGTCACCCTTTGTATATGATCGCTCTGTGTCTGTTGCTGATTCATGTAACTATACCACCTTTAAGTACCTGATTCTGTAACCATGTATCCCAAATTTGCTACACTGATTGTAACCTGTAAGAAAAGCATACACCTCGTAACTAAGACACTTTCTTGTAACAGCGCCTGGATGCCTCCCTGCTGCCAGTGTGCTTTATAAATGCAAAAAAAAAGAAAAATACACTAAACACAATTGCGAATTAACATTCTCTACTAAGGACAACTTCTGAGTAACAATGAGATCTAAGTGCATACATCATCATAGACAGAGTCTATAGTGCAGGACTCTCTACACACCAAACCTATGCCGATGTGCTCTTCATCAACCACATCCTAACATTTACAGCAGACAGAGTACCCCAGCCTACAACTCCAGAGGACCAAAACATCTCATAGCTACGCTTTTTTTCATAGCAGTGGTTCCCTAAGCAGCATTACTTCTTAATGGTTACTGACAGCTCTGCTGCACTGAACATTTTGCAAGCATTTCCCCCATCTTTTCTCCCAATCTGGAGCTTGCTCCTTCTTTCTGTCCCACCACTCCGCCTCTTATCCATTTCTCCCTCTCTGATCTATGGCCCACTGTCATGTCAGGCATACAGCTTCTTCGCTGCTTTATGGCCCACTACACACCCTCTGGCCCAGCTCTACCTCTGTGCTTTCATGCCCATCACTCCTTCCTCTAACCCACTGGACCCCTTTTCATTTTTTGCTCATCACTCGCCATCCGGAGCTTTCCCCTCTGGGCCACTGCTCTCGCTCTCTCTCCTTGCCCCCTCATTTTATGACTAGATGCACTGTTTTTAGATTCCCCATTTTTGGAAATGAGCAACATACCTTATTCTCAGAGGTGACATGCAGATTTCCAGGTGGCTGAAATTGTATGCACTGGCCAACTGCATTTATCACATCAGTGCTGGGGGCGCATTTCACTGTAACGGATCCTTCGCAGCCCTATAATTGTAAAATGTCATCCCATAAACAACAATGTTATCCCTGTTTGAAGGATAGAAATTCAAGTGAGACATCAGCTGGTCCAACCGCTCCTATCACACAAATCTGCATGGCAGAGTCAAGAAGGACCCTTTCATGCAATGTGCATTCTTGGGGCTTTTCCAAACAGAAACAGGGGGTTGCCTTGGTGCACAAAGGGGGAAAAAGAGAGCATCTGAATGGGTACATATAAGATGCTGATGGACTGTGTCCCTTGACTAAAGATCTGAATACACCATGGTATTAATGCTACTTATGTTAACTTTGAAAAATGCAACAACAGCCATTTGGAGTCTACTGACACAAAAGAAAATATATACCAGTGAAATATAGGGGGTAGATTTTTTCCATCATTGCTTCTTCTGGTTTCTCTCATTACTTTATGCAGAGAACTCACATTTTTCTCTTCTTTCCTTCTACTGTTTTTTTTTGTTTCTTAATTTGGGAGCGTGACAGTTTAGTTGGAAGTCAATTTTGTTAGGGAATCTATTTATTTTGCATTGCAATGTGAATTGAAAACCTTTGTTACTTAAGGTGGTGGAAGCCTTTTTGTTTTTCTTTTGAAGTCAGTTTATTAGTAAATGAAGGTTTTTTTGGTAGGGAAACTTGGTATTTTAGTTGATAAACCTTCAGCTTTTTTCCACTTAAAAATGCATATATTTGTATTTTGTTGTGAAAAATGTCAGGGTGGGAATCTGGTGCTGTCTGTGTAAGAGGATTGCAGCAATCTGGATCCATAGGTTGATCTTTTTATATTTCAAATCTGAAGCGGGGGAGGGGGTGCCTGGATATTTTCAGGCTGAGGAGTGCAGATCTCTCTCTCCAAGCAAATGATGCTGCTGCAGTAGTTGCTGGTGGGATTAATGGTGATGATGATTCTGCTATCGGTGATGGTGGGAAAGGTGGAGACACAGCCGGTGGCAAAGCCATTACTGCATGGGTCTGGGGGAGAGCCAGTACTGCCCACATTAAGAGGTGGCATGAATCCCAGTGAGGGCTCAAGGAAGTCCCAGGAATCCGTCTGAAAGTAAATGGCGGGTAGTGTTGGATATATTTTGGGGTTATATCTATTACCTCGTGATTTGTTTTTATTATGGTGCAATTTGGTGGTATTTTATAGTCCTTGGCAATATATTGTGGTGATCTGTTGGGTATTTTTATAGTGGTGAGACTGATTTCACCATACTGCCTAATAATTATTTTTAACGGGGTCACTAACAACAAACAAAATACTGGACTTGATACACTCTGGATAGACGGCTCATGCCCGCCTGTGGTACCTTATGTACAATGCCACACTACGCCCTTTTGGCTGAGTTTCAACAATTTTAAAGCATGCAATTGAAAAACTGCACATTCATTCAATCGCTCTAGATAAACATCTCACAGCGGCTACTTTACTTTGAGATATTTGTTACCTCACCTCTGTATCCTTATGCATGTCAAATAAAAGGGACTGAAAGCGGAATAAATATCATGAGACTAAGTTACTTTTTTAATCTGTTTTTTAATCGTAAAATAGAGATATGCAAATTGCACAGAGAGATACTTATGCCCACATTGTACTTCACAGTGCAAGTACATTTCTCCTTGCAATAGCTTTCAGCGCTTTATCTGTGCAAAGCCCTGCCAACTGTCCTTGGGCTCGTGAAACTTGGCAAGAGAAAAACACTTAAAAAAAACACGGTAAGACTTTGAGAAATATAAACATAGTATTACATGCACGTTAAAAATAGAATCCCTAATACAGCACCTAAAATTAAGTGAACTACTTAACCTAAGCTACCTGTTATCATTCACATCACCAACACCTCACTTAACCTCATATTTACCTAGATTTGTTGTTAGTATTTCTGACTCAATTTGGGAGGGACATTTTCCCCAGTCTTTCTGCCTGCCTTGCACAGGGTCAACCCAGATAAGGACAGCGTCAGCATCAACCATCTTGCCAGCACTGAACTCCGTCTGCCCAGCCAGCACTCTGCTCCTTTGTCTCCCAGTGCTCAAAGAGTAATTGCCCCCTACTCTGTCTCAAAACCCTTTTTAACAAACCCCTCTGTCAATCTAGAAAGACACCTCCTCTTGACCAGATAATTCAACAAAGAATCCGGCAATCTGCCTTTGTGTGTTTTCCTCTTTGTACTAACTGCATTGTTGAAGAAAAAATTTAACATTTTTCTCATGAGCTTCCTGCTTCAAAACAAAGCTATGTTTCAGCAGAATGGAATTTCACATTTTTCAGTTTACCACGCAGTGCAAATCCATCCAGGACGTCTAAAGTCAATTTTTCTTCCCATCTTCAGAGCATCATGCATTTTCATCAGTTTACATTCAGCGTATTTAATGAACTAATTTGCACTAAATGTTATTATGGGAATCTGTTTCATGTTAACTGGGGTTGGGTTAATTAATATGTTAATTTATGCTAGTATTATATTTAGTGCAGCTCAGTTCATTGAAACAACATCATGGATCAAAATGCAATTTCAAGCATGTACTCTGTGCATTAGCATCTATTTAATTCTGCCTGATTCTCTGATTCTTGAGTCCAGTAGTGAGTTTCACACCCTGGGCCCCAGTTGAAGTTCAAACCCACGCTAACAAATAAATGCTACAATGTTGTTAAAATTCAAAGCCCATACTCCTACAGTAGGCAGACACCCTCCTCTTTACCATCATCTTCTTGGGCCTGGGATTGTCTTAAGGTGCCTGGTGAGGTTTCAGCAGTAAAGTCTAAATTTGTTGGTAAACCTTTTTCCCCGGGGTCATTAGTTTAGGAAGATTTCTGCTACCCATTCACTGCTTAATCCGTCCCCTCTTGAGCCAGGATGTGTATGCCACATTCCACTCATCCAAAGTCCATACGAGTGAAAATGTTGAGCCTGCAGCTGGGACCTCCAGGAAATGGGGAACGGCAGCACCATGGCAAGTGCAATCTTGTCTATGCAGTGAGCGAGTCCCTCTCACAAAGTGACAGAGTGCTGACTACAAACAAAAGGGCCAGGCTAATCCAATTTGTCATTTTAGGGTGTATGGAATACCTAATCAGAGGGCATGGCCATAGACACTGTTTCCCAGAGCATCAGAAAATTCTGCCCAGTATGCAGGCACAATGTCATCTTGGGGAATTGATGTATGAGTTGATAATGGGCAGTGTAGAGCATCATTTTATGAAGCACCACTCTGAGTGCTTTTGAAAATGCAGAGTTTTGCTAAGGTACCATTACATGGGGGGAATCTGTGTAAATAATGTGTTGTTTGTTTATGGATTTGTGGTCTTTTTTTTTTGTTTTCTCCTTATCTGCCAAACAAAAATACCCTAAAACACAAAATAAATTTCATCCAATTTAGTTTGTTGTAATGTTTTGAGATTTGAGGAATAAACATTGAAGGTCTAAAACAGAGTGGTCAACAATGTCAAACTCAAACACACAAGAAGAAAACATTGCTTATCGTAGCAAAAGAGAGTTATTAATACATCCTGCAGTCTGAGTTGAGTGATGAGTATGGAAGTCAGATTGATGGGAGGGCAATAAAGAAAATGTATTGCAGTGTGCAAATACTTAGACATAAACAATACATTCACCGGGTTTAGAAATAAATTGAAGAAGAGAAATCGGGTGAAAATTAGATGTCAGCGAAGGATGAAGTGTGTTCATTTTAAGCTTCAGGAGAATAGTTAAGGGTTTTAATTAATCAGGGAAGCTGGCAGAGGATAAGAACATATGTAAAGAGAATATCTAGATAAGGACGAAGATGATAGATCTTAGAAATGAAGGCAGGCGGAATAGGATCAGAAGGCGCAGCAGTAGGATGAGCATGAGATAATTAAGTGTCAATATCTGCCTGAGAAAGTAGGGAGATTAATTTCTGGCAGAAGAAGGGTAGAGGGGTAAAAAAGCAGTAGGCTCACAGGAGGATCTTGGAGGGTATGAAGTGTGAAGAAGAACTACTTTATAGGGGAAATAGTTGGTACTATCAGAGCTGGTAAGAGAGGGTGATGAAGAGGCACTAGGAGGAGGGGGAGAAACAATATGTTTAAGAACCTGCACAAGATGATGAGGATGAGGGAACATGGTAATAAGAGATTGGAATAATATTGCTCTTTAGTAGATAAAAGCAATTCATCATAAGAAGCGTGAAGAGAAAATGGTATGCCAGGGTAATGGAGAGACTGAGTATTCTTCCAGCGTCATTCCCCTTGTCGCAAAGATCAACGAGAGTGGCAGAGGGCTACAGTGATTCAAGATTGAGGTGGTGTTTCGGAGGGAATGAAGATCGGGGTGGACGTAAGGATGAGAACAGCATTGAAGAAGCAGGATCACCTGATGGATTTGAGAATTGAAATGAGAAAAAAGTAATTTAAGTAGGACTTAGAAAAGTAGAAAAGTGATGAGAGTAATAAATAGGGGTAACCAGAACAGAAAAAGAGAAATTGGAATAGTAGAAAACATCAGGTCAAGAGAAGAGCCAGAAGAATGACAAGGGGCAGTAGTCATATGAATACGGTAATTGGAGTCAAGTACTGAAAGAAACAAAATTGAAGCGCATGTAGTGGAAAGACAGAGATTGAAGTCTACAAGAAGAATGAGAGGAGAACCCATATGAAGGATAAGTGATAGCAAATGTTGGGACGTGCCTGAACACTTCCACTGCAAAAGTACAGCTTCAAAGAAGAGACAAATGCACTTCTGTCAGGAAAACAGGTTTATTGCATGCTTACGATCGCGAGGGGCTGGTCAGTCCCTTAGAGCTGATAAACTAACCCAGTTCTCCAAGGAATACAAAATAGCAGTGTAAACAATGTACATAATCACACATATTTTGTTGCAAAGTCATCCCCCAACCCTCCATTGGCTAACACTAATGCAAAGTAACTTAATCCCCCTAACTCGAAAATTCCCATTGGATACTTTCATAATGTACACCCCTTTTGACATGCAATCTTCTATCGTGAGAAATGATATATTTCCACATGATACATATATTGTTTATAAATAACCACATTTATTGTTATTCATACCATGTCACCAAAACCCATTAACTTCAGATGGTGAACACACAGGGCTATTATTCCTTTGGAACAACAATAAAATTCAAACCCGCTGGCTTGTTTGACAGTATTTTTCCATCATTACCTCACATAGGGCCTCATTACGAGGGTAACCCGCTGGTGCCACCAATGGGTTGACGGCAACCCCGTAACTCCATTTCTGCCACCTGACTTCCCGGTGTCACCAGAACATACAAGTCCTGGTGGCCCAGGAAGTCAGGCAGCAGAAATTGTTAGTCCCCATTCCCGTAGAGTCCTATAGGACTCCATGGCAATAGGGACTCAGAAGCACCAGCACCATCGCTAATGGTACCTTTGCTTCTGTTACTAGTCTGCCGGCAGGGCCCGTTGCGCCTGGCAGGGTCCCACCTGCCAGGCGCAATGGTCCATACATGCAGACTTGTGGTGTGGCGGCCCCGAAACTAGGGTGCCTGTAAGCTTACTTGCCACTTCCGTCTCAGACCAAATAATCTTCAACCCAAAACCTGGTTATCTCCTTTGGAGCACATAAAAACCCTAGGCCTGCATGTGATTTATTAGCTTTCCCTTCCTTCACCCTGCCGTGCAAGCGCCCAAGGAAATTGCCTCTTGTATCTACAATTCAATCCGATCATATAGACTCTGAAAACATGTTTTTCCATCTTGCCCCCCTCTGTCATATTATTACAGCTGGCTATATGCAGCTTGCTCCCATCCCCCTATTGTGACATTGGTCATGCTTCCTTCTAGGCCAGTCGAAAATCCCCTTTCCTGCAAACCAACAAATTCTGCAACTTGCATGGACTTTTAAACTACATGTAATATAATGTTTTTTTACTTTTTAAGCCTTTGTCAAACCCTCACATGTACAATGTTCAGAAGTGTGGGTCTCCCTATTTCTATTGGTTCCCATGTGCGCAGAGCTTCCCACTTTGTGCTTCTAAGCGCAACAAATGCCACATCGCACAATACATTGTCCATTCTACTAATAATGTTACTACCTACTGTAACTGTAATCTGTGAATACCAAGTAATATTCCAATCCTCTAACTACATTGAATCACATGTTTTAATGGCTACATCACCTTTCAACTCTACCACACTGGGGCATAATACACGTTTTGCACAATATAAATCTCTTTTCTGCATTGGGGCTTAAAATGTCTTCCTCAACATAAGCAATCAATATCATCACAGAAACAGTTAATAGAGGCAGTGGGGTCAGTAAATTGTGAGGAAGGCCAGAGAATATGGTCGACAAAAAACAGAATAGTGATATTCAAAAGAGGAGAATAGTGGCACATTAGGTAAAGAGGTGGAAGTGATCAAGATGATTGATAGCAAATACCCACCCCAGCACCACTGGCACTGAGGAAGGGGTGTGGGAGAAAGAGGTGCAGCAGGAGCAGGAGACGACCAAGTGTTAGTTAGGCAGAGAAATTGATGATAACACACAGAAATAGGTAAAAAATAGAATGGGTCTTGTTACAAATTGAATGTGCATTCCAAAGAGCAATCTAAAGCAGAGTGGGGGAAGTTGAAGAATGGATAGTAGGGTCGATAGGATTATTTTGAGTTAGAGAATACATTATGTTTGGGAGGGGGAGAGAAGAATAGTGGTCTGGAATATAAAGGGCCATATTGGAAAGGTTGACAAGGCAGAAGAGAATAGAGACTATAAACAACCGTAATAAGGGAGGGGATAACAAATGCTGTGTTCAAATTAATTGTAGATGACTGTTCTGACTAGTTTTGGTATTTTAAAGTAGATGAGCGAGAGAGAATCCGGAAGCATGACTTGGCGATTGCAAATGTTGATGACTGAAGGAAACAATCAAGCATCTGAGAAAAGGGAAAAGAAAGCTAAGAAACCTCATGGCAATTAAATAAAGACATGTGAGACAGGTAACACAGCTTTAAAATGTATCAGAATAAGGAGCTGTGGGTCACGCAGACTGCTGCAGACATTTCTGGATTGATCCTGGACTTCGCCAAGGCTTTGACAAAAGGTGGATGTGATATGTCCTATCAAGTTTCATATTCTGTGTCAATGGCTGGGAGAAGTGGGTAGGGCGTGTGGCACTGCAAGTGGCCAGGTGGAGTGGCAGAATAAGATAAGCTACTAACTGTCATTTTTACTGTGCCACCAGAGCACAATGATGAGGTATTAAGGGGAACAGCACAAATCTTCGCTGCGTGTAGAGATGGAGGAGTAGCTAAACTCAGCCATCCATATATGTCTACCCAGATGCAGCACGTAACACTTGCTGGAAACCCTGGATTCAGCTCAGACTTCACCAAGGATTTGCCAACCAAAAGGTAGATGTGATTTGTCCTCTCAGGGTTCTTCTTCCAGGTCAATGGCTGCAAGAACCGGGGTGGACATGGCACTGCAAGTACATGGGTGGAGAGACAGAGAAGGATCCGCTATGAACAGTTACTTTTCTGTGCTGCAGCATGAGGAGCAGCACAAATCCCAGGTAGGTGGAGAGAGAGGAGGAGGATCAACTCAACTTTGCCAGCCACGGACGTCTACACAGATGCATAGCCTTTGTTATCAACTTTGTTCACGACTTTAAAATTGAACTTCATGTAGTTGCTGGATTGATTATAGGTTTCAGTGAACCTGTGGCCCTTCCGCAAATGGCACATGATTTGCTTTGCCCTGTAGGGGATTCAGTTTACATATTATAGAAGGAGCATAAGTCTGGACCCACGATTGTGGGTCCCCCACGCTCTCTTCAAGGTTCAGGACACCACTCAAGTCTCTTGGATATTTTAATGCACCTGCACTTAAACTGTGACCGCTGGCCAGTTGGATTCTGCTATTTTTGTAACATGCTACCCGACCCTATGTGCATGAGGCACAGCTCATGTTCTTGTGTGCCAACCTCATCTGGGTCTTGCTCTTCAAATGTTAGTTGGATCCAAGGTATACAGACTACATTACACCAATGTTACATGTCCTCATTGGCTATTTGTCCAATATTACTTATGTAACCTCCTTTATATACTGATTCCAGTGGGGGCTCAGGCATTGGCGGAAAAATTATTATGTATAAAGCAAGGCATACTTCAAAATATTGTATTTTTTCATTTATGTATTCATTTAGAGTTTTGTAAGGCACAAGCTCCTGGGAGGTTCTGCTTCATAGTATTTGGGAGAAAATTACAATGCAGAGGTATTACATATAAAAGAGGATTAGACAGTATGGGATGGGGTTACAAGCCAAAATGTAAGTAGATTGGTATCTGAGGTCGGCATTGGTAGGATACTTTTCACAATTTGAGTGATGCTTTTGCTTCAGAATCATGAGTCCAGTAGTCCTGTGTCTTTTGGGTTATTGGCATTTTATTTATTTATTTATTTATTTATTTATTTGCTATTTATACGGTGCTTGCAAAACAAGACAACATTTTAAAGTGCCACAAGGCAGAAGGGAAGGGAACAAGGGAGTAAATAAACAATGGAAATGACAATTAATAAATAAAGCAAAAAGCAGTCCTATGAGGCGTTGTTTATTTTGTATTTTTTGTATTTATTTGTTATTTATATAGCGCCTTACACCAAGACGCTGTACAAAACCAAAAAACAGTTCAATTGAGTTGAAAAGGGGTAGTACAATAAACATTTCTTACAATGAGACTTAAAATACAGTTATGGTTGCAGTAGGAATGTTTGTAGGGCAGCACGGAACGTAGAATAGGAGTGGATAGACAGCAGAGAGAGAGAGAGCATTCCAGTGCAGAGGATCCAATAGAGAAAAAGAATGGAAACGAGAAGAAGCACATGAAGGGTGAGAGACAGTTAAAAGAAAATGGGTTTCAGAGCAACGAGTACGAGAAGGCACATACAAGGAAACAAGTGATGTAAGATAGCAGGAGCAGTGTGGGTAAGCAACTATCAACAGAAGGATACATACAGAATAAAAGCAAATGATGATCAGGAGAGTAAACAGGATAAATAGAAACGAGGATAAATAGAAACGTCAGAAGTAGACATAGAAGAAATAAATATCCAGAGAGGATCCAGAGATGTGAGAAGGAGGCATAGAAAGGGGAGAGACACAATAAGAGTCAATAATAGCAAGAAATGGAGAGGCAGCAAGAGTAGACAAGAGATGTAGATTAAAGTCACCCAGCAATAAGAAAGAATTATGACAAGGCAGGACGACACTAAGCAAAGCATCAATATCGTCACAGAAAGTAGAAAGAGGACCAGGAGGACAATAAATCAAAAGAAAGGCCAAAGCACAGGACTTTGAAAAAGTAGCAAGTATTTAAAGGAAATAAAAGTAGGTAACAAAAGGCAATTAGAATGAATCATGGAGGAAGGCCGGTAAAGAACAACAGTACCTCCTCCACGACCCAGAAAACGAGGAGTATGAGTAAAAACAGTATCAGATGTGAATAAGGAAGCAGGAATAGCAGAGTTAAAAGATGAAAGCCAAGTCTCAGTAATGCACAGAAAATGCAGATTGAGTCGTAAAAACATATTAAATATAGAATGGGTTTTCTTGGAGATGGACCGAGCTTTCCAGAGTGCAACATTAATACAGGAATCTCCCGAATCAGAGGGTGGATAGACAAGATCAGAAATATTATGTATAGCAGGATGATGCAGAGATCTGTGAGAGGACCACTGAGTAGGAATAGGACTAGGCATAGAGAGAAAAAAAAGACTTGTTATGACTGTCAGGACTTAAGTGCAATGATGGGACAACAAATGTTTAACAAATGGGGATTTGCGGGCAGAATGGGGCACAAATCCCTGTTTTTCGGCGCAAATAATCCATGAATCAACCCCTAAATAAAAAAGAGGCAAGATGGAGCTTTGGGGAACACTGCCCTTCTAGGAAAAGTTGATTGAGTTGAAGTGAACTATTTTTACCCTCGGGTATAATAATCTATATAGCTGCCGGTCCAATCCAAGACAGTACCATTTATTCCAATCTGATTTTTCAATCTTTGTATAAACGTTTTATGGTTTACTGTATCGTACGCAGGTAATTGGGCCTTCTATCTGTGTCAAAATGTGTGCATTGAATGATGAACTATTTACAGAAAAAACAATCAAAGCGCATCTGTTCGCACCAAGTAATATTCATCATTTTGTTGCATATACATTTGTTGTACCCATGGCACACGCTTTTTCAGCAGCCCACTCATTGTACAATGCTATACTGCCTTTTTTCATAGGCATTTCTGTGTTTCATAAACATTGCAACAACGTTCTTTGAATAGACCGCCAACCATGGGGCCATCAGAGTTTCAAATAAGAAACAATAACATACTCGCTCGACCCTTTGAACCAATGAAAGCAGTAAACAACTTAAAGGCTATCCAGTAACATCACATTCAAACAGTTAACCTGCTACCTTCTTCTGACACTCTGTTTTAATTAAGTGTTAAATGCTGTGGGTCCCAGCAGTCAAACAAATGATTGCTAAGGTCAGTCTTGAGTGGGGACGTATTAATAATTCAGTGGATCAGCAGAGACTGAATACCAACGAATAATTACGAGGGCACAAATGTATTCGTGCAGCAGCTAGCGTTTCCAAAACCGAAGGAGAAGCACATTGCATTAACATCATTTTTTTATTAACTAAGAGTTACTGAAATCGAGTATAATTACAGAATATTATACAACTTTTACCAACTGCTTTGTAAGAAAACTACACGTTTAGTAGGGTATAACATAAAGCACAAGGCTTTCATTTAGGGGCACATGATGTTTTAATTTATGTCACATGCCATCAAGGGTATCACGATCTTTGACTGTTGCAGGACACTTTACAGCTTCCAAATAAATTCAGTTTTGAGTGAATTCACTGTGATGCCATCTAAAATCTCATTAAAAAAACAACAAATTCAGATGTCAAAATGATAATTAACCTAAAAACAAACCTGGTGGTTTAAACAATTATTATGACAACAGCTATTACATAAGACATTGTTTGATCAGAAATATACTATAATTGTTCTACATGCTTTAAACTCAGTACGTAGAGTACTAATAATAAAGGAGTATGGAACAAACTGCCATACGTGACAAAAAGGATTACAAAACGGTGAACAGACCATGAAAAATTAAAGGTGGCCAAATCACCCCTTTTGTGGATAAATTGTGATGCTGTTGTGAATAAACTGGTTGTCAGCAGGTACACACACATTAGAGAAAAATCACTTGGGCAGTGGGTGTCTCATGTATATGCCAGTGGATGGATCTGCACTGAAAACCCTTTTTCACTTTGGCAGTCACTAAGCCTCAACCGCCTTCTTTCTTAAGAGCAAAAACCATTTCCCCCTTTTGTGCTCTGTCCATACTGTGGGCCACATTACAAGGTTGCTGGTATCCTGGCGGTATTACTGCCAAGATATTGGCAACCTGTAATACTATTTCCAGCACTTGGTTTGGTACCAGCTCCTGGCTGGAGGTAATTCCCGCCACCCCAAAAGCAAACTTGCCGGTGCGGTAACGTGACGGTAAACTGAATCACTTTGAAACTTGAAGTTTGACAGAGTGGTAAAACATTGAGTATTGTAAAATACCAGATGCTTTACCACTTCCGCCATATTTGTAATCAGGCGTAGTTATCCCCATTTAGGGCATTTCAGCATGCAACTTGAGTGCTACTCGTATCATATCCATTGTTATCCTAATGCAGTTTTCCTGCACATAAAGATGAAAGTTGATAGCATTTAATTCAGTTACTGTGATGAGTGGAAGAGGATGCCTGAATTCTTAGGTTAAGGTCCCCACACTGCATGTAAGCTGGTAATTAATCTGTTGAACAGGACTTTGACCACATCAAAAGCTAGTACCTTACAGAAAGATTTACATTTTGTACCGACATACAGTACATCTCTCTTTGACACAAAGGTCGAATTTTTCCGTTTTGTATGGAAGTTAAAGCTTAAGGTATTTTTTTTTTTAGATTGAAGGACATATTCTGATACACAAGAAGAAATGCAAGAATTTTAAGGTAAAAAGCACATTCATGTGGGTTCACCCAAAAAGACTGATAAAAATTGTTCGAATGCATGATTTGGCCGAATTTCGGCTGTTTGGAAATTCTGAACGGCCGAAAAGTTCTGCCAAACCACGTATTTGGTGCTGGGGTTTGCGGGGGTGTCCCCTGCACCCTTGCTCACTATATTGTGAGTGTGAGACGCGGGAGTATCCCCTTCAGTCACCCCCCCAAAAAAAGGTGTCGCCCGCAACCACCGCTCACTATACTGTGAGCACGGGTTCCAGGGTTGTCCCCAACAGCTGTCCCAAAAAAAAAACAAAGGAAAGAGGACCCTGCAGCTGCTGTTCCCGATCATGGAAGTGAAAGGGAACGGGTGACGCAGGGACATGCGAGTTGGAGAAAGGTAAGTAGGGGGTTAGGGGTGTGTTGGGGGTGTGGGCAGGGGTGTGGGTGGGGGTGTGGGCAGGGGTTTGGCCAAGTCAGAAATGTTCAGGGGAGAAATGACCAAAAAGATCATCTTCAGTCTTTTCTCCACCGAACATTTGTAACTCAGTCTTTCAATCCGAATCCCTTTCATGCGACCTCTTAATATCCCATCACTGGATATCTTCCACATGCAAGTTTTGAAAGATTTGGGGAATATCTTATAAAAGTGTCCTAAATTCAGTACTTGACGTTTTGAGAAATGTATACAATATACAATGTATACGAGGATTTGACTATCCGCCCAGCAGATAAAGGGCAGAGAAAAAATCATAATGAACACTGCTGATTACAACAGAGAATGCATGAGGCATCTTAGCGATAACACGGTTTACGCCCTGCTGAACAATGACCTACTCTATAATGGGAAATTCATCAGATATTCTCAACATAGCAGAAGAACTAGAGTAGATTACTCAGAACTCAAAGACATTCTGCAAACAACCCATGCCAGAGTTCCACACTTCTACACGTGTAGGGGAGGACTGGTCCAAGAGACCCCCCTCGCCTACGCTTTCTCCCCAGGTGAGGACTATGGGTCCATTGGGCGTCCCCTCATGCCACCCGGGCCCAGGTGGTGGAGGGTTCACCCACTGGAAACATTGCCCGCACGTATTAATTGCCCACATGTGTTAAAATTTAGTTAGGCCTAGAAACCATTTTGTCTGGTAAAGATGGTGTGAGCTCAGCGCACTGTAGCGCGGCCCCCACCCTTGGAGGGTTTCAGTCATCATTGTTGCCGCAGCACCCTGGCAGATCCGCTGCGAGCACGTTCCCACGAACAAGACGGACATGAGCTAGTATAATACATTAACATTGTAACAGTTCACCTCCCGCAGTGTATCTTCGTTCCCAGCATGACCCGGCCAGCAGGCCTAGGCAAATGAATAGAACAGTAAAATGGTCGATTATATGCCAGACAATCTTTGTATATTAATGCTGAGACTACTTGCAAAGGATGCTTTTCTCTCATAAAACCCCTTATATTACAAAAGCCTGTAGGATGTATAATTACAAAAGATCATGCCCCCATGATATGAGCGATGGTGAGCATATACCATTGCAGTTGGGTACTAATAATAACGGCACGCACCAGGAATACGTGTATGACTGGAAAACGCACACCCCATGGGGCTCGCGCCATAACTGAACTAATGCTGCTAGAGGACACACGAAAGATGAATGTAACCATACTGAGGGCCCATGTGAAGGATGCACGAAAAGGCTCATGTCATGTGTGCATGTCCAGGCCCCACATGTACCACCACCATCACGAACAAGTGGCGGGTTACTTTCTATGTTCTCCACCAACCCTAACTCTACCTCACTTACTGCAAATATATATGCATATAACTAAATACTGTACGTGTTAGAACATAAATGTATGAATAAGGTACTCAGACTGGTTATAATCAAGACACATCCAGCAAAGTTTAAATGCATGTTTTGTAATGTTTTAAATAAGTATTATAGAGTGTTCAAATGTTTGTGATGTCTTTACCTAAACCGGCAACACACGAGGGAGATACCTTTGTGAAATACGCGCAAGGCCATTCCCCCTCCCACCCAGCGAGGGCTGCCAAGGCATGAGAGCAGAGACCGCGCCGCGCTGCGTTACCTCCCCCAACTAGGCTGGAGCCGCTTGAAAGACTTGTAACCCCCTCTGTAGCACCCAAGGCCACCACCCGCCACCTGCATTATTTACAGCACAGCAGTAAACCTCTGCCTGAACGCACGCGCCCCCTCGTAAACCTCACAACCCACCGGACCATCTCAGACTTATGGCCCTGTGCAATCAGGACACCCAACACTTTGACAACACACAGCGGAACATCCATAACAACTTCTAACAAGGCAGAAAGATATGTACCGCCCGTCCCAGGCCCCGAAGCTTAGCCCCTCGACCTATGACCCCGGTCAACGGGACACTGGTAACCATGTCCTGACGTATTACCTCCAGACCCCTCACAAGGTACATTCCTCTTATGTTGCATTAACCTGCTGTATAACCTATTGAAAGATTTACTAAAGGAGATAAAACCAGAATGTTTGAATGACTGCGGTGTGCACGACTTAGGGCTAACAAGTCAGGAAACGACATTCATCTCTGCCACTGGCCGCGATGGCCCCACAACACCGGCTGGATGAACTCTGCCACCCTGCCAGGCCCAGCCCAACCCACGAGGCTGCCCAATGACGTCTTCCAGCCAAAGCCAACCACATCACAGCAGCACCTATAGTTAGTCGTCGCCACCCAATCCCCATGAACTTGTACCCCCTATAGTGTGTAGGTTCTTATGACGTTTTTTGTAAATATATATGCCTGTCTTTGCTATTGTCAGACAGAGCGCTCTCGGAGTTTTGCAGAGTTCTTTGCATGCCCTATTCTGATTGATAAACTCCCATTTACGCTCACCCGCACTCTGTCTTGGCCTTATTCCCATCTCGGGAGAGTCCTTCATTGTCTCTCATTGCGGGGAGGATCGTGCTGTGTGGGGACGCTTGCCTTCAGCGGTGACCCCGATAGCGTGATTTTATTTCTACCTAAAACTCGTTATAACCGTCCCCTTTTGGCACGAGAATCTCCGGTCGAAAAGGGATATGCACGGTGAGCCGGCTCCGGGAGGCTGCCCGCCAACGGCGACCGGTACACTAAGAAGTGCGCACTCAATAGAGAAAGGGTACGGGATCCCGGTTGAAAAATCCCCTTTGAGTACCGCTCGCCGGAGTCGGGGCTGACTGTTGAGCTGACGGCGACACTGCCTGGACGGACCCAGTTTCGGAGACTATCGGTTCAAGACGGGCACGTGAGTACTGAGTGTGAGCGATCATAAAGGGAGCGGGGAAAGAAGTGTAGGACTGGGAACGAAAAGGGGGTACGAAGATATACTAAATATCATTCTAAAATTTCCTTTCTTTTTCTTTGCATATGGCCATTAGGATTACGAGTTGAATAAGAGATAGAAGTGACGGGAACCTAGCTCCGAAAGGGGGTGGAAGGCGGCGCCGCATAGTGCTATATTGACTAGTGCTGGGAATATATGACGAAGTGAACTATAAGATAAAAGTGTTCAGCAAAAGGGGGCACTGAGAATATATTAGTGATCGCTATTACTTCTTTCTTTTCTTTTTCTTTAAGGGTAGGGGGAGAATAAATACCAAGATTGTCACGAAACTGGGAAGAAAATAAGAGAAAAGGGGGCCTACTAAAAGGGGGAGAGCAGGTTAAAACATATAAATATATGCATATGCGCATTCATCTATCTAAATAAAAACAGACAGTAACAGCCGGCCAGGGAGGAAAGGGAGGGCAGCGTGAATGTGTACTGAGTGTTACCAAGAGGTGTGTGCATCTCGTATGTGTCAGGGGACAGCTTGAGGTTGCGAATGTGTACAACAGCTATAAATGCATAATTGTCCAATGGTCATGGTAAGTGTGACCGGATGAAACTTTTTTTTTTTGAAAAGCAACGGTGATACAGTGACGTGAGTGGGTACCTATTTGATTTCCGGGTTTGCTATTGTTAAAATAAATGATGGGTTGCTCTTGTATGTGTCCCCCCAAGAAAACAAAGTAGAAATTGTGTACAGTTAGTTTTGTATTGCGCAGCCAAGGAAGGGAAAGCCCAGCCGAGCGTAACATTGAATGTGAAGTAGAACACGAAAAATAATATTGATAACTTAATTCACATTAGAGTTGCAGACATATAGAGACATATAAGCACTAGGAGGACACACAGGAATGGGGGCTGAAACACCCTTATCGCATATTTGTAAAAGTCTTCCAGGGTACGCGGAGCGGATTAAGAAATATCACGACCAATGGGTAACTGAGTTGAAGGGAGAGGGGCTACCCCAGATATGGCCAGAGGGAGGGTCATTTGACAAAAGCGTTCTAGATATGGTGATGACATGCATTTTCTTGAAGTACAAAGGGAAGCAGCTGCAGAATAGGAGGGAAATATTAGATCTTTGGTGGTTATTTGAAGAAGTACCACCGCCTAAAGCACCAGCACCAAATCCTGATCTCCCATCCACTACAGACAATCCACTGATGATAAATAAAGATATCAAAGAAGTGCCAAGTGTAGCGCCACCAGTAGAAGTAATAAGTTTATATCCGATATTAAAGAAACCTGTACCTGCAGAAGGATACAGCGATCCGACGTATGTACCTCCCCCGACAACTACTACACCCCACCGGCCCACAGCACCCCCACCATATGAAAGCACAAGGGAGCGAGGCCAGGCGAGTACACAAAGGGTGGACATAGAGAAACTCACAGATGATTTACAGTCAAGACTGTCAATAGCAAAAGATGAGCTCTCAAGAATAAAAGATATGTGCGGACAAACAGCACTTAATGCGACTAGATCAGGGCGCACGTCTAGAGCGCCAGGCGAGACAAGAAGAGCAGAAGAGGGGTGGAAGAAAGGTGAGATACTATTCAGAATTGAGGAAGAACCCACACGAATAATTGAAATAGAGACGCGTGAGAGAGATACTGACAATGATGAAGGGCCTATGGGGGATAGAGAGGAATTACTATGCGACATAAGGGACGAGTTAGAAGAAAGTGACAGGTTGAGCATGGCTGTGGGAGGGGAAAGCGAAGGAGGGGATGGCACATGTTCAGTGAGAACACTGGACGACGAGTGGTCGGGACGACTAAGGAACAGAGTGGGAAAAATGGCATCACTAGAAACATCAGCATCCAAATCGGGTCCGGGTGCTATGCAGAAAGGAAAGCTACAGCTTCCATTGATACACAGAGGAGGAGGGAGACCTAACTATATCCCATGGGCCCAAATGGACAAAGCTAACTTATTAAAGCTATTGCCCCCGTTATCAGGGGGGCAAGTAAGTGGATATACGCCTTTGAAAAACATACTGCTGGGGTACCCCTAGCTGTAGGAGATGTGAAAAGTTTGCTCGTATCAGCGGTGGGCGATCAGGCTGAAAGAGTATGGGTTAAAGCCGGTTTCCCAGGAGTTACGTTAGATTGTGACCGCCATGATGGGGCCTCCTTTAACACGGTGCGGGCTAGGGTGTGGGACGCCTTGCGCGAAACATTCCCAGATACACCGGACTTGCAGTCGGTGATGCAATGCACCATGAATGAGGGGGAGGAGGCTATGGATTAGATTTTTCGGGTTCAAGAGATGTGGAGAGCGGAAACGGGCACGCCCTGGTATCAATCGACATCTTTATTTTACTTCATTATAAAAAGAGGGCTCCCCAAGGAAGTGCAGAAAGCACTCGACAAAATTGCAGGCGTTGAAGCGAAGGGATGGCCAGAAATTCAAAGCATAATAATACACCATTGTAAAAGAATAAAGGAGAGAGAGAAGGAGGTGGCACAGAAAAGGTTGGCAGACGAGGCAAAGTTAGTACAGACAAAACTGGTGAAGGTCGCAGCAGCAGTAGCTGCACTCCCACACAGCAGGGAGGGAGACGATGAGGAGGAGGGGCCGATAGCAATACAAGGAAGGATGGCAGCTAATTGGGCGGGAGCAGGACAGCGGCAGTGGAATGAGCAAGAGCAAGGTGGAGGTCCGCAGTGGCAAGAGTGGACCCCGCGAGGGGGATGAGGTGGGTACAGGGGCCGAAGAGGAGGCGGAACGGGGTATGGGGGAATGGGAGTAAATGGATGGCAGGGACCTAGAGGTGCACAAGGAAGTTGCTGGAACTGCGGGCGATGGGGACACTATTCTAGAGAGTGCAGAAGCAGACCCAATAACGGGTTCGAAGGGGTAGAACAATATGGCCATCCCCACCCGGGAAGCCCATATGGCCTCCCAATGGGGCAACAACAATTAAGAAACCCAAGCCAAGGTAATGCCGGCCAGCAACAGGGACCCCAATATAGAACACGGAACCACCCACAAAACATGCATAACAATGACAGTATGCAATACACACCAGGCAACCCTTTCGCAACAACAGCAAACGGGGCCCCCGCACCAGCACCTTACAGCGGCATGTCAGTGGTCTCAGGTAACGTATTCAATGAAGGGGGGGCGATGAGACACCCCGAATAGGACAGCCCACAGAGAACACTTGCGTGTCCAGTTCTATCTACCACCCACAGTGCAGCAGAGGAACCATTGGTAGGGGCGCAGATAGAAGACAGGCAATTTGTATTCATGGTTGATTCGGGAGCGGAGAAATCATGTGTCAGGGAGGGCCGGTTCCCGTTATCTAACAGGAAGTTAGAGACGCAGGGGTTCTCTGGGGCTGTAATTGAAGTTCCTTACACAGAAGTTTTGGATGTAACCATAAGGGGCAAGACTGTAAAGGCCCCCATACTGTATTATGAACAATCCCCGATAAATTTGCTGGGGAGGGACCTTATGAGTAAACTTAACATGACCATATCATTTAACGAAGGAGGAATAGTGTGTTCTACACCCGGGATATGCCCCTTGCGTGCAATGCTGGTAGTGCAAGCCTACACGACCACACAGGAAATACGAGGGCTGCCACAAAATGAAGAGATGTTCATTGAAGGGCTAAAAACTTTGGCCCTTATAGTTCCAGAGCTAAAAAGCATGGAGTGGAGGATCCCAGCAGAATTCCTCTTCCGCCCCATAGTGTGCCCAAATGCAGCACAAGGATCAGTGGTATCGTTGGATTTGCACGCTGTGCAGGTATCAACGAAACGGATCGCTGTGATTGGAATGGACAGAGAAGGATGTGAGTGGCGCACCGTGCTATGCACAAACGCCAACCTCGCCCTACGCGAGGTAACAGATGAGGATCTCTTTCTAGACACAGAAGCAGATGGTGAGATAGTAATGGAAATAGCGATGCCCTGCGACATTTTGATCCAAGCTAGAGAGATCCCCGTCCAATTGATGGCAGTGGTAGGAACACCACCGTCATTTTTTGATGACGACATGAGACTAGTACCAAACAAATTATGGACAGCAGGCCCCCATGATGTAGGGCTGTTGCATGGAGTACAACCTGTGATAATAAAACTAAAGCAGGGAGCTATCTTGCCCCGAGTTAAACAGTATCCATTGTCCCGTGAGGCTGAAGAAGGGATAAAAGAAACGATAAATGCACTACTAGTACAAGGGATAATAGTGCCTTCAAACTCACCATGTAACACATGTATCTATCCAATCAAAAAAGCGAAAGGGGGGTCTTGGAGGATGATACAGGACTTACGCCCCCTCAATGATGTAATACAGAAAGAGTTCCCTCTAGTCCCGAACCCTGCATCAATACTATGCAGTATCCCAAAAGCAGCATCACATTTTACAGTAGTGGACTTGAAAAACGCATTTTTCTCAATACCCCTGGCGGAAGAGAGTAGATATCTTACAGCGTTCACACTGGGGGGAAAAAGATATGAACACTGCAGACTGCCACAGGGATACTGTGAGAGCCCGAGCATATTCAACCGCATATTGCATGAAGACTTGGGAAACCTATCAGTAGAGAGTACGATTATTCAGTACGTAGATGATTTATTGGTGTGTGCACAAGATGAAGCAACATGTAGAAAAGATTCAACAACGCTCCTGACTTTACTGGCCAACAAAGGATACAAGGTAGACAAGGAGAAGTTACAGTATTGCCTAACTGAGGTCCTATACCTGGGACAGCTCATATCAAAAGATGGAAAGAGAATAATTTCCGACAGGGTGGAGGCAATAAGGTCAGTAGGAGAGCCCACGACAGTGAAGGACATGCAGAAATTTTTAGGTATGTGCAATTATTGCCGAGCATGGATACTAGACTATGCAGCATACACCAGGCCCCTCCTACAAGCACTAAAAGAAGCACAACAGGAGAATGGAAAAATAAAATGGTCAGAAGAAATGAGCATATCGTTTCAATCACTGAAAGAGCTAATTTCAAGCGCTCCAGTACTAGCAAACCCTGATTATGGACACGAATTTTACCTATTTTCCCATTGCAAAGGCACACTTATGACAGCAGTACTGACACAAAAAACATCCTTAGGACACAAGCCCCTGGCGTACTATAGTGGCACTTTGGATGCCGTGATGCAGGGTCATTTCGCGTGCGAACAATCGCTCGCAGCAGCCGCATTCGCGATTGAGAAAAGTGCCACAATAGTAATGGGATGCTCTGTAACATTGTTTGTGGAACACTCATTATTTGCAATACTTGAGAGATCAAAAAGCACGCTGACCACACAGCGGGCAACAGCATATGAGATCATATTGTCCAGCGCCAACATCCACATAGTGAGATGTAAAACAGTGAACCCCGCCACATTTATCACAGAAGCGTGCACATTGGAGGATATGCAAAATCACGACTGCACAACCCACACAGGAGAAGGAGGGGAAGACACAGTGGTCTGTGAAAACGCTCTCAGCGAGGGGGAAGTGTACTTTGTGGATGGATCTGCATCAATTGACATGGACACGGGAGAAAAACACGTTGGCATGGCGGTAGTGAGATTAGAGGAAGGTGAGTTGGAAACATTAGTACAGTACCGCCTCCCGTCGCATTACTCTGCACAGGCAGCAGAACTGATTGCGCTCATAGAAGCACTACATGCAGCGAAAGGCTGTGCAGTAACAATATACACAGACTCAGCTTACATGACAACGACAGTACATGGAGGTCTAGCAAGATGGGGCCGTAGGGGATTCAGACGGGCAGACGGAACACCAGTGCAGCATGCAGAATTGTTAAAAGAATTAATTGAGGCCCTACAAAACCCTACTGCTGTAGCAATAGTGAAGTGCCAGGCCCATACATCCAATACAGACGTTGTGTCTTTAGGGAACGCGGCAGCGGACGCTGCCGCCAAGGAGGCTTCCTATTTTCAGAAATACGACACAGGTGAGTTCATAATTAAGAACACAACAACCGAAGAACTGCCAGAAGGGTACAACATGATGTCCTTATCACAAATACTAGAATTGCAGGAAGGAGTTAGTGCAGAAGAAAAACTAACGTGGACAAAACGGGGATGCAGCCAATCAGGAACAGACCTAGTATGGCGGCAAAATAACTCAGGGAAAGTGGTAATGCCACTACAGTTACTAGAAGTAGCATTTCAACAGCTGCACTTCCCCGCACACAACACTAAACAGCACATCGCAGCAGAAATACAGGAAGAATGGTTTGTGCCCTGTCTCCAGGAGCATGTGTCTCGATTGGCAATGGAATGTCCAACGTGCCAAATATACAACTCAGGAATGACGTTACGCACACTCCGGGGAACAATTCCCAAACCCATTGGCCCCTTCAGAGAACTGCATATAGATTATGTAGACATGGGAGAAAGGTGTAATGGCGCGCGGTACATGATCGTGGTTGTGTGCCCGTTTTCAAGGTGGGTGGAAGCAGGACCTTGTGCGCGACCTGATGCTAAAAGCGCCGCCAAGTTCCTAGTAAGGGAAGTGTTCCCGCGCTGGGGAATTTGTGACGTGATTCGCTCAGATAACGGCTCTCACTTTGTGAATGAACTCTTCAAGGAAGTGACCACATTACTGGGTATAAAACACAAATTATGTTCGATTTATCATCCCCAAAGTAATGGCGTAGTGGAAAAGATGAACGGCCTGTTAAAGGGCAGGTTATCAAAACTATGCTTCTCATTGAAGAAGAATTGGATTTACTGCCTACCACTAGCGCTATTTGAACTCAGAAATCAGCCAAGCAAAGACCATCATTTGTCCCCACACGAGATCGTGACTGGGAGACGAATGAACACAGCACACTCTCCACTGCGCGAACACTCAGATGCTCACAGAAGCGCTGCGATATTGGGAGACGAGTTCACAGACTATCTAAAAGAATTAACAAGGGCAGCGCGCGCAATATCAAAGCAACTCTCCCCACCCTTCACTAGAGAAGAGGGAAACATAACAGGACCTGTCACGGAACCAGAGCAACAGCTACAGCTGATGCCAGGGGACTCAATTTATGTCAGAAGCTTTGTGCGTCGATGGAATGCACCACGATTCAATGGCCCATACGAAGTAATATTGTGCACGCCCACAGCGGTGAAGGTAAAGGGCTTGCGGTACTGGGTGCACTTAACCGACGTACGAAAAGCATACAGCAATGTACACGAGGAGATAGATGAGGAGGCACAGACAACAGCAAACGATACAAATGAGTAGGATGCCTGAATATCGACTTGCGTGAGTGTGTGATTTAGCACTGGACTTGAATGGAATAATGTCAGCGCTGGAATTGAATGAATAAAAGACTGACAAGGAGCTTACAAAAATGAGTGTGGGGGATCTCCTTTTTATAGTATCCTGTTGAGTGTTATGTAATTAATGAAACAATAATATTATAACGTGTATATACCCTTGTCTGTGAATACCCCTCCCCCACATCCCCACCCGCTTCCATTCCCCATCAAATGTATTGGCACGGATGGTGCCAGCAAAAAGTTTACATGCATGTACTTAATGCACTTTTATATCTCAAACAGGAGCTTCCATGGCATCTAACGGGCAGCCTGCAACGGATAGAATTAGTAGAATGAGAGAATTAGTATATGAGAGATGTAGATATTCGTATGAGTGTGGATTATCAATATGTATTACATTGTTTTTTATGATAATGTTCGGCCTGGTCACATATTGGTTTGTAGCGTTCATCTCTATCGAGATGTACGAGGGGGGAGGGAGTAACAACACTACTGGACCAATTAACAGTACCACCGGGCCCAATGCAACTGCAGGGGTCGATACCAAGGAAGGCGATTTTTTGATATGGGACGGAACTAAACTTGTGTGGGGGTATCATACCACACCATCCAGTGTTTTGCCCTCACAAAGAGAAAAGCCACAGGGTGGAATACAGAGCAACACAGTGGCTCCACCAGGGGTATCCACTTACAATGCCCACAGTCTCAATGACCGAAACCCGTCTGCCATATCATGGTTGTATAACACCCCCACCAGCCAGCTTGCCCCCACCCCAGAAAACAATCTGCCAGATAACGTCAGGAAAGAAAACGATAAGCTACTAGCAATGCACGAAATACTATATGAGGAATGGGACCAGGGGGGCGGGAATGAGAGAGGGGGGTCTAGTTCATCCACTGCACAGGGGGGTGGGAAGTACATCAGTAACAAGAACAACAGACGAAAGAGAGGAGCAGGGAGGAGGAAGTACGATGAGTACTATGGGCTAGGTCTAGATGAGATGGAAGACCCACGACACCCCCATCAAACAAATAAGTGGTACGCAGACATGAGTGCCACAGCTAAACAGACAACAAACGAGAGCTGTTATGTCTGTTCCCTCATCCCCCATGCATCAGGTACACCCAAAGTGTTGTTACCCAAAGAGTTGCCTATTGTGGATGCCCAATGTCTCCTTCATCTTACACTGTGCAGGATTAAGAACACCTTCCAGGCACACAAAGTGACTTTTCAAATGCTGCAGAACGAGAAAACGTGTTACCCAAAAACAGCAGGAGTGGTATGTTTGAAAGAACCATTTTTTGTCATAAAAGGGACACTTTTTTCCGACAACAAGCGAAAGGATGAAGAAGTACTGTGCA
This sequence comes from Ambystoma mexicanum, assembly GCF_040938575.1. Lineage (NCBI taxonomy): Eukaryota > Metazoa > Chordata > Amphibia > Caudata > Ambystomatidae > Ambystoma > Ambystoma mexicanum. The sequence goes on from NC_090928.1 coordinate 849,545,945, forward strand.
AAGCAGAAGCACTAAGAGGTGTGGCGCCGGACAAATTGCAGTGGATAGAGGAGACATGTACACCAGTATGGAGAGAACACATTTCAAAACTAACTTGGGTAACTGCCATTGAAAAACCGTTCAAACTGCAAAGCGAAATGGACTACAAACTGTGCTTTAAAGTAGAAGGGAGAACCCCCATGGGAACAAACAAGAACTGCAACAAGACCCTCACCATCCCAGACCTAAGGAAAGGGACAGCGGCCCTGATGGACACGTACTGGGTGTGCGGCAAACAGGCATATCTACACCTCCCCCAGTCATGGAGTGGCAGCTGCTCAATGGCCACTCTACACTCAGCCCTAATGGTGATACCAGAAAGCCACGTCGATGGGACACAGGAATGCATGCAGAGTGTGGCTCAACCAACTGCAGAGACACAAATATATGTCCTGTCTTCTGGAAGCAAGGGAGAAGTGCTGACCCGTAACAAACGAGCATCAAATTACATATCAAAGGCATCATCCGAACTATTGGCTCAGATCCCAGACAAATATCGATTATTCAGCTCAGCAGAAACATTTTTTGCCTCACTCGTCTCAAGTGTCCAAGCAAGGGCAAACGCAAAATGGCTCCAGATAACACGTTGGGAATTGATTCAGCTGGCAAACGACACTGAAGAAGGATTCAATATCATTAAAGTGGAACTAAGAGCTTTACGACTAATGACCATGCAAAACAGGTATGTCTTGGACCTGTTGACGGCGATGGACGGTGGTGTTTGCCGAAAAATAGGAAGTGCCTGCTGCACTTTCGTACCTTCTGAAGACGCAGAGAATGGCTCCCTAACCCATGTGATCGAAGCAGCCCACAACCTGGGAGAAAAAATGAAAATAGAAGGCGGAGCAGAAGCGAGTACATGGTTCGACAACCTCTTCTCCTGGGTTCCCTCATGGCTTGGAACAACTGTGAAATTTTTAATACCAGCTGTTGTGTTCATCCTCCTACTTTTTTGCCTGTGCCAGGTGGGTCTTCGAGTTTGTGCTAACGCAGTACCAAATGGTGCAATGATGATGGTGACAATGGGCAACTCACACGGTACAATAAAAACGATGCAAGAAGCACAAGTACAAACAGGGATAGATAACCCGCCCAGGTACCAACTGGTGCCTATATACCACGATTAAGATATTGTAGATAAGTTATGGCACACCACCATCAAAGAGCCCCGTATACTAGAATGGTATGAGGAAGTTTGGGTAGATTTGGAAGGAGATGGTGGGTGCATCTATCTAATGTGTACCCCAGATGAATATGCCCGGAGAGGTGAGAGCTTAAGGGGGGTGTGCAGAGCATGGATGCCCATCAAAGGAACTCCTGCATGGGATGAGGCGGTGATGGACGAGGCCGAATGTAGGAGAATAGAAGATTTAAAGAATTTGTTACTTTAGTAACGAAAGGGGGGAAATGTAGGGGAGGACTGGTCCAAGAGACCCCCCCTCGCCTACGCTTTCTCCCCAGGTGAGGACTATGGGTCCATTGGGCGTCCCCTCATGCCACCCGGGCCCAGGTGGTGGAGGGTTCACCCACTGGAAACATTGCCCGCACGTATTAATTGCCCACATGTGTTAAAATTTAGTTAGGCCTAGAAACCATTTTGTCTGGTAAAGATGGTGTGAGCTCAGCGCACTGTAGCGCGGCCCCCACCCTTGGAGGGTTTCAGTCATCATTGTTGCCGCAGCACCCTGGCAGATCCGCTGCGAGCACGTTCCCACGAACAAGACGGACATGAGCTAGTATAATACATTAACATTGTAACAGTTCACCTCCCGCAGTGTATCTTCGTTCCCAGCATGACCCGGCCAGCAGGCCTAGGCAAATGAATAGAACAGTAAAATGGTCGATTATATGCCAGACAATCTTTGTATATTAATGCTGAGACTACTTGCAAAGGATGCTTTTCTCTCATAAAACCCCTTATATTACAAAAGCCTGTAGGATGTATAATTACAAAAGATCATGCCCCCATGATATGAGCGATGGTGAGCATATACCATTGCAGTTGGGTACTAATAATAACGGCACGCACCAGGAATACGTGTATGACTGGAAAACGCACACCCCATGGGGCTCGCGCCATAACTGAACTAATGCTGCTAGAGGACACACGAAAGATGAATGTAACCATACTGAGGGCCCATGTGAAGGATGCACGAAAAGGCGCATGTCATGTGTGCATGTCCAGGCCCCACATGTACCACCACCATCACGAACAAGTGGCGGGTTACTTTCTATGTTTTCCACCAACCCTAACTCTACCTCACTTACTGCAAATATATATGCATATAACTAAATACTGTACGTGTTAGAACATAAATGTATGAATAAGGTACTCAGACTGGTTATAATCAAGACACATCCAGCAAAGTTTAAATGCATGTTTTGTAATGTTTTAAATAAGTATTATAGAGTGTTCAAATGTTTGTGATGTCTTTACCTAAACCGGCAACACACGAGGGAGATACCTTTGTGAAATACGCGCAAGGCCATTCCCCCTCCCACCCAGCGAGGGCTGCCAAGGCATGAGAGCAGAGACCGCGCCGCGCTGCGTTACCTCCCCCAACTAGGCTGGAGCCGCTTGAAAGACTTGTAACCCCCTCTGTAGCACCCAAGGCCACCACCCGCCACCTGCATTATTTACAGCACAGCAATAAACCTCTGCCTGAACGCACGCGCCCCCTCGTAAACCTCACAACCCACCGGACCATCTCAGACTTATGGCCCTGTGCAATCAGGACACCCAACACTTTGACAACACACAGCGGAACATCCATAACAACTTCTAACAAGGCAGAAAGATATGTACCGCCCGTCCCAGGCCCCGAAGCTTAGCCCCTCGACCTATGACCCCGGTCAACGGGACACTGGTAACCATGTCCTGACGTATTACCTCCAGACCCCTCACAAGGTACATTCCTCTTATGTTGCATTAACCTGCTGTATAACCTATTGAAAGATTTACTAAAGGAGATAAAACCAGAATGTTTGAATGACTGCGGTGTGCACGACTTAGGGCTAACAAGTCAGGAAACGACATTCATCTCTGCCACTGGCCGCGATGGCCCCACAACACCGGCTGGATGAACTCTGCCACCCTGCCAGGCCCAGCCCAACCCACGAGGCTGCCCAATGACGTCTTCCAGCCAAAGCCAACCACATCACAGCAGCACCTATAGTTAGTCGTCGCCACCCAATCCCCATGAACTTGTACCCCCTATAGTGTGTAGGTTCTTATGACGTTTTTTGTAAATATATACGCCTGTCTTTGCTATTGTCAGACAGAGCGCTCTCGGAGTTTTGCAGAGTTCTTTGCATGCCCTATTCTGATTGATAAATTCCCATTTACGCTCACCCGCACTCTGTCTTGGCCTTATTCCCATCTCGGGAGAGTCCTTCATTGTCTCTCATTGCGGGGAGGATCGTGCTGTGTGGGGACGCTTGCCTTCACACGCTACCCAGAATTCATAAGCACGCTACTGACCCACCAGATAGATTCATAGTGACAGCCATGGATAGCGTATTACAACCATTGGGGAAGTATATCAACTTTTTCTTACAGCCTCTAATTCAGAAAACCTATACATACATTGGGGACACTACACATTTTCCACAGCTTTTTAGACAGGTTGCCTATTTACCCAAATATATCATGTTAACTGTAGATGTAAAGGGTCTATACAAGTCAATTCCATACAGCCTAGGTATGGAGGCAATAGAATGGTTCCTTCTCAATGAGGAATGCATGAAGACATCAAAGGAGTTTATCCAAATCCTACTTCAATTAATTTCAGGTGGAATCAATAGAATGGTTTCTTCTCTATGAGGAACGCAGGAAGACATCAAACAAGTTTGTCCTACTCCTATTTCAATTAATTTCAGCGAACTCCTACTTTCAATATAAAAATTAATCATACCTCCATATCTCTGGATCTTCGATGTGGGCAACTATGACCCCAACATATGCAAAATGTTTTATGTGTAAATTCGAGAAAGACCACATACTGAGCCACTCAGTGTGGCAGAACTATCTGAAATGTTGGGTATGCTAGATAGACAACATTTTTGCAGTGTGGGGAGGTACTTTGGAAAGTCTTGAGGGGTTTATCACTTACTGGAATATCATAGATTCCCGAATACAATTCACAACTGAAATATCAGTGAGCAAAATCAATTTTTTGGATGTAGAAATTACAGTAATAAACAATCAGTATTCTACCAATATTTCCCATAAAGAGACAGACAGGAGTTACATCGCCTAAGCTTTTACCAACCAAGTTTGATCAGAAATGTACCTTTTGTCAAGTGTTGTGGGTAAGAAGAATAGTGAACAATTCACAAGATTATGACAACCAGATTGCAGTTATGGAAAATAAATTCTTGTCCCAAGGATACAAGCCCGAAGAGATCAATGCATCTAAGGAACGACTCACAGACATCCAACATACCGATATTCTCTTGGAGCAACCAAAAGTGAGACATGCCCCAGGGTTGATATATGTCTCGAAGTATTCTATACTAATCCAGGAAATAAAATCAGTAATTCAAAAGAGTTACAGAACACTTACATGTGATTCACGTGTGGAACATTCATTCTGTTAATTCCTAGTTTTTGCATATAAATGTAGCCCTAATTTCAAAGACCGTTTGGTGAAATCTAGAACCACTAGAAAACTAGAACAAACAAAAAGTACTGGTACATTTCCATGTTTGCACTGCTTAAAACTAAGCTCAATGTGGTACATAACCCGAGATCGGGAGAGGAGATTAAGATACACAGTTTTGCCACTTATGACACAACTAATGTTATATACACCATAAAATGTCCCTGCAGAAAATATATTGTGGGACAGTCCACAAGACAATGCAAGCTCCGATGGAACGAACATTGATCATGTATCCGGATAAGAAATACAAACTCTGCAGTGGCTAGTCACTGGATTGAAAAGAGGCAGGACATCTCATAGATTAGTTTTCAAGTTGTGGAGGTGGTAACAAAGAAAGGAAATTAGGAAGATTTGGCACTAAGATTGTACCAAAGGGAAACATTTTGGACAGAGTGATTGGACTCTATGGCTCCTTATAAAGCAGCCTCCTTGGGCACTCAGGCGAGGTTCTTCAGTTAAGCTTTATTATAAGTTACTTCACAAGCTGTTATGGTGAACCACTGGGTCCCATCACACAGGCTGACTTCTCCCAACTGACTCTTACTAGAACCTTGATGCAGCATTCACACCCAAACGTTCCGCTGCAGCACACCAAGATGTTCTCAGCTCATCCTACACATGCATACATTGCAAGCACTTCACAACAGGCTCCTATTGGGATAAATGAAGACATTTAATTTGTGTGCTATTTGTGAAGCTACCACTGTTTTTGGGACTGAATACTTTGAACAGTATGATGTTGAATTGACAGTTTAGTCAGATGGATGTGAAATGGCAATCTGTTCGTAAAATGATTGGGTATAAATAGACTGGCATTGCCATCAGACCATATGAAGCTTTGAAGATGATATGTGTTTTAGGAACTATACACTGATTTGAATATGAGGGGCAACAATGGATCTCTTTACACTGAATGATACCTTGATGCACGTCACATGCTCACTACAATGTATTGATGATTTATGTTAAGAAAGGGTTGGATGATTAAACTGACTGTGTATTAAGGTCACCACCGTTTCTAAAAATGATGGCGTCAAACTTGAGTACATTTTGAAAAACTTAAAATGTCATTTGGGTTTTAAATGGAGTACTGATTCTGATCGACAATGTGGGTGATTACTGGAAACAAAGTATGTTTTTAAGGTGTTAAAATACACATCATATATTTAGTTTTATTCCTGGTTCAGTTATGATTTCTAAAAAAAAGCTTGGGTGTTTAACCCGACTGTACATCAAGGTTGTCTACAGTATTAGGTTCTACGAAGTGTTTGTTATGAAGTTCCTGTCTGTAAGTTAAAAAACGCATGATGTCATTGCGTAGCCGACATTGCACACGTTTGACGTCGGTGCGTGGATGACATTACTGTCAATGCTACAAACATAACTACAGCAGGTAGGTTGCAGACGTAAGGGCTGCCACCTTGACTGCTCCGAGTTCATACTTGTGTTAAGCCTAAATACACTAAAGGGGTAAGATAGAAATTAAATTAAAGAGAACTATATATGATCATCAGTGACTTTGGAAAGAAGATGGTAAACAGTTTTGTTTCAATGTCATATCTTGCAGAACAACATCTACTTGTATACTGTCTTCATGTAAGAGCAGGTGAAATACAGGTGATATAGGAAGATTAGTTTCGATTTGTCAGGTTACTTACATATGGTTAACTTTCGTTTTTTCTTATTTTTTCTCCATAGTTGATTCTTGGGATGAGCTACACAAAGGTTTCAGAGAATCTTTATGTTAAATAGATTTTTGGATCATGAATTTCTTACAATGAACTAACAATCATATTTTGTGTTTTTCCATTTTTATATTTATTTTTGGTGCACTGAACGAAGGCTCTAGCCCTGAAGACGGAAAATGTCCAAAATCCATTGGCCAATATCGACTTGTATATGAAAACTGCTTCACTCAATAAAACAGTTTTTTAAGAAAATCCGTTTACATTGATAAAGTATATAATTTAGACACTACGGATTGGATGTTGACTTGTGATAATATGTGGTAACATATCAGCTCTAATTGAGCAGAGCGAGAGCACATGGTTTTTGAAGGGCAACTTTGGAATTTGGTTTTGTAATAGTTACTCTAGTGCCTAGAGATGTACCATTGTGTTCTGTCTAATATTTAGGAATTATATGCAAAGATTTGAGTATCTATATTTTTTGCTGAAATATAAGTGTGGTTCCCACCTATTCTTTATGTTGTGGGCTCAAATACAATGCGATTCAGGACTCTCCCAAAATATAGTGCACAAGAAAGACCAACCACTGTTCAAGGGATATGCAGGAAACTGGTAATCAGTGGTGTCCTTGTACTCTTTTAGTATGAATTGGATTGATGATGCTAAAGAGGTAGGTAAGTCAAAGGTAAGACAAAAAAGTGTAAGTGTGTGAAAACCTGCAGAAAAAACAGGAGAGGTTTTAACAATTGAGAAAACGGAAGGGATAGGCAAAGTATGAGCAAGAAGAATTGCAGGGAAAACCTCTCCACCATGTTTACAAAAATAATAAAAGCAGTCCATTTATCATGAAAAAGAGGTTGTTAGAAATGTTCGGCACGTTGCCAAAGCGTCACAGTCAAAATGTTGTAATGGAACCCCCCCCTTCCCCAAAGAAAAAGGCTTTTAAATTATCGCAACACAACACATTCAAACCACTGTATCCAGAGACGGTTTAGTGCACATTTTGTATTCACTTGTTAGGGGAGAAGGGCAAACCCATAACACATTTCACAAAATGCAGGGTTGGCAACCCCATTTCTCTCTTTGGGAAACTGCTTGGGGCCTCATTTACGTTGAGGTGGAAAATCTGGCACTTCTGCTGCTAATTCTATGCGCTTGCAATACCTGGATGATTCTAAAGAATATTCAGTGCATAATACAATGTTAGGCACGGGTAACTGGGTGAACCTCACATTATTCAACAAAATCCAACATGCACACATTCACACATGACCGAGCAAAGTAAGGATGGATGTCAAGAAAATATACACAAAGGCTGACATTCCAATGGAATATGGCAGATTGCTCCTGCTTTTCCAGGTGAAACCAATGAATGCACGTATATATATATAATAGTGATGTCATGTAGATGCATGCAGGCATAAATAGTGGATTTCCTGCCGTAGTTCCCACTATGTGTGAATAATCCAATCCAGAATAGTGTGGATGCGGGAAAACCCACAATATTAATGTTTCTGCAGTCAACCTGCATCGGCATCCATGCTGCACTTTGATCAGAATACCCCTCTAACAGTACATCTGGCTTCTGGTGACAACATATAGCTTATTCCATTGTAGTGACGTAACTGTTAGCCTTTTAAGTGAATGTGTTGATTATTACTAGATTTACCAAACCTACTTACCATCATAGAGGTATCTTGCCATTGCACTCTTATCAAGAATAATTCCTTTCATAATATCACATTTCTGTATAGTGGTTTATGCCAGATTATTCCCTCTTCTAAAAGCTGGAAATCTAGGTGTTATGCTTACCCAATTCCATGGGTTCCCTGCTAAATATTAAAGAAGACTTCTCGGATAATATAGGCCTATCCTCTGACTGGTGACAAAGAACATTTTTCAGTATTATCGGCATCAAGATCTAAAGGTCTGCCATTTGAAGTGAGTCTGAAGAGGCTAATGAGCCCTCGAAACGAGCAGAAGCTCCAGACCTAGCTTTATGTCTGAGTCATCATTGTTCAAGATCACAATCTTCTTGCACAGTAATGAATCAATCAATCAATCAATCTCATCAGTAGAACCAGAGCAGACAGCACTAGGCTACCTGCCCATAAACTGAGCTCCAGCTCATGAATTGGATACTTTAAATACAGTTTTGAAGCGATCTGTGTGATCATGTCTTTACATTTTGGAAATGACAATTCAGTCATCAGAGTGGACCAAGCATTATTCTGTAGATTAATGGAGCTAAAGTGGTCTGTACCAGAATACTAAAAGAAGTTGATGCCATGCCTTGGTGGCCTTCATATCTCAATGAACTTTATAAATGCAATAGAAAATCATATGGGTGGATCTGAATTAGCTGAGGTGTGGTTGGAAAGCGTACTGTTGGGGCAACGTACCATGGAATTTGTTCTTGCTGGAAAGGCATACAACAAGGGTATGAGGGCTCACAAACTCTAATTGAATTCTTGTGCCAACCTTTCTTTCGTATGTTGCTGAAGCTGATACATACTGACACGCTGAGCTTTCCACATTACTCACCGATGACAAGCCCGAACGAATTCCAGAGCTGGTATCACTTCTTATGCAGGAACGGTTTCATAAGATTCTGACACATTTTTTTAAAAATAAATCTGAGGATGTGAACTTCATCGTCTGGTTGAAGTACATGGATATGGTCTCAATAATGTTGCAGTTCACTCGAGCCCAACACAATGGTATATGGGACCTCCATCTTCACTCTTTCAGTCAGATGTTTCCATGCTTCAAGCAGTATGACCACCTTAACTATTGAAGATGGTGTCCGATATTTTTAACTGACATGCACCAACTTCCAGATGCCGCGTCATTAGAGTTTCAAAAGGGCAATTTTGTTGTCAAGGGATCAAATCAAACCTTCAACCAGGTTGATCCTGACGAAGCCATGGAGTAGATAAATGGCACAGGAAAGAAAGTCGGTGGAATCAGCACTGTGCAGAAGGACATATATCAGATAGCACCCATGCAGTGTCCAATCTATGTCTTGGAAGTACACTTCTTGACCATGAAGCTGCCAAGTCATGATAAAAGCGTGAAAATGATGATGATAGTGACTTGGCATCAATCTTCCAGTGGCTCAATGTGTTTTATACTGTTACACACCCAGAGTCATTTCAAAACATTGCAACAAAAGATATTGCAACAGATTTAATCCAAGACTCGCTACTTCGTGCCAAAGAGCTTGGAAAAGAGGAAACAGATTACTTTGTCCAAAAGAGATTGATTATATCAGAGCAGCATGAAAAACCATATGTTTCATTCCGTGCAATCCTCAAGAAGAATACCGCATCAGCGATTGCCTAAAACATGAACTTCGCCCAGATCTTTTGTCACTTACAGAAATGAATGGTACTGGGAACAAGTCAGTTCTGCCTAAAACATGAACTTCTTCCAGATCCTTTGTCACTTACAGAAATGAATGGTACACTCCGCACTGTGAACAAGTCAGTTCTGGCAGATGTGACAACAGAGGAATAAACTGTCCTGAATCTGTTGAACTTCACAAAACTTCATCCTGTTCCATCATTGACGGACAAGCACTTGTGGTAGCTCTGCGAAAGCCCAGCAATGCACTAACATTCAGATATCTGGCTGACACGTCGGTTAGAATAGTACCGAAACTAGGTTTTAGCTACCAATGTATAGCTGTTGTGTATGGGGATGAGACAATCAAGGGTACTATCAGAAAACGCCATATCAAATCCACTCGAACAATTGGAATACTTATTGATGGTCGAGATGTGCCTCTTCCAAAGAACTGGAACAACTATATATCAATGGCTGATAATAAAGCTGATCTAGCAAATCTGTTGTCAAATGAATTGTGTTCACAAGCACCAGACAAAGAAATTGTAGTTGCAGCAGCGTTCAGTACTAGGGAACTTGAGGTTGGGTCATCAAAAGGGACAACTGATTTAAATGTGCTGAAATCAACACACAAATAAGCTGACACAAGGCTGGTGTTGCATACTGTGCAGCACCAGTTTAGGAGAGTAGTTGTGTCATTCCAGGACCCTAATGTTCTCCTGCTTTTGGTTTCCCACTTTGACCTAGCACAATGCAAACATCTTTGGATGATGTCAGGTACATCAAAGAGACAATGGGCCTCATTACGACCCTTGCGGAAATGGAAAAATGATGGCGGAAATGCAATACCGCCATCGAACACCGCTCGTTGCGATCATGACCCGTCACCGTAAAGTACGATGCCATTAGCGACACCGCAGTGAACGGCAACGCTAACTGCACCAAGTACGCGCACGCGCGCCTTGCAAAACCGGAATCACCGCCATGGCGCAACGGTACGCGAATTCTGACCCTAGCGGACATGTACTGAACGCCATCAAGCACGTCGTAAAGTACCATTCCGCCATGGCGAGAAATACGGCATCGTGAACCAACCGTAAATGGCCCACTGAGTGCCTGTACTCCACTCCCTGGCCACATTGCACAACTCCTGGCAGGCGCAATGTACTCACACTATGCAACCAGTGAAATCTACAATTCACCCATGCATGCCAACGTAGAAAAGCATGCAGGGGCTCAAAGCGCCCCGTGAGTGGGCATCCATGTACGGCATGTCACCATAGCCGTACTGACGCAGCACAGGCATGTGAAGGTACAACACATCAAAAAGAAAATCAAGAACACATGACACAAAACAACAGTAGTCCCCCATCGCTTGCCACCAGCGCAAGGCAACATCCAAAACAGCATCCTGAGGGGGATTGCACCAGCCCTGTACTCTTGCCAGTAAACAAACCAACCATCAGCAGAAGCATGTACCACACAAGTTGGCAGAGTGACTGAGCAGCCAGGCTCATCCCAAGAGGGGCCGATGGGAGCTGCAGGGCACAGATGGCATCAATACAGAAGCTATTCCAATGGACATGACCCCAGTCCCCCTCCAACAAACGCACGCAAACACAGTCACCTGTGACCAGCCACATTCTGAACATCCCATCATTCCACCAATCGACCTGGCTGACAGGCACCAGTCGGCCAAAAGCCAATCCCCCGCCCCTGAACAGCACATCATGTAAACAGTCACAATGGCAGCCCCTATCCGTGACCATACTGTGCTACGTAGGCAAACGCGGCCAGTACTGTACCACACAACTCAACTCAGAAGGCGGAACACAATGCAGATCATCTCGCAATACATACCGCCACAAAGCGAAAATCGCCACATCACCTGCAAAGAACAACGCAACACGACAAATATCGGAATACAATTTAAATGCACATCCAAATGACAAAGGCCCCACAGCAATTTGCAAAATAACACCAAAACAACCATCATCACCGAGGGCTGCATCTGCAATAATTGACCAGCTTCCACTTGTGTGACGCCCTGTACCATCATGGCACACAGGGCCTACATCAACGTTCCAAAAGGCAACATGGAAGCGGCAAGAACCGCAGGTCCGTCCCATGAGGCAGGCACTAGTCGAGCTGAAAGGCCGAAATGTTGCACCTAGCCACCAGTACAGCGTAAGGGCATGTGGCCCATTGGCGATCGTCCCATAAGATCGAAATGGTGCTCCACTGATTCACCCGAAGCTGCAGGAGTCGAGAGTAAAAACCATCTGGAGGAGTGGCGTAGAGATGGCATCTGCAATAGGGCAGGAGATACCTGTCACCCAAAAGAAACACAAATTAACCGATTGCATTACGGGACTCATGATGCATTACAATCTTCATTCAACACACCAAATCCACACCCATATGCATGCTAGCCCACTCCAAAGGAATATACACACCCCTAAATCAGTATCGAATCATAACGAAATCAATCGAGCTAAATACACCATTGGCAACGTCGGTTACTGTGCATGCGTCCGTCAAGATAGAACCCATGACATGGGATTAGTAACGTGCCTAGACACAAGTGTATGAAGGCGCGTCGAGACAGGGAGGATCCGACAAGGGCAGATAGACGTATGTCCCACTATGGCAGCCTTGCATCACATAGCGCAGGGGAAGGGGAGTGATTCAAAAAACCCATGTACATGGCAGACCCTAAACGGAATCATCAGTCCATGCATCCATTCATCATTCCCTCATCCCGCAATGAAAACGCATGAATATTCACTCACATTATATGTGAAACTTCCATCGCGTCTGTGCGTAATGCAGTCCGCAAAAACCACTGTGCCCCTGGCCGGATCTGTAGTGTTGTGAAGCAAGATGGATTTGGGAACGTCCTGCCTTATCGTCCACTACGCTATTGCGCATCCCATTCAATTCATATCATTCATTGCCTGCTCGTTATGGGCCATGTCCCAAGGACATTCTACAATAGAACGTTACATTTCCAGCCAGACCTGTGGGCGTATCCTCGCCGCTACTTCAAAACCAAAAATGCTGGCCTTCGAATTCCTCACTTGCAACATTACGTCGAAAAGGCTTCTGTGAACGCTTGCATTCACAATTACATCAATGTAGTGCGGCTGTGTGTCATGATGCTAACTGGCTGCAATCACAAATGGGACGCCACGCCCGTCGGTGAAGTACGTTACTGTGCTGCATGAGGGTCGGCCATCGATCGAGCCCTACATACCACTGACTCTTCACAGGTATGTAAGCGGCTGCAATCATAGCATGTGTAACAATGGGAGCATACCATGAAAATCAGTCAAAGTACATCACACTGCCATCGGGATTTGATACATGATTCCAATCCCAAGATGCCATGCGGCCAAATGCAGCCTTACGTGCGGGACGTGCTCGGCCAGAAGGGATAGCATCTGCCACAGAATCATTCAATCAGCACAGGTGGAGGCCATACAGGCCGACAGCACATATATAGCAGACCCAAACCCCTCCCACAACCACTCCCACTCCAAAATGCTACCGGCAGGACTAGCGATGTTGGGCCTGGGGGACCAGATAGCACTGCAAGTGCTACAACTACAAGAAGACGACGAACAACAACAGGTACAACAACCGGGCGCACAGGGGAGACGGAGGAGAAGGAGGAGGAGGAGGGCAAGGCAGGGTCAGCAAGGCCCACAAGCACTGCCACTACCACCACGCAGGCGGCCCGCAATCCCACGCCTCCGAGCCGATCCGTTCAACCTCACTGCTGAGCAGATCCACACCCTCTACCGTTTGGACCGGGACACCATAATCGCCATTGTGGACATGACACATGCTGACCTCGTGAGCATGATAGATAGCCCAACCGCCATCCCACCCCTACTGAAGGTGGTGTCTGCACTCCACTTCCTGGCCACAGGCACCTACCAGCACACAGTGGGACAGTTGCATGGCATTTCACAGCCACTGTTCTCACGGACACTCTTCCAAGTGCACGATGCCCTCCTGAAGCACGCCGACGACCACATCACACTACCACGCACGTACCAGGAGATTACCAACGCAAAAGTGGGATTCCATGCACTTGGCGGCATCCCGGGTTGCATTGGTGCCATCGACTGCACCCATGTTGAATTGGTTGTCCCACATGCCATGGAGGTCCAGTACCGCAACCGGAAACAATTTCATTCAATCAATGTGCAAATGGTGTGTGACTCCAACAAGATATTTACGCATTGTTGTGCCAGATTTCCAGGATCTACCCATGATTCTATGGTCCTGAGGAACACAAGAATACCACGCTACATGGAGCGACACGCAGGGCACAGATCCTGGCTACTCGGTGAGTCTCATTCCATGCATGACATCGTGGCCCATTTGATGCGTCAATGACCTTGCAGGAGGGGGGGGGGGCTACTTAACACTATCATTCCACTGACACCCTTTATTCGTCTCATACAGGTGATGCCGGGTATCCACTGAAGAGATGGCTCCTTACACCAATCCGGAACCCACAGAACGAGCATGAGGAGGACTACAACCATGCCCACTCACGTACCCGTGTGGTCATTGAACAGGCATTCGGCCTACTGAAGGCTCGTTTCCGCAGCCTCAGCAGGTCTGGCGGGGCACTCATGTACAGCCATGAGAAGGTTTCTAAGATGGTCATGGCATGTGTCATGCTGCACAACATGTGCATACGTAGGAATGTGCCCATGCCCCCTGACGCTGTACTGCATGCACCTGAAGATGATGATGATGATGAGGGTGGGGATGTGGAGGCACCTCAAGGAGTCCATGAGGCACAGGATGCACGTGCAATCCGACAGAGCATCATAGATGCATGCTTCTAGCAACCACGCATGGTGCCTATTACACGGAAAGGGGACCTGTGGCACTGTGTGTGTGTAGTACAGGCACATTGTGGACTGTACGCCTATGAAGGCCTCGTACGCAAATATCAATGTCCACACATGTCATTGGATGATTATGAGATGCTGTATTGTTAATGTGATTTGATTTATACACCCTATGGACCCGCCACCCAGTGAAGCCCAACACACCCCCTCCACCCTACTACCTCCCCCCCCAACACCAGTGTCCAAATATGCATGCTGTCCGTGGTTGGACGCTATTGCAAGCCCCCTCTACGGGTATCAGGGGCACCCCTGCCCGTGGAGCGCAGGTTCCTGCCAGATCTGCGTTGGGGGCTGCCCTGGACGGAACTTGCCACGGATGATGTCTCTGCCTGCTCGCGTCCATGCATGTCTCTGAGGGTTTGTGAGAGCTCCGAGAGCACACGGCGCACAGCAGCAAGTTCAGCACAAACGTCTTTGGACGTCGCATGCAGTTCCCCCCTCAGGCTCTCGGTGCTTTTCTCCATTTGTGCTCTCAGGCTCTCGGTGCTTTTCTCCATTTGTGCTCTCAGGCTCTCGGTGCTTCTCTCCATTTGTGCTCTCAGGCTCTCGGTGCTTCTCTCCATTTCTCCCCTGAGGCTCTCACTACTTTTCTCTATTTGTGCCCTGAGTGTCTCGGTGGATGTTTCCATGGCTGCCCTGGAACCCCCGCATTCATTTGCATGGTCCTTGAGTAGCGTGGACACTTCCTGCTGTTGCTCGATCAGCAGGTCGAGGGACTGTTGCCTCTGCTGGGCCATGGACATTTGCGGTGGTGTGACAGGGGGGCTGCTCAACACATGTTGCCTTGGCACAGGACTTGTGGGGGTTGGCCAGTCGTCGTCTTCAGGGTGCCCCTGCGTGGTTTCGTCATGGTGTAGGGGATGGAACATGCAGGGGGATTGGGAAAGGTCATGGATGGTACCTACGTCGCCAGCACTGTTTTCCGTGTCGGAGCATGCTGGCATGACAGCTGTGTCACCTATGGTGCTGCTACCACCAGAGGCAGTGCCTTCAGATACGTTCTTTGGGGGGACCTGTGGTGCTGGGGTTGTGGACTTGCTGGCTGCTGGGGTGCCTGTTGCAGTCCCCTCCAGTGTGCTGCCACTTGATTCCTGCTGCTGCCGTGTCTTGATCCTTGCACCTGAGGTGGAGGCTCTTGGGACGTTGGTCCTGGCCCTCTTTGCAGGCGTGCTGGTAGGGGTGTCCTGCAGCTCGTCGTTGGTATCGGACCCTGTGGTGGAGTAAAGAGGGGCGAGCGTTAGTTATGGGTCTGTCGGATTTGGAATGGCAACGTATCAAATGCATTGGGGTGGTACATGAGGCTGATTTGGGACTGGGCCTTGGAGGTGGTCTCATTTTCGTGTGGATTGAGGATGCATTCATTTGGCTGCCTGCAGTTAGGGGGTGCATGCTGCACATGTAGGGGTTGTTTATGGCATCTTGATTGATTTGTTTATTCATTCTGACTTTTAGAGGGCGCTGTCAGGGCAAAGTATGTATTGCACTATGGGGTCACATGGTACTGCACATGTTCGTGGTTTGTGGATTTCGCATTGTTTCTCTTGGCCAACCTACCTGATTCTCCGGATGTCGGCACTCCTTTCTCCATCCCTCCGACTCCCTCTATGCTCTCCATTCCTATGGTGGAGGCGCAGATATCCTCCCAGGGGGTCAACTTGATGGGCGACTCTGAACCCCCCCCGGTAGCTGTGGCGATGTTCCTGTTCGCAGAAAGTATGCTGCGTACGCGGATCCGCAGGTCGTCCCACCGCTTGCGACATTGCTGTGGCGTGCGGGGTGTTGTCCCCACCGCACTTACGCGCTGTGCCACCAGGGCCCATATGGCCTTCTTGTTGGCAAGGGCCGTCCTGGTCATTTGACTGGAGAAGACGACGGCGGCATTTTCCTGGAGGGTCTCGGTGAGCACGGTCAGTTCCTCTCGGGAGAAGTGTACCTGCCGCTTGCGGTCACACGCTTTCTTGGCTACCTTTCCCATATTTATTTTTTTAACTGGGGTTGCTAACGGGTTGGGATGTGTGTCAGGGTCGGATTTTTAATGGTTGTGTTGGGATTCGGTTTTTATAGTTGTGCGGCGTGCTGTTTCCCGTTCCGGCCACATGCTTTTACTTCCGTTTCCGTATATTTACGGTGGCCGTAATTTGCGGTGCCCGCTCGTTACGGTGACCGCTCATTACGGTGACCGCTAAGATGGGTGGCGGTATTGCACCTGGTGCAGCGTACGGCGGCGGTAAGGGCCGTTTTGGGGTCATTTCCGCCATCGCAGCCTTTCGGATTCCGCCATGGCGTAATGCTCGTGCCCGATGGGTCGTGATTAGCCGCACTTTGCTCCTTCGTGCAATGGCGGAAACGCTATTTACGCTGTTGCGGTCCGGTCAGTCACTTTCCGCCAGGGTCGTAATGAGGGCCAATGTTATATGCCTATCAATGCTGTTTTCGACAATCTACCAAGAGGTTTATCCACAACACTGCTACAATTTCACGCTTAAACTGAGTGTGACACATCCTTCTATTTTGTAAATCACACCAAACGCTCATCATGGAAGGTTTTCAAAGAGCACCATGAACTGCTGAAGAACTTGGGCATTGGTGAACACAGAGAGGAGACTTTCAAATCTGCAGAAGTGTTGGTTTACAGAATATATAATGCACACAGAATAACCACTGTTGATTCAGCACAACATAACTTGTTCAACAAGACTGGTAAACTAGAAGCAATGTCACCGACAAGTGACACTCGTCCTTTCCATTTGATGAGAGCACACTATCAAGCCATGGTGTGGAGAAATGCCTATTGTGCCATACCTGACCTTCCTGCGCCTGTGTAAACAGGATGGAAATGAGGTGATGTATTACCAGAGCCTATTCTGATGTCACTGAGTACAATCCCACAAGTTTGCCTAAAGATTATTTCATATGCATTCCAGACGCTGTGTTCGAGTCGACGCAGAATGAAGAGAAGGTGCACATCAATGTGTGCCTGTCAGCAACAGAGCCATGATCAGGATCAGATCCCTTATGAATCTTATGTAGATTAGCAAAACTCGTTCACATTTTGTGCCATATAACATTGTGATTATTATTATTAAACTTTATCTTATTAACGCCAGTTTCCATTTTTTGGTTTCCCTTATTCATAGGCCTATCAGATTGAATGGCTGTCTCAATATGCCCCTAGCCATTGATCAGACTATATGAACATATGATCGAAGCCATTTACATACAATCTGGGGTAAAAGTTGTATGATAAATGTATAATAGCTGTATGTATTTACATGATATAGAAATACTTGCTCAATGTCATTGACCAAACATGGCGGTTTGTCAGCCATTTTGTTTATGCTTATTGAAAGGTCGAATGCTCGAAATTCGGCTTGGGAACCAAGTTAATTGGATTCAGCATACCCTAATTATGTTAAAACATGAGGTTCCCAACTTTTACCTCAAAATGCACCTAGAAGCTTATGCATGATCTTCTTTCTTAAATCCGTCTAGGCTAAGACCTAAAAAGCAGAGTCCGCCACCTGTGCGGAACTCTATACCATGGAGTTATGAAGGTGTGAAGGTTTAGTTAGCCATATAAAGTAACTTGTCTTTGTTGGATCATCTTCTGCAGAGCTCTATAGAGTCCTGTGCACATTTGTGCAAGGTGCTGACAATGAAATGAATAGTGTAACATGTTGTTACTGACATCTGCAGGGACCTGGGAAGTTCAGTTTGCGACTTGGCAATTTTAGGTGTACTTCTGTAATTCGGATCAGAAATTATTGATTCACTTTTCAATACAAAACTACTCAGGGCGCGATTAAGTATTGTCTTCTTCACAGTGTATTGGGGAGCTGCACAAAAGGAACCCCAAAAGCCTCTAAGCATGAAAAAGTCATATCATCCAGAGGTGCTGATTTATGAAAGTACATGGAAGTACGCAGTGACAGATAGCTAGTGTTAAAGTGCTGAGCAGCTTTTATGGGCATTCTGGGCATTCTGAACTATTTAGGTAGATGGCCGAATTGTCATGAGTAGTTTGTAGTGCATGTGTGACAGAACGCTAATAACTCAAACATGGTGGTGTGATGACCTGTCCTTGCAAAACGCCAAAGCACCCTAACATTGCAGACTGACTGTTGAGCCATGACTTAAGTGGTAGTTAACTTCCAATGTGGTGAACTAAACCAATGCAAATGACTGACACCAAATAACTGCTGTAATTGTCTGCTTGTTGAGAGATGGGTGCAAGCAATGCTATCATTGAATGTCTCCAGGGAATGCAATTATTGGCTACTGGGCAAGTTGTGCCACGGTAGCCAACACCCTATGGGACCAGGCAGAGAAATGTGCATATCTCTACAGGACAAGGGTTACCCTAACACGAATGTTGGAAGAACAAGCCATGAAGATTGCTAATTTAGAGTCTTGGGCCTCATTATAAGTGATCCGGTCTGGAAATAAAGGTGCCGGTAACAATGTTACCGGCACCCTTTCTGGACCAGCTCACTTCGATTCTGCCTGTAGGAGCTGTGAACTACCGGCAGGCCTGACCCGCCAGTAGTTCAAGCCCCTACCGCAGGGTTTTCACTGAAGCACCGGCACCATTAGAAACGGTGCTGGTGCTTCAGGGTTCCCATTCCCGTGGAGTCCTGTGGAGTCCTATGAGAATGGGAGTCCTATGGGAATAGGAACGTATCATTCCGCCGCCACCTGTGATATCCTGTAGCACCAGGATGTCAGGCGGCAGAAAGAGTAAGGCGAGGTCGACGGTAGGCTGCCGGTACGACTGCCGGCCTACTGGCAACTTCGTAATGAGGACCAAAGACAGTAGCGGGGCTGCTAGACAGCAACAAGATTAAGTTGGAGTGTACACGCAAACTGGGCACCGCAAATACACCTCCGGCAAAACAGTTGTCAGTGTTCAACTACTGTATATGTGGCTAATGTTACCAGATCTGCTGGGCTTCACAGCCATCGCTCTTCCACATTTTGGAGCATGCATTGGATGTCATGCTGCAGCGCATTTGCATAACGTTTGCTGAGAGTTAAATTGAACAGCAGAATATAAATGTGGGCTTTTCTGGAATCACTTGTTTTCCTAATGTGGCAGAGGCGCTGGATTACACACGCAGAGAGAGTTTGTAAGTGATGATTTGCGATGATTTCCGTGCCGCCTTCACTTTAAATGGCCCACTGTCTTTCCACAGGCAACACACAGTGCCTATCAACTCAAACTTTGCCTATTAACACCCATTATTGACTAACGTAATGAAGCGGAGGACATGTATGATGAGGCCAGCATGTACACCTGCAATACTAATGAGCGTATGTTCAGTCTCTTGAAGAGTAAGTTCAGATGTGTGGAACTGACTTGATGTGTGCAGCTGAAAAAGCATCTTGCATTGTTAGGTTGTTGTCTATGCACACAACCTTGCCATAAGGCATAACGTTACATTCCCAACTGGCTCCATTGAAGATAAAGAGGGAGATAAAGAAGAGTGTTTAGTCATGATCAGACACACCCGGATGAAATGCCTCATCAGAGATACCCGCCAATGGTACAATTTCACATGCTACCATTTTATGGTCACCTTCCACACTCACCTTCAACACTGACGTAACTTACGTAACACTCCGAGTGGAATGAATAACAGTTGCAGCTTCCTAATACATGTTTAATATAGTATAGCTGTAGACTTGACATTTAGGGACACATGGGCCTAGACGCAGTTAAGTCTGTTCAGTGCGCCATGTACATTCTCAATAACAATACCAATCCATGTGGGCCTCATTGCGAGTTTGGAGGTAATTTGGCAGTAAATCTGCTGAATTACCACCAAAATCAATTTGTGTTAACTTTTTCCCATAGGCTTACCATGGGATTACGAGTGGTGGAAAGGCAGTGTAAATCCCCATTTTTGCAGTCCATAGGACTCGATTGGGATTTTGGTTAAATTGTGGTGACCCTCAGAGCTCTATTCTGTTGCCATGGTCCTTCAACATCTACCTGGCCCCTTTGGCCCACCTGATCTCCACCTACCCTATTCTCCTCATTTCCGGTGTTATGCAGACAACACAGAACTCTCTTTCTGGCTGCCTTCTCCTACCTCCTCCCACTTCTGCTGCCTCATACATGATTGACTGCTATTCAGGCATGGTGCTCTGCCAATGATCTCTGCCTCAACACCATCAAGACTGAGATCCTTCACATTGGGGCACCTGCCTCCTGCTTCTGCCTCAATATCTAGCCAGACTCTTAGTGTCTCCTCCCCTCACCAACTTGTGAGGCAATAAACCTTGGGATCATCTTTGACTCCTCTCTCTCCTTCTCTCCACACATCATGGACCTTGGCAAGAAGTCCAATTTTCAGCTCCATCGCCTTACGGGCATTCTACCTTTCCTCACCTTCCCCCGGAAACTCAATGTCTCCAGAACCCATGTTCTCTCTTAGCTTGACTACTGCAACAGGCTCTTCCTCAACCTTTGCCCTCTCCAACTAATCCAGAACAGGGCTGCAAGACTTATCCTTGGCCTGAAGCACAGGGTCTGCATCGCTCTAGCCCTAAAGTCTCTCCACTGGCTCCCGGTGACTGCAAGGATCACATTTAAAACCACCTGCATTATCCACAAGGCTGTCCGGGGCCTGGGACCTATCTACATCCAGCTTTCCATCCCTAAATACCACCCTGCAAAAATCCTTCGGTCCTCTGGCTCCAACCTGCTGTAGGTCAAACGTTTCTCCAAGCAGAAAGTGGGAGGTAGATCCCTCTCCTCGGCTGGCGCCTTCCTCTGGAACAGCTTCCCACTCCCCCTCAGACTTGAGACGGATCTTCTTCAATTGCAGAAATGTCTCAAGACCTTCCTTTTCTCTTCTGACTTCCATCTCGCCCTCTCTTGCTAAGCTCTCCACCTGCCGCTTCGACTGGGGTCTTGTCCCTTCTGAGCCATACAGGGACCAGAAAACTCCCCTACCAGTACCGCTCAAAATCCTCTGCCAGCACTTGCCCTTGTACTCCCCATCTCCTGGACCTCCTGACCCAGTCTGCTTGCCCACTGCACTTTGCCTCCCCTCCCCCCTATGGCACTTGCCGCATTGGCCTATACAGCAATTGCCCCCACTATTGCACTTCTCCCTGTACCCACTCCCCCTTGCACTTATCTCCTCTAGCACTTACATGGTAGGATTGTGACAAGGCCAATATAACCGTCTCTTTTCTTGTTGCTGATTTTGCTGTTGCTGTTTTCCCATGCTACCTCTCCCTCCTTCTTATCCTGTGGCGCCTGGAAACACTTGTGTATAGGCCCCATAGAAATGTCCAATAAATAAATAAATAAATACATAGATAAATTGCCATGAGCAGGCATTCCACTGTGGTAATTCTGCCAATTGTTGGCCTTTAGAAGCAGGTTTTACCCGAAGAATGAAGATATATTCTCCACTTCAAGGTCAAACTCGGAATTTGGCGGTGCTGTAAAAATAGCAGAAATAGCAGGAATTCTGTTTCTACCAAAAAACAGAGTTACCGCCACTTTTTTATCGCACCACCAAACTCGTAATGAGACCCATATATATGCTGTTTGTTTTCATTTATGCCCTACCCCATCACGAGGTACCCTGAGTTTTCACTGTTGCAGAAAAATGACAACCTGAACCTGAACAAATGCAGTGTTTTGAGTGAATGTGTTCCTGTAATCAGGCTCAGACTGGCCTATAGGGCAATAGGGCAATGCCCAAACCAAAAACGCACAATGCTAGCGTGGGGCAGTTTTTTGGATCAAAGTGGGCTAGTTTGATGTGTTACTTCTCGGTGCGGCTAGTGGTTGTGACCTTGCCTAGCTAGCAGTTTGGGCTGGGCTGCTCCCATTGGTGGCAGTACCTGGCTGATTTGCATATGACTGGACTCCTTTTGCAATGACGCAGTCGGGCTAAAAAACTGTTTTGTGGAAGGTTGCCCAGAGGTTGACCAGCCTGAATCAACACCTTAGCAGACTTCAGCAAGGATATCATGAGTTGTCAGACACTGCCTGCAGCAATGCCTAATCTGTCATTTATGTTCACGGCGCTGGACAGTCTTTAAGACTGTCCAGACTGATCCGACAAACTTGCATCTCGTTTCGGCCCATAGCACTTTATTTTTACTTCAGCTACTTCACCATGGGCACTAGCTGGAATGATCCGAGACATCCAGAATGCATCAGAACATCCAGAATGCATCAGACAAAGGATGCAACCAGATGCAGCATGAGTTCATGTCAGAAGAAAGACTAAATCAGAAAGTCACTATGTTCAGTGGGCCAACCATTGCTCACACCATGGAATGGACGACCTCACATTTTCCCTTTTGGTCCAACCATTAAACCATAGCCTGGAAAACATTTTTTTCCAACCATGTATCTTATTTGGACTGTAGATTGATATTTCTATTTCATTTATTGGTGTTTTCCTATCTGCCACAAACAGATTACCAGATACTTCGGTGCACCAAGTGATAAAAGTAAAAAAGGAGGGACTAGATGTTTGATATTCCCAGGTCACAGGTAATCTTTGCAGTTTAACACAATGGGCCTCATAACGACCCAGGCGGTAAGTTACCGCCTGGGTCGTACCCTTACCACCCTGGTGTAAACTACGTTTACACCATGGTGGATGGCGGATTTACCGCCCCATTTCAAGGTGAGTGGGGCGGTAAATCCCCATTTCCCATTTACCCTTCCCCATTCCCATTTTTGCCCCATAGGGCATAATGGGAGTGGGGAAGGCGCTACTTACGCCACCGTAAATTACGGTGGCGTAATTAGCACCATGGTCCCTTAGCGCCATGGATTTTAACGCCTGCAAAAAGCAGGCGTTAAACTCACCATGGCGCAAAGGGACCTCGGAATCAGGCGTTAAGGGTCGGCGCCGTTTACGGCGCTGTTAACCCCTTAACGCCTGACTCGTAATGAGGCCCAGTGTTAGGTTCTAATTCCGCCTTCTCACGCCGCGAGAGACTGGCATGAGAGTCTATTTTCTTCTTCTTCAGGGCTCTGTGTTGGCCTAGATGATGGACATTCACTTTTTACCTGTCTCTGAGCTTTGCCTCTAATCTTTTGCTTCAGTGCAAGCAGCGTGATGCTGTCCTTCTATTCTGGAGCTCAGATAATTGACGGGTGTGTATAGTGGCCATCTTGCTTGGGTACTTGGGCCACTTGACCCACATGCATGTGAGTCATGCACAGCATTTTGAAGATAATGCATTGCTCAAAACATTCCCAGGGTAGGGCCTAGGACAGTGAGATTATGTGCGGAGCCCTCATTAGAATGAAGACTAACCTGGATGCTCAGATTTTAAACAGTTACAATTACGCTTTTTTTTTTTACGCTTTTCCTGTAGCGGGCATGATCTTGCATCATTTCTGTACACAAAAAACACCAAGGGGCTCATTTTTGAAGGCCGGCGTGGTCAAGTGTGACGGCTGTTTGAGCCGTAGGCTGTTTCTGCCAGCAGGCTGTGGTACAAGCCTCAAGTCCCTTTATTCCTTCTGAGTCTTCTGTTCCCGCTTTTTGTGCTGCTTACGAAGTTTGTAAAAAGTCTATTTGACTAGCGACCCATTGGGCAAGTCCCCTAGGGCCCCTGATTTGATTCTGCTCCGTTTTGTGTGCTACCTACGAAGTTTAAAATAAACTTACCTGACTAGCTGCCCAGCGGGGTGTTACCAACTAATTATCCACTAGTGCAGTATAAGAAGTCCTTGGGGGCGGGGCTAAATCCTGCTGAATGCCCTGAAATCTGCTGCAAGACAGGCAGGAGTTCTGTCACTGTTACTAGGTGGCATTCGGATCTTTGGGGCCATCGCCGGTTTGTGTCAGTGGCTTGGTCTGCAAAGTTTCTCTCTCCTTTTTATTTTTTTACATGGAAAACGCTCGTCTGGACCCTGTGAGCAAGAGGGTGAGTCAGACTAAGGGATCCCCTTGAGCTGCTGGGCATGCCTTGCTTAGGAGTTGTGTGTTGTTTATCCTCTTAAGCTTCATTTAAACAGTATTATTAAGGGCCTGAGAAGCATCCGAGTAGTGGTGACATTTAGTGAATGATTATGGCTCATAGGAGCTTATTGTGCCCTAGTTATATTCACTTTACCATGTCTCCTTGGCTATGTTTGCGTTTGTGTGTTTTATGTTTTTAATATTGCTTAAGAGAAACTTTTGCATCCGTTGTCTTTTAATGTAATGTACTTCTAATGTATTTTTAATGCATTTTAATGAAGCAGTGAGTGGCCTGTGTGCAACAATGAGAGGAGTTTTTTTCAGACCCAATTTCAGTATGAACATTTCATAGCTAACATCTAACTTTACTAATCATCTGGGACTTGCGCCAACGGGACACCCTCATGTGCATGCATACGTGTGTTGTAACATGAAAATGATTATTCGGAAGGACAACAGTGCCATCTCGCCTGTACAAGGCCCAAAAAGGTCTACAAACTCTTCCAACCCATTGAGGAGGTAAACTTCCTTGTTCAGGAAATACAATACTAAATGATATAGACAGACTTGAAGCTGGGGTAGCAAGGAGTGGTGCCTGGGCCAACAGAGGTACAAGCTCTGCTGGGCTGGATTTTATTGAGCATGTAGCAGGAAATACCCAAGATCCAGACATTAGACACAGTATGGGGTAAGGAAGGTGGACCAAGGCTCTGTCTGACCCACTTGCTGGCTTCGAAGTGGACAAGAGGTCGGACCAGACTGAAGGTATGAACTGCTCATTTCCGGTGTGTGGTCAAGGGGTTGCTGGATCAACAGGAAGTGGCACACTGGTAGTGCTCGAGCCACACAAACCAATCAATAGAGCCCTTTTACCTATAGAGTTAGTACACAACAGCCCCACATGGCCATTGACATTACCGCCAGCACCAGTCTCTCCTTTGGAACACGTTGAGGTGCTGAGGGAATAGACCAAAACCATCATGAATAATAATGCAACTGACTATTCCCAAGGCTCCTCGACAGCGAAGACTCCTGAAAGCCCGGTGAACTACAACCTGGCTACTGAGGCACGTGAAATAGACTGTGCCATTAGCAGCAACAAGGCAATAGGACTAGGGGAGGGAGTCTTTACCTGAAACATAGCCCTAACAAACAGATATGCACCATTTGTGGACCTTCCTTCTGAGGTTTCTGAATTTGATAAAGAACTCGATGAAGGCTAGTGGTGTTACCTCCACTAAAATATAGATATCTGTGACCATTCAAGAAGGGTGATGAAAGGGGAGGAGGTATTGAGCAAAGAACTCGTATATACGAGTTAGCGCGGTCAGGAACCGCACCCGACGGGAGGAGATTGAATGAAACTTTAGAGGGGGATTCATCCTGTGATTTATTGGCTCTTCAAATTGGAACATTTGATTTGGAACCTAGTTTAAAATAGCCCTGATTTGAAAAGGACACTGGTGTGTGGAAACATGTGTTATCGTAAAAGGGCATTGTTTGTTAATTTCTGTCAGTGAATCAAACTACATAAATCCAAAACAGTTCACCTACACAAGTGTGGCGCAGTTCTTCAAGTGTGTGGCGTGGTACCTTACAGTTCTAAACTACTCATTTATCCTTCCAGGCAAAAAGATCAAATTATGTGCACAGACTAGCCAGGGCTGGTATGATGAGGAGTTTCGGCTGTACAAGGAAAATGTCTTGACATGTCTTAAAGATGGTCCAAGTTCAGATATTATCAGTTTACAGTTGCTTAGATCTATCTACAAATCCATCAAAGAGAAAACGAAAAAGTATTTCTACCAGGCAAGATGGGAAACCATGCAGGAGGCTTGTAAAATTAACGACACCCACACTTTTTGGAAGCTTGTTTTAGGTATGTCACCTGATGTCTCGCTTGACTTGCATTGTATTATTGCACCAGATACTTGGTGCACCCATTTTCTGAATCTGTGTATGGATTCTGAGGTCTCTAGCAATTTACTGCATTTGGCTGCATCAAACAATGGTCTAACTACGTGTTTTCCAGACCTCCTAGTAAGTGTGGAAGAGGTTGAGAAGGCTATTGGTGCCCTGCGGAGTGGGAAAATTCCAGACTCGGACTGCATACATGTAGAATTTCTTTAAAAATGAACCGGGAACATGGGGCCTGGTCTTGACATGAGTCTTTAATGCTGTTATACAACTGGGTTATGTTCCTTCCACTTGGTGAGAGGCTGTAATCATCCCCATATTTAAAAAGGGCCCAAAAGACTCCCAATAAAGCTATTGCACCATCTCCTTGCAGGATGGGGCAGGGAAATTATATGTCAAAGTTATTCTAGGCCGTCTTCAGGAATGGATTGAGTTAAGGGGATAATAAACTCCCTAGAGGTGGGATTCCAAAGGGAATTGGAATGCTTCAGCAGCGCGTTCATCTAGACCTCATTGTAAAAAAAGACACAAGCCTGAATAAATAACAATTTATGCTGTCTTTGATGATCTTAAGCTTTTGACTGCATTCCCATAAACCAGCGGTGGCAGGTCTTGAGTGGATATAACATCCTGGCTGGTTTTAATGTCCATAATACAGGACTCATATTCCAACAATAGGGCCTCTGTGTGATTGGGGTTGAGTGGAGACAATAGAGAGAAATTTGAGATCCAGCGTGGAGTAAGACAGGGATATATGTTGGCTCCACTCCTCTTTTGTATTTACAACAACAGCTTAATAGAGCAGTTGGAGGCCAATGCCATGAATCCTGCAAGGGTGGGCCATCTGTGTTTTCCGGCCCTGTTTTTCGCAGACGATGCAGTGATGTTATCAACTACTCCTAGGGGCATAAATCACTATGGCAGTCTTTGTGAAAAAAACCCTTGTCTTTAGATGTAGAACCGCCAAAGATGTTAGTGTCAATGTCCAGGTAGAAGGTGTTGAACTGCGTATAACTACCTGGGCTTTTGTTTTGCTGACAATGGCTCCTGGTGTGAACAAGTATCAAAAGGCACCACAACCCTGAGAAAATATAGTGGGGGCATTAGGACATTCTCCCAAACATATGGGAGAGGTGCCTTAGCCCGTGCTCTTGAACTAAATAGAATACAGGCTATTGCAGCATCATTGTATGGAGCAGAGATCTTGGGATTCTCCAAATAAGTGGCAATGGATTTGGTTGAAAATACATTTCAGAATCCTCATTGATGCAGCCCAATAGTGCGCCTAATTCCATACTGCATCTTGAATGTGACTTATGTCCCGTTGAGTATTCGATACTAACATTTTTTGAGTCTGTTTATGGACAGTTACATATGTTCAAAGAAATACTGATCCATTTCGTAGTGCTGGAAAGCAGTCCATCAACTACTATGGCTGAAACATATACAATTCTGGTGTAAGAAATTGGGTCTTGGCACCTACTGGGACCAACCATCCAGCATGAAATCCAACTCCAAGGACTTGATAAAAATGGCTTGAAGACTGGACTGTAGAAGAACAATGGAGGTAGCCTACGTAAGGCTTTCTCGTGACCAACAGTATCTGTAGGTCAAGGAAGACTTTGTCTATCAACCTTATCTATATGTTATTGCTTCACGTTATCCTTGGTCGCTCTTCTAGTACCTTAGAGCAGGGACCTTGCAAGTGGCGCTCTTCAAGAGAAACTGGAGTGTGCAAAATAGTACTGAATGTGCGGCTTGTGGGGCTACATGTGAGTCTACACTCCATCTTGTCTTGTTTTTCCCCAGCTATAACGACCTAAGACCCAAGTACCTAAAGCCAATCTTCAGACTAAAAGGTATTTGAAGCGCCACAGATGCAATGGATCTTTGTATGAAAAGCGATGATCTTAACTGTGGGATGTATTGACCCACTCCGCTATGCTATGCGGCATCACCCTGCCAGTTGTGGGGAAAGAAACAGCAACAATGGCGGCAAAACCCTTGTGTGCGTCAAAACCTACAAAAACCTACAAAAACCGTGCGCTTCAGCACACAAAAAGAAGGATGCACAACCTGCCACCCATGGCGCACGTGCAGTGGAATGGAGCACACCCTGCAGAAATGTGCCAGTGGGCTCCATAACCAGCAAACAGAGTGCAGAGAGAAAAGCAGCACTTTGCAAATGAAACCCAAAAATGCACCTACAAATGACATTTGCTTTGCTGCCAAAAACGCCAAAATGCCTATAACACAACCCTTTTCAACATTCACAATCTCGCCTGGTGCTAAAATCCATGCATCAAACGAAACATTGTGAAACATACAAAGTCTGAAAACTGACAGCCTCTATGCTAAAATCTGGGTGCAGTACTCAGGCGACCTGAATGACAGCTGTCAGAGGAGTACTAAGGCAGCTTTAAAATGACCTAAAACTCAAAAGTCTGCTGAATTAGCAAACATAAACAGGATTGTTGCCAAAAAGGAATACTGATTTTAGTTGTGTTTTTGATTCCACAGATTTTAAGGTCAAGAAAGAAATGTATTTGTATGTGATGCAACAAATGTGGGTTTTGTTAAGTTTAAGAAGAAATTAGCTTGGCTGATGTTGAAAAAAACTGGGAAAGCAGGTTTCTTCCCAGAAAGAGGGTCTGCCTCTCAGCAGAAAGGAGGTGTCAATTGCAGTGTTGGGACAGAATCTTGTCTACAGAGAGCAAAGGAACAATGAAAAGCTGCAGTTCAGGAAACTAGAAGTGTGAAGAGAGTCGTAAAACTTCCTGGAAGATGATGCACTGGACTGCAGGGAGACAAAAAGAGGCAGAGCCAAGCGACCATCTGTTGCTACACATGAACAAAGAACACTTTTTAAAAGACGTTTAACTTGCTATTCAAAATGGTGAAAAGTATAAAAATTATAGAGTTGTTAATTTAATTTCCGGCTGCACGTGTGAAGAGGCAGCAGAACTGTGTGACATGTTCTGGACGGGAATGGCAAGATATGTCATTTTATGCAAAATGTATTACTGTTAGAATGGTGAAAATGTACACGCATATCCCTATGTTAAACACGCACACTTGTGGAAATGTGCCTACAAATTGGACATTGTGTTCATAGCGAAAAGGACACAATTCTGTAGAAAGTTGAAACCAGATACTACAGCTGTGAGAGTTTGATGAGCAGATACTCCATAAATTAGGCAATCTGTGTATGTTATTTTTTTTTTATAGAGGTTGCACATGTGTAAATATGTATTTTGTCAAAATTAGACTTTGTGTTCCAGTGGCTAGGGGTGGATTCTCAGCATCATACAATTACACCATAAAGATGATGCTCTGTTTCTCTCCTCCTATCAAGGCAGAGAGTAGACTCTGACCCAATCACCTTTCACAGGGGCAAGTTTAGCTAAGCCGGCCCATACACCCCCTTTGTGATGTCATTTTTAAGGCATAAATAGAGACAGCTGACAACAGATATGGACTCACTGGTCCAGCCACTCTCCTGAACCCGGCGAAGCACTCTGATCCAGCTTTCTACATCCAGCTTTAAATATTCTTCCAGATCCAGATGCCAAATCTCTTGCCAGCAATAGAGACTATTGATTTCCAGCAAGGCCCCAATCCTCAAATGTATTCTCCCCACTCAGTAAAGCACTGTGTGGTGTGAGAAGGCCACTTGGACCAGTATCCAGACATTCTCTGGCTTGCCACCACCAGGCTTGCCTGAGGAACTCAACATCCAGCTGATCCAAATACAGACAGACTAGGACAGCAGATCCTGTGCTAATCCGGCGACCGGCCTAGATGATCCAGTACCAGGCCTGATGTGCTGTTTTTCCTAGACCAAATCCAATCCTGACCAGAGCTGACGGTCCCATTTACAACTTATTGAGTGAGTATAAATAGGAAGAACTGTATCACATAGCATATGTACTTTGCATAGTCTTGTCCCTAGCTTATACCCATCCTATATTTCATTTAGAACCAGTATTGTTAGAACTATCTTTGTGCAGACTCTTCTCTCATATGTGTTCCTAAACTCTCACTTCCTATTGATTGATTAAGAAAGTAATTCCCAAACCAAGCAGAAAGCAGAGTATCACACCTGAACTGTTATGAGCAGCTGTGAATGACCATCCTGTGTGGCATTCTATTTTTTCGTAGTCTTTAATCTTCAATATAGCATAAGAAAACCTATCTGTCAATTTAAAGTGCATTCCTGATTTCCATTCTCACGACTATCTTGAAAAAACTAAAACCTCTGTAACTCCCTCAGTTTGTGTGATATAAACAAAATTCCAACTCCTACTTGTAGCCAACATCCATAGCTATCCATAGGACTCCAAATTCTCCTGTTATTGTGAATATCGCACAATGAAAAGTTTGCCGCAAATTTAAAGATTTGAAAGATTTTACATGTGAAAAATATCTCTAAACTGCTTCCAACTTCGATTTTAAGATCTCAAATGTGTTCTTTGGACTAAATCATTGCTTGTGTTTGTGTGCAACTATTCAAAGCGGCTCCCATAAGAATTTAGAGCAATTTAAGTGTTTTTGACTACATTTGGTGTTTTTGCCCAGTCAATTCTAAAGTCAATTTTAAAAGCCATTCTGACAGCTGGACAGTCAATTCCGTTTTCTCTTGTGTTTGATAGGGGGAAAGTGGGACTGATATTCTGTGTGATTTGTGCCATTCCTGAATACCTGCTCTCTCCTCCTATCTCCTTACATTGCCTATTGGGGGGTTGAGGGGTGTTGCAGCGGGAACTGCTAACCACAGTGCTATCTAATCTGAACCAACACAAAAGTATTATTTTCTGTGCTGCATTTGTTTTGCTTATTACTCATTCCTAGTGTAGTAAAGACATTATTCAGTGTTCTTTCACCCCATTGGTGATGGTTGTTTATTAATGGTAAACTTTCTCTACTTGCACCCCAGGTTTTAGTGGTAGTATTTACACTGTGCTAGGTGAGGGTAGTATTTTATGTTTTAATTTAAATATTTTGAATAAAACAAGAAAATGTTTTTTTGAAAATGTAATGTTGCACGCAGTCTATGTTGTCAAGACTTGTAGTGCCTGGGGAATCTTTCAGAGGTTTTTTATTGATGGGGGAGAGAGAGGGGTGCAAGTAGAGAAAGTTTAACATCGTATCCTTCTTTTATGATATAAATCAATATTCCTTTTGGTGGAGTAAGATGTGGTATGTGTAAATAGGAATTTTTGTACCTATTTGAATACATGTTTATCTATTAAAACATATTGTGATAAACATTTAAATACATAAATAAATATTTACCTTTGCAAACCAGCCTGATTCCTGGTTCAGTGTGAGCAGGGGGGCGGGGGGTCCAGGAGAAGGGTGTGATATAAGTGGTATATCGTTTAGAATATTGAACTTTTAGACAAAAATAAATAAGGATTTCAGTTGTGCACTACATGCTGAGCTTTGACTTGGGTGTGTTCCGGATTGAAATCACGTACAGCTTGGGGGCTCATCCGGGATCCTGAATTAGACATACCACTTGTGACAGTCTAACACAGCGTGCTAGCCGACGGGGTAGATACCCCTTGTTGGGGTACCATACTGTGCTACCCTACATAAGCACTTTTCAATAGAAATACTCAAAGGAGTTGTGCCTGTTTGCAAAAGTAAAATAACCCTGAGATAAGCCAGAAGGAAATTCATATTTCCGTAATGGCGATGCCAGTGGAAATCAATATTGCAAGTGAACACCTACTGCACAAGTTTTTTGTCAGGCGTGAATGGGTAGAACAGGACCAACAGGTATGGCTGCAGGGAATAAAACAAGAAGTCACTGAAACCTACCTTAATATCTGGCAGGACAAGGGGCCATTACATCAAGCACTCAGTGAGATGTACATGACCCCTAAAATAAAAGAGGAGCAATGCAAAATTGCCAGATTAGCGGCCTACATGTACCTCCACATATGAGTCATACAGGAAAAGTATGCAGACCATGTAGACTTCACAAAGAGGCAAGGGGAAGCAATGTAGAAAATCCAGACTAATCTGGACTCTGCAGAGCAAATACTCCAGAGTAGCCAAGAAGCTGAAACAGAGGCTGGGCAGTATGCCACCAAACTGCAAGAAGAACTGACACTCTTACTGCAAAAGAATGCAGAGCAAGATGCCCAGGTAATGAAACTGCAAAAAAACAGTGTCAAGAAAGGTTGGACTCTTTAAGACAGAGCCAACAAAAGCTGGTGCAACAATTAACTTTTAACAGAGTTGGTGCAGAACAGCTCAATTTCTTACAAGACCAGATATACCAATTAAAAGAGGAAAATAATAAATGTATCATTAAAGACCTAGAATCCCAAACAGAGTTTGATGAGGAGCTCCAGAAAGCTGGGGCACTTATAAAGCATAGGGATGACCTGGCTGAGCAGAGGGACACTCTAACTCAGGAAAGGGACGCTTTAGGGCAGGAAGTCAGTCATTTAAAGGGTCTCATTACACGGTAGGCAGTACCGGTGGTAGGCGGTAAGGGTTAACGGTCACCGGTAAGGGTACCGGTGATCGTTAACCCTTACCGCCATACTACGAGGTCTCTTTGCAGGATCTGACCTTAACGGCTGGTGTAGACCAGCTGTTAAATTTGGGACCCGCAAAGGGACCATGGTGCTAATTACGGTACCGCAATTTGCGGTACCGTAATTCCCACCTTCCCCATTCCCATTATGCCCTATGGGGCAAAATGGGAATGGGGAAGGGCCATGGAGAAAGGGGGAATTAACGCCCCGCCAACCTTGGAATGGGGTGGTAATTCCCCTTTTCTCCATGGTGGTACCGGTATGGTACCGGCGGCAACCATGGTGCTAATGGTTTACCGCCTTCCGTGTAATGAGGCTCAAAGTTATAAGAAAATCACCTGGCCCTTCAGGAACTTCAAAATCAAAAGGGATTCTGAAAAGCTGTTAGAGCACACCAGGCGGGTGGAGGAGGCTCTGGCAATGAATAATTAGGCCAGTAAGGACCAAACTCAGGAGGTGAGTCTCCTGCAGCAACAATTGGCCCAATACTCCCAATTCAGACAGGAAGCACAGAGAGACAATGAGGCTCTCTGTGAAAAGAATGACAGGCTCCATAGACAGATAGCTATGCAAGAACAACTCATAGAGACCAGTAAGACCGTAATAGAGGAGCACAAAGGTCAGATATTGGCATGTCATCAGGGAGTAGGGGCTGAAAGAGATGAGGTAAAATGGGATAGAGAAACCCCTGAGCATAACCTCAGGAACCCTGGCATCAGGGACTTTAATCCCTTCAATTCCATGGACTCTGCCACCCCCATGTCCACTGGCTCATATGAACCAAGAGCCACAGGGATGGTAGACTTCAATATAATGGGAAATAGGGGACTGACGGATCAACGCCTCCCAGAAATGGATGGGTGGGCATCTATGTACAGGTTCCCAAATAGTAGGGCCAGCCTCTCTGATCAGGGAGACTCCAGTGAGGGGAGAATCAGAGAACTGGATCCTCAGAAATATCACCTACCTAGAGATCAGTCAGTAAAATTTGGTGGGAATTCCATGAGACTAGGCCCACTAAGAATATTTTAAAAACCTCTTCCCAGCTAGGATTGTGGGGGGTACTCAGCCAATCCGGGGAGCAGGGGAGAGTCAGAAGACTCTGCTGAGAACCACAGGTCCCAAGGGACTAGGCCCCCACATTCTGCCAGCCATTCTCAAGTTCGCAGAATCAGGGAGAGCCTAGAAGATCAGACAGCCACCTCTAGTAGCAGTGCCTCTGAGTCAGAGGATGAGTGGACCAGGGTGACCAGAACTAAAAAGGCCAACAAAGGTAAGAGGGCTCTGCTAAAAGATCCCCTGAAGCAAATCAAAGCTATTAGGAGTGTCATCTTGCCCTACCACATCTCGCCCTACCACAAAAATGCCAAATATTCAGTTTGGGAGCACCTTGAATTGTTTCAGCAAATGATGGAGACTTTTCACCTGAAGGACAGCCAAAGCTGTATTCATTATGTCAAGTGGACATTTTCACCTGAATACTCCATCTTCTTTGCGGGGCTGGAGGATCAGAACCATTCAAGATGGTCCACCTATAGGGCGGCCATCCTAATGCATGTTTCTATTTATAGAAACCCTCAAGAGGCCCGCAAGGCAGCCTACAACCTGCAATGTGGGGAAGACCAGGCCCCACAAGAATTTGTCCAAGAACTGAAACGCGCCTTTGCACAGACCACCAGAAGGGTGCGCACTGACAGTAGGGAATTTATTAATACCTTCTTTCATGCCCTCCCTAAATACATTATGACCCAGCTAGTGAGGGACTTTCATGAGAAAAGATCACTAGACTGGGTCATTGAACTAGCAACTCATATCTACGAAGTGCAGAAGCCACTAGAAAGTAAAAATACTAACAAAAGCCTAAAACCAACCAACACCCTTGCTGCTGCTAAGGTGGCGGAGGTGAAGGTTGCCTAAAAAGCTTCCCGCGCAGAATCCTACCAACTCCAGACCCAGAACGCCCTCAGACCAATCCCAAACAGGGAGTCAGGGAGGTAACCCCACAAATGGGACCCCTAACTCCCCTGACTACATCAGCCCACGCTACAAGGGCAACAGACCCATCCTGGGCTATGTGTGGACTCCTCCAGCCGAAGGGGGGGGGAAATCCAACGAGGCAGCTGCCAACCCAGGGAACTTCCCTCCTCACTTTCCCCAGAAGGGCAGTAATCCCCCAAATGCCGGGTTGATTTTCTTTCCCCGGTACCCGCCAAACCTCAACCCCCAAAACAACCCTTCTTTCTTTCCCCACTTTCTTGAGCCCAATCCGGGAGAGGGGAGGCCAAGGGTGGAGGGGTACCAAAACTATCCTAACCAGGGGTATTATGGGAGAATGGATAGTTACCCTTCCTGTGAACAACCAAGGGTATACCAGAGGACCCCGTATCAGCCAGAGCGGGTGTCCCAACTGGAGTGCCAGGTCCAAAACATGGCACAGGATCTAGGTCGCATGTTGAGGGCACAGCAAAACCCCCAATGAACATGGCGACTCAGAACTTCTCAAATCAAGGGTCTGGTGCTCCAGAACAATGTCAGGGAAAGAACCCGACAACCCACCGGTTCCCAGGGAGGAGGCACAGGGCAAAAGGGGGTGTAAAGCCTTGGAGGAAGCTTCCTTCCCCACTTGTGGAAAGCTCCTGCAAACCCAGGAACAGGAACCAAAATCTCCTGCCCTCAAAAATCTGCAACCTAAGGAACAGAGGGTGGGTAGGAGAAAAAAAAGAGCATAGAAAGACCCATTTGGTGGAGGAGGTGCAAATCTTCAAATTTGGAGGAGATGGGTCCTCAGAGGATTCTGGGAAAAGGATCTTCTCCTCCCAAAGAAAAATGGGTCCCAAGAAATCCTGATCAAGACTGGGTAAATGTGAGGTCCGAGTTAAAACCACCCATCATCAAACCCCAGAATGACCAGCAAGAAAATCCACTTGTTCAAAACAATTCTTGTGACTGCCTTCAAAAAGGGGAGGGCAGCCCAGAATCAGAAACAGAGGAGCCCAAAACTCGCCCATATCCAATTGCCACTTTTTTCTTACAGGTTTCCATGATCCCAAACGAAATCCTGCCCAAATCACCCCTCTGTCAAGAATCCAAGGCAAAGAAATTAACCCACAAGTTGGCCAAAAATGTGCATTATCTTTACCCCCTTGAGGAAAAGGAGAGAAGATGTTATGCCCTGGTCCAAATACAGGGGCATTGTAGAATTTTGGCACTGGTGGACACTGGATCCCAAGCCACCCTTCTGTCAAAAAGGGCCTTTGATCAGCTGAATTCGGGAAGGGGGGAGAAATACCAAATCCCTCTCAACCCTCTTCCTGGGCAACTTCAGAAGGTACACCATGTTTACTAGGAAATTACATCCTGCGTGGATTGTCTCCCCTCATAGATTGTGTAAACAAGATCCTCTGGACTCAGACTAACCTACCAATAAAATTGAAACATAGTGTCAACCATGTTAGTTTAAATGGCACATGCCACATGGTTGAACAGAAACCTGACCAAATTGTATTCCACTTCCAGAATAACCAAATCCCATACGTGACAGTAATTGCAGTTGGACAACAAACTGGTGATGAGGAGTCCTCTCTATTTCTGAAAATCAACCTTCCTTCCAGTCTAAGGTGGCATTCCACACTGGAAGGAAACATTTCTGAAATTCTATACAAATTCACAAACAGAGAACACTACTCCTATAGTCCAAAATGAAGAGAAATCAGCTTAAAGCTTGGCTGATATTCAGAAAATTGGAGAGCAGTTGTTCATCCCTATACAGTTAAATGAAGGGAAGGACTCTGTTCTCGCCTGAGTGTGTGCGAACAACGGTAAGAGCTTCATCAGCGAGGCCATGTTCCGCAAACTCCCAAAAGATCCAGCCATTCCCACATTTAAAATGGACCTGGAAACCCCCAATTCCAAACATCTCCTGCCAAGCAGGTGTATGCCCAAAATGTCCAAAGGCAACAAGAGCATAGTCCATAATTGTTGGGTCGTGCAAGATGTCCCTGCTGCATTTTATTTAAGCAGTGACATTCTCAATCGCTTTACCATTAGTTTGGTCCTAATAAGCTTCAAAGCCTGGTCCCGATTAGCGGATAATCCCATGGACTTTGTTGACCCAGAGAAAGCATTTCGGTCAGCTCAACTGCTGCCATATGCAGTTGAAATTCAGATTGGAGAGGAAGTCACCATCCCAGAACGAACTTGATAATTCTCACTGGAAGTAACAATTAAAAGGGGACAGAAACTGAAAAATCCTGACGCCTATGTTCATCTCAATGCTCATTTCCAACAGCAGCGGTTGGGGGTAAACCCAACACCACTAGTCAACACAGAAGACAACACCATTCCAATAGAGGTGGATAACAGCAACCTAAAGATTATCACTCTGGGCGCAGGCACCATTATTGGAATGGCGATTGATGACCGACATTTTTCCATCGGTTTAGGTAACAAACTGTTAGGAACAATCCCCAAGGACTGTTTTGACAGTGATAGCAACGATGACACAACACCAGACAGGATCTTCACCCGGCATGGGGGGAACTTCCTGGTGTACTCTTCCTTCCCTTATGGTGGGGAAGGCAGTCCACAAAGACTGCCTTTGCCACCTGAAGTCATGAGTCCAAATCAGTACTTTGACCAAGGACTTCTCCACCCAGCTGGAGGAGGCCGCTGAAATAGCCAAACCGGAAGTCTTTCCGGGCTTCAGGCTGATGTTTGAAGAGAGAGTCAACCTAGCTGATGCCTGTGAGACTCTGGAGCAAAAGCAAAAATTGAAACAAGTTTTCTTAGATTTTCAAGATCTCTTTGTGGTAGACTCATATGACTGTGATTGCACCGACATCCACACAACAACAATTCCCTCGGACCCTGGCATGACTCCAGTGTTTGTGAAGTAATATCGCTTGCCTCTCGCATCAATGGAGTCCCTTACTGAAATAATTAAGAACCTTGAGTACCGTGGGATAATTCGTCCAGTCCACACCACCTTCAATAATCCGGTGCTGGGGATTTTGAAACCAAACGGCCAGTGGAGACTCTGTGCTGACCTAAGGGAGCTCAACAAACAGGTCCATACTTCCCGATGGCCTCATCCCTACATTGACCAAGGGCTGGCCCAGATCCAGGGGTCAAAGATATTCAATGCCATTGACCTGACTAATGGGTACTGGACTGTACCTGTCATTAGGAAGGACCAATACAAGCTGGCCTTTACCTTCGGGCAGCAGTACATTTGGACCCGGACTCCCTTCGGATACATCAACTCCGGCAATAAATTTAACATCTTTCTGCATAAGGCCATGTCCGACATGGGTGAAAGGGGTAACCTGGCCTATGTAGATGATGTTCTAGTCCAAAGCTCAACTGTGGAGGAACACATAGTGGAGATCTGTTACGTTCTGACACAGTTGAGGGCTGCCAGAGCAAGACTATCTTTCCAAAAGGCACAGTGCTGCAGAACCCGTGTCAATTTCTTGGGGCATGTGATAACTCCTGAGGGTCTCTGTTCCCAGGAAAAGAAAGTAGAAGCACTCCAGAAAATAAAAGACCCCACAACTCTGCGGGAACTAAGGAGCCTCATTGGACTAACTAATGACAGCAGAAAGTTCATAGAGGACTACGTGAAGATCACAAGAACCCTAATCCATCTGTTGAAGGGGGGGTCAAGTGGGAGTGGGGTCCAGAACAAGCTGAGGCAGTAAGACAACTCAAAATAAGCCTCTCACAAGCGCCTTGCCTAGCTTACCCTGTCAAAAACAAGGAGTTCTTCTTGGAGACAGGGTTCTCAAATGCATGCTTGACTGCAGTATTATACCAAAAGCATGACAAGGTCAATAAAGTAATCTTCTATGCGAGTAAGACTTTATCCTCTGTGGAGGAAAAAATCAACGATTGTGAGAAGGCACTCCTGGCAACAGTGTGGGCATTGAAGAATTACCACCCATTTATCCAGGAGGAACACATCATAGTTGAGACTCCACACCAACCTTCGCAATATCTTCAAAGTGACAGAAATGTGAGGAATTCCCCAATGACTTCCTGGATTCTGTCAATGCAAGGCCTTCCTGTGGAGGTCAGATATGGCCAAAACAAGAAAAGTCCCCTCGCGCATGGTCTGGCTGACTTGCATGATTGTGCCAGAGAAAACTGTCTCGAGGATGAAAGTCTTAAAATCAAGGACAACATGGAGGCATACCTTAATTCCCCACACAAAGTCTATGAAGAAGACAAGTGTGAGGGAATGCCCACCATCTATGTGGATGGATGCTCCTACCATGTTGACAACAACGGGGAAAAGGAACTTGTGGCCGGCATAGGGAATGCATGGGTGAATGATGCCCCAGAACCCTCCGATGGGTACAAAATCAGTCCCCGAAGTAGTCAAGTGGCAGAGCTGATGGTGGTGTATCAAGCCATCCTCACTGCTGTCCAACACCAACTCCACGAACTGGTCATA
Organism: Ambystoma mexicanum; assembly: GCF_040938575.1. Classification (NCBI taxonomy): domain Eukaryota; kingdom Metazoa; phylum Chordata; class Amphibia; order Caudata; family Ambystomatidae; genus Ambystoma; species Ambystoma mexicanum. The sequence goes on from NC_090928.1 coordinate 849,585,493, forward strand.
ATCACTGATTCAGATTACGTATGGAATGGGCTTGTGGAGCACCTGGTTAACTGGAAAACCAGATGCATTCTATGTGCTAATAATAAACCTTTAAAACACGGGAAATGTATACAAAATATTGATGTTCTGTTCACCTCGAATGGGATGACCATCTACTGGAAAAAGATCAAGGGTCATTCTAAAGCAGAGAGACCAGACAACACTGGAAATGACCTAGCTGATCAGCTGGCCAAATCCAAGGGGATCGACTTGAGATCGAGTCCCTGTTAGGTGAAATCCAGGTCACTGCTATCACTAGGTCCCAGAAAAATGCTCACAATCAACTCTCATCTGCACAATGGAGTAAGGAGACCACAGATGCTGATTTGATTTAGGCTCAAAAAGGGGATCCAATAATTGGTATGTTTTATCAACACATTGAGGAACCTGAGAACTTTCCCCTGACGGATACCAATTACATTGAGAAAGAGGACCTCATAGTCTTGATGAAATGTCCAAAAATGTTCCAAATCCAAGACGGTTTGTTGGTGAGGAGATCCATAGCTGGTAATGACCAGTGGGTGGTCCCCACCCCATTCTGAAGCCTGATGCTAAGTCACACCCATGATGCGGCCACAGCCAGTCATCGGGGGTTTCATACGACATTAGAAATCTTGAGAGAGGTTGCATACTGGCAACACAGGGAGCAGGACCTCGACCAATACTTGGAAGGGGTGTCTTGTGTGTGAACAATTTCAGCCAACATCACTCACACACCATGCTCCCCTCCAAAAGAGGGGATGACACTGCCTTGGTCAGATTTGCAAGTCAATTTTATCGGACCCATGATTCCCTCCTATAGGGGGAACAAGTACATGTTGACCGTAACATGCTTGTTTACTAAATGGGTGGAATGTCTCCCGGCCCCAAAAGGTAGAAACAGCAGCTGCCCTGATGATCAATCACATCTTCTTGTATTTTCGACTACCCCAAAGGATTGTGTCAGACCAAGGTAGCCACTTCACTAGCGAAGTGATGACAAAGATGTGGGAGATACTTGGGGTCAAAAGTAAACTACACATTGCCTACTGGCGGTCATCTAGTGGTGGAGTTGAGAGGTACAACAAAACTAATGTGAGCATATTAGAAACGTTTGTGGCAGATTCTGGGCCGAGTTGGGATATTGGATTACCCCTTGTCCTGATGGCCATCAGATCTACCCCTTCTTCTGCAACAAAAATGTCTCCATTTGAGCTGATGACTGGACAAAGGATGGTGCTACCCCAGCATCTGCTCTACAGAACCCAAGAGCAGACCTTGATAAATGCCTCCACAACCCATGAGTATGTTGACAATCTTAGAAAACACCTTCAACATGCTTTTGCCTACGCTCAGCGGAATCTAGAAAGATCTGCAGACAGTATGAAGACCCACTATGATCTTAAGACAACTAAAAAACAATACCAAGTGGGAGACCGGGTCTACTTGTACAATTTCCGAAGGAACCAAGCCAAACAGCACAAATTCCTCCCAACTTGGCGGGTTCCTTTTGAAATTGTAGACAGAATTTCACCAGTCGCCTACAAAATCTGCATACTCAAGATCAGTTTGGCAGAAGGGGAAGACAAGTGGGTTCACGTAAACCAGCTAAACAGTTGCTTCCCCAGACAGACTTTGCAACAATAGAGGAACCAACTGGAAACCCAGATGGGGAATAGTGTCAATTGGAACCAATACAAGTGTCCTTCCCCCTGTTGACATCCCCAAATGACGTGTGGACACAGTAGTGGGAAACTATCCATAACCATGCTCTATTCTATCTTCTAGCATCAGGACTAAGAATTCCAAAGGAGTGCCAAGGAGGACCACTCGGGGACCGGGATGAAAGCCCCAAGGAGCCCAGAGTACCGTTCCATACTCCCAAACAGAACCAGCAATACTCCTGACCAGAACCAGCGAGGAGTGCGGGTTGCTCCAGCACTGACGGGAGATGCAGCAGAATTTCTCCTCCTGGACAAAAGAAAAGAACATCCCAATCTCCCGACTTCTTCTTGACAGGCAGTCAAAATCAAGTCGGGAGGGTGGGCTCTGTGTATTGACCCACTCCGCTATGCTATGCGGCATCACACTGCCAGTTGTGGCGAAACAAACAGTAACAATGGCGGCAAAACCCTTGTGCGTGCCAAAACCTACAAAAATCTACACAAACCGTGTGCTTCAGCACACAAAAAGAGGGATGCACAACCTGCCACCCATGGTGCATGTGCAGTGGAATGGAGCACACCCTGCAGAAATGTGCCAGTGGGCTCCATAACCAGCAAACAGAGTGCAGATGGAAAAGTAGCACTTTGCAAATGAAACCGCAAAATGCGCCTACAAATGACATTTACTTTGTTGCCAAAAACGCCAAAATGCCTATAACACAATCCTTTTCAACATTCACAATCTTGCCTGGTGATAAAATCCATGTATCAAATGAAACATTGTGAAACATACAAAGTCTGAAAACTGACAGCCTCTATGCTAAAATATAGGTGCAGTACCCCGGGGCGACCTGAATGACAGCTGTCAGAGGAGTACTAAGGCAGCTTTAAAATGACCTAAAACTCAAAAGTCTGCTGAATTAGCAAACATAAACAGGATTGTTGCCAAAAATTAATACTGATTTTAGTTGTGTTTTTGATTCCACAGATTTTACGGCCAATAAAGAAATGTATTTGTATGTGATGCAACAAATGTGGGTTTTGTTAAGTTTAAGAAGTAATTAGCTTGGCTGAAGTTGAAAAAAACTGGGAAAGCAGGTTTCTTCCCAGAAGGAGGGCCTTCCCCTAAGCAGAAACTCATGGGAAGGTGCCAATTGCAGGGTTGGGACAGCATCTTGTCTACAGAGAGCAAAGGAACAATGACAAGCTGCAGCTCAGGAAACTAGAAGTGTGAAGAGAGTCGTAAACCCTCCTGGAAGGAGCTTCCCCCAAGGAAGGGGATGCACTGGACTGCAGGGAGACAAAAAGAGGCGGAGCCAAGCAACCATCTGTTGCTATACATGAACAAAGAACACTTTTTAAAATACTTATAACTTGCTATTCAAAATGGTGAAAAATATAAAAATGATAGAGTTGTTAATTTAATTTCTGGCTGCACGTGTGAAGAGGCGGTAGAACTGTGTGCCATGTTCTGGACAGGAATGGCAATATATGTGATTTTACACAAAATGTATTACTGTTAGAATGGTGAAAAATTACACGCATATCCCTATGTTAAACACGCACACTTGGGGACATTTTCTTAACGATTGGACATTGTGTTCATAGCGAAAAGGACACAATTCTGTAGAAAGTTGATACCAGATTCTACAGCTGTGACAGTTTGATGAGCAGATACTCCATAAAATATGCAATCTGTGTATATGATTTTTTATAGAGGTTCCACATGTGTAAATATGTGTTTTTTGCCAAAATTAGACTTTGTGTTCCAGTGGCTAGGAGTGGATTCTCAGCATCATAAAATTACACCATAAAGATGACACTCTGTTTCTCTCCTCCTATCAAGGCAGAGAGTAGACTCTGACCCAATCACCTTTCATAGGGCTAAGCTTAGCTATGCCGGCCCATTCATCTCCTTTGTGATGTCATTTTTAAGGCATACATAGAGACAGCTGACAGCAGGTATGGACTCACTGATCCAGCCACCTTCCTGATTCCGGCGAAGCACTCTGATCCAGCTTCCCACATCCAGCTTTAAATATTCTACCAGATCCAGATGCCAAATCTCTTGCCAGCAATAGAGACTATTGATTTCCAGCAAGGCCCCAATCCTCAAATTTATTCTCCCCACTCAGTAAAGCACTGTGTGGTGTGAGAAGGCCATTTGAACCAGTATCCAGAAATTCTCTGGCTTGCAACCACTAGGCTTGCCTGAGGAACTCACCATCCAGCTGATCCAAATACCCACAGACTAGGAGAGCAGATCCCGTGCCAATCTGGTGACCGGCCTAGATGATCCAGTGCCGGGCCTTATGTGCTATTTTTCCTAGACCAGGTCCAATCCTGACCAGAGCTGACGGTCCCATTTAAAACTTATCCAGTGAGTATAAATAGGAAGAACTGTGTCATATAGCGTATGTACTTTGCATAGTCTTGTCCCTAGCTTATACCCATCCTATCTTTCATTTAAAACCAGTATTGTTAGAGCTATCTTTGTGCGGACTCTTCTCTCATATGTGTTCTTAAACTCTCACTTCCTATTGATTGATTAAGAAAGTAATTCCCAAACCAAACAGAAAGCAGAGTATCACACCTGAACTGGTATGAGCGGCTGTGAATGACCGTCCTGTGTGGCATTCTACTTTTTAGTAGTCGTTAATATAGCATAAGAAAACATATCTGTCAATTTAAAGTGCATTCCTGCTTTCCATTCTTGCGCCTATCCCGAAAAAAAACGACCTTTACTAAAACCTCTGTAACTCCATGAGTTTTTGTGATAGAAACAAAATTCCAACTCCTACTTGTAGCCAACATCTGTAGCTATCTAACACATTACGATTTTCCTGTTATCGCGTATATCGCACAATGAAAAGTTTGCCACGAATTTAAAGATTTGAAGATTTGAAAGATTTGACAGGTGAAAAATAGCTCTAAACTGCTTCCAACTTTGATTTTAAGATTTCAAATGTTTTGCTTTGACTAAATCATTGCTTGTGTTTATGTGCAACTATTCAAAGCGGCTCCCATAAGAATTTAGGGCAATTTAAGTGTTTTTGACACATTTGGGTGTTTTTACCTAGTCAATTCTAAAGTCAATTTTAAAAGCCATTCTGACAGCTGGACAGTCAATTCCGTTTTTTCTTGTGTTTGAAAGGGGGAAAGTGGGACTGATATTCTGTGTGATTTCTGGCATTCCTGAATACCTGCTCTCTCCTCCTATCTCCTTACATTGCCTATTGGGGGGTTGAGGGTGTTGTAGAGGGAACTGCTAACCGCAGTGCTATCTGATCTGAACCAACACAAAAATATTATTTTCTGTGCTGCATTTGTTTTGCTTATTACTCATTCCTAGTGTATTAAAGACATTATTCAGTGTTCTGTCACCCCATTGGTAATGGTTTATCTATTAAAACATATTGTGATAACATTTTAAATACATAAATAAATATTTACCTTTGCAAACCAGCCTGATTCCTGGTTCAGTGTGACTGGGGGGGTGGTTTCGGGTGAAGGGTATGATATGAATGGTATATGAGTGAGTGGTATATCGTTCAGAATATTGAACTTTTAGACAAAAATAAATAAGGATTTCAGTTGTGCACTACATGCTGAGCTTTGACGTGTGCCGGATTGAAATCACTTACATAACATTTCATATTTTGTAGACAAATATCTGCATAGGGCATTGTTGAGTAGGTCAAATGTGATTCCTACTAGAGAGGATACAACTGTATAAATGTTTTTATGCTTTTTTCATATTATATATGCTATTTTTAGCTTGTGACCAATTTATTAAGTTAAGGTTTGTATACGTTTTTACTTGATTTTATGTGTAATTTAATATGTAATGCATTATGCTTTGATGGCACAAATGACAAAGCTTATATCATCATAAATTAATTTTCATTGGCATTTTATATATTTTAAATGTTGTTTTAGCTAATGTTTTAGTTTGCTCATATTTGCACTTAGCCGTTTTACTTTGGCTAATACTACTGTGGGCATAGAGTAGTAAAAGGATTGAGGAATCAGCTCACCTGCTTCTTCCTCACTGTGCAACATACTGTGGAACTTGAGTGTGGATAAAGTATTTAAAAGATGGCACAACCACACTTTGGGTTTCCTTTTATCCTAAGCATGTCAAAAAGGAAAGCAGCACAATATCTCGCCAATGAGGAAGCTATCAAAAGGTCAATGAAATTTACAAAACACATGGATAAGGAAAATCTCATCATCAATGAAATTGCTAATTTGCTACATGACTTAGAGCCTCAGGAGTCTCCCAACACTGGATGGTATACATCCAGGGATAAATGGGGTGCTTCGCCTGGACCTCGTCCAGGATCTAATTGTATGAGCACCTCTAGTGCTGCACTACCGCAAATAGATCAGATAGCTTCCCAGGAACCTAACCCCTGTGGTGATTCAAACTTAGAGCAAGAGATCCCAGAAACTCACAATAGAAGCAATGCAGGACTTAGCCAAGGATAGCTTAAAGGGTACTAGGGCCTCTCACCCCACCCTTCTGATTGTTGGGAATTTATTGCCAGGCTATTTGATATCTAAACGCTGCAAAGTGGGGGGCAAAGTTATACTATTCCTGCAGAGGTGGGTGACACTTGCCAAACTAGGGGATGCAGCCCTCAACGGGACAATGGGAGGGGTGTTGAGCTGGTGGGGAATACTGCAGGAGACCGCTAGCAGGAAATATACATATCTGCTGGAATTAGCTACTGCAAAGATTTGATTCATTCTCAAATCAAGGCAGTGATGGGGGAACCAGAGAGGCCAGGGAAAAGGCTCAGGGCTCCAACCGATTAATTAACAGTTTACAGTCAAGTCTAGGTGCTCATGGTAACAGGGAGGGTTGTGAAGGATGTCATGACCTTCTCCCAGTGTTGTTCCAAGTCGAAGCTGATAATGAGGTCCTATGTAGTGATTATATGGACCCAGTTAAAAAAGTAGGGGTCTTACAAGCGCTCATGGACAAAAATGATGCTACTCTGAGAACAGTCCCTATTACCAAAGTAAATTAGGTTTTAATTACACCACCAATCACATCAACCTCTATCATTGACAATGTGACCAAGGTAATCAATTACTTTACTATGAAAAAATAGCCTGTGATCCTGCCCAAGATAGGTGACCTATTTAGGGGAAGCAGTGGTGGGGGGAAGTGCTGTAACAAAGGCTTGGGTGACAAGCAGGGTATGAAGCATTGCATTTACCTGATCAATGTCCCGAGGGTGGGGGTTCGATTTAAGGGGATGGGTGACTCATTGGTTAATAAGGTGAAGCACTGGTTTAGGACAAGGAGAGGTTGTTACCACATTATCTGTGATAACCTTGTTAGTTGCAAGTGGGTATCCCCAACTGTTCCCAATCTGATGGATTATGTTAGAATGGAGCTGTCCACAGAGGACCTGGTGGTGGGTATTCTAGCCATGGAGCAAATGTCCCTTCCCCCCAGTAGTCTGGGTATAGCTATTAAATTAAGTGCACCTGAGTGATTACATACCCAGAAGGAAGCCATGCGAGTGAGTGGAGCGCAGCCTATTGACAAGCCATGTGCCGGTATGGGTACTAATCCCAGGGAAGGCCCTTTGGTAAACTTCATCCAAGCCCTATCTGCTACCACTTGAGCCCCACCATGAATGAGATTTGAACCACCGCAGACACCCTACCAGTTTCTCTCTTGGTTGACAGTTTGAGCACCACAATCCTGCTTCAGACCCAGAGTCAATGAATTGGGAGGCAGGTGGAGGGTTGCAGTGCACATTTTGTCCTGGAATGTTGCAGACCTAAGGAGATATCTGTCTGATGTGGACTGGTTCGTTTTTGCGAGGACACATGGGGTGATCTGTTGGCAAGAAACTTGGGCAACGTAGGCATACCACCTCCAAGAATATATTACATTTGCCAAGAAAGACAAACAAAGCAGAGGTAAGAGACCAAGTGGGGGTGTTGTTGTATGGGTGGATCCTACATTGTACTCCATTGTAAAAATAATTGATGGACTTTGTGATACTTTTCTGCAATTACACATCACAGGTGTGTATGGAACTCTGTGGGTAGCAATATATGTATACAATTGCCCCACCAGGTAAGGTGGAGACAGGGTATTTGCTATGCTCAAGACTAGGTTTGAATGCTGGAGGGAGAAACATCAATAGCATCCTAAGGTCCTAGTGGCAAGAGATTTCAACATGCATATAGATCCATTGGAAGTACTGGAAGGGCTGAGTGATGAAGAAGATGGCATGAGGGGAGTGGGGGAATTGAATGCACCCAAACCCAAGAGGAAAAATAAACTAGTGGAAGAGGTTGCCTGTTTGCTCCTATCGCTAAATATGAGGGCGCATAATGGCCGCCTACGATGGGATCAACCTGCCAAATCTACATTCCAGGTAGGCTGTTGTTCAACACTAATTGATAATATTCTGGTCAAGGTTTGAGTATCGAGTTTTATCGCGTACCGGGAGCGATCATCATCCTCAAATTTCAAGTTCAATTATGCATTCGTGGGATCAAGATGCATGCTGCCTAATCAATGCAGTATTGTTTTACAACTAACAGGTCATGCCAGGAGAACGATTAAATGGGCTAAGCTGGATACTGATATCCTTTTACCATGCCGGTCAGATAGCACAGCGAGTAGAGCGCTCGTTTTGACATCCATGCAGAGCATGCTAACACAGGTTCGAATCCCGCAGTGCCAAAGTCAGGTTTTCATCCTTCCGAGGTCGATAAATGAGCACCACACACTGTGGGTAATAAGCAGCGCTCAGATACCTGAGGGTTTGTAGCGCTATATAAATGCACAAACAAACAAACAACAAACATGTATATATAGTCAAATTGTGCCAGCACTAGAAGCACTCACAACTCTTCCAAAGGGTGAAGCTCCTAACATAATATAGGTCTTTGAAAATATAATCAAGCATTTAGGTGAGCACTTCTCTGCACAAAACATAGTTGTCAAGAAACAGACCATCAAGCCTACCCCATAGGGCCAAACACGATGTGATTATCTGTGCCAAAAATGTCCACACCAAAAATGTCCACACCAGAGGCATACAAGCACTATGTGAAGCCAGGAGTGCATATATAAATCTGATTAAGAATAAAAAGGAGGCATATGCCCACAATATAAGTGAATAAATACTTGCAACCATCATATCACAGGATATCAGGAAACCAGGGCACCTACCAGCTTGGCGGCACAGGCTGCTATTCAAATTCTGCTATGAATATAAATCTGTTGAAATTTAGAGAGGTTGAGATTCACCAAGCCCTACTAAGCCTAAAAGCTGTCCTAGCCCATGGCCTTGATAGAGTACCATTAGGCTTCTTTCTAAGTCAGCATCGACCAAGGCCACACAGGGCCACCAAGATCCAAGCTGCTTTGGGAGGGGTGTGCTGTGTTGCAGCTCAACATATGGTGCCTCCATGTCTTCAGTGTATGATGACGGATGGCAGTCCTGTCAGTTATGAAGTAACGGCGGAAATTTGCCTTTTCCTTGCAAACTGTCATCTGAGGCGAGCAGAGGAGGGCTCATCTCTTCTGACTCCTGTCTGTGTGAGGATGATGGAGCATCCGACAAACCAACTGGAATTGTGATAGGCAACAAGAGGGTGGCCTTACTGCTTTCAGAGCTGGGTGCTATTTGGTAGCGGCTCCAGAAGGAAGGACCTGGCCTGACTCGACTGAAGATTGGCTGCCTGAGATTATGACGACTCCCAAATCTGTTGTTGTGAGAGCGCAGTAGGCTCACAGTGAAGCTGTCAGCCCGGACCAAGTTGGGGCACTGCAGTCAGCTTGGAGCATTTTCCTGATGCGTCAGCAACGTGGGACCGCTGTTGACACCAGTTCATAAGAACGTATTCACCCAAGTGCCATCCTCGAGCAGGACACACCGGCAAGGTACTGTTTTGAAGGTGTCATTGCATGTGTGCACCTTGTATGCAAGCATTCAAGTGCTCCGAAGTTGAGAAGTAGTTCGCTGCCACGTTGGGGTTTTGCTATATATGTGGGAATTTACCTCTATAGAAGGCAGAGAATATCTGCAAGTGCTACAAGGAGCCAGATCCTGATTTATTGGGATTCTTTACGGAGATAAACCTATATTTCATAGTGTGTGCAGGGTACTCCCATCTGTTGAAGTTTAATTAGTGAATCGGGAGTGACTTTGGTTAGCGTTTTGCGATTGATGTGTGCTGTGGTGTATGTGCACATGGTTGTAATTGTTATCATATAGGTTGTTGAGTTTGTGCTTGCCTGAATTCTATTTGATTGTGAGACTGGTAGCCCCTTTTGTTACGCTAATTGTTTGTTGATTACAGTGGCCCATTTGACAGCTAATGTGGCTTGTGGCATGTGGCCGTGGGCGTATGCGGTTTGAGTGAAATTGCACATGTGTGTGCATTTTATAGGTAACAACTAGGGGTGTACCGAACTTCGGCTTTGAGTAAGTATTCGGCCGAATTCCGGCTGAAAAAAAAGCTATTCGGCTCCGGCCGAATAGTTTCTTGCTATTCGGCTCTTGCCAAATACTTTGACATTCTCATTTGAATACAATGCAACATGAACTCAGAAAGGTAAATATAGACTTCAGTTTGCAAAACTGAATAGAATTAGGCCAGACAAATTGCTATCACAGAGCTGAAAATATCTTGTATTGTAATCTGCTCTTTAGGGCATGTTTTGTTATAGATTCTTAGGCATAAAAGGTGCTCATCCTTTATACCTAGCCTGCAACAATGTTGGAAGATCTTTTCTTTTGGAGAATGTTTATACGCAATGTGCACTTTTTTCAGTTGGAAAAAAACCTGAAAGAAATGTGCATATATACTTTCAGTTCCTGTCATTTCACTTGCTATTGCGTACATCATAGTCACCTGTAGTCTTTTTTATAATGACTTGAGTCCTGAGTGTAATATTATCTCATATTTTATCAGAAATGATAAGTTGCATATGTTTGTGTATTGGCGAGAAGGAGTGGCTAAGATAAGTGAAAAGTGAGCAGCATTTGTTTGGGTGGGGTGAATAGTTCTGAGATGGAGTTCACGCATTTCAGACTTCCTCTTGACTTGTGTCCTGCATGAGTCGACATGAACCATTTAATACATTTCTATGTGAGCTGCAAAGAAGTTTCGAAACTCGACAGGATTGACTTTGGAACTGGATAGAGAATGCAACGCATCTGATTCATGAAGGCAGTCTATTTACATTTGTGAAGCCTCCTACTTTAACTGAATATGCAACAATCCTCTGTACATTTGGTGCCTTCATTTTGGTTAAATTTATTAATTTATTTTTGGCTTTTATGCTTTAAATAAAGATGCTATATTAATTACAATGAAGAGAAATAAAGTATAATAAAGTATAGAGTATATTTAAAATGGTGCTTTATTTTTTTTTAATAAGTGTGTTTTTTGAAGTTTGGAACATGATTTATTAAATAAAGCAACTACTTGGCTTCATATTCGGCTTCGGCCGAATAGTTGACAAACTATTCAGTATTCGGCCGAATACTAAATATGCTATTTGGTACAGCCCTAGTAACAACAATATGTTGTTCACTCTGTGTTTAGTATTCTCAACGTTTTTAGGATTTGTATCTAAAAATCAATTTCATGTCTAGGAAACCTGGGATTTAAGTCATTGTTGTTTTCGCCCTTGGGGGACTAAGGACACAGTTTCTCCCTTCCTGGAACTAGCACCTTTGAGTAGTAGCTTACTCAATTAAGTTAGTTCTGTGCGTTTTGCTTTACCATATGTATTTCACAGTGTTAGAAAATGACAACACATGGAGTTCACCAAGTGTGGAGTTCTATTAAAACACGTCATCAACAGCTGGCTTCTCAAATGTGATATTGCTGGTACAACCATGCTGTTGAGTGCTATGAAGTTACGTATTCTGTGGAAGATGTTTCTCAGATGGACGGGTATCAGAGTGTGCGATGTAGCTAGCAGAGCGAGAGACATGTGTGACGTTGCTAGCAGAGTCAGAGTAAGTTCTTTTTGCTGTATGTGTTATGCCCACAATTTAAAGATATTTTCCTGATGTTGTAGGGGTGTTAAATTAAGTAACATTGTGCCTGAGATCTGTTGATATCTGTTCTGAGGTTCTATAGGTTCAGTCTGTGAAATCCATGTGAAGTTTTGTAATGGTGTTTTCCCTGGTATTTATAATGATGACTGTGAACATACCTGTCATCAAGATGTGATACAAGTTGGTGGTTAGGTAGAGGCGTGTTGCCTACTTGTTGATGATTACGAGGGTATGTAATCCTTGCCATGGACCTTGTCTGAGCACATGAATGTTTTTGAGGCCATTCCCTATTTCGGACATTATTGACAGCCCAGGGTGCCTAGGGGTACCAGGTTTAGAACTGTGAGGGCACTGCCGCAGATGATATGGATCTGGTCATTTGTCAGGGAGGCATTGAGGTGCCATAGATGGTGTTAGTTGACAAGCTCACAAAGTGTTTAGTGTGTTTAGTCAGTACTCGTTGGCCGTGTCAAGCGTGTTTCTGTTTACTTGTTGTTTTAAGGATGGTCGTGGGAGGACCAAAGCCACGGGCTGCCAGCCGGGGTGCGGAGCGTGATCAGCGGGTAGAGTTTTTAGAAGCTCCCTATGAGTTAGAATGCGCTGAGATGTTTCAGGGCTGATGTTGGGAGGGGCAGCTCCTGACAGAAGGAGATTTGTTTCTTTGTTTGTTTTGAAAATAAATCTATTTCTTCATTGACTATGCACAATAGGGTGCTAACCTAATGCCGTGATTCGGCTTGTTTTTAGGTAGTTTGGCAAGTTTCCATCTAGAGTTGTGATTAGTGGATGCTAGGTGGCAATTTCTCTGTTGAGCATCCTACCTTTTTTTGTCTTGTGCTGTTGCTCATGCCCTCCCTGCCTACCCGCGTAGTGACATGTAGTCGTTTATGTGTCGAATATCCCGTATAGTGTTGTGATGTGAAAGAATATTTCCCTCCCTGGAGGGCCCACAGGTGTGATATACATGTTCATTTCTTTGCTGTCATACTGTTAGTGCCTGCTTGCGGTTGTTGCTGTTGTGTCTTGCGTTCCTGTGATTGTCAGTGCTTGCAGGCCAGAAATATTCCTGATCAGATAGGTAGATAGAGCATAGCTACATTTGTTTGTTTTCTTATTGGTACAATAACTATTGTTATGCTTTTTGAGGGACAGGGGTGTAGAGGTCCAGTTGACACTGTGGTTACTTTAGGGCGTTGTCACTTTGATCACTTTAGGGCATTGTGTTGATAAGGTGCAAGGGTGGATGGATAATAGCTAGTGGTTGCGGGTTGTATTTTTATGTGTGTGCACAGTATTGTTCATAAGATGGTTTTGTCTGCGTTTTTCTCACTACACCTTCCATTTGTTGTTATGGGGAAGGAGTGTTGGAACATGGTGCCTGTTTGCAAGCTGGGGTGTGCGCGTGTGCCTGGTCATGTGAAGGTTAGCTACTTTGAGTGTGGGGCAACAAGCATTCGAGGAGTGATATTTGGGTGAAGAAAATGGGTAACGTCTGCAGTGGTGGCTGTTGTCACCTTCCATCCTGTATGTCCTGCGTGACACCTCTCCTTGTTGCTGAATTAAAGCCATTATTGAACTTACCTCCAGATCACACATCTTGTGCTGCCTCTGACTGTTTAGCCAGCCCACAACAGGTGCCTTTATCATGGACAAGATTGGAGATTGTTCCCATACATAGAAAGGGCTTTAGCGATGACCTAGGTAACTGGTGACCTATTTTCCTGCTTGACACGGGGAGGGGGGGCGGGGTCTTTGCAAGGTGTGTGCAGGGTCATCTCGAAGCTTAGATAGAAGAAAATCTTGTCATCCTTCATCTTCAGGCAAGCTTCCATATATCAATATGCACAGTAGATCAATGTTTACACCTTAAACTGCTGCTTGATACATTTGTTGTGCTAAAGAAGATGTATGTTTATGCAGTCTTCATTGACTTTTGGACATCCTTCTATAGGGTCCCTAGGTCCAAGTGGTGGAGGGTTCTGGCAGACTTTAGTAACTCTAGGACTTTGTTGGGGGCAATCCAAACGTTGTATGACAAGAATGAAGCAGTGGTTCGCTGGCATTAAGATGGGTCAACAACAAAGACAGTAGATATACAGATGGGCGACGACAGGGGTGCGTCTTGGCACCCAAGCTCTTTTGCTTATTTATCAACACGGTCATACATGATCTGTTAAGTACACCCCCATAGCCGCAGACAAGCTAGCCAGGGATAGCTCTCCAATCATGCTTTTTGCTGATGATGCTGTATTGGTATCCCTTACACCTGTTTGGCTTAAACAACATTATTATTTTATTACTTCTTTTTTTTGTTTTATTTTATTTTATTTTATACTGTTTTATTAAATGCCAAAAACAAGGCAGGCATCAGGGTGTGGAACACAAAACACATTTCTTATCAATAAATGCCCAAATGACCAAGAGAATGTTGTATAGGGGTTTCAGAGCAAAAGGAAGAATGGGAGCAAACCTGGCCTAGGATGGTTAGGTTAGGTTATCGAGCAAGTGGTTAGCTATGATTAACGTGGCCTAAGGGCCACAGATGAATGCAAGTGGACTGCTCGAATTGCCAAGGCAGGTGTAACTTTGGCGAGATGTAGTGCTGCATTGGGAAGGTTTGCAAAGGTTTAGGGAAGCTGGTAATTTAGCATCATGCTGGAAGCCTATGAACTGCAGGCAAGTCAGGCCACCCTTTATGGGGCTGAGCTCTGGGGTGTTGGTAACTGTATGCAATTAGCAGTTTTGGAAAATAGGTTCCTAAAGAACATCTTATTCTTACCGCTATGTATTCCAAGCATGCCCGTCTTCCTAGAAACATGTCCAGGATTGAAATCATGTGCATATCAAAACGTGTTTTCCTCTGGATCAGGATTTGGTAAATGCCAAGGCTGGCAAAATATAGTGAAGCTCTTGAGGATGTCCTGTGCCATAATAGTGGGTCCTCTCTCCCATGGTTTGTTAACTGAAGAGAGGAGTTTAATAAGCTTGGCCAGATTCTATGGTGGGATATGGCTAGCCTAATGGGTGGTGACACTACATCACTTGACGACTCAACCATACTCAGTATTTACTGGGCGGTCAAGCAACATTTTGGCTTTGAACTATATCTAGATGATATGATGCAGAAGTCTATGAGAGCACTGTTTAATGCGTTGTGATTTGGTATTTTACTGCTAGCAGCTCTCTGAAACAAGTGCAATGGTAACCACACACCCTATGTCCATCATTGCATTTCAAAGAGAGAATGTTTGATTCATTTGTTATTAATGTGTCCCCTGTATTGAGATACAAGAGAAAGCTTCCTGAAACCACTGTTCCTGGCCAGAAATGTAAGATCTACCGTCCCAGCTTTGAATATTTGTTATATGACAGATTAGCAGTTCTTGCCATGGCAAACTATCTCCTTAGAGCTTGTAGGAAAAGGAGATTGAGATTAGCTCATGCTGGCACAAGTTAGTAATTGATGTGATATGATATTTTATTGGTATCGCGCTCGTACACAAGTGTTTCAGAGCATGATAATTAAACTTCCAATCATGCTATTATAGTATGTAACACTGAATTTGCTTTCTGCACACTGATTTGCACAAGGATCTCTTATGAATTTCAACCTCACAGAACTGAGAGTGCATATTTCTATGAAGTGTTGTTTTATCAATTTGTATACATTGTCTTAATGTTGTAATTGATGTACTGTTGACTGATCCATTTTTGTATTTTTGTGCTTTTATGGCTATGCCGAATACAGCTATTGAACTTGAACTTGAGGGCCGTGTAATTCGGCAGCGGGGACCCGTTCCATTTACACTTTTGCGCACATTGGTCAATGTAAAAGGGAATGGGAAAAAGGCATAGTACATGCTTGTATGCCACCCTTTTGCACTCTTCATGCAAATTGAGTACAGTCTGTCTGCCATGTTTACATGGCAGGCAGCATTTACATTGGATTCCTATGGAGTCTGCCTGATTTTTGCTGTTATACGCAGACGCCACAGAAATCCACATCATTTGCTCTGGCATGAAAATCTATGTTAGTACAAATGCTGTAGCATTTTTATGGCATAGAGGAAGAGGCGGCAGAAGCGTAAATTACTATCCGCCCCTCGTCACCACTATACAAATTAATGAAAATGGGAGTGACATGAATGAAAGATATAAAAGCCTTATGCAAGGTTTTTAGGCCTTTCATTCCTGTTTCGCCCGCAGCAAAATGAGCTCCATAGGGTTGTTGGATTAAGCTAGTCTGTGGGCATTTGTCCATGCTAGAAAACTATAGCGCTTTCAGGATCGCAACACAGTATTTCTTTGGAATTTCAAGATTGTTTACTATTACTCGTTTTGGCCAGTTACAATGATCGAAGGGTGAGGATTACCTCATGGTATTTCGTGAATTTCCCTAACTCTGGTCTTCCAAATGCCACTGATGCTGCAATTTCCCTCTGCTCTCCTTCCGGCCTTGCCCACCAAACCTCTGTGTCCCCTCTCCACATACTTCCGCCTAGTGAACCAGCCATCACAAAGAAGCACCACAACATCCCATCCACATCCCACCCATCACCACCCCAGATGCATCTTTTCCCGGCTCAGCCCATCCCTTCATCAATGACTGCCATGGGAAGGGAGAAGATAATCAGAGTATTTACCTCATGCAGATCAAACACAGTGCATAGTCAGGAATTTGGATAGATTATGGCTTTGACGAGGGATAGTAGAATTTAGAGTGATGAAGATGACTGTTAAGTAATCCAAGCATGGCCTCTTCATTCCACATCCTCGCCCCAGTTCTATAGTTAATGAGACTTTCAGTCCTAGACTTAGACATTTTGAAACATTCAAAACACTCTTAATACTGCAAAAACCCACATTTTACTAACTAATTAGAAAATGGCAGCCTTCCAGAAGAACACAAGAACCAAAAGAAATGCGTGGGTCAACAGTTGGTTATGAAGAACAAATGTAGAAAGCATATCCAAAGAAGGAGCCACGCACATTTAATTAATTAGCACCCCTGTATCTCCCCCCAAGAGATAACCATGATCCTTGTGCAGTGTCCCAAGATGTGAAAAAGCAAAGGCACATGTTCCTGATCAAATCCTGCAGTAATACATACCCTCAGCCATCTGCCAAGCACTGACGTGGAAGGCTTATGGCTCCTGGTTGCAGATCCAGTGCACCGGAATTCATAAGGGAGGCTGCCTTTCCCAAATACACTGTATTAGGCCTGCCCACATCAAGGAGACATTGAGGATCATCCCGCTCAAATGTAAGGTGGATAATCTCCTGATCCAGGTAAGACGAGTAGAAGTCCACTTTAGGCAACAAAGAAGGAAATGGATTGCGAGCAATCCGGTCAGGGAGAAATCTCAAGCACAGTTAAGTACAGTCCACTGCCCCCAGTTCCCAAGACGTCTTGGTGAGGTGATGGTAATATTAGAAGTAGTACAGATAATTTAAAAAGCACAACAAATCAAACAGTAGTCACCATTTTCAAAGGTGATATACAAGACAGATGACAGTGACAAATAACATAAAATAGACATAAAAATATGTTATACAATATCCAGTCACTAATAACAATTATCACGATTATGGTACATGCCTTGAAAATAAACGTTGCTTTAGTCAGTGCATGAATGTCTGCATTGAGGAGCAGTTCCTAATAAATGCAGTTAGTTCAGATCACAATCAACAGTGTAGTTCACTCAAAATCACCTTAAATCACTTAATCAGATAGCTGAAAATAGAACATTAATTTCAATTGGCCTTCAGGCAATATTTTAAAAGCGGCCTCTGGTAAAGCAAGAAAGATCAAAAAGAGATCTCAGGGAAAGATGTGTCATAACCGAGGAACAGAGTAATATGAAGGCCTCCATTAATAATAGGACTTTCTAAAGACTTTAAGGACCCCCAATGTCAGCTCTCAATGTGGAGATGTATAGTCTCTTCCCAAAACCATTGGCCAAACTCTGCAGAGTTATCAACAGTTCTGAATGGAGAGGATAATGGTTTAAACCTGCACACCTTCAGCTAAAGTTAGACAAATACTGTTATAGCTCTTAAAGGATAGTTCCGGGACTTTTTTTTTATTGTTCCTACGGTTCGGCCATGTGTTTTTAAGCATAAATCGGTAGATCGTAGAAAACTTTCCTATGGACCTTACCCGACTTTTCGTCCATTAACGCACCCGAAATCAGCCACCATTTTGTGATAATCCTATCATTTCCCCCCATCGACCTGGCTCACCTGCGTTTGCGGCACTAAATCAAATCCCCCGCACCTGAGCCTGACATCAGCAGACGCGTACCGCCCATTTCCCAACGCCAAAGCACGTTTCGTGTCAACAATCGCTGCGCCTCAGCTAATGAAGTGTCGCCATGGAAATGGCAGGACGCCTCTTTCCTCAATAAGTATAAACACACCGTTTCACAACACACAGCAGCAGATTTTCGATTCCATTACTCTCTCTGTGTTACTTTGAGTATTCTGTGACTCGTTTCTGTGCTCTGGTCAGCTACCTTCGCCGCTTCTAGGCCTTGTGAACACCTGTACCATCTCTGTAAATTATTTTACTTTCTTTACCACACAATGGCTACAATAATGCCGTATATGTACGAGCCCGAGTACACCGAGGAGGAACTACTGGAAAGGCAAGCACGCGAAAACGATGGGGATTCGGACGGCAGTTGGGAGGACCAGTCAACGGATGAAGAGCCTGGACCATGTTGCATGGACGGCGTCTCCACCTGGTGCACGTGCAATCGGTGCGAGCTAATGCCAACTGAGGAGGAGAACTGCTGCTGCCGTGAAAATTCCGGGTGCTTGGCCTACATTTCGGAAGGCGAACCAAGTCCGCAATGCATCACCGAGCTTCCAGAGTTCAGGGAAGCCTGCCTCTCACGGACCGTGTGGAGGATGATGATGGTGCTTATGCACGAACTTTGCGGCACTGTTCGTCCGCGTAATCCGAGTATTGAGTAAGTATACTCTGGTTGTGATGTCAGTGATGCCACTACTATTTCATGGTCGTCTCCGACATATAAAATTACATCTACATATCATTCGAACGCATGTAAATTGGTTCCATATTGTGCATTTTCTAGATAGAATTTTTTTCAAAGCAGAATGACATTTTTTACCTGAATCGACATTGATAAGAAAGTTTTGTCATTTTAATACAGTTTGCATCTTTCTTTTTCACAGGTGGTACAGGCTGGTGGCCTATCGTTGCTTCACTTGGTGGCTTTGCGGGAGGCTCGGACACCGCGTTCAGAGAGTAATACCTGCATGTGCGGTACTTGCCATTAGACAACATTTCCCCAGCGACAGTGGACAATACCGCAGATTTTCCCTGGATGTGCTGCAACCGGAACTTTACAATGTGTAATGTTTATTATTTATGTTCAATTGAAATTAAGATCTAAAATAAAACCCAACATATATTTTAACAATGGTTGTTTTGATTTTTTAAATGAATCTAGTGTGTCTCCATTGAATAGTCTTCCTCTGCCTTGTCTTGTCACACCACATGTCTCCGGCCAGCATCCTCCCTCACGCTGGCCGCCCACCTTCAATCCACATAACCGTTGAACCCATATGCAGCAGACATACATATGTTATTTTGCGGGTTGGCATCAAGCCTCCCGGCCTTGCCTCCTCCCCCAAAAATACTTACCACACCGCTTTGTTCAAGCGTTGGCAATAAAAGGCCGTTGGATTTTATTGATACAAAACATGGTTATAGGTAAATAATCAATATGGTTGATCATAATAAATCATCCTTTTGGGCACCGGGTACAGAGATGCCCCCCTCTGGCCCGTGCCGCCTTGCCACCACAGGCCAGCCTGCTGCTGACTAACTGCCTAGGCATCCAGGGTCTCCAGGGTGAACTGCACCCATATATTCTCCTGGGAGGGTGAGGTATTTATAAACTCACCCCCCTGCCTTCCATGTACTAGATCCTGCAGCCTGCCTCTTACATGCAGTTAGATGGCCTCTCCTTGGTGAGGCCCTGCGGCAAACGAGTCTTGTCTGCACGACCACCGCCCCAATCCACCCCCCGCCCTATCAAAGGCAGTTCGCACCGGGGTACTTGCGCTGGCAAGTGGAGCTGTCAGGGAGCGATAAAGGCCAAGAGGTGCCAAAGACCATGTACACTTCAAAGTGGTCTATAGAGCATGGGTTGTTGTTCCCATGTCTACCTCCAGACCCCATGTCTCCTGCCAAGCATCCCCCCTCACGCTGGACGCCCCCCTGCAAACCGCATAATGCCACGACATATTCACGTCATTCATTCACAAACACACCCCTGTTTCGAATTCTTTATAACCCACTTCATATTTCTAATGAGAACTTCTTTGCGCTTTGCTAGTCAACCCGTGAAGGTGCTGGTTATCTGCTCTTCGTCTCTGTGAACTTCCGTGACCACTTCGAGCAAACTCGTCAGTTTGCAACCTGTGAACTGCTCCCTGTTCTACGACAAGAAACTACATAATCATTTTGCGTCCAATTTTTTAATTTATATCTATTTGCTAGTAGTCATCAAATTGCATCCATGTTTTCTTTTCGTTCAAGACAGTACATGCAAGGAACTAGTCACATGTTCTGAGTTTAGTCAAATTATTTTTCTATTTTTTTAAAGTTATTCAAATACTTATCCGCATGTGAATAACGTGTATAGTTCCAAGAACCAAAAAAAACCTTGCATTGAACCTTTTATGTGTCATTTAATTTTTTAACACATTGGTATTCATAGAGAATTGTTGATCTTTACTTTTCAGAACTTTCCACAATGCCTGCCTGTTCCATTGGCGGTTGCCCTTCGAAGACCCATAAAAAATCTGAAGGTACTATAATGCATGTTTTTCCTAAGACAATAGATCAGATAAGAGAATGGGTCCGATATTGCAGATATCCACCGTCTGAGCTTGAAAGTAGAGTCCTAGAAGTCTTTGCGGACAAGAGGGGTGATCGATACCGCATCTGCAGCAGGCACTTTAGCTCAGACATGTACTCCACATCATTGCTAATAAAGAAGAACACACCGCGAGCGAAGCGAAAATTGCTCTCAACCGCTATTCCCACTCTATTCGTCCACATCCCTCCACTGGTGAGTCAAGTTTACGGATTTAGCTCTCGGCCTTACGGTAGTGTGTAGCATTAGCTAACAATAATTTCCCCATTTATGTATCCACTCAATATGAAGGCGGAAGATTCTCCATCCGTGTCGTTATTGCAGTCATCAGCCACTTCAAGCGCCTATCGGGTAATCTTACTTAGCTATTCTGCCACTGACTTGTTTTAGGCATGTAAATCAATAGTTTTAATTTATCGTGTAATTATTTTACCTAATGGTACACCCTAGTACTCGTCCTCTAGTCTTTGTTTTCAGTTATAATTATTTTTATCCAAAATAATGCAAGTACTGTCTTTCAGGGAGATGCTGAGGAGTCCAACGCATTGACGACAACCGTTGATGTCACTCAGATGCTCGAGGTACGTTTCCGGACAGTTCCATCGATGGAGATCATCAGATCTTGCATTCTTGTAGCGTGATTGTTACACACGTTTCTTTCGTTTTTAGCCATTGATATGTCCTTCTGTCGTCGCCCTCCTCTGTGTCTTCTTTTTTCAATATTGTGTTCATTACTAATGAAAGTCCTATGTTTCAGGGAGTCGATGGAGCATTAGTCCAAGAAGAAGGGGGAGCATGCAGTTACGGGTCGGCGCAATGTTCTACAAGAACATCACCCCTAGTAGTTGATGCAGATCTCTGGGTGGTGACACTTCCAACGATCGAGCAAATCAAATCATATTTAGATATCCATTACTTATTTTAGACAACTGATCATTTGTGCAGGTCTATTTGGATGAGCCGTTGACGCCTGCACAAAGTTTATGTTCTTTTTAACAAAATAGAAAACCATACTAATGCAATTACTGTGTTTCAGGGAGTTGCTGAAGCGTCATCTTCAATAATATCATCAATGGAAGTCTATGCGGAGCCCGAGGTATGGATCTTGAGAGTTCCATCTAACTAGATCAACAATGCGTGAATAATTGTTGTTTGAATGTTCTACACAATGCGTTCATTCGTGTTTTGCTATTGAGATGTACGTGGGTATTGGTCCCCAAGTACATTTTGGGTTTTCAATATTATTATACATACTAATGAAAGTTCTATGTTTCAAGGAGTCGATGGAGCGTCAGTGCGTGATGGATGTGCTTATCATGAAAATATAGTCGTTGCAGCGCAAGAGGAAGTGGAGACATGCACACACGAGTCGGAGCAACAGCGTCCTGATGTTGAAGTTCGAGGCAAGAAAGTTTCAAAGAAAAGAAAGCAAAAGAAGGTTAGTGTCCTGGTCACTATATTATGTTGTTTTTCACTGTTAATAGTTCAATACTGTAAGTTGTGTTTGAACTGAACATCCCTTTTCCAATCTGTCCTCTAGTTGCGAGTGGGTGTACGAACTAGATCTACACAGACAGTGAAGCGAACGAGAGATGTTGCTTGTCAAACCTTTTGGCAGGGACTTGAGACTGGAGATGCATCGTGCCAATGGGAAGAATATGAAGTGATTGACAACGGAGCTATACCACCACCAGCCATTGATAGTGAATGTCCTCCTGGTAGTTCGGATGCAGTCGGAGATCAATTCACAGAATCCACACCCGCAAAAACTAAGACCGCGAGAAAGTTGAAGAAATTGTTTTATTCACCCATCGCCGGAGAAGGAACAGATGTTGCAATGGAAGAGAATGAAGTGGACGACAATGAAACACCATCAATATCACTGAACATAGCGGAAGACGATATCAGAGATTCTACCTTTCATGTGAGTGACATGTCCTCAATGTTACAGGCCAAACCAGCTGGGATGCAGAGTGACAGTATAAGGAAAGAGGCCAAATTCATTGTATTCGATAGTTGTTTGATTGATATTATTATTAGGATGAAATGTGGGCATTCGGTTGGTGGGGAAGTATGTGGGGAGCCATTGATTAATGTGACTCGTGCAATTCGAGGCACTAACCTTAAAATACATGCCACCTGTACAAAATATCATCCTTTCACATGGTCTGCACAACCCATGCTGGGGCAACTGCTAGCAGGCAATCTACTTTGTGCAGCGGCCGCACTTTTTAGTGGTTCAAGTTTTAAAAAGTTAGAGTATTTCTTTCAGTTTGTGGGAATCCATTTCATTGCGAAAACTCAGTTCTACAAATACCAAATCGATTATCTATTTCCAGCCATTAGCGAAGCTTGGAGAATGGAAAAAATGTCTATTGATAGTACATTCGCGGGCAAACGGTTCAGGCTAGCCGGTGATGGACAGTGCGACAGCCCAGGATTTTCAGCCAAGTACTGCACCTACCACTTTCAGGACATGGAAAGTAAGAAAATTGTGAGTTCGGTGGTCGTGCAGGTGTCACAAAGTACATCCTCAGTGGCCATGGAGAAAGTTGGCTTTGTAGCATCATTGCAAGAACTACAATCGCGGGGAATGGTGATCGACCTGATAGCCACGGACGGACACGTTTCAATTGCCAAGACAATGAGAGAAGAGTACAAAAATATAAATCACCAATTTGACGTATGGCATCTTGCAAAAACAATCAATAAAAAAATGTCGGCTGCAGGTAAAAAAAAAGATATGCAAGGTATTTCACAGTGGTCCAAGTCAATCAGCAACCATCTTTGGTGGAGCTCAAAAACATGTGGAGGGTCGTTGGAAATTCTACTGGAAAAATGGCGGTCAGTAATGCTACACTGTAACAACGTTCACCGCTGGACCACAAACCAACATTTCCACAATTGTGAACATGGCCATTTGTCCACAGAGGAGGCACGGAAGAAGAAGTGGTTGATTCCTTCATCACCCACTCACAAAGCCATTGAAAAGATTGTATTTGATAAAACTATAACAAGAGATTTGAGGGGACTCACGGAATTCTGCCACACAGGAGATTTGGAGGTGTTCCACAATATTGCCTAAAGTACAGGCCAAAACGATTGCATTTTGGCATGGAGGGCATGATAAATCGGACTCTTCTAGCGGTCTTGGCACATAACCATAATGTTGGCCGTCAACAAAGTAGGACGACCGGAACTTTAGGGACGCTTCGCTACAATAAGGCCTTCACTAAAAGAAGTAAACAATGGGTGATCAAACCAGTGTTTCAGGATATGCAATATGAGTTTATTGAGAGACTTATTGTTGATGTCCTAGATAGGCACATACATGGAGTTGTGAACGAACCTGTGCAGGGGACAACTGCATTGCCACCCAACATTGCCTCTGTTCCATGTCCACCTAAAGCAGAGCTCATTGAGAAATACACATCACGGTTTAAATGATTGTAATTTGATTGTCTGTTCTCTCGAGTCTCCTCATGTTGCAGGCCCATTGAATATGTGTATCTATGTAATGTGTAAATAAAAGTGATTGCTCAGTGTACATGCAATGTGTCTCTCCACCGTTGCCCCTCCCTTCACCGTGCAGTTGTGCGAACCACCCGGGTGTCACCTGTGACTTTGCTCTGGAGTCTCCTCATGTCGCAGGCCCATTGAATATGTGTAGCTATGTATTGTGTAAATAAAAGTCATTGCTCAGTGTACATGCAATGTGTCTATCCAACCTTGTTCATTTGCGCATTAAATTAAACCAAACAGTAATATAAATCATTTTTCAAAAAATATAGAATGTCTCCGTATTTATGGTTCTCTGGGGCTGCAAATGCACGCAGACAAAATGCAAAGATGGAGTGTAAATTTCAAGTCCTGTGAGATGGCCTTACACTGAATGTAGCTAACTAGGAATGTGTGCTCGTTCAAAGTGAAGGTCAGCTGCTTTGATTTTTTGCTTGGGTGCCGGAATGGCCCACGACTCAGTATAAGGTTCTATTGTTATTTGACCTTGACAGGCCGGGACCATCCCGAAAGACTTCTTTTTGGGGGTGTGGTGCAATAACGTAAATGATAATGAATATAATTTCAGAAACGAAAGCCATTTAATGTTCGTTCATTAGAAGAAATAACGTCGGCATAGAAGGAGTGGTATTTCGGGGCTGCCCTATGCACAGACACAATGGAAAATGCAAATATAATGTAAGTAACTCTTTAAATGAGTTTATACCGCAATTTAATTACTATACAGTAGTTTTAAAGACGGGTTAAGTTGTACTTGTTCGTTCTATGTGGAATATTGTTTTGTACCGCGCACTATCTTGAGGAGAACCATCTCCTTTTACGGAAGCACCTC
Organism: Ambystoma mexicanum; assembly: GCF_040938575.1. Lineage (NCBI taxonomy): Eukaryota > Metazoa > Chordata > Amphibia > Caudata > Ambystomatidae > Ambystoma > Ambystoma mexicanum. The sequence continues at coordinate 849,610,493 of NC_090928.1, forward strand.
AAAACCTTCCTCTTTGCTTCTGCTTTCTCTCTCCCTCTCCCCTGCTACAACTGGTCCACTGTCTGCGACCTCGGTCCTGGGCCCTTCCACTCTCCATCTGTACTGCCTCCCTGTCAACCCCTGTTGTGTATAGGCGCCTTGCAAATGCCATATTATATCATATCAGTGACAAAGTGGTCCACTGGCGCTCAGGTGGCTCTGAAAAAGGTGGAGGAGAGGGGGTGGGTTACTGGAAATGACGTATAATACCCAGTTGCACTGTCCTAGCTATGAAATAATTTCCCGACCTAATATATAAAATGAATAATTTTAATAAAGATCTGATGGTGAGACTAATTTCATTTTTTATGTTTTTAAAACAGGTACATCCTTCATTATTGTATGTGTCACGAGTACCAGACACCGGCGGATGGCTTTTACAACCGCCAGCTGCTTCTCTGCGTGAACAACGTTACCACCCTGACCATTTTATGGGACGATCGCCAAGTACAAGTATGCCCTTACGCGGTACTAATGGCTAGATGCAACATACATACCATTGTGGTGGCCTAGTGCCTCGTTGTTGGAACAGCCATGCGATTATCAGTGCGACCGAAGAGCTTATTTTATCGTAAACCAACACCCTGTGTACTGCACACGAACATCGCTTGCCTCAAGACGAACTATTTTGGATCGAGAGCAAAGAAAAATGCAAATCGCTGAATATTCTCTAAACATTTGATGTCAAATAAATGTACTTTACCAAATTTACAATCTTGCGGTTTGATTTAAAAGTACAGTTTCATATTCCGAATTGTGGCGCGCTGTGTTGTGAGCTGATCTGTGTTGGTTTCCGGGTTCTGTGTGGAGTCGCGTAGAAGACGCCTGGGCGCGTTTGCCTACGCAGCACAGTCACATCACGGATAGAGGCGGGGAATATGAATGTTTTGATAAAGTCTGTTTCAGGGGCGGGGGATATGATTTAGTGCCGCAAACGCAGGTGAGCCAGGTCGATGGGGGGAAATGATAGGATTATCACAAAATGGCGGCTGATTTCGAGTGCGTTAATGGACGAAAAGTCGGGTAAGGTCCATAGGAAAGTTTTCTACGATCTACCGATTTATGCTTAAAAACACATGGCCGAACCGTAGGGACAATAAAAAAAAAGTCCCGGAACTTGCCTTTAATGGTGGGTTGGCATCTAAGTCATCATATCACAATCACAATCTATTCTGGAAGGTCTTTAGCTATCAATATGCTCCTTTCAAATTGTAAGTCATGAAATATGACCTGTCCAAGGTAGCAAAAGGTAGGTTGGGCCATCTAGGAGGGGAAGGCAATATTGAGATCATTTGTTCGTTGGAGACTAACCAGGGCAACAACCAACCAAGGCATCCTGATACATCTGGGAGCAATGAGGATCAATAGAGCCCTGTCCCATCTGATCTTTACAAGCAGTAAGTCGGGACATGATTGCTGAGAGCCAAGGCAAGGGCAAACAGACCCATCCAGCAATAACCTGGTTTGCAACTAATCTGGTAGACTGTCACTCTTGAATGTGAAATGTCCTCAAGGGAGGGAGCTTCTAAGTTGAGTCAGTCCCTTAAAGGGTTCCTCTTACCTGCATTATATGTTGGTAATATCAAAAGAACCCCTGTTCTCCCAAGCGACCCACTTCCTGTGTTAGGTCTGCTAATGAGAGATTCCTGATTGGCTCATGAATGTTCATGTATGATTTGGCTATCAGTGATAAACAAAAATGGACCTCAGTGGTGAGGGTGGAGAGAAACTGCTAACACACTGTTTCCGCACAAAAAATGAATTTATTACAGAGAACAAAAATGCCTATACTGTTTGCTTATAAAAACCACAATAAGTCACACACATTTGACATCATCAAGTTCATTCCACCATACATACACATACTCACTGACGCAAATCCAATGTCAACTTTACAATACTCGGGTTTATCCCTTACATGGAACCCTCTTATAAAAACACAAACATTTTTCAGTTCTTCACACCAATATAGACTAACAGTGTGTATATCTGTTAAATAACAACAAAAATCTTATTAACATAGTCTACACATGTTTCAGTCGGCATAGAGGGTTTTCAAATGTAGCCTTGTGTTATTCGGACCTTCCTCAGGACATAGGCGGGGCATAGATGTCGCCTCACCCTTGCAACATAATCCAGTGGAAGATGTCTTCCAAAAAATACTCTACAAAAGCAAGCGATAAAAACTCATTACAAACCAACCTCTTCACATTACATCAGTGGCTCAGCTAATTTGTGCATACAAATCTTTCATCATTATATTGGTTCACACTCACCACAAATCTCAACTTGTGGGGGTAGTGTAAACTGTGGAGCTAATCCTAGGTGCTCCAACGATATGGTCCAATTTCAGAGAAGCCTAAGAAGGACGGAGGCACAAAGTAAACAAAGAGCTCAGTTCCCTGAGAAGAGTTCAAAAATCAAAATATAGTAGACCTTATACAGGTGTTTAGGCTCCCAGCACTTACTTCTGATCGTGTAGTCTAGGTTACCGGCATGTCTCGGTGTCCACCATCCGTGGTGGCCCTTCGCTAATTACACAATCCTGCATTCTATGTGTACTATGGAGTCGAAATTCTTACACAATCGTGCATTATATGTGTACTATGGAGTCAAAATTAATGTACTCCACTTTCCTGGGTCAATAACACAAGTGCCCTTACGACAGGCTAGGGCTCCAATAGTAGAAATGAACAAATGTGAAGGGTGTTTTAGACCTCGAACCGTGTTACACAACTCAAAACCAGTAGGGTACGGGTAAATGATATTATATAGTTAGCTGGATTACACAAGGTTTTGCCCACTTACCAAGTACACCAGGCTCTGCTCCTTTGCTTGCTAAAGTGGATGTGTTTCTTCTCGAGGAAACCTGGCTTGAAAGCCCCAACTACTTGGACGATTCCCACCTTGTCCAAGTAATGGCCAATAAGGGCCTCTGTGGCAGAACCTATGGGGGTTCATAATTGGTGTGAGGCAGACCATGGATTCTCGACGCACTGAACTCCCTACCTCTAGTACTAGCATACAAGTAGTGGATTTGAGGTTGGGGTATAGAAATGAGAAGTGTACATTGTTGATTGTAAATGTATATATGCCACCAGACACACTCTCCCTCGACCCCATACATGACCTCTTGGAGGAAGCCCTGCTGGCAGGCACAGGAGCTAGTAATAGGCAGAAAATAATTCAAGGCAGAGATTTTAACACCCATTGTGTAGACGAGAAAGAGTGTGCTGCATATCAGAATGTCACTGAAAAATGTGTGTAGAAGCAGAGAAGCAGCAGAAGGAAGGGTTCCCAGTAGGTGAACTTCCTGAGGGATAGAGATCTTATCCAACTGAATGGTAGAACTAGGGGAGATTGCCCGGGGGGATACACATGGGGTATGGATAAGAATAGATCTACATTAGATTAGTTCTCCGGCAATAACCTATGCCTGGAAAAAACAGTCAAGCTAATGGTAATTGCCAATACCTTTAGTGACCATTCAATCTTAGCTTCAACTATAACTGGCCAAAATACAGTCAGTAATCCCCGTAGCTGTGGGGGCACGTATTCCAAACTTTTGGAAAACCGTGTATGTTGGACAGACAGTCATATTTGCAAAAGTGAAAGATTTCTTACACCAACTCACGCCCAGACATATGTCTACCTTGGGGCAGTTGAATATTAATGAAACCGAAGACTGGCTAAAGGACTTAACTTTCAAAGAGGGACCCGCTGTCATTAGTAGATAAACACACAAATGGCTTTCATATTGCCATTCGAGATGCTAAGAGGGATATGAGAACGAAGTTAAGAAGATTACATAGTGCTAGTTACCCAGAGAGCGAGAGGCAGCATAAGACCAAGACCATAAAGGCTGAATATAAACACTGGCTAAAACTATGGCGACTTTTGATTAAGAATAGCCAATGGCAAAATATGGTTGTTGCCTTACGTAGCCGTGAGAGTCGATCTATCTGGAGTATTCTGACCAAGGCCAAAGGCGAAAGGGCATACAAAACTGTTAACCCCATTAACGAGAATGCGTGGGTGACTTTTCTTAATAATCGTGACTGCAGCCCAATAAAAGAGAGTGAGCGGGTGGCTTGTCCTGGGGCTGCCCCGTGATGGCAACTCAGGATGACATAGAGCTTATTATAAGGAAACTAAAGAGCTCTAGGGCACAGGGACCTAATAGCCTTGCGAGTGCAGTTTTAAAATCTGATCCCCATAACTGAGTCTCCATCACCCTATTGGGTTTGGTTGGGTATGAGCGGGGGTTGGGGGAGGTTGGGGGCGGAGTGATTTCATCTGCTGTTCTATGATGTTGTTTTCAATGATTTATTGCTATGCACCTTTCTTGGAAAATGTTCAATAAAATTTAAGTGGAAAAAGAATTAATTTAAAAAAAACTTGATCTCCAAGGGTGAGCAAAGATATTACACATTTTATTTGAGAAAGTCTGCTTCCTCGTGGCAGCAGTCAATCTAATTCCCACTCTACAAACATGGCGATAGAATGTCGCTTGGAAATTACAGGCTGCTATCGCTCTTGGACGTAACGGGAAACATTTTGTTTCACTGATTCCGAAGGCTTTTCAAGTATGGGTAAAGGAAAATCATTTGTTACAATTTACCCAGACGGGCTTCCATACCAGTTGTGCCACCACCGACAACTTTAGAGTCTTGGACATACTGACTGGGCAGCTACTACCAATGGAGTTCCTGCCCTATACATTGTGTTCGTTAACTTTAAGGCAGCGTTCAATGGCATTAATCGTGAGAAGCTATGGAGCAATCTGGAGGGTCTTGGATGCCCTCAGTGGTTATTGTGCATCCTTAAGGGCCTCCACCACAATACGTTTCGCCTTGAAACACCTGTGTATAGGCGCGTTACAAATACCATATCATACGGGGGGTGGGTGAGGCTGAATGATGCCAGCAGCACATCCACACGGATCCAGATAAACAGAGGGGTTAAACAGGGCTATATCTTGGCCCCCCTGTTGTATAATATTTACCTGGCCAGTCTGCCCCTGCATTTGACTAGCACCAGTGGATGCTGCCCACAAATCTGGGGAGTGACTATACCTTGTATGCTATAGGCCGATGACCTGGTGATGTTTAACCATACTTACCGAGGCGCAAGGGAGATTTTTGATGCTCTTAACTCATTCGCCATCAAAAATGACTTGTCCATTAACATGGACAAAACTAAAGTCATGTTGGTAACCGCAGAGAAGGTAAATCGACCCAGTTTCTCAACACAGTTGGGCACCTTGTCCTATGCTGAAAGGTATCCATACCTTGGGGTGGAAATGAGTGGCAGTAAGAATTACACCCATATTATAGAATCTAAAAAAGGGAAGGCCCGCGACTGATGCATTTGATTGTTAAATTTGCCATTAGGTCGGCTGGTTACTCCATAAAGGGGATAATTATGCTGTATAGGCAACGTTTCTACCCTACAATATTGTACGGTCTTGAGGCAATAGCTATGCAAAATTAAAGTTGGCTTGACAAGATTGAGGGAGCATTTTGGAGAAGGGTCTTGACACTCTTATTGTCTAGCTCAGTAGAATACCTCAGGCTGAAATTGGGTTTAGCCTCCTTGAAAGGACAACTACTGATAAAATGAGGTGAATTATTCCTGAAAACTAATTCCAACCCTAAAATCAGATTATGAATGGTTGTAGGTAGATATAGGAGGTCTATAATACAAGCATGGAGTGGGGCGTTTACCCTCCTCAATGAATATTTACATATGATTATAAATTGGTTCCCAGAATTCAAGCGAGGAACAAGTTATGACATCCTAAAGTCAATATTTAAGAGGAAGGTAGAAAATTGGGATTGGATTAACAACTATACCCATTTGGCTTCCCTACGACTTTATAGATATACCTCTAGAATTACCCATCTCTACTTAAAGACTCAACCTTACCTCTGACAGTGCCCCAGCCCCACGGTCCACAATGTGAGGCTCAGGCTGCAAATAAATGAGCTTCCATTATTGGTATATAAGGGGGAGCTATCTCAGATACCATTAGAATTAAGGACATGCCGCATTTGTAAAAGTTCTGGGAATGATTGAAACCCCCCTGCATGTTATTACGGAATGTAAAATGCTAGGACCATTTTATAATCGATTACTAGGCAAATATGTACACAACTATGACTCAATTAGGACGGAACCCTTTTGGAGCTTCTGCCTGAACACAGAGTCGGGGGTTGTACACATTGACCTGTACTGGTTGTGGAGGCAAATTGTGAAATTACTTCTGGAAGAGCACAAAGCTACAAGATAGTATTCCTGGACAGCAGTTTTGTGTTAGTTGGGGTTCGATAAAGAATCTGCACTATGAAATGCATAGGATGGATAATTTAATTAGTTTTTTTATGAAATGTGATATAAAATGTTTTATATCATGATTTTATTATTGAGAATTATTAATTTTTAAGACAACTACATACGTTTAGGTTATTAACCACTTGCGATCAATATTGATATAGTTTTGTACTTGGTACCTGTGTGTTTGCTTTATACTCTCATCTGTACACATATTTTTTATTGTAAATCTTGTTTTGAATCCCAGAAACTGATTTTAAACTTTTGTAAAGGTTCTTTTAGAACCATATACAAATAAAATAAAAAATAAAAACATTCCTTTTGGGCTTGCCCATCTTTAGTTTTCTGGCTCCAGCAAGGCACTGAAACACAAAAGGAGTGATTACATCAATTAGCACCCTGATAATGGTTGAAGTGAAACTGAATGGAATTGTTTGGGAAGGTAAATCCATGCTTTCTACCTGTGGTCCTGAGTGGGGATGAGACATGTGAAAAGTGTCTTTTCTTTAATAGACAGTATTTTTATTTCTTTTATATTAATCCACTTAATTATATTATTTGCATAGGAAATTGGTGGGATCGGAACAGGTAGCTTTCAGATTTCTCACATACGTCATCAGCAAAACAATAAGCCCCTAAGGAAAATGTAATTTATTTTATAACAACTTCATAAACTGTTACTCCAGTTCATTGGTTTTCAATTGCAAAATACTGGGAGACCAGAGATACATTCAAAATATTGGCAGTTTTTTGTGTCAGCTCACCGCTCCCCAGCAAACAACCAGATGGAAGTCTGTCTCTCCTGCACTTGAAGGGCAGGGACTTTGCAGGTTCACTCCTCTGCTCTGCCTGAACTGAGTCAAAAAAGTGACATCAGCATTTGTTTAATGATCCTTTTAAAGGATAAACCTGACATACCTGCATGATTTCAGGCACACAGTCTAAGCAGTACTTAATGTTTTTTGTAGGGGAAACTATTTGACTTCGAGTGATAATTAATTAAGTATTCAGCCGAAGCCGAACATATCATATTTTAATGCAGAGTTCTGCCAAATACTTACTTGAAGATGAATTTCAGTATGAATTTTAGTCTGTAGAACCTATGTTTTTTGTGGGCACATTGTTGAGATGCACAGCCAGTTGGTGTATAAACGTCATTTACCGAACCTGGAATCAGACTGGAGAAATATTCAAGGTCTATTTCTGATAAAATAGCTTTAATGTCAATAACAACTGTTGAAGGTTTTCTAGGGCACCAATATACGTTTTGTTGAGTAGGAAATAAACAAAGATATTTTATATGTTTTGGTTTGTGTTTGCGTGTGTATGTGTCTGTTTGTCTGTGACTGTGTGTGTTCTTTATAAGTGTATAGCTTTTTATGATTTAGCTCATTACATGGAGATCAGCCAATGATTTTTGAATATGCTTACCTCTTATGAAGTTTCACAATGTTATCCCAAATATTATTCCTCAAACATCCATCCAATTGGGAAGCACTGGCCTCCTAAGTCCTCAGCGTATTCTGGAGGGGATAGTCTCATATTACAAATAATTGAGAGGACAATTAAATAAGAGAATTCCCAGCTCATGCCACTAAACTCTCACCCAACCTCTACTCTGCCTGTGATCTATTTGAGATACCCTAGGGCAGCAGAAATACCCCTTAGTGTACAGAGAGCAACCCCTGTGATGCGCTGCTGTGGTGCGTGGGTTTCTGCAGGCAGCTGGTGAAGGCTCACGCTAGTTTTAATGTGGTCCGGATTCTTGTCAGGAAGGATTATAATTAAAACAGAGTAGAAGTGCAGGTAAGTAAGAATATAGTTTCCCAAGTCTAGTGAAATAGTAGAGGGTATAGAAAGGAGCTTACCCTGACAAGCCTATTCCCTACTAGGTCTTTGTATCTCAATCTGATGGTTAATGTTGGCAAGGCGCCTAATAGAACATATAAGGAGTAAGAATATGTCCAATTGTATTTGACACGTGCGAAATGAGAAGAGCAGTAAGAGATTGGGATTTTACCCACAAACAATTGCCCCAGGAATGAATAGCAAAGGGCAGATTACAGGTTACAGGTCTTGAACTCGAAGCAATAGAAGGCTGCAAAGGATGTCTAAGGCTGGTTCCTAATGTAGATTGTAAATAACAACAAGATTAGGAGTGAGGAATCCCTGTGAGAATCACAAACTCTGTCTAGCTAAACAGACGAAAGCTACAAACCAACGGCAGCAGGAGCGGTTGTTGAAACTAGGAGATGGCTTCCTGTTGATTCAGGATCGAGAATCCTAATGTTCAGAACGAGAAATGGGAAGAGAAATTAATGACGGGAGTGAAGTGAGCAACTCTAGATAGCTATTGTAGAATAGAAAAAGTAACAAATTTACGGTGCGCAGCGCGACTCTGAATAGAGAAGCAACACGTAGTACCGAAGTTCCAGTAGCCGGATATACGATTCCAGAAGTCTGGGGCGGGGCTAATCGCTCGGTCTGAGGAGCGAGAAACACTAGTGTGCTGCTTGCAGTTTCGGGCTTCTCCATGTTACGAGTCCCGATTCTGGGCAAAACCGGAGGCACTGGCACACGGGAAAGTGAAGCAGCAAGACCCCAATGGACAGCCGTAGCAATTGGTCTACAAAAAAAGCTATCATTCTAACCTCTGACTGGTGTTACTCCTGTAACACTGTGAAGATCTTATGAATAAAAGGACTCACTAGTTTCCACCATGTCAAACATTGCAGATAGTTCATAACGGATGGCATTCTGAGGAGGCATAAGTGCACGTGTCTGAGATTCCAAATAGAGAAAGCTGAGGGAAACTAGTGTTTTTTTTTTAGCATGTAAGACTGGTGGATCTTCACAGTGCATGCTTGCTTTTAAAAAGAGATGTCTAGGATACAATCGATAACATTTCCCTGGTTCATCAATGTCTCTCAAACTCTGCCCCACCCTACCTCTCATGTTGCATGGATAAATATTCCCCTGCCCGATCTCTTAGATCGGCAAACTCTCGCTATCTGAAGATCCCCAACTTCAATTGCCTCTCGCAGGTGGGGAAGAGTTTCCCTGTAGTGGCCGCCTAACTCTGGAATATTTTCCCACCAGCACTCAGAAAAGAAAAGAAAAGGACCTTCTGCAGAAACTTAAAGACCTGGCTATTCAATTGACTTTGCTCCTCCTAAGATTCTTCTTTCCCCTTACTGCATCTCCCCACCCCCTCCCTTCCTTTATTTTCCTCAATGTGATGGGCGCCTAGATACTCAAGGGTTTGTGTGCTGTAATAAATACTAAAATAAATAAACATTCAACTCCTGCTTCCCCATTGATCAAGCAGGCCTTTAGCCCTGTGTAGTGTCTCTGGCTTTAGACACCTGCAAGTTGTAAGTACTTGACTTTGTGTCCACCTTCGACCCTAAGTTGAAAGTGAGCCATGAGCCCACTGAAGGAGGAGGTTATAACAGAGGGTTCTGGCCTGGAATCCTCCAACCGATAACTGTGGCCTGATTCTCTGATTGTATGCACAGTGTATGTGGTAATAAACACAACGCAGTGGACCCCAGGTACCACCTCTGTAATGTAAAGGGCATGCCTGTAGAATGTGGCATGGAGAAGCTGCAAAATGCTACACATGTGCGTACAATTCAAACAACTTGATGCTGGCAGGATTTTCAGCAAATACCAAAAATGTAGCACAGACCTCAGGGAAATCATTCCTCATTTTGAAATGTCACGTTTGAGAAGACGGGGTGAATAATATGCGCGAGGTGAACAATGTGTGATGTTCCACATTTGTAATACACAGGATATCTGCTACTGCACTGCAGTGGCAACTCCCAACTGCCATCACCACTGCGGAGGTACTGTGATTTGCCACCAAATAACTGTTTTTGTTAATTGTCGGAACCATATCAGAATCCATTCTGTACTTGCACATTTACGAAAGTGGTGGGTACTCTTAAAATGTAACCACCATAAAGGGAACTTTGATTTCAATTACAAACGTGGTGCTTGTCTAGAACACCAGCCACTTTTGGGATTGATGAGAATAGTTCTGAAATATTGAATTTGTAGCCGTCATGGTTAGTGACAAATTAGATATTTTAGAACTTCATCCAAATCAGGTACCCTCTGGGGGAGTCCCTGTCATCATTGTCCCAGCGTTTGCTTTGATTGCAAATTGGAATATTGCTTTGATTACAACTAAACTGGTGGATGGGGATTGGAATTGCCGTGGGAGGTCTCTGGGGAGCGACACAGTCTGATGTTCCCAAGGGGCGATGTCCGTGGATTCAATACATTGAGAGGGCTTTAAAAAAAATCTTTTTCAATTCTGGCGGCCAAGGTAAAAACCTGCTTGTGACATATGTCTGCTTGCATGAGTTGCACTATCAGTGCAATTTAGTTGAGCTGAGGTTAGCAAGCTCAAACATTAAGTGACTAACGTTAAACCCCGTGAATATTAAATAAAATGTTATAATCAATAGCACTTTTTTCAACCCCTCAGGTGATTCTCAAACAATTAGTTGTTATGGTGATGGAAATGTAGGATTCACTCGTTTTCAATTCATGGGATTCTTTTCAGTGCCTGCACTGCTAGTTTCCAAAAATGCTGGGGAAACAGGTTCCTAGGACCCGGAGGACTGGTGGTAAATAATTGACTGTCCCTGCCCTAATTTAGCCTTCTCTCTCACCCTCTCTCTTTCTACCTGTAGCTCCTACTGTCTCTCACTGCTCTATCGTTTTGTTGCACTATGGGCGGGAGTCGTGCTGTCAATGGCGAATTTGGTAGGAGTTTTTGCTGGAGCGACCCAAGTTGTTGAAAACCCAGAGATATCTTGAGGTAGAGGGAGAGTTGTGTCTTTTAGAAAAAAACAAAATGCAAGTTTGCCCCATATTTCAGAGTCTTGCACTTAACCTATAAACTATAATTTTATCAAACGTTACGTGAGGTTTTCTTCCATATAGTTATACAGCATACACTGTTGGGATTATTAATTCAGGTAAATTACACTTGCAAAGACCTAATCACCTCTGTGCATACATTTCAGTCTGTAAATCTATTAGAAACGTTTTCTGGGTCACTAAAAACGTGTACCCCCCTACACTGATCTGTAGAAAACTTTCCCCCAAAAATATCTGTACACCTACATTTTAATCTACTAATGTCGGTGCAGCCATGGTTAAATTTCAAAAAGAGGTAGCTATTTATTTAAGCAATAAGCCCAGAGACACAGGGGCCTTACTGAGTCAGGTAAAGCCCCAAGGCCCATAGTTAACGAAGGCCCTCGTCTTTACCTTACTGGTAATTCCCCCGCATCAAGGGGCTTATTGCTATTAGTACCCTGGCCCACAAGACCGGGCTACTAAGAGCATTGTTTTTCTGTTCCAAAACACTCTGGTGTTTTGAAACTGTTTTTTTTTTAAAGAAAATGGCCACAGAGGAAGGGAAAACGGAGTTCGTTTTCCCTTTCCATGATGCCCATTCAAAAGGTAAACACATAAAATGGCCACCATGGAAAGAGATAAGGGACTACTTGTACTCCCTTCTCTGTTTCCATGGTGCCCATTAAAAAAAGAGGAAAAATGTAAACAAATAAAATGGCCGCCATGGAAAGTGAGAAAGGACTTTCCATGATGGCCTGTCGCGTATAGGGAGCAGACGTGCTGGGGACCGAATTGTGGCCAGCATGTCTGCTCCCGAAATATAGTAAAAAGAAGATAAATGGGGTTGGGAGGGTGGGAAGGGGATTGTTTGGATTGGGGGGGGTGCGGGCGGAGGGAAAACACTTCCCTGAATCCCCAGCAGAGGAAGATGGCAACCTCTTGTCCAAGGAGCATCCCCAGCTTGCTCACTGTTTTGAAAAAGACCACACCTTTTATAGTTGTGAAAACCGTCAAGTGGAGTCAGGTGGGTGTGCAGTCAAAATGTTGAATCAATAATTTCGAATGCATAAATTCGAAGAAAAAAAATGTCGAAAAAAAGTCGATTTTTTTTTTTATTTGATATGTTTTTTGGGGGTTTAGATAGTAAAATAAGGGTTGTTGAAAAAAACAGGGGGTTGGGGGAACCCCCATAAAAAAATAAAAAAAAACAATTCGATATTTTTTTTTCGACATTATTGATTCGACAATAATGCATTCAAAATTATTGATTTCGAAAATATGACTATACACCAGTCAGGTGTGAGTGATAATTAGTAAGGGGACAGTTTAAGTTATTTCTATAGTTGTTTTCTCTTGCCCGACCCATTTTGTTCCTATGGGAAATCCTCATTGATCTTATTTGCATCTTCCTCGTCTCAGTGTTGGTTGAAAATGTGGAGGGGGAGATGGGGTGTAATTGAAAATAAGCCATAAAAAACGAGGGAGAGTGGCGTTGGACTTTTCTCATACTTTTTTCAGTACACGATGTGGGCATTTGTTGGGGCTTATTAAAGTGAGCGGGTGATGCTTTCCATCTTTCTTCATTTGGATTGTTGGGATAGTAGTAATACCGGGGTGTTCGTTCTAAATCCCTTTTTTTACTGGAAGGGGAAAACTGGGAGGAAAAAGGTGGGTTTACAGCATATCCTCTGGGTTTTGAGGACATAGAGACAAGGCTAGTGTCAAGTGTTGTGAAAGGGTTTGGTCTTGAGGAAGGTGAAGGGATAGAAGGGGGATTGGATGACAATATCCCATGAACAAAGAGGGAGGGTAGGAACGAATGGGGCAATAGCATGTCTCACCTTTGGACGCTCTCCCTGCAGTCCAAAAGGACCCCCTGAACAGGTGATCCTACCTTGTTTGCCCCCCCAGGGTTGGGATGGAAGAGTGATGGCCCTTCCCTGGTCACCTAAATAACCAATCCCCGGGGACTACTTGTGAGAACGCCCTCAGGTTTCTCACACAGTCCTAAAAAGGAAAATAGAAACATTGGCCAGCGCATGAGGAAATAGACATGGGGTTATAGCAAGTGGTATATTTATTCAGGCACATATGGAGGGGTTAGACGCTGGGGGGCTTCTCAACTCCTCGCCCCACTCTCTGGGTATGATTCAGGCAAGATTGTTGATCAGGCAGTACTGCAAAGTCTTGGATTAGATTGTAGCACACATGGTAGCTTTGTAAAACCATGTATGCTACATTGGACCTCTTCATAAGGTTCATATTATCTCAGCAGTAAATCCGCCGCTATATGACCAAACAGAATTACTGTTACTGCAACTTGGTCTGACGGTATTACTGCCAGATTGCAAGTGGCATTGGCGGTGTTAGTCCGAGTTTATTTTTAGTCCATAGTACTCTATGGGGAAATTCAGCGGAATTACCACAGCAGTAATTCCGTCGGTGGTAATTCCACTGAAATTTAGCAGAAAGTCCATGGATTTACCTTCAGCTCATAGCTGAAGTTTGTCAGTTCATTTGCTGTGCAGGGGAGGGGAGTGTCCACAAATTGAGGACATTATGGGCCTCATTACACCGAATGCGGTAAGGGTTTACCGGTACAGGTAAGGGCACCGGTAAACCCTTACAGCCTTACTACGAGGTCCCTTTGTGGGACCCAACCGCAACGGCTGGTTTTACCAGCCATTAAGGAATGGGCCCGCAAAGGGACCTTGGCACTAATTACGGTACCGCAATTTGCGGTACCGTAATTAGCTCCTTCCCCATTCCCACTGAGCCCTATGGGGAAAAAATGGGAATGGGGAAGTGCCTTGGTGAATGGGGAATTACCGCCCCCGCTCACCTTGGAGTAGGGCGGTTATTCCGCCATCCACCAAGGCGGACACGGTAAAATACCGGCGGGAACCATGGCGCTAATAGCGCCATGGTTACCACATACCGTGTAATGAGGCCCTATATTTTCTTTTGACAAACGATTCTCAAAAGATGATGTTGATTGACACATTGCAACCCCTGGCAATATTCCTGACATTATAATACATGCTCTATCCAACAAGACCTGTAGATCCATGCAGATCAAGTGGTGGCCTGTCAATATGGGCAAGTGCTAACTTAAACGCTAATATGGAAATGATGGAGACCGTCTCTTAACATTTTCTGTGTTTAAATCTAAGTTTCCCTAAAGTAACATTACTGATATTTAACCTGTACTTGGGAGAACTCTAGGACCTTATGTCTCAATACGATGCTATAGTTCCTAAGGAAATCCTTGTGCGCCATGAAACACTTGTTTATAGGCACATTTTCAATGCCATGTTGTCTTGATATGGGCAAAATCTTCCTCGGGGCCAGCCCTTTGAGTGCAAAAAATACCCAATTCAGCCCAAAATACAGGTTCTATTGTGCTGAGCAGTGATCTCATGCTAGTGACAAATGACACCTTCAATAAGTTTTAGTATTCATTCTAAACAGTGAATTTCATATACATTTGGGATTCAAGTTAGAGAAGATTACAAAGCACAAAACTTAGAGAAATGCAAAATATAGAGAAACATAGAACTTAGATAAACATAGAGAAACATAGAGAAACACAGTCTTACGCCCCTTCCATCAGCACTGGGAGACCCTGGCCCTCATAAGCTAGCCCTAACAAGCCCCGCTCAGAGGACAGCGCTGCTGGGTGCCGTCAGAGCTCCAATTCCGGGCACTTGATCTTGCTCGAACCAAGTCCACAGGACGATCTCCCACCCGAGTCATGTGAGCATGCATATTTTATAATCTCGTGCTGCCCGTCCATGACGCACAGTTCCAGAACTTTCCCTGTGCAAAATATAGGCTGGCTCATCGAAAAAACCCAACTCTGTTAATTTCCACTGTGCTTCTTCTGAGCCCCTCCCTGGCCCATCTGCGCGAAAGCTCAGGAATGTCTTATCAGTGCCTTCCCAGAGAAAAGGAAGATTAGCTTGGGGCCATGCAGGGCTACCGTTAGTGAGGCAGAATATTCTAAGGGAAGCAGGGATGTATTAACCCCATCTGCAAGCTCTAAAAGGCATGCATTTATAGCTTAGTGTTCATAGCGTTTAAGACTGGCTATCTAAGCGCTATATAGGTGCCATAATGTTCCAAACACTCCAAAAATGTCTATTAGGTACAGAGCTAGGGCCCTCTCCCTGCCTGTCTATCAACAATGCATAATGTGACCTATCACTCATACTAGGCCTACATATTCCTTGTAGCTCACTACTGCATAATGGAAGTGCTACAACAGACTACTGTCAGCATTTTTAGTACATACTTTGAATACACTATTGGCTTTCAGCGGCTAATGCTGTCATCTAAAGCCCTGATTGGCAAGGTTGCAATTTTGTGTATCACTACACATGTCATATCATATCATATCATATCATATCACATCACCCAAGAGATTGTTTTAGGAGATTGTAATGCACAAATGAAGCCCCTGCCAAAACTTACTAATCTGTGGAATGAATATGATGCCCTGTACGGCATGCCGGCAGTGGATTGCCCGTTCCTTAAACACGGTTACCCCCAAACAAAGGAGATAGCCGCTACCTTTTAAATACTGGACATGCACACCTGCAATGAATGTCTACTTGGAGACTGCCCATCAGTACCAACATTTAGAAGAGGGCTGCATACAAGTCCTATATACTATATTCTTAGGGAAGCAGCAAATTGAAGAGTTGGACCGCCGACCAAGGTCATGCAATGGGCCTAAATCGACCATGATCCTGTCTGACTAAAACTATCCGGTACCCTCTTTTTTTAACCAACTACCAATTCAGAATCAAATAGTTCTGACATTACTCTCATGAGCTACAGAAAGAGAATCCAATGGGCAGATTTTGACTGTGATAGTAATGTACTGTGGACCTTCGAGGCTGTTCTCCCCACACTCTATTCAGCTGCAGTATTAGGGAGTCACAATCCAGAGACTATGGAATCCTTTTATATTGCCCTAGTAGCAGACCTGACTCCAATAGTTACGAAACCAGTTGTTGTGATTTAGAAGCAAGCCCATCATTTCAATGAATGGTATTACTCAGAATGCTGACTGCCCAAAAGGGCTTTAAAAAAGGAGATTAAAGCAAACAGACCATCAGAGTAGATCCCCCTTTGAGAAGAAACTACAAAGAATTGGTCAATAAAAATTGAAAATGAGAGAGGAAGCTAAATGGGAACTTCTGAGGATTGTGACACAAAACAATAGTTTGCACTCAATCTGGAACCCGTTCAAGGATCTGGTTTCCAGTTCACCACTTAATCGTGAAGTGTAAACCTTTATAACTGAGGACACATGGTGCCAGCACTTTAGCAAACTGTATGGTGTTACTATAAAAAGAGACATTGTCCCCAACTACGAGAAGGAGCTTCCCACATGGGGCTAGAATTTACGGTGGAAGAAGTTAGCCAGGCCCTCAGTTCCCAAAAGAATAGTAGGGTTCCTGGTGCAGACAGGATTCCTATCAATCCGTTTTAGAAAGAAGAAGGAATCTGGGTCCCAGTTCTCACCTGGTTCTATAATTGTTTGAGTAAAATTGATTGTGTACCATTGACCTGGAGTCCGGGTTGCGAACGTGCCTATTTTTCAAAACAGCGACACAGAGACACCTTCAAAGTACATACTGTGACGAACTCTCAGATGTCATACGTTCTGCCTTAAGCGGAGACCCTCCTCATTATGCCAGGGAGGTGAGGTCCCTACCCGATAGTCCCTGTTGTACTCAGCAGGAGGATGTCATGGGGAGGGAACGCCCCTATGGGATTAGGGACGACTATTCAGGGACTAACCTAACCCTCTATGCCCTGTCATCCCATGTGCATGTGTCATATACAGAATATTGTAAATACTGGGACTGAGAAGAGTCAGTTGTACCCTCTGAATAACATCCAGATCTGAACTGGGACTGGGAGGAAGTGGGAGGTATGAGCAGCCCTCCTGGGAGCACTACTGAGCAGTCTAGTGTTTGCTGATTTCCCATTGGCCAAGGTACTGTGGACCCTCGAGGCAGTTCTCCCCACACACTATTCAGCTGCAGTATTAGGGAGTCACAATCCAGAGACTATGGAATCCTTTATAATGCCCTAGTAGAAGACCTGACTCCAATAGTCACGAAACCAGTTGTTGTGATTTAGAAGCAAGCCCATCATTGCAATGAATGTTATGACTCAGAATGCTGACTGCACAAGAGGGCTTTAAAAAAGTAGATTAAAGCAAACAGACCATCAGAGTAGATCCCCCTTTGAGAAGAAACTACAAAGAATTGGTCAATAAAAATAGAAAATGACAGAGGAAGCTAAATGGGAACTTCTGAGGACTGTGACACAAAACAATAGTTTGCACTCAATCTGGAAACCGTTCAATGATCTGGTTTCCAGTTCACCACTTAATCGTGAAGTGTAAACCTTTGTAACTGAGGACACATGGTGCCAGCACTTTAGCAAACTGTATGGTGTTACTATAGAAACAGTCATTGTCCCCAACTACGACCAGGAGCTTCCCACAAGGGGCTAGAATTTACGGTGGAAGAAGTTAGCCAGGCCCTCAGTTCCCAAAAGAATAGTAGGGTTGCTGGTGCAGACAGGATTCCTATCAATCTGTTTTA
Source organism: Ambystoma mexicanum (assembly GCF_040938575.1). Taxonomy (NCBI): domain Eukaryota; kingdom Metazoa; phylum Chordata; class Amphibia; order Caudata; family Ambystomatidae; genus Ambystoma; species Ambystoma mexicanum. The sequence continues at coordinate 849,628,369 of NC_090928.1, forward strand.
AAAAGAAGAAGGAATTTGGGTATCAGTCCTCACCTGGTTCTATAATTGTTTGAGTAAAATTGATTGTGTACCATTGACCTGGAGTCCGGGTTGCGAACGTGCCATTTTTCAAAACAGCGACACAGAGACACCTTCAAACTACATACTGTGAAGAACTCTCAGATGTCGTACGTTCTGTCTTAAGCGGAGACCCTTCTCATGATGCCAGGGAGGTGAGGTCCCTACCCGATATTCCCTGTGGTACTCAGTGGGAGGATGTCATGGGGAGGGAACGCCCCTATGGGATTAGGGACGACTATTCAGGGACTAACCTAACCCTCTATGCCCTGTCATCCCATGTGCATGTGTCATATACAGAATATTGCAAATACTGGGACTGAGAAGAGTCAGTCATCACCTTTCTGTTTTGCTAAAGTCACCCCAAGTGGGACGGGCATGCCCAGACGTGGGTCCCGAGTCTGCCAGGCCTAGAGACCCAAGCTACTCCTCACTGATAACGCCCAACAGGGCTGAAACATGTCTGGGGATGCTTGTGGTCTCGTGCAGAAGGGATGTGACCTAGCAGTTCGGGCTGGACAGCCCCTATTGGGGTAGGACCAAGCCTGATTTGCATATGGTTTTTCCCCTTCTGTAATGGCTTGGCAGGCTGAAAAACAATGGTCTGGAGGGTTGCCCAGAGCTTTGCCCGTGGTTATGATTAATTCAAAACCTTCCAGTCATCACCTTTCTGTTTTGCTAAAGTCACCCCGAGTGGGACGGGTATGCCCAGACGTGGGTCTCGAGTCTGCCGGGCCTAGAGACCCAAGCTACTCCTCACTGATGACGCCCAACAAGGCTGAAACATGTCTGGGGATGCTTGTGGCCTCGTGCAGAAGGGATGTGACCTAGCAGTTCGGGCTGGACAGCTCCTATTGGGGTGGGTTCTATGTTATTTCGCCAAATGATTTTACATCGTGGGACTTTTCATCACCACCCTTTCATCGCCAAAAACTCCTTTTCTTTTTTATTTATGGGGGGCTTTGCCCCCCAAAATACGCCCTTACTTAAATAATCATGCCCCAAACCGCACCAAACACCCCCCCATAAAATGGTTTTTAAAAAAAAGTTTTTGCCGATGAAAGGGTTGGCGATGAAAAGTCCCACAATGTAAAATCACTCGACGAAATGCATGTATATCATTGGGGTAGGACCAAGCCTGATTTGCATGTGGTTTTTCCCCCTTCTGTAATGGCTTGGCAGGCTGAAAAACGATGGTCTGGAGGGTTGCCCAGAGCTTTGCCCGTGGTTATGATTAATTCAAAACCTTCCAGTCATCACCTTTCTGTTTTGCTAAAGTCACCCCGAGTGGGACGGGTATGCCCAGACATGGGTCCCGAGTCTGCCGGGCCTAGAGACCCATGCTACTCCTCACTGATGACGCCCAACAAGGCTGAAACATGTCTGGGGAGGCTTGTGGTCTCGTGCAGAAGGGATGTGACCTAGCAGTTCGGGCTGGACAGCCCCTATTGGTATAGGACCAAGCCTGATTTGCATATGGTTTTTCCCCTTCTGTAATGGATCGGCAGGCTGAAAAACGATGGTCTGTAGGGTTGCCCAGAGCTTTGCCCGTGGTTATGATTAATTCAAAACCTTCCGGTCATCACCTTTCTGTTTTGCTAAAGTCACCCTCTGAATAACATCCAGAGCTGAACTGGGACTGGGAGGAAGTGGGAGGTATGAGGAGCCCTCCTGGGAGCACTACTCAGCAGTCTAGTGTTTGCTGATTTCCCATTGGCCAAGGTAAAGTTAAAATAGAAAAGGCAAAATCAAACAGGAAGTTTGACCCTCCCTGGAGAAACCTAGAAAGAAGTCATCCCTGTAGGAGCCAAAATCGGGAGAGCCGGAGAGCAGAGGATCTTGAAGACGGCATCTGGGATGCTTACCGACTTGCTGGGAAGCTCACCCACAGTTTGCAGAGGTTGGACGGCCCAGAAGGCTACAGGAGCCAACCTCCAGATGACAAAGACCACTGGACATCGCGGTCAGAGGCAGACGTGCTGCCAGTGAAGACCAGAGTTCTGCAGAGCCATTTCAGCCAGATGGAAAGGCGAACGAAGCTGCAGGAACCTGATTGGAGGCACAACAAGATTGCACACCATCTGGAGAGTGTAGGCAAATCCCTCACAGGTACAAGGGTTGCCAGGACGTTTGGTCGGGCTTTGGAATGGTTCAAGAGATATGAAACATGGGGCTGGGGCCCGCACCCAATAGAGAAGTGCATCACAAATCTCTTCTTCAGCATAGTACATGGCAGAGGTTTGAGCCAGGACTGCCAAAGCAGTCCAAGAGAGAAACGTGGATCTGGGACCCGCATCAAAATGAGAAGAGCACCACAAATCGCTTTCTTCAGCACAGTACATGGCAGAGGGGTGATCCTGGCCAGCCCGAACAATTAGAGAGAGAAGTAGAGAGTGAAGTACGGGTCTGGGACCTGCAGACAAACCCCCTTGTGCTGGCAGGAAAGTGAACCAAGCCTGCCAAAGAAAAGCAGAAGAATCCTATTGGTCTGGTACCCACATCTACTGGACAGTAAAACAAGGCGAAAGAAAGACCAGAAAGCCTCTGGGGGGCATGGGAAAGGAAGTCGATTCTCCAGCCTCTGTGAACTTTGATAAAAAAACAGAGAATGGCCTTGGCGAGGGAGTCCTTCCCCGACCTTCGTGAACTTTGATAGAGAGCCTGTGAAGGGCCTGGGGAAGGGAGTCATTCCCCCAGCCTTCATGAACTCTTTGAAAATAAACCTGAGAAGGGCCAAAAGAAGGGGAGACATTCCCCCTCTTCTGGTGACACTACAAGCCAAGAAATTCCAGGGGACGGAAGCCATACACCCTGGTGATGTACATCGTGAAGTAAAGCCAGGGAAAGCCCAGGGAAGGGAGTTATTCCTCTGCCACTGTCAAAATACTAAGAACAAGATGCATGGAGACCCAATAGTGAAGAACACCATGGGCAATAAGGAATGCTGTTTGAGTTGGAACTTTACCTTTGTACTGAGAACTTTAGAGTATCAATAGCTGGAACTTTGTTTTGTATCTTGGAACAGAACAGAGACCTGGAGAAGGGAGTCATTCCGTCAAGTGAAGTTTCCACCTGCAAAATGGAACTATGATTAGTAAGGTTGTCCAAAAGAAGGGAGTTATTCTTCTGGACAAGAAGATCTACTGCTTCTTAAATTTGGTAACACGTGGGAAGGACACAAGTAGGCCTTTTGACACATGACGGTGGACTCTTTTTATTTACTTGAATATTCTGACAGAATCCTTAGTTCCTTAGTTGAGGCAGGGAATCCCCTCTTAGAGTTAGGGAGATAACCTCTTTATTTTGATTAAATAAATGTTTATGACAACAAGCATGCCACCTGTGTACCAGTCTGCTCCTTCTGCACCCTTGCAATATCCATTAGCCTGCTAGATGGAGTTTTCAATGTCTTATGGCAAATTAATCCGGTCTCATATCGGAAAGTGAGTAGAGGATGAGAACATCCTCTCAGACTTGCAGCAGGTGTTAAAAGTGGTACGGTCACAATCGATCATGCTTTCTGCCTATTTGCAATCTTAAGCATGTATGTTACCCAAAAAAAAGAAATTCTATTTCTAGTCTTTGTCAACTTCAAATATGCATTCGACACAGTCCATCATTCAATTGTATGTGATGTTTTATATGATCTCAAAATCCCACCTGAAATTGTGGTCCCAAATACAAAACTCTATGAAGGACACAGAGTAATTGCTAGGTACAGATAAGGTGGTGAAAGGACCAGTCCATTCTCTGTATCCTTTTATGAATTTATGATAATGATTTGATTGCAAGAATTTCAAATCTAAATGCAGATATCCCTATATTGCTAACTGCAAGGTAAGCATACTTATGTATGCTGATGACACTTTTTTAATATCTAAGACCAAAATCGGTATATCAAGACAGATAGAAGCTCTTACATTTTTCTAGAGGGAGAGGACGTTTAATTAACCGCGCAAAAACTGCAGTAATGGCCTGTAATTCCACACGCAAAATCAGAACAAATAGCTGTATTAAAGGGGACCAAATCTAGCAGGTGAGCTTTTATGCATACCTAGGAGTTAGGTTCCAAAATAATGTAATGTGGACTTCCCATCTGTCTAAGAGCAAGCTCATTCCCAAAAGACGCTCAGGTGCCATACACAGAACTAACTCTCAAGCTGGTTATCTATTACCCCTAACCGTGTTGGGTGTGTACATGGCCCAGGCTTGGTTGGCCACCCTATATGCAGGTGAACTATGGGTATATCAAAACACCTCTTTCCTCCTGATAGTAGAGAACATATTAATTGAGAAAACACTAAACCTTCCCAAGAGCACACCCATTAAACCATTGTTGACGCAAGCTGGCATTAGACCACTTAGATTTGCAGTCTCTAGCAAACAGCTCCTTTTTTGTCTGCACCTAAACAAATCAGAAAACTGAAGAATTTACAATGATATGTTTAAAGATGTTATCCGATCTGGTAAAGGCAAATCGTGGAGATGATACTGTCATCTCTATAACCTATTGCGCAAAATAGGGATGCTGCATTTACTTACCGGTAGTGTTGCAGTGAATGAAGAGACAGAGAGGACAGTTATGTCTAAACTTGACATCCTATGCTTAGAGACCAACATTCTTGATTCCATTGAATTAACAACCTTCGTGGGGTATTTACCATTTAAGAATTATATGGCCCCTGAATCCTATCTCAATAAAATGTACCCAAGTCACATGAGGGCTCTTTTCATAACATTCAGGATGAATGTTCTATCCGTTGCCCAATTAACCAGCAGATGGTCCCATGGTGCCTCAAATCTTTGTTTTTTTGCCCCACGGAAATCGAATCTGATAAAAATGTCTTATTGATTTGCCCAACAAATGGCGAACTGAGGAAGAGATGGCGCTATACAATCTTTTTTTTAAATATCTCACAAGTTCCTGAGCTGAAGGGTTTGATTTACGCAAAATGACTGATCATAAGGTTTGAAGAATCCTGACAATACTAATGGGCTGAACTTATTACACCCCCTGTATTAGCATATTGATTATAATCCTCTCTTCTTCGGACGAATAATGATTTTGCCTATGAATATAGCCTTTTTAAATCATGCAGTGCACGTTTGTTAATAACAGCTTGATGTATTGTGTGCTATGCGTTTTTGGGCTTTGCTTTGAATTAGCCTGGCAAGCTGCTGACTGCTGGTGATCTGCAGATACAGTGACTTTGTGTACCCGACAGGCTGCAGCTTGCATGGGGACATCTGTGTATAAAATGTGGGTGAATTTGAAGGTGACGTGTTGTAATACGGGTAGCCTTTAAGTTTGGTGAGTGTGGGTGGTATGCAGCCATGTCTGTTGAGCTGTTTGATGAGATAGTCAGGCATAGAGATGTTGGTGAAGAGGGTATGTTCTCTGTACAGGTGAGATAGGACAAGGGTCTGTACAGAGGTTCTGAAGCTAGTGTCAGTATGAAGGGTTTGATTTTCTACTGGGCGATTTGTTGGCACAATGCTGTCTGTTTTCGTTGTTATGTGTTCTTTGAAGGAAAGGTGGTTGTTGGTGTGAAATTTGCACAGGGTGTCAGATGCGGGGTGAAGCCATCAAGGTTCAGGCAGTGAAAAAGATATCGATGTGGGAGTGTCTGGTGTTATTGGCGAGGAGCCAGAACTCCATCTGGGTAAGGTTCAGTTTGAGGTAACTGTTGGATATCCAGATCTGAGTCTGGCTTGTCAGGCCTTGGGATGGTGGATGTCTTCAATGGATGATATTTGCAGTCAAAGTTGTTGAATTGTCAGCTTATAGGTTGATGTTGTGACTGGTGAGAAGGGTTTCCAAGGAATGCATCTAGAAGTTGAACAGAATGGATCCATATTGGACTCAACAGGTGAGGGAGCAGGGGATTCCCTCTCTTGCACACCTGAACAGTTACTCATTCTCACACTCACTGAATGCAACACATAGTCATACATATATACAAACAACATACACACGCAAACATGCACACACATACAAACGCTCACAAACTCACTAGTGAGTGAGGTGAATGGATGGATAAATGATAGGAGTAGGATAATGAGTCCGGTGAGGGAATGGGATGAGTAACTCCAGTGCATTGAGTGGGCTGATTGAGCAATGTGAGTGAGTGATGTCATATTCATGACACAAACAGCCACACTTTCGCATGGGTGAATTAGTGTGAGGGATGGGTGGGACTGATAAGTGACTCTGAGAGTGCATGTATAGGAACTTTAAATTGCCCATGGGCCTGCTTGAACACCCCGGTTTCAAAAGGGGGTCCAATTTGAGGGTAGTTAATTGGGAGACTGGAAGTTACTTGATGTGTAAATACCTGTAAATTGACTGAATATTAAGGCATATGCTTATGTAACTGCCAACTGATGTGATCAACTTCAAAAATGATGGCAATGCTTGGCAAATGGTGTGTTTATCTTGGCATATGACAATGAAATATGGCTCCCTAATGTATTTGCACTGTCTTTGTCATTTAGTACTATTGACCATGAGGTGTCAATTCAATGCTAAGTATTTGCCTTGATTTGGTATCCACACGCTAAGGCTACTTCAATAGCATCTACACTGGCCTCCGCGCAAACGTTTCTGAAACAATAAAAATGTTTGCTGCTCATCTAATAATTGTTATGTGGCATCGTGATGACATTACCCCAGTTCTGAAAGTCTTTCATGGGCTGCCGATCAGGGAAATTGTCCTATTCCAAACACTGATTTTGGTCCACATATCCCTCCATGACCACTCCCCTAAGTACCTCTAATGCATTTAAAAATGTATTAGCTTTGATTCAAATATGCAGTCAAGATGGAATGCATCCTGGGAACACATGTGAACATTTGATTTCAAGCCTAAATAGAAGCTAATTTCTGAACAAAGTGTGAGATTGCTGGAGCCATGGAAAAGCATCATGTTATTGGTTTCTGGCAATTTTTGTTGTGCATTGCTTAGGAAGCTGAGACCAGAGTTTGTCAGCTCTCAAGAGAAGCCGGGGGTTGTTTGAAATTCAGTTGAGTTCAGGAGCTGTATCGGCTGAGCAGCTGTGGAATTTTACTGACAGTAGCCCTCTCCGGAAAAATACCAGGCTGTACTTGATTACACTAGAGGGAAAGTCGTCAGAAAGACAGGTTCAAGATATGAGGTTCGAGATATGATTTCCTATTGAGTTTCTCAAAAAGATAGGTCAGTAGAATCTTAGGACAGTCAATGGTTTGCATTTGAAGAGGAAGGAGTTGCTGAGGCTTGTTAGAGAAATGATTTGTAAAATAGTTAGGTTAGGTTAGACTATAATTATTTTGATAATAGGTATTGGCAGTGTTGGGGAATTAGGATGGAATTGTTTTAGAGAGCTTGGGGACACATGATTTGTTGGTTCGTTCTGAGTTCATTCCCTGAAGTGGAATGGTATAAATACTGATTTTGTTATTTCAAGTTAAGAAAGGAACACTGTTTTATTAGCAGGCTTGGCATATTCTTCTTTGCTACTGTTATAATCTCTTTTGCATTGGACAGCAAAACTGGTGCTAGGGAAAAACCAATTGTTAGAGAGAAAATGAAGCAACACAGATATAACATTCTTGTTTATTTTTGTACATTTCAGTGAAGAAAGCCACCATCAATTGGTGTTTCATCAATGTAGGTATTTGGAACAAACAGGGAATGCTAAATGGACTTTCATAAAGTTAAGTTGCAGTGCCTTTTCTCAAACATCTTTTAAATCTGCTAAGACACACAATTATTGCATTTTAAAGCGACAGCATCTCAAACTCTACATAGGTTAAATGTTTTTTCTTCAGATGCTTGGATTTCATTTTTGTATTGCAGTTTTGATAAACATTACAGTTGACATGGAACATGATATTAAATACGAGAAACTATGCATTTATTTTCTTTAAAAACATGCCCAAAATAAAGCACAATCAGACTTAGGAGAGCAGTACACCCTAGGAGTTATTTTGTCAGCATCCTTGTTTTGTTAAACTCGGGACTCAAGTACGTTCCTCTAATAAACATTAATGTTTTCATTATGTTCCTATAAAATATTACAGGATGTTCTCAGAAAATTAAGAAATGAAACAATAAAATCAATAAATACATTTGAGAATGCACCTTTTCTCTCTCTTCATTTGGACATTTGTCTGGCATAGGAAGCCTGCAGGACCCCTTTAGGCACTTGCACCCACCAGAGAAGGCTTGCAAATGATATCCGGCCCTCCAGCAGAGCAAGTTGTTCACCCCTGGGTTGGGGGACCACATGGGTAGATTAGGATGTGGCCTAGCCAATAAGTTAAGGGACTAAAGGGGACTGATAGCATGTATATAGGTGGTATCCCCTGAGGGTGGTGGGATAACACTGTATGTTGTTCACGTCATGAATGACGATCTTGTTCCTCAAAAATGTACTTGCTTTGAACTAAGAGTTCCTTGTCAGTTTAGTTCTACGGGACCTTGTGATACTTTTTACTTTTTGTATACAAAAGAAACCTTGTTTTCTTTGTAAAGCAGTATACCGAGGAGTGTTTTTATTGTCTGCTTGTCTGGAGGTCTTGCCTTACACAGATGAAGTCCCTGGGAGACCCGCAAACAACCGGTGGGTGACCGCCAGGCGCATGCAGGTACAAGGGTGGCTAAACCCAGGGTTTGGGAGACGCAGAGAGAACATGAGGCTGAACCTAACGCACAGAAGGGATTTTCACCAGGGTCCATATTGGGAAAATGTATCCCGAACAGCAATGGAGCAGATTACACATTTTTCTTATGCAAGAGTTGCTGACATGCCTTGGCAGGAGAGTAAACCAAGGCTGTGGGGGGATGGACAAGCAGATACGAATTGTGAACATAACCAAAGGAAGGGATCTTGGACCCAGATTTGGAAGGAATGTCCCAAACAGCAATTGAGAGAAATATGAACTTTGTACACACAAGTTGTACTTACAGATCTTGGTAAGGGAGTAAACAAAGGCTGTGGGTTGAGGAAAAAGCAGATAATGAGAATTGTGACAGCAACCTTTCCTAGCGACACCCGGCAACTCACTAGCCACGCCCCCAGCCTCAGTTCTATCCCACTTGCTGGCTACAAGACCCCCCCCCCTGGTGAAGCCACAGCAAAGTCAGGCCAAGTCACTGACCCCTGCTGCCTGCAGCTGTCTGTTGCGGTTTCACAGCAAATGCTCTCCAAAGTATGTCCCGCCCCGCCTGCCTGGTCTTCCCAGCACCTCCAGGGAAATCATTTTCCATAAGTCAGATCATCATCAAAGTACTGCTTTTACTTTAGATGACTATATCAATATCCAACTGTTCATCGTCTCATAACTCTTAATCAAATTGCTGATCTGCATATCCATGCTCAAATCCCACCACATTTATCCACAGATTACTGATAGCTCCACTGCCATTGACCTGGGCCTATCGAATGCTAGGTCTCTTTGCAATAAGACTTCTGCAGTACTGGACCTCTTTTTATGTCTGAGTTTTCATTTTCTTTGCGTTACCGAAACTTGGATTCTTCCCCATAACTCAACTGTTGCTGCCTCCCTTACTTCTTCTTTGACTTCTTTTGCCCATGTTTCCTGAGCCAATGGTCGCGGTGGCGGCGTTGGTCTACTCTATCGTTCCACTTACTTATCCATTCCTTCTCCTGTTCCTATACCGGACTATTCTTCTTTTGAGTTTATTTTTAAGATTTCTACTGCTCCACATGCCATTTCTTTTCTTATTGTTTACCGTCCACCTGGGCCACTTGGATCATTTTGTGGGGATCTTGACCACCTTCATTGTCACATTCAACCTAGTCCTACTCCACTTGTTTTACTTGGGGACTTTAATCTACATCATAGCTCTACTCATCCAGCATCTCACTTTTTTTATATTCTTGACTTGCATTTACTCTCTCCACTTTCCACTTCTCCTACTCACACCTCTGGTTCTACTCTTAACTTGATTTTTATCTCGGCCTTCATTGCTTCATCTGTATCTGTTCTACCACTTTACTTATCTAATCACTCCTTACTCTCTGCATCTATTCTTCCCTCTAATCCTCTTAGTTCTCCTGTTTCTTCTTCATCTGCTAAGTTTTTCAGGCGCGACCTACGCATCTTTAATTCGTCACTCTTCTATGACACTTGTATTCATTCTCTTCCATCTCTTATATATTTTTCTACTTTTACAGCGGACAAGGCTACGTCGACCCTTTCTTCATCTCTTGCCTCAAGTCTTGATTAACTCTATCCTCTTTCTCTATTTCAGCCCACCCGTAAACCTGCCCAGCCTTGGCTTTCCTCTCATTTCTGTTCTATGCAGCGTCTTCTCCATCGTCTGGAAAGGCGCTGGCGCAAACTTCGATCTCCTGCTAACTACTCTGCTTATTTCTCTTATCATGCTCTCTATGATGACTGTATCAATTCTGATAAACACACCTATTTCTCTGATCTTCTTCACAGTCAATATGCTCACCCACGGCGTCTCTTTCAAACTCTAACTCGGCTCCCCCTCCTATGTCTGATCCTTCTATTAACTCATCTCTATCAGCATCTGACTTTGATCATTTCTTCTCTTCTTAAGTTCACTCCCTACGCCAGGATATTCTATCCTCATCTTCTTTTAACTCTTCTCCTTTACTTTGTCCTACTCCTTCTAACTTTATCTCAAATGTTGTCCCTGTTTCCGACTCTGATGTGATACTTTTGTTTGCTAAGGCCCATCTGACTGTCGCCCCTACTAATCCTATTCCTTCTACGCTTATTCATTCATAAAGTCTATCCGCTCCTTGTACAGTTTCTTGTTGCCTTTTTAATATTTGCCTTTCTACTTCAATGTATTCTTCTGTTTTCAAACATGCTATTATTATTCCTATTTTAAAAAATCCTACAGCTAATCCTCTTCTTGTTTCAAACGTTTGTCCTATTTCTCTTCTACATTATCTATCCAAGCTTCTGGAGCACCTTGTATACTCACAAATCTCAACATTTGTTACTGATCTATCTCTCCTTCCTCCTTCTCAGTCTGGTTTACGTCCTTGTCACTCTACTGAGACAGCCTTACCCTGTGTGCTTAACTCTCTCCTTACAGCTGGTTATTCTAGACACTCTTCTGTACTTACTCTTTTTGACTTATCTGCAGCTTTCGACACCGTGGATCATTCTTTGCTTCTGGAATCGCTCTCTTGTCTTGGTCTCCGGGGTTTTGTTCTATCTTGGCTTTCTTTTTACTTATCTAATCAAACTTTTTCTGTCTCCTGGGGTGACACGACTTCTGCACCTCTTTCTCTTGATCATAGTGTCCCTCAAGGGTCAGTTCTGGGCCCTTTTCTATTATCTCTATACACTTAACTATTTGCTCCTGTAATTTCTTCCTTTGCACTATCGCATCACTTTTACGCTGAAGATACTCCGCTTTTTCTCTCTTTCTCATCTTTCACTCTGGATATTCATCACACTCTTTCAACATGTCTTTCTGCCATACAATCTTGGTTGGCTTCTCATTTCCTCACTTCAAATGCAGGGAAGACAGAGGTCTTATTCTTTCCTGCTAACACTCTTCCTCCACATCCCCCTCCTCTGTCTATTTCTTTTCCTCTCTCCATTATTCCTATTTCTCCTACTGCGCGTAACCTTGGTCTCTATTTCGATTCTAATCTTTCTTTTGCTTACCACATTTCGATCACATTACATTCCTGTTGCTTTCATCTCACCTTTAATGCCACAAAACTTTTCATCTCTTCACACTTATTTTTCTCGCCTATTTTATTGTTCTGTCACACGTTTTGGCCTTCCTTACTCACGTCTTGCTCCTTTCAAATCAATCTATCACTCTTCTATTCATCTACTTTGTCTACTTTCCTATCGGGACTTGATCTCTCCATCTCTTGTCTCTCTTGATTGGCTACCCTTTTGTTCCCAACTTAAATATGACTTTCTTTGTCTAGTTTTTAAATCTCTTTATGGGCTTGCCCCTGACTACCTTGCTTCTCTTCTTTCTTTACTCCATCTTGTTCTCCTCGTTCCTCCTGTCTTTTCAGGCTGAATGTCCTCTGCCCCCCCCCTGTGCTCAATCCCGCTTTTGTTCTTTTCAGCCCCTTGCCCCTCTTCATCGGAACATGCTCTCCATGTCTCTTCGTTCTATTACTACTTTGTCTTTGTTTTGCTCTTCATTGAAAATTCACCTGCTTCATTGCCCTTGATTATCTGTTACGGAAGTGTTTGAATTGTTGACAACCACTGTGTATCATTGCTTTGTACCATTGTTTTTATCTAAATAAAGCGCTTTGGACAAAGGTGCTATATAAAGGACAATAAAAATAAAAATACAAATACAAAATACAACCCAGTGTTGAGTCCCATATTGTGAAAGAAAATCCCAAAAAGCACTTAAGAGATATAGGAACTTTACACAAACAAGTTTTAGTGACAGACCTTGGCAGGGAAGTAAACCAAAGCTGCAGGGTGATAAGGAATACTGTGAGAGAAACCAAGTGAAGGGGAGTATGGGACCCATGTTGGGGGGATGTACCCCAAACCGCAATAAAGAAGAATCCAAAATGTGTGAGTGCAGCTGACACTCAGAGACCTTGGCAGGAGAGTAAAACAAGGCTCTGGATGAAAGTGAACTGTGAAAACAAGAACGTTCAGTACCCCACTTGGCAGAAGAGTGGATCAAGAGGAGGGGTACTCAGTGGCGTAACACAAAATGTGGGGGCCCCCCTGTGAGCCATGCTGAGGGGGCCCCCCAACTCGGCAAAAAATCACGAGTCACGCAACACTCTGGGCCAGCCTAGATTGTCACCCTCGCGCAATACGCATGAATGTGCTGCTGAACGGGTATGCCACACACTGCACTAGAAGAAAGATATAAATAGGTGTTTTAATGCAATATACAACACACTTTCTGAGATAAATTGGCTATAAAGCCAGAGTGTTTGCAATTGTTTTGTAGGGTAACACAATCCAATGCATGCAAGTCACCAACAGTGCACAGGAACATTAATGCTTTGCTATTAAAAATGCCATGCCACAGTGAAAACATGTCCAACTGGCTGCACAATGTAGACCAGTGTAAACACGTAATAACATTATAGTAAAGCATGCCAGGCCACATTTAGACATATCTGGACTGATTGCACCAAAATGCCGGTTGAAGCAATAACACTCATCAAGAAGAGAGCACACATTAAAGCGTGTGTCTCTGTGGCCTCTAACAACACGGCCACACTCTTTAAAATCTGCAAGGAACTGGTCAATCCTGTTGTGGTCTATACCTCTCCTGTTCCCTCCCAGCCCCTTGTACAGCTCTGGCCTCTCACTTCTCTGCTAAATCTCAGGACATCCTGTCCTCTATCTCCTCTTCCTCCCTCACCCCCTTTGGCCATCTCTACCTCTCCTCCTCCTTTTTCCTCTTTCTCTCTGACAACACCTGACGAGGTTTCTAGACAAGTCTGATCTATGAAAGTGTCATCCAAACAGGTGCTCCGCTGCTCCTCCAGAACCATCAAAGACCATATTGACACCCTTGCTCCAGCCTTGGCCGATTTCTGTAATCACTCTTTCGCTACTGCAAAGTTCCCCTCTCCTTTTAAGCACTCCCTTGTGCACCCACTCCTCAAGAAGCTGTCTGCTGATCCTACCTGCCCGGCAAACTATCGCTCAATCTCCATCACCCCTTTCCTGAGCAAACTCTTGGAAAATGCTTGCCATCTCCCAGCTTACTCTCCGCACTGAATCTGTTGGTTGTCTCCATGACCATCAGTCTGGCTTCAGAGCTGCCAAAGGAATGGAAACTGCTCTCCTTAACACCTGTGAAGATCTGCTCTCTAACCTTGATTCTAGCATTCCTTCTGTTCTCATCTTTCCTCTGCTTTCGACAGGATGAAGGTCGCCATCCTGATCAATTGACTCTGTGAGAACCTGAACATCACGGATCAGACCCTAGAGTGACTTACTTCCTTCGACTTGGACCGCCCCTTCTCTCCCAGGTCCAGCCTGGTCCCATTCTCTCTGCCACCTCGCGTTACCTGTGGCGTTCCCCAGGGATCTATCCTCTCACCCTGGTTTTTCAAGCTCTACTTGGCCACTTTGGCCTCCCTGATCTCTACCTTCTCCTATAACTTTCAGTGTTATGCGGAAGACTCAGCTTTCTTTCATGCTCCCCTCAGCCTCCTCTCCTCTCTTGCTCATTCTGACTGTCTATCCAAGATTCAGGATTGATGCACCTCTGACGATCTCTGCCTTAATGCCAGTAAGACGGAGATCCATCTCATTGGGACTCTTGCCTCTGAGTTTCCTCTCTCACTATAGCAGACCGCCTAGGGCCCTCTTCCTTCGCCTTCCTGCGAGGCAAAAAACCTTGGTTTTATCTTCAACGCCACACTCTCTTTCTTCTTCACATCTTGGACATCGCCAAGAAGTCCCACTACCAGCTGCTCCTCCGCCCTTTCTCACTTTCCACCAGAAGCTCACTGTCTCCGGAGCCTGGGTTATCTCTAGGGTGGACTACTGCAACAGCCACTTTCTCAATCTGCCTTCCTCTAGTCTCCATGATCTGCTACTAATCCAGAACAGGACTGCAAGACTTACCCTTGGCCTCAAGCCCTGGAATCGTATTTCTCCAGCCCTGAAATCTCTCCACTGGCTCTTGGTCGCTGCAAGGATCAAGTTCAAGAAACTTTGCATTGTCCACAAGGCTTTCTGGGGCCGGAGCCCACACTAAATCCAATGCTCTCTTCCAAGATACCTTCTTTCTCTAACCCTTCACTCAGCTACCTCCAACTCTCTAAGGCTTAGACATTTCTCCAGGCAGAGAGTGGGGGTAGACCTCACTCCTCTGCTGGTGCCTCCCTCTGGAATGGCCTCCCTGCCCCTCTCAAACTTGAGCCGGGCAACCTGAAGTTTTGGAAGTAGCTCAAAACGTTCCTCTTCTCCACTGCTTTCTCTCTCTCTCCCTCCCTGCTGACCTACCTGTCTGCTGTACCGACTGGCTGCTTGGCTACCCTCAGAGTCTCTCTGAGTCCAGGCTCTTTCTTGATAGGTCACCCTTGCACTGCCTCTGGGCCTACAATGCACTTAGGGGCTGTAACTGTAACCCTGCAGTCCCTTGTTCTCCATGCACAACCAATAGCTGCTCTGCCCTGGCTGCACTTACTCAGAGCATTGCTGCCCTGTTTTCCCCTTCCCTCTCACTTGCACTCCCCCCTTTCCCCTTGCACTCCTCGTTCTCAGAATGACACAAGGCCTAGTGAGATTGTTTGTCTTGTCCTCCATCTATCTTCCCTCTCTTGTGTACACTTGTGTACAGGCGCGTTATAAATGACTTGTATCATATCATATCATTTTATCAAAGATGCGCAGAAAAATATACAATGCCGCAGTAAGAAATGGCTAGACTGGCAGTACCCAAATGCCAATCTAGCCAGGTAATTAAAGTTAGCCGGACTACTTTATCAGAAAGGTCCAGTTAAAAGAATGTCATACCAAACTGAGGAATGACTAGACGGGCTGCACCAAAATGCCTCTCTAGCCACTAATACCACATAGTATGACTGCTTAGCCTGGACATGAACAATCATTATGATTTATCACACAATCCCATACCTCCACCCATCCCCTCTCCCTCCCACCCCCTACCACAACCTGCACAGTCAGCTCCTTGGCCCAGAATTACCTCCACATCCCTCTTCCTTGTCCCAGAGCTTACGCATGAGGCTTCTTATTTCATGGGTAAGTACTGGGATGAGAAACAGTGGGACTAGGAGTGATGAAGATTACAGGTAGCTAAATCAGGCATTACCTCCATGTACCTCTACCTCTTCCCAGTACTTGTATATGAGGCAGAGTGCCTCACACACAAGTACTGCCTCATGCATAAGTACTGGGATGAGGAAGAATAGGGCTAGGAGTAAGCAAGGCATTAAACACAAGTAGTGGCGCAACACCATTGAGTTGACTGGGCTTCAGAACTACACCCCCTGAAATTTTGGGCTATATTGACTCGACTTGGCTAACCTTTAGAGCAGTTGCCGGACCGAACAGGACACAGATGTTAAACGGCACCTGGTTTTTGCTGTTAACAAGAACCCAGCAATTACCAACGTAAAGCATTTCATTGTTAGTACCTGCATTCAAATGCCACATTGTTTAGGCAATTGAAATCGTGATGTGGGTTTAGTACTTGCATGCCAGGGGAGTGATTGGAAGGGTAGAGAGGGAACAGGAGACTTAAAGGAGAGCGTTAACTGCTCGTAACATTGAATCTGCACTAGAATTGTCTCATTAAAATGCGTAAATAAGTTGGATGTCCCCACACAAATAGGTTTCCCCTTCCCCACCACCTGTGAAGTTAGCGCCTCTCCCAACATTTTGAAGGGTTAGCCACCCCGAAATGAATGTTTTTTTGTGGCCCTGCACACAAGCACAAACACCATTCACCATATACAAACCCAGCCATCCATACATTTAAGTCAGCACCCTTTTACCATGCAGGCACACCCAGACAGCCACCCATACATTTAATTGTGCAGCCTTTCACCATACACACACAGGCAGCCACCTATACATTTGAGTGTGCACCCTTTCACCATAGACTCACACACACACACGTCATGGAGTTGAGGGGAGCCCTATTACTTCAAAAAGAAATTGGGGCTCATTACGGGTCCAGCGGTAACCGCCCCGGTGCTACCGGCGGGTTACCGCCGGACCCGTAAAAAATGAGTAGCACCTGACTTCCCAGTGCCACCATGCTATTTCAAGTCCGGCGGCCGGGAAATCAAGCGACGGTAATTTCGTTAATCCCCAGACTCCAGGGGAATGGGGACACGAAAGCACCTGCACCGTTGTTAACGGTGCCGCTGCTTGCACGAGAGGTCTGCCTACAGTGGCTGCTGTGCCTAGCAGGGTCAGATCTGTCGGACACGGCAGCCCCAGCAGGCAGACCTGTAATATGCCAGCCTGGAAACAACAGTGCCTGTAAGCTTACAACCACCATTGTTTCCGG
Source organism: Ambystoma mexicanum (assembly GCF_040938575.1). Lineage (NCBI taxonomy): Eukaryota > Metazoa > Chordata > Amphibia > Caudata > Ambystomatidae > Ambystoma > Ambystoma mexicanum. The sequence goes on from NC_090928.1 coordinate 849,645,423, forward strand.
ACCGGCATGGTCAGAATGTTTCTTTTTTAAGTCACTATAACTTCATTAAGAAGTTATTTCAGTTAAGGACCGAACCATAAGCAAACTAATTTCTTTATGACTTCAAAACAAACTATTTCTTTTTGAAGTCATGGGGCTCTCCCCCATTCCATGACATTGTGGCCTCCAGCCTAGGGTCTTCCATGTCATGGAGTAGGGGGGCCCTCAGACTTCAAAAATAATGTTTCTTTTTGTAGTCACTCTGCGTTCATAAAGAAAGGATTTCTGTTACAGAAATGTTCTTTATGAATGTAGAGTGAATTTCAAAAGAACATTTAAAAAATATATATTTATTTGCATTTTTTTTTATAAGTGGGGCCCCCTCCCAGGAAATGTGCTGGCGGGGCCCCCCACACCGCGGGGGCTGCGGGGGCCCCTGTTACCCCAGTGAGAACAGGGTCAGGGACCTGTGGCAGTTGAAAAGAAGATCCTTAGCAGAGTCTGGGAGACAAAGACAGACTGTTCTTCCTCTGTGCAGAACCTGAAGGTCGGGTCTGCACATGGCTTGGAAAAGATATCCAGGCCATTTTTCTGTGTTGCAGGGTATGGGAGAAAGGCCTGCCAATCGAAGATATGGATGTATCTAAACCATTAAAGACAGAGACAAAACTGAACAAAGTGGAAAGACTCCAGGGAAAGGGAACCAATACTTGCTTTTCTGTTGTATTTCTCTTGTGAGTGCTTAGAGGCCCATGAGTGTAAAGCGCAACACAAAAAGATAGATAGATAGATAGATAGATAGATAGATAGATAGATAGATAGATAGATAGATAGATAGATAGATAGATAGATAGATAGATAGATAGATAGATAGATAGATAGATAGATAGATTGATAGAACATTTACTTTCTTTGATACACCTTTTGGAACGTTTGTTTAGAACTGCAAAGCTGGGCTGCAGGCTGACAGCCAAGATCCATTTCCCTGTTCACTTTTTATTAAGTTTAGTTTGTGAGGGATGGATTAGGATTTGGAGACAGGACGGCAAACTTTACTTTGGACATTCTGACACCAACAGTTTCATTAGCTAGTTTTCGTGAGGCAGGGAAACACCTCTTAGTGGGATAGTTAGGATTTCCTCCTATTCTACCCCCATTTTTGTTATTAATAAATTTCTTTGCCAATCAACATGGCACCATTGTGTCTGACTCTTATTAACTCCTACTCCCTCACATATAGTTGTATGTTTTAGCACTGGTAGTATATCCGGAGGCAACGGGAAGTTAGACAAAGCAGAGCAACACAGATTCGTGATCCCGGGTCCGCGGTTAGAAATCTCTTAGGTATTAAGCACCTTATAAGTAACCAATTATACTTATACTCATACGTTGAGTATATGTTTTGCTTTAAGGCAAATCCAACATGCACCCACAATAAAGTGGGAAATCTGGAAAGAGGATTTCCAGGACATTGTGCTGGCCATACATGGATCCTTGTACCTCATTGACTGCCGGTGAGCTCTTCTAATGCATTGCCAATGTTTTGAGGGGAGACACATTTAGAAATGTCTGCCAGAACTGCCCCCGGACAGAACACTAACGAAAGGGGACGAAGGATGAAGTGGAGAGCTTCTAAATCCCTATCAGATCATTTTAGCAAAAATGGACTTGCACTTTGAAAAAAAGTCTAGCATCATACTAGAGAGGTACTAGTGCAGTACTAGATCAAGCAACAGGCAAGTCTATTGAGGATTTCATTACAGTCCTGAGGGAGCAGGCCAACATGTGCAACTTTGAGTTGTCCTCAGATGAGTGCTTGAGGGCCAAATTTATATTAAATGTAAAGAAGCATAAATAAAGGTAGGAGATTTAGCAGAAGTACTAGATTTGGCAAAGAAAATTGAGCATGTGCTTTTATATGTTAATGAACTGGATAAAAAAGAGCACTGAGATAAAATGTGCGCTGTGGTAACAGGAAAGGCGAATCATAACAAGAGTATTCACAGCAAAGGATTGAACAGGAAGATGAAGCTCCCAAAGTGACAGCGCTGGCGCCGGTCCAGAGGGCTGCAAGGGAAAGGAGCTTGATGTAAAAAGATGCTTCTGTGGCATTTTGCCAGATGCTGTAAAAACCTTTTTAGGAGTGGTGTCAAGGAAATTTCAGCATGTGAGAGTGTGAGAGTGACGCAGATGCTGATCATGAGCAAGCTGATGGTGTGTGTTGGTCTGTAAATCAAGTTGGTGCAAAAGGGAAGAGGGGTGAAATAGATCATGCAGTTGTCTTGGTGAATGGTGTTGCAGCCTCATTGTAATTTGATATGTGTTCGGACTACACGATTGTAGACAGCAGGGAGTGGGAGGAAAGGTTCAAAGGAACACAACTACAATGTCCCTTGATTGGAGAGAATGCATATGGGGCTCCCACATTGACATATTGGGGTCTTTAAGGTCAGATTGGATGTAAAGGCAAGGGCATTATGACTGATGTATTTGTCTCAAGAAAGGGTGAAAGTATACTGGGATGGAATGAGCAAAGTGGCATGGAGACTATGGTTGAGCCCAGTGTCCCAGGAAACATTGCAGCGATGAGTAACAACAGAGATACAGGAAGAGGTATACAAGGGCGTGTCGTAAGATTAGTTAGGATGTCTAAAAGGTATGTTGGGGAGAAGTTGGACCCCCACCAGGGCTTCTGGGGGTCACAGCTATGGGAGGCCCCAACACCTCCCATTTTTCCCAAAGAAATGCAGCAGTGTTCCAAGCAAGCAGCAACATGTTCCAAACTATGTTTATTTCTGGGCAGCAAAAAAACCACAGAGGGCTACGTGCACAGCGAAAATCCAGACACCATCTCCCCCGGGGCTGGCTTGCAAGCCAGCTTTGTAACACACTGCAGGCTGACATCACAGAATTGGACCAGCTCCCAGAAACCCATCTCATCCTGAGATTGGCTGCTAAACTGATAGGTAACCTATAGTGCCCTTGTAGGACACCTGATCATTGGACCTCTGGACTTTGGTGTCAATGGGCTGGCTTAACTGCTCCTCCCCATTACCTAATTTTAAAATTGTTGCATTTTGAATTTGTTCCCATTAGTTTTAGCCCCTGGGCCCTCAGCGTTCATTGGCCAGAGCTGAGCCATTCTTGTTACAATTATGTTTCAAATGATGTGCGGGTCTTGTGAAAATGTCTTTCGTTCACAGAGAAAAAACACTGGGCCCTGTGTGTTCTGCTCTGACTTATTCCTATTTGTGAAGTATTAAAAATGCTTGTCTGCCAGAGTTCACTGTCGTTCAAAGAAAGGAATCTTATCTTACTGTAAGGCCTTGGGCTGCTCCTGGGTTTGCGAGGCGCATTGCAGAAGTCAGAATGAATCCCCACTGCGGCTGGTGTTCTGTGAGACAAGGGCACTTGGCTGTAATTTTCCTGAAACATCGCTTTACACTGTGCCATTTGATTAGGTTAATTTATATGAGCATCTGCAAGCCTTTAAACAGGAATTCTTGTGTTTTGTAGATTCTGGTATTGCTGCATTGAGGCTAATGTAGCATGTAGGTTGCAGTGTTGGTGAAGTGGGTGTCTTTCAGCATATTTGTCACCCATGGGCACACTGGAACCTGGTGCAAATGATGAGTGCGCTTCTTTTTCTTCCTGCTGTTCTGTCTGTTGATGTGCCTGGGGTGAGGGGGCAGGAGTTTGATCTCGATTTTCCCTCTTCAGTCCCCCCTCTTGTAGACTTGTCCACCACATCACCAAGCAACATTCATCTTCTTCCGGTCGGCATATCTTTGTCAATTCTCTTAATTGTTCACATGATTGTCGATGACCAGTACATGTAGGAGTGTTTTCCTTCTGCGTTCCACCACACTCACTTTCCTTCGTACTTCCTCGGATGACAGGGAGTATCCACCTTTATTACTGCTGGAACCAGGTCGCACACCACTATCTTCTCCCTTAGTCCGACTCTTCCTTTCACCATGTCTTTTATTGCTCCTCCTATGCTCACATCCATCTGTATCTGTAATCCTATCACTTCTTCTGCTGTTCTCTGACATCATGCATTGGATCTTGATCTTGCACAATGATGCTGCGCTCAGTACTAGTGCTTCAGTTATCATCTTCAATCCACCAGCCAGTCATGATGGCATCCATAACCATGAAAACGCTATACAGTTCTTGTCTTTCTCTGTACACATGTGTTTTCTGCTGAACAGTCTTTTGTGTGATGGTACTTCATCCAACGTTGCTTCTTATTCGCTCGAGAAGTAGTTCCCCCTCTTTTCACTCCTCCATCTGTTTCTTTTCTTCCGTTGTTTGGGCTTTTGGTGCTTTGTTCTGTCATCTCTTCTTCCTTCAGTTGTTTTCCATCTTGCAGAAGTCGTCAGACGTCACGTGTTCCTTGGGCACCACCAAAAAGGGCATGCTGATGTGCACCAATGAACAGTCTCCTCCCCAGTTCGGTGGCAGTGTCTCCTGATCTTTAGATCAATATGCTCAATAGTAGTCCATAAGCACCGCTGTTCCTGCTCATCTCCCTACTTGTCTCAACCTTCTTGCATCCAGCATGTTCGTCCACTTCTTTTCACTCTTGTGCTGGTAACATAAGGCTGGTGCCTTCACAGTATTTACTGGCATAGGTCCTTATTCATTCTCCACCCAGGTCACAAGCTTCACACTCTTGTCCTACTCAGTTAGGCAGTTGTCATTTTTTCATTTTTTTTTCTCTTTTTCTTTTCTTGCTGCTTGCTCATTGGTGCATTTGCTAGTTGTTTCTTCTCTCTCTGGCCCCTTTGCTACATACAGTTGTTCTTCAATGAATGAGCTGCCAGTAGTTGTTCATCATGGGTAGTGTCTTGATGTATTCTTCTTTCATAGGAGATTTCCTCTTTTTACATTAATCTCAATGTTGCTGTCTTCCCTTACAATCTTCTTCACGTTTAGAACACTTTGAGATACATGGGCATTGTACTTTGCTGTAGGTATTTCTGTTGTAATCAATTCTCTCAAGGCACTCAAGGCATAGGTGATTAAAGAGCAGTCAGGACAGCACTTCCCAATGGTATCCCTACCAATTTTATACATGTGTGCATGTTGTTGGTTACTTCTGCTATGTGTGTGATGTGTATGTTTTACTCCCTTTGTGTCTGCAGTTACACTGTGCTTAGCACTCCTTACTTTGTCAGCAGTCTTTTCCTCACCCTCTGACACCGTAGGTCTTCCTGCTTGGGTTAGGGAATGTTAGTAGGGGGTACAGCGGTAATGCTCACTATTACATATTATTTTTAAATGACCACCCCCCCATTAATCCGTTCATCACTAACAGTCCCATCATGAGGATAAGAGTCCTTATTGGCTTGCCCATAACCACTTACGCTGCTGAGTCCTTGCAGCTGATGAGATGATAAAGTTGCCCGCCTGAAAATAAAGGCGTTAATACATTAGTACTTGTTAGTAACTTCAAACTCCGCGAATGAAACAATCACTAAGGGCAAAAATGAAACCTCCCCCCGGACATTTCTTGTTGAGGGTTTCTCAATGTGGGTCGGACAGTATATGCACTGTATTCAAGTTGGGGAAAAGTTTGGGCTTTGTATTCAATGGAAGCAAGGAAATATACTTCAGGGAAACGTGCTCTAAGGGGTCTGAGTTTTCTGACAGAGTGGGCAAATTGAGTGGGAAGGACTTCAGAATGGTTCAATGAGTAGGCCTCAGGGTGATTAATGGGAGGTAACATCAAGGAAATTTCCTACACAATTCTAAAAGCATACATACGCAACAACCTGCATGAGCGAGGAAAAGAGAAAGAACAAAACAGTGTTACAGCTGTCGGGTGCACAAAATATCATTTGAAGCCTATGTCAGCATGCTATGCACACTGGGGTGTTGGTCCCTATTCTAGCTGCTTGTGTGCGTTGGACCATAGGATGGGCATGTTTCCCTAACTCGAGAGTGTTCATGTTGTCTTGTAGTTTTATGAACATCTGTTGCGTTGGCCCTGTTGATCATTGCTCCCTCGTTGCCAGGGTGGCCACCGCTTTGTTGGGCTTGACGCCTTACACATCTAACAAAGTCTGTTAAGAGGGCAAAATGTCCCACTTGCACTACAGTTTTTTCAGTCTCTAGTCCCTAATCATTTGAATTTAGCTGCCCGTTGTCTTCAGGCCTGCCCTGGGTCCTTTGTATCTGGCGAGAAATGAAAAAGAAGCGCTTGAGACCTGAGAATTTACACATTCTTCATTTCTTGACTTAACCTCTCTGCACTACTCTTACACTATTCAGTCTCCTAGTGGGAGGAGTCAAGGTTACATTTATGCACCATCCTGTCACCACCTGGTGGCCGTGCAATGGCGGTCGCACCATAACTTGTTGCACAATTCGAAATTTACCTGGAAAATGGGTAGACAACCACTGTCTTGTAGCTGTATCCTTAACACATCTGGATCATCTGCACTTAATTTAAGTGAAGATACTCATGACACACTTGGATCATACACATACAATGTAGGTTGTAGTGTATAAATGGGCCTTTGAGTCTTTGTATTTACTGTACTTTACTTTAAGCTATTTATAGTGCGCGCCTTTGTCCCGGGGGCATTAGACACTGACAAGCTAAACAGGGAAACATCAGGGTGGTAAATCTGTCATATAGGGTGGCTGTGTCTCTAAATTAAGAGGATCTTGTTCCTCAACTAAGAGAATCGCAGGGTTTTTAGATTTTTCTTCTATGGCTCCTCTCACAACTTCTCAGGGCGTGCCCCGCAGTGAACTGCAGGCACTTTAAGCTGGTACTAATGAAATTTGCTACCAAGTATTCACTACCTGTCCCTCTCCCCATTTTATCTCTTTTTTCTTTTTGTTTTTGTTCTCTATCAATCCCAACCATCACAATTTACTCCCATGCTCTGTATCCCACCCCATGTCCACTTGTCAAACCCTACTCTGTTAATTACTCATTTAAGTCTAGCATTGTATTACTCCACTACTTTCATTACTGTTGCAGTTAAACAATATATTTCTCCCCTCATGATCTACTCTCACATTTTAATACCACCATTACTCTCCAGTTCTTGCAGCAAGGACCTCTTTCCCTATGTGTGTTGGCTAATGGATTTGTGCCAGTGCTGTTTTCAAAAGCGCTAGTGGCATTACTACTTGCACTGTGTTATTTTGTCGCTAAATTGTGTCTGTTGGGAACATGGATCATCCACCCTTTACCCCGAGTTCTCTCCTCCCGTGGTGAACTGTCAATATAAAAGCCTCCACCCTCAAGTGCACCTTTCTCCACCTTGTGTGTCTCATTGAATTGCTCTGTGTTATTTGCGTATGCATGAGCCCAGTCTCCTCGTTGAAAGATGTGTGCTCAGAATGTAGCTGAATGTACTCTCTTGCAATGCACCGCCTCTGTACCGTGCACCCCTTACTATGCCTAAACAATCTTCCTTACTTTCAGCATGTGTATGCTTGGTGTTAAACAAGTTATGGCTTTGTCTGTGAATAAAGTAGTCATATCCAGTCTGCTCATGATGTCACAAATGTCTCTTCCCTAATGCATGGCCTAGTCGTCCCACTGTCACCCAGAAAAGAAAATGTTTTGTTACCTATCACCACCTCTATGTAATTGTCCTCCACAAGATTGAGGGTGCATGTGAGACACATCAAATTTGTCTGGGGGCTGTCCTATTAACAGTATAATGTCAATCCATTTCCTTTGAAAGTGTTGTTCCCCACCAAGATGACCCCTCCCAGTCATGTAACCGGTACTGTTGCTATTGTGTCAGTGTTCTGTATGGGTGCTGGCTGCTGTGCTGCGCAGTGCCCCTGGGTTGTGATGCTTGTAAGTCCTGGGGTAGTGGTGCTGTCATTTGTTGTGTCTGTGTCTGTACCTGTAGTGGTCACAGTGCATGTGTTGGTGCGTGTGGTGTCTGCTGAAATTATCCCTGTATCTGTCCTTGCTGCTGCTTTCAGTTGTCTCATGGAATTAATTCCTTGCTTACCATCTGTGTCATCAAATATTATACTCCCTAATGTGCAGAAGGGTGAGACCCCTCTTCCCTCTGCTCCTGCTGGTTCAGCATCTGCTGACGCCTTACCACTTTCCTTTCCATCATGCGCCACAATTCAACTGTAGCCAGGTGCTTTTTCAGCTTCTTTCCTGTGTAAGTGATATGTATGTGTGTCATTAGCAATTGCTGCACGTTTCTGGAGAAGCAGATTATGGGTGGCTATGGTCTTATTTATTTGTCTTCAGTACTTTTGAACCTTTGTACACTATGTTTTACTAATTTATTTTGGCATGGGGGCTCTGTCCTACATAACAGTTGAAGGGGAGTTATTTCTCTATTATGAGATACCTTTTACCTCACCTCAAGTTGAGAATTTCGATAGTCTGCTGTTCAGGGGGCAAAAGTTGGAAGATAATTTTACATTTTAAAATGTATATGAGCATTCTTGGCTATGAACCTTAGCCAGTGTACTCCATGTACAGCTCATCTTCACTAAACTATTGCCTTCTCCGGCACACCCCCTCAATCTTGCGCATGTGCCTTGTGCACACCGTCTCTTGGTCACCTCTTCTTCCTCTCCAAATCCACACCACTAGCTCCTCACCATCAAAACTCTGTGTCCTATGCATCAATCTAAAGGTGGCATCACCAAACTAAAAACACAGTACAAATGAACAGACAAATGCTCATACACAGAACAAAAACCCATTCCTTCCAACCCCATACGAAACCCCACAAAGATCCCAACATAAAACCCCACAATCCCCACAGCTGTCTTCCCACTACACCTGCAGTGGAGTATCCATTAATCATTTTCAAATACAATCAGTCTGCACACGCTGCGTCGCCTCGCATGTGATACGCACCCTCACCAGGGGACCTTAACCAGCCAACTATCTTCCGCAATGTGAGGCAGACTCTAGCTATCTCCCGCGGGAATCGTCATCTATTCAGTGAGCTAAAACACTCAATTAACAGGAATACTCATCTACTCATCGAACTACAATGCCAACTCATAGGAATACCAAACCACTGTACATGTAATCGCCATCCAGACCAACCAGTGCAGCGCTCCGTCCGATATGTGGGGAGTCACTACCCCACCCAATAGCCTAATAAACACAAGAAGGGACCGACCACTACCACCGCTACAGTCTCAACTACAATTCACATGCCGATCACCACCGATACGCCGAATCTTGCGACAATGTACAATCACCTGCCACCCTATTTACAATACCTCCCCCCACAACTGTCTTCCCACACACCAGGGTGGAGTATTCACTTTATTCCCTTGTGTTTGTTTTAAACTGCACCCGTGGTGTCGCCTCACGGGTGACACGCCTCTCTCCAGGACACTTAACCAGTCAAACACCTTCCGCAATCTAGGATAGCTCCACCTAACCAATCACTACGGGAATACATCATCCATGATCCAGAATACAACGCCTGACTCACAGGTATATCTCTATTTACATACTTCTGCAGTCCAAGCCTGTCAAGTCTATAGTCCTGGTTATTCATCAGAAACCTTTTACCTCGAAGACAGAACACTACCTACACACAAAAGCTCCAGTCCCTATCCAGACAATACAATTTAACATTTCTACAACATAATGTTCAACAATACTTCCTAATACTTAAAACATTTGCCCATTGTTACCCCACACAATCACACCCTCCCCTCAAAGCCCATGTTGCTGGTTGCTTGGAGTTTTACTTACATTTCCTATGTTGCATTGACACTTGCTCTGCTACCGGACTCCCCATCAAGGCGCTTCACCGGACCCCTTCTTCTGCAGGGCTCTCACCTGCCCTTAAGCAGGGTATTTCCAAGTGGCCCCCGATGCCTTTACCCGGTAATGCATCTTCCGGTGGTCTTCAGGTGCAGGCGAGGGTCCCACAGCTTCCTTGGGTCGGCAGCAGGGAGGGCAGTTCAATGCAGGGCTTGTGCAGGCAGTGCCCATTCACCAAGGGCCTCACAATGAGCAATGAGCTTCACAGAGGGCACCAACTTGTTGGGGAGAAGTTGGACCCCCACCAGGGATTCTTGGGGTCACAGCTATGGGAGGCCCCAACTCCTCCCATGTTTCCCAAAGAAATGCAGCAGAGTTCCAAGCAAGCAGCAATATGTTCCAAACTGCGTTTATTTCTGGGCAGCAAAAAAAACACAGAGGGCTTTGTGCACAGCGAAAATCCAGGCACCAACTCCCCCGGGGCTGGCTTGCAAGCCAGCTTTGTAAAACACTGCAGGCTGACATCACAGAATTGGACCAGCTCCCAGAAACCTATCTCATCCTGAGACTGGCTGCTAAACTGATAGGTAACCTATAGTGCCCTTATAGGATCATTGGACCTCTGGACTTTGGTGTCAGTGGGCTGGCTTAACTGCTCCTCCCCATTACCTAATTCTAAAATTGTTGCATTTTGAATTTGTTCCCATTAATTTTAGCTTAAACAGGCTTTTCGCCCCTGGGCCCTCAGCGTTCATTGGCCAGAGCTTAGCCATTCTTATTGCAATTATGTTTCAAATGATGTGTGGGTCTTGCGAAAATGTCTTTCGTTCCCAGAGAAAAAACACTGGGCGTTGGGTGTTCTGCTCTGACTTATTCGTATTTGTGAAGAATTAAAAATGTTTGTCTGCCAGAGTTCACTGTCGTTCAAAGAAAGGAATCTTATCTTACTGCAAGGCCTTGGGCTGCTCCTGGGTTTGCGAGGCGCATTGCTGAAGTCAGCACAAATCCCCACTGCGGCTGGTGTTCAGTGAGACAAGTGTATTTGGCTGTAATTTTCCTGAAACATGGCTTTACACTGTGCCTTTTGATTAGGTTAATTCATATGAGCATCTGCAAGCCTTTAAACAGGAATTCTTGTGTTTTGTAGATTCTGGTATTGCTGCATTGAGGCTAATGTAGCATGTAGGTTGCAGTGTTGGTGAAGCGGGTGTCTTTCAGCATATTTGTCACCCATGGGCACACTGGAACCTGGTGCAAATGATGAGTGCGCTCCTTATTCTTCCGGCTGTTCTGTCTATTGATGTGCCTGGGGTGAGGGGGTAGGAGTTTGATCTCGATTTGCCCTCTTCATGTGTCCACAATTGCATCACGTTAAAGAAGGGTTCACAACTGCAGGCAGCAAGGGTGAGGACTGTGCCAATTTCAATCAAAAAAGTGGTTGCATTAGAGATTAAAATGCTGGAGGAAGAAGAAGTAATATAATTTGTGGAGGCCTCAGAATGGTTTTCGCCCATTGTTGTGGTGCACAAGCCAATTGGGCAAGTACAACTGTGCATAGACCCCAAGGGCCTAAACACGGAAGTGGTAGTAGATCGCTTTCCACTCCCAAACATCAGAGAGGTGGTGAGAATGGTAGCAGGAGCAAAGGTAGTTAGAACACTAGACCTTGCTTCAGCATGCCACCAAGCAAGGTTGCACACTGACACCAGGATTCTACTATGTTTGTTAACCCAGGAGGAACTTTCAGGTGCATGAGAATGCCATTTGATTTATTATCAGTGACAGCAATCCTCCACATATTCATGCAGCGCAGGCTGAAGGGAATGGATGGGGTGATGTACTTTCAGACGACATCCTGGTGACAGGGAAAGATGTGCGACAGTATGACATGCGGATTGCAATGGTATTAGCCGCTTTATCCGAGACTGGAATTATTGTACAAACAGAAAGGTGTACGTTCAGGTAGCAATCAATAGAATATTTGGGGCACAAGCTCAGTGAGAAGGGTTTAGAGCCAAGAGGTGAGTTAGTGACGGCAATAACAGATGTGAATGACCAACCAACAGACAAGAGGTGATGTCATGTTTGGGGCTTGTGGAGTATTATTCAATTTTTGTAATGCACTTTGCAGATAGGTGCAGCACAATAAAGCACTCTGCAAAAATGGCACTACGTTTGTCTAGTGTGAGGTTTGTCAAAAGATGTTTGAAGACATAAAAGAAGCTATTGTCAGTGCCCCAGCATTAGCATATTTTGACACAGTGTCGGATATATTTGTAATGACAGAAGCCAGTGATAAGGGTTCAGGGGACCCATCTTATGCAGAAGCATTCTGTGGTGGATCAGATAATAGCGTTTGCCTCCAGAACGCTGAGGTTACCAGCATTGCGGTATTCCGTAATAGAGAAAGAGGTGCTTAGTGTTAAGTGGAGTATCAGAAAATGGCTTTTCTGTGGGGAAAGGAGTTGTGGTGTGTATGGATCACAAACCTTTGGTTGGGATTTTTATGAGCAGGGTCTGGATGGGGTTTCCCACAGAATAAGTAATTGGGTGACATTGCTCTAGGGACATGAGATCATTGTAGAGCATGTTTCAGTGCAGGCGAATACCGTGGCAGACTACTTGTCTTCCAACTCAAGGCTCGTGTAGATGAATAGTTGGGAGATAGTGATGTGGCTTGTGGTAAGGGTGACCAAGTGTTCATAGTCTATAGGGCACCATTATGAGGCAGAGTTGGGAATATGCCTTTCAGAAGATGAAGAACTAAGGAAAGTTAAGGCATGTGTAGATCCTAACTGGGCGGGCTGGGTGGATAGTGAGGGATTAGGGGCCTTTCACAGGATGAGAGATGAACTCTGCTTTGAAGGCTTGATGTTGTGTAAAGCTGGGTGCATTGTTCCTCCGCAGGGAATGAGGAGAGGTCTGGTCAAAGCAGGACATGAGGGCCACTTGGGTATGAACAAAATGAAGAGGAGACTCAGAACAGATTATTGGTGGCTAGGTCTGGACACGCACGTCGAGCAAATTATAAAGATGTGTATGCTTTGTGGAGAAGCTGACAAGATGCTAAGGAATTATAGCCTGCCTCTCAGGCTGTTGGAGCTGCCAACCATGTCATATCTTGCATCAGGAGCCCTTTTTTATGGCATCACGGGCGGCATGTTCACTCAATGAAAATGTCTTCCCTCAGGATGGTGCCCATTCTGCCAATGAAGATCTAGTGGTCAGAGAAGGCACATGCAGAAGAGTTTGCTTTCTTCATGGTCATTGGATCTGCTTCCTGGAACTCTACAAGGAGAACGGTCCCCAAGGCAGCATTGTATTGCTCCTGATGACTCAGAATGCTACATAAGTTTGTCTGCCATCTTGCAAATTACACTTAATCTTTCACTTTTCTTTGCCCTTCCATGCTTGCTAACCATTCTCTGTTCTCACCCTCTCTTTCCCCTTTCCTGATAAAACATTTAGAATGCTTATTGCCTCGATTGTCAAGAAGACGCTCCCTATGCTTCTCGTGGCTTTTCAGAGACAGAAAACATTTCATCTCACAGTGTGTCCCTCTGCCACAGAGAAGCTGCATAACTAATCTTGCAAAGGTAATTTTCTTTGATTTAGGATAGGACTGGCACAGAGCTCATACAAACAGCTCTATGTTTGCTTGATGCGCTCTCTTTCTTTTTCTACTACAGAGTCAGATCGCTTTTGAATGCCGCTGCAAATAGCACGGGCACAGCATTGTGAGGCCACAGCTTCTCTTTTTATCAGTCTAACTGTGTCCCTTCACTTCCTCCAACAAACCATTCATCAGCATCCTGTGTATTATCCTAACAGATTGCAAAGCCCAAACAAGAACAGACAAAATGGACCAAATTCAGCAATTGGTCTCAGCCATTCAAAACTTAACGCTAGCGGTACAAACTCTAAAACCGGATTTTCTTTTACTCCATTAACAAGTGGTTCACGCCCCTGGTGCAGGAGAGTTACCACATGGCTACCTTCCAGGGGATACATTTGATGATAATCCTCACAAATTAGAAGAGTTTTTGGATGCATGTAACATCCAGTTTACTTTTTAAGCTTCATATTTCCCAACAGATGGAGACAATGTAGGCCATATGATTTCGCACCTCAAAGGAACTGCTGTAGCATGGCTACACCTTTGGTCACAAAGAATAATTTGATATTAGACTCTTATCAGGATTTTGTGAACAGTATACATGCTATGTTTGGGAGACATGCGATCCTTATATCTGCCCAGGAACAGTTACTGGACTTTAAACAGGGTTCTATGGATCTCCTATCTTCCATTACAAAATGTAAACAGGTGGCAGCTGACACTGCCTGTCCTGACGATGCCCTTATTACATTGTTCAGAAAAGGTGTGTCAGAAGACATGAAGGATGAAATCGCAAGAGTACCTCGGTCTGCAAATTTAGCAGACATTATCACTTTCACTATGCAAATAGACTCCAGGAAAGACAGGGAGAAGAATGGTAGAACTATGAGAAAAGAAGTAGAAACATCCTGAACTTCTCCCAAAGGAGTGGATCCAGAGGAACCAATGCAGAGAAGGTGGCTAGAGGTTCTCTAATGGTGGGAGAATGGAACCGTAGAAAGCCTTTAGGGCTGTGCATGTATTGTGCATCCAAATCGCATTTGGTTAGGGAATGTCCACTAGCTCCTCCCAGACGATTGGGAAATGCCAACTCCTGGGAAATATGATCTGGGAAAGCAGGTTGAGTTCCCCTTCTTTGATCCAAGAATCACAACCAAGTGTCCTCCAGTCCCTAAGCATGGTAGTGATCCAAGTTTGATAAGTTAGATTATTGTGCACCAGCTTGTAAATACTGAATGTACCTGCCTTGGTGGATAGCGGGCGGCTAGACTGTTCATTGATCTGTGGGCTAGACACAAAGGGATATCTCAAATTTCTAAGGAAGTTCATATCCCAGTTGAGGGAGTGGACGGTTCTCCCCTCGTCTCTGGGCCTATCAGTGAACAAGCAATCTCTTTATGTATGTGTATCAATACTCACCAAGAGGAGTTATCCTTTGACATTATAAAAGCAGCTCACTACCCCCTTGTTTTGGGATTACCGTGGTTACAACAACACAATCCTTATATCTATTGGAAGGCAAGATTATTGTTTTTGTATTCTAAATGTTGTGTTTCTCATTGTCTAAGTTGAGGATCAATAGAGGTCCATGTTTCCACCTCTCCCTTTTGTATACAAAATCCGGTGACAATGATAGACAACCTTCTGGAAATACCTGAACAGTATAGAGACTATCATGAAGTCTTCTCAGAGGCTCAATTCAAAGAGCTGCCCCCTCACTGATGGGATAATTGTGATATCATTCTACTCCCAGATAGACCAGTGCAATTTGGTTGCATGCACATCCTATCAGAAAAAGAGAAACAGGTACTAAAAGTCTATCTTCCTACTTATTATAGAATGGACTTATTACGGAAACCAAGTCACCTGCGGGGGCCTCTTTATTTTTTATTCCCAAAAAGAACACGGATGAACTGCATCATTTTATTGACTATCTTGCCCTTAATAGGATCACCATCCCAGATCGGTACCCTACCCCACTAATACAAGATATTTTAGAAGGGCTCAAAGGGGCCTCTTTTTATACCAAGTTAGATCTCTGGGGGGCTTACCATTTCATCTGTGTGCAAATCGGTGATGAGTGGAAAACAGCATTTCACACACCTTATGGACACTATGAATACCGCATGATGCCATTTGGTCTTTTTAATGCACCAGAAATATTCCATCGATTTAAGGACCATGTATTTGCAGACCTTCTGCTGTATTCCGCAATGATCTACTTAGACAATGTACCAATATACTGATCTTCTCACAGATCATTAAGGAGCATACTAAGCATGTACAAATGGTTTTATCACGCCTAAAAGAGGATCATATTTATTGCAAACTTGAAAAGTGTGATTTCCACCAGACTGAAGTGACATATCTAGGATACGTCTTATCTGCAAAAGGAGTTGCAATGGAGTGCAACAAAGTAGCAGCAGGTTTAGACTGCCCTCCTCTGGAATCAATCAAAGATTTCTCGGTTTTACGAATTTATACCGAAAATGTGTACCCATTTTTTCTCTCATTGTACTTCCCTTGACTGCTCTTCTTAAAAAAGGAGCAAAATACCACTGGACTCTGGCCGCTCATAAGGCCTTTGGGGATTTAAAAAACACCTTTTGTTCTGGCCCATTTTGCCAACGCCCAACCAAGAAAATAATTTTATGGTGGATTCCAATGCCTCTTCCCAGGCACTCGGAGCAGTAATCAAACACACCAACAGCTCTGGTGTAGAGTTTTCAATAGCCTAACATTCTAAAACTGTGTTGCCTTCTGAAATAAACTACACAGTATTAGAAAAGGAACTAGTGGCTGGACACCCGCAACCAGGCTTGGCAGACACCATCCTCCTGCAGCAGGCTGACTACACCGGGTAGACCTGCTCCACAACGACCGGCTGAACGTGTGCGGGACTTGCTAAGAGGTGCAAGGAGGTGCCGCACACAGGAGCAAGGATCGGACAAGAACAAAGTTCGGCGGCCGTGCAGCGAGACCTCTACGAAGAGTGCAGCCGACGTCCAGGGAAATCGTAAAGGAACAAGATTGTGGAGACAGATGAGACTGTTTCCTCTGTGAGGTGAGTGCCGTGTGGGGTATACAACTAGAAAGCACTCTCTGCTGTGTTGAGGGGACCCCACCAAGCAAGAGGTGAGACCATTTAACGGGAGGGGGAGGCACGGATGACCCTGTTCCTTTGACTGCAGGCCACCGAAACACTGAGAGAGGCAGCGCGAAGACCAGCTTTGCAAGCCTGTATCCTGCACTCGGCGGCCTCGGCCTGGCACAAGGCCCGTTGCAGGACAGGTAGCCGCAGATGCAACCATGCCCTGGACCGCACCTGCAGATATAGTCCGGAAAGGCAAGTGGTTCCGGCTGGATTGTACAGCGATCATCCGGGGGGAATTCATTTAAGAGGCCCCAAGCTGCGGCGGGGGGACCCCCCCACTGAGCAGAAGGTGAGGCAGTGCAACGGGAGAGGAGGCCCCATTCCCTAAACAATGGCTTACAAAGTAAACGGGTTATTGACTTACAATTAACTGCAGACCACAGGGAGAGGGAGGAAACCTGAAAGGAGCCAATAAGATAGGAAAGGAACGCTTGAACAGACCGGCTCCATAAGCCTGCCTCCCACACTACACGGCTGCGCTCTGTGCTGCAGCCGGTTAAGAGACTGGGCAATGGTAGTGCCATGGTGCACTGGACCACAGTTGAAGATAAAAGCCTGGGACTGGGGCCTGGAACTGTCCCAATGGATCGAACGCTACCCTTTATGTGAGGATACTGGAGGGGCTGGGTGGCAGCACTCGATAAAGCGGTATATCTGTGGCCTCCATAATTAATTATACAAATTTAGACATAGCCTCAAGCAAGCCGGTCTTCAAGGTGTAGCCACTGAGCTGGTGGGACGCTGCACCCCTTAACTCTCCGAGCTCCAAATCAAGGATCCGAGCCCGGCGCTGACTGGATCTGGCCTAACACTCAGTCTATGTGAGCCCAACTACACCGTGGGGACACAAACTCTATGCCCCATAGCTGTCAGGCCCCCTCTCATCCAAGGGAAGCCGAGACATTCCAGGCTGAGCATTAAAAACAGGAACAAGAGTACAATGGTCATGTCCACTGTTGGACATCAGCCCCCACATATGACTCCGCACTCCTTCATCAATGCTGGAAGGATCCTGATCCCTTCAGATACACAGGCATGAACGCAGCCTCCCCTCCATACCCATCTGCATGAGGAAGGGTCATACTGTGAAACTACCCGCACTTATCAGCCAACATTGGGCCCAGATCTGTGCGCTGAGACTCTGGGGTTGCAGTAGCCCTTTTACGACACAGAACGCGCAGACACCGAACGTGGGAACACACAGAAATTTGGCCCATACAGCTACCTAAAATACAGTGGAGGATTTAGAACAACAATCAACAGTGGTCACTACGGCCACACCGCACGGTGGCTGGTAGTACCAGCAGCGTACGCTCTACAGCCCAGAACGTCGGTAGTCGACTCTGGCCAGAAAGACCCAGATGCCAGGAACCAAACCTAAGGCTGGCCCAGCGAGAGCAAGAACCCCAGATAGAGCTCAGGAAGGTCAAATAGAGAGGTGCTGGAGACAGAAACGCAGAACACATGCCGAATCGCTGTCCCCCCTACCAGCCCTGACCACTCAAACAGAAGTCCTCTCCCAGAACACAATGGCGTCAGGCAAAGAAGAACTCCTGAACTGCCTAAAGGGAATGGAAGCCAGATTGACAAACACATTTCACAGCCAACTGGAACTAATGAAGGAGGAACTGAAATCCTCCCTCCAGGAGGTCAGCAAAGAAATGGCAGAGATAGGAGAACGAGTAGACGTTGTTGAAAGCAGACTTTCGAATGTGGTGGAGGAAACCAACCAAAATAGTGCTCTGCTGGATCAGCTGGCTAAGGCGACAAATAATCTGGAACTCCAGACAGAAGACCTTGAAAACAGATCAAGAAGATCTAACATTAAGGTCAAGGGCCTAGCGGAATTCGTGCTGGACAAGGATCTAAAGGATACGATGCAACATTGCTTTCGCAACTTACTAAATGATCACCTGAGGCGATCGGATTTGACAGAATGAACCAGGGATGAGACCCAGGGATGTCCTAATAGCAATGACATCATACTGGCCCTCATTACGAGTATACCGGTAACAGCGTGTCCATCACCGGCATGCCGGAACATGCGAGTCCGTGCCCGTATGAACCCGCTAACAGCGGGTGATTGCGAGTGCGCGAGAACGCGCGTTACCCCATGCCGGTAGTGGCAAAACCGCCATGCCGGTAACGGGCCACCAACCCCCCTATACCGGCATTGCGGGTACCGCGCATTCCGTAACCCCGTCATAACAACCACTAAACACCGGCACGGTAATACCGGCACAGTATTACCGTGGTCGCAAAAAAGGACCCGGAAATTACGTCATCGCGCAGGAACGGGAAATGAGCCAGCAGCCATCTTTAAAAACACAATCCATTGCCATCCTCCATAACCACCACTACACTCGTGCTGTTGTGTGCCACAACTGAAGCAGGATGTCGAAGGCCACCAGAAAATCCTCCCAAAGGAAGAGGAAGCAGCGTTTTTCTGATGCTGAACTCACAATGCTTGCTAAAACCCTCGAACAGCATGCAGACACAATCAGAAGCACAGACCTCAAGCATGCGGCCTAATTCAGAAAAAAAGAGGTCTGGCAGGAGGTCGCTCAGAGGTTGTCGGCAGTGGTGAGCACCCCAAGGAGTGTACGTTATTGTCGAAAGCGCTGGGACGACCTCCGCCTCCGGGTCAGGAAGATCCTGGCAGAGAACCGGAGGGCCGCAATGGCGACAGGCAGTGGCACACACTCCCCTTTGAAGCTCACCGCATGGGAGGAGACCGCAAGTGCATTCATTGACCCGGAATCCATAGAGGGAATAGGAGACCAGGAGGTCAGCACTGCAACTACCACAGAGGAAGGTGAGTGAACCATCACATCCACGTATACCAAAACATGATGTGGCACAAGTGATGTGGAGGTTAGAGTAGGCAAGGCAATGCATGTTCCAAGGCTACATCAACACATCCATAGAATAGCGAGTGCCACACCCTGCACCACACGCATGCTGAGTGAAAATCCCAATCCCAACAGAGGGACAACATGACCCAACCATGCCCATGGGACCCACTACACAGACACCAAACCAATGCTATGCCACCAGCCATGCATTGATTGCCAACATGTCCCCTCAGTACACCAAATGCCACACACCAGAAATGAAATAATGCCTGAATGTATGAACATATCACACCGCAATACAGCATAGCTGCCATTTGACAACATCACTGATGAACTGTATCTCTTCTATCTCCCAGGCACCGATGAGGAAGGTGGAACACAGGACAGGGGTGCGAGTACATCCAGTGCACGCAAAGGGACCAGGGCCACCGCCACCCCCCTGTCCAAGAAAATGCCTGCAGCAACGCCCAGTGTGCCACGCAAGGCATCAACCCTGCAGTGGGCAACTGCAGCGACAGAACAGCAGCAGGCACCCACAACAGTGGGAGCCGTTCTGCCGGCCACCACGGACGTTGTGTCCACAGAGGTGGATGATGAGGCTGGAATCATGTCTGGAACACCCACCCCAAGGCCCATTGCCAGCCCCCCCACCTGCGGAATCTGAGAGCCTGGACGATCCGTGTCTCCATGACTCTGACCTTGGAGAATCAGACATTGGGATCTTCAAGGAGGACAGTGCCCAGGACGAGGACCCCACGCAGGTGCCTTCCATCACCCTGCCAGCCACCACCCTGCCAGCCACCACCCTGCCTTCTACCACCCTGCCAGCCACCACCCTGCCAGCCACCAGTACACCTGCGGACGACACCTCCTTCGAGGCTCGCCTGGCAAGGGTAGAGGCCCGCCAAGAGTCAATGCTGCAAATCATGCGTCAACAGGTCGACACTGGGAATGAGGCCATGAGGGCCATAGTCACGGCCATTGCAGCCAATACAGCTGCTGTGGAGGCATCTACATGTGCATTCAGGGAGTGCATGGGGTCACTGACACAGGCCCTTCTTGCAAACATCCCGCAAATCCAGCGGCCATACCTTGGCCCAGCCATGGGACTGACAATAGACACCTCCACTACAACAACCCCTTCCACCTCGGTTCAATCGAGCCCTGTGCGGTTAACACGGAGGTGCGCACGGCACTCGGCCATGGCACCCCCAGACCCAAAAGTCTCAAAGAAATAACAGTATGGGCAATGACAATGTGAAGAACTACATTGGTGAAGGGAACACTGTTTGTTGCACACATGGGGTCATTTGGGATCTGTGGGGTGGGTGAGGGAGTTTGTTGGGGTATTTACTGGAGTTTGTGGGGTGGGTGAGGGAGTTTGTTGGGGTATTTACTGGGGTTTGAGGGGCGGGTGAGTGAGTTTGTTGAGGGGGTCTGGGAGGGGGGAGTGGGCACATTTTTGCTGTTTTAAAGAATACACAAGTTGTGAGAAGAAAAATCCATGGCTGGATATTGTTATTTTTTGTGTGCATCCATTTAATGTGTTACAGTGTTCAGTGCCCAACTTCCAACATTCCCTCTGTGCATGTTCACATTGGCCCAGTGTCTGACTGACACAAGTCTTTCATATTCCCTGTGTTTCAGAAGTATACTTGAATTCGTGCTTGCCGAACAGCATGGCCATCCCGTGCATCACGTACTTTCAGTGGGGCTACTTCACCTCCGTCTCCATCCTCATCATCCTCACCCGGCCCATGCATGTCAATGTCAGGTGACAATGGTACATTTCTCCGGACGCACATGTCGTGCACCATGACACAGGCCATGGTTATCTTTGCCACCTTCTCATGCCTATATAGGAGTGCCCCACCAGACCTGCTGAGGCAGCGGAACCGCCCCTTCGACGGCCAGAGGTCTGCTCAATGACAACACGGGTACGGGTGTGCACACGATTGTACTCCTTCTCATGGCCGTTCTGCGGGTTAGGCACAGGGGTGTGTAGCCACGGCCTCAAGGGATATCCTCCATCACCTGCAAGCAGATTCAAATAGGTGAGTGTCACTCTGAACTCCCGTAAATCAGGGAGCACAGTCATGCCGCCAGCTATCTGGTGTGGCCATGCACATGTCCCTGTAAGCATGAACAAATTTTATCTAGGTGCAATCTGTACTGTCATGAGGTGTGGTAGTCTGGTTGGCATTCAATATATGATGCAGGGTGTAATCATGCATGTTGAGGCAGATGTGCTGTGGTAGTGCAACAATGTTTTGACTCCAATTCATGCTGTTCATTATTTACTATGCATGGTCACACTGCCCACATAGCCACACTTGCCGTCCTGTTCATTCATGCATTGCTTGCCATCACCATGGTGGCCTGGTTGTGCCTCTTACTTGTTCTCATTGATATGCATTATTTGTGATCTGTGGCCCAGTGAAGTGTCATGTACCCTTTGACTGGTTCAGGTCAGGAGTGTTTGGCTCTGCATGCATTCTCCAATCACCGGCTATTCCCACCCAGGTGCAGTATTGCCCCCCCTCATGCATCCCCACACATCAGTACCCCAAAGCACTGCCATGGGACGGTTGTGCAACTCACCAAGCAGCCAGGCACGTGGTCCAGCATGTCGCTCCATTTGATGGGCTACCGTGGATTTACCTAGTAACATGGCAGCATGTGTTGATCCAGGAAATTGGGCGCAGCAATGGGTGATGATCTTCCTGAAGTCACATACCATTTGAAAATTGATGGAGTGGTATTGTTTGCGATTGCGGTACAATGCCTCTATGGCATGGGGGACTATCAATTCCACATGGGTGCAGTCGATGGCACGGACACAATTGGGCATGCCTGCCAGTGCCTCGGAGCCTACTTTGGTTTCGGCTATCTCCTGGGCAGTCCGTGCTAGGGATATGTGGGTGTTTGCATGCTTCAGGAGGGCATCCAGCACTTGGTTCAGCATGCATGAAAATAGTGGTTGTGAAATGCCATGCAGCTGGCCCACAGTGTGTTGGTAGGTGCCTGTGGCCAGGAAGTGTGGCACAGACACCATCTTTAGTAGTGGGGGGATGGCAGTGCATATTTGTATGTGGCTGGCAATGTAGTTCTGTATCATGTGCACTATGGTGGTGATGGTGTCACGGTCCAACCGGTACAGGGTGTGGATCTGCTCAGGGGTAAGGTTGAATGGGCTGGGTCTGGTGCAAAGGTATTGCTGGCTGCCTACGAGGCTCTGGTGGCTGCTGGGAACGGGATATGGGGGAGGAGATCACGCAAGAAGAGTGGAGTCAATTATGGACGAGGGCGCGTAAGTTATCCAAATCTACAGCAATCAAAGAATCGGCGTACAAACTCTGCTACCGCTGGTATATGCCCCCATACAGACTCCATAAAATGATCCCTACGTATCTCCCGGAATGTTGGCCACAATGCAGGGAAATGTGGTGGTCGTGCCCGAAGATGACCATGTATTGGAAAGAAATCCTAGGCCACATTAGAGACATAACAGGATCAGAACTATCATGGTCACCTAAAGTAATCCTGCTAGTAGTAGCGTAGTAGCAGAAGGAAAATATGCGGCTTCAGGGAATAGAGCGGCCCTCATAACCCACCTTTTGATAGCAGCGAGAATGACAGTGGCCCAATGGTGGAAGATGGTAGAGGGGCCCACTGCACCATGGTGGTGGGTCAAAGTGTGGGGAGTTATGACAATGGAAAACATCTGCGCCACGAAATCGGCAAGGTACCTAAAATTCCTCGCAATATAGGGAACCCTTACAGGATTATGTAGGGGAAGAGAGGCCCACTACTTCAAACCGCGACTGCTCAGAAACATCCATATCCGATGAAGAGACATAGAGAAACCACAGCAGATGGTAGGCTCAAAGAAATGAACTGGTCAAGAACCAAGGTCATTTGGTAAAGACAACAGCAAGGGAGGGTGGGAAGGGTGGGAGAGGGTGGAGAGGGGTGGTGGGGAGAAAATAAGACAAAAGAAAGTTCAAAAGGACAATCACTGGGAACAATGTGAAGGCTGCCAATATGGCTGACAACGATATTATGAGGGCAATAATGTTTCAAAGTACAAGATGTAACTGTTTACAACCTTTTTTTCGTAGTAAAATTGAAAATAAAGTTGGTTAAAAAAGAAAAGGAACTAGTAGTGCGAAAAAGAGCATTTCAAGTATGGAGAAATCTACTCTTGGGGGCTAAATATCCAATTGAAGTAAGAACCGATCAGCAAAATCTCAAACGTGTCCAGTTTGCTGAAACTCAAAACAGCTGTAAGGCCCGATGGCCACACTTCTTTCCACCATACAATATTATATTCACTGTCCTGATGGGCACACTTCTTTCCACCATACAATATTATATTCACTCTTGTCCCGGGAAAGAACAATTGTATGGCAGATGCGCTATCCAGAAAGACTAATTCATCATGCCCCCAATTTCAAACTGAAACTCCATCTCGTAATGGCCCGTTGTTTGCTCCCTCTCCCATTCCCATTCAGCCCTATGGGGGGGTCCTCGGAGGGAGGAATTACCGGGCCTTCCGACCTCGGAATGGCCCAGTAAGTCCTCATTCCGAGGACCCTGACGCGATTTCGGCGGCAGCCATGCCACCAATAGCGGCATGGCTACCGCCGAACTCGTAATGAGGCCCAATGTTTTCGATGGTGGGAATGGATTGGGAGAGAAGGGTGAGGAGGAGAGTTTGTGCGTTTGTGTGGGCACCCCGTTCCACAACATGGCTGGTACCCTTTGAAGTGCTTAGGCTGGGAAGGTTGGGCAATGTGAAGTGGAAAGAGCAGAGATTGAGAGAGGGTGTTGAGAACAAGGCTCAAATTATGATCGAGAGATTTGATAAAATCAAGAGTGTGAGAAGATATGAGGTATCGGAAGGAGAAAGAATGCGTGTGAGGACACCTGGCCTCTTTAAATAAGGGGTTTGAACGAACCAACATCCTGGCAAACTCTCACAACTCTATGAAGAGTGAACAATATATGGGGTTTTTGATTGATTATGCCATTGATACCATAATTGATATGTGACCTAGATGGTACTCCATGATCTGGACCTATAAACGTCTATACAAAAGGGCACTATTTCATTAATGCTCACCATTAACTACTACAGTATGTTGCCAAAGGTGTTGGGAATTCTAACTTCTCATTCATTCAGTCACTTCTTACATAATTTGTAACTTTCTTTTCTGTCCAGCCACTCATTTAATCTTGTTTTCATTCATTTTCTTTCATTCATTTTTCATTTCTCACCTGTCAATCTGGCCGAGTATACATGCAGGGCCAGATTCCGTCTCAAGTCTTAAATTCATCCTGCCTGTGCAATACAAGTACATTTGGCCCTATAGTTACTGTCTGGCACACATGTAAAGATAGACCTGTTTATTCATCCACACGTACTTTGTGGTCTTCGAAGTATATGCGTTCACTTGTTTCTATGGCACTAAAGCTAGGCATATGGTAGATTTTCAGTTTTAGATATACGTGGAGGCACTAATATGTTTTTTAGACTCACACTGTCCAAAGTACAATGGCAACTGTTGAGTGTCCATCAACACATTCGCCTTATTTTGGGCAATGCATACTACAACTCCCACATCGCCTCTGACACAGTAAGCCACTCCCACCTTCCTATGCCGCACGGAGCCATGCACGCAAAGGACGGAACGTGTGCTTTTTGGAAAACATCACGTGATATAAATCGCGAGCATCACTCCAATGCTTTCTCCCTGCAAGACAGTTGATTTTTCGGCACCGCCAGCTCGTAGAAAACTACTCACTCGTACTTTGGAGGAACACCAGAATTCATCTGCATAACAAGACTCAGGTAAAACCACATACAACGTATCTTAGTCTGGATGACCCGCTATTTCAAAAAAAGTATCTCAAAAATAGACCCTATGAATCATTCACTGTACATTTCTTTTTCTTTCTTTTTCATTTAGTGTGGTGTTTTTTGCAACTTTCCACCCAAATTATTTGTCAATCTTGAATCATTCACTAGCGCAGCTAAGGGGACAACAGGTTAGTTCAGTTTGTGTTTAACAATTTGTTGAATCGACTTTGTTCTAATTGAAATCACAATCGTTAGCCATATAGTGGATACCTTTCATATCATGTCTGTGTGGTTCCTGCATGAATTTGCATTAGGGCTCAATACCCCTGTGTTGCTACTCACCGGGTCTGGTACACATGTA
This sequence comes from Ambystoma mexicanum, assembly GCF_040938575.1. NCBI lineage: Eukaryota > Metazoa > Chordata > Amphibia > Caudata > Ambystomatidae > Ambystoma > Ambystoma mexicanum. The sequence goes on from NC_090928.1 coordinate 849,670,990, forward strand.
CCCCACAAACACACCTAACTTGAGATGTGTGGGTACATTCATGTTCCTTTGTGAACATTGCCAATTATAAGTAATTTAAGTGGCAACTAAGTTATGTCATAAACATAGGTACCTTGATTGACACAAACCATATTTTGGTTTATATCTAGGTACTCTGTGCAGAAGTTGGAACTACGTTAGCATCTGCAGTGGGACTGCAGTCTCACAGTCACACATCTAGGACCTTTCCCAAGGAGAGAAGACACTCAAGTTGTGGGTAAGACATTTACCAAAACTGTGCAGCCGTTTTACAACTTTCTGTATTCCAACAGACTGGGCCACCTACATCTAAGGAAGCTATATTTAGCCACTCCCAACACCCACCATGTCCTTTTTGGCAAACTGTTCGAGCCCTGATGAAAATGCTCTTTACCACTGAGACCGGTCGGCTTATTACAATGCTGTATCTGCACAACTGAACGCAATATGCCAGAATACAGTTTGGTCAACCCTAATGAAGACAAGGACTGACCAAGGATCATTACTGTGTACCCAACACACAGAGATATAGAGAAAAATCCTCTACATTATTAACATCAAGAAAAAATAAAAAAAATAAAAGAAGAATGAAAAGAAATTGACGCGAGGACCCTACGTCCCAGATGTATTAAATACACCCACCTTCTAGTAAAGACAGCAACAAGGCATCAGTGGGGGCCTTTTAAGAAAAACCTGCCCTCAAGGGAAATCTAATAAAGTCAATATTGATTCACTTTGAGGACAGACTTTTATGAAACGGTTCAAATCACTTGTCCTAGTCACACTGCAACTCAATCCAGCCAGTCCGCTATCGCATTCCTACTCCAAGTTCCTTGACCCTGTTTTTCACCTGGTCAATTGGCATCGCTCATCTCCTAGTTCCTTTCTCTGCTCTTACTCCTAGTCCTTCATTCCAGTTCATACACCCTTATCCCATTCCTAATCTTAGTCCCTCACCCCCATCCTTCACCCTAGTCCCTTGCCCTCCTCCCAGTCCTACTCTCTCATTCCAGTTCTAATCCCTTCTTACTGTAGTACGTGCCCTCCAACACATGCTATCATAGATCATGTTTGTCTGTATTCTTCCTTAGAGTAGTACCGTCCTAGCATTTTGCTCTGTAGTAAATGGGCAGTTAGACTTAGCTGCTGAAGTGAAATGTTGGATGTTTTTTTTTTTTTTTAATTTGCATTTGGTTCAGTTACATAAAAACAATTTCATGTAGAACCTTTACAAAATCTTAAAATCTTACAATTAAACGTCACTCAATGAAATCAGCTACATAAATAACTCTAATTCATTCTCAATATGTTTACAAAAACTTGCCAACTCATAAATTAAAGGTTTGTGTGATCCTTGCATCATTCTAGACCACAATACTTCGAGACAATCCTCAAATTCAGTAGTCACAAATTTCATAAATCTCAATGTCCTTATTTTCTTAAAGTGCGGACAATACAATATAAGGTGTTTCAACGTTTCAAAAGGTTCATTACATTACATTCATTGAAGCGACATCCCACTCACCCGTTTGATTCAGTCGTTTTCCAATTCTTAGTTCTTAGTTCTTTCTCTTGTGTGGTAGAGATTCAATCTATAACGAATATATGCATTCCGAGTGTATTTGCAAGAAAATAGCGTAATATGTTCATATCGTGGGATGCGCTGTTTCACATATATTCCATATTCGTTGTATAGCCTATAGGTCTTGATTAAATCAATTGTTACACACCAATCCGTTTCAAAAAGTTTTTTTTTGGCGAAACATGGGCGATGTTGTATATCATCAATAGTGATGTTAGCATTATCTAAAATTTGTTGCATTTTTGTTGATAAACGAGGAAGGATTTAGGGGTTTGGGAGTCCAACATTTTATTCATATCCGTATACAGTGAATTAGGAGATGGGTAATGTTGGAAGTATTAAATCAGTCAAAAATGTCATTAGTTCACATTAAAACAGTGACATGATGATCGTCCCTACAACTCACTTGTTCTTTGACCTAGGCCAGTAAAATGCAATGAACAACTGCAATTAAAAAAAAGGATTAGATTATTCAGTTAATTTTTTTTATTGCAACCAGTTGCAAATGGCCTTTCACTGTTTTGCATCCATAATTTTCAATTTTTTCCAACCGCACAAATGTTTATGCATCAGGATTAATATGGACAGCAGATGAGGGGCGTTTAAAAGATATAGATAAGGTTGTGAGAAGCCAGGAAGTGGCGATATGGGAAATGTTCAAATGTAAAATAGCAACGGCATGCACAAAGGCGTTTTCAGTGTATGCGCCTAAAATCTAAAATGATCTGTTGCTGATTTGCCTGCACTGAGGTTTAAGAAAGAATGTTGTAGCGCCGTTCAATCAATTTCTTGTTCTACACCGTCATACTGTATTTTGCAGATTTATGTGATTTTAATTTATATTTTTTCTATTTTTTTTCTAAATTATTTATGGGAAACGAATCGTCATACATATTAATGTTTCTTAATTTTGAAATTGCACATATCAGATTCTAAGTTATTGTTACTTTTAAAATTCACCTTAAGAGAAAATAAATAAATAAAACATCAAGGGCTGCAGCCAGTGCTTTCATGCAACCCCGTTGAGTGTTCCTGAGGAATACTCTCGGCGCAATAGTTGACTTACAAGGTCTTACAAGGTGTGATCCGCTCAAGGGCAATCAATGTGCCTTTTGTGCTCGTCCTCATGACACCCTTTCATGTACCCAGGGAGTGCCCTTTAGGGGTATTACTGGCTTTTGCCTAATTACACTTTCTCCATTTTCTTGCCTCATTTTGTTACCGCTTATTTTGTTTAACTGCAAACACGCACGTTGGGGTAAGGTATACAGAAGAGGGATGGGCGGTATGTGGGGGTGTACGGGCTCTCCCCACATTTTGCAGTAAACAAAGTGGTAAAATCAGTAAAAGATTCTGGGAAATGTAATAACGTGTAATAAAGTGGAAAATAATCAGTGAACATTCATGGATCCACTTTTGAAACCTTTTGATAATGAAATCATCCTTCTTGGAATTAGCCATGAGACATTCGCACGGGCAATATTTGAAATGATGGCCTGGGTGAGCTTAGCCAGGGATAATGAGCAAGGTGCCAGCTCAGGACCCTGTGAATTGTCAGACACCTCTCTGCAAGGAGAAGAGAAACCTTTACTTCGTTCGAGGAAAGGTGAACTTTTGAAACGTCCTTCTTTTCTGTAAACTCTACCCTCAGGGTACCAACATTTCCAGATTTGCACCGTGGATTTTCAGGAGTTTTGCAGAGTAAATTGATTGTGTGCTTTTTTAAATTGTTCACATTTGTGTAAATGAAACGTTTTTTAAACTACGAGCCATTCTACTGCTATTTGTCAAACAAAATCAAGTCACGTGGAATGTCAAGTCAGGGGGAAGTCATTTATAAGGTGTCCAATTCTGGAGCAGTTTCACGAGGCTAGTTAGGTTTGCACTCAATGCATACAAAATAAATAAATAAATACATAAATAAATAAATATGTTCTATTCATTACAAGTGTCAGAAAAAGTCAGCCTATTGCACGCATGTTATGGTTGTAACGTTTTATGTTGTGCTTCTGGCTGGTGGGTCTGCCAACCAAGCGATAGTTCACTGATACCCGAGGGAGACAGAAAGCATAAACAGCTGAGAAAGTGGCACGTGAACTCCAGGAATGTCAGTACCAGGGGCACCGTTGTTTAATGCAGATAAGCAAGCGCAGAGCAAATCATGAACCTAGGCCAACCTGCTTAAAGAGACTGCGGATTACCATATATAGTATTTCCATGCGTAATAATGCACACATGTGCTTCTACATAATATCCATGCTAATGGCAATGCATGTCATTATCTATTTACGCCTGCGCGCATTTCTCTTATATATTACAAAATAACGTTAACGTCTGCTCAGTTACTCGGACATGCGTGAACGGGTACTAAACATAGGATTTCGATTTGCAAGTGTTTACATGAAGCTTGGAGCGGGCGTTTCCTTCCAGATATAGATTGCAAGTGCTGTCACTCTGGACTATGGCGAAAGTGGGCCTGATTTACAAAAACACTTTTGAATGGGAAACCCCCATTGAAAAAAGCTCAGTAAATCAGGCCCAGAGTCTGCAAAGAGCTGTCGAAAAATGTTCGAATTCAATTTAAACTCGAAATTGGAAAGTCAGACTCATTTTTGGCTTAAAAAGAACCAACAATATTTAACTTTTTCGCAAAATCCATTTAATGACCTCCAGTGGAACAGAATTAATTGCATTGAAGATGTCATGCATAAGAGGCAGAGCACACTGGTCGTGTGACCTCTGCTAGTCAGATAATGTAAGTCAATATCTGCCAGGCCCCATTAAACCTACAATGCTATGGCCCAATGATCTGAATACCTATGGCCTCAGTGAATTATACAAACTAGTGTCCTCATTGTAACTTCAACAGGCTCACTCAAGTTCTGGGAAGTGGAAGAACGTTCTTTTTGGACAAGCCTTCAGTGTGTCATATACACCTAGACCCAGAGTTTTCCCAATACGTAGATTTCACTGAATCCAATTTCAGACTCAGAAACGTTCACATTCTTTTTGTTGAATTGGTTAAGGGAGGTAGTTACATTTCAAAATATAGATGGGGGTGGGGTAAGGAGATGGGATAAGGTAGGGGGAAGTAGGGGGATCTGAGGGTCTCCCCTGCATAATAACAAAATAATCTGAGGAAAAAGAAGTTCGAACATTTCTCCTTTAGGGGAAGTGGATTCGGTGAATTCATGCACATCGGAGCTTTCACTCATGCTTTGGTCACAGATGGTCTGGCGGCCTAGTTAAGTGATTGTCAGACTCCATAACTGCATGTCAGCAAGAGATAGGTCCAATTACTTACTGTTCCAAAGTCCCTCACTTAAATCATTATTTTATGTCTTTTATATGTTGCGTGTAGCCACCGTTAGCGAATCAAATGAATCCAGAATTAATTGGCATGAACATCGGTGTTGGAAATATGTACAACACTTAAAGACATTGACGAACAATCGATCCTGTTCACCTCGTGCACTTTAACGTAACCTTGATCTTTGCTTGATGTTGTCCACTTATGAGATCAAGTTATCACTGCCACTCGAGCAAAGAGAATCCGATTGGCGCACGTTGTCTCAAAGGATTTGATAAAATGGGGGACGGCTCCCTATTGCTGCTAACAGCCTATGTCTCTAGATGTCACTGTTGTCAGTACATTTTTAAACATTTTCGAATGATTGGGCTTTGTTTTGCAAGATAGTTCTTCTGAATTCTGAACTGAAGAGGCTTTCAATTTTGTGATTTGAATTGTTTAATGGACTGTTCAAATTGTACTGCACACCCTACTTATTCACAGGGTTACTGCCTCATCCAATTAAAACGTGCACGATCGTATGCGGTCCAAAATGATTGCTTAGAAATATATTTGTACTGGGTAATAAGCAAACAATTGAAGTAAAATACATGTCAGGGACTGATCTAATATTGCTTTAATGTGTAACATGCTCCATTCTACGATGCTCAAAATATAGCTTTATAGACTTCACAGAGGGCCGTACCAGGAGTTATGGGCCCTGAAGAATTTATCAAGGTCTGAGGGCCCATAACGAGACACACAAACGCTATTTAACATTGCCTTCCTCTTTCCTATGTAAACACAGCTGATAATGTTAAAGAGAGCGATCTGAAATACATAGTAGAGGCTTGCAACTCCCTAATACATTAGTAAATGTCTTCCATGTGCTTAGGATCAGCAATTTTGTAAATACATGGACACTGAGTAAGTTGGGGTACCCTGCCTGTTGTACTGATTTTCCACCTATATAATGCATTTGCATGAATGTTTATTCTTTTGCAAAGGTGCTACACTTTTCTTCAAAGGGCTTACGTTTTATTTTCATGCTGCATGCTAGAGTGACGTTTATTTGGCTTCAGAGTTGCTAATCAGACTGTCTACATAGGGGAGAGATTTGACAAATTGTGCTTGGAAAATGCTTTTACGAGCAATGTTTGCTCCCATGCTGCTCATGAAGTCCAGCACCACATGTGTTAATAGTTGTCACTGTACAGTCTAGATCACCTAATGCCTTGCATAAACACGGACAATTATTTTGTGCGACCACAAAGACGATGAATCTGTGCCCTTATTCTATCCCATGCAAAAGAGCTACTAAAGTTAAAGAGGGCGATGTGCTTTAAAAAGAACCTTCCAATTGCCTGAATAACAAGCAAAACTGCTTCTGAGTGGGTAGGATCAGCCATTTTGTAAAAATAGGTGCTATTGTGTAATTTGGGGCTAGAGTGTTAGAAAGCTTCCTGTAAAAGTGCCTTTAGTCTCTCTTGTCTACTTCATTAACATGACTCCCAGCTATGTATTTCGATTCTTTTGTACAGATAGCGAATGTTGGTTGAAAGGATGAAAGGATTGTTTTCATGCTCCCCATTAGAGGGAATTTTCTTGGCACGTGGGTGGATATTGGAACTGTTTACATTGGGAAACAATGTGTTGAAATTTGCTTTTGATTGTAGTTTTTGTTTTAACGTTGATTTGACAGTTCAGTTAACAGGTGACCCTTTGCAGTCTAGCACAAATAATGCATGGGCCACACAAATGATGCAACATTGCCCTCCTTATCTCACCTGCTAAAAAAAGCTGATATAATTTAAGATGGAGATATGGAATACAAAAAAGGAGCGTGCAACTCTTTAAAAATGAGTTTAATGGCTTATGAGTGATTAGGCTGCAGCTTGCACTCAGAGCAGAACCCTCCCACATTGCCTACAGGAAAGCCCTGAAAACATTGTTGTTTGTCTAGGCTATTAACACGCAAATCTCAAGTTTTCTCTCTGCACTGTTTCTGTATGAATCCTTGTAACCATGTAAAATCATGCACTTGTACACTGCAACCAAGCAAAATCATGTACTTGAACACTGTAACAGCGCCTTGATGCCCATGGGCTGCCATGCACTTTATAAATGAATAAAATAAATAAAAAAGGATCAGCTATTTCATGAAATCATGTGCTAGTATGTATGTTGGGGATAGAAGTGTAGAATGTTGCTTGTTTTTACACCTTTCCAGGTGCACTGATATGTGTACCACATAAGCAGTAGAAGGAACCCCCTTTTGTCACCATCAAATTTTGACAGGTGGCCATGGCCCCTGTTTCCGGTCTTAGTCGTGCCGCCTTTTGATATGGTTTTGATATGTACTAAATATAAATGTAATATAAAAAGGATATAAAATTGTTTTGATATTGATTGTATATAAAATATATATTTTATATAAAGTGGGTATACCTTTTATATCATGTGATATAAGTGAATATACATTTCATATAAAAATCTATATAAAGATGAGAGCAGCCAGCGGCAGTGTTGCCTGGCTGAGGGTGAAGTGAGCTCTGAAGAGAGGGACTGTGAATCTGTAGTTTGGAGAGTGATGCCATGATGACGTCGCAGAGGGGTTTGGCCTTTAATGTGATAGGAAGCAGATATACATTTTATCGATGATGTCATGATTTTATAATGGGAAGGACACGGAGTAGCGAGATGGCTATAGATTTAATATAAACGCAGCAAGCTAAACATTGGTTTGAGAGGCTTCTGGTATTCTAATGTGAATACAATCTGAATAAAATGTGTGTGTTAAATATGAATAAAATGATTGATGTTTATAATAGCTGTTTTTGTTTTGGGGTTGAACTGGGGTGAACGTGTCCAGGCATGAATGTTGCTGCTTGGCCCACTATGGAGGGCAAAGTGAGCTCTGAAGAAAGGAACTGTGAATTTAGGGTTTTGCAGAGTGATGCAGCGATGATGCAGTAGTGGGGGTTTGGCCTTTAATGTTATAGGAAGTGGTTATACATTTTATAGATGATGTCATGATTTTGTAATCTGAAGGATGCTGCAAGAGAGTTAGTTTCAACTGCTAGTAACATTACACTTGAATATATCTTTGATATAGAGGGCAAATAGAGGTTGGCACACTAGCCCTATGTAAATAGGAAAAGTGCACTTTACAGGGCTAAAACAAAAGTTTAAACTTGCTATAGTGTAAATAGAGGGTGGCATGGTGGCCCTATGTGAATAGGCAAGGTGTGCTTCCTAGACCATGTACAAAAGTTCAAACTATTACCTTTGAAAAGGTGTGCTTATCTTTTAAATAATGAAAAACAGTTCATTTTATAAGTAAACTGTGCTTCCCCAAGCCTATTCAAAAGTCAAACATTTGTCTTTTGAGTCTACAGCACCTCATGAGCAGTTTGCATGTGTCCCTCTGCTGCTCTGTGACTCAGCAAAACAGTGTGTGACAGGAGAATGACAGAGCTGAGCAGCTGTGAAGCAGCACCGCTGCACGATGGGGAATTATCTACAAGACCTGAGGGATTCCCAGGAATGCGATGACTCACTGAGCAGCATTCTATCCACATCAGCAGAATACTCAGACTGCTCTTTATATTTAGCTCACCGGAAAACAGGATGTTCTGCAACAGCCGTGTAAACTCATCCCCAGGAAAAAACACACGGGCACTTGCTTATCAAATAAACCCAACTATAGGCAGCAAGGCTATTTTTAACTTATGATGGAACGATGGCAGAGGAAACAGCTGCAGGCTGAGCTTAATTGAAGCCAACTATACGTAATCTAAGGTGACACTCTGTAATTCTTGTCGAGTATGCACAACATAGAATGCTGTGTTTTGTTGATAATACACAGTGTCTCTGGACCCAGGGAACAGCTTGGACCCAGGAAACAGCTAACATTTGATTTGTTACAAATCCCATTTCTGCAAAGTAAGCAGCAACAGAATTCGGTGCATTGCTGATAAGGGGACAGGAAAAGGTATGTGTTTTCACCCTTAGCATTGCATGTCAACCAGGATAACGCAGCAATGCTGTAGCCTCAGGGACTTTAATATTAAAGCTTTGAAAGTATGAGGTGAAAACATTCAGAATCTGGAATTTCTCTGAGTCTCTGATGCTGCAAAAAATGTCATATTTGGCAAATAATGCATTTCTAGTTACAATTCTATTTATTTATTTTTATGGGTTCACCACCGCCCTTACAGCTGCCCCAAACATTCAATTGAACATTAAATAAACCAAGACTCTTATTTTGGTGCACTTGTTTTTTTGTGATGCGCCATATTTGCATGCACACATTGCATTGTTTTAGTTTCACATCCCAATGAAGTTCATAATATATTTTTAGTGTGTGAAATAATCAGATAGTAGTCCGATGTGTGCAATGTGCCAGTATTTACCAAAGATCACGCATGCTGTGTTTAATAAAATAATGCCAGAATGATGGATTTTTTTTAAGGGTGGCAAGTAACAGGTTGTTATACCGGGTTTGAGATGTGTGGGGATGTATAAAACCTAGCTTCTTTTAAGTTTTCACGACTATACCAGTTTGTGATTTAGATTGTGCTGGATTTTTCTTTCCACTTCCAAGTAGGTTCTACAATTTATTTTATGCTGTGTGCAAAGTAAAACAAAATGTGTCTATTCTCTGTCTGCAAGGGAAGCGCAGAGTGTTTAAATGATGGTTCTAATTTTTACAGTGTTTTATACAATATTGTCATGCCCCAAGATGCAGTGGATTTGAGTATTTACAAAAGATCACACATGTTGCACAAACAGTATAGGTGAGATTTACTCATGCCGGAATCATGGATTTTTTAAACGGTGGCAGATGACAAGGTGTTATACCGAGCATGAGATGCTTGGTGATGTGTAAAACCCGGCTTCTTTTAAGTTTTTATGACTGTGACACTGCATGTTTTAGATTGTGCTTGATTCGTTTTGCACTTCCAAGAAGGCACTACAATTTATTTTATCCTGTGTGCGCAGTGTCACAGAGTAAAAAAACAAAATGTGTCCATTCTCTGTCTGCAAGGGAAGTGCAGAGTGTTGGCCCACATGTTTAAATCTTTTAAAGCAGCACTTTCTTAATTGTGTGCTAGCAATTTAAAATATGGTTCTAACTTTTGCAGTGTTTTATACAATATTGACACGCCCCAAGATGTAGTGGATTTCAGTATGTGCCAAAGATCACACCTTTGTTACAACAAGGCAGTGCAACTTTACCCTCCATCCAGGCCAGGCCAGAATAGCTACTGCATAAGTAGTAAAATGGTATTGTAATTGTAGAGTACTGTGAAGCCAAGCAGCAGCAGCACTTGGTGTACAGGAGTGCACTACCACAGGCTTTAAAACTTGGATGTATGTAGATGTCATACAATAGCTTGTTAATTAGTATGCTGTGCAATCTGGCACTGTAATAGCAGCCAACCTACTCTAATGTCCCTTTTGTCCAGGTGAAACACAGGACTATTAATGTGTGGTTATTCATTTTCCACAGAGTTTTGTAGTGCATTGATCTTTTCCAAACGTGCTGCATTCATGTGTATTTTGCATTTTGTTTTGTAAAGGAAGCAGGCTGTTCCGTGATGCATGGCTAAACATTGACACTTCTGCCAGGTGCAATATAGGAACATGAATCTGTGCTTCCTTAGATTTCATAGGCTTTGCATCAAGTGAGTTGGTCCACTACTGTACGCCTTTAATAGGCAGAGTTGTGCACTTGGGCATCAACACTGGATAGATGGAAATACACTACAACAAGCTGTTAATAGCACTATGCAGTCTTGCATAAGTATTGGCAGTGCAGCCAAACTATATGGGTGCCTCTCCTTGGCCCGCCCTAGTGAAACATTGTGTTGTTAATCTGCCCTTCCTTTATTTCCACAAGCACAGCCTGGTTGCATGTTTTGTAGTTTGGCCAGTAGTAGCATTTACATACTCTTTGTGTTGCTGTTTAAGAACAGATTTGGAAGGCATATGTATGTGTTACTACTATAAGTGTACTTGTGAATACACATACAATGATCCACATTTTTGTTATCATTCACACACCTGTCAAGTACTGAAGTGTTTCAACACACATAATGGTTACTGCAAACAGACACATTTAGGTCATAGAAAAGAAGTAGGGACCCCTTAAATACTTGTGTTCCTATACACCTTTGTCCAAGGGACTCTAGTAGTGATGGCTGCACACATAAACATTGGAGGCACATTTCAGCTTAGCATATAGAGAGAAGCAGGGAAGTAACATTTCTTCAAATAATTAGGCCACGTACATGTTGCAATAGGAAAGGCTTTCTGTCCTCCAATCATAGCATATGCATGGTGAAATGTATGCATTTGTATATCCATAATAAGGAGGGCTTTTGTGATGCAAATAATGTCTGGAAGGTATGCTAATGCCGTGAGCTTTTGTGTACACGTACTGTATTCAGATGTACACATTATGAGCTCTGTTCCATCCTTATGAGGGTGGCTGATCCTCCGGTCATGATTAAATGCTTCCTTTCTGAGATCTTATGTCCGTCTCCTATAGCAGTGTCAAGTTTGTTTAAACATTTGGCGGACCATAACGTGATCCCAATCACTGTCCTTGGCCCTACCAGACTTCTCTTCTGCCCCTGGTGATCCATGAATGGCACCCTGTCAGAATAGATAAGTGCCACTTTGAACAGAGGTAAGCGGACACCCTGCTTTGTGCTGAACAGCTACCTATTCTTGAGGGGGAGGTCAGCTTAGGGACAGCAGGGGCGGCAAGGTGAAGAAAAGGGGGACCAGCCGACTACATTATTGGTACTCAGAGGTAAGGGAGAATAGGATAAAATAGTACCCTAATCCTGAGGTAAAGGGGATGTAGGAAGAGTCTACACTATTGGTTAATTATATTATTGTATATGGGATTATAATGGATATGCCTTTGGAACATATGTGTAAAAGCTTTTCTGCACATAGAGAAAAAGAAATAACACAATATAACAAAGAAAGGGCTAAAACAAACCAAGGTATACTGACAAATCCATGGCCCTATGAAGGAACATTTAATGCAGATATGTTATATCATATGAGAATATTACTTAAAACTTCATTAAAGGTAAAGAAGTTAGAAACAAGATTAGGTATTTTGGGTCTTTGGAAACTATCTATTGAAGTAACAGATCTTTCTAGCGAGGAGGGGTCCACATCAGAAGATGAGGAGAATCTAGGTTTCACACAGACACAAAGTCCCACTGCACCAACCACCTAGAAACCTTTGGGAAGTACTTTTCCAGTACTACAACCTGTGCTGGGATATTGTGACCCAGCCAAGGTAGAATCCCTTATTCCTCCAAATTCTAATATTACACAGACTCATATTGCATCCACACCGAATGCCGGACCTTATGATCGAGTAACTCAACAATTACCTGACACCCTCCAGGAAATCCAAGGGCGCCCTAAACAAATAAGTATGGGAGCAAGGCGAGTACATCACTGCCCGTGCCCCAGCACTCAGTAGGTCCTCTGTTCCCGAAGGTATAGAAGTTGGAAAGTGGGGGAAGGGACACATTTTTATTTAGAATTGACAATAACTTTCATGACCATTTACAGGAGTTGCAGGAGTGGGCAAGAATTGACACTATGGTGCACAATTTAAGGGATGCCATGGCGGCCTCACAAACACCATTATTTACTCAAAATACCCCTAATCGAAATGATGATGAGGCAGATGATGAATCAGAGGAAGAACAGGAAGTTGTGGGGGAAGAAGGCAAAGAAGGGTATGATTTACAGAATAGGTTTGTTCCCCTGTTAGGACAAAATGTTTGTAGGAAGACTAGCACCAAGGCAGTCTCTGTGGCCACTCAGCTACCCAATAGAAAGGGCAAGACTAATAAGATTAGTAGTATAATTAAAAACTACAGATATCCTAAGGAAATTGTAGGGCACAAAGGTGGATGGGGATTTTGTAATCCATTCTGTAATAACGTAGCAGCGTTGACAGAGTTGCTGGGTCCCATGACTGCAAACCCCTGTCCCTGTGAAGGGTCATTTTAGCCCCAAGATATGGACACAGCAGAAGAATGTATACAGGAGGGATTGGGGGTTCCTAATTGGGACTACCCATATGTGGAAGACTGCGTTGCAGTCTGGGAGAGGTATGTGACATGAATCCCCAATACATAGAGAGCCTGCTTGGTTATGAGGGCAGGACAAATGCCCTTAATTCATACATCCCAGGCACAAACTAAGTATACCCCATGGCCACATATGGATAATGAGAACTTAAAGAGACAATTCCCTCATTAACTTAAGTGACTGACAAATGGATATATCAGTTTGAGAAGCAAATAGCTGGCACTAAATTAGCAGTAGGGGATGTAAAGAGTTTATTGGCTCACTCATTGATGAAAAGGTTAATACATTATGGGCCAATGCAGGGCATCTTCTTACCACCATAACAGATGATAGATTTGATGGAGCTGCTTTTAACGAATATAGAACTGTATTTTGGCAAGTGTTGCATGATGTTTTTCTTGACAAAATAGATATAGGCACATTCATGTCCAACACAATGAAATCTACTGAGGAGCCAGCAGAGTTCATAAATAGAATGCAAGAGCAATGGAAGCAGGAAGTGTGTCAGGAATGTTGGGAAACAGGGGCCAGCTCAGTTGTATTTTATCATGTAGTTAAAAAAGGACTACCCCAAGAGGTACAGGCAATTTGGACAAAGTAGTGGGGATGGAAGCTAAATCCTGGGCAGAGATGCATATAGTGCATTTTTGGGAAAATTAAACAGGCTAGAAAGGAGCGTTCAGAACAGACTGAAAGAGCTTGAGCTAAACTGGTTAAAAAGAAACTGGACAAAGTAAGATCCAATTACGCCCATGATTCCTCCTGCGCTTGGCTACCCCACTAACATTTCTAGAACTCAACATGATGAAAGGCCTATGGATGAGGATGGGGGTGTCAAACAGGGGAGGAAAAGGAGAGGTGTTGCTGGGGCAGAGGCCAATTTACAGGAAACAGACAGAATACAAATTGTTGGTTTTGTGGAAAACTAAGTCATTTTCCCTGAGAATGCTTGCCAGGCTAAACACACCATTAGGGACTAAGAACCTTTTTCTACCGCCAGATCCGGTGCCCCATATAGCCACATGGGCCAAGGTTCTCAAAATCGACATCAGCCACAGGGAGTAGGTCCAGGGGTAGGAATGATGCTAGGGCCTAACCCCTCATGGGTAATTATAAGGGGAGGCAAACCCTTTACACCCCAAAATGTTTTTCAGTAATCCACCCCATGCCAAATAGGGATCCAGGGAAACAATGCATACCAGACATAGGATAGCCGACATGAAATTTTGGTGTGCCCCATTTTGCCAGTCACCACCAACCGGGAAAGGGAACCAGAAGTTGAGTTGACGATAAATGATAAACCCCCCTCTTTCTTGATAGATACAGGGGCTACCCAATCATGTACTAAAGAGGGCCACTTCCCACTGTCGCATCAGGTCATGGACACCTAAGGTTTTTCTGGGGCAGTACAATTGAGACCCTTTACCAAACCCATGTGCATTATGGTAGGTGCCACCACTATTTTGGAACCTTTACTCTATGCACCCCAATCCCCAATAAACTTATTGGGTAGGGATTTGATGTGTAAACTGAATTTTACCATGGACCGAAGAAGGACTCATCTGTTCAACACCAGGGATTTATTACCTCAATACTAGAGGGTTTTGCACAGCAGAGGGGGTCCAAAGGTATTATAGACGAAAACCATTTGATGTAGGACAATTTAAAGCAGGGATACAGATGTTACTGACAGAAATACCACCTCAGGGAGGGCTTCAGAGGAGTCTGCATGAAATACCTTTTCACCAAAAACTACCAAGAGAGGGAGATAGAGAGGAAACAATCATTGTATGGCTTCAAGGGATTAGAGTTACAGACAAATGGATGTCCACAATGGGAACTGATGAACAGGGACTGTGTGGGTGGCCATTCTCAGTCTGCCATCTAAAACTCAATTGAGAAACCACACTGACAAACTTCTCTTTCAAGATCAGGATCAAGAGACAGAGTCGCTGTCTGAAGTAGATATTCCAATTTTGGTACAGGTAAAATCAAGGAAGATCCCTCTCACCATGGTCTCCCAAGCTAGTAGTAAACTAACTGATGATCTGTTAGACCAGGTGCCCTCTCAATTTTGGATGCTGTGCCAAATAAGGTGGGACTTCTGACCAGTGTTGCACAGTACAGATACAACTAAGACCCAGAGCTATGCTACCCAGGGTCAAGCAGTACCCCATGTGAAAGGAGAAAGAGGAAGGTATACATCCTACTATACAGGCCTTGGAAAGGCAGGGAGTAATATATAAAGCAAGTTCTCCATGTACCACTCTGATTTTTCCCATTAAATAGTGCAGGGATCTACGTTGAGGATGGTTCAATACCCCTGTCCTGTTAATGCTATTGCACAGTCAGAGTTCCCTGTGGTCCCTAATCCAGCTACCATTCTGTCTAACATTCCACCATAAGGGGTTATAGACCTACCTTACATCCCGATTCTCAATATATCTTTGCCTTTACGTATGCTGGAACCCAGTACTGTTACACCCAAATGTCCCAGGGGTACTTTGAGTCTCCAAGTATATTCAACAGGATTGTTCAGATGGACTTGGGGAACATTGGCTTGTCAAGTGTCTGTTCTGATTCATTATATGGATGATTTGTTGGTTTGTAGCCTGTCTATTCAACCATGCCAGAAGACTTCTGCAACTATTCTATCTTTCCTGACAAAAGATAATGTGTGGACAGGGCAACATTGAAATTCTGCCAGCAGGAGGTTACATACCAAGGACAAATCATTTCCAAGGAGAGAAAGACGCTTAAAGGTGAATGCCTTACTTCTGTTCTCAATACCCTCTCCCACAAACAGACAAACAAATGGAACAATTCCTGGGCTTATGCAATTACTGCAGGGCTCAGATTTTTGATTACTCATTGTTTATCAAATCTCTGCTGCAAGGACTCAAGGAGGCACTGACACAAAAGCATGCATAGAGTGGACCCCCGAGAGAAGGGAGGTCCTCCAAGCTTTAAAAAGGCTATGGTGTCAGCCCCAGCTTTAGTGACCCCTGACTATACTAAGATCTTCTTTTTGTTCTCACACTCAGCTGGCCAATTGATGACTGACCCAAAGGACCACCTTAGGTCACAAGCCCCAGGCATATTACTGTGTTATCCAGGACCAGGTAATACAGGGTTTATTTCCTTGTGAGCAGGCTCTGGCAATCACTGCATTTGCAGTCCAAAGATCAGCTAACATTGTTATGGGATCCCCATTGATGTTGTATGTGGAACATGCTCTTTTTGCAATTTTGAAAAGTCTACATCTACTCTTACTACTCAGTGAGCATCAGATTATGAGGTTATTTTGCCTAGCCCTAATATTCACATTGTATGATGTCAAACAGTAAACCCAGCTTTATTTCTATCTACCTCAGTACAGCCCGGGGAAGTGCATGAATGTACCACTTATGAAGAAGTACCTATTGATGATTTTACTGTATTTGAATATCCTCTGCCCGAAGGCCAGGTATTGTTTGTTGATGGGTCGTCCACCATAAGCCAGGGCACTGGGACTAGACACGTAGATGTAGGATTACATCAGGGGACCCTATCAATTGTTTAACTTTCACTTCCTTCCTTTTATTCAGCACACACAGCTGAACTCATTGCGGTTATTCCTGCTCTTGAAATCTGCCCCAGAATACCTGTTACAATCTATTCTGATTCTGCATATGTTACTACCACCATTCACTCAGGATTACACTGATGAAAAGGAAGGGGGTACAAAAAGATTAATGATTCATCTGTTATGCATGCAGCCCTGCTACAGCACCTGCTGCAGCCTGTCAAATTGCCTGCTTTTACCGCCATTGTCATATGTGAGGTGCATACTACCAAAGATGACTAATTTCTAAAGGTAATGAGCTAGCTGACTGGGCAGCAAAAGACGCTGCCAGACAAGAACCAGGCCCAGACACCATGTTGACTTTTTTCGCTGTGCATGACATTCCATCAGGCATGTCATATCCTCTACTTGCATATATATATACACCTTTCAGAATTATAACATAATGTGCTCAGTACAGAAAAAGAGGTTTAAGAAGCAAGGTGTTGTGTGTTAGACCCTGAAACCGAATACCAGGGAAAGTAATCATGCCTCAAACTTTGCTTCTTATGACACTAAACCAACTACTTTCACCAACACATGCCAGTAAACAATCACTTATCTGTGAATTACAAAATGATTGGTGTATCCCCAACCTCTCCGAGATGGTTTCAATGTACCTAGATCCTTGTGATGCATTCCAGCAGCATTCTACCACTCCCGCTTTGAGAACAATCCCGGCAACTATCCCAACACCTTACAGGACCTTTTCTGCACTTGCATATCAATTTTATTGATATGATAGATAGATGTCAATACCTTAGATATATGATTGTTGCTGTTTGTCTCTTTTGAGATGTATTGAAGCAGGGCCATGTGTATACCCAGATGCTCAGTCAGCAGCCACGTTTTTGGTAAAAGAGGTATTTCCCAGATGCGGCATTCCTGAAAAAATTAGATCTGATAACGGTACACCTTTTGTTCATACTCTTTTCCATATAGTATGTCAAATGCTTGGAATTACTCATCAACTGTCTAGTGTTTATCACCTTCAGGCTAATAGTGGTGTGGGAAGTATGAAAGGTTTGCTAAACAATGCCATTTCTAAACTGTCTTCTACAGTGGGGAAGAAGTGACTTTATTGTTTGCCTTTGGCTTTATTCTCCTTGCAAAATCGACCAGGGTCAGATCGTCATGTAACGCCTCATGAAATTGTTACTGATAGATCTATGCACCTACCCAGCTCACTCACACACAAGCACTCAGATGTTCATACTGCTGCACAAGCATTGAGAGCAAGTTTCAGGGATATCTTAGGGAATTAACAAAAGACGTCAGATTTATCTCCAAAAAGGTTATTGCCACCAGGAAGGATAATTCTAACCAACCAGATTTACTGCAGATGCAGCCAGGAGATAAAAAAAAGTATATACCAAAAAGGATCCAAAATATGAGGGTCCATTAAAAGTGACATTTCCCCCCCCCCCACCAAAGTGAAACTGAAGAACAAACTACGATGGTTCCACTTGATGAATCTCAGGAAGTACCTGCCCTTGCCCTCGTTGGTTGAGGAGGAAAAGGGGGGAGAAGGCAGTGTGCAAGAAGGCACATAAAGACTAAAATTAGTTTTTTTCACAATCAATATTTCTCATTTTTGTGCTTTATTTTTCTTCCTAGTTTCTGGTTATGCTGACTATTATATGTGGCAGCCTATTATTAATCATGTGGTAGCGGAATGCAATATGGAGGCTGCTATTGTTAAGGATTCTTTAGTCACTCGAATTAGACCTAATAATGAAGATCCTCAATTACTCATGAAAAGATCTGAGGGTTCACATTTGTATATTGCAGATACTTTGGTGTATAGGAGCATGCAGATGTTTGGAGGAAAGAATACCAACAAATCCTGTTTAGTTTTCTCCCTCATACTGCAGGCAACAGCTAAACCTCAGCTACACACCATTAACGAAATGGATCCTGGGACAGTCACATGTTTTCTGCACTTGACTGTATGTCGTGTTGGGGTAAATACAGACAATGGGGATTACTAAAGTAGGGACTGTTAGAGTAAACATATCAGTTTTTGACAAGGAATTTTCAGAAACTGTAATGGTCATTGATAATCTAGGAAAAAAGAATAGGGCAGCTCCCAAAAACAGGACAGAAACAGATTGCAGAGGATTGGATAAACAGAATTTAAAAAAAATGCCATTACCTCTCAAAAGTACCACCCATTATATGTAGAAATGACACTGAGAAATGATATGATATGATAGGTTATTTATAACGCGCTTAATACCCAGAGGTTTCTAAGCGCGGACCTGGGGATCGAATCTGTGGTGCTCCGTGTTATCTTTCTTCCATGGTGAGCATGTTGCCACGGAGCTATCCTCCCGAGAACTCAACTACAGAGTGTGGCCTCAGATCCATATTATATGTCAATGCTTCTGTATATGTTAATGAGGTCTGGGCCCCGTCTGCCAGTCTTGTGTGGGGGCAGGAATTATAGGAACAAACCTAAGTGACATATTTGATAACACCAGAGCTCAGTGTGCACCAACCTAGAGAGAGTACGTTAATAGGATTACATGGCTTGGGGAAAGACCAACCCCCACCAAAATAATACAATTACCACCGTTTTTTTTGTTTTTCAGGGGAGAAGGAAATGTGCCTGTAGGAACCAATTTTAATTGTGATAATAAATTGGACATACAAGAACTACAGGGAGGAAATACAACCCTAATTATGATTATAATTGGTCTTTTTTATTGTGCTAAATACCTTGGACCAGTTTCTAAGTGCGAGCACAGGATTTGAACCTGTATTGTTATGCGTTGTCATGCTTCCAAGACAAACACATTGCCCCTGAGCTATCCTCCTGGCCTAATGAATATCTATTGTATAAGTGGGGACCTCCCCTTTGTCAGCCAATCTCCAGATTGGAGAGGCCTATGTTCCCTAGTAACCCAGCACACCCTGTTCATTGCTTGGCGTCAACTTAACTCAGCTTCATTATCACCCTATGGTAATGGATACCTTCCTGGCACATCACCACGTTCGAAGGTTAGCAGCTTATTTCAGATATGACCAATTTAAGAGCAATCCAGAACAATTTTGTTTGTTCAACAATGCTCAAATCTTTTTAGGATCAATCATACCAGTGTATCAGACTAAAGCCACGGGCCGATGGCTGGAAATCACCAGGTATGAATTGATTAAAATGATTACCTATACTGAAGATGGCCCTAATGCTATAAGAGAAGAACTACGGGCCGTATGACTGATGATTTTACAGAATCGTTATGCATTGGTCTTGTTGACAGCCATTGATGCGGGAGTATGTGCACAATTGGGAACTCTTGTTGCACTTATAATCCTGCAAATAATGAGAACAATTGAACTCTTTCCCATCCTATAGAGTCTTTGCACAATATACAAGCAAATATGAAAGCTGATGGTGGCATAACCTCAACTTACTGGTTCTCAAGTTGTTTTTCTGAGTTACCCTTGTGGGCCACTGGCCTTCTTAAAGCTCTCTTTCCTATACTGGTGATTATATTGGTTGTGTTTTGCTATGTTCAACTCATTCTAGGGTTCTGCAAGAAACTGACTACAACGTTGGCATTCATGTGTGTTAATACTACTATGCATGGCATTATTACCCCAGACCATATAAAAGGATGTGTTCAAATGCAGAATAGAAGCACTATCCACTCAGGAGCGGATGATGCTATTCCTTTCATTGAAGAATCAACTAAAGCGGGGGATGTTAAGGGACAATTGAGATTATAAGAACAGTATTTCACACATACATGGGAACAGGTAAAAACTGAAACTAACAAAATCACACATACAGCCAATGCTACAAAGGTTACAATTAAGGCTGGCACATATTTAGAAAAGCTGCCTGATGAGTAACAAGGGAATCACAAGTTGTGTTGGGGAACTGACAAAGGTAAACGGAACATCTCTGCAGATGTCTGTGCTCTCAGAAAAGGCTTTTTTAAACACAACGATGGACTCCAGGGCCAAGGAGAGGTCTGTTTGCTTAAACAAGATAACATGTCACAGTCAGCTGAGCATATAGCAAAATGCAGCAACTTGGTTAACTTCAAGTTTGTGGGCTGAGAAGGGAGCAGCGAAATAACTTAATTCAAACAATTTGGTTGTAAATGTTGCGATATTAAAGGCTTTATGTCCTTCAATCATAGGCACATGCATGGTGAAATGTATACATTTGTATTTCCAGATTGCATTATTTGTTGTTTGTACAAACCTAAGCAGGGAAGGCCAAGTTATGTGTTTTTAGATTTGTATGAGTAGGAGGGAATTTGTGATGATAAGATATGCTAATGCTGTGAGTTTTTGTGTCTATATACTGGAGTCAAATGTACACATTTTGAGCTCAGTTACCATTGTTACGTGGGTGGCTGATCTCCCAGCTGTGATTGAATGTTTGCTTTCTGAGATCTCATGTCCGTCTCTCATTACAGTGTAAAGTTTGGCCAAACAACGTGATTGCACACAACAAATATTATCACATCCATTATACGTTTATGACATTTTCCATTATATACAATTTTTACTGCAATATCGAGATGGTACAGACATGAGTACATGTGCTGGCGGTATATTTGTCTTAGCTGATAATTGTGCACGCACTTTGCTTGTTGACTGCATGTTTGCCATTGATGAATATGTTCTGCAAGTAAAGCATAGCAGAGCTGTAAATTGTAGACAGTTCTCCTAGGGAATTGGTAGACTATTTACAATACCATTGCCCCCTCGCATGCCGCAACCCATAGAATAAAGCTGAGTTCCATGACAAATATGGTCCAACTCTCATATAGCCACTGATATTGCAGTTTCTCTTATGCCTTTACAATATGCGCTGCAAGAAATATGCTCAGCCTGATTTAAAATGCTTCAACCTGGTCCTCTTTCCTTATCACAGAATGCAAATTACTGTTTACTCGCATTGTATTGCTCCTTTTATTGATATCTTTGCACAAACTAAAGTCTTCCGAAGTACGTTCATCCACCGCAGCACTTCAGGTCCATACCAATGGCAGTAGGCACTATACAAATATCAAATAACATAATGATATAATATCATTTTTTGAACGAGTCTAAGAAAAATGTAATAATATTAACACAGTCACGGAAATGATGATTCAATGGTTTAATGCAAAACATATCAAAAGTGAGGAGAACAGCTGCGTGTAGCCATGAAAAAATCAATCTCAAATATACTCATGAAAAAATAAGGCATCAAACATATCTGTACCGATCTCACTTTTGACATGAATCCTCAAACACATGCCGTTTTCCATGATTTTCTTTCTGTTTTCTGGTTTCTTTTTTGCTTGTGCAGCTTCAGCCCTGATGACGGACACAGTTCGAAATGCATTGACATGTGCTAATATTATTCCGTTTTTTTAGAGTCTTTTAATGATGTGTTGATATGTGTTATGTACAATCACGTAATGGTCTTTCAGACCTGAGAGATGAGCACGCAGATGCTCTTGGTATAATATTCCATGTATCTAGGTGTCTTGGGACCAGCTACAATTTCCTCTGCAGTGCTCTACACTTGGACTATTAAACCTTTTACAAACGTTGTACATTCTTGCTAAATACCATTAAAACAAGCATGATGGTGCCCACCCAAGCATCTTTGTAATCTACTCTCATTGGGGACAAGGGAAAGCCTGGTAATGTGAACCAGAAAATGGCCATCTTAACCCAAACCAAATTTCAGTATTTCTGTGTGCCTTCATGGTCTATGCAAATTACTTAATTTATTGAGGCAAAAATAAAGCATGGCGGTATTACAAACAAAATTACCCTCAGAATTGTGGTTTATTACGTAAGCGAGATTCAACAATTTAAAGCAGATTTTTTTCTACTGCTGTTTGCTCTTTAGTCACCACTCTAGGCCAGCACCACACATAACAGATATTAGGGGCATCCTCACCCAAGCAGAACATGAGTAGTAGGTGGTTGACTGCAGTAAGACTATTACCCTCCCAGCTTGAATGCAGACACTTGTGGACAGGAGAGTTTGCACATTCTAAAGAATCCTCCTTTGTCATTCTCACTGATAATTGAACATCTGCTAATTGGCAGGGCAACATGTGGACATCCCTTTCATTTTAACACTTGTGGACTGCCCCTGTATTTGGGACAACAGTTGATTAATGAAAACTCTGTGATCCCTTTACTCTGCATCTTCTGCTCAGGAAAGTGGGGGGTTAGGTCTTTGTCTAGCCCCCACTCAGGAAATGAGAGGAAAAACTCCCCACCCCATCGTCTCTGGGTCCTATGCCCTTAACACAATGTCATTTGAGAATGTCAGGAAGGAAACATATGAACATAAAGCAAGTTAACATTGATAGTGCATTCATATAGAAATCTCAATAGTGGGGTATGATGCTGTCGGATCTATCAACAAACACTCTGAAAGCTGAAAAGTGTATTTGGGGTAATGGCTGGTCAGTAAAGCTCTGCTGATTTTTCAAATCAAGCTTTGGCAAAGCAACCTTGCAAAGTCAGATCTTTTGGCTTTGCCAATGCTTCTTAGAGAAGCTGCCTTCCTCCCCAATTCATGCACACCTGATTATTTCACAAATGCTCGAACTTGTTCACCCACCCTCGCTATCCATCCCTGCTGTATTCAATAGAAGGTCCCCTGCACACCCTCCCTTTCCAACCTCCTCCTTCCCAGCATTCATTTTGGGTTCTCCCTATCTTCCCCTTTTCTGACAACTCACCACTCCACCTAATCCATGAACCCCTTTGAACACCCTCCCCATGCTCATGACCCAAAGGGCGACCCTGCTGCCATACTACACATCTGAGGCATTCTCATGCCACACCCCCATATTTCTTCAAGTTTACTCTGCAATGGAATCAGACATTCCAGCGCCACGCAACATTGATATCAGCCATGGGCATCCAGCAAGAAGTTCTTAATGCTCGCATCAGATGCCAATGATTTGATGAGTTGAGGTTTGGCCAAGGAAAGTAAATCAATTCAAACTTCATTAAAAGCGTGCTATTTAAATAGAACATTCATTTTGAAGACGAACATCATTTTACAAAGTAGGTATTTCAGATAATAGTATTTGAATGCACTTCTCCTTCAAATTCTAAATGTGTGGCTGTAAAATAGGCCTAGAGAACCACCATCCACATACAGCATCCTCTGGATAAGGTTGTCGGTCATATAAAAAATCACTTTACACTGTCAATGTTGACACATTTAAACTTTCTCGCTTTACACACCTCAACTGCATATTGCAATACTCCACTCAGTTAATATTCATTGCATACGATCAAATCGCAGCTATTTCCTCACAAAATGCTCTTTTTAGCATGTGGTGTAAAGTTTCTGTGCTGCAAATTGTTGATGCAGTTTAAGCTGCTCTATATTTGTCCAATTTGTGTTTCCTTTCCATGCCCATTACTTACCCAAACTCTGGTGTCTTTGGCGCCAATAGTCAAACAAGGAGGACAGGAACTCTTGGTTCAACCATGGGAACTGCATTAGGTCCCATCAACGATGAATATACAATCAGAGACAGTAAGATGTTATTTCACGAGAAAGGACACACTTACATGGTGACAGGTGTTGTCTTGGTCGAACAGAACTCAAAATCACTCCGGTGGTTGACAGGTGATTTCTGGCAAAACCTCAAAAAGGATTATTTACGCTGCTGCTGTGAGGTCAAATTACAGAGTGGCATATGAATTTTGCAGTGAAGAGCACACAATCTCAATTAGTAACTCTTGGTTTTTGTGAGAGGGATGAAATAATCACAGCGACAGATGTAATTTTTGTTGGAGGCAAGACATGATCACAAAGAGAATTACATGATTTTTGCAGTGAAAATCCACAATCACTTGGAGTACATTATTTGTATGGCAGGCAACACAAACATCGCAGAACGTAAGATCAGAATTTCTGTGTGGCAACACAAATGCTGAGTGTGGTACGTGGATTTTGCAGGATTAAACACAAACATTACAGAGAGACACCAATGTGGTGGACAATACAACGTCACAGAGAGTGGGAGGCAACTCAAAATTGTAGCAAGTAATACTAGATGTAAAATCAGCATCTACCAGCCCTGAAGAAGCTTGCATTTATCAAACTGAAGTTACCCTATCACTTCATTTCTTCTTTAGAGCATCCTATCAAAGTTTATTTCGCTCATCTTAAGCCACAGAGTTCACAGTTCCCTAATTAAACATTTCAGTCTGCAATGTGCTGGGGTACACTTCTGAAATACATGCGTCTCTTTGAAGAAACTCCAAATAGGAAACACAGACAGAGACAGTTAAGGAACTCCAGACTGTTTAAGTTGTCCTGTTTTCTTAAAATTTTAATTTCATCTATACCCCGAAGAAGTGTTTGGAAGATCATGCGAGCTTGCAAAGAAATGGCTTTGTTAGACTAGTTAAGGTATGCCATTTTTGGATCAGCACTCTTTAGATTACTTTAGATAATGTGGGACAAGCAAACTGAACCATGTACATCTATAACTCAAACAGATGGCCTTGAGAAAATCAGAACAAATCTAATAGCTGGTTTAAGGGTTTGTTTTGTCAACTCTTTAACTATTTATCGTTGTCAGTGGTTTAAGACTGAAGAATTATCTGACTAGTGTGTTGTTTTCTCTATAGTACCTCAATCTACCATGAGCAGCCCTCCACCCTATCATATTATTATTATTATTATTATTATTATTATTATTATCTCAGGCCAGCGTGAATACGTATAATGTTAAAAGCAGCACCCTGAGTAGGTCCTGTATTGGCTCGAAGTGAGTGGAACATTGATGAATCAGCACTAAGATATCTTGTGGCATTAAAACAGGGTTCCAGCTTATTTTGGAATTCTGGTTTAATGGGACTCCGAATCCAGGGTATCCTGAAACAAGGTGAGTCCTTAATACTTCACTTCCAGTCCAATATGTTTTCTGGCACCTGCCTGGGGTCCTTCACCTCCAATAAGCACTGTTGGTTCCAGTGTACAAGCAGCAGGGATGCCAGGTTCAAGGGCTGTGCCACCCCCACTGTTTCCTGGGGATGGTTAGAGGACAGATAATTCATCTGTCTTGACACTCTCTGTCTTCACCCCTCTGGTGAGGACTTTAGAAATATATTTCCAACAGACCTCCAGAGCATGGCTACTCTAACTCTACCTCTTGCCAAGTCTCCTGTCTATAATGGGGCTCCAGTGATCGGCACTTTAGTGGGAGTGTGGCTGTGTTATGTCAGGATTGCCTTTGAAGAACTGGTTCCTGGGAGACCTACCAGGTAAGGTACCTGTTCCCTAGGATAAGGGTGTTGGCCTTCCTCGGGGAATCAAGGAGGAAGCTCCCTAGGCATTGTCCCGTATGGTAGTTGTGGAGTCATCTAGGACAGTCAGCTGATACACTGCACTGGTGTACTTCTCCTCAAGCTTACACTAGTGTGATATCCAAATACTGGATCGAAATACTCATCAAAAGCACATGAGTGCACGGTAACTTGTCTATGGAGTATGATGAAAGGAAAATTTGATTAGCAGACTTCCCTTCCAGAAACAGAATTGCCTGAATAATGTTATTAATAAATATTTCAAAAGCTAAAGCTTTCAATCTCTTGCAGATGGCACCCTGTCACAATAGTTCATGAGGTCAGGACTAACCTTAGACATGGATCATGTCTGCACTATACTTGTTCACCCCTCACAACAGGACCAATTCAGCCCTTCGTCCTTGTCATGATCTTCAATAGAGAATAATTAGGTTAGGAAAAGAACACCTGTTATAACAGTGTGTAGAATCGGTAGGAATCTTGCATGAAGCACTACATAAGAATACAAATTATTACATCATACAGCATGTGCTACCCTAACCCTAATGAGTCTGTCTGTAAAAACTGGCTATATTTAGAATACCACCTGAATTTACCATTTCCACCTGACTCATAATGAGGGTCTTAGTGATGTGGGAAAACAAATAATAAAGCTGAATGAATTACAGGTGGACATAATTCACGAACACAATAAAATTGGTCACTTCCCCATTATATCACTTCCAAGCCCTAAGGTTTCGTTTCAGCTGACTTTCATAGAGATCTCCTCTTTCCATTTTCTTTGCCACTACTTGGTTCCCTCTGGACCTAATTGATCTTGTGCCCTACGATAAACTGAAAGGTGCTGTTCAGAGAGAACTGATGACAAGGTCAGTGGGACTCACACGGTGGCCCAAACTATCCTTAACTAGAATAAACAATAGGACTGCTCATAAGTGAGCGAAAGTCAGCATGAGGGTGGCTGTCCTATAATCTGCCCTGGAATTTGTCATAATATGCGATAACCAGAAATAAACAATATAGAGGGACTATCAGGTTATGAAAGAGTCTATTACATTTGCCAAAAGGTGGGATGTGTGTGTTGGAAGACCCAGCAATGTTTTGGGAATGTTATTAGGTTTTGGTTCTGTCGGGTGACCAGTCTCCTATGAAGGTAAGGGGTTTGGAGGACAGTTCCCGTTAAGGAATGTTGTTTACCTTGGTTTGCAAGACAATGAATGAAGAAGCCTCTGTTTATCATAGCCCAAAACTGATGAGTGAGTCTGGTTTCTCCAACAGTGATATCTAATTAATCTGTTTCATTCTACTTTATACCACACTTTCCATGAAGATTAAATTATCTCCTTTGTAACTCACCACATCTAATTTGAGTAAAGGGATCATCACGAGTTAGGTGGTTATGGTAATTCAGGTGGTGTTTGCCTTCCACCAGATTTACAGTCGGCCCAATCATGTTTGGTAGGTGGTAACCATAGTCACCTCCAGCGGAATTCAGAGGGTATCCAGTCAGCAGCAAATAAGACAGATTTTTAACCCGAAAATGCACCTATTTATACTTCTACCTGATAGGTAAAAGGCCCTTATTTTCGCCAATAATACTTTTGATTTTTGTTTTACTGCACAGAAGAAGATACGTGCAGATGCTCGCCTTCAATACAGTAAAACTGTGTTTAGAATGGGCCAATGTAAGTGGATGACATGTGGGCATCTGTGATGCCCCCCTCTCGCCAGCACACCTATGTATGCATAAAAGGATAGCATCAAGTCTTTTCTGCTTTGAAGAAATATGCAGTGGTGATTAAAGCCACTATTGTAAGTTATCCATTTCCACCATCACATTCAAGGTGGAAATAGGGATCCAAAAATGTTTTTAAAAACTACCTGATAGGCTACAACTGCCGGAGAACAGTTCTGGAATATTACTGTAGCGATTACAGAACAACCTCCTCCACCAGTGGTACATTCTGCATACAGAGGATTGCAAAACTACCACTTGCAGATGTGTTATTTACCAGTGGTGGTATTTCTGTAAATTAGTGTGTGCAATGCAAAATGTCCCCGTACTTAATGGGCCTTAGCTGGTTCTGGGTCTATCGCCCCAAAAAGAGTGTGCAAAAAGGAGCAAATCACCCATGAAACCACAAATAGTATTTCAGTTAATTAAAACAATGGTGACGAAAAAGAAGGGCATTCTGGGTAGGTGTAGATGAGAATGGGCCTGAAGTGGGAGAGTGTTGGAATCTGGATGGATGGCCACATGTAGTACAGCAAAAAATATAAATAAATAAATAAATAAATAAATAAATAATATACCGTTACTCTTCTAGCCACTTTCTGTTTCTACTCACACAGTATCTTCATCATACATAACATACTGTATCTAGTCACGCTTATAGTGAATCAGAGTTGTTGACAATGCAATGCATCGTTACAAAACCCCATTAATTTGAAAAGAATGGTGATACCGCTAGAATAATTGCATGGTTATTGGTATATAAAATAATGTACACGCCTTAACTCCTCAAAGACTAGCAGAGCCAGCAGAAAACATTTGTGTAGATCAAATCGCTATTCAGTTCATAGGTATTACAAAAGGCCCATTGCAGGAGAACAAAAATGCAAGAAGGCCATATATGGGGGGGAGGTACAGTGCTTCTGAACACTGCAATTATAGCTATCATTCGAAGACACTCTCCAGGAAAACACCCTACAATATTCTGGGAAATTCCCGAGAATGCACTGGCTGTGCTTATTGCAGCAAATAATTGTCTGTCTTTGTAAAATGCCCTCTTTCCATTTGAAAGATAAAATATTGGAGCTCGAAACAGATTGATAGCAGCATTCAATTCTACCACTTGCATTTGATACATGTTCTTTCCTTTTGCACTGTTTACTTTTCGTGTTGCTTCTGAAACTGTAATTGCTTTTCCAAGAATAGAAGTAAAGAGGGATGGTGGTGTGCTTCTGAGGCAACAGACCTGGAGAATGCCTGGATGCAGTGCTTGCTAGCTACCAGCCCCCTTCAAAACCAGTGTGGCAGTAAAATAGAGTATCCAGGCATTGTGGCAGTGTGGAGCCATCATAGCCTGCTAAAGCAAATTCCGTGGTGAATAGTTCAGAAACACTATGGGCCTAATTCAAGGGATTTTTCACGTGGTGACTTTGCACTTGCAGCAAACACCCTGATTTCCATTTTTGAGAGACCCTGTCTCCGATTTTGATGGGCTATTGAAACGAAGGTAGCGTGTGTCCCTCTCACAATTCATATCGATTTTAAGTGTAAAAGTGAGACACTGCACCATTTTCTCCGCATCTCCGATATATGCCACATCCTTTCTTGGCAATGGACTGTGTGTTACTGTCTACTGTGGGAGCTCAGACTGGCATGAAAAGTACAGGAAGGCTGTAGTTTTATGCTACTCTGCATCTAAAAAAACATTGGTTGATTGACAGAAGCATGGTTGTTATACTTTTATAGGCAAGAACCAATCTGAGTCTGTTGGCTGTGAGCATATGTGCCCTTGCTTACTATTGGTGTATTTTATTTATTTTTTAATCAGTTACATACTTTTGACAATCCTCGTGGATTGAAACTCCTACCTAGCCAATCTACATTGTGTAGATATTCGGCATGTCTTTACTCTGATTTTCTATTGCACGGCTGGGTTTCACTGTTTTAATGGGTACTGTGTTTGTGAAAGGGTGCTATTTTTTATACAGACATGCTTTACCATTCCATTTATTTGAGCAATAAATGAAGTGTTATTATTTGGCGCTTACTCTAACCCAATTCTTTTTTTTTTAATCTTCATTTTTTATTCAAATTTTTCTACAACAACAAAATACTCACATCATGGTAAACATGCAGTATAAAGTCTTGCTCCTATGAGGAAGTACATATCACACAGAGCTATTTTGCTATAGGTGTACAACACCTGCGGCACTCCAGCTTATTGATATCTATGTTGTTTTAACAGTAAAACAATGGCATCTAATTTAACTTTGTGAAAGGCACGCCAAATGTTCCTGTATTATCGGGTCTGCAGCTTGGTTGGTTGGCTGTTGCTTGAGCAGTGGCGGCTGCTGACTTTGAAAGGTGGTGGGGCGTACATTTCTCCGGGTGAATTTGGGAGCGAGCGAAAGAAACGAGCAAGCTAACCCACATCAATGAGGGAGCGGCTGGTTCTCCCCGCAAACATTTTTGAAAAAAGGCTTCCAAAATGTGCAATTTACTGTCCCAACCCACAGAAATATGACATAAAAAGCATTAGATTTTATAAGCATTTAAGGGCAGTATTTTTACCCAACATCAAACCAACAAGGTTTTGGGGGTTGTAGTGCAAGTGCAAGTAGTCCCAATAGCAACGGGGGCACCGCCGGCTCTGAAAATGGTGCCCGGGCCACGTGGTGAGTTTGGGTGGGCCCGTCAGCCAATAGGGCCCACCCAGGGACTGAAAAGAGGCCGCAGGTCGCAGCAGTGATATCGGGTGGGTCCCTACATTAAGATTTATACCATGGGGGTGCAGCAATGACATCAGGTGACATGTCCGTGGGTGCGGTGGTGAGTGTGGGCGGTCCCCAGGTGCATAGGGGGCTATCCAGGACATTGAAAGGATGCAGGATATGCGGTGGCCCCACGTGGTGGATGTGGCCACCCTAGAGGAAAAGGAGGGGGCCAGGCCTCACACGTCATCTGTGGGGCAGGACCCAGTTCATCAGCCAGTGTCATCAGGAGGAGCGCTGGACATTGGACAGACCTAAAGGTACTGTGAAGGTGTGGCTGTCTGCAGCAGTCACCCCATTGTGAAATGATTTTTGTTTGTTTGTGTAGTATGTCTATATGTATGTATGTTAAGTGTATAATTCTGCATTGTTAAGTAGGGTAAATGTTAAGTAAGCAAGGTTAGGGACTTGGGGTGTTAGGGGAATGTTGAGTAAGGTAATTGTTAAGTAGGAATAGATTAGATAGCCATTAGTTTAAATAGGGGTTAGAGGAAGGCACCCTGGCGTGAGGTAGTGGCATGGTTTGGTGGCCTGCACAAGGTGGCCTTGCGAGGTTAGACCACCCACAGAGGCCTTCTTCTGGCCTCACTCTCCATGTGGGTGGTACCTGAGTTTAGGAAGGGGATTGGTTGCAGCAAGCTCATTCGTAGTGTCCCTGGGACCCCTCCAAGGAAGAGTGAGCTGATGTAGTTGGTCCCCGCTTAGATAGAGCTTATGCCAGAGTAATACTAGAGTATAATAAGGTCATGTTTAATAAAGAGAGACCACGTTGAGGGTCTCTATAAAAATTCATTTTGGTGTATGTGTCGGTTAATCATCAAGGAACTCAGTATATGGCTCATCTCCTGTATTAACCCCTTTCAATTGGAGGTTGCTAAGCGCGCCTTACCGGAGCAGGTGGACTGTGATGGTGGGGTGGTGTCCTTGTGGTTCGCCATTTCCTGGCCTGCAGTATTTTTAATGCTAGGCTCCCCGGGCCAGGGAAAATAAAAAAACAGGGGCTGCAATAGCGCAACTAAAATCCTTTCAATGTACAATCTACAGCATCCCAATGAAGGTCTCACCTGCTCAGGAGTCGAGGCCAGAAGCTTGACCAGTATGACAAATCACCTCTCATCCTCCAGGTAGGTGTGCTTGCCCTTCCATGTCAAGGTTGAGGAGGGCAATTGCAGAGCAGTGTTTGAGCAGGACAGCATCTGTCTGTGTGCTACCGGCCCTGTGCAGCACGCCGGCATACAAGCAGGCATTGCATGACCACTCCGAGTGACCACCGGCACCAAATTCATTGGTTGGAATGTACACTGAGAAACGTGAGAGAGAAAACAGGAATACATCACACGTTTGGAAAGCACAGTGTCTGTGCTGTTCATTCAATGTACGAGGGCTAAGCTATTGGAATTCACTTTGTTTACATTGCAAGTATTAACAAAAACTATGTTCATTGTGTGAAATAGCTCTTTATTTTATTATTTTATTTATTTATTTATAAACCCAGAGGTATCTAGGCACTTATGCTTAAGAGATAGGTTACAGTGCTTCTGGTTACAGAAATGAAGCACAGGAAGTGATTACATTCATAGAGAAGTTTACAGAGGTAATTACAAC
This sequence comes from Ambystoma mexicanum, assembly GCF_040938575.1. NCBI lineage: Eukaryota > Metazoa > Chordata > Amphibia > Caudata > Ambystomatidae > Ambystoma > Ambystoma mexicanum. The sequence goes on from NC_090928.1 coordinate 849,703,033, forward strand.
ATGAGCAAAGTGCAAAAGAATTCAAAAGTGAGCACATTCATGGAGCCTAACCCCATGTTGCAAGGCCGCTGACTAAGAGATGCAAAAGTCAATCAGGTGGCAACATTCATGGAGCCTGACCCTATATTGCAGGCCGGCTGACACAGAGAAGCAAGAGTCAATCAAATAGGCACATTCATGGAGCCTAATCGAGGGCGGCTGAAACAGAGATGCAAAAGTCATTCAGTTGGGAAAATTCATGGAGCCTAACCCAATGTTGCAGGCTGGCTGAAACAGAGATGCAGGGGGACAAGGTGTAATCGTGCAATCAGGCATACAGCGTCTCTCTGGTGTGTCCTGGTAGCGGAGAGGGAGCAGACAGGGGCCTTAGAAGTGGGCCTTGAGAGGATGGCTGGCAAAGCCTGCTGACTCTCCCATAGGCCAAGATGACTGGCTCCCCAGCCAATCAGTGGCAGCAGCAAGAACAAAGGCACCAGGCACTCCGGTGCAAGCGGCCATCGTGGAATGGCCAGGTAGCAATAGAATAATAATCAATGCAAGTGGAAAATCCAAGCAGGGGGCAACATGCACCAGGAAGTAAGAAATGGCAAAGGGAGGGTCATCAAACAACAGATAATTGTCAGCCAAAGCCCTGATTACTCTGAGGCCAAACACACACACAAATAGTAGCCAGATGTGTAAGTACATGCAATAGTTTCTGAGTGTATATGTTTCCAAAGTTTCCAAAGTGTGTTGTTCTATATTTTAAGCTTCATTGTTGCGACTCTAAGTACATACAGTTTTTTATTTTTTTTATTTTTTTGTTATTGTGTTTTGGTTCAAATGTAGAGATTTGGTAAATTCACAAACATGCATTATCTAACTAGATAGCATCATACAATCACCTCGCAATTAAAACGTTGGTTGTCTCAGTTAGAAACCAGCTCAAACAATAACATAATTACCGGACATGTTGATTTGTACCACGGCGCACCTAAATATTATCACACATTTACACATCTGCATAGTCCACCTGGAAGTCCAAACAGTAATCACATAGAGAACGACAAACAGCTTGCTGAGCTTAGTCAACCCTATGCCTCCCTTCTCAAACACAGTGGTGGGTGCTTTCATAGGGTGGGGGGCACCGCCTCCCCCCAACCAGGGCCCAGTAGTGTGCAAAAGCAGTTGTGCTGCCTGCAGCTATGTATTGAACAGATTCAGAAGTTCTAAATCTGTTCTGCATGCAACATGGACCAGGTGGACTTTCTTACTTCCTCCAAGAAAGAGCCCCAGATGTCTATGAAAGTCTGTACATTGTCATGTACTCTATAGATGATTTGGTCGAATGATGCTGTTTTTTTATCATTGTGTCTAGCCATTGTTGATAAATAGGAGGTGCTTCGAGCCCCCACAGTCTTAGAATGCATGTTTTCGCGACATGGAGGGCTGCAACTATCCACCTGTTCCAGAGTTTAATAACAGGCCTTCGTGCCTGCAAGTCATGCAATAAAACTATTTGTTCATCTACTTTTCACACACGTTATTGCATCACTGCTGAGTATCCTGGACCAGCAACAGCGTCAGTACTGGCATGAGCATAGCAGCTGAATGATATTAGCCTCTGAGCTGGCATCTCCAACATGTGTCTACTGTGCTCAGGCCAGCCCTGTGTAATTTGGGTGGTGACCAGTGCCACTCATGAAGTCTCTTGAATTGTAGGAATTTCATTACGGCCTCCCTGGGCCCTGTTACATGAAACATTAACAGCTTGGACCGTTGGGCATTGGTAAAGGCTAGTTGGAATATATGTTCCGGTTTGTACTTAACAGTAGCTAGAGCCTTTTTGTTGTAACTTGATGAAATGAGCACACTATATGCCTTTACCTTTTCCATGCAAGAAGGAATTTTGCTGTTGGTGATGGCATGCCAGCGTTCCTGCTCGATCACATGGATGCCCCTGGACGAACTTTAAGTTGTATATATGTCCAGCTGTTGCTTCTGGGACAGTGAGAATGTTTGTTGTAATCTGTCAAACGATGTTACATATAACTCCATATGTCATTTATCTTGTTAATTCCAGCACGTGCCCAATTATGCCATTTAAACATGTTCTTTCCCACTTTCAACTTCCAATTGCCAATTGCTCCATATGGGCGCTTCTAAGTGTAGGCAGGGATCGATCAGCAACAGTGTGTTAACTGATATACAGATCTTGAGAAATGAGTCGAGTGTCAGATGTTTAATCATTTTATTTTTGTCACTGTAAAGGAGGTCTATTTCTGAGGGGGCCTGATCATATGCTTATCAAGTTGTAGCCATTTTGATGTTTCCCCCATGTCTGAGAAAGCATGCTTCATGTTAGCAAGACGGTGTGATAAGTAGTTTCTTTCTGCATGAGGCAATTTCAGACCACCAGCCTGTGGGCCTACAAAGAGTTGCTCATGTTTAGACTTGGTCCAGAGCCATTCCATAGGTACATTCTAAATGGTGTATTTCTATCTTTGAAAAGAGTATTTGTAGGCCTAAGTGACTTGATGCTGAATAGGTAGTTGAATTTGGGGATAATCTTCATCTTAACGACCTGTACTCACCCCATAGCTATAGGGTCAGTTTGTGCCATTTGTTCATCTCAGATTAAATGGATTTACATATGTTGTCGATGTTGTTAGAGAACTGGTTGCGAATTCCTATCTATTGGAGGCCCTAAGGCATCCCTTTAAATTCATACCGTTGCATATCTGGGCTAGTAGAATAGTAGGGACCAGCAGAATAGTAGGGAGAGCAAGCATCCTTGTTTTATGACTCTTATTCTAAGGAATGAACTTAAAATGCCATTGCAGATTGTTTTGACTGTCAGGTTATGGTAGAGAAGGGCAATATTCCTGACAATGAAAGGTCTAGACCAAATTAATTTCTTAAGTGTGTCAAACAAATAGTGCCAATTGACCATTAGAAGCGGTTTTTCAGCATCAAGGGATAGGGTGATTTTGGCTGAGGCTTCCTCACTCAGAGTAGGTGTAGGAGCTTCCTCATGTGGGTGTTTGGGGAGCAATTGGGTACTAACCCTATTTGTGATGGATGAATTAGGTCCGGTATAAACCTTTGTAGATGCATGTTAGCGCATATTGTGGGTTCTTTGCCCAGCTTGGGGATTACTCTGATAAGGCCTTTGTTGAATTTGTCCGTAAATAACCCTTTTGTTTCTGCCTCCCGAAATACTTTAACCAGGATTGGGATGATATAGTTGATGTTAATTTGGTAAAATTCCAGAGGGAAACCATCTTCACCTGGGGATCGACCAATGACCATATTTGGTATTGCACTACGAATCACACCCTCTGATTTGGGTTCACCTATGTGTGCCTCATCAGCTGGAGTTCAGGAGGATTATAGGGATGAAGTCTAGGAAGTTGCGTATCGCGTTCCGATCCAGTTCGTTCTTGGGTTTGCAGAATGATGTATAGAAGTCTGCAAAGGCATTTGTTATTGCCTCTGGGTCTGTTAAAACAGAGTTGCCTGTCGGTTTTCAGAATGAAATCCCTGAGTCTGCTTGTTTCTTTTTGAGCTTATACGCTAATGGCCTCCCTGCTTTCTCACACTGTTCATAATGAGTCTCTTTGAGTCTGAATGGTGCATATTCAGCTTTTTCGAGAATAGCCTATCCTGTTCAAATTTGTATTTGCGCAGTGTGTGTTTTTAGGTTGGTGTGTGTTAAGTATTTGGTTTTGTCTGCTAGATTTCTCTGCTTTACCATTGTCATTCTCTTGCATTGTGAGGCATATTGCAACATAGAACCCCAGCTGAAGAGACTGAATGTTCATTCAGTCTAAGATATTCTTTGAATGTTTTCTGCAACTCTTGCTTCTGAATGGGGTTCCTGTATACACTCGTGTTCACGAGGCATCTGGTCACTGTTTGGCCACGTATACTGTATAGAGGTTTGCAGCATCACTGGCAACTTGAAAGAATGTCAGTAGTGCTGAATACATTTAGTAATTTGTTCAATATTAATAAGTAATCTATCTTAGCCCAGGTTATGTGTGAGCAGGATGTATGAGTGGATTTGCTCTCTTTCGGGTGTAGCATTCACCACGGTTCCAAAAGCCTGTGGTCTGCTATTATATCTTTTAGCAAACTTATCTCTATGGCCGCTCCACCATCAAAACACTTTGATCTTGCCAGTAGTCCATTTGGGGCTAGGTTCCAATCTCCTCCCAGAATAATATAATAGGGGCATCTCAGATTTCTTTCAAGATGCTCTTAGGATATGAGAAGAAGCTGCTCTTCTCCCCTGGGGGCGTAGAGACAGAACCCACTACAAGGATTGTCTTCAGCATTTTGAGGTTGGTGGGGCATATTCTCCCTTCCCTATTGGCCCACGTTCTGACTACCTAGCAATATATATTTTTATGTATTAGTATTTTTACTCCACACTTTTTCCCATTTATTGAATAGCTATGGTGCACATTCCCCACCCAGTCCCGTACTAATCTATCTGCCTCCGATGGCCCCAAGTGGGTTTTTGTAGTAATACGATATCTGAGCTCTTAGTCATGAAATAGCATAGACTCTTTTTCCTTTTGATGTAATTATTAAAGCCATTCACATTTTGAGTCAAGATTTATATAGATCATGCATGTGGGATAACTGAGCCTGTATATGACAACCTCTTTGTGTCAGAGTTTTTGCAGATTGTCCGCCCTACCCCCCAAGGTATGTCACATTTAGCGTGAGTCCAATGCAGCAGTGCATTCGATGTCGGCATATGTGGCTGTCATATCTATCCTCCTATCAAATATACAATGATAACTAGTAAGTATACACTTAGTGTGTAACTCCTACAGCAATGACATGAGACACTGGTTTGCAGTTCTAGTGATAACTCAGTACTATGAATCCACGTAGCCCCCTTTGGAGAGATCTGAGGTCTTACCCATCATCTCCTGCCACAGCCTTTTGTAAAAAGGAGGGAGAAAAAAATGCAACCATTTAAAATGTATTTTATTGGAAAGCAGAAGATTGATTTGCATTCAAGACATTGCAAGTCAAACACATTGCGTGGTTGGTGCTTTCAGCATCTGATGAAGTTTGGGTTCCTGGTCACTCCATAGTGTTTTTTATTTCTCCAGTGTTTATGACTTTAAGGGAGATCTCTGTCTGTCCCTGGATACGAGCTCCATTTAAGTCAGTGTGGCTGGTTGGGTTGCCTGCAAGAGTGCAGGTTTGTGGTTTTCTCTCAACTTGTACCTATTTTTGTTAATATGTAATGTGACTTAGTTTACATAATAAATTTAACACATATTATACAAATATAAAACAAAATAATATCATAATGTACATAGCATCATAAATTCAAATATCATAACAATCATACAAACCATAATATTCATAAAAACCCAATTTGCCTTCATTTCTCACCTAACAGAAATCAAAAGATTTGAATTAAATAATCATCAATAAACTATAGAGCAGTGGAATTGAATGCAGATAATTACTTTCCATTATCTATCTAGAGAGAAACAACTGAGTATGTATGTCCATGTGGGGAATATTTTCAATTAATCACCTCAGGAAGAGCCCCACCATTTATTAAACATACGACATATTATGGTATAACCTTCTGTTACTTATATCTTTATGCCCAACTTTACTTCGCTCTTTAGCCATAAGTTATAGAGGGCCGTCATCAGATGCATTTTATTTGAATTAGTGCAGTAATACCAATAACCTCCCGATTGTGAACAAACCTGCCAATGTAGTACTGAATTATACTGGCCATAGTGTAACATTCGGTCAGCAAATGCTCGGCTGTTTCCAGTGTATCTGGTTCTTTACATAACCGACACAGTTGTCGTTCAATTGCGATATGCTCTCTGCTCCCCATGACCATCATAATTGGAAGCTGCTCCATTCTAAATAGAAGGATGGAGCATCTAAGTCTTTTGGAAGGACATAGGTTCAAGTAAGCCTAGGGTTTCATAAAGGAATGCAATCTATACTGCACAAAATGGTAACTTTTTAACGTTTTGAGGTGGGCATAGTTCTCCAACCAGTCCCATACCTCAACACGTTTCCCAACTGCATTCTGTACTTCCTCTGAGTAACTTACTCCTCTGCAAGTCCAGCCTATTTCCACCAAAAATGTTGTCATTGAACCATGCAATGAACAGGTGGTATACATTTTGAGTAAATCCTGGTATACCAGTATTAAGAGTCGGTTTTCTGTTCCACTAATCATCTTCAAGAAAAACCCTGCTCTCTTTTTCAGGACAATAGCCTTTAGAGAAGGCAGTCCTAGCTCTAGCCTTATAAGAGCCATTATAAGGGCCATTGGTACACACGGAGGTAGGCCAAGGCTCCGTCACCGGCTTGTATATCTACCTTGCAATCTGTCTTCCCTGAATCTTGTCTCTGGGTTCATGTGAACCTCGGTAAGGTGGATGTTGATGTTGTTGTTTCCATTGTTTCTACTTCAAGTTCCTTAAAGTATTCCCATAAGTCATCCAGGTTTAGGAATTCCTTTTTATTCCCACCTTCAGTTACCAGCATTTTAGCATGGTCCACTAGACCATATCTTAGGTCCCATTTCCGCAGTTGCGCTCTCAATGCCAGAAAGGTTTTGCAGCTATATACGGTTGCTTTGGAGTAGTCTTGCTCAATGTAGATTTTCTGGCCGTCAAATCAAAGCGGTTTTCCTTTTGTACTTATTGCAGTATCACAGTTACCTGGTTGTATCTGAGGTTGCAGACAATAAATGGTTTTGTGGAGTTTCTCCTGCTCATGTTGCAACTTTGCACTCTGTGGCCCTTTGTAGTTCCAATAGTGGATTAAATAAAGGGGGTAATTCATGGAATCAAGTGCAGAAGTGGTGCACCCGGCTGGCGCAGAGACTGCGCGTGCGGCAGCTTGCGCCAGCCGCATGCGCCAAAACCCATTTTGACGCACAGCGCATTCATGGATACTTACATCCATAACCAGCCGTGGCGCAGCGTGGTGCAGCAGTGCCAGTTACGCCCCAACCCCGCCCCGTGAGCCAAAAACATCTGCACAAATTCCCTACATGGCGCTAAGGCCAGTGGACCAGCATACAGTCCCCCAACAACAAAAAACACGCTAAATACGCCACACAGCACACAAGCGAGAACCCAATCGTGCGGAAAACTCCCCGTGCACCCCTCAGAATACACGTACCCCGCTTGCGGCAGCCCAATAGTGTGTAAAACTCCACACGCACCCCTCGGAATATGCGTACCCCGCTCACGCCAGGCCAATTGCGTGAAAACTCCCCACGCACCCCTCAGAATATGTGTACCCCGCTCGTGGAGAACGACTGGCGTATAGTGTGCACAGAGGAGGAGAGGGCCGCAAGACTGGCCGACACATGGAGGAAACCCCTGACCATGATCCCTCCCAACTGGGCCACGTTGCCACACAGCTCTTTGTGATGACGTGCGTGGTCCCCCCAGGAACCACGCACGCCATCACGAATGTCACATGTGCGCAACGCGACACCAATCAGGACGGACTCAATCCAGTCACGGGTCCCCACGTCCGCAGGTAGAGGAGTGCCAGATGACGTGGACCTCCCCCCTACCTGTGGACGGGCCTGGGATAGGGGCATCCCTGCTGGTGCATGATGATGCAGTCACAGTGTCAGGGACAGTGACATGCACAGGCCGGTCCGCGGCAACCTGTGCTGCCTGCCCCTGGACTGCACACTTGCACCAGTGGTACCACCCCCAACAGGCCCCATTTGCGGCTCTGAAACGGCCTCCTCCTCCTCCATACACACCACCAACCTAGATGGCTCTGCATCGTCTTCCGCCGTCGGCAGCCCCTGTGGGGGCTCACCCGCACCTTCCACTGCAGCCATAGTGGTGGACACGGAACCAGTCCCCTCGCTCACGAATGATGGAATTTCCTGGGAGGGTGACTGGGCCTTGCGTCGCCGGCCGGTGGAGGCATCCGTGCTGCTTTCCTCCATAGCGCCGTCTCCGGCCTCTTCTTCACTCGCTGCTGTGTAAAGGGAGACATTGAACACAAGCATCAGGGTACTGTACAATAGTCCCCTAGACAGAAACCAATAGCACATGGGTGGCATGTGTGGCACTGTCAAACGTCACTTCCATCATGTCCCTACACAACACATGGGTCAGTGCAGGCAACACACATGCAGGAACAGGCATGGCACATGCAACAAACATTTGCATTTGTGTCCAAGGCACCGTAGAAACATCCAATGGTGGGATGAAACTCACACGCATCAAGGGACATGCTGATCACATGCACACACATCACCGGAGGGTCATGCATGTGGCCCCTATACCCCCGGACACAGTGGATACAAGGATGACTAGGCTGTATCAGAGAATCAACACATCGTCACAGTCATGTGTCATGCATCCATGACATTTAGCAGTCACTCACACACTACTCAGAAACACGGACATGTACACCATGCATGTCTATGACAGCAGCATCCATCTCTCACACCCCAAACATGTCCAAGTACAGACACAGGCATGCATACATGTGTGCATTCTGCATGCTGCTCCGCGTGATGCATTGTAACACATACACGATCCATGTGCGTCACGGCTGACTGGACTCACTTGCAGCACCATCATGTCCCTGCAAACACACATCCATACATGACCCATGTCACACATATAGCCAAGTAGAAAACTACCACCACACTGCAACATGCACTGTTTTAAACGGGAATGCATGGGTACTTACTGCTCGACTCCAGACGGGCCTGCATCCTGAGGATCTGGTGGTGAAGCACTGGGCGAATGCGCTCCAGGACCCTCATCTGCTGGGTGGTAAGGTGGACCCGGCGTACCACTGCATCCGTGGTCCTCCCAGCGCTTCTGGACATGTTTGATGTCGCGGGGTGCCACACCCTCCGCGTTGATGGCACCCACTATGTCCTTCCAGATCCTCTTCCGTCCTTCCTTGTTGGCGTGCGATGGTGTGAAGAGGGCATCATAATGCCCCAGGACTTGCTCCACCAGGATGGCAACTTCCTTATCACTGAAGCTGGCAGCCCTCTGCCTCTGTGCTGGGGGGTTGCCACTGGTGCCAGATGGTGTTGGATCAGACATGGTAACCTCTGAGGCAGGTGTGGGTGGGCAACTGGGTCCTGGGGCTGGGCTGTGGAGCTGTCAGAACTTGCTTCTTCCAGGTGCAGAGGCAGCACAAACGCAGCTAAAACGCCTCCCTCCCCGTTAGGTCGCAGTACCTGGAGATAGACAGCACAGGCAACCTTGACCCTTCGGGGAAAGAGGGTTAGGGTCCGTTGGTTGGATAGGTAAGGAAGTAGGAACACCGGAAAAGGGTTTAGGTAGAGGTTCTGGATGGGAAGGGGGAATGTCAGGGTCACATGCTCCTCGGCTCCTGTTCCATGAATTCGCCGCCCATGCACTCCTGCTCTCACCACTCACTCCTTCACTGAATGCTTGAGTTCACCTCGGGCTTTTGTACTGGAGCCCCTCACCAGGACATCACATGTAAACACATTAATTTAGGTACAGCTTAGATTAGCCCCCACATTGCAGCATGCGGGATTCCAAACCTGCATTACTTGATGCAGCATCTATAGCAATTGCCCAACTTCCCACCCAAACCTGCATTCACTTCAAGCAGTACCAATGGGAATTGCCCCAAAGCAATAATGTACTTAGCTTCGGTTTCTGCCTGAGTCCACAGCTTTTCTGGCCTTTTCGTGTTGATTGGCCACGAACTTCTCCTGGATTTCCAGTCTCTCTGCAAGAGCAAAATTAGAGTCAATACCAGTGCGTGCTGTGCGCGTGATTGGTTAGTGGCTTTTGGGTACCCTACACGGTGAGAATTGCCGCTCCGGAGTCATGCGACTATACTTTTGATCACATTAAAACATGCGGGCATTGTTAGTTCGAGTCTCATGTGTGGTTAGGGACGTTATAACTCTTAGCGTTCCCTTCAAGAGTTTTACGCTCCGGCTCGCTGTGGGCTGGTGGGCTTCTGCGCCGCTTCTACTGCGTGGCCCCCCCCTCGGGTATTACTGGTGAGAAGCGCAAGGTAAGTATTTGTACTTATCTCAGACTTGTACGCGGGGCCTGGGGTTTGCAGGCGTCGGGCGGAATCGCCCCGCGTAAGCTTGCCTCCGGAGCTCCTGTGAACACGTCTTTCCAGGACGCCGGTCAGGATAGCGAGCGGCTCCCCGCGGGTGCGGCTCGCGCATGTGCGCTGATGCGGGTGCGGTCGGGGGCGTGGCTATCCTCCTCCGAGCAGACCCAGGCGGCGAGCGGCCTGCTGGGAAATGTAGTACCCAGGCTGTTCTCCATCCCTGGACCACGGTCCTACAAAAAGGGTGGAGAACACGCCTGGAGTACTTGGTAGAGTGCTTTCTGGTTGCTTGTCTGCCCCCCAGGCTGACCATAAGGGCATTTACCCCCAGACCTGCCCCAGCCCTGACAGTACTCCCCCTCCCTTCAGCAGGCCCTGGTTTATGAGGGTGCCGCAGATGAAACTGGCGGAGGAGTCGAGGAGCATGGACATTTTCTGCGGGCTCCCAAGATCTTTCCTCGGGACCATACCCCACCCAATCCACCAAATAACATAGTTTCTTGTGTCGAATACTAGAGTTCAGGATAGGGTTGACCTCAAACTCAGGGTGGCCGTCTACCATAATGGGTGGAGGTTTTCTAGTTCTCATGAAGGCAGGGGCCGGTTTCATCAAGGCAATATGGAACACTGGGTGTATCTTCATGTGCGGGGGAAGTGTCAACTTGACAGCCACTGAACCAACCAGCGCCTCGATTGGAAACGGCCCTATGAAGCGAGGGATGAACTTGCGTGAGCCTTCTAGATGAATGTTTCGTGTAGAGAGCCATACCTTATCCCCGACGTGGTACATGGGACCGGTTCGCCTTTTCTTGTCAGCGTGATGCTTCTAGGCTTGCTTGGCTGCGACCAGATTGCGTTGGACAACTTGCCAGATTTCTTTTAGCCTTTTCTGCTTTTCCACTACTGCAGGCACTTCTGGTATGTTGTCTTGGGGTACTGGTTGAAAACGAGGGTGGTAACCATACAGGCTGTAGAATGGTGTTGTTTTAGTAGAGGAATGCACTGCATTATTGTATGCGAGTTCGGCGAGCCAGATGACGTCCGCCCAGTCATTCTCTTTTCCTTGGGTGAGACATCTAAGATATTGCTCTAGAATCTGATTCAGTCTCTCCGTCTGACCATCAGTTTCCGGGTGATAGCCAGTGGACAAACGTACGTCAATCCCAACTGATTTGCAGAACGCTTGCCAGAACCTTGAAGTAAATTGCGGTCCTCGGTCTGAGACGATGCCGTATGGTAATCCATGCAGACGAATTACATGTTGTGAAAACAGGGTGGCCAGTGTGCTTGCTGATGGGGTTCCTTTGCTGGGTATGAAGTGCGCCATCTTGGTAAGATAGTCTACCACAACAAAAACTGCCATAAACCGTTTACTCTGAGGTAGTTCAACTATCAAATCCATCGACACAGTATGCCATGGGGTAGGTGGCGTAGGTAATGGTTGTAGGGGTCCAGTTGGCTTTTGGTGATCGGATTTGTTTCTGAGACACACTTCACATGCGGTTAAATATTGCTGGACGTCCTTACATATGGTTGGCCACCAAAAATGACGTTTCACCAGTTCTATGGTCTTTGCTGTTCCAGGATGGCCTACAAACGGGGAGTCGTGGCACCATTGTATTACTTGTTGGCGTAGTGGTGCTGTAGGTAGAAATAATGTGGTTTTGTTTCTTTCACCGACTGGTCTCCACCTTGCATTTCCCATTGAGCCAGTTGCTGAGCAGACATGGCTGCCCTAATATTGTCAAACATAGAATCCACAGTTACACGCCCAATGACACGATCCGGATCCACCATAGGTCTGGGCTCTTCTTTTCCTGTCTCAGATGGGTCGAAGCTTGGTTCGGGGTATCTTGAAAGTATATCTGCTTTTCGATTTTCGGCTCCTGGGCGGTAAGTTATCACAAAATCGTATTCCGAGAACTGCATCGCCCATCTGAGTTGCCAGGGACTGAGGGCTCTGGCTGATTTTAAGAACTGTAAATTACGGTGGTCGCTGTAAATTGTCATGGTGTGTTGGGCCCCCAAAAGATAGTGACGCCACTCATCGAACGCTGTTTTTACTGCCAACAGTTCCTTGTCGGCTATGGCGTAATTTTGCTCCGCTGGGAGTAACATCCGTGAGTAGTAGGCGACTGGATGTAATTGCCCGTTTTCGTCCCTCTGTGATAAGATCGCCCCCACTGCATACCTAGAGGCGTCGGTCTCGATGACGTATGGTTTGGTCGGGTCTGGGTGCTTTAGTACTGGAGCGGTGACAAACGCTTTCTTTAGAGCCTCAAACCCCGCCGCAGCTTTCTCATCCCACGAGAACGGGACACCTTTCCGTAGAAGCCTGGTAATGGGTTGCACCTTTTTCGCGAAGCCATCTATGAAGCGACGGTAAAAGTTAGCAAAGCCAAGAACAGATTGGATGTCTTTGACTGATTTCGGGGGAGGCCAGTCTATGATGGACTGCACTTTTTTCTTGTCCACAGTGACCCCCTGTGGTGACAGAATGAACCCAAGGAACTCGACTGTAGTCTGATGGAACTCACATTTCTCGAGCTTAGCATATAGATGATGTTCACGTAGCCTTTGTAGTACCGCTCGGATGTGTTTTTGATGTTCTTTCAAGTTCTGAGAGTAAATCAAGATGTCATCGATGTAGACTATGGTGAACACGTCCAGATACCCACGCAGAACTTCATCCAGGAAATGCTGGAATGCTGCTGGAGCATTGCACAACTCAAACGGCATGACCTGATATTCATAGAGGCCAAACTTGGTCCGAAAGGCTGTCTTCCATTCATCCCCTTTGCAGACTGTCACTAGATGGTAGGCCCCCTGAGGTCCAATTTGGTATAGACGGTAGATCCACGTACCTGTTCCAACAGCACAGGTGTCAGGGGCAAGGGGTAACGATTCTTGATGGTTATTTTGTTTATTGCCCTGTAGTCTATGCAAGTTCTTAGGTCTCCGGTCTTTTTTGGGACGAAGAATAGGGGGGAAGAAACCGGGGATGTGGAGTGCCTGATGAAACCATTGGCCAAGTTGGATTCTATGTAGTCTTTCAAATACCTGTTTTCGGCTTTGGTGAGGGCGTATATCCGACTGCAGGGTAGCACTGCACCTGCTTCAAGGTCAATCTGGCAATCAAAGGGCCGGTGCGGGGGCAAGGTTTCGGTTGCTGCCTTGCTAAAAACATCCCTGTACCCCTCGTACTCTACTGGCAAACCTGCAACCACACTGCTTCCCACGTAATGGGTCAAAGGCTTTGGTGGGGTTATTTAACAGTGTGTTTGACAATAACTGGAGTTGAACTGGACTGTGCCGGCATTCCAGTCGACGGATGGATTGTGGAGCCTCAACCAAGTGAGCCCCAAGATGAAGCTAAAACTGTGGAGCTGCGATGACGTCAAAACTGAGGACTTCCTGATGTATTGTACTGCATTCCAACAACAAAGGTATTGTCTGCTGGGTGACTGGCCCAGAGACTAAAGGCGAACCGTCTACTGATTTCACTTCTTCAGGAACTGTCTTCGTATTTACCGGGAGTCCCAACCTCTTGGCCACCTGCACATCCACGAAGTTTCCTGTGGCGCCGGAATCTACCATCAAGGTCACCGGAACACATTTTCCCTGCCATTGCAGACATCCTTCCAAGGTCACATGGGTTATCAGATTTGTGCGCACGTTTGCCAGCATGTGTGGGGTGTTTTTCGTTTTGCTCGCTCCTGCCACCCTCATGGGCGAGCTAGCGCGTTTCCCGACGCCCCCCCACTTGGGTGGTTTATTGGGACATTCCCGTACGAAATGGCCAGCTTTTCCGCAATATAGACATAATTTGTCCTTTCTCCTCTTCTCCCTTTCTTCCTTGGAAAGAGGTCCCCGAATGGAACCTATTTGCATGGGTTCATCAGGCCCCTTGTAAGACACCCGAATGGGCTTCTGTTGGTCCAATCTCACCATCGGTTTGTTTTCCCAACGACGTCGATCCTGTCGCCGGTCATTCTGTCTCTGATCTAATCGAAGAACGAGATCGATCATAGTTGAACAATCTTCAGGCTGGGGGCCCACCTGAGCTACCAGATCCTTGAGCTCCTCCTTAAAACCCTGATAGAACAAAGCCATCCTTTTCTCCTGCGGCCAATCCGTTTCCATAGCCAGTCGATTAAATGTGGTAACGTAAGTGACTAGATCTTTGTTTCCTTGTCTTAGAGTTATCAACTCCTTATCCTTAAGCAATGAAGCAGCCCTACGATTGAATATCCTACCAAACTCCTTCAGGAAGGTTTCCCAGCTGTAGAGCAAGGCATCATCCTTGCGGACTAGTGGCGTGGCCCATGAAGCGGCATCCCCGGTGAGATAGGAAATCACGAATGCCGTACGAGCCTGCGCTGTCCGGAACACAACAGGTTTAGTTAAAAAATGCAACTGACACTGCATAATGAACTGATTAAAGTTCTGAGGGTCTCCATGGTATCGTTCCGGAGCTGCCAAGGGTAGTGATGGTTCAGTAGCTACCTGTACCTGTACCGGGACTGGTGGGGGGGCTCTGGGTAAGGGAGTGGCCTGGGCCTGGTTTTGCACCGTTAAGGTATGTACCTGCCCCGCCAGGGTCTGATAATCCTGCCTAGTTGCCGCCAGCTCCGCCTTTAGTTCTTGGAGTAGCGTTATCACGTCCGCCATGGTTGTGCTGCCTGGGCGCCTAAACAATACTTGGGCTCGCAATTCTGTCAGAACTTGCTTCTTCCAGGCGCAGAGGCAGCACAAACGCAGCTAAAACGCCTCCCTCCCCGTTAGGTCGCAGTACCTGGAGATAGACAGCACAGGCAACCTTGACCGTTTGGGGAAAGAGGGTTAGGGTCCGTTGGTTGGATAGGTAAGGAAGTTAGGAACACCGGAAAAGGGTTTAGGTAGAGATTCTGGATGGGAAGGGGGAATGTCAGGGTCACATGCTCCTCGGCTCCTGTTCCATGAATTCGCCGCCCATGCACTCCTGCTCTCACCACTCACTCCTTCACTGAATGCTTGAGTTCACCTCTGGCTTTTGTACTGGAGCCCCTCACCAGGACATCACATGTAAACACATTAATTTAGGTACAGCTTAGATTAGCCCCCACATTGCAGCATGCGGGATTCCAAACCTGCATTACTTCATGCAGCATCTATAGCAATTGCCCACCCAAACCTGTATTCACTTCAAGCAGTACCAATGGGAATTGCCCCAAAGCAATAATGTACTTAGCTTCGGTTTCAGCCTGAGTCCACAGCTTTTCTGGCCTTTTCGTGTTGATTGGCCACGAACTTCTCCTGGATTTCCAGTCTCTCTGCAAGAGCAAAATTAGAGTCAATACCAGTGCGCGCTGTGCGCGTGATTGGTTAGTGGCTTTTGAGTACCCTGCACGGCGAGAATCGCCGCTCCGGAGTCATGCGACTATACTTTTGATCACATTAAAACATGCAGGCATTGTTAGTTTGAGTCTCATGCGTGGTTAGGGACGTTATAACTCTTAGCGTTCCCTTCAAGATTTTTGCGCTCCGGCTCGCTGTGGGCTGGTGGGCTTCTGCGCCGCTTCTACTGCGTGGCCCCCCCCTTGGGTATTACTGGTGAGAAGCGCAAGGTAAGTATTTGTACTTATCTCAGACTTGTACGCGGGGCCTGGGGTTTGCAGGCGTCGGGCGGAATCGCCCCGCGTAAGCTTGTCTCCGGAGCTCCTGTGAACACGTCTTTCTAGGACGCCGGTCAGGATTGCGAGCGGCTCCCTACGGGCGCGGCTCGCGCATGTGCGCTGATGCGGGCGCGTTCAGGGGAGTGGCTATCCTCCCCCGAGCAGGCCCAGGCGGCGAGCGGCCTGCTGGGAAATGTAGTACCCGGGCTGTTCTCCATCCCTGGACCACGGTCCTACAAAAAGGGTGGAGAACACGTCTGGAGTACTTGGTAGAGTGCTTTCTGGTTGCTTGTCTGCCCCCCAGGCTGACCATAAGGGCATTTACCCCCAGACCTGCCCCAGCGCTGACAGGAGCGATGGTACACCAGTCAGGAGTCTTCTGTTCCAGCAGGGGTGGTCACAGCAACTGGACTCCTGCAGATGGATGATGTGCAGGCACCAAATGGCAGCAGGCAGGCAGGCAGCAGCAGATGGCTTGGCTGCTTGGGGCTCTGGGGGGTAGTAATTCGGCCTTCTGGGCAGGAACATGGTCTTTCGTGTGTTGTTGCATGGCCAGCTTGATACGGAGTGATTTGGCACGTGAAAAATAGCACGTTTGCGTGAATTCCGAGGAAAGATCCTTAGCGCCTAACGTGCGTGTAGGCCTTTCGCTTGGCATGGATTAAAGGTCCCGCGTGGGTTTCAATCGCTCTGTACGTGCTTTTCGTGGAGAGTGGTGCGTGTGTTTTCCAGACGTTGGGGTTCACATGCGATTACTTCACAGAGGCTACAGTGCATACTTCTTCTTTTGGTGGGGATGTTAGCTACGCGTTCTTCTTCTACACGCAAGGCAGACGGTGAGTCGTGCACGCTATTTTTCCCACTGCGGGTGTCCCTGTTTGTCGCATACCCCTTTTTTTCGGTCATACTAGCGCGCAAGTTCATCACATGCATTTTTTGGGTTCCTGGGTGCCACAGCGTACTGCGTGTGTTTTTTTATACGCATGTGGGCTACAGGCATCGCCTATCTCTTTTTCTTAGTTCTTTTGGGATGCCTGAGCGTTGAGTGACCCGTCATTTTTCCTAAGGGGCCACAGGGAGCCTTACAGGAGCACAGGGGTGCTGTTTGCATCACGTACCTTGCCCCCCTTACCCAAGTTGCACAGGACAATTGTTGTGTGCATCTCCCATTGGTACTAGTACATCTGTGCCATGGTTGGGAGGCCACAAAAGGTGAGGGGTGCCTCAGTTGGGCGGCCTCCACATGCCCTTTCCCCTCCCATGGGCAGCACCTATGCATGTGGTTGGGAATGTGGGGGCACCACCATGTCCACTGGTACGCCCCGCCGTGTTGCAACATTGTGCAGGACACATGCTGCTACAATGATCCTGCACACTACTGGGGGTTCATAGAGTAGCTGCCCGCCAGAGCGATCAAGGGAGCAGAAGCGTGACTTGAGCACTCCGAATGTGCGCGCCCCTACGGCCCAGGTTGCAATATGGGCTGCGTTGTATCTTACCTGGGGTGGTGTGGTGGGTTTCGTATTGCTGTCATCATGTGGTTGCTCAGAGGGTAGGGACTGTCCCCTGGGGAGGTGATAATGGTTGTCATTAGTTGGGTTTGTGTATGTGTCTGTGTGTGACATGCATGCATGTGCACAGGCATTTGTACTAACCTATGAGCCATGTGGCGCCATGCTTCCCAGCTTCCAGGGCCCGAATCAAGGAAGACATTCTGTATATGAAACTGCATGGGCAGAGGTGATGATTCCCTTGGCATTGCATACAACCCCTACGTTCATGGAATGACAGTTTTCAGTGGTCTTTGGTGGAAGTAGGGCCACATGGGTGCAATCTATGGCACCAAGCACTTTGGGGAAGTGTGCCACTCTGTAAAAGTCCAGGACCACGGCCTGCCTTTCTGCGGGTGTTCTGGACATGTATATGTAGCTGCGGACTGAGGGGCCCACAGTCATGATTGCCAACACCTGGTGTAGGTAGCGTGACTGCGTGGGCTGTGAGACACCCCCAACTATGGCAGTTGTCCGCTGAAAGGACCCAGTGGCCAAAAAATGCAGGACATTGAGCACCTTTTCGAAGGGGCTCAGTGCTTGGGAGCACAAGGTGGGTGATGTGAGGTCATCCTCCCACTCAGTGACCAGGTCTAGGATGATATGAGGTGGAAACCTATACCTGCCATAGACCTGGTCATCAGGCATCCCAAAAAGGCTGGTCCTGGTCAAAAAATGCAGGGCCTGGCTATTCTCCTCCTCCTGCGGTGTCCCACGATCAGTGCTGCAAGAAATGGGACATTCATCATAGCTGTTTATACGTGTTTGTTGTTTGTGCGCACTTTTATACTGCGCGGGGACGCTTCCGCCTGCCTTCGTCTGGCGGATGTGTTTACGCCTCTGCGTGTTTTTTGCTGTGCACGGGTTTCCCCTATTCGTTTTGGCATTTTGTGTATTTCCCAGCAGTACTTCCCCAGTTACACCCTCATTTTCATGCGCTGTTCCCTATTCCGCGTGTTCCACCCTGTGTTCCGCCCCCTTTTTGGTCTGTGCGCTACATGTTGTGCGCTTTCACTGTGCGTATCGTGCACAGCGTTCGGGATCTCGCAGTGATGTGTGCGCCCGTGTGTGCCACCCACGGATTTGGCACACATCCCGGGAAAAACACTTGCAGGGCCTTCCATGAATCGCACGCGTGCGCTTGCTTTTTCACGCTTGCGCCAGCTTGCACCACTAATTTCGGCGCACATTTCTTCCATGAATCGGCCTCTTAATGTTCATTATTTGGAGGATGAACTTCACAGGATCTATCCCTTCTTTCCCTTCTGTAACAGCGAAAAGGCAGAACCTATTCTGCCTCTTACTATCTTCCAAATCCGTAGTTAGTTTTTCCAGGTTGTTGATTCGATATTGCAAATGTTCCAATCCTTCGACCCTGTCTCCTTCTGCTCCTATCCTTTCTCTGCATCGCAGAGACAGCCGACGATTTGCTTAATATACTTTTTTAATACATGGAGAACGACTTGCGTTTCAGATGTTCAGGCATCAGTAGATATTATTGTCAATTTTAAAGATGACATTTCCTGCAGGAGACGGTACACAACTGCTAATGATATCTTTTAGATAGTGCTTTCTCCTATTTGTGTCAGTGCTCCCAGGATATCCGGTTGCCACACATTGCTCTTGGAAAAGCTCCTTTTTTGGTGTGTTGTTCTGTGTTGTTCTGTAGCCATACTGCTGTGTTTTGGGGAGGGATGTGTCCTTGCTTTATCATAGAACCTCTATGGGGGTGGGTTCAGTCATTTTTTTATTTTATTTTTTATTTATTTGTGTTAATCATTTAGATTTTTACAAAATCCGGACGCGTAGAAGAAACGATCAGAAGAATGGTTATCACCCATTACAGGGATGTTGATGTTGCAAGGTGTGGCAAAAGTAAAACAGTATTAACGTATTTTAAAATATTAAAAGTTGCCAGCAGCCACATGGTTCTTTTGGCCGCTATCAATTTGGCCCAACAATTGTCTTGGTCGCTTAATACGTGGTCAGATAAAGTCTCTTTCAGGTAAGTAGTTCTTATTCTTCGAGTGCTGTTGCAAGAGAGAAGCAAATGACAAATGGACTTTATTGCTGTAGATTGGTTACAGAAGCCACACTCGTTTGTCGTGGATAAACCTCTAATTGCCAATATTTCATTTGTTTGCAAGAGATTTAGTCTTGCTCTCATTAAAAGGTCACGCGCTGGCCTGGATGGAATCATTTTGATATAAGGCTGGAGTTCGTTTTGTTTCCCGATGTTAGAAGGAAGATGATGTATCAATTTGTTATTTACAGCTGCTTCTTTGGTCCTTATCCAGTCCAGCTCTAAATTTAATTTAGACCAGGTGTTAAGCATCTTGTTGTTTGTGCTGCGGCTTTCTCTGAGTATCAGATTATAGATCGATTGCTCATTGGACATTCTACACTTACGAAACAACATAAGGGTATTGATTTTCACTGTTCCTCCCAAGGACAACAGGCTAAGTTCTTGTCTCATTACCGCCACTGAAGTGGAATTTGGCAGGCCCAGTATTGATCTCCAGAACAGCGCTTCCAGTTTTGGCCAAAGTGTAGCCAGCAGGTTGGGCATATCGTCCGTGCCGCACGTTAGTGCAGGTACCACCTTTTTTATTATATAAGTCCAACACAGGAATCAAAGAGAAACACCCACATTTTCTGTTGATTGCCTTACCTTGCGCAACCAACTTTTTAGTAGTTAATACAGGTGTTCTTGCATAGCCGTTTCATGTCTTGAGCTGTCTAAGATCACTCAGAGGTATCTGAATTCCTTCACTTTTTCCTTCAGTCATTTTATAGAGAGGATGTTTTGATTTGAATTCAAGCATAAGGCATGTTGTCCCACAAATAGTGGTTCCTTTAAGAAGTTGCAGCAGAAACTACATTTAACAATGGCCACCGTTTTTTGCTTTTCAATTGTTGCTGTGGAAGTCCTTTTTTATGTTCATTGCCTTGTGTTTATATATGTTTGTATTTTCATCCCTGTATTTCCTTTCTCCTTTTTCCCTCTCTTCTTCTTTTCCCCTTCCATTTCCTCTCACATGTTCTCTCCCTTCCCGTCAGGGCCTCTGTGGCAGTTATCAATCTGTTAATTCTCACTGCATTGCCCCATTATCCGAGGGGCCACCTCTGAATCTTCTAAATTTCCCCCAGCATCTCTCCTATTTCCCAGCTGGGCTGCACAGCCATCACCCACTCTGATCCACGCCACCTAGTAAGTGACTTCAGAGTTCACTAGTTCTTGCTGATCCATCCTACAGGTCAAAAGTTGTTAGACACAGAATGTTTGCATTTCCTATGGATGATAGGTTTCAGGTTAACAATAGAGTGACTGAACATGTATATTGTGCTCTTAATAGTGCATAACATAATTAAGGTTTAGACATATTGTCTGAGTTTTCAGAAAATAACTTTCCTAATATCTTTTGAAACCATGAAAAAGTCTGAAAAATTGCCACATTAAATAAACTTCGGAGGTTTCCACCCCACCATGACAGTTTCATACATTTTAATGGACATCGTCATATTAAAAAGAAATGGTGAAACATTTTCATTTTGCGTTTCGAACAGTTTTTAAAATAAGTGATTCCCCATAAGGAAAAGAAAAACAAGGTCAACTCAAATATCTCACAATGTGACTCCTTGACATTTATGCCATGCACTTACAACTTCCAATTATATGTTTGGAAACTACACTTAGAAACAACGTGATGTCTATTCAGTCATTTAGCTTAAATGGGGCTTGCTGTTAGAAAATGACTTGATATCCAAAGAAGATGCTCTTTTCTGATTGTCTATTGGCATTTTTGTGAATATGATCCCTTTGCAACTAAATGTACCTGTAATTTTAATTTTAAATTGATATTTGTCACTTTTCGGATTTTCATAATGCCATTTCTTAACACTGCTTTTTTCGTTTTGTGATCTAATGTATTTTTGTACTACGGTTGTTTCAGTTTTAAACTGCATTTGTGTTCTTAATGTATATGAACTCAACACTGTAAAAATAAAAATACACTTTGAATTAAAAATCTGATACTGATCATTAGAATAAAATGCTTGATATTCATGATCATTAAGCATTAGAAGAATACTGACTCCCTCAATTAACACATTTTTGTATTTATTTTATTGTTATTAAATTATTGTGCAAGGGATTTCCATTGGGAACAAGTACATGTATTACATAAACCTGCAACGCTTCAGGATTTGGTGTGGTGAAAATGTATTTTGAAAATTCAGCTGGTTATTTCTGAGCACACATGCGCAGAATGATTTGATTTTGATGTTCACGCATTTATAATGCGTGAACACAGCGGAATTAACCGCATCTAGGGTGATATCGAAAACCAGAGACATGCTACAATACTATGCCGCATGAACTGGAGAATTTCATGACACTGACAGACATTTTTTTCAAATGAATTGTTTTCAGTGCTTTGTGAAAATGAAAAGCAGAGTCCTTTACTTTAAGCTCTAAGGGGAGGCTGTTCCAGAGTGTGGGCCGTGTGCTGGAAACCGTCTCTTTCCCCTTGGGACACAACAGGACCACAGGACCGCCAGTCGAAGCGTGTCAGTGGAACGTGTAGTGTGTGAGGCCTGTAGTATCTCGTCTTGTTTTCAGCCAGATATACCAGAGCCAGGTTGTGTAAGCATTTATAGATCAGGCAGGTGATTGTAAAATTGATTCTCTCATCATCAGGCAACTAATGAAGGGAGTAGTGCATTATAGAAATATGGGAGGGCTTTGCAAATAAGTCTGATTACTATGTTTTGTGCCTTTTGGAGCCAGATCAGATGTTTATGAGAGATCCCAGCTAACATCCCCACAATACTGGCATGATCCTCAGAAGGAAGATATGGCAGGACGAGTTGAAGAAGCCGCAGGGAATAAAAGACTGACTGCAATTTTGCTCCTACTTGCATCTCACATCCTATGCAACCTAGGTTTTTTTTTGTTTTGGATCAAATTTCAACATGGGTTGGGAGGGGGGCATTGCTCATTATCTGATAGAATATGTTTTGGATCAAAACAGTGCAACCTTTGTTTTGCTGGGATTAAATTGGAGCCCATTCAACACCATGCGGTCTCCCACGTCTTCCAGACACTGTCCAACTTTTGGGAATGAGTCGCCCAGCTTCAGAAAAATCTGGTTATCATCAGTGAAGGACTGAAACCCCACCCCATGGCTCCTCAGAATGTCCATTAACAGTTGCAAATATACATTGAACAGCAGGGGTGACAGGGACCATCACTGGAGTACCCTGCACTCTTGAGGGACAAAATCGGACAGGAAACTTCTCATTGTCACCTGTTGCCTGTGTGTGGTTAGGAAAGACTCAAACCACTTAATGGCATGATCAGAGACCTTTCCGACCTTATTTAGGCGATCTAAAATAATACCATGTTCTACAGTATCGAACACTGCAGACAGGTCTAACATGATTAGCTGGGATATCTCACGTTCATCAGAAGCCCGAAGATGTTCACCCCAAACCAACATCAATGCGGACTCAGTGCCAAATCCTGGCCGAAACCCAGATTGATAGGGATCAAGCAGAGATAACATTTCTACATGGTCCCAGAGCTGAACTGTGAATACATGTTCCAGGCTTTTTACCAGGGCATGGCAATCCTGCTTCCAGGGAGAACATTCTTTAAATCATTTAGGTCCAAGTTGGCTTTTTACAATAGTGGGTTTATGATACAATGTTTAAGCCTAGAAGGTACTACTCCTTATGATGAGGAGGTGTTAACAAACCAGGTCATGATGGTAGTGATCTCTAGTGCCAGGCATTGAGCAGTACAAGCTGGTAGATCACAAAGCGAGTCATGGGTGGGTTTGAGGGTCTTTGTGAATGTGCATTTCTAAACAACCTGTGCATGTACATGTAGATGATGTACATTTCATACATGCACATGACTATACGTATGCAAGCTCCCATTAAAGTCAGGACTGACTTTGCTGAGAGTTCTCATTGAGCTCTATAGTAGAAGGAAATTGTATATATGCACAGAATGTAAAATCATATTTGCCTCCTATAAGTAAACAAACGGACATCATGCTCAGTCCTCAAACCATTTTCAAATGTGCTGTTTGTCTAACTCTGAAAGTTTCATGACAGCCTTAAAGTCACGTCATAATGTACAGTTGTTAAATTAATTGAAATATTTCAGTCAGATGTTTTCAATGAATTGGCCTCAGTTTCAGAGCCATACTCTGATGTCAATCCTGAGTTTTTTGTGTCTGTTGTATCACACTTGAAAGTACACTTCAGTAAGATCACCCAACAATGCTGCACCTTGTCTAGGAATGCGCCTGGTCCCTTATATAAATGATGTGCCTAGCGTGTGGTGTTTTACGCTTCTATAATGGCAAACATTATATAGTGAAAAATTCCTTGTGAATCCTGACTAGCTTGGATTAATTCCAACCCTGAACTGCAACACGTCTTGTTGGTTTCAGGTTCAATGTGTTATTATGGATGCCATTTGAAAGTCTGCAGTTGTACCAGACTGCCCTCGTGGGCAGTGTTACCTTTGGGGTGCATGTCTGAGAAGCTGCTTACGTTTGCTTGTTTACCCGCACAGGAATTCAGTGGTGCTGGTGTATGCTGGGTGGCCAGGTGCTGTCCTTCTCCTTTTTAGAATCCTCTGGGTCCCACAAGACTCATCTACATTTGACACTCAGAGAAGGATTGTATTCGCTCACTCCACAATGTAAATGGACAGGGTTTTGCAGTGCAACATCTTTGCATTTGCAAATAATCTTAGCATGTTGTACATTCTTTGCAAATGGAGACTGCTGCTCCATGACACCATGGACAGCTCTTTGCATGAGCCATGGCCATGGCCATTTCAAAATAGCAATGACCCTAATGCATGTGCATAATTGTGCAGGTCATCGGGTTGACCCAAATTCAGTGACATCACAGTCTGCATTGTGGCCGATGTGTTCCTTCCTGGCTTGGGTGAGGGTATGGTAAGAAATTTGGCCTTAAATGCACCCTAGTTGAGATTCAAAAAGGGAGGGATAAAGTAAGGCACGTGACTTCTCATCCCTGTATGCTGAAATCACCTGCCTGCTGCCAAGAGAATCCTGAGCCAGACCAAAGGGGTCATACAATCATGGTTGTGTGTGTTTGGGGGGGTGCATATGTCTATGTGTGTTTGGCAATATCTGTGTGTGTACACGTGTGCGTGTAAGCATGTGTACATTTGTGTGTGTGTGTGTGTGTGTGTGTGTATGACAGGGAGGGAGGCATGTTGGCAGTGTAAATATTTTAATGTGGTATTCTGGCATATGCAAATTGTTTTACAGTAACATGTTGCTAACTACTAGGCAGAGGCAGCATGAACATCTTTAGATTACATAATGGTATTGTATTGTATTGTATTTTATTTATATAGCGCGCGTAGCCCTGAGGCATCAGGGCACATTTCTTAGAGATACATATTTACAGTTACAGGCATGATAATTCACACAATTTAAAGTCAGGGTATTTACACAATATACACATTGTAGTATACAGGAGTAGAGCGAGAATTGTGTGTGCTTACTGTGCCAATAGAGGCATATAACAGGAAAGGGCAGATTAAAATGTGTTTTTACTGAACTATACTGGAATATAATGAACACTGCCAACAAGAAGTCTTCTTATGGTGGAAATACTGGCCTAGTTATGGTGCAGTCATCATAGGACTTCTTACAGTGGCATTGCATGAGTCGCCCCAAGATTGACTATTGTTTGTGCACCATTATTTTCTGTGCAAGCACAAGGCCACATATTTTTTATAAATTATAGACATATGTTTCAAAATACTCCTCTTTACAGTTAGTGTCCTATTATCTGCTGGAGCTTTTCAGATGTCACGTATAGAACGGATTCTAAACTGTGTGATTATTTACCTAATTTTTCAGAAATGTGTACTTCAAGGAGCGCCATTTCAACCCTAACCACTCTAAATTGTTCGGACTCACTCATTGTATTCACTCTGGCCAGTCGGGGAAATCATTGATACTCCTTCTCATTGAAAAAATCACTAGCCATTACTGTAAGAATTGACTTTTACTGTGCTTTTCAGAGTTCTATAAATAAAACAGAACTAGGACAGTGGATTTTTTTCCTGGCCTGTACAAAACTCAGCCCCCTGTTTCTTGCAGATGTATAAGAACAGCCTCACATTGAAGCAATAGAACCCAAGAAGGGCGGTGATAGTTACAAGCCTGAGCAAAGCAAGGGCTTTAATGTAGCTTTGGGGGCATTAACCAACTGGTAAGGCACCCCCACAAGTGTTCTATTGCTATTAGTACCCAGGCACATCATACCAGGGTACTAATAGCATTTATTTCTCTAGCTGAGAAACCGTTTCTCAACTCGAGAAAAAAAGCAAAATTAAAAGGCCACCCGGTCGGGGAGAAGGTACTACACATAGGGGGTCATTACGACCCAGGCGGTAAGTACGCCAACTTTACCACCATGGTGTAAACTACGTTTACACCATGGTGGATGGCGGATTTACCGCCCCATTCCAAGGTGAGTGGGGCGGTAAATCCCCATTTCCCATTTTCCCTTCCCCATTCCCATTTTTTCCCCATAGGGCATAATGGGAGTGGGGAAGGTGCTAATTACGCCACTGTAAATTACGGTGGCGTAATTAGCATCATGGTGGGTTAGCGCCATGGATTTTAACGGCTGCTAAAAGCAGCCGTTAAAATTGGAATCAGGCGTTAAGGGTTAACGACGGCGTTAACCCTTAACGCCTGAGTTGTAATGAGGCCCATAGTCCCTTCTCCCTTTCCATGGTGCCCATTAAATAAAAACCAAAAAAAGTAAACATACAAAATGGCCACCATGGAAAGGGAGAAGGGACTACATGCAGTCCCTTCGCCATTTTCATGGTGGCCGGGGGAGAAAGGAAATGTCAGGTAATAACCAGCAAAAGCCAATCAGATCATTTGTAACAATGTGATTGTCCCTCGCCGGGTACTAATCTGGCATTGTATACAGCTATTCTTTATGATTCCGCATACATGGAACAATCACAAGTGTTGCCATAGAACCTGGTGTATGAAGGAGAGCTGGGTGCTTTGCAATTATCTGTGTTTGGCTCTGGGTCCCAATGCCTAAGTCTCAGGCAGGTTGGATACATCATTTTCACTGTAAACACGTTTTACAAATGTGAACGTTCATTTCTATGGCAAAGTTATTTTACTTGACACATGCATTATATATTTGAGATCAATTCAAACTTAAATAAGATGTTAATTTTGTCTGTTGACCAATGCTGGCTACTTAACCATTCATTTCAATGGTGTCTTTTCTGGTAGTGAAGAAAATTGGCTAGTTCCATGTTTCTACCAGTGACAGAATCTCCCCCTCTTGGTCTTGGTGTGTATTTATACGGATTCTGCATTGACAATAGCGTGATCATGTTCATACTAAATGTAAACATTACCATAAAACAAGAGACTAGTGAGGAAGCGGAAAAAGACAAATAGTCCTACAGAGACAGAAACAGAGCTCCCAAGGAACATATGCACACACGCAGGAAAGCATAAATGGTCAGGAGGAACAACTCAAGGAACAAGAGACTGATATATTAACATCTGAAGTGAGGTTGTGTACTGAAGAATACAAGACAATCATGAGAAAGAAGAAACACTTGATTGACAGAGAAAAATCTAAAATGTGGCATGCCACATATGGATTTAGAAATGCAAGAAGAAGAATGGACACACTTTGAGTGAGATCTTACCTTCTCTAAGTTTGCAGGCTGGACACACTGGAAAGAATAGTTTTAACTTCTGATTGCAGGGAATATTCCACTCATAACTACTAACTTAAGTCCAAAGGTCCATGCTAGACTGAGAGGATAGAGTCAACTAACTGTAGCATGTATGATAGAGGGTCACTTCAGAAAACAAGTGCAGCAACGTCCAACGATCCAAATCCAGCTTGTGTGGGGATCTGACAGTGTTGATTAATGCCAGACTAAACAGCTGGCAACTGAGTTGCTTTCCTTCAGCAAAATTGACCAGGTATGGATCAGAAGATAGGCTTATGCCCTGGACACAGAGGATGTGATGAAAGGAATAATGCTCTGACGGGCTACAGGGATAATGTCAAGGGTTTTGACCCATGTTGAATCCTTAGACTGGGTAGATGTGGGGATGAGCTGTCACCGCCCACATTCAAGCCAGAATCCAGGAGAACTGCGCAGTTGGCACAAGACCACTCCAAAGATACAACCTTCTTGTGGGGGGTTCCACATCACCACTCTACTGTAAGGATGCCATCAAAACAATGTTAAGCAAGACAGATCCCAAAAATGGATGCAGTACCGGTACTCACCACTATCAGAAAGCCGGTTTTTTAAAACCACCAGACTTTTGTGTAAAACTGAACAGAGGAACCCAAACCAGGCCAAGGAAAGACTTGCTAAGAGGTGGATACAATGTAAAACTATATTCTGAAATGACTTGAAGGAAGTAATTATTTAATGTATATATAAACATTGTAAGTTTTGATTTAAACTGGGAACTAAAGTGACATTTAGCTGAATTCTGCCTGACAACAACCCCCGACAGGAGTTGAAACTTGATCAAACTGCATTCCCAGGCCTGGCTGCCTCCTGCTTCCCCACCAAAAGGAGATGACACCTCTCTGATTAGATTAGGGGAGGGGCACCTACAGGAGGTTGAACAAAGCATTGTCCTGGACTCAGGCAAATGTTATATTGGGGGGGCCGTAAAGTGGCTTCCTCTTGGGAGAAGTGGGAGCAGAAGTGCCTCTGGGAGCCACCCGAGCTGGAGGCGGGGACAGACGGAAGCTTCCCCCATGTGCTTTGGAACCTAAACCGCACCCATCTGGGCCAGAGCATATTTTTTTAAAAAAGATGGATAATTCCTAGTACGGACTTGTCAGAATTATATAAGTAATATCATTATTCAGGGGATTTTTCTGTGCACGTTTTAAGAGGTGTTAGGACCCTGTGGTGTATTCTGGGGGGTTGCTAGTGGAAAATAGGGTCTTACTCCAAATGTCTGCATGTTAAAAATCTGACACTTCATCAATTAGTGTCCATACTCCTTGCGCACATGTGTGTAATTTTTGGTAAATGTCCGATATTGTTAAACCAGTCAATGAGCGCAAAATGTTGTCATTTTTGAATGCAAGCCCCCAGGAAGATCAGAGGCGGACAAGCATGGACCATAAGGAATATATAATGTGTACATGTAATTTCAACAAATTGTGTATCTGGGAAATATGTATTTGAATCAAATATAGATTTGTGGGCAAACTGACCAGGGGAGGATCCTGGGACCCATAAACAGACCGCATCATGATGACAATCCATTTCCTTCCCCCAATCATGGGAGAGAGGAGAATTGGGCCAAAGTAGAGAGGGGCAGGCTCAGTTATGCCACGCACACACCCACTTCCAAAACACATAAAAAGAGAATGCTGGGACAGGTAGAGACATTCATTTTCCATTTCTGCGGAGCATTTTGACGGCCGACATCCCATCCAGACAAAGACCAGAACCAGAGACCCATAGACTACAGAACTTTGAACCTAGAAGGCCCACTGCAAGCAAAAGTATTCTCAGCAGGCCTTAGAATCCAGCAAACCTAACCAAACTATTCAACAGCCAGGCGAGCTGTTTGAATTCTTTGCCAAGAACTTTTGCCGGAACCGCAGACCAGACCCAGACCGCTGTGAGCAGAACCAGAGATCCGGATCGCTTTGAGCAGAACCGGTGCCTGATTGACCTGCCGAGCAGAGAGAACCGCCGCTGGACGTGTTGACCAGATCCGTGACGAGGCCTATTTCAAATTTATATTGTGAGTACCTAGCAGAACTGTGCAGAACCAATCTCTTAGTTAAAATAATCTAATTCAAACTATTTTAGCCTATTAGAACTGCCTCCTAGAATCATGTCATTCTGTCATCTTTAAAACTAAAAACTGTCATCTGTCATTTGAACTTTTAAATTTCAAATCCGAAAAACTACCTTCACAAAATCAGCCGTATCTCAGGAACCGTTTGTGCATCTTAAAGCTAAGATTCTAAGCTTTCCAACGAGCCTAGAAGCGACTTCCTACTCCTTATAGTGCCTCCGTAATCGCGCTCGACACACGCGCCTAAATTTGCCGCAATTTGACATTTTGCTCAATTTTAGCCATGTGTAAAAATATTTGCCCTTGCTTTGCTTGCTGAAATTCGTGTGCAACCTGACAATCATTCATAGGGCATTGCTAAAGGGAGCCTGAACTAATATAAACTAGATATCACCCACCCTGAACCTCTAGAAGGAATTTAAAGCATTTTTATCACATTTCTCACTTCATTGTCATCACATTCAAAGCATTTTGGGCCTGTGTTTCAGACTTCTACCTGTTTCCTCTAAGCTTGCTAGGGGGGAACTGAATTCCATATTGTATTTGATTGCATTCCTGAGAACTGTGTGCTCCTAATTCTATCTCCTTCCATTTCTTACATTGCATAGGGGTGGGGGGTGAATTTCCAGAGAAAAAGCGATTATCTTATCTTTTGCTAAAATCATATCAAGTTATTTCTGTACTGCATTTTATTCTTCATTGCTTTTCCCTTGAAACCATAAAAGTATTTTTGCTACGTTATCCATCCCATACTAATTCCTCATTGATTGTAAAGAAGTGTGCTAGGGCCAGATTACCCATTGTTGATCAACATTATATCCATAAGTGGGATATCCATTATTAATTTATTATAAAAGTGTGATATATATCTTGTTAATTTTTCAAATAAACCTTTTAATTTGCAAAACAAACCTACTTCTTGGCTCAGTGGGGTCAGGGGGATTCTAAGAGGGGGGTGTTATACAAGGGTTGTCATCCAGAGTACTGAACTGGACATAAAAATACATCAATAAGGGTTTTCCTCAGCATCCCAGACTAGGCATTGACTTAGCTGTAGTGTTGATTGAATATCGCTTACAAAGTGGGGGCTCTTAGCCGGGACCTTCTGGGTTAGATTTAGCACTTGTGCATCTTAATACAGTGTGCTAACTGACGGGATACATACATCCGGTCGGATCAACACGCTGTGGTACGCTGTAAAGCACTCCTCAAAGGAACGCTCTAAGGAGAAGGTCTGTTTTGCAAAATAAAATACAAACTTCTGTAAGTCAGGAATGAACTCAAATTCCAGAATGACAACACTGGTAGACATCAAAATAGCCAGAGAGCACTTCTTACATAAGCTATTTGTGAGAGGTGAGTGGACTCATCAGGACCAAACTGTCTGGTTCCAGGCAATCGCGCAACGGGTCACTGAAACAGGGTCAGATACATGGAGAGATCAGGGTCCATTACATGTGGCCCTGAGTGAATTATATATGGCTCCTAAAGCTAAAGATGAACACGACAAGATGGTTAGGATAGCGGCATATTTGTATCTATATATGGGAGCCATGCAGGACAAATGTGCTGAAGGCCAAGATCTGGCAAATAGGCAACAGATGGCGTTAGAGAAGGCCCAATCTGATCTGGACTCTTCTGAGCAGAGGCTGCTCAGGAGCCAGGAGAGAGAAAAGGACAGCAGACAGTACATCACTAAAATAAAGGAGGATATGGATGTGCTGCAACAGGAAAAGGCTGACCAGGATACCAGATTTCTGGCCTTGCAGAAGGAGTACCAAGAAGGTTGGACTCCCTACTGGAGAGCCAGAAAAAGCTGGAGCAACAGTTAGACTTCAATAGGGCAAGTGCTGAGCAGGTAGTCACCCTGCAAAGCCACCTAGATAGGGAGAAGGCAGAGAGCAATAAACTGATTTTGAAAGACCTGGATACCCAGGCAGAGTTTGACAAGGAGCGCCAGAAAGCTGGTGCCTTCCAAAGGCAAAGGGACGACCTGGCGGCACAGATGCAGGCTCTTAGTCAGGAAAGGGATACCTTAGGCCAGGAAGTCTGCCACTTAAAAAGGAAAATGGAAGAAAATCACCTGGCCCTCCAGGGACTGGGTGACCTCCAAAAAGAACACCAGAACTTGTTAGAGCACACCAGGAGGGTGGAGGATGCTCTGGCAAGAAAGGAGCAGGCCAATAGGGACACAGCTCAGGAGGTAACCCTCCTGCAGCAAAGACTGGCCCAGTACTCCAGGACCAATCAGGAGGCACAGAGAGAGAATGAGGCTCTCTGCCAGCACAATGATAGGCTCCAGCAACAGGTAGCGATGCAGGAGAGACTGATAGAGTCTAGTAAGGCCTTAACTGAGGAACTGAAAGTGCAGGCTCTTACTTTGCAACAGGGAGCAGGGGCGGATAGAGATGAGGTTCGCTGGGAAAGAGAAACTCCTGAGCATAACCTCAGGAGCCCTAGTACCAGAGGCCTTCATCTCTCCCAGTCCCTGGACTCTGCCACCCCCATGTCCCCTCGCGCACATGAGCCCAGGGCCACGGGGATGGCAGATTACTATCCAGCTAGAAGTATGGGGCTCATAGGCCAGTACCTCCCAGGAATGGATGGGTGGGCATCCGGGTATGGGCACCCAAGCACAGTGCAATTTAGTGGGGAACCCCAGGAGAGTAGGCCCACTAAGGGCATCCTGAAAACCTCTGCCCAGTTAGGTCAGTGGGGGGGTACCCATCAAATCCTGGTAGCAAGGAGGGATCTGAAGACTCCTCTGAGCGTCACAGGACACAGGAGATCAGGTCCCTACATTCTGCCAGCTATTCCCAGGCTCGCAGAATCCGGGAAACCCTGGAAGATCAGACGGGCACCTCTGGGAGCAGTGCTTCGGAGTCAGAGGATGAATGGACCAGGGTGACCCGAACCAAAATGGCCAATAAGGCAAAAAGGGCCTTGCTTAAGGACCCATTGAAACAAATAAAGGCAATAAGGAGTGTCATCATGCCTTATCATAAGAACGCCAAGTATTCTGTTTGGGAACACTTGGAGCTCTATGAGCAAATGATGGAGACTTTCCATTTGAAGGACAGCAGTAGCTGCATCCAGTACGTCAAATGGACCTTCTCACCAGAATACTCCAGTTTCTTTGCAGGGCTGGAGGATAAAAAACCATTCAAGGTGGTCCATATACAGGGCGGCCATCTTGAAACATTTTTCTGTGCACAGAAATCCTCAAGAGGCTCGCAAAGGCAGCCTATAATTTGCAATGTGGGGAGGATCAGGCCCCACAAGAGTTTGTGCAAGAATTAAAGCATGCTTTTGCGCAGACCACCAGAAGGGTGCGCACGGATAGCAGAGAATTTATCAATACGTTTTTCCATGCCTTACCCAAATACATCATGACCCAGCTAGTGAGAGATTTTCACGAGAAGAGGTCAATAGACTGGGTCATTGAACAGGCTACCCGGATCTATGAGGTGCAGAAGCCCATAGAAAATAAAAGTAATGCGCAGAAAAACCCCAAAACCAACAGCACCCCTGCTGCTGCCAACGTGGCGGAGGTAACGTTTGCCCCCGTTTTAGATTTGGAGATGGGGGGGCCTAAAAACCTGCCTGCACCAAATAATTCACAGCCCAGAAGGCCCTCGGGCCAGTCACAGACAGGGAGTTGAGGAGGTAGTCCCACAAATGGGGTCCCTCGCTCCCCTGATTATGTAAGTTCCCGCTACAAGGGAAACAGACCAATCCTGGGTTATGTGTGGACTCCCCCAGCCCAAGGGGTGGCGGGATCCAGCCAAGCACCTAACCCAGGGAACTTCCCTCCCAACTTCCCACAGGAGGGCAGAAATTCTCCAAATCCTGGGCAGAACTTTTTCCCCAGGTATCCGCCCAACTTCCAGCCCCAAAATCATCCATCCTTCTTTCCCCACTTTCCTGAGCCCAGACAACCTAATCCGGGAGAGGGGAGGACAAGGGTGGAGGGGTACCAAAGTCTTCCCAACCAGGGGTACTACCAGAGAGGGGATAGCTACCCTTCCCGGGATCAGCCCAGGGGAGAAAACAGGACCCCGTATCAGCCTGAGCGGGTTTCACACTTGAGCGCCAGGTCCAAAATATGGCACGGGATCTGGGTCACATACTGAGGGCTCAACAGAACCCTCAGAAGAGCATGCCACTGCAGAATGCCCCAAACTCTGGACCTGGTGCTCCAGAACAATGATGGGGGCAGCACCCTGATAACCCACCGGTTCCTAAGGAGGAGGCACAAGGGGAAGGGGGGTGTAAAGCCTTGGAGGATGCTTCCTTCTCAACTTGTAAACAGCCCCTGGAAAACCAGGAACCGGAAACAAAATCTCCTACCCCTGAAAGCCTGCCTCCCAAGGAGCAGAGGGGGGGTAGGAGAAACAAAGGACCCAAACAGGCCCAGTTTGTGGAGGAGGTACAGATCTTCCAATTTGAGGGAGAGGGATCCTCAGAGGATCCTGGGAAAAGGATCTTCTCCTTTAGAGATGGGGGAACTCCTCCCAAAGAAAAATGGGTCCCAAGGGATTCCAATCCAGACTGGGGAGAGGTGGAGACTGAGCTACCGCCGCCCATCATCTCATCCCAGAACCAACAGCAAGAAAATCCCCTGGTTCAAACCCATCCTGGTGGCTGCCTCCAAAAAGGGGGGGGTGGCCCAGAACCGAAACCAGGGGAAACCCCAATGGCTCTGATCTCCAGTTGCCAACTTTTTCTTTTAGATTCCCAAGGCTCTCCACAGAATTCTGCCCAAATCTCTTCGCTTGCAATGTCCAAAACCAAAGGAATTAGCCCACCAGTTGTCCAAAAATGTGCATTATCTGTGCCCCCTTGAGGAGAAGGAGGGAAGATACTATGCCCCGGTACAAGTACAGGGGCAGGGTACAATTTTGGCACTGGTGGACACTGGATCCCAAGCTACCCTTCTGTCCAAAAGGGCCTTTGATGAACTAAATGCAGGAAGGGGGGAGAATTACCGTATTCCTCTCACCTCTCTTCCTGGACAACTGCAGAACTTTGACGGGAAGGAAATTCCTGTCGAGGGGACTGCAGATTTGGACATCAAAATTGGGCGACACAAGGTGAAACACCCGGTCATAGTAGTGAATCCAGAGGGCACCCCTTGTTTACTAGTGAATGACCTCCTGAGAAGGTTGTTGTCATGATCTCTGCTTCCAAAAGGTCAGGGTTTTCCCAACTCCCTTGGAAGCAGATCCATAACCCAGGTTCCGAGTGCCAACCAGTCCCAATTGGGACCTTTTGGACCCAGTCCTGGCGCCAGTGGCACCAGGCTCATAAATATGCCCAGTCCCAGCGCTGGAAGCGCCGGGCTCATAATGCTTGGGTGGACTTACCTTCAGCAGACCATGCTGCTTACTTGCCTGCCAG
Source organism: Ambystoma mexicanum (assembly GCF_040938575.1). Lineage (NCBI taxonomy): Eukaryota > Metazoa > Chordata > Amphibia > Caudata > Ambystomatidae > Ambystoma > Ambystoma mexicanum. The sequence goes on from NC_090928.1 coordinate 849,737,632, forward strand.
TTGAGCCTCTGATCCTCTTCTGTTTGGAACTACTTTTCCTGTTGGGTGGGGCTGGAGCCACTCCCTAGATTCAGAACACTGGAACTCTTCTGGAAGGCAGGAACTCTTTTCTTACCAGGAACTCTTTTCTTACTTAGGCGTGGCTGTGGAAGGAGACACCTAAGCACTACAGGAGGCTATTTAAACCACACCCGGTGGATGAATCTTGCTTTGCGTTATTCTGCAACCTCTGCAGCAGAACGCTCATCGTGTCTTCTGCATCCGGTCCTGGGCCTAAGGAAAAAGGCTTACCATCCTGAATCCAGTCTTCAGCAACACCTATAAAGACAAGAAAGAACAGGTTAGCATTCCGGCATCTGAAAGGCAAAGGCTTACCATCCTGAATCCAGTCTTCAGCAACACCTATAAAGACAAGAAAGAACAGGTTAGCATTCCGGCATCTGAAAGGCAAAGGCTTACCTACTCTTCATGCGCTCCGGAGGTCTTCACACTGCATTCCGGCATCTGAAAGACAAAAGTTTACCAACTCTTTGCACGCTCCGGAGGCCTTCGGCGCTGCATCCCGCATCTGAAAGACAAAACAAGGTGCGTTTAAAGACATTGGGGAACTTTAATACTCACGTGCCATTACTCCTTTCCACATCTAATCCAGTGGGTATTCCGGCACCCTGCAGCCGCTCCGAACTCGTACCTGCAAAATAAAAAGACAGTTAGAGCGCATAGTGAAGCAGGCAACAAGCGCTTACTTACGTGCTTCCAGGCGCTTCTATTCATCACACGGGCTCCATCTTCAACTCACTTCAGCCCGTCATCCGCCATCGCCGGAACCCTGCAAAACAAGAGACATCATTACTAAAGACTTTAAAGACATTTGAATGACTCGAAACTTACCGTTCGTGCAGTAAACGACGGACAGCAGTCCTCTGAAGTCAAGAGGCCTGCGCTACCTATCCAGTGAAGAAACTGGTTACAGCACCCTGCCCCGAGGCAGATGGAGAGCTCGGCATTCACTTACCTAAGGTGAGAGCGTTAACCTTTGGGGGTCTACAGGAGAGGAGAAGAGGAAAGAGATAGGGACACCCCAATAACCCCAGTTCATTAACCCCATATTTTCTATCTGCAGACATCTTACTCTACACGTCAGGCATACAGTGCACAGAGGTCCAGCCCAAAGAGCCAACCGGGTGCTACACATCACCTTTGAAGATACGGTAGTCGCCCAGTCAAGACCGGCGCCTCTGCGAGAATCAGGTGAGCGTTACAGAACGCAAAGCCTACCGCAAAACTCTCGCCCAGGCGCTATGGAAACCTCGGATACTGACCCCCTAGCCCGGTTACTTGGGGAACTAAGGGCAGAAGTGCATGCAGCTCGTCAGGAAACGAATGCTCTAAGAAGTGAACTAATTATTTCCAAGGAGAGAACAGACAATCTTGCTAGACAAGTGCTACAGTCACAAGCCGGACAGACCCCGTTACCCGCATCAGGGGCAAATCTTCCTTCAACATCCTCTATGAATCCAGTGCAGATCAACCTACCTGGGAATGTACCTCTGGCTCCGCCCGAACGATTTTCTGGTGACCCAAAGAGGTTTGCAGTATTTATCAATCAGTGCCGGTTGCACTTCTTATGCCGGCCAGCAGCCTTTCCAACTGATCAAGCAAAAGTAGCTTTTGTACTTTCGTACCTTAGTGGCAATGCGGCAGACTGGTCGATCCCTCTAGTTAATCAAGATGATCCGGTTCTCCATGATTTTCAAGCCTTTCAGCTTAGTATGGAAAAACTGTTCGCAAGACATTCACAGGGGCAGGCCTTGGACAATGAGCTTCTTTCGTTGCAACAGGGTAATCAAGACCTTTTGGCTTATATTGCATCTTTCAATAGACTAATAGTGGAAACTCAATGGCCTGAGGACAAAAGGATTACGCTGTTTTATAGAGGTCTACGTGGAGAGCTCAAAGACGTTTTAGCCCAAGTAGTGAATCCCCCACAAGACTGTTCGGATTATATAGACTTGGTCGTTCAAATAGATCACAGGCTGCAGAACAGGAAGGCCGATCGTTCCAAGTTTGATGCTCGAGTATTTTCCAAACCGCCAACTCCTTCCAAAGGAGTAGACTCCGGGGAACCCATGCAAATAGGGGGTCTGAAAGGTCCTCTAACACAAAGGGAGCGGGAAAGGAGGAAACAGTTGCAATTATGCCTATATTGTGGAAACTCAGGGCACTTTCTTCGAGACTGTCCGGTGAAACCTGCCAAGAAGGCAGTAGGAGCTGCAGTTACCAAAGTTACAAACTCTGAGCAGGGAAACGACCTCGCCCGACAAGAATAGAGGTCCTCTTGCCGAGCGTGAAAACCAGTTCCATGACCTCGCATTTCTTGATACCTATGGTCCTCATTAGCCCTGATAATCCGGATCGATTACATGCAATTGAAGCTTACGTCGACAGCGGTGCCATCGGCAATTATGTGGATCATGAAATGGTTTTGAGGATGAATCTAACTCTTTGTCCCAAGGCTGTAAAGGACGTCATTACTACGGTGGATGGTACGGAGATAGACTCCGGGCCAGTAACGCATACCACTCAAGAGGTGACGCTAGTAAGTCAAGATGGACACCATGAGAAGATCGTGTTCGATGTGATCAAGGCCCCTCAGTTTCAGATTATTCTAGGAATACCTTGGTTAGAGAAACACAATCCTCTGATCGATTGGCGAGCAAGAACGGTCCAGTTTCCAGAATGTGTCTCTACTTGTCACCCTCCACCTGGTGTTGCACTGGCCGCAATTTCTTCAGAGACTCCCCAGTTACCTCCCGAATACCTAGAATACCAAGATGTTTTCTGGAAGGATCAGGCTAACTCTCTACCTCCTCATAGGTCTTATGACTGCCAGATAGACCTGATACCTGGATCTACTCCTCCTTGTAGTAGAATGTATGCCCTCACCGAGCCTGAGAACCTTCACCTTCGACAATACCTGGATCAATACCTGGCAAATGGGTTTATTCGTCCTTCCAAGTCCCCTGCTTCTTCAGCTTTGTTCTTCGTTCCAAAAAAGGAAGGAGACCTTAGAACTTGTATCGATTATCGCTCCCTGAACCAGATCACCGTTAAGAATAGATATCCGTTACCTTTGATCCCTGAACTCCTGGACCAAGTCAGAAAAGCATGCATATATACAAAGCTGGATCTTAGAGGAGCTTACCACTTGGTACGAGTAAAAGAGGGCGATGAATGGAAGACGGCCTTCCGCACCAAGTATGGGCTATTTGAATATCAGGTCATGCCCTTCGGACTTTGCAATGCCCCGGCCGCCTTTCAATATTTTATGAACGATGTCCTCAGAGAGCTCATAGATGTATGTGTTGTTGTTTACATTGACGACATCCTCATTTATTCTTCATCGGAATCTGAACATCGGAAACACGTGAAAATGGTCCTCGAAAGATTGCGTCAACACAAACTTTTCGCTAAGTTGGAAAAATGTGTTTTCAACTTGACTGAAGTTGAATTCTTGGGATTCATATTATCACCTGGCGGAGTGCGTATGGATTCAAAGAAGGTCGATGCAGTTCTCAAATGGCCATCACCATCCTCCGTAAAAGGTGTGCAAAGCATGTTAGGCTTCGCTAACTTTTACCGCAGGTTTATCTCCGAATTCTCTCGAATAGTCCAGCCCATCACTGCCTTGTTAAAGAAAAACAAACGTTTTGAATGGTCTACCGAGGCGGAACAAGCTTTCCAGGATTTGAAGACTAAATTTATCTCTGCACCAAACTTAAAACACCCTCGCCCCGAACTCCCCTACATCGTGGAAACTGATGCTTCAAGCCTTGCCATTGGGGCAGTTCTATCACAAAAGGACCCGGTAACCAATCAGTTGCATCCCGTGGCATTTTGGTCCCGCAAATTCTCGCCTCCTGAAATCAATTACACGATTACTGACAAGGAACTTCTGGCTATCAAGTCTGCCTTTAAGGCTTGGCGGCATTATCTGCTGGGGGCCCGACACACCGTTACTGTGATTACGGATCACCGAAACCTGCAATATTTGAAGACCGCAAAAGCCCAATCCTCTAGACAACTCCGTTGGGCATTATTCTTTGCCGAGTTTGACTTCATAATTACCTATCGACCTGGTACAAAGAACGGTAAAGCCGATGCCCTTTCTCGGATGGGAGTGGAAGAACACTTGGTCAACCTTAAACCTGTACCAATCATTCCCGAACAAAGAATTCTGGGTGTAATCGCCACAGAATCCATAGAGGAAGTTAAGGATAAAGCCAGGCAACTTGTAACTCCAGCATACATACAGAATTGGCATCTGCAGGGAAAGGACTTTGCAGTAAAGGACAACTTATTGTATTTCCAAGAACGATTATACCTACCCAGCACAGATTTACAGAAAAAAGTAATCTCTTGTTATCACGACTCTTTAATGGAAGGTCATCCCGGTATATCCAAGACCTCAGAAAAGATCAAGCGCTACTTCTGGTGGCCGTCTTGGAAAAAAGATATCAGAGACTTTATAATGTCCTGTGGAGTATGCGCCCAAAACAAGAGTCAAAAGGAAAGACCAGCAGGCCTCTTACGCCCTATTGACATCCCACCTCGCCCTTGGCATACGCTTTCTATGGACTTCATCACCGATCTACCTCCATGCTCCGGATACAATACGATTCTAGTAATCGTGGACTTATTCTCCAAGATGGCGCATTTCATTCCGCTCAAAGGCTTGCCAACAGCAGCAACTCTGGCCCGAGAATTTCTCGAAAACATCGTCCGACTGCACGGTTTTCCTTCGGTTCTAATTTCGGATCGAGGTAGTCAATTTATTTCTCATTTTTGGCGAAGTTGCTGTCGGTCGGCTCAAATTGATGTGAGACTATCGACCAGTCACCACCCTCAGACCGACGGACAAACTGAGAGGACCAATCAAACTCTGGAACAGTATTTACGCTGCATGCTGCAACAAACTGAAAAAACTTGGAAAGATATCCTTTGGATAGCCGAGTATGCCTACAATAACTCTGTCCATTCGGGAACTGGGAAAACCCCGTTTTTTCTTTTGTACGGCAGTCACCCTCGAACCTCGGAGTTGGATCCCCTCCAAGATCTTGAAACACCAGCAGTAGACTACCTGCATTCTACAATCACCCAAGCCTTTAAGGAATCTGTTTCTCACCTTCAAAGGGCTAAAGAACAATACTAGAAAGGAGCAGATCAACATCGGAAGGAAGCCCCTCACTATCAAGTAGGGGATCAAGTCTGGTTATCCACCAAATATCTATCTCTAAAAGGGCCACGCACATTCAACCCAAGATACCTTGGTCCCTATTCCATCACTACCATAGTAAACCCAGTAGCGGTCAAGTTGGACTTGCCCCCGCACATGAAGATACATCCGGTCTTCCACGTCTCTCTATTAAAACCTGTGCAACCTCAAACCCGACTAACCAAATCTCCAAAACCTATCCTAGTGGATGGAGAACTCGAGTTTGAAGTCAAAAGCATTCTGGACTCCAAGATCTCCAAATCTAAACTATTCTACCTAATTGACTGGAAAGGCTACGGCCCCCAAGAGAGATCCTGGGAACCTGCTGAATATGTCCACGCTCCTCGCCTAATCAAAAGATTTTACCGAACATTTCCTGACAAGCCAAAACCCCCGGAGAAGCCCGGTTTGGGAGGGGCCTTGAGGGGGGGTACTGTCATGATCTCTGCTTCCAAAAGGTCAGGGTTTTCCCAACTCCCTTGGAAGCAGATCCATAACCCAGGTTCCGAGTGCCAACCAGTCCCAATTGGGACCTTTTGGACCCAGTCCTGGCGCCAGTGGCACCAGGCTCATAAATATGCCCAGTCCCAGCGCTGGAAGCGCCGGGCTCATAATGCTTGGGTGGACTTACCTTCAGCAGACCATGCTGCTTACTTGCCTGCCAGTTGAGCCTCTGATCCTCTTCTGTTTGGAACTACTTTTCCTGTTGGGTGGGGCTGGAGCCACTCCCTAGATTCAGAACACTGGAACTCTTCTGGAAGGCAGGAACTCTTTTCTTACCAGGAACTCTTTTCTTACTTAGGCGTGGCTGTGGAAGGAGACACCTAAGCACTACAGGAGGCTATTTAAACCACACCCGGTGGATGAATCTTGCTTTGCGTTATTCTGCAACCTCTGCAGCAGAACGCTCATCGTGTCTTCTGCATCCGGTCCTGGGCCTAAGGAAAAAGGCTTACCATCCTGAATCCAGTCTTCAGCAACACCTATAAAGACAAGAAAGAACAGGTTAGCATTCCGGCATCTGAAAGGCAAAGGCTTACCATCCTGAATCCAGTCTTCAGCAACACCTATAAAGACAAGAAAGAACAGGTTAGCATTCCGGCATCTGAAAGGCAAAGGCTTACCTACTCTTCATGCGCTCCGGAGGTCTTCACACTGCATTCCGGCATCTGAAAGACAAAAGTTTACCAACTCTTTGCACGCTCCGGAGGCCTTCGGCGCTGCATCCCGCATCTGAAAGACAAAACAAGGTGCGTTTAAAGACATTGGGGAACTTTAATACTCACGTGCCATTACTCCTTTCCACATCTAATCCAGTGGGTATTCCGGCACCCTGCAGCCGCTCCGAACTCGTACCTGCAAAATAAAAAGACAGTTAGAGCGCATAGTGAAGCAGGCAACAAGCGCTTACTTACGTGCTTCCAGGCGCTTCTATTCATCACACGGGCTCCATCTTCAACTCACTTCAGCCCGTCATCCGCCATCGCCGGAACCCTGCAAAACAAGAGACATCATTACTAAAGACTTTAAAGACATTTGAATGACTCGAAACTTACCGTTCGTGCAGTAAACGACGGACAGCAGTCCTCTGAAGTCAAGAGGCCTGCGCTACCTATCCAGTGAAGAAACTGGTTACAGCACCCTGCCCCGAGGCAGATGGAGAGCTCGGCATTCACTTACCTAAGGTGAGAGCGTTAACCTTTGGGGGTCTACAGGAGAGGAGAAGAGGAAAGAGATAGGGACACCCCAATAACCCCAGTTCATTAACCCCATATTTTCTATCTGCAGACATCTTACTCTACACGTCAGGCATACAGTGCACAGAGGTCCAGCCCAAAGAGCCAACCGGGTGCTACACATCACCTTTGAAGATACGGTAGTCGCCCAGTCAAGACCGGCGCCTCTGCGAGAATCAGGTGAGCGTTACAGAACGCAAAGCCTACCGCAAAACTCTCACCCAGGCGCTATGGAAACCTCGGATACTGACCCCCTAGCCCGGTTACTTGGGGAACTAAGGGCAGAAGTGCATGCAGCTCGTCAGGAAACGAATGCTCTAAGAAGTGAACTAATTATTTCCAAGGAGAGAACAGACAATCTTGCTAGACAAGTGCTACAGTCACAAGCCGGACAGACCCCGTTACCCGCATCAGGGGCAAATCTTCCTTCAACATCCTCTATGAATCCAGTGCAGATCAACCTACCTGGGAATGTACCTCTGGCTCCGCCCGAACGATTTTCTGGTGACCCAAAGAGGTTTGCAGTATTTATCAATCAGTGCCGGTTGCACTTCTTATGCCGGCCAGCAGCCTTTCCAACTGATCAAGCAAAAGTAGCTTTTGTACTTTCGTACCTTAGTGGCAATGCGGCAGACTGGTCGATCCCTCTAGTTAATCAAGATGATCCGGTTCTCCATGATTTTCAAGCCTTTCAGCTTAGTATGGAAAAACTGTTCGCAAGACATTCACAGGGGCAGGCCTTGGACAATGAGCTTCTTTCGTTGCGACAGGGTAATCAAGACCTTTTGGCTTATATTGCATCTTTCAATAGACTAATAGTGGAAACTCAATGGCCTGAGGACAAAAGGATTACGCTGTTTTATAGAGGTCTACGTGGAGAGCTCAAAGACGTTTTAGCCCAAGTAGTGAATCCCCCACAAGACTGTTCGGATTATATAGACTTGGTCGTTCAAATAGATCACAGGCTGCAGAACAGGAAGGCCGATCGTTCCAAGTTTGATGCTCGAGTATTTTCCAAACCGCCAACTCCTTCCAAAGGAGTAGACTCCGGGGAACCCATGCAAATAGGGGGTCTGAAAGGTCCTCTAACACAAAGGGAGCGGGAAAGGAGGAAACAGTTGCAATTATGCCTATATTGTGGAAACTCAGGGCACTTTCTTCGAGACTGTCCGGTGAAACCTGCCAAGAAGGCAGTAGGAGCTGCAGTTACCAAAGTTACAAACTCTGAGCAGGGAAACGACCTCGCCCGACAAGAATAGAGGTCCTCTTGCCGAGCGTGAAAACCAGTTCCATGACCTCGCATTTCGTGATACCTATGGTCCTCATTAGCCCTGATAATCCGGATCGATTACATGCAATTGAAGCTTACGTCGACAGCGGTGCCATCGGCAATTATGTGGATCATGAAATGGTTTTGAGGATGAATCTAACTCTTTGTCCCAAGGCTGTAAAGGACGTCATTACTACGGTGGATGGTACGGAGATAGCCTCCGGGCCAGTAACGCATACCACTCAAGAGGTGACGCTAGTAAGTCAAGATGGACACCATGAGAAGATCGTGTTCGATGTGATCAAGGCCCCTCAGTTTCAGATTATTCTAGGAATACCTTGGTTAGAGAAACACAATCCTCTGATCGATTGGCGAGCAAGAACGGTCCAGTTTCCAGAATGTGTCTCTACTTGTCACCCTCCACCTGGTGTTGCACTGGCCGCAATTTCTTCAGAGACTCCCCAGTTACCTCCCGAATACCTAGAATACCAAGATGTTTTCCGGAAGGATCAGGCTAACTCTCTACCTCCTCATAGGTCTTATGACTGCCAGATAGACCTGATACCTGGATCTACTCCTCCTTGTAGTAGAATTTATGCCCTCACCGAGCCTGAGAACCTTCACCTTCGACAATACCTGGATCAATACCTGGCAAATGGGTTTATTCGTCCTTCCAAGTCCCCTGCTTCTTCAGCTTTGTTCTTCGTTCCAAAAAAGGAAGGAGACCTTAGAACTTGTATCGATTATCGCTCCCTGAACCAGATCACCGTTAAGAATAGATATCCGTTACCTTTGATCCCTGAACTCCTGGACCAAGTCAGAAAAGCATGCATATATACAAAGCTGGATCTTAGAGGAGCTTACCACTTGGTACGAGTAAAAGAGGGCGATGAATGGAAGACGGCCTTCCGCACCAAGTATGGGCTATTTGAATATCAGGTCATGCCCTTCGGACTTTGCAATGCCCCGGCCGCCTTTCAATATTTTATGAACGATGTCCTCAGAGAGCTCATAGATGTATGTGTTGTTGTTTACATTGACGACATCCTCATTTATTCTTCATCGGAATCTGAACATCGGAAACACGTGAAAATGGTCCTCGAAAGATTGCGTCAACACAAACTTTTCGCTAAGTTGGAAAAATGTGTTTTCAACTTGACTGAAGTTGAATTCTTGGGATTCATATTATCACCTGGCGGAGTGCGTATGGATTCAAAGAAGGTCGATGCAGTTCTCAAATGGCCATCACCATCCTCCGTAAAAGGTGTGCAAAGCATGTTAGGCTTCGCTAACTTTTACCGCAGGTTTATCTCCGAATTCTCTCGAATAGTCCAGCCCATCACTGCCTTGTTAAAGAAAAACAAACGTTTTGAATGGTCTACCGAGGCGGAACAAGCTTTCCAGGATTTGAAGACTAAATTTATCTCTGCACCAAACTTAAAACACCCTCGCCCCGAACTCCCCTACATCGTGGAAACTGATGCTTCAAGCCTTGCCATTGGGGCAGTTCTATCACAAAAGGACCCGGTAACCAATCAGTTGCATCCCGTGGCATTTTGGTCCCGCAAATTCTCGCCTCCTGAAATCAATTACACGATTACTGACAAGGAACTTCTGGCTATCAAGTCTGCCTTTAAGGCTTGGCGGCATTATCTGCTGGGGGCCCGACACACCGTTACTGTGATTACGGATCACCGAAACCTGCAATATTTGAAGACCGCAAAAGCCCAATCCTCTAGACAACTCCGTTGGGCATTATTCTTTGCCGAGTTTGACTTCATAATTACCTATCGACCTGGTACAAAGAACGGTAAAGCCGATGCCCTTTCTCGGATGGGAGTGGAAGAACACTTGGTCAACCTTAAACCTGTACCAATCATTCCCGAACAAAGAATTCTGGGTGTAATCGCCACAGAATCCATAGAGGAAGTTAAGGATAAAGCCAGGCAACTTGTAACTCCAGCATACATACAGAATTGGCATCTGCAGGGAAAGGACTTTGCAGTAAAGGACAACTTATTGTATTTCCAAGAACGATTATACCTACCCAGCACAGATTTACAGAAAAAAGTAATCTCTTGTTATCACGACTCTTTAATGGAAGGTCATCCCGGTATATCCAAGACCTCAGAAAAGATCAAGCGCTACTTCTGGTGGCCGTCTTGGAAAAAAGATATCAGAGACTTTATAATGTCCTGTGGAGTATGCGCCCAAAACAAGAGTCAAAAGGAAAGACCAGCAGGCCTCTTACGCCCTATTGACATCCCACCTCGCCCTTGGCATACGCTTTCTATGGACTTCATCACCGATCTACCTCCATGCTCCGGATACAATACGATTCTAGTAATCGTGGACTTATTCTCCAAGATGGCGCATTTCATTCCGCTCAAAGGCTTGCCAACAGCAGCAACTCTGGCCCGAGAATTTCTCGAAAACATCGTCCGACTGCACGGTTTTCCTTCGGTTCTAATTTCGGATCGAGGTAGTCAATTTATTTCTCATTTTTGGCGAAGTTGCTGTCGGTCGGCTCAAATTGATGTGAGACTATCGACCAGTCACCACCCTCAGACCGACGGACAAACCGAGAGGACCAATCAAACTCTGGAACAGTATTTACGCTGCATGCTGCAACAAACTGAAAAAACTTGGAAAGATATCCTTTGGATAGCCGAGTATGCCTACAATAACTCTGTCCATTCGGGAACTGGGAAAACCCCGTTTTTTCTTTTGTACGGCAGTCACCCTCGAACCTCGGAGTTGGATCCCCTCCAAGATCTTGAAACACCAGCAGTAGACTACCTGCATTCTACAATCACCCAAGCCTTTAAGGAATCTGTTTCTCACCTTCAAAGGGCTAAAGAACAATACTAGAAAGGAGCAGATCAACATCGGAAGGAAGCCCCTCACTATCAAGTAGGGGATCAAGTCTGGTTATCCACCAAATATCTATCTCTAAAAGGGCAACGCACATTCAACCCAAGATACCTTGGTCCCTATTCCATCACTACCATAGTAAACCCAGTAGCGGTCAAGTTGGACTTGCCCCCGCACATGAAGATACATCCGGTCTTCCACGTCTCTCTATTAAAACCTGTGCAACCTCAAACCCGACTAACCAAATCTCCAAAACCTATCCTAGTGGATGGAGAACTCGAGTTTGAAGTCAAAAGCATTCTGGACTCCAAGATCTCCAAATCTAAACTATTCTACCTAATTGACTGGAAAGGCTACGGCCCCCAAGAGAGATCCTGGGAACCTGCTGAATATGTCCACGCTCCTCGTCTAATCAAAAGATTTTACCGAACATTTCCTGACAAGCCAAAACCCCCGGAGAAGCCCGGTTTGGGAGGGGCCTTGAGGGGGGGTACTGTCATGATCTCTGCTTCCAAAAGGTCAGGGTTTTCCCAACTCCCTTGGAAGCAGATCCATAACCCAGGTTCCGAGTGCCAACCAGTCCCAATTGGGACCTTTTGGACCCAGTCCTGGCGCCAGTGGCACCAGGCTCATAAATATGCCCAGTCCCAGCGCTGGAAGCGCCGGGCTCATAATGCTTGGGTGGACTTACCTTCAGCAGACCATGCTGCTTACTTGCCTGCCAGTTGAGCCTCTGATCCTCTTCTGTTTGGAACTACTTTTCCTGTTGGGTGGGGCTGGAGCCACTCCCTAGATTCAGAACACTGGAACTCTTCTGGAAGGCAGGAACTCTTTTCTTACCAGGAACTCTTTTCTTACTTAGGCGTGGCTGTGGAAGGAGACACCTAAGCACTACAGGAGGCTATTTAAACCACACCCGGTGGATGAATCTTGCTTTGCGTTATTCTGCAACCTCTGCAGCAGAACGCTCATCGTGTCTTCTGCATCCGGTCCTGGGCCTAAGGAAAAAGGCTTACCATCCTGAATCCAGTCTTCAGCAACACCTATAAAGACAAGAAAGAACAGGTTAGCATTCCGGCATCTGAAAGGCAAAGGCTTACCATCCTGAATCCAGTCTTCAGCAACACCTATAAAGACAAGAAAGAACAGGTTAGCATTCCGGCATCTGAAAGGCAAAGGCTTACCTACTCTTCATGCGCTCCGGAGGTCTTCACACTGCATTCCGGCATCTGAAAGACAAAAGTTTACCAACTCTTTGCACGCTCCGGAGGCCTTCGGCGCTGCATCCCGCATCTGAAAGACAAAACAAGGTGCGTTTAAAGACATTGGGGAACTTTAATACTCACGTGCCATTACTCCTTTCCACATCTAATCCAGTGGGTATTCCGGCACCCTGCAGCCGCTCCGAACTCGTACCTGCAAAATAAAAAGACAGTTAGAGCGCATAGTGAAGCAGGCAACAAGCGCTTACTTACGTGCTTCCAGGCGCTTCTATTCATCACACGGGCTCCATCTTCAACTCACTTCAGCCCGTCATCCGCCATCGCCGGAACCCTGCAAAACAAGAGACATCATTACTAAAGACTTTAAAGACATTTGAATGACTCGAAACTTACCGTTCGTGCAGTAAACGACGGACAGCAGTCCTCTGAAGTCAAGAGGCCTGCGCTACCTATCCAGTGAAGAAACTGGTTACAGCACCCTGCCCCGAGGCAGATGGAGAGCTCGGCATTCACTTACCTAAGGTGAGAGCGTTAACCTTTGGGGGTCTACAGGAGAGGAGAAGAGGAAAGAGATAGGGACACCCCAATAACCCCAGTTCATTAACCCCATATTTTCTATCTGCAGACATCTTACTCTACACGTCAGGCATACAGTGCACAGAGGTCCAGCCCAAAGAGCCAACCGGGTGCTACACATCACCTTTGAAGATACGGTAGTCGCCCAGTCAAGACCGGCGCCTCTGCGAGAATCAGGTGAGCGTTACAGAACGCAAAGCCTACCGCAAAACTCTCGCCCAGGCGCTATGGAAACCTCGGATACTGACCCCCTAGCCCGGTTACTTGGGGAACTAAGGGCAGAAGTGCATGCAGCTCGTCAGGAAACGAATGCTCTAAGAAGTGAACTAATTATTTCCAAGGAGAGAACAGACAATCTTGCTAGACAAGTGCTACAGTCACAAGCCGGACAGACCCCGTTACCCGCATCAGGGGCAAATCTTCCTTCAACATCCTCTATGAATCCAGTGCAGATCAACCTACCTGGGAATGTACCTCTGGCTCCGCCCGAACGATTTTCTGGTGACCCAAAGAGGTTTGCAGTATTTATCAATCAGTGCCGGTTGCACTTCTTATGCCGGCCAGCAGCCTTTCCAACTGATCAAGCAAAAGTAGCTTTTGTACTTTCGTACATTAGTGGCAATGCGGCAGACTGGTCGATCCCTCTAGTTAATCAAGATGATCCGGTTCTCCATGATTTTCAAGCCTTTCAGCTTAGTATGGAAAAACTGTTCACAAGACATTCACAGGGGCAGGCCTTGGACAATGAGCTTCTTTCGTTGCGACAGGGTAATCAAGACCTTTTGGCTTATATTGCATCTTTCAATAGACTAATAGTGGAAACTCAATGGCCTGAGGACAAAAGGATTACGCTGTTTTATAGAGGTCTACGTGGAGAGCTCAAAGACGTTTTAGCCCAAGTAGTGAATCCCCCACAAGACTGTTCGGATTATATAGACTTGGTCGTTCAAATAGATCACAGGCTGCAGAACAGGAAGGCTGATCGTTCCAAGTTTGATGCTCGAGTATTTTCCAAACCGCCAACTCCTTCCAAAGGAGTAGACTCCGGGGAACCCATGCAAATAGGGGGTCTGAAAGGTCCTCTAACACAAAGGGAGCGGGAAAGGAGGAAACAGTTGCAATTATGCCTATATTGTGGAAACTCAGGGCACTTTCTTCGAGACTGTCCGGTGAAACCTGCCAAGAAGGCAGTAGGAGCTGCAGTTACCAAAGTTACAAACTCTGAGCAGGGAAACGACCTCGCCCGACAAGAATAGAGGTCCTCTTGCCGAGCGTGAAAACCAGTTCCGTGACCTCGCATTTCGTGATACCTATGGTCCTCATTAGCCCTGATAATCCGGATCGATTACATGCAATTGAAGCTTACGTCGACAGCGGTGCCATCGGCAATTATGTGGATCATGAAATGGTTTTGAGGATGAATCTAACTCTTTGTCCCAAGGCTGTAAAGGACGTCATTACTACGGTGGATGGTACGGAGATAGCCTCCGGGCCAGTAACGCATACCACTCAAGAGGTGACGCTAGTAAGTCAAGATGGACACCATGAGAAGATCGTGTTCGATGTGATCAAGGCCCCTCAGTTTCAGATTATTCTAGGAATACCTTGGTTAGAGAAACACAATCCTCTGATCGATTGGCGAGCAAGAACGGTCCAGTTTCCAGAATGTGTCTCTACTTGTCACCCTCCACCTGGTGTTGCACTGGCCGCAATTTCTTCAGAGACTCCCCAGTTACCTCCCGAATACCTAGAATACCAAGATGTTTTCCGGAAGGATCAGGCTAACTCTCTACCTCCTCATAGGTCTTATGACTGCCAGATAGACCTGATACCTGGATCTACTCCTCCTTGTAGTAGAATTTATGCCCTCACCGAGCCTGAGAACCTTCACCTTCGACAATACCTGGATCAATACCTGGCAAATGGGTTTATTCGTCCTTCCAAGTCCCCTGCTTCTTCAGCTTTGTTCTTCGTTCCAAAAAAGGAAGGAGACCTTAGAACTTGTATCGATTATCGCTCCCTGAACCAGATCACCGTTAAGAATAGATATCCGTTACCTTTGATCCCTGAACTCCTGGACCAAGTCAGAAAAGCATGCATATATACAAAGCTGGATCTTAGAGGAGCTTACCACTTGGTACGAGTAAAAGAGGGCGATGAATGGAAGACGGCCTTCCGCACCAAGTATGGGCTATTTGAATATCAGGTCATGCCCTTCGGACTTTGCAATGCCCCGGCCGCCTTTCAATATTTTATGAACGATGTCCTCAGAGAGCTCATAGATGTATGTGTTGTTGTTTACATTGACGACATCCTCATTTATTCTTCATCGGAATCTGAACATCGGAAACACGTGAAAATGGTCCTCGAAAGATTGCGTCAACACAAACTTTTCGCTAAGTTGGAAAAATGTGTTTTCAACTTGACTGAAGTTGAATTCTTGGGATTCATATTATCACCTGGCGGAGTGCGTATGGATTCAAAGAAGGTCGATGCAGTTCTCAAATGGCCATCACCATCCTCCGTAAAAGGTGTGCAAAGCATGTTAGGCTTCGCTAACTTTTACCGCAGGTTTATCTCCGAATTCTCTCGAATAGTCCAGCCCATCACTGCCTTGTTAAAGAAAAACAAACGTTTTGAATGGTCTACCGAGGCGGAACAAGCTTTCCAGGATTTGAAGACTAAATTTATCTCTGCACCAAACTTAAAACACCCTCGCCCCGAACTCCCCTACATCGTGGAAACTGATGCTTCAAGCCTTGCCATTGGGGCAGTTCTATCACAAAAGGACCCGGTAACCAATCAGTTGCATCCCGTGGCATTTTGGTCCCGCAAATTCTCGCCTCCTGAAATCAATTACACGATTACTGACAAGGAACTTCTGGCTATCAAGTCTGCCTTTAAGGCTTGGCGGCATTATCTGCTGGGGGCCAGACACACCGTTACTGTGATTACGGATCACCGAAACCTGCAATATTTGAAGACCGCAAAAGCCCAATCCTCTAGACAACTCCGTTGGGCATTATTCTTTGCCGAGTTTGACTTCATAATTACCTATCGACCTGGTACAAAGAACGGTAAAGCCGATGCCCTTTCTCGGATGGGAGTGGAAGAACACTTGGTCAACCTTAAACCTGTACCAATCATTCCCGAACAAAGAATTCTGGGTGTAATCGCCACAGAATCCATAGAGGAAGTTAAGGATAAAGCCAGGCAACTTGTAACTCCAGCATACATACAGAATTGGCATCTGCAGGGAAAGGACTTTGCAGTAAAGGACAACTTATTGTATTTCCAAGAACGATTATACCTACCCAGCACAGATTTACAGAAAAAAGTAATCTCTTGTTATCACGACTCTTTAATGGAAGGTCATCCCGGTATATCCAAGACCTCAGAAAAGATCAAGCGCTACTTCTGGTGGCCGTCTTGGAAAAAAGATATCAGAGACTTTATAATGTCCTGTGGAGTATGCGCCCAAAACAAGAGTCAAAAGGAAAGACCAGCAGGCCTCTTACGCCCTATTGACATCCCACCTCGCCCTTGGCATACGCTTTCTATGGACTTCATCACCGATCTACCTCCATGCTCCGGATACAATACGATTCTAGTAATCGTGGACTTATTCTCCAAGATGGCGCATTTCATTCCGCTCAAAGGCTTGCCAACAGCAGCAACTCTGGCCCGAGAATTTCTCGAAAACATCGTCCGACTGCACGGTTTTCCTTCGGTTCTAATTTCGGATCGAGGTAGTCAATTTATTTCTCATTTTTGGCGAAGTTGCTGTCGGTCGGCTCAAATTGATGTGAGACTATCGACCAGTCACCACCCTCAGACCGACGGACAAACCGAGAGGACCAATCAAACTCTGGAACAGTATTTACGCTGCATGCTGCAACAAACTGAAAAAACTTGGAAAGATATCCTTTGGATAGCCGAGTATGCCTACAATAACTCTGTCCATTCGGGAACTGGGAAAACCCCGTTTTTTCTTTTGTACGGCAGTCACCCTCGAACCTCGGAGTTGGATCCCCTCCAAGATCTTGAAACACCAGCAGTAGACTACCTGCATTCTACAATCACCCAAGCCTTTAAGGAATCTGTTTCTCACCTTCAAAGGGCTAAAGAACAATACTAGAAAGGAGCAGATCAACATCGGAAGGAAGCCCCTCACTATCAAGTAGGGGATCAAGTCTGGTTATCCACCAAATATCTATCTCTAAAAGGGCCACGCACATTCAACCCAAGATACCTTGGTCCCTATTCCATCACTACCATAGTAAACCCAGTAGCGGTCAAGTTGGACTTGCCCCCGCACATGAAGATACATCCGGTCTTCCACGTCTCTCTATTAAAACCTGTGCAACCTCAAACCCGACTAACCAAATCTCCAAAACCTATCCTAGTGGATGGAGAACTCGAGTTTGAAGTCAAAAGCATTCTGGACTCCAAGATCTCCAAATCTAAACTATTCTACCTAATTGACTGGAAAGGCTACGGCCCCCAAGAGAGATCCTGGGAACCTGCTGAATATGTCCACGCTCCTCGCCTAATCAAAAGATTTTACCGAACATTTCCTGACAAGCCAAAACCCCCGGAGAAGCCCGGTTTGGGAGGGGCCTTGAGGGGGGGTACTGTCATGATCTCTGCTTCCAAAAGGTCAGGGTTTTCCCAACTCCCTTGGAAGCAGATCCATGACCCAGGTTCCGAGTGCCAACCAGTCCCAATTGGGACCTTTTGGACCCAGTCCTGGCGCCAGTGGCACCAGGCTCATAAATATGCCCAGTCCCAGCGCTGGAAGCGCCGGGCTCATAATGCTTGGGTGGACTTACCTTCAGCAGACCATGCTGCTTACTTGCCTGCCAGTTGAGCCTCTGATCCTCTTCTGTTTGGAACTACTTTTCCTGTTGGGTGGGGCTGGAGCCACTCCCTAGATTCAGAACACTGGAACTCTTCTGGAAGGCAGGAACTCTTTTCTTACCAGGAACTCTTTTCTTACTTAGGCGTGGCTGTGGAAGGAGACACCTAAGCACTACAGGAGGCTATTTAAACCACACCCGGTGGATGAATCTTGCTTTGCGTTATTCTGCAACCTCTGCAGCAGAACGCTCATCGTGTCTTCTGCATCCGGTCCTGGGCCTAAGGAAAAAGGCTTACCATCCTGAATCCAGTCTTCAGCAACACCTATAAAGACAAGAAAGAACAGGTTAGCATTCCGGCATCTGAAAGGCAAAGGCTTACCATCCTGAATCCAGTCTTCAGCAACACCTATAAAGACAAGAAAGAACAGGTTAGCATTCCGGCATCTGAAAGGCAAAGGCTTACCTACTCTTCATGCGCTCCGGAGGTCTTCACACTGCATTCCGGCATCTGAAAGACAAAAGTTTACCAACTCTTTGCACGCTCCGGAGGCCTTCGGCGCTGCATCCCGCATCTGAAAGACAAAACAAGGTGCGTTTAAAGACATTGGGGAACTTTAATACTCACGTGCCATTACTCCTTTCCACATCTAATCCAGTGGGTATTCCGGCACCCTGCAGCCGCTCCGAACTCGTACCTGCAAAATAAAAAGACAGTTAGAGCGCATAGTGAAGCAGGCAACAAGCGCTTACTTACGTGCTTCCAGGCGCTTCTATTCATCACACGGGCTCCATCTTCAACTCACTTCAGCCCGTCATCCGCCATCGCCGGAACCCTGCAAAACAAGAGACATCATTACTAAAGACTTTAAAGACATTTGAATGACTCGAAACTTACCGTTCGTGCAGTAAACGACGGACAGCAGTCCTCTGAAGTCAAGAGGCCTGCGCTACCTATCCAGTGAAGAAACTGGTTACAGCACCCTGCCCCGAGGCAGATGGAGAGCTCGGCATTCACTTACCTAAGGTGAGAGCGTTAACCTTTGGGGGTCTACAGGAGAGGAGAAGAGGAAAGAGATAGGGACACCCCAATAACCCCAGTTCATTAACCCCATATTTTCTATCTGCAGACATCTTACTCTACACGTCAGGCATACAGTGCACAGAGGTCCAGCCCAAAGAGCCAACCGGGTGCTACACATCACCTTTGAAGATACGGTAGTCGCCCAGTCAAGACCGGCGCCTCTGCGAGAATCAGGTGAGCGTTACAGAACGCAAAGCCTACCGCAAAACTCTCGCCCAGGCGCTATGGAAACCTCGGATACTGACCCCCTATCCCGGTTACTTGGGGAACTAAGGGCAGAAGTGCATGCAGCTCGTCAGGAAACGAATGTTCTAAGAAGTGAACTAATTATTTCCAAGGAGAGAACAGACAATCTTGCTAGACAAGTGCTACAGTCACAAGCCGGACAGACCCCGTTACCCGCATCAGGGGCAAATCTTCCTTCAACATCCTCTATGAATCCAGTGCAGATCAACCTACCTGGGAATGTACCTCTGGCTCCGCCCGAACGATTTTCTGGTGACCCAAAGAGGTTTGCAGTATTTATCAATCAGTGCCGGTTGCACTTCTTATGCCGGCTAGCAGCCTTTCCAACTGATCAAGCAAAAGTAGCTTTTGTACTTTCGTACCTTAGTGGCAATGCGGCAGACTGGTCGATCCCTCTAGTTAATCAAGATGATCCGGTTCTCCATGATTTTCAAGCCTTTCAGCTTAGTATGGAAAAACTGTTCGCAAGACATTCACAGGGGCAGGCCTTGGACAATGAGCTTCTTTCGTTGCGACAGGGTAATCAAGACCTTTTGGCTTATATTGCATCTTTCAATAGACTAATAGTGGAAACTCAATGGCCTGAGGACAAAAGGATTACGCTGTTTTATAGAGGTCTACGTGGAGAGCTCAAAGACGTTTTAGCCCAAGTAGTGAATCCCCCACAAGACTGTTCGGATTATATAGACTTGGTCGTTCAAATAGATCACAGGCTGCAGAACAGGAAGGCCGATCGTTCCAAGTTTGATGCTCGAGTATTTTCCAAACCGCCAACTCCTTCCAAAGGAGTAGACTCCGGGGAACCCATGCAAATAGGGGGTCTGAAAGGTCCTCTAACACAAAGGGAGCGGGAAAGGAGGAAACAGTTGCAATTATGCCTATATTGTGGAAACTCAGGGCACTTTCTTCGAGACTGTCCGGTGAAACCTGCCAAGAAGGCAGTAGGAGCTGCAGTTACCAAAGTTACAAACTCTGAGCAGGGAAACGACCTCGCCCGACAAGAATAGAGGTCCTCTTGCCGAGCGTGAAAACCAGTTCCGTGACCTCGCATTTCGTGATACCTATGGTCCTCATTAGCCCTGATAATCCGGATCGATTACATGCAATTGAAGCTTACGTCGACAGCGGTGCCATCGGCAATTATGTGGATCATGAAATGGTTTTGAGGATGAATCTAACTCTTTGTCCCAAGGCTGTAAAGGACGTCATTACTACGGTGGATGGTACGGAGATAGCCTCTGGGCCAGTAACGCATACCACTCAAGAGGTGACGCTAGTAAGTCAAGATGGACACCATGAGAAGATCGTGTTCGATGTGATCAAGGCCCCTCAGTTTCAGATTATTCTAGGAATACCTTGGTTAGAGAAACACAATCCTCTGATCGATTGGCGAGCAAGAACGGTCCAGTTTCCAGAATGTGTCTCTACTTGTCACCCTCCACCTGGTGTTGCACTGGCCGCAATTTCTTCAGAGACTCCCCAGTTACCTCCCGAATACCTAGAATACCAAGATGTTTTCCGGAAGGATCAGGCTAACTCTCTACCTCCTCATAGGTCTTATGACTGCCAGATAGACCTGATACCTGGATCTACTCCTCCTTGTAGTAGAATTTATGCCCTCACCGAGCCTGAGAACCTTCACCTTCGACAATACCTGGATCAATACCTGGCAAATGGGTTTATTCGTCCTTCCAAGTCCCCTGCTTCTTCAGCTTTGTTCTTCGTTCCAAAAAAGGAAGGAGACCTTAGAACTTGTATCGATTATCGCTCCCTGAACCAGATCACCGTTAAGAATAGATATCCGTTACCTTTGATCCCTGAACTCCTGGACCAAGTCAGAAAAGCATGCATATATACAAAGCTGGATCTTAGAGGAGCTTACCACTTGGTACGAGTAAAAGAGGGCGATGAATGGAAGACGGCCTTCCGCACCAAGTATGGGCTATTTGAATATCAGGTCATGCCCTTCGGACTTTGCAATGCCCCGGCCGCCTTTCAATATTTTATGAACGATGTCCTCAGAGAGCTCATAGATGTATGTGTTGTTGTTTACATTTACGACATCCTCATTTATTCTTCATCGGAATCTGAACATCGGAAACACGTGAAAATGGTCCTCGAAAGATTGCGTCAACACAAACTTTTCGCTAAGTTGGAAAAATTTGTTTTCAACTTGACTGAAGTTGAATTCTTGGGATTCATATTATCACCTGGCGGAGTGCGTATGGATTCAAAGAAGGTCGATGCAGTTCTCAAATGGCCATCACCATCCTCCGTAAAAGGTGTGCAAAGCATGTTAGGCTTCGCTAACTTTTACCGCAGGTTTATCTCCGAATTCTCTCGAATAGTCCAGCCCATCACTGCCTTGTTAAAGAAAAACAAACGTTTTGAATGGTCTACCGAGGCGGAACAAGCTTTCCAGGATTTGAAGACTAAATTTATCTCTGCACCAAACTTAAAACACCCTCGCCCCGAACTCCCCTACATCGTGGAAACTGATGCTTCAAGCCTTGCCATTGGGGCAGTTCTATCACAAAAGGACCCGGTAACCAATCAGTTGCATCCCGTGGCATTTTGGTCCCGCAAATTCTCGCCTCCTGAAATCAATTACACGATTACTGACAAGGAACTTCTGGCTATCAAGTCTGCCTTTAAGGCTTGGCGGCATTATCTGCTGGGGGCCCGACACACCGTTACTGTGATTACGGATCACCGAAACCTGCAATATTTGAAGACCGCAAAAGCCCAATCCTCTAGACAACTCAGTTGGGCATTATTCTTTGCCGAGTTTGACTTCATAATTACCTATCGACCTGGTACAAAGAACGGTAAAGCCGATGCCCTTTCTCGGATGGGAGTGGAAGAACACTTGGTCAACCTTAAACCTGTACCAATCATTCCCGAACAAAGAATTCTGGGTGTAATCGCCACAGAATCCATAGAGGAAGTTAAGGATAAAGCCAGGCAACTTGTAACTCCAGCATACATACAGAATTGGCATCTGCAGGGAAAGGACTTTGCAGTAAAGGACAACTTATTGTATTTCCAAGAACGATTATACCTACCCAGCACAGATTTACAGAAAAAAGTAATCTCTTGTTATCACGACTCTTTAATGGAAGGTCATCCCGGTATATCCAAGACCTCAGAAAAGATCAAGCGCTACTTCTGGTGGCCGTCTTGGAAAAAAGATATCAGAGACTTTATAATGTCCTGTGGAGTATGCGCCCAAAACAAGAGTCAAAAGGAAAGACCAGCAGGCCTCTTACGCCCTATTGACATCCCACCTCGCCCTTGGCATACGCTTTCTATGGACTTCATCACCGATCTACCTCCATGCTCCGGATACAATACGATTCTAGTAATCGTGGACTTATTCTCCAAGATGGCGCATTTCATTCCGCTCAAAGCCTTGCCAACAGCAGCAACTCTGGCCCGAGAATTTCTCGAAAACATCGTCCGACTGCACGGTTTTCCTTCGGTTCTAATTTCGGATCGAGGTAGTCAATTTATTTCTCATTTTTGGCGAAGTTGCTGTCGGTCGGCTCAAATTGATGTGAGACTATCGACCAGTCACCACCCTCAGACCGACGGACAAACCGAGAGGACCAATCAAACTCTGGAACAGTATTTAAGCTGCATGCTGCAACAAACTGAAAAAACTTGGAAAGATATCCTTTGGATAGCCGAGTATGCCTACAATAACTCTGTCCATTCGGGAACTGGGAAAACCCCGTTTTTTCTTTTGTACGGCAGTCACCCTCGAACCTCGGAGTTGGATCCCCTCCAAGATCTTGAAACACCAGCAGTAGACTACCTGCATTCTACAATCACCCAAGCCTTTAAGGAATCTGTTTCTCACCTTCAAAGGGCTAAAGAACAATACTAGAAAGGAGCAGATCAACATCGGAAGGAAGCCCCTCACTATCAAGTAGGGGATCAAGTCTGGTTATCCACCAAATATCTATCTCTAAAAGGGCCACGCACATTCAACCCAAGATACCTTGGTCCCTATTCCATCACTACCATAGTAAACCCAGTAGCGGTCAAGTTGGACTTGCCCCCGCACATGAAGATACATCCGGTCTTCCACGTCTCTCTATTAAAACCTGTGCAACCTCAAACCCGACTAACCAAATCTCCAAAACCTATCCTAGTGGATGGAGAACTCGAGTTTGAAGTCAAAAGCATTCTGGACTCAAAGATCTCCAAATCTAAACTATTCTACCTAATTGACTGGAAAGGCTACGGCCCCCAAGAGAGATCCTGGGAACCTGCTGAATATGTCCACGCTCCTCGCCTAATCAAAAGATTTTACCGAACATTTCCTGACAAGCCAAAACCCCCGGAGAAGCCCGGTTTGGGAGGGGCCTTGAGGGGGGGTACTGTCATGATCTCTGCTTCCAAAAGGTCAGGGTTTTCCCAACTCCCTTGGAAGCAGATCCATAACCCAGGTTCCGAGTGCCAACCAGTCCCAATTGGGACCTTTTGGACCCAGTCCTGGCGCCAGTGGCACCAGGCTCATAAATATGCCCAGTCCCAGCGCTGGAAGCGCCGGGCTCATAATGCTTGGGTGGACTTACCTTCAGCAGACCATGCTGCTTACTTGCCTGCCAGTTGAGCCTCTGATCCTCTTCTGTTTGGAACTACTTTTCCTGTTGGGTGGGGCTGGAGCCACTCCCTAGATTCAGAACACTGGAACTCTTCTGGAAGGCAGGAACTCTTTTCTTACCAGGAACTCTTTTCTTACTTAGGCGTGGCTGTGGAAGGAGACACCTAAGCACTACAGGAGGCTATTTAAACCACACCCGGTGGATGAATCTTGCTTTGCGTTATTCTGCAACCTCTGCAGCAGAACGCTCATCGTGTCTTCTGCATCCGGTCCTGGGCCTAAGGAAAAAGGCTTACCATCCTGAATCCAGTCTTCAGCAACACCTATAAAGACAAGAAAGAACAGGTTAGCATTCCGGCATCTGAAAGGCAAAGGCTTACCATCCTGAATCCAGTCTTCAGCAACACCTATAAAGACAAGAAAGAACAGGTTAGCATTCCGGCATCTGAAAGGCAAAGGCTTACCTACTCTTCATGCGCTCCGGAGGTCTTCACACTGCATTCCGGCATCTGAAAGACAAAAGTTTACCAACTCTTTGCACGCTCCGGAGGCCTTCGGCGCTGCATCCCGCATCTGAAAGACAAAACAAGGTGCGTTTAAAGACATTGGGGAACTTTAATACTCACGTGCCATTACTCCTTTCCACATCTAATCCAGTGGGTATTCCGGCACCCTGCAGCCGCTCCGAACTCGTACCTGCAAAATAAAAAGACAGTTAGAGCGCATAGTGAAGCAGGCAACAAGCGCTTACTTACGTGCTTCCAGGCGCTTCTATTCATCACACGGGCTCCATCTTCAACTCACTTCAGCCCGTCATCCGCCATCGCCGGAACCCTGCAAAACAAGAGACATCATTACTAAAGACTTTAAAGACATTTGAATGACTCGAAACTTACCGTTCGTGCAGTAAACGACGGACAGCAGTCCTCTGAAGTCAAGAGGCCTGCGCTACCTATCCAGTGAAGAAACTGGTTACAGCACCCTGCCCCGAGGCAGATGGAGAGCTCGGCATTCACTTACCTAAGGTGAGAGCGTTAACCTTTGGGGGTCTACAGGAGAGGAGAAGAGGAAAGAGATAGGGACACCCCAATAACCCCAGTTCATTAACCCCATATTTTCTATCTGCAGACATCTTACTCTACACGTCAGGCATACAGTGCACAGAGGTCCAGCCCAAAGAGCCAACCGGGTGCTACACATCACCTTTGAAGATACGGTAGTCGCCCAGTCAAGACCGGCGCCTCTGCGAGAATCAGGTGAGCGTTACAGAACGCAAAGCCTACCGCAAAACTCTCGCCCAGGCGCTATGGAAACCTCGGATACTGACCCCCTAGCCCGGTTACTTGGGGAACTAAGGGCAGAAGTGCATGCAGCTCGTCAGGAAACGAATGCTCTAAGAAGTGAACTAATTATTTCCAAGGAGAGAACAGACAATCTTGCTAGACAAGTGCTACAGTCACAAGCCGGACAGACCCCGTTACCCGCATCAGGGGCAAATCTTCCTTCAACATCCTCTATGAATCCAGTGCAGATCAACCTACCTGGGAATGTACCTCTGGCTCCGCCCGAACGATTTTCTGGTGACCCAAAGAGGTTTGCAGTATTTATCAATCAGTGCCGGTTGCACTTCTTATGCCGGCCAGCAGCCTTTCCAACTGATCAAGCAAAAGTAGCTTTTGTACTTTCGTACCTTAGTGGCAATGCGGCAGACTGGTCGATCCCTCTAGTTAATCAAGATGATCCGGTTCTCCATGATTTTCAAGCCTTTCAGCTTAGTATGGAAAAACTGTTCGCAAGACATTCACAGGGGCAGGCCTTGGACAATGAGCTTCTTTCGTTGCGACAGGGTAATCAAGACCTTTTGGCTTATATTGCATCTTTCAATAGACTAATAGTGGAAACTCAATGGCCTGAGGACAAAAGGATTACGCTGTTTTATAGAGGTCTACGTGGAGAGCTCAAAGACGTTTTAGCCCAAGTAGTGAATCCCCCACAAGACTGTTCGGATTATATAGACTTGGTCGTTCAAATAGATCACAGGCTGCAGAACAGGAAGGCCGATCGTTCCAAGTTTGATGCTCGAGTATTTTCCAAACCGCCAACTCCTTCCAAAGGAGTAGACTCCGGGGAACCCATGCAAATAGGGGGTCTGAAAGGTCCTCTAACACAAAGGGAGCGGGAAAGGAGGAAACAGTTGCAATTATGCCTATATTGTGGAAACTCAGGGCACTTTCTTCGAGACTGTCCGGTGAAACCTGCCAAGAAGGCAGTAGGAGCTGCAGTTACCAAAGTTACAAACTCTGAGCAGGGAAACGACCTCGCCCGACAAGAATAGAGGTCCTCTTGCCGAGCGTGAAAACCAGTTCCGTGACCTCGCATTTCGTGATACCTATGGTCCTCATTAGCCCTGATAATCCGGATCGATTACATGCAATTGAAGCTTACGTCGACAGCGGTGCCATCGGCAATTATGTGGATCATGAAATGGTTTTGAGGATGAATCTAACTCTTTGTCCCAAGGCTGTAAAGGACGTCATTACAACGGTGGATGGTACGGAGATAGCCTCCGGGCCAGTAACGCATACCACTCAAGAGATGACGCTAGTAAGTCAAGATGGACACCATGAGAAGATCGTGTTCGATGTGATCAAGGCCCCTCAGTTTCAGATTATTCTAGGAATACCTTGGTTAGAGAAACACAATCCTCTGATCGATTGGCGAGCAAGAACGGTCCAGTTTCCAGAATGTGTCTCTACTTGTCACCCTCCACCTGGTGTTGCACTGGCCGCAATTTCTTCAGAGACTCCCCAGTTACCTCCCGAATACCTAGAATACCAAGATGTTTTCCGGAAGGATCAGGCTAACTCTCTACCTCCTCATAGGTCTTATGACTGCCAGATAGACCTGATACCTGGATCTACTCCTCCTTGTAGTAGAATTTATGCCCTCACCGAGCCTGAGAACCTTCACCTTCGACAATACCTGGATCAATACCTGGCAAATGGGTTTATTCGTCCTTCCAAGTCCCCTGCTTCTTCAGCTTTGTTCTTCGTTCCAAAAAAGGAAGGAGACCTTAGAACTTGTATCGATTATCGCTCCCTGAACCAGATCACCGTTAAGAATAGATATCCATTACCTTTGATCCCTGAACTCCTGGACCAAGTCAGAAAAGCATGCATATATACAAAGCTGGATCTTAGAGGAGCTTACCACTTGGTACGAGTAAAAGAGGGCGATGAATGGAAGACGGCCTTCCGCACCAAGTATGGGCTATTTGAATATCAGGTCATGCCCTTCGGACTTTGCAATGCCCCGGCCGCCTTTCAATATTTTATGAACGATGTCCTCAGAGAGCTCATAGATGTATGTGTTGTTGTTTACATTGACGACATCCTCATTTATTCTTCATCGGAATCTGAACATCGGAAACACGTGAAAATGGTCCTCGAAAGATTGCGTCAACACAAACTTTTCGCTAAGTTGGAAAAATGTGTTTTCAACTTGACTGAAGTTGAATTCTTGGGATTCATATTATCACCTGGCGGAGTGCGTATGGATTCAAAGAAGGTCGATGCAGTTCTCAAATGGCCATCACCATCCTCCGTAAAAGGTGTGCAAAGCATGTTAGGCTTCGCTAACTTTTACCGCAGGTTTATCTCCGAATTCTCTCGAATAGTCCAGCCCATCACTGCCTTGTTAAAGAAAAACAAACGTTTTGAATGGTCTACCGAGGCGGAACAAGCTTTCCAGGATTTGAAGACTAAATTTATCTCTGCACCAAACTTAAAACACCCTCGCCCCGAACTCCCCTACATCGTGGAAACTGATGCTTCAAGCCTTGCCATTGGGGCAGTTCTATCACAAAAGGACCCGGTAACCAATCAGTTGCATCCCGTGGCATTTTGGTCCCGCAAATTCTCGCCTCCTGAAATCAATTACACGATTACTGACAAGGAACTTCTGGCTATCAAGTCTGCCTTTAAGGCTTGGCGGCATTATCTGCTGGGGGCCCGACACACCGTTACTGTGATTACGGATCACCGAAACCTGCAATATTTGAAGACCGCAAAAGCCCAATCCTCTAGACAACTCCGTTGGGCATTATTCTTTGCCGAGTTTGACTTCATAATTACCTATCGACCTGGTACAAAGAACGGTAAAGCCGATGCCCTTTCTCGGATGGGAGTGGAAGAACACTTGGTCAACCTTAAACCTGTACCAATCATTCTCGAACAAAGAATTCTGGGTGTAATCGCCACAGAATCCATAGAGGAAGTTAAGGATAAAGCCAGGCAACTTGTAACTCCAGCATACATACAGAATTGGCATCTGCAGGGAAAGGACTTTGCAGTAAAGGACAACTTATTGTATTTCCAAGAACGATTATACCTACCCAGCACAGATTTACAGAAAAAAGTAATCTCTTGTTATCACGACTCTTTAATGGAAGGTCATCCCGGTATATCCAAGACCTCAGAAAAGATCAAGCGCTACTTCTGGTGGCCGTCTTGGAAAAAAGATATCAGAGACTTTATAATGTCTTGTGGAGTATGCGCCCAAAACAAGAGTCAAAAGGAAAGACCAGCAGGCCTCTTACGCCCTATTGACATCCCACCTCGCCCTTGGCATACGCTTTCTATGGACTTCATCACCGATCTACCTCCATGCTCCGGATACAATACGATTCTAGTAATCGTGGACTTATTCTCCAAGATGGCGCATTTCATTCCGCTCAAAGGCTTGCCAACAGCAGCAACTCTGGCCCGAGAATTTCTCGAAAACATCGTCCGACTGCACGGTTTTCCTTCGGTTCTAATTTCGGATCGAGGTAGTCAATTTATTTCTCATTTTTGGCGAAGTTGCTGTCGGTCGGCTCAAATTGATGTGAGACTATCGACCAGTCACCACCCTCAGACCGACGGACAAACCGAGAGGACCAATCAAACTCTGGAACAGTATTTACGCTGCATGCTGCAACAAACTGAAAAAACTTGGAAAGATATCCTTTGGATAGCCGAGTATGCCTGCAATAACTCTGTCCATTCGGGAACTGGGAAAACCCCGTTTTTTCTTTTGTACGGCAGTCACCCTCGAACCTCGGAGTTGGATCCCCTCCAAGATCTTGAAACACCAGCAGTAGACTACCTGCATTCTACAATCACCCAAGCCTTTAAGGAATCTGTTTCTCACCTTCAAAGGGCTAAAGAACAATACTAGAAAGGAGCAGATCAACATCGGAAGGAAGCCCCTCACTATCAAGTAGGGGATCAAGTCTGGTTATCCACCAAATATCTATCTCTAAAAGGGCCACGCACATTCAACCCAAGATACCTTGGTCCCTATTCCATCACTACCATAGTAAACCCAGTAGCGGTCAAGTTGGACTTGCCCCCGCACATGAAGATACATCCGGTCTTCCACGTCTCTCTATTAAAACCTGTGCAACCTCAAACCCGACTAACCAAATCTCCAAAACCTATCCTAGTGGATGGAGAACTCGAGTTTGAAGTCAAAAGCATTCTGGACTCCAAGATCTCCAAATCTAAACTATTCTACCTAATTGACTGGAAAGGCTACGGCCCCCAAGAGAGATCCTGGGAACCTGCTGAATATGTCCACGCTCCTCGCCTAATCAAAAGATTTTACCGAACATTTCCTGACAAGCCAAAACCCCCGGAGAAGCCCGGTTTGGGAGGGGCCTTGAGGGGGGGTACTGTCATGATCTCTGCTTCCAAAAGGTCAGGGTTTTCCCAACTCCCTTGGAAGCAGATCCATAACCCAGGTTCTGAGTGCCAACCAGTCCCAATTGGGACCTTTTGGACCCAGTCCTGGCGCCAGTGGCACCAGGCTCATAAATATGCCCAGTCCCAGCGCTGGAAGCGCCGGGCTCATAATGCTTGGGTGGACTTACCTTCAGCAGACCATGCTGCTTACTTGCCTGCCAGTTGAGCCTCTGATCCTCTTCTGTTTGGAACTACTTTTCCTGTTGGGTGGGGCTGGAGCCACTCCCTAGATTCAAAACACTGGAACTCTTCTGGAAGGCAGGAACTCTTTTCTTACCAGGAACTCTTTTCTTACTTAGGCGTGGCTGTGGAAGGAGACACCTAAGCACTACAGGAGGCTATTTAAACCACACCCGGTGGATGAATCTTGCTTTGCGTTATTCTGCAACCTCTGCAGCAGAACGCTCATCGTGTCTTCTGCATCCGGTCCTGGGCCTAAGGAAAAAGGCTTACCATCCTGAATCCAGTCTTCAGCAACACCTATAAAGACAAGAAAGAACAGGTTAGCATTCCGGCATCTGAAAGGCAAAGGCTTACCATCCTGAATCCAGTCTTCAGCAACACCTATAAAGACAAGAAAGAACAGGTTAGCATTCCGGCATCTGAAAGGCAAAGGCTTACCTACTCTTCATGCGCTCCGGAGGTCTTCACACTGCATTCCGGCATCTGAAAGACAAAAGTTTACCAACTCTTTGCACGCTCCGGAGGCCTTCGGCGCTGCATCCCGCATCTGAAAGACAAAACAAGGTGCGTTTAAAGACATTGGGGAACTTTAATACTCACGTGCCATTACTCCTTTCCACATCTAATCCAGTGGGTATTCCGGCACCCTGCAGCCGCTCCGAACTCGTACCTGCAAAATAAAAAGACAGTTAGAGCGCATAGTGAAGCAGGCAACAAGCGCTTACTTACGTGCTTCCAGGCGCTTCTATTCATCACACGGGCTCCATCTTCAACTCACTTCAGCCCGTCATCCGCCATCGCCGGAACCCTGCAAAACAAGAGACATCATTACTAAAGACTTTAAAGACATTTGAATGACTCGAAACTTACCGTTCGTGCAGTAAACGACGGACAGCAGTCCTCTGAAGTCAAGAGGCCTGCGCTACCTATCCAGTGAAGAAACTGGTTACAGCACCCTGCCCCGAGGCAGATGGAGAGCTCGGCATTCACTTACCTAAGGTGAGAGCGTTAACCTTTGGGGGTCTACAGGAGAGGAGAAGAGGAAAGAGATAGGGACACCCCAATAACCCCAGTTCATTAACCCCATATTTTCTATCTGCAGACATCTTACTCTACACGTCAGGCATACAGTGCACAGAGGTCCAGCCCAAAGAGCCAACCGGGTGCTACACATCACCTTTGAAGATACGGTAGTCGCCCAGTCAAGACCGGCGCCTCTGCGAGAATCAGGTGAGCGTTACAGAACGCAAAGCCTACCGCAAAACTCTCGCCCAGGCGCTATGGAAACCTCGGATACTGACCCCCTAGCCCGGTTACTTGGGGAACTAAGGGCAGAAGTGCATGCAGCTCGTCAGGAAACGAATGCTCTAAGAAGTGAACTAATTATTTCCAAGGAGAGAACAGACAATCTTGCTAGACAAGTGCTACAGTCACAAGCCGGACAGACCCCGTTACCCGCATCAGGGGCAAATCTTCCTTCAACATCCTCTATGAATCCAGTGCAGATCAACCTACCTGGGAATGTACCTCTGGCTCCGCCCGAACGATTTTCTGGTGACCCAAAGAAGTTTGCAGTATTTATCAATCAGTGCCGGTTGCACTTCTTATGCCGGCCAGCAGCCTTTCCAACTGATCAAGCAAAAGTAGCTTTTGTACTTTCGTACCTTAGTGGCAATGCGGCAGACTGGTCGATCCCTCTAGTTAATCAAGATGATCCGGTTCTCCATGATTTTCAAGCCTTTCAGCTTAGTATGGAAAAACTGTTCGCAAGACATTCACAGGGGCAGGCCTTGGACAATGAGCTTCTTTCGTTGCGACAGGGTAATCAAGACCTTTTGGCTTATATTGCATCTTTCAATAGACTAATAGTGGAAACTCAATGGCCTGAGGACAAAAGGATTACGCTGTTTTATAGAGGTCTACGTGGAGAGCTCAAAGACGTTTTAGCCCAAGTAGTGAATCCCCCACAAGACTGTTCGGATTATATAGACTTGGTCGTTCAAATAGATCACAGGCTGCAGAACAGGAAGGCCGATCGTTCCAAGTTTGATGCTCGAGTATTTTCCAAACCGCCAACTCCTTCCAAAGGAGTAGACTCCGGGGAACCCATGCAAATAGGGGGTCTGAAAGGTCCTCTAACACAAAGGGAGCGGGAAAGGAGGAAACAGTTGCAATTATGCCTATATTGTGGAAACTCAGGGCACTTTCTTCGAGACTGTCCGGTGAAACCTGCCAAGAAGGCAGTAGGAGCTGCAGTTACCAAAGTTACAAACTCTGAGCAGGGAAACGACCTCGCCCGACAAGAATAGAGGTCCTCTTGCCGTGCGTGAAAACCAGTTCCGTGACCTCGCATTTCGTGATACCTATGGTCCTCATTAGCCCTGATAATCCGGATCGATTACATGCAATTGAAGCTTACGTCGACAGCGGTGCCATCGGCAATTATGTGGATCATGAAATGGTTTTGAGGATGAATCTAACTCTTTGTCCCAAGGCTGTAAAGGACGTCATTACTACGGTGGATGGTACGGAGATAGCCTCCGGGCCAGTAACGCATACCACTCAAGAGGTGACGCTAGTAAGTCAAGATGGACACCATGAGAAGATCGTGTTCGATGTGATCAAGGCCCCTCAGTTTCAGATTATTCTAGGAATACCTTGGTTAGAGAAACACAATCCTCTGATCGATTGGCGAGCAAGAACGGTCCAGTTTCCAGAATGTGTCTCTACTTGTCACCCTCCACCTGGTGTTGCACTGGCCGCAATTTCTTCAGAGACTCCCCAGTTACCTCCCGAATACCTAGAATACCAAGATGTTTTCCGGAAGGATCAGGCTAACTCTCTACCTCCTCATAGGTCTTATGACTGCCAGATAGACCTGATACCTGGATCTACTCCTCCTTGTAGTAGAATTTATGCCCTCACCGAGCCTGAGAACCTTCACCTTCGACAATACCTGGATCAATACCTGGCAAATGGGTTTATTCGTCCTTCCAAGTCCCCTGCTTCTTCAGCTTTGTTCTTCGTTCCAAAAAAGGAAGGAGACCTTAGAACTTGTATCGATTATCGCTCCCTGAACCAGATCACCGTTAAGAATAGATATCCGTTACCGTTGATCCCTGAACTCCTGGACCAAGTCAGAAAAGCATGCATATATACAAAGCTGGATCTTAGAGGAGCTTACCACTTGGTACGAGTAAAAGAGGGTGATGAATGGAAGACGGCCTTCCGCACCAAGTATGGGCTATTTGAATATCAGGTCATGCCCTTCGGACTTTGCAATGCCCCAGCCGCCTTTCAATATTTTATGAACGATGTCCTCAGAGAGCTCATAGATGTATGTGTTGTTGTTTACATTGACGACATCCTCATTTATTCTTCATCGGAATCTGAACATCGGAAACACGTGAAAATGGTCCTCGAAAGATTGCGTCAACACAAACTTTTCGCTAAGTTGGAAAAATGTGTTTTCAACTTGACTGAAGTTGAATTCTTGGGATTCATATTATCACCTGGAGGAGTGCGTATGGATTCAAAGAAGGTCGATGCAGTTCTCAAATGGCCATCACCATCCTCCGTAAAAGGTGTGCAAAGCATGTTAGGCTTCGCTAACTTTTACCGCAGGTTTATCTCCGAATTCTCTCGAATAGTCCAGCCCATCACTGCCTTGTTAAAGAAAAACAAACGTTTTGAATGGTCTACCGAGGCGGAACAAGCTTTCCAGGATTTGAAGACTAAATTTATCTCTGCACCAAACTTAAAACACCCTCGCCCCGAACTCCCCTACATCGTGGAAACTGATGCTTCAAGCCTTGCCATTGGGGCAGTTCTATCACAAAAGGACCCGGTAACCAATCAGTTGCATCCCGTGGCATTTTGGTCCCGCAAATTCTCGCCTCCTGAAATCAATTACACGATTACTGACAAGGAACTTCTGGCTATCAAGTCTGCCTTTAAGGCTTGGCGGCATTATCTGCTGGGGGCCCGACACACCGTTACTGTGATTACGGATCACCGAAACCTGCAATATTTGAAGACCGCAAAAGCCCAATCCTCTAGACAACTCCGTTGGGCATTATTCTTTGCCGAGTTTGACTTCATAATTACCTATCGACCTGGTACAAAGAACGGTAAAGCCGATGCCCTTTCTCGGATGGGAGTGGAAGAACACTTGGTCAACCTTAAACCTGTACCAATCATTCCCGAACAAAGAATTCTGGGTGTAATCGCCACAGAATCCATAGAGGAAGTTAAGGATAAAGCCAGGCAACTTGTAACTCCAGCATACATACAGAATTGGCATCTGCAGGGAAAGGACTTTGCAGTAAAGGACAACTTATTGTATTTCCAAGAACGATTATACCTACCCAGCACAGATTTACAGAAAAAAGTAATCTCTTGTTATCACGACTCTTTAATGGAAGGTCATCTCGGTATATCCAAGACCTCAGAAAAGATCAAGCGCTACTTCTGGTGGCCGTCTTGGAAAAAAGATATCAGAGACTTTATAATGTCCTGTGGAGTATGCGCCCAAAACAAGAGTCAAAAGGAAAGACCAGCAGGCCTCTTACGCCCTATTGACATCCCACCTCGCCCTTGGCATACGCTTTCTATGGACTTCATCACCGATCTACCTCCATGCTCCGGATACAATACGATTCTAGTAATCGTGGACTTATTCTCCAAGATGGCGCATTTCATTCCGCTCAAAGGCTTGCCAACAGCAGCAACTCTGGCCCGAGAATTTCTCGAAAACATCGTCCGACTGCACGGTTTTCCTTCGGTTCTAATTTCGGATCGAGGTAGTCAATTTATTTCTCATTTTTGGCGAAGTTGCTGTCGGTCGGCTCAAATTGATGTGAGACTATCGACCAGTCACCACCCTCAGACCGACGGACAAACCGAGAGGACCAATCAAACTCTGGAACAGTATTTACGCTGCATGCTGCAACAAACTGAAAAAACTTGGAAAGATATCCTTTGGATAGCCGAGTATGCCTACAATAACTCTGTCCATTCGGGAACTGGGAAAACCCCGTTTTTTCTTTTGTACGGCAGTCACCCTCGAACCTCGGAGTTGGATCCCCTCCAAGATCTTGAAACACCAGCAGTAGACTACCTGCATTCTACAATCACCCAAGCCTTTAAGGAATCTGTTTCTCACCTTCAAAGGGCTAAAGAACAATACTAGAAAGGAGCAGATCAACATCGGAAGGAAGCCCCTCACTATCAAGTAGGCGATCAAGTCTGGTTATCCACCAAATATCTATCTCTAAAAGGGCCACGCACATTCAACCCAAGATACCTTGGTCCCTATTCCATCACTACCATAGTAAACCCAGTAGCGGTCAAGTTGGACTTGCCCCCGCACATGAAGATGCATCCGGTCTTCCACGTCTCTCTATTAAAACCTGTGCAACCTCAAACCCGACTAACCAAATCTCCAAAACCTATCCTAGTGGATGGAGAACTCGAGTTTGAAGTCAAAAGCATTCTGGACTCCAAGATCTCCAAATCTAAACTATTCTACCTAATTGACTGGAAAGGCTACGGCCCCCAAGAGAGATCCTGGGAACCTGCTGAATATGTCCACGCTCCTCGCCTAATCAAAAGATTTTACCGAACATTTCCTGACAAGCCAAAACCCCCGGAGAAGCCCGGTTTGGGAGGGGCCTTGAGGGGGGGTACTGTCATGATCTCTGCTTCCAAAAGGTCAGGGTTTTCCCAACTCCCTTGGAAGCAGATCCATAACCCAGGTTCCGAGTGCCAACCAGTCCCAATTGGGACCTTTTGGACCCAGTCCTGGCGCCAGTGGCACCAGGCTCATAAATATGCCCAGTCCCAGCTCTGGAAGCGCCGGGCTCATAATGCTTGGGTGGACTTACCTTCAGCAGACCATGCTGCTTACTTGCCTGCCATTTGAGCCTCTGATCCTCTTCTGTTTGGAACTACTTTTCCTGTTGGGTGGGGCTGGAGCCACTCCCTAGATTCAGAACACTGGAACTCTTCTGGAAGGCAGGAACTCTTTTCTTACCAGGAACTCTTTTCTTACTTAGGCGTGGCTGTGGAAGGAGACACCTAAGCACTACAGGAGGCTATTTAAACCACACCCGGTGGATGAATCTTGCTTTGCGTTATTCTGCAACCTCTGCAGCAGAACGCTCATCGTGTCTTCTGCATCCGGTCCTGGGCCTAAGGAAAAAGGCTTACCATCCTGAATCCAGTCTTCAGCAACACCTATAAAGACAAGAAAGAACAGGTTAGCATTCCGGCATCTGAAAGGCAAAGGCTTACCATCCTGAATCCAGTCTTCAGCAACACCTATAAAGACAAGAAAGAACAGGTTAGCATTCCGGCATCTGAAAGGCAAAGGCTTACCTACTCTTCATGCGCTCCGGAGGTCTTCACACTGCATTCCGGCATCTGAAAGACAAAAGTTTACCAACTCTTTGCACGCTCCGGAGGCCTTCGGCGCTGCATCCCGCATCTGAAAGACAAAACAAGGTGCGTTTAAAGACATTGGGGAACTTTAATACTCACGTGCCATTACTCCTTTCCACATCTAATCCAGTGGGTATTCCGGCACCCTGCAGCCGCTCCGAACTCGTACCTGCAAAATAAAAAGACAGTTAGAGCGCATAGTGAAGCAGGCAACAAGCGCTTACTTACGTGCTTCCAGGCGCTTCTATTCATCACACGGGCTCCATCTTCAACTCACTTCAGCCCGTCATCCGCCATCGCCGGAACCCTGCAAAACAAGAGACATCATTACTAAAGACTTTAAAGACATTTGAATGACTCAAAACTTACCGTTCGTGCAGTAAACGACGGACAGCAGTCCTCTGAAGTCAAGAGGCCTGCGCTACCTATCCAGTGAAGAAACTGGTTACAGCACCCTGCCCCGAGGCAGATGGAGAGCTCGGCATTCACTTACCTAAGGTGAGAGCGTTAACCTTTGGGGGTCTACAGGAGAGGAGAAGAGGAAAGAGATAGGGACACCCCAATAACCCCAGTTCATTAACCCCATATTTTCTATCTGCAGACATCTTACTCTACACGTCAGGCATACAGTGCACAGAGGTCCAGCCCAAAGAGCCAACCGGGTGCTACACATCACCTTTGAAGATACGGTAGTCGCCCAGTCAAGACCGGCGCCTCTGCGAGAATCAGGTGAGCGTTACAGAACGCAAAGCCTACCGCAAAACTCTCGCCCAGGCGCTATGGAAACCTCGGATACTGACCCCCTAGCCCGGTTACTTGGGGAACTAAGGGCAGAAGTGCATGCAGATCGTCAGGAAACGAATGCTCTAAGAAGTGAACTAATTATTTCCAAGGAGAGAACAGACAATCTTGCTAGACAAGTGCTACAGTCACAAGCCGGACAGACCCCGTTACCCGCATCAGGGGCAAATCTTCCTTCAACATCCTCTATGAATCCAGTGCAGATCAACCTACCTGGGAATGTACCTCTGGCTCCGCCCGAACGATTTTCTGGTGACCCAAAGAGGTTTGCAGTATTTATCAATCAGTGCCGGTTGCACTTCTTATGCCGGCCAGCAGCCTTTCCAACTGATCAAGCAAAAGTAGCTTTTGTACTTTCGTACCTTAGTGGCAATGCGGCAGACTGGTCGATCCCTCTAGTTAATCAAGATGATCCGGTTCTCCATGATTTTCAAGCCTTTCAGCTTAGTATGGAAAAACTGTTCGCAAGACATTCACAGGGGCAGGCCTTGGACAATGAGCTTCTTTCGTTGCGACAGGGTAATCAAGACCTTTTGGCTTATATTGCATCTTTCAATAGACTAATAGTGGAAACTCAATGGCCTGAGGACAAAAGGATTACGCTGTTTTATAGAGGTCTACGTGGAGAGCTCAAAGACGTTTTAGCCCAAGTAGTGAATCCCCCACAAGACTGTTCGGATTATATAGACTTGGTCGTTCAAATAGATCACAGGCTGCAGAACAGGAAGGCCGATCGTTCCAAGTTTGATGCTCGAGTATTTTCCAAACCGCCAACTCCTTCCAAAGGAGTAGACTCCGGGGAACCCATGCAAATAGGGGGTCTGAAAGGTCCTCTAACACAAAGGGAGCGGGAAAGGAGGAAACAGTTGCAATTATGCCTATATTGTGGAAACTCAGGGCACTTTCTTCGAGACTGTCCGGTGAAACCTGCCAAGAAGGCAGTAGGAGCTGCAGTTACCAAAGTTACAAACTCTGAGCAGGGAAACGACCTCGCCCGACAAGAATAGAGGTCCTCTTGCCGAGCGTGAAAACCAGTTCCGTGACCTCGCATTTCGTGATACCTATGGTCCTCATTAGCCCTGATAATCCGGATCGATTACATGCAATTGAAGCTTACGTCGACAGCGGTGCCATCGGCAATTATGTGGATCATGAAATGGTTTTGAGGATGAATCTAACTCTTTGTCCCAAGGATGTAAAGGACGTCATTACTACGGTGGATGGTACGGAGATAGCCTCCGGGCCAGTAACGCATACCACTCAAGAGGTGACGCTAGTAAGTCAAGATGGACACCATGAGAAGATCGTGTTCGATGTGATCAAGGCCCCTCAGTTTCAGATTATTCTAGGAATACCTTGGTTAGAGAAACACAATCCTCTGATCGATTGGCGAGCAAGAACGGTCCAGTTTCCAGAATGTGTCTCTACTTGTCACCCTCCACCTGGTGTTGCACTGGCCGCAATTTCTTCAGAGACTCCCCAGTTACCTCCCGAATACCTAGAATACCAAGATGTTTTCCGGAAGGATCAGGCTAACTCTCTACCTCCTCATAGGTCTTATGACTGCCAGATAGACCTGATACCTGGATCTACTCCTCCTTGTAGTAGAATTTATGCCCTCACCGAGCCTGAGAACCTTCACCTTCGACAATACCTGGATCAATACCTGGCAAATGGGTTTATTCGTCCTTCCAAGTCCCCTGCTTCTTCAGCTTTGTTCTTCGTTCCAAAAAAGGAAGGAGACCTTAGAACTTGTATCGATTATCGCTCCCTGAACCAGATCACCGTTAAGAATAGATATCCGTTACCTTTGATCCCTGAACTCCTGGACCAAGTCAGAAAAGCATGCATATATACAAAGCTGGATCTTAGAGGAGCTTACCACTTGGTACGAGTAAAAGAGGGCGATGAATGGAAGACGGCCTTCCGCACCAAGTATGGGCTATTTGAATATCAGGTCATGCCCTTCGGACTTTGCAATGCCCCGGCCGCCTTTCAATATTTTATGAACGATGTCCTCAGAGAGCTCATAGATGTATGTGTTGTTGTTTACATTGACGACATCCTCATTTATTCTTCATCGGAATCTGAACATCGGAAACACGTGAAAATGGTCCTCGAAAGATTGCG
The DNA here is from genome assembly GCF_040938575.1 of Ambystoma mexicanum. Lineage (NCBI taxonomy): Eukaryota > Metazoa > Chordata > Amphibia > Caudata > Ambystomatidae > Ambystoma > Ambystoma mexicanum. The sequence goes on from NC_090928.1 coordinate 849,776,725, forward strand.
TCAACACAAACTTTTCGCTAAGTTGGAAAAATGTGTTTTCAACTTGACTGAAGTTGAATTCTTGGGATTCATATTATCACCTGGCGGAGTGCGTATGGATTCAAAGAAGGTCGATGCAGTTCTCAAATGGCCATCACCATCCTCCGTAAAAGGTGTGCAAAGCATGTTAGGCTTCGCTAACTTTTACCGCAGGTTTATCTCCGAATTCTCTCGAATAGTCCAGCCCATCACTGCCTTGTTAAAGAAAAACAAACGTTTTGAATGGTCTATCGAGGCGGAACAAGCTTTCCAGGATTTGAAGACTAAATTTATCTCTGCACCAAACTTAAAACACCCTCGCCCCGAACTCCCCTACATCGTGGAAACTGATGCTTCAAGCCTTGCCATTGGGGCAGTTCTATCACAAAAGGACCCGGTAACCAATCAGTTGCATCCCGTGGCATTTTGGTCCCGCAAATTCTCGCCTCCTGAAATCAATTACACGATTACTGACAAGGAACTTCTGGCTATCAAGTCTGCCTTTAAGGCTTGGCGGCATTATCTGCTGGGGGCCCGACACACCGTTACTGTGATTACGGATCACCGAAACCTGCAATATTTGAAGACCGCAAAAGCCCAATCCTCTAGACAACTCCGTTGGGCATTATTCTTTGCCGAGTTTGACTTCATAATTACCTATCGACCTGGTACAAAGAACGGTAAAGCCGATGCCCTTTCTCGGATGGGAGTGGAAGAACACTTGGTCAACCTTAAACCTGTACCAATCATTCCCGAACAAAGAATTCTGGGTGTAATCGCCACAGAATCCATAGAGGAAGTTAAGGATAAAGCCAGGCAACTTGTAACTCCAGCATACATACAGAATTGGCATCTGCAGGGAAAGGACTTTGCAGTAAAGGACAACTTATTGTATTTCCAAGAACGATTATACCTACCCAGCACAGATTTACAGAAAAAAGTAATCTCTTGTTATCACGACTCTTTAATGGAAGGTCATCCCGGTATATCCAAGACCTCAGAAAAGATCAAGCGCTACTTCTGGTGGCCGTCTTGGAAAAAAGATATCAGAGACTTTATAATGTCCTGTGGAGTATGCGCCCAAAACAAGAGTCAAAAGGAAAGACCAGCAGGCCTCTTACGCCCTATTGACATCCCACCTCGCCCTTGGCATACGCTTTCTATGGACTTCATCACCGATCTACCTCCATGCTCCGGATACAATACGATTCTAGTAATCGTGGACTTATTCTCCAAGATGGCGCATTTCATTCCGCTCAAAGGCTTGCCAACAGCAGCAACTCTGGCCCGAGAATTTCTCGAAAACATCGTCCGACTGCACGGTTTTCCTTCGGTTCTAATTTCGGATCGAGGTAGTCAATTTATTTCTCATTTTTGGCGAAGTTGCTGTCGGTCGGCTCAAATTGATGTGAGACTATCGACCAGTCACCACCCTCAGACCGACGGACAAACCGAGAGGACCAATCAAACTCTGGAACAGTATTTACGCTGCATGCTGCAACAAACTGAAAAAACTTGGAAAGATATCCTTTGGATAGCCGAGTATGCCTACAATAACTCTGTCCATTCGGGAACTGGGAAAACCCCGTTTTTTCTTTTGTACGGCAGTCACCCTCGAACCTCGGAGTTGGATCCCCTCCAAGATCTTGAAACACCAGCAGTAGACTACCTGCATTCTACAATCACCCAAGCCTTTAAGGAATCTGTTTCTCACCTTCAAAGGGCTAAAGAACAATACTAGAAAGGAGCAGATCAACATCGGAAGGAAGCCCCTCACTATCAAGTAGGGGATCAAGTCTGGTTATCCACCAAATATCTATCTCTAAAAGGGCCACGCACATTCAACCCAAGATACCTTGGTCCCTATTCCATCACTACCATAGTAAACCCAGTAGCGGTCAAGTTGGACTTGCCCCCGCACATGAAGATACATCCGGTCTTCCACGTCTCTCTATTAAAACCTGTGCAACCTCAAACCCGACTAACCAAATCTCCAAAACCTATCCTAGTGGATGGAGAACTCGAGTTTGAAGTCAAAAGCATTCTGGACTCCAAGATCTCCAAATCTAAACTATTCTACCTAATTGACTGGAAAGGCTACGGCCCCCAAGAGAGATCCTGGGAACCTGCTGAATATGTCCACGCTCCTCGCCTAATCAAAAGATTTTACCGAACATTTCCTGACAAGCCAAAACCCCCGGAGAAGCCCGGTTTGGGAGGGGCCTTGAGGGGGGGTACTGTCATGATCTCTGCTTCCAAAAGGTCAGGGTTTTCCCAACTCCCTTGGAAGCAGATCCATAACCCAGGTTCCGAGTGCCAACCAGTCCCAATTGGGACCTTTTGGACCCAGTCCTGGCGCCAGTGGCACCAGGCTCATAAATATGCCCAGTCCCAGCGCTGGAAGCGCCGGGCTCATAATGCTTGGGTGGACTTACCTTCAGCAGACCATGCTGCTTACTTGCCTGCCAGTTGAGCCTCTGATCCTCTTCTGTTTGGAACTACTTTTCCTGTTGGGTGGGGCTGGAGCCACTCCCTAGATTCAGAACACTGGAACTCTTCTGGAAGGCAGGAACTCTTTTCTTACCAGGAACTCTTTTCTTACTTAGGCGTGGCTGTGGAAGGAGACACCTAAGCACTACAGGAGGCTATTTAAACCACACCCGGTGGATGAATCTTGCTTTGCGTTATTCTGCAACCTCTGCAGCAGAACGCTCATCGTGTCTTCTGCATCCGGTCCTGGGCCTAAGGAAAAAGGCTTACCATCCTGAATCCAGTCTTCAGCAACACCTATAAAGACAAGAAAGAACAGGTTAGCATTCCGGCATCTGAAAGGCAAAGGCTTACCATCCTGAATCCAGTCTTCAGCAACACCTATAAAGACAAGAAAGAATAGGTTAGCATTCCGGCATCTGAAAGGCAAAGGCTTACCTACTCTTCATGCGCTCTGGAGGTCTTCACACTGCATTCCGGCATCTGAAAGACAAAAGTTTACCAACTCTTTGCACGCTCCGGAGGCCTTCGGCGCTGCATCCCGCATCTGAAAGACAAAACAAGGTGTGTTTAAAGACATTGGGGAACTTTAATACTCACGTGCCATTACTCCTTTACACATCTAATCCAGTGGGTATTCCGGCACCCTGCAGCCGCTCCGAACTCGTACCTGCAAAATAAAAAGACAGTTAGAGCGCATAGTGAAGCAGGCAACAAGCGCTTACTTACGTGCTTCCAGGCGCTTCTATTCATCACACGGGCTCCATCTTCAACTCACTTCAGCCCGTCATCCGCCATCGCCGGAACCCTGCAAAACAAGAGACATCATTACTAAAGACTTTAAAGACATTTGAATGACTCGAAACTTACCGTTCGTGCAGTAAACGACGGACAGCAGTCCTCTGAAGTCAAGAGGCCTGCGCTACCTATCCAGTGAAGAAACTGGTTACAGCACCCTGCCCCGAGGCAGATGGAGAGCTCGGCATTCACTTACCTAAGGTGAGAGCGTTAACCTTTGGGGGTCTACAGGAGAGGAGAAGAGGAAAGAGATAGGGACACCCCAATAACCCCAGTTCATTAACCCCATATTTTCTATCTGCAGACATCTTACTCTACACGTCAGGCATACAGTGCACAGAGGTCCAGCCCAAAGAGCCAACCGGGTGCTACACATCACCTTTGAAGATACGGTAGTCGCCCAGTCAAGACCGGCGCCTCTGCGAGAATCAGGTGAGCGTTACATTGTCACCCCTAATAGATTGCATAAACAATGTCCTCTTGACCAAGACTAACCGACCAATAAAATTAAAACAGAGTGTCAACCATGTTAGTTTAAACGGCACCTGCCACATGGTTGAACAAAAATCTGACCAAGTAAAATTTCACTTCCAGAACAACCAAATTCCAGATGTGACAGTAATAGCAGTAGGACAACAGACTGGTGGTGGGGGGTCCTCTCTATTTCTGAAAATCAACCTTCCTTCCAGTTTAAGGTGGTATTCCACACTGGAAGGAAACACTCTGAAATTCTTTACCAATCCACAATCGGACACTCCCAATCCTATAGTACAGAAAGATGTGAAATCAGCTCAGAGCCTGGCTGATATTCAGCAAATTGGAGAGCAGTTGTTCATCCCTGTTCAGTCAAATGATGGGAAGGACTATGTTCTCGCTCGAGTGTGTGTGAACAAAAGATCCAGCCATTCCCACATTCAAACTGATAGACAAATGGGAAATGGACCTGGAAGCACCTAATTCCAAACATCTCCTGCCAAGCAGGTGTATGCTCAAAATCTCCATTGGCAACAAGAGCATAGTCCATAATTGTTGGGTCGTGCGAGACGTCACTGCCGCCTTTTACTTAGGCAGTGACATTCTCAATCGTTTTGCCATTAGTTTGGACCTAATAAACTTCAAAGCTTGGTCCCGATTAGCAGATAATCCCATGGGCTTTGATGATCCAGAAAAAGCATTTAGGTCAGCTCAATTGCGACCTCATGCAGTTGAAATTCAGATTAAAGAGGAAGTCACCATCCCAGAAAGTACCCGACAATTCTCCCTGGAAGTGAAAGTTAAAAGAGGACAAAAATTGAAAAACCCTGATGCTTACATACATCTAAATGCTTCTCTCCAACAGCAAGGGTTGGGGGTAAACCCAACTCCATTAGTCAACATAGAACATGACACCATTCCAATAAAGGTGGATAACAGCGACTTAAAGAGTATTACTCTAGCCGCAGGCACCATTACTGGAATGGCGGTTGATGACCGACATTTTTCCATTGATCAAGGAAATTAACTGTTAGGACCAATCCCCAAGGACTGTTTTGACAATGACAGTGATGACAACACAACACCAGACAGGATTTTCACCCGGCATGGGGGGAATTTCCTGGTGTACACTTCTTGCCCTTATGGTAAGGAAGATGTGACTTGTGACGTCAGGAGGGATGAGGTGATTTTCCAGGTCCATGAGGGCTGCCTTACCCACCTGAAGCCTCCAGTCCAAATCAGCATTCTGACCAGGGACTTCTCCACCCAGCTGGAGGAGGCCACTGAGATAGCCAAACCAGAAGTCTTTCCAGGCTTCAGGCAGATGGTGGAAGAGAGAGTCAACCTAGCTGATGCCTGTGTGACTCTGGAACAGAAGCAAAAGTTGAAACAAGTTTTCTTGGATTTCCAAGATCTCTTTGCGGTAGACTCATATGACTGTGGTCGCACTGACATCTACACCACAACAATTCCCACGGACCCTGGAATGACTCCAGTGTTTGTGAAGCAATATCGTTTGCCTCTCGCATCCATGGAGTCCCTTACTGAAATAATTAAGAACCTTGAGTCCCGGGGAATAATACGTCCAGTACACAGCACCTTCAATAATCCGGTGCTGGGAATATTGAAGCCAAACGGCCAGTGGAGACTCTGTGCCGACCTTAGGGAGCTCAACAAACGGGTCCATACTTCCTGATGGCCTCTTCCCTGCATTGACCAAGGGCTGGCCCAGATCCAGGGGTCACAAGTATTCACTGCAATAGACCTGACCAATGGATACTGGACCGTGCCTGTCAGTAGGGAGGACCAATACAAACTGGCTTTTACCTTTGGGGGCCAGCAGTACACATGGACCCGGACTCCCTTCGGATACCTCAACTCCAGCAATGAATTCAACATTTTTTTACATAAGGCCATGCCCGACCTGGGTGCGAGGGGTAACCTGGCTTATGTAGACGATGTCCTCATCAAAAGTTCATCTGTGGAAGAACACATAGAGGAGATCCGTTATGTTCTGACGCAGTTGAGGGCCGCCGGAGCAAAACTTTCCTTTCAGAAAGCACAGTGGTGTAGAACCCGTGTTATTTTCTTGGGGCATGAGATTACTCCTCAGGGTCTCTGTCTCCAAGAAAAGAAAGTGGAAGCACTTCAGAAACTGAAGGATCCCACAACTCTGCGGGAACTAAGGAGCCTCCTTGGACTGACTAATTACAGCAGAAAGTTCATTGAAGGCTACGCAGAGATCACTAGACCCCTGATTCATCTCTTGAAGGGGGGGTTAAGTGGGAATGGGGTCTAGAACAATCCGAGGCAGTAAGACAACTCAAGAGAAGCCTCTCACAAGCGCCTTGCTTAGCTTACCCTGTCAGAAACAAAGAGTTCTTCCTGGAGACAGGGTTCTCTAATACGTGCTTGACGGCAGTATTATACCAAAAGCATGACAAGGTCAATAAAGTAATCTCCTATGCGAGCAAAACTTTATCCTCTGTGGAGGAAAAATTCAATGATTGTGAGAAGGCACTCCTGGCAACGGTGTGGGCATTGAAGAATTACCGCCCGTTTATCCAGGGGGAACACATCATAGTGGAGACTCCACACCAGCCTCTGCAATACCTTCAAAGTGACTGAATCCGGGCCGGAAATGTGAGTAATTCCCGAATTACTTCCTGGATTCTGTCAATGCAAGGCTTTCCTGTGGAGGTCAGATATGGCCAAAACAAGAAGAGTCCCCTCACGCAAGGTCTGGCTGACTTGCATGATTGTGCCAGCGAAAACTGTCTCGAGGACGAAAGTCTAAAAATCAAGGACAACATGGAGGCATACCTCAATTCCCCACACAAAGTCTATGTGGATGGATGCTCTTACCATGTTGACAACAATGGGGAGAAAGAACTGGTGGCCGGCGTAGGGAATGCATGGGTGAAGGAGTTTCCAGAACCCTCCGCTGGATACAAAATTGGTCCCCGAAGTAGTCAGGTGGCAGAATTTATGGCTGTGCATCAGGCCATCCTCACTGCTGTCCAACATCAACTCCACGAACTGGTCATAATCACAGATTCGGATTATGTATGGAACGGGTTCGTGGAGCACCTGGTTAACTGGAAAACCAGAGGCATGTTATGTGCTAATAACAAACCCCTGAAACATGGGAAGCTAATCCAAAATATTGATGATCTGGTCACATTGAATGGGATGACCATCTACTGGAAAAAGATCAAGGGTCATTCCAAAGTAGAGGGACCAGACAAAACTGGAAATGACTTAGCTGATCAGCTGGCCAAAACCGGGGCCATCCAAGGGGATCTAATAGAGATTGAGTCCCTATTGGGGGAAATCCAGGTCACTGCTATCACTAGGTCCCAGACAAAGGCTCACAATGATCTTTCAACTGCACAATGGAGTAAGGAGACCCCTGATGCTGATTTAATTACAGCTCAGAAGGGGGTTCCAATTATTGGTAAGTTTTACCAACACCTTGAAGACCCTGAGAACTTTCCCCTGACGGATACCGATTACATTGGGAAAGAGGACCTAAGAGTGTTGATGAAATGTCCAAAAATGTTCTGAATCCAAGACGGTTTGCTGGTAAGGAAATCCAAAGCTGGCCACGATCAGTGGGTGGTTCCTACCTCATTCCGAAGCCTGATGTTAAGTCACGCCCATGATGCGGCCACCGCCGGTCATAGGGGGTTTCACACAACACCGGGAATCTTAAGAGAGGTTGCATACTGGCCACACATGGGGCAGGACCTCGACCAATACTTGAAGGGGTGTCTTGTGTGTGCACAGTTTCAGCCATCATCCCTCACACACCGTGCGCCTCTCCAAAAGAGGGGGATGACACTGCCATGGTCAGATTTGCAAATCGACTTTGTAGGCCCTGTAATTCGCTCGTCTAGAGGAAACAAGTACATGTTGTCCGTTACATGCTTGTTTACCAAGTGGGTGGAATGTCTCCCGGCCCCAAACTGCAAGGCAGAAACAGCAGCTGCCCTGATGATTAACCACATCTTTTCCCGTTTTGGTCTACCTCAAAGGATTGAGTCAGACAGAGGTAGCCATTTCACCAGCGAGGTAATGACAAAGATGTGGGAGATACTGGGGGTCAAAAGGAAGCTACATATTGCTTACAGGCCAGCTTCTTCTGGAGCAGTGGAGAGATATAACCAAACCATTGTGAGCATCTTAAAAAAGTTTGTGGCAGATTCTGGGCCAAGTTGGTATATCCGACTACCTCTGGTCCTAATGGCCATCAGATCTACCCCTTCATCTGCAACTAAAATGTCACCATTTGAGTTGATGACCGGACGCAAGATGGTGCTTCCCCAGCATTTGCTCTACAGGACCCAAGAGCAGACACTGACAAATGCCTCCACAACCCATGAGTATGTGGAGAATTTAAGGAAACACCTTCAGCATGCCTTTGCCTATGCTCAGCGGAATCTAGAAAGATCAGCTGATAGCATGAAAACCCACTACGACCTGAAGACCACCAGGAAGGAATATACTGTGGGGGACCGGGTCTATCTATACAATTTCCAAAGGAACCAGGCCAAACAGCGAAAATGTTTGCCTACATGGAAGGGACCGTTTGAAATTATAGACAAGATCTCCCCTGTAGCGTACAAGATCCGCATCCCCAAAGGTAGTCTGGCGGAAGGGGAAGACAAGTGGGTACATATAAATCAGCTCATATAGTCTCTAAAATATTATGACGCTTGTAAGCCACTGTCTCTGAATTATATCTTGTTTTTCAAAATTGGAATGCTATGTCTATTAAAGTATAAAATGTAAATGTCGCCCTACTATATGAATAGTGGGGGAGAAATGTCTATGAATAGGTATTGCCGCTTTCCTTTGTCGTCCTAGGAGAAAGAAAACCTGGAGACTGGCCAAGGAGGATGCCCAGGGACCGGGAGCAAAGATCTGAGGGGCCGGGGTACTGCCCAATATTCCCATCAGGACCGGCGAGGAGAACCAATCGATCCAACTGGGTGGAGGAAAAGATGCTGAACTGTGCCATCTACAGAATTGGAAGAAGATAATGCGGACATACCAGCACAGGGCTCAAAACATCCTTTGCACCCGACTTCCCCTCGACTCAAATCAAAGCGCAGTCGGGCGGGGGGTTTGTCAATGGTTTTGACCCATGTTGAATCCTTAGACTGGGTAGATGTGGGGATGAGCTGTCGCCGCCCACATTCACGCCAGAATCCAGGAGAACTGCGCAGTTGGCACAAGACCACTCCAAAGATACAACCTTCTTGTGGGGGGTTCCACATCACCACTCTACTGTAAGGATGCCATCAACACAATGTTAAGCAAGGGTCCTATACTATCAAGCAAAAGACCACTCTATTGAAATGCAGTAATTCAAGACAGATCCCAAAAATGGATGCAATACCGGTACTCACCACTATCAGAAAGCTGGCGTTTTAAAACCACCAGACTTTTGTGTAAATATGAACAGAGGAACCCAAACCAGGCCAAGGAAAGACTTGCTAAGAGGTGGATACAATGTAAAACTATATTCTGAAATGACTTGAAGGAAGTAATTATTTAATGTATATGTAAAAATTGTAAGTTTTAATTTAAACTGGGAACTAAAGTGACATTTAGCTGAATTCTGCCTGACAACAACCCCCGACAGGAGTTGAAACTTGATCAAACTGCATTCCCAGGCCTGGCTGCCTCCTGCTTCCCCACCAAAAGGAGATGACACCTCTCTGATTAGATTATGGGAGGGGCACGTGCAGGAGGTTGAACAAAGACTTGTCCTGGACTCAGGCAAATGTTATATTGGGGGGGCCGTAAAGTGGCTTCCTCTTGGGAGAAGTGGGAGGAGAAGTGCCTCTGGGAGCCACCCGAGCTGGAGGCGGGGTCAGACAGAAGCTTGCCCCATGTGCTTTGGAACCTAAACCACACCCATCTGGGCCAGAGCATAATTTAAAAAAAAGATGGATAATTTATAGTACGGACTTGTCAGAATTATATAAGTAATATCATTATTCTGGTGATTTTTCTGTGCACGTTGTAAGAGGTGTTAGGACCCTGTGGTGTATTCTGGGGGGTTGCTAGCGGAAAATAGGGTCTTACTCCAAATGTCTGCATGTTAAAAATCTGACACTTCATCAATTAATGCCCATACTCCTTGCGCACATGTGTGTAATTTTTGGTAAATGTCTGATATTGGTAAACCAGTCAAAAAGCGCAAAATGTTGTCATTTTTGAATGCAAGCCCCCAGCAAGATCAGAGGCGGACAAGCATGGACCATAAGGAATATATAATGTGTACGTGTAATTTCAACAAATTGTGTATCTGGGAAATATGTATTTGAATCAAATATAGATTTGTGGGCAAATTGACCAGGGGAGGATCCTCTGACCCATAAACAGACCTCATCATGATGACAATCCATTTCCTTCCCCCAATCATGGGAGAGGGGAGAATTGGGCCAATGACAAGTAGAGAGGGGCAGGCTCGGTTATGCCACGCACACACCCAACTCCAAAACACATAAAAAGAGACTGCTGGGACAGGTAGAGACATTCATTTTCCATTTCTGCGGAGCATTTTGACGGCCGACATCCCATCCAGACAAAGACCAGAACCAGAGACCCATAGACTACAGAACTTTGAACCTAGAAGGCCCACTGCAAGCAAAAGTATTCTCAGCAGGCCTTCAGAATCCAGCAAACCTAACCAAACTATTCAACAGCCGGGCGAGCTGTTTGAATTCTTTGCCAAGAACTTTTGCCGGAACCACAGACCAGACCCAGACCGCTGTGAGCAGAACCAGAGATCCGGATCGCTGTGAGCAGAACCAGTGCCTAATTGACCCGCCAAGCAGAGAGAACCGCCGCTGGACATGTTGACCAGATCCGTGACGAGGCCTATTTCAAATTTATATTGTGAGTACCTAGCAGAACTGTACAGAACCAATCTCTTAGTTAAAATAATCTAATTCAAACTATTTTAGCCTATTAGAACTGCCTCCTAGAATAGTGTCATTTTGTCATCTTTAAAACTGAAAACTGTCATCTGTCATTTGAACTTTTAAAAATTCAAATCCGAAAAACTACCTTCACGAAATCGGCCGTATCTCCGGAACCGTTTGTGGAGCGAGCTTTAACTGTCATCTTAAAGCTAAGATTCTAAGCTTTCCAAAGAGCCTAGAACCGACTTCCTACTCCTTATAGTGCCTCCGTAATCGCGCTTGATGCACGCGACTACATTTGCCACGATTTGACATTTTGCTCAAATTCACCCACGTGTAAAAATATTTGCCCTTGATTTGCTTGCTGAAATTCGTGTGCAACCTGACAATCATTCATAGGGCATTGCTAAAGGGAGCCTGAACTAATATAAACTAGATATCACCCACCCTGAACCTCTAGAGGGAATTTAAAGCATTTTTAGCACATTTCTCACTTCATTGTCATCACATTCAAAGCATTTTGGGCCTGTGTTTCAAACTTCTACCTGTTTCCTCTAAGCTTGCTGGGGGGGAACTGAATTTCGTATTGTATTTGATTGCATTCCTGAGAACTGTGTGCTCCTCTTTCCATCTCCTTCCATTTCTTACATTGCATAGGGGCGGGGTGAATTGCCAGAGAAAAAGCGATTATCTTATCTTTTGCTAAAATCATATCAAGTTATTTCTGTACTGCATTTTATTCCTCATTGCTTTTCTCTTGAAACCATAAAAGTATTTTTGCTACCTTATCCATCCTATACTAACTCCTCATTGATTGTAAAGAAGTGTGCTAGGGCCAGATTACCCATTGTTGATCAACATTATATCCATAAGTGTGATATCCATTATTAATTTATTATATAAGTGTGATATATATCTTGTTAATTTTTCAAATAAACGTTTTAATTTGCAAAACAAACCTACTTCTTGGCTCAGTGGGGTCAGGGGGATTCTAAGAGGGGGGTGTTATACAAGGGTTGTCATCCAGAGTACTGAACTGGACATAAAAATACATCAATAAGGGTTTTCCTCAGCATCCCAGACTAGGCATTGACTTAGCTGTAGTGTTGATAGAATATCGCTTACAATAAGTAGAGGCTAAACGTCCTACTCATCCCCACACTACTACTAAACCAACAATGATCACAATCATGAAAGTGAAACAGGCATAGCCTGATAGGTATACCTCCTTTGTTTCTTTTGGCAATGTGGGCCGAGGGCAGGTTGTACACTTTTTGAGGGGTGTGAGCTGGTACAGATCTAACACAAACAAAAATAGTACAGGCTACTGGAATAAAAGAACCAACGTTCTAAAAAAAGGAACTTTAATTATGCTAACATAAATGCAATAAATCTAAAAAAAACACTGCTGGCCCACACCTGTAAGAGAAAACACAGAGAAAGCAGATTTTGAAGTAAAGGGTACTCAGGTTTGACTGACAGGTGTGCTCAGGCAAAGATTTCAGCATCAAAATGTCAGGTTCATGAAGATTGCGTTCCAAAGCTACACACGGGGGCTTAAGAATCACTAGGGTCCTTTAAGATGAACCTCAATGTGCTAGTCTTTCCAGCATTTAACTGGGAATCTGGGAGGTTTCGGCACTGAGCTGGAGATTGAACAGATGGCAGTGTTGAGTTGGGGATGCAAGAAGACTCAGCAGAAATCAGATGCAGAGGCAGTGGAGCTGCGGTATCAGCACAGAGATGGCGAGGTGGCCAGTGTTGATGTTGAAGATGATAGCAAGGGCTCCCTCGCAGCAGCTTGGATAGTGTCAAAGATGCCCAAACTGGTTTCAAGGTGGTTCTGGGGATTGTTTTTATCCTTGGTTATGTAGTTATTGGGATGCCTGGTCGAGGGTCTCGAGGGAAATGTCAATCTTTTCACTTGCCCTTTACGACCAGGAAGGGTGCAGAGGGTGCTTTTAGGAGTTATGTGCCCTCTAGTGGCAGGGTCCTGAGTACCAGTGCTTCAGTTGAGGTAGGCCCTTTTCAGGATTCATTTTGGGATTTGTAGAGGAAGAGCTCTTCTCTTCCCTGAAGCCTTCTGTATTCACTTGTGTAGCAGAGGTCTTTGGAATATTTCCCATAGAGTTCCAGGTGGATCCTTCTATGCTTAAGTCAAAAGATGAATACCCTAAGGGGGGATCACCCCATTAAATCGGAAATCTGCCACAGTTGATTAGTTCCCTTTGATCCTTCTGTAAGGGCTGCAGTCATGGTTGCTCCATGTAGAGTCATTTACCTGGTAGTTTCATGCACAGAGTGCCTCGTCTGCAGTAAGTGGGAGGATAGCACAGGACATTTGGAGGCCTGAGAAATGCCAAGATTATAATTTCTCTTCTAAGCCACTCTAGCTCCACCACTTTCTTTGTCTGCCTGCATCAATGGGAAACCAGTTATTCTAATCCTGGTTTGAACTCTATTTTTCCTGGCCTGGCTTTCCATTGAAGCACCTGTTCAGCCCTGCCCTCTGTGGTATTTCCTACCTCCTGGGAAAGGTACCAAACATTTCACTGGGAGGGTAAAATTGACTTCAGGTCTGCACCCACATGTTTTGTTTTGGGGAAAACTGAGGCCTAGACAGTGGATACACAAAAAGTTTATTGTATCAAAAGACATTTAGCAGTAAAAATGTATATGCCCAAGATCCACCATGTCCAACCAGACATGGCTTATATGTTTTTATTTTCAACTGCCACCAGACTCTGCTTTCGTACAATTCTATAATTTTAAAACTGCTTGATTACTTTCAAAGTTATTCCCATGTTATTGCAAAAAAGCCAGGGCAAAAACATTTAAATATTTTGCGTTCTATACATGTCAGTTACAAATCCTTTGGAGGTCACCTTCAGGAGGTAGTCTTGAATGTTCCTTCCAAATAGTAGACATCTACCAGATTTGGCAACCAAAATCAGGTTTATACTTTCATAAACAAAATAAATCTGGTTGGCACTTTCGAAAAGTGAAACCCCATTGCAGCTACACATTCTGTTGACATGCCAATTATTAATGTCCAGCAGCAGATGTTCATTGGGTGTCTTATATGTGGATGATTCTAAGAATTATTACCTGGCTAGACTGGCCTAAATTGAATGTAGGCCAGTGCCATCACTTGCAATGCTAGCTTTCCAATTAATGCACAGTAACTGTGGACCAAGGGTAAAGCAAAACAATTGTTTTATGTGACTAGACTGGCCTTCATTAGATGTAGGCCACTCTAGCCAGGTAATAACACTTATAATGTTTCCTTTTCTCTTGATGCACTGTGAAACAAAAGTAAAGCAAATAGCGGTGTGATTAGGTTGCAAGACTGTCCTATATTCAATGTAGTCCAGTCTATCCAGGTAATAACATGTGTTATGCTTGCTTTGCCATTGATGCACATTAACTGTGGATCAAGGATCAAGCGAAGATAAGTGCTATTATGTGGCTAGATTGGCTGAGGATTTCTCTGTTTAATTTAAGGGTTTAATCCCAGCTCAGCGAGCATTAAGACCTGTGTACCATAAAGCTTATTTACTAATGGCAGCTGGGATTAAAGCGCCTAGAGCCAAATCCATTTTTTGTATGCACCATATAAACGGCAAATATTAATAAAATCATCTTCTTACATCATTTTAAGATTCAATTTTCTTTTCCTGGAGTTCAACTACTTTGAACATGTTATTTGTCGTTGCAAAAAATGAAAGAGCATTTCGAGGCAAATACTTATCAGCTCAAAAAACAAGCAAATGCTTTTATCGAAAGATTGGCATAAATCTTCTGCAGAGGGCAGGCCATTGTGACACTTTTCAAGTGATGCAGTTGTCTGCTGACAGAAAATGTCTGTCCTAGATAAACAGAATTAATAACATAAAGCAGATATGTTAAAATATGTGGTGGTTATGTCCAGACAGTTTAGCAGGTTCTCTGCTTGCCCAAATTATGTGGTCTTAAAGTCTATGATGTTGCCTTAGCTGTGACGGGAAAGAAATCAAACACTTTGTGGTGATGGAGTACATGGCAGTGTAGCCTTGTGATCTTTGTCAAATATTATACATTTTGTTCTCTTGTGTTCTATATGAATATATTGGCATATTAAGCAGATTAATGATATAATTTAACATTAAGCACTGCCCTCTTCAATGGTCGCTTTAATATATTAGGATTATTTTAAAAACAGAAAATTGTATCCAAGATCTGCCGCATTAATTGGGTACATATCCCTCTCCAATGTACAGGGGCCAAAGCAGCCTCCAACCCCCTTCCTTCAATCCCAGGAGGCTATATAGTGTTTTCAACTCTCTCTAGTCCTTAGATGGCTCTTGGATCCCATCAGAGTCTAATTATTTTCAGAAAGATGCTAATCATTGGAGGTGTGAGCCATCTAAAGGCTGAGCCCACTAGTTATGAAATTATGTAGGAAGATGCAATTTAATAATGTTGGCCATTTATATGGTTCCTACCAAACATTGATTTGGCTCTAGGTGATTTAATCACAGCTGTCTTTATTAAATAAAGTGAATGGTACACATTTCTTAATGCTCGCTGAGCTAGCATTAAAACCTTACTTTAAACGAAGAACTCCCCAGCAGGTGCTGATCCATCTCACACACCTTACAGGCTAAGTCAAACCTTTTGGGCTCAGTTCCGCCGTGCTGCTGCCACCCAGACATGTGTGTGTGTTAATGGGTGAATATGCTTGTCCTTTTTGCATGGGGAGTCATAACAGCTCAGCAGTTAATGTTTTTTACAGAGCAGGCTAAAAGGACTGGTGGGTTTACAGTGTGAACAATGGCCCCAGGAACTCGGCCAGAGTCTGCCCCAGCAGTTTCCTACAGAATCTCAGCATCTCCCCGATTTGGTTGACTGGTTTTTATTTGTACCCACTCTGATTTGGATGTGTTCGTTAGGTACCTCTCTCTGGGACAGAGAGCCCTCTTTACTACAAGCACTGAGCAGGTTAAACTCAGCACTCTGGTCACCCATGGTGTGCTTACAGGTGAGTGCAGAATATTTGAGGAAATACCCAAACATGTTTGACTGCAACTGGGCGTGAGACCACACATCAACTTTCTGTACACCTGGCTCGGAGGACATGTGGGTTAGTGGCTAAATATTGTTGGGGAGTACACACATGTTGGAGATTACAGCAGTGTTGGAGAATACGTCCAGCGCCCTAAACGTGCATGAAAATACAAGCTGTGAATGTGTCTATGAAAAGGCACACGGCAGAGAAGGGGGCAGCCACATATAAGAAGGAGCTCCTGTTTGGGCCCAACAATACAATTGAAGCCATGCTTTATTAGGTCATAATACATACACACTATAGAAGAACGTGACATTGTGTCTTCAAATAGGTTCAGCATTACTTAACATTAGTTAGAGAAACATTGAAGAAGCAGCGTTAATGATAATTAATGACCACAACCTTTCACATTTGCCAAATACACAGTACATGTAGGCCTCGAGATCTAGTTAGCCATCCCTGAAGCATGAATACCCCTTATGCCCTCAGCAGAAATCATCAGCCAGATTCTTGCAGAGAGGCGCAAACTTTCCAAGTTGCAGCTTCCCACAGTCAAAGACTAAAAGCCACACAGTGATTGGTCAAGGCAAGGAGGGCAAGCATTTCCCCAGTCCTGAGTTGTGGTAGTGAGGGCATTAAAGAGCAACAAAAGGAGATATCAGACCCCAGAGCTAAAGGACAAGACACTGCACACTGATTTTTCAAAACATATCGGCTTAGACGAGTTCCCAAGCTAGTAGTCAAAAGCGATATAACAATTTATGTTCCTACGAAGAACATCCAAATCTATTATTTTATTTTTATTTTTAAAACTTTATTTTTGGATTGAAGCATAACGACAAACAAACATGCACCAACTGGGTGCAGCGGTAACCCCGCGCCTCCCAGCCCCTCTTCCACTCCCTCCCACCCATGCCATCATTATGCTCAAGCGTTTTGCAGTGACTAGCTCCCTTTTTGCAGTTCATGAGTAGAAGTGCTTTGGGATGGTCCACATCTGATTCAGTTTTTTATGTGGACTGTTCTCCTGAGTCTGAGACAGCTGTTTTCGTGAGTAGATATGCAACATAGGGGCCCCATATGTCTGGCTGACGTGCGTTGAGCGGTAGTGTTCTCAGAAATTCGGTGTCCATGTCTTGACAGTACAGGATGTATTTTTTCCAGGCTGCGAGGGAGGGGGCCGGTCCGCGGCCCCATGACATGTCGATTCTCCTGCATGCCAGTACCAGGAGAAGAGCTGCCAGCTTCCTAATTAAGGGGTGTAGGTATTTGGTCAAACTGAGAAGGGCCATTGAGGGGAGCGGCACTAGCTCTTCACCTATTATTGCAGCTGTCGTTTGTAGGACTTGAGAACAAAGCTGAGAGACCACGGGGCAGTCCCAAGTGAGGTGGAAGAAGTGAGCTGTCTGGGTGCCACACCGTTCACAATGTGCTGTTGATCCCGGGTACTGTCTGTGTTTCTTGGCCAGGGTAAAATAGGTTTGGTGCACAAAATTTAAATGGATCTGCTTAAAGCATGTATTTATTGCCACTTTCTGTGTTTGCTGCAGGATATAAGTCCAGTCTTCCTCTGGAATCGTGGCTTGAGTGGCCTTTTCCCAGCGTCTCTTCGTTCGGATGTCTATAGTCACTGTATCAGTTAGCAGGGATTTATATATCAGTGAAGTCAACCTCCCCTCTCCTTTCGCCTGGATCGTGTTGTGCAGGAGATCCCATGTCTCTGGTTGTTGGGGAAATGATGGGAACAGTGACTGCCGGGTATAGCGTAGCCTAAAGTACATGAATATGTCAAGCGACGAGTCGCCTCCTCTTTCTCTGGCTGTCTGGGGTGTTATAAATGTGCCTTCGGGAAACAGGTCACCAAGGGATTGGACTTTAATTTTCTCGAGCCACTGGTGAAACACCTTCTCAGCTGTTAGAGGAACACCTGGGATAAATTTGATTGGCAGCAGAGGGGAGAATCTGATTTGTACATTATATTTTCATGCTAATTTTTTCCAGATTGCATAGGTGGAGAGGACGGTATTCATTGTGTTTTGGGGTACTGGCATCTGGCCGATGATAACTGCTCTTAGAAGATTAGGTGAAGCTAGGGATCATTCTATCTGTACGTGCGGCCGAATCAAGTGCGTGGTGTACCAGTGGCTCAAGAATTGTGCCTGATCTAGAAAGAGGCTTTTAACTCTTTAAAAAAAGGACTGTGGGAGGAGCAGTGGTATATTTGTGAATAGGTAAAGAAGCTTGGGGAGAATCGTAATTTTGATCAAGGAGGCTCTACCCCAGAGCGTTAGTTGGAGTGTCCTCCATCTCTGTATGCGCTCTTGGAGTGATTTCAATGTCGACCCATAGTTGTCGTTATATATGTCGCTGTGATTTAGGGATATGTGGATGCCCAGGTAGCGGACCTGGGAGTCTTCCCACATGAACCCATGGTCATCTACAAATTTAGTGATCTGTGGTTTTAGGGGAAAAATCACTGATTTAGAGTAGGTGGTCTTGAGACTGGAGACGTTACTGAATTTGATCACTTCGCGTATTATCGGGTTGATATTGGTTTTGGGATCATGCACAAATAGGATCACATCGTCAGCATAGAGTGAGACGACTAGTTTATGGGGTCCAAAAGTGAGGCCTCTGTGGAGTTGTTGGGCACGTAACTGTGAGGCTAGGGGTTCCATTATTAAGGCAAGATAAGTGCTGACAGGCGACAGTCTTGTCTGGTGCCGCGTTCAAGTTTTATACTTGCAGGTTTTGTGTTGCCTAGGGTGATGAAGGATCAGGGATCGTTATAGAGCAACAAAACTAGCATGATGAAGAAATTCCCTAGTCCCATTTGTTTCAAAACCGCAAACATGAAAGGCCATTCGACTGAATCAAATGCCTTTTCTGCGTCGAGTAGGACAGCTATTGCTTGTTGTGAAGGGTCTAGTGCCTCTCTGATACCGAACAGTCTTCTGATGCCATATTTTGTGCTGTGGCTTGGAATGAACCCTGCCTGATCACCTAGCACCAATGCGGGCATAAGGGGGAGTAGTCGTGTTGTTAGAATTTTGGCCAGTATTTTATTATCCAGATTGATCAAGGAGATTGGCCTATAAGAAGTGCAATCGTCTGGGGGTTTGCAGAAGGATAACTTTAGCCTCACGCATCGTCGATGGGAGTGTTCCGTGTTCTAAGGCTTCTTCGTAGACTTGTAATAAGAGCGGTGCTATGATAGTTGCAAAGGCTTTATAAAATTCATCCGTGAGACCATCTGGGCCCGGGGCTTTGGTGTTTGGGAGGTTTTTGATGGTTAAGGTGATTTCTGCTAGCGATATGCGTGTGTTTAGTGGTTACCAGAGTTCACTGACTACCCAGTAGAGTTCTGTGTCATTTAAGTAGTTTTGCAGTGCCTCGGGATGTGGGCTGTGTTTGGAACTACACAGGTTCTGGTAGAAGGTGTGGAACACCTTAACGATGCCCTCTTCGGTATATACTGGGGTCCCATGTGAGGCGTAGACATGCTCCACTTGAGTGGGTGTTTTATCAAGCGCTATTAAGCGTTCCAGTAGGGCCCCTGGTTTTTGGCCCTTGCCTTATTGCCAAACTTGGTGTCTGCGTCCGAGGAACTTTAGTTCCTGAGTGGCTGTTTTGTTAAACCTTAGCAACTCTTCTTTTAAATCAGCTTAATGTTGTGGATCGTCAGACGTGGTGCGTTTGCGTTCAAGCTCTTTTAGTCGATCTTTGCTGTTTGCCAGTTCGCGTTTTATCAGTTTCAGAATGCCATTTTCTTTTGCCATACAGACACCTCGTATGTAGCATTTCAACGTTTCCCACAGGGTACCTGCAGCTCTGACTGAATCCTGATTTATCTCCAGAAAGGATGTGATTTCTTGTTGCAGTTCGGTTGCGAACACGTGGTTTGATAGTGATCCCGGTTTGAATCTCCAATTGAGTATGGCTGATTTGGTGTTGGGCAGGGTGTACTCGAGTGTTACCATTGAATGGTCAGAGATGGTTCTGCGGAGGATGTGGCTGGGTCCCCATCAGAATGGGCTCTGCGCTGATACCATAAGATAATCGATGAGTGAACTGGTGTTGTGAACGGCAGAGTGAAATATGTAGTCTCTCAAATTCTGGTTGGATTGTCTCCATGCATCAATCAGGTCAAATGCCTGGCAGATTTCTTTAATTTGTAGACTGGCTTTGGAGGGATAAGCAGTTGTGTTGTGTGATTAATCAATTTGGGGGTCCAGTGTTGTATTGAGATCTGATCCCCAGACGATTGTACCTGGGTTGGTTGTTCCTAGGTGTGACATGACCCAGTTGAAGTTGTTTGGGCCGCATGTGATGGGGGCATATTAGTTCACTAGGGTTATCTCTTTCCCTGCAAGAATCCCTCTTACCAATAACGCTCTTCCCTCAGTGTCTCTCTTGGATTCTATTAGGCTGAAGCCTGCTTTTTTGTCGATCAGGATGGCCACCCCTCTCGCGTATGATGAGTATGACGAGAAGTACCTGTGGCAACCCCAGGACCTAGCCCGGTGGCGTTCTGAGTCGGGGAGGAGATGGGTCTCCTGCAACATAGCCACGTCAATTTTGTGCCTTCTGAGGTATTGTAGAACTCTCCTGGTTTTCGCCGGTTGGTTGCCCTCCTGATGAGTGGTTAATAAATGTCCATCCAGTATGTCCATCCAGTGGCTGACGGGTAGCAGTGGTGCCACCCTGGTATGTGGGGAGCTGTTGGTTTTATTGGGTGGTACGGTAGGGGCCCAGGGCCGAGCCATGATGAAAGGTAGTGGGCTGTAGACAGCGTCTTGGAACTGTTATCCCTCCCTCGTGTGGGCAACTCCCAACTGGCCCACATTGACCCCTCCTTCATGAAAAAGAACAAGAACATTAACAGTGCTGTGCTTGGGGCACTTGTAGCCTCCCGGGATGGAGGGCTCCCTTAGCTTGTAGGATTGTGGTTCTGTGGTGGCGATCTTGTGGTGGTGGTGCGACTTGACTCCATTTCTTGCTATGGTCGGATATTGGCTTATGGTGGCTCTCTTCTCATTCGGTCCGTGCGCTGTGGTCTTGGGTTGTTAGAGGCAGGTCTGCAGCCAGTTTGGTCCAGGTAATTGTTTGCTTCTTCGGGCGTGTTGAAAAATTGAGTTTTACCTTCGTGCTGAATGCACAGTTTTTCGGGGTAGAGCATTGAGTACAGTATCTGATTATCTTATAGCTGGCATTTGACAGTCGTATACGACCTTCTTTGAGCCTGCACAGCTGGTGAGAAGTCCAGATAAAATTGGATACTGTCCCCATCATATTGGAGGTCCCCTTTCTCTCTGGCTAGCTTAAGTATCGAATTGCGATCCTTATAGTTTAAGAGTTTGGCTATGATTGGGCATGGGTTCGCCCTGGGATTGGTCTGGTGTTTGGGACCCTATGAGCTCTTTCTACAACGAATAGCTGGGAGAGTGACTGAGCTCCGAACAGTTCCATGCAGATCTTTTCAACATATTCTTCCATTTTGATTCTGAGCTGCTGCTCTCTGACCCAACTACCCTGATGTTATTTCTGCGGGACCGTCCTTCCAAATCTTCATTCTTTGCTGTCACTGCTTTCATTTGAGTCTCTAGTGATGTCACCCTCATAGCCAGAGACAATGCGCCATCGTCCAGATTCGATACCCGTTGGTCAACTTCATCTAGCCTGTCTGCGTGTTTGCCTAGGCCATACTGCAATTGATCGACCTTTGAGGACAGTGAGTCCAGTTTACAGCCCAGCCCTCCTATTCCCGCTTTTAGGTCGAGTAGGATTTCTCTGATATGCGAGTTCTGGGTCTGCTCTTCTTCGTGGGTGTCATCTTGCACTGGCGACTCTGGTCTGCTTTCGGGTTTGGACAGTTTAGTGGAGGGGCCAGGCTCAAAATTCACTTTTCGCTGGGACTTGCCCATGATGTGCAACCAGATATTGCCTGTTGTGATAACGTTTTCTGGTGTAGGTTATAGTATTGGTGATGACTTGGCAATGTCGGTGACACCAGGCGTATCTTGCTCCTGTGTTGTGGGTGTCCTGAATGGAGCGGCCAGGGGGTTGTGGAGTGTTGGGGCGAGTCTGCACCCGGGGGGGTTCTGGAGTTCAGGGGGTTCTTTGGTTAGCACTGATGTGGTTTGTTTAGGGTAGGTGTCGTGTAGAACCCTTAGCTTCATGGGAGATTGAGCGGAAGGCATTGTGGGAGCTTGTTGACACACGTTATCTGCGGACTCTGCTTTCCTCGAGTGGTGCTGCAGCCACAGCGGAGGCCCCGATGACAGGGTAGTGTGGAATCCTCACCCCTGGGTTCGTGAGATACAGTTGTGGCCACAGATCTGGCCCTTGGTTGCATCGCTTAGTAATGCCACTTTAATGGAGGATACTTGGGAGGTGTGTCGTTGGCACCAGTCACTGTGGCCGTTGTTCTGGCCAGGATCCGGGGGCAGCGCCAACAACAATGGCAGGACTCTCGGTCCTGGTTGACCCGGGGTGGCGACCCTCGTTCTGGTCTGGGGAAGATGTTGCGCGGCCCGTTGACCGCTGTAGTCATGAGGGGTGGGTGAGCGGAACGGCCCCCTGCTGTCTGTCCACTGGTGTACCACCTCCTGTTTTGTGATCAGCGGGGGAGGGGGCTCCAGTGATAAGTGAGAGTAGGCAGTCGCGTCTAGCGTCTGGTCTAGCCAGGGCCCCCCGGCAGGCGGCACGCGCAAGTTGAATGATTGGAGGCCGAGAGGGTAGGTGTGACCACGGCGTCCCACGCTCTGTCGGGTGCTCTTGACTCTCGGCTGCACGAGCCTTGCTTGCAGGCGACCGCTGCTGTTCGCTCCGTTGTGCTGGGCGTGCAACTTCTTCCGTCCTCCCTGCCGTGCTGGATTGGAGAGAGGGGCCCGCGGCCAATCCTGGGCGCAGTTACATCCTCGCCCCCTGGGCGTTTGAGCCAGCTGCAGCTGCAGACCTCCTCGGCATCGCCGGCCACCCGGTAGATCCCGAGTGGCAGTTTCCGGGATCTCACCAGCTGGTCGGCGCTTTCTCCGGGTGCAGCAGCGGAACAGCAGTGTGTGGACTCCTCCCCGCTTGCTGTCTTCAGCACTGCCAATCAGTATCCCGGCCGCGAGGGCCTTCGGACCGCGCGGGTGAACAAGCCCTGGGCAACAGCTTTTCTGGAGCAGATATTGCGGCAGGGGAGCACCGTCAGCTTTAATATTGGGTTTGCTGGAATCGCTAACGGAGGCTGTGCATCTACACCTGATTTACATTAGCTGTGGCCACCACAGAAGCATAGATTCTTCAGGATTTTTGCAGACTGACACGGAGCTCTTTAGGAAGCTGCCATCACGGTCGGCTCTCTAGCGCCCTCTATCCAAATGTATTATAATGAAGGTCACAAGTCAGTTGGAAAAGAGCAATACACAGTGTAAAAACCTGTTTGCCAAGACAAAATGAATGAGGCTCAACACTGTCCTCTGTAGGATGAATTGCACTATCAAAACAGCAGTTGCCAAGAGAGAAGCCATGTGAAACGCTATGGATTACTTAGTAAATAATGATTCTCATGGAAATTCTTGAAGAACCCTCACAGTATGTACACAATAGTAATAGGGACAACATTATGAAACAGTAATTTACACAAGTCCATGTACATATATATATATATATATATATATATATATATATATAATTTTTTTAACATTACACGGGCCACGGTAGTGGCCGTGTAGTTATGGTTAAATTGCTGTTTCCATAGGAAGAGCACTTTTTGGGCGGCTTATAACTTTGCGCTCCCTAGACGAATCCTCACCAAACTTTGCAAAAATATAGCCCACTTTGAATGTTTTTGTCAAGTTTTGTGAGGTTTGGTCCAGGGGGGGCAAAGTTATAGGGGGGGTCCCAAAATGCACTTTTTTCCCCTAGACTGAATGGGGAAAAAACTTTGCTCACGCTTACAGCCCAAACTGCTGGACGGATTTTCACCAAATTTGGACCAGGAGCAGCGGCTTGGTCTTGAAAGTGTGCTTTTGTAAATTTGGTGAAAGTCCAGCCAGTAGTTTTTAAAAAAATGACCAAAAAGTAGGTCAACAAAAATTAGTGATATCTATGTTCGGTCTGCAGACACACTTCCCTGTTCGGTCCGCGGACAGTGTCCTGATTGGCTATCGGCTTGCGTCATGTCCGCGGACAAGCGACGTGTTCGCTGATTGGATGGTGAAGAGCGTGAAGTGCGTCAGATTTTTGGAAACGCCCGCCATCTTGTATTCTAACAAGTTCAAACTGTTCTAAGAATTACCGCCCCCGCTCACCTTGGAGTAGGGCAGTAATTGCGCCATCCACCAAGGCGGACACGGTAAAATACCGGCGGCAACCATAGCGCTAATAGCGGCATGGTTACCGCCTACCGTGTAATGAGGCCCCAAGACTTAGCCATACTATATTTTCAGATTTTCCATACAAAGCAGTACCGGTTAAGCAATCTACAGCTTCATAGGTGCCACATACTCTATGAGAGAGCATTTTTATTCCTAAGCTGTACAATTTCTGAGATAGCGTTTTGTCTAATGATGGGTCATTCCAGAGGTATTGAAGCTCTGTTTTTTCTGCTTTTGTTAGGTATGATGTAACATATTGTGCAACTGCAGTGGAATTGTCTGCAATGTACTGCACATCTATGTTTGCATTCCATAAGTGGGAAATGATTGCATTGTAATCATTGATATATTTTGATTCTTCTTTTCTTTGTATGCAATATGTGTTCTTAGCTGATTTACCTTTAACATTATGTCTAACTGAAGACAAGAAGTTGTTTACTTCACCTGTTTCTGTAACTGGTCTAGGGAAACCAAACCGGCATTTGGTGTAGTATTTCCCTTTGTTTTTGTATTTGCGACGACAATATTGGCCACATTTGTGTCTTTGAAATTGTACAATTTGTGCATGAAGGTCACTATTTGTTGTTTGTGAAGGGATTCACAGGTGACATATTTTTGGATGATCTGCAAAACAGTGGCATCACTGTCTTGACCAAATTTAAAGCATCTTTAATCCATAAAAGCATGTGGATATGTGGTGCTCATCTGGCTTGATATTCTTTTCTCCAAAAGAAGTGTTGCACTTCTCCAAATGGAGGAACAGTTTTATTACAAATAAAGTGTAGCATACCAATGAAACGATGATGGAAATATCTTGAAACATTAACAGGATCTAGAGAGCAAAGTTCTCCAGGTGTAAGTATATCTATGTTTGTTTTGTTTTTGTGTGATATCCGTAGGAAATCATGTAAATCTTCCCATGCATATTCTGCACAACTTAATGTAACAAACCAAGTGGGTGGTCCAAGGTTTCTGATCATACAACGTACATCTCCGTGACGTCGGAACCAGTATTCTTTCGTACCACGTATGTTTACAAACAGATTTGTAATACTTGATTGTAAAACCTCATCTTTTTCTTGCACTTTTTGTATTAATTGTGCAGCCGAGATATTTTGAAACTGTGTCCTGATTTCAATAGGTGTGCAACTCCATAACATAGAGTTGCTAGTTCACTTTCAAAGAGTAGGTGGAATATGTGTTCCACATTTTGTCTAAATCTGGGATCTTCAGAATACCTTCGTAATGAGCGGTATTCTGATGCTGTCATTTGAGTGGGCCTGTCAGCGTATCTTCCTCCTTTGCAAGTAGGAAATAGTAGAGGAAAAGCACGTGCTTCTATTTGATTTGTTTGGTTTGTCGCATTTGGTATGTTTCTAGTGCATCATCTATGCTGTCTTTAGAGTGCAATGGATGAATTGTATGATGGTCTAAAATATTGGATACTGCATCGGTATCCAGAAGTTCAAATTGACCAGTTTCTCATGACTCTTGAATTATTTCAGTTGTTCCACTTAAGTTTTCTTCAATATTTATTTCTTTGTAGTACTCATTATTGTCTTTTAAATATTGCAAGGCTTGTCTAACTTTATGTAAGTCGACAAGTTGTTGCCAATTGTTTTTGTCTTTTGTTGGTACACCATTTACTAAGATAATTAAAGATTGTTCTATTGGACGTTGCACTCCTAGAGTGTGTACATTTTCTGTCAGATTTAATGGTCAATAAACTACTTTGCCACGAATACCTTTTACCAATTCTGAATCTTCATTGTCATCTATTTTGTATGTTATATCTATAGTTTTTGTGTTAGTTTTATAAAAAGTTCTGTGGCAACATACACACACATGGTTTTGTATTTCAGCGGATGTACTTTTAAATTTTAGTATTTCTTTTTTGCATGTGTGTAGTAGAAGGTTGCCATGTGTACAATTGTTGCTAGTTTGTTGTAAAGGTATTGCATTTTGTAAGTTGCTTTCACTTCCAAAATATTTTTCCTGTATATGGTCAATTTCTTCAAGTAGTTCTTTGACTGTACAATGTAGAATATTGTTATTGTTTTTTTAAATTGGCTAGTGCTAATGCAGGACTTTTGGCATAGTACAGTTTATAGACTAGATTTCTTATAGTTGGATGATGAGTTGATATCATTTTGATGTGATGGAAGGTGCTTTTGCAAATTGGTCCTGAAATGCAGGCTAATGAATGTCCTTGTAGCCCTGTGTAGTTACGTACTGGCCAGGTATCCATATTTTGCAGCAGTTTCATTTTAATTTTGCCTTTGCCTTTCACATATTGATTGAGAAATTGGCGTAAAGATTTGAAATATTTTTTGGGAATGTTACACATTGACGTGCATGACCATTTGTATACTGGATATTTTTGTCCAGTCGAATGGAGAGGTAATTCTTTTCAGGGGATGTTTTTGTAATCAATATTTCTTGTTCCATTATGGTATTATTAATTTTTTCATAACCTCGTCCACTGCTATGTATAGCAATCATATTTGTTTGCTTTTGTTTGTATGCTTCTTCATCAAAATATGGTTCTGTGTTGTGGTGTGACTCCATTCACCTCAACAGATATTTTTGTTGACATTCCGTTTATTGAGAAGTCTTTTTTGTAATTTACTAATTAGTTTTGTTAGTGGTTTCATTCTTTTTAACACTAAAATAAATCATTTTCTTTTGATTAGGATTGCACTATCAAGGCTTCTAATATTAATTTTCTATGGTAGTTTTTAAGGATTGTGTATGATTTCTCTCCTGTTTTTATAAGATTTTGAAGGACTCTGTTAAAACATTTTTGGGGTATTTTTACTTGCCATTATATCAAGATTTATAGGAGTAGTTTTAGCAGTAGTGGTAGCTGAATTCTTGAAAATCGTTTTCTGTTTCCGTTTACATTTTGATAGAGGAGGCAAAGTTTCTGTACTGGAAACATGTTTAGTTTTGCTAAATAACTGTATTAGCTGTTTTGTTTGAACTTTTTGTACACATTCTGCTAGAGATGGATGCTTATTTTGGATACTTCTTTTTTCATTTGCTCTACTTCTATGTTGTTTTCATATGGACTTGCTTTTTGGTAGGCATTCTTTGGGGCTGTTGAAAAAAATAAAGAAGGTATGGATTGGGTTGTTATGCAATGCTTGTCTGCTGTGTGCGTGAGTGTCTGAGTATGATGGTAGAGATGTATGAAATGGTGTGTGGAGGCTATTCTTCTATTTGTGTGGTACTATACTGGGGTTCGGATGACAGTAGAAAGTAAGCTAGTGGTGAGGAGAGGCACAAATACTAAATCTAACGGTACAGGATTAAAACAGTACTTGTTCGGCAATAATAACATTCTAGAGGCTGAGTTATGTCATTTGTGCGCCGAAAAAACAGGGCTGCAAATTCCTGTTTATCAAATGGATATTTGTGGACTGAATGGGGCTCTTATTTATTTTTTTTGGTGCACAAATACCATTAATCAACCACACAGTGTGTTTGAGTAACAGTAAGAATATTATGACGTTATTGAGCATTGTACTTACGTTTTTGTGTGGAAAGATTAGGTTTCTTCTGAGTTGTTGTTTGTACTTTGGATTCTGCTGCTTTTCAGGAGAGTGCTCTTCACTGTAATTGTAAAGGAAAGAAGCTAGCTATTTTGTGTGTATATAGTATGTAGTTTCCTTTGACCATGTGCAGCCTTCATATTTTATTTACATTATGTTAGTTCAACATGCTATGCAAATAAGTAGAATAGAAAGTGAATGAAACACGCTTGGTTTCTTAAGGCTGTGTTATTGGATGTTAGGAGACAGAAGAAATAATATACTTATTTAGCAATTTTTATAAGGTAAATGGCAGATACTTTATAGAAAAGCATGGAATGTATGCATTTGTGAAGGTGTGGGTAATAAATCAGAAGGATGTGATGTACAGGTAGTGCTGTTATTGCAATTGGGAGTTTTTCAATGTTAATGTTTATCTCTGTGAGTGTTTGAAGGTGCTTGACCTTATCCTGGCTGTGTGTAATTTTTTAGATAGCTGTGTGTGTAAAGATTTGTTTAGATAGCAGACAGGTTTGGAAATTACAGTTGATTATAGTAGATGGGAAAAATGACAGTGGGCCTCATTCCGAGTTCGGAGGTAACCACGCCGCTATTTGCGGCATGGCTGCCTCCGAACTCGTCCAAACTCCGGCCTGGTGAATGGAGTAATTACCGGTCCATTCCGAGGTCGGAGGGACCGGTAATTCCCCATTCACCCGGGCCATTCCCATCTGATCCCCCATAGGGCTCAATGGGAAGGGAAAAGGCGGCAATAAAGGTACCGTAAATTACAGTACTGTTATTGACCCCAGAGACCCTTTGCGGGTCCCGTCCTTAACGCCTGCTAAAAAAGGAACTCGTAGTAGGGCGGTAAGGGTTTAACGGCACCGGTCTCATTACCATTGACCGTTAACCCTTACCGCCCTACTGGGAATGAGGCCCAGTAAGTTTATTTTGTAGGTTATACAGATTAAGAGACAGTTACTCTGTTTATATGCATTCATAAGATTTGTATTTGTACTGGGCAGAAAAAATGCATACCTGTTGTTTGTATTCATGCATGTGGATGTGGATATGCATACAGCTGCAAGTAGAAATCTTGGAGACTTGTGCAGTCGTTTTTGTAGTAGGTGCTTTCCAATGATATGAAACTTGTACTCAGAGTACTCTACAGTACATTTGAAATGCTGAACTCTGATGATGCAGTTAGATGTAAAGGTCTTGAATGTGATTAGTGGGTGGCTGTGTGACTGTTTACCTGTATCCAATGAGGGAATGGCACAGAGAGTTAAGTGGAAATGCTAGAAGGACTGTCTAGGTTACGATATGTCCACCGACATAATGGAAGTCCGCGGACACCGCAAATTACATACAGGGATTTTGGGGTGGAGAGGCATGCAAATGAGAATGAGCAGAGGAATTGATTGGTCAGTAAAGTTTGGTGGGTGCGTTGTGTAAGAAGACAGTTTGTCAAAAGATCTTTTTCCTGAGAGAAGAACAGTTAGCTATGGCTGTGTGGTTTAGGAAACAGATTGTCTGGTTTTTGGGAGACTCATGGATACATTGGTTGGAGGTACATGCACAATGCTGTGGAGTAGCTGCAGATCTTGGATTCCCTCATATTGAAGTGCACTGGCATGGAGTACGTGGAATGAAGTGGCTAGACTTGCTACCTCTCTGTGCTAGTTTGCAGACATAGCATCATGCAGACATAATTATTATTCATTGTGGAGGGAACAGTTTGGGACATGTGTCAGGAATTTCTTTGCAATTTGCGATGAAACAAGGACTTGGGAAGGTAATGGATATGTTTCCAAATTCCCAAGTGATTTTTTCTCGTATTGCGCAAAGACAAATGTGGCTGCGTTCTTCTTCATTTGGTCCACAAATGGAGAAAGCAAGGCGTAATGTCAATAAGGCTGTTTGTGCCTTTCTAAGAGATGTTGGCATGTCCTCTTTTCACAATGAAAATATTATGTTTTGTAGCACAAACATTTTTGGTAGAGATGGAGTCCATCGTACTTATGCTGGTAATCAGATTTTTTTTCTGAGAAATGTGCAAGATGCATTGCGTCCTTTTGTGAAATTACAGCCAGCTTTTTTGCAGTAGGTGTTGATTTTTAAAAGTTTTTTAAATACAAAAAATACCACAAAAGGCACTTTTCAGAGCCACCACTTCCTCCCAAATAAAAGTGCAATAATTTTCATGGGGCAATACTCCAATTTTTTTTGA
This sequence comes from Ambystoma mexicanum, assembly GCF_040938575.1. NCBI lineage: Eukaryota > Metazoa > Chordata > Amphibia > Caudata > Ambystomatidae > Ambystoma > Ambystoma mexicanum. The sequence continues at coordinate 849,806,622 of NC_090928.1, forward strand.
TGTTCGCGAACTGTCCGCGGACTTCTAAAAAAAAAAAACAGTAGTCTGCTCAGTTTAATGCCCACTTCTATTTTTTGACTGTGAAAGGCGGCTCTGAAAAGAGCCTTTTTTTAGATTTTTTGTTGTTTTGTATTTCCTGTTGTTTTTTTACACACAACACACTAGGAGAGGACGGGGAAGGAGGGGAAGGGGGGACACCAACCACAGGGATGAGAAAGGGCAGGAGGAGAGAGGAAGATGTAGGGTGGGCCTTAGTTAGGTAGGGAGCAAGTCTTCTCATGCTCCGAGACCAGAGTCTCAAAAGCACTTCAAAGTCTCTCTCCCCTGCAGAGTACTGCGTCGCAGTACATGCACAAAACTGTGACCCTCGAAAGGTAAGGGTCATCAGCATTGTGAATAGCCTGTGAGGCAGCTGGAGGGATGCACTCTCCCACAGGAGTGTCTCTTGTGGTAAGAGGAGCGTAAACAGAGGATGAAGTAGAGGAACTCAACCTACTACTCTCGATGCAAGGTACAACCTTACGAATGGCCCTACCGTGGAATGACTTTAGGTGACGCTTCATAGTAGTCGTACCAAAGCTGTATGAACCAGGCCTCCCGCGACTCAGTACCATTTTGCACTCATTGCAGGTGACTTGATTCGCACACGCCCTGGGTAAGTTACCATGGATGGTAAATAACCACCACACCCAAGACTCACAGCGAGTGCTGGTAGTAGGGAATTCCACTACCTCATCCTCTTCATCCTCTTCATCCTCCTCTGCATCCTCACTCCTGTTCCCCTCTTCAGGCCCTTGGGGAGGTGGTGGTGGTGGAGGGGGCGGGGGTGGTGCTGAGGCAGATGTAGCACCAGGTGGCAGTAGAGGAGCCATGGATGCCATCAGGATTCAGATGAAAATGTTCAAAAATTGGCAGCAAAATGCACTGTGTTCTGTAAGGTAGCCAGAAACACAATGAGGATGAGCTCTGGGGTGTGGCCTTTTATAGGGGTGCTGGTGCGCTGCTGTCCGCGGACAGAACAAACACCCCAAAAGGGCTCAAAAAAGTTCTAAAAAATATGTGGAAAGTCAGGGTTATTGTCGGGGACATGTGCTATGGTGCATTTTTAGTATAAAATACTGTGGATTGCCCGAAAAAGGTACTTTTAAAATGTTCGGGGACCCGGATAGTGTCCGCAATTCAGGACACACGCTCAGCGTGGGTGCAGTCACATGATGGTGCTGCGAACATGTCCGCGAACGGAAGAGTTGTTCGCAGGACATCAGCTGCACGGGAACGGTTGTGCGCATGCGCGCGGGTGTTCTACAGACAATGTTCGGGTCCTGAAATTAATTAAAAGTGCGACACAAGCGACGCAAACAGTAACAGACAGGCGCAATGTTCGTAGAACTTACGGTTGTGGTGCGCATGTGCATAGATGTTCTTTAGGCAGTACGGACAGGAATAGTGTTCTTAGAACATCTACATATTGGTTAATTGGACATCCCGGACACCAAGTGTGTTCTCAGAACAGTTTCAACTTGCCCGCGAACAGTACGGACAGGTGTAGGGTCCTTAGGACACCTCCCTTTTGATCAATTGCGGAGATCCCGGACCTCTCATGTGTTCTTAGAACAGTTTCTACTTGCCAGCGAGCAGTACGGACAGGAATAGTGTACTTAGGACACCTCCATTTTGATTAATTACGGATATCGCGAACACCAGTTGTGTTCTTAGAACAGTTTCAACTTGCTTGCGAACATCACGGACAGGCATAGTGTCCTCAGACCACCTCCAATTTGGTTAATTGCGGACATCCCGGACACCTCTTGTGTTCTTAGAACAGTTTCAACTTGCTTACGAACCGTACAGACAGATAGAGTGTCCTTAGGACACCACCATTTTAGTTTGAGTGTGGACATCCCGGACACTGAATGTTTTCTTAGAACAGATTGGACTTGCTTGCAAACATTATGGACAGGCATAATATTCTTAGAACATCTCCATTTTGGTTAATTGCCGACATCCCGGACATCTCTTTTGTTTTTAGAACAGTTTCAACTTGCAAGCGAACAGTACAGACACGTATAGTGTCCTTAAGACACCCCCATTTTGATTAATTACGGACATCGCAGACACCTCTTCTGTTCTTAGAACAGTTTCAATTTGCCTGCAAACAATGCAGACAGGCATAGGGTCCTTAGGACACCTCCATTTTGATTAATTACGGACATCCCGAACACCAGGTTTGTTCTTAGAACAGCTAAAACTTGCCTGCGAACAGCATGGCCAGGTATAGTGTCCTTAGTACGCCCCCATTTACGTTTGCTTATGAACATTCCGGACACCCGCACTGTCCGCGGACACCTCAACTGCTTTGAAATAAAAATAAAAAATGAATTAGGACACAATATAATAATTTTACTTTGTTATATATGGATGTTAAATTTATGACACAGAAGGTGAAGCAGAAACTGAGACAAACACAGGAGAATTGGGGGTTTCAAGAGGATTCATATGAGCTGAAGAAGGGATGGAAGTCTCATCAAAACGTTTTTGTTCATGGAGAGGGTTTGGGGATAATTGACTGGGATATGGTGAGGGGGGACATGTACATGTGGGGCAATGGTATCTATTTTTTTCTTTCAAGTGATCCTCCACAAAGTTTTTCAAATTGTTGAAATTTGCCATGAGTATGTCCATTTTTCTTCCATGCGCTGGAAAGTCTTATCCAACATTTCTTTTTGTGTACTATTTTCAATGTTTGTATGGTCTGTACAAAAAAAAATGGTGTATGTTAAATGTATATACAATAATATTTATTAATTGATTTATATAGAAAAGTTTCTACCATTAGGTTCACTATCTTCAGACATTTCCTCACGTGAGAAATTCTCCTCTAGCCACTCCAGAGTACTAGACATTTCTGTGAGAAAAAAAAAAATATATCACTTTTTTTGTATCTATTACAGAAATTTTAGAAATATATGAGTAAAATGAAGTACACTTACTAGCTTATGGTAAGGTGTGTTCTTACTGGTTTGTAGCTCTGCTGTTGTTCCTAGTTGTGCAGTTTCTGTGAGGTTATCATGTTGTCATCAATGACATTTGTGATGTCATCTTTGATGTCCTGGGTGTTAGTCTCAGCAGTGCACCTTGGTGGCGTGAGTTATGGTTGCTTAGCTTACCATGACTGGCAAATTTCAGGGGTTTTTCGGTTTTACTTGGAACCATAACATCCCTTTAACAAAGTTTTTTCACTGAATTTCATAGGTTTTTAGTAGCGCAACTTAACCATAACGTTCTTTTAACAAAGTTTTTTACTGAATATATATATATATATATATGTATACATATATATTAAACGGCCTGTGGAGCACATTTTGGGTGGCTTATAACTTTGCCCCCCTGGACAAATCCTTACGAAACTGTGCAGAAAAAGGTCTTGCATAGAAGGTGTAAAGTTATAGTGGGGAGCCAAAATATGAGTTTTCGCATAGGCGCAATGGGAAAACATTTTTTGCTCACGCCTACAGCCAAAACCGCTAGATGGATTTTCACCACAGTTGTGACAGGAGTGGCGGCTTGGTCCCAAAACATGCTTTTGTAGGTTTGGTGTATAGTCTGTCTAGTAGTTATTTTTTAAATGGCTAAAAAGTAGGAAAACAATCATTAGTGATATCTGCATTAAGTCTGCAGACTTACTTTCCTGTTCAGTCTGTGGACAGGCCTCTGATTGGTCCAGGGGATGGTGTGATGTCCACGGACATCGAATGCACCCGCTGATTGAATGCTGAGAGCGTGAGGTGTGTCATATTTTCAGAAACACCCGCCATGTTGGATCCGTGGACACCAGCCAGTGTCCGCTGATAGCGCAGCAGGGGAAAAGTCTTGAAAATGCATTTTGGGCTATCTGGTAGTCGAAAGAGTGGCTGGGAAGGGTGGGGGAGTGAAAAGATGATATGGGGCTATTTCTGTAGGTGGGAAAAGGTCAGGCAGGTGTCCTAGAAGTGCGTGGACACTGCAGTAGTTTGCGGACAGTGCTGCGAACGGACACTTGGGAAACACATTTAGAGTAATTTGGTGGGTGAAAGAGAGTTTGGAAAGGTTAGGGGAGTGGAATAAAGATGATATGGAGCTGTTTCTATAGGTGGAAAAAAGGGTTTGCAGATGCTGCAGGGTCTGCGGTCAATTTTCGTTGTCGGAGCCATCATTTCAATTGCAGATGGTTCAGGGAGAGTTTTATTAGTTGACAGTGTATGGTAAGTACTTGTTACATGGTTAATTGTATTGTGGTGGTTGTGGCCAGTGGACAGAGTTTTGGGGGTATGGCCACCACAATAGTAATATGTGTATAGTAATTACAGGTAATGTAGTAGGAGTATGGCCAGAATCACCACAATAGTATTAGGTTTATAGTAATTATAGGACAGGTATCCACGGACATCGGGGGATCAGCCAATCAGGTTTCTAGGGTGTGGTGTACAGGAAGAGAGGGTAGCAGGAGTTTTGTTAATAGAAGTTGTGTGAGCACTGACAATGGCTATGGTTATGTGTTTGAGAAGGCAGAGTGTGTGAATTTTGGGGGATTCTTGGGTCCATTGTTTGAAAGTCAATACAGAGCAGTGTGGATTGGTGGGAATCTTGGATTCCATTAATTTGAATGTTATCATATGGAGTACGAAGAATGAAGTGGTTGAGAAGGCAGAGTGTGTGAATTTTGGGGGATTCTTGGGTCCATTGTTTGAAAGTCAATACAGAGCAGTGTGGATTGGTGGGAATCTTGGATTCCATGAATTTGAATGTTATCATATGGAGTACGAAGAATGAAGTGGTTGGACTTGCTCCTATTTTGTGCAGATATGGTTTAATTAAAACGTCTGGGCGTTATTATTCTTGATTGTGGTGGAAATAATTTGGGTTATGTGACTGGAATTTCATTGCAGTTTGCAATGAAGGAGACATTGGGAAAGTTGAATGAAATGTTCACAAATTTCAAAATTATTTTTTCTTGCATTGGTCAGAGACAGATGTGGATGCATTCAAGTTTATTTGGTCCACAAATGGAAAAAGCGAGGCGCAAAGTCAATAAAGCTGTGTGTGCTTTTCTGTGAGATGTTGGCATGATATCTTTTCATAATGAGAACATTAAATTTGATGTTGGCAACATTTATCGGAGAGATAAAGTGCATCTAAGTAATGTGCGTAATCACATTTTTCTGAAAAACATTCTGAATGTTTTGAAGAAGTTGTTGTGAAGGATAGAATAAATAATTAAGTCCAGTAAAATGGTTCTTAGATCATTTTATAAAGCCCACAATTTAAAAAATATATATAAACACCAAAAACACAAAAAAGGTTCCTTTAAGAGCAGCCGTTTTTTTAATGCAAAACAATTAAAATGATTTTCATTCCCCCACCCCACGGCCAGAATGTTTCCGATATCCACAGACTACTGCACTGGCCGCAGACTATGAAGGCTGCACAGGGAGGGGCCTGTAACTTTTCTTCTCAGTTCCCACGTCAACTGTGAAATGTGGTTCCCAAAGGAACCTTTTTTTGTGTTTTTTTGGTTTTGTAATTTTGTTGGCACAGGCAAGGTGGGGGAGGGAAGGAAGGGAAGGGCCACCAACCACAGGGATGAAGGGGCAGGGGGAGAAAGGAAGTTGTTGGTTGGGCCTTAATCAGGTAGGTGGTAGAGGATGATGTTGGCCGGCCTTAATCAGTTAGGTGGCAATGTTTCTCATGCTCCCTGTCCGCGGCCTTGCAAGCACTCCAAAACTGCTCTCCCCTACAAATCGGTGCTTCACAGTACAAACATAGAACTGTGACCCTAAAAAAATAAGGGTCAATAGCATTCTGTATGGCCTGTGAGGTTGCCGCTGGGATCCTCTGCCCCAAAGGAGTATCCCTTGTGATGACAGGAAAAGTCGAAGAAGATGAGGTAGAGGGGTCAACCTACTTTTCCCTGAGAAAGGTACCGCCTTCCTCAGTGCCCCCGGGTGGTTGAACTTGGAGTGGCGCCGCATGGAGGTGGTCCTGTACGAGTACAAGCCTGGTTTTCCATGACTGAGTACACCTTTGCACTCAGTGCATCGAACCTTGTTGCCGGAGCTTCGGTACACCACCTACGGTGGTGAAATATCGCCACACCCAGGACTCACTCCGGGTGCTGGACATAGGGACTTCCTCTACCTCATTTTCATCTTCTTCTTGATCCTCCTCTTCTGTATCACCACGCCTTTTCCCCTCTACGGGCCCTCCAGATGGTGTTCGTGGTGGTGGAGGTGGGGATGGTTATGGAGCAGAAGTGGCCATTGCAGATGCCATGCTGGTCTACACAAAACAGATCCCAGGAAATCAGAAACTGCAAGCATGTGATCTCTCCTGGATAACCAGATGGAGAATGAGGAAAAGTTAGGAGTGGGTCCCTTCTGAGGAACCATCCACGGTAGTGGTGCTGTCCACGGACACCCAAATTGCAAATAAGCATGGAAAAAAAGTTGCCAGATCAACCAAGAATGGTTCTGTGAGCTGTGGCAGGGTACCGTTTCAGCTTCAAACACCTTAGATTGGTGGAAAATGCAGCTTTAAATTGGCCGCGATTACTGATAACGTTCGCGGACAGCCCCATATCACCGCATGGGTGCAGTCACATGATGACATCAGAGGACAGCCGCGGCCTTGACGGACGTCCGCGGAAACACATCTAGCAAGAATCGCAGGACACTGGCAGGTAGATGTCTGTAGAACAGTCATGGTGTCTATGGACTAAACAAAAGTGTGTCATGCAAAACGGGACATGTCCGGTCATCACGCTTGTCCGGGGGCACCTCCATTTTGAGTGCAGACCCCCATATAGTGATATTATCCGCGGACTCATAATTGGGGTTTAAAGGAGAATTAGGAATGTTTGTACAATAATATTGACGGGAGGAAGGGAGTGAGGTTTCTACAGGTGCTTTTTTGATTGGGGATGATTGCTTGGGGTAAGGGAGGACAGTGATAGGGAACATTTTTATGACATGATTTTTCACATATTGTATAAGTTCTTTAAAATAATTACTTAGTTCATCCAATTCTGTAGACAAGTTCATTATTTTATTATTTACAATTGGGGTAGGGCTTCTCTTTGCGATTCTTGTGATTGTGCATAATTAAACTCAGGTGTGGTTTCTTCATGAAAAATATGTACTGTAAGAAAAAAAGATATTATTTTAGTGAGGTCTATACAAATTACATTATTTTTTTTACATTAAAACAAGCACTGTGTACCATTAGAGATGTTATCGTCACTCATTTCTTCTTTTGTAAAGTTCTCCTCTAACCACTGGAGTGTGTTTGGCATTTCTGTCAGAAAAAGAAAAAAAATCTTCTGTTTGATAACAAATGTTTATATAATGAATGTTAATAATAGAGAAATAAATACAATGCACTTACTATTTAGTGAGATGTGATTTGCAGTAAGCACCAGGTGTTTCTCGATCTGTATGCAGAGTTGTGCTGAGGAGATTATATGAAGTGTACAATTATCGTTTCTGATTGGTGCATTCCATTATAATATGTGTGCTAAATTAAAAAATAACAACCCAGGACATCAAAGATGATATCACAAATATCATTGATGACATCACATATGAAATAAATTTGGATAAAAAGTCTCTAAAAGGGATTCTATTTATAATGTTAGTAACAAGATGTCAGGGGTGATCGGGAGGTCTATCATGAACTACTTAAAGTATTAAACAATGTACTAATCTGAACAAAAAATGATCATGGAGTGTTGTTAATACATGAACCTAATCATACATAGACATTGGCAATGGCTGCAGCATGCACTATAGAATGGTAATTGTGATAGTACAATAATGAATGGTACCTTCTGAGAGGTTTCAGTAATGATGAACATATAGTTAATAGCTAATATTTGAAGACTTGCTTCATGCTTGTGTTACTATAAACAATGCATATGAAGACCCACAATGCATACAAATCTGAGGCACATACAGGGAAACTTCAGTAAGGAGGAAAGAAAAAACACCACCAAAAATTATAGTGAGATTAGACATTAAAATTAAGTGCATAAATGAATTGTGTGTCTGAGGCTTGGTTATTTCCCCATGTACGTGCAGCAGGAACTGAGGCCAAATGCTAAGGAAAGTGCCTTAACAACTTATAACAAGGTTAATGTCTACATATGTAAAACCTTTTGATTTTTAAAACTATCTCTATTATTGGACAAAGCCACGTGGCCTAGATATGTCAGTGAACAAAAAGAAGTGGCCCAAATGTGTGATGTCATCAGTGATGTCATCAACGGCATTTGTGATGTGATCTTTGATGTCCTGGCTGTTAGTCGTAGCAGTGTTCAGAGCTGGCGTGAGCTATGGTTGCTTAGCTTACGATAACTGTCTAATTTCAACAGTTTTTCGGTTTTACTTGCAACCTTAACATCTCTTTAACAAAGTTCTGTCATTGAATTTCATGGGTTTTTGTTAGTGCAACTTAACCATAATGTACCTTAACAAAGTTTTTACAGTGAATATATTAAACTGCCACAATAACTTCGCCCCCTCTGGACGAATCCTCACCAAACTTTGCAAAAAAAGTATATGGCCCACTCTGAATTTTTTTGCACAGTTTGGTGATGATTCGTCCAGGGTGGGGAAAGTTATAGGGGAGTCCCAACATTTCTGTTTTTTCCCATAGACTGAATGGGAAAAAAAATGTGCTCACGCCTACAGCCCAAACCGCTGGACGGATTTTCACCAAATTTGGACCAGGAGCAGCGGCTTGGTCCCGAAAGCGTGCTTTTGCAAATTTGGTGAAAGTCCGTCCAGTAGTTTTTTTAAAAATGACCAAAAAGTAGGTAAAAAAAAATTAGTGATATCTGTGTTCGCTTTACGGACACACTTCCCTGTTTGCTCCGTGGACAGGAAAGTGATTGGGCAAGTAGCTTGCGTGATGTCCGCGGACATCTGACCTGCTCTCTCATTGGATGCAGTGAAAGCATGCAGTGCGTCTGGCGTCAGAGGTGCCCGCCATCTTTCTTTCCCGCATGAGAGGCTTTAGGCTTTGTCAGGTCAGCAGGAGCGTGTCTGTCTCCTGTTCCTCCCACCCCCGCTCATGCCCCGCGTCTGCCCCACCCCCCGCTCATGCCCCGTGTGTCCTTTCTGTCCCCCCACCCCTGCTCATGCCCCGTGTGTCCTTTCTGTCCTCCCACCCCCGCTCATGCCCTGTGTGTCCTTCCTGTCCCCTCCACCCCCGCTCATGTTCCGTGTCTCCCCTATTCCTCCAGCCCCCCGCTCACGCCATCGCACACGGTGTCCAGCGGAGGGCCGAGGAGCAGGTTCTGCCGCACGAACTCATGTCCGTGTTTTTGTTCGTCTCCTGACATACAAACCCCCCCACCCCCGCTCATGCCCCGTGTGACTTTCTCCCTCCCTCCCACCCCCCGCTCATGCCCCGTGTGTCTCTTCCCTCCGCCCCACCTCCCGCTCATGTCCCGTGTGTCTCTCTCCCTCACCCCCACCACCCCGCTCATGCCCCGTGTGTCTCTCGTCCTCCCCCCACCCCCCGCTCATGGTCCGTGAGTCTCGCTCCCTCCCCCATCCCCCGCTCATGCCCCGTGTCTCTCCCCTCCCCCCACCCCCCGCTCATGCCCCGTGTCTCTCCCCTCCCTCCCACTCCCCGCTCATGCCCCGTGTCTCTCTCTCTCTCTCCCTCCCCCACCCCCCACTCATGCCCCGTGTGTCTCTCCCCTCCCCCACCCCCTGCTCATGCCCTGTGTGTCTCTCCCCCCCACTCCTCGCTCATGCCCCGTGTGTCTCTCCCTCCCCCGCTCATGCCCCGTGTCGCTCCCCTCCCCCCACCCCGCTCATGCCCCGTGTCTCGCAATTTCCCCCACCCCCCACTCATGCCCCGTGTGTCTCTCCCTCTCCCCCACCCCCCACTCATGCCCTGTGTGTCTCTCCCTCCCCCAACCCCTGCTCATGCCCAGTGTGTCTCTCCCTCCCCTCCACCCCCCGCTCATGCCCCGTGTGTCTCTCCTCCCACCCCCCGCTCACACCCGTGTGTCTCTCCCTCCCCCCACCCCCGCCCATGCCCCATGTGTCTCTCCGCTCCCCACCATCCCCCACTCATGCCCCATGTGTCTCGCCGCTCCCCACCATCCCCCGCTCATGCCCCGTGTGTCTCTCCCCCCACCCACCGCTCATGCCCCGTGTGTCTCTCCCCTCTCCCCACCCCCATGCTCATGTCCCGTGTGTCTCTCCCCTTCCCCCCACCCCGCTCATGCCCCGTGTCTGTCTCCTGTTGCCCCCCACCCCCCACTCATGCCCCGTGTCTGTCTCCTGTTGCCCCCACCCCCCACTCATGCCCTGTGTCTGTCTCCTGTTGCCCCCCACCCCCGCTCATGCCCCGTGTCTGTCTCTGTTCTTCCCCCCACCCCCACTCATGCCCCGTGTCTGTCTCCTGTTCCCCCCACCCCCCCGCTCATGCGCTGTGTTTGTCTCCTGTTCCCCCCACCCCCCCACTCATGCCCCGTGTCTCTCCTGTTGCCCCCCGCTCATGCCCCGTGTCTGTCTCCTGTTGCCCCCCACCCCCCCACTCATGCCCCGTGTCTGTCTCTGTTCTTCCCTCCACCCCCACTCATGCCCTGTGTTTGTCTCCTGTTCCCCCCACCCCCCCACTCATGCCCTGTGTCTGTCTCCTGTTGCCCCCCAACCCCCGCTCATGCTCCGTGTCTATCTCCCCCCACCCCCCGCTCATGCCCCGTGTCTGTCTTCTGTTCTCCCCACCCCCGCTCATGCCCCGTGTCTCTCTGTTGTTCCTCCCACCCCCGCTCATGCCCCGTGTCTGTCTCCTGCTCCCCCCACCCCCCGCTCATGCCCCGTGTCTCTCTCCTGTTGCCCTTCACCCCCCGTTCATGCCCCGTGTCTCTCTCCTGTTGCCCCCCCACCCCCCGCTCATGCCCCGTGTCTGTCTCCTGTACCCCCCACCCCCCGCTCATGCCCTGTGTCTCTCTCCTGTTGCCCCCCACCACCGCTCATGCCCTGTGTCTTCCTCTTGTCCCCCCTCCTATGAAACCCCTTGTTGACCTCTTGTTCCCCCCACCCCCCGCTCATGCCCTGGTTCTTCCTCCTGACCCCTCCACTACTCGCTGATGCCCCGTGCCTGCACTGTTGGAGCAGGGCAGACACGGGGCATGAGCGGGGGTGGGGGCCCCACCTTGCCCTACCCCCACTCATGCCCTGTGTCTCTCCTGTTCACCCCCACCCCCACTCATGCTCCGTGTCTGTCTCCCTCCTTTTCTCCCCACTCATAGCCCATGTCTCCCCTGTTCACCCCACCCCCGCTCATGCCCTGTGTCTCTCTCCTGTTGCCCTCCACCCCCTGCTCATGCCCCATGTCTCCCTCCTGTTGCCCCCCACCCACTGCTCATGCCCCGTGTCTGTCTCCTGTACCCCCTACTCCCGCTCATGCCCCGTGTCTCTCTCCTGTTGCCCCCTAACACCGCTCATGCCCCGTGTCTTCCTCTTGTCCCCCCTCCTATGATGCCCCTTGTTGACCTCTTGTTCCCCAAAGCGCCCGCTCATGCCCTGTGTCTATCTCCTGTCCCCCCCACTCCTTGCTGATGCCCCGTGTCTGCACTGTTGGAGCAGGGCAGACACGGGGCATAAGCGGGGGTGGGGGCCCCACCTTGCCCTACCCCCACCCATGCCCCGTGTCTCTCCTGTTCACCCCCACCCCCGCTCATGCTCCGTGTCTGTCTCCCTCCTTTTCCCCCCCTCATGGCCTGTGTCTCCCCTGTTCACCCCCACACCCGCTCATGCCCTGTGTCTCTCTCCCTACCCCCACACCCCACTCATGCCCCGTGTCTCTCCCCTCCCCCCCACTCATGCCCCGTGTGTCTCACCCCTCTCCCCCACCCCCACTCATGCCCCGTGTGTCTCTCCCCCACCCCCCACTCATGCCCCATGTGTCTCCCGTCCTCCACCTCCCACCCGCTCATGCCCTGTGTGCATCTCCCCCTCCTCCCACCCCCCGCTCATGCCCGATGTGTCTCTCCCCCTCCCCCCACCCCCTGCTCATGCCCCGTGTGTTTCTCTCCCTCCCCCCACCCCCCGCTCATGCCCCGTGTGTCTCTCTCCCTCCCCCCACCCCCGCTCATGCCCCGTGTCTCTCTCCCTCCCCCACCCCCTGCTCATGCCCCGTGTGTCTCTCCCCTCCCCCCAACCCCCTGCTCATGCCCTGTGTGTCTCTCCCCTCCCCCCACCCCCCGCTCATGCCCCGTGTCTCTCTCCCTCCCCCCACCCCCTGCTCATGCCCCGTGTGTCTCTCTCCCTCCCCCCACCCCCGCTCATGCCCCGTGTCTGTCTTCTGTTGCCCCCCGCCCCCGCTCATGCCCCGTGTCTGTCTCCCCCCACCCCCCGATCATGCCCCGTGTCTGTCTTCTGTTCCCCCGCTCATGCCCCGTGTCTGTCTTCTGTTCCCCCCACTCATGCCCCGTGTCTCTCTCTTGTTCTCCCCACCCCCTGCTCATGCCCCGTATTTGTCTCCTCTTCCCCCCACCCCCTGCTCATGCCCGTGTCTGTCTCCTGTTGTTGCCCCCACACCCTCCGCTCATGCCCCGTGTCTGTCTCCTGTTCTCCCCATCCCCCGCTCATGCCCCGTGTCTGTCTCCTGTTCCCCCCACCCCCCCGCTCATGCCCTGTGTCCCTCTCTGTTGCCCCCCGCTCATGCCCGTGTCTGTCTCCTGTTCCCCCACCCGCTCATGCCCCGTGTATGTCTCCTGTTCCTCCACCCGCTCATGCCCCGTGTCTCTCTCTTGTTGCCCCCACCCCCCTGCTCATGCCCCGTGTCTGTCTCCTGTTCCCCCCACCCCCTGCTCATGCCCAGTGTCTGTCTCCTGTTCCCCCCACCCCCTGCTCATGCCCCGTGTCTCTCTCCTGTTGCCCCCCACCCCCGCTCATGCTCTGTGTCTTTCTCCTGTTTCCCCAACCCGCTCATGCCCTGTGTCTGTCTCCTGTTCCCCCCACCCGCTCATCCCCCGTGTCTGTCTCCTGGTCCCCCCACCCGCTCATGCCCCGTGTCTCTCTCCTGTTGGCCCCACCCCCCGCTCATGTCCCGTGTCTGTCTCCTGTTCCTCCAACCCCCCGCTTATGCCCCGTGCCTGTCTCCTGTTGCCCCCAACCCCCCTGCTCATGCCCCATGTCTGTCTCCTGTTCTCCCCACCCCCGCTCATGCCCCGTGTCTGTTGTTCCCCCATGCCCCGCTCATGCCCCGTGTCTGTCTCCTGTTCCCCCCACCCCCCGCTCATGCCCCATGTCTCCCTTCTTCCTCCCCACCCCCCGCTCATGCCCCGTGTCTCTCCTGTTGCCCCCCACCCCCTGCTCATACCCCGTGTCTGTCTCCTGTTGCCCCACCCCCGCTCATGCCCTGTGTCTGTCTCCTGTTCTCCCCACCCCCTGCTCATGCCCCGTGTCTGTCTCCTATTTCCCCACCCCCCGCTCATGCCCCGTGTCTGTCTCCTGTTGCCCCCCACCCCCGCTCATGCCCCGTGTCTGTCTCCTGTTGCCCCCGCTCATGGCCTGTGTCTGTCTCCTGTTGCCCCCCACCACCCGCTCATGCCCTGTGTCTGTCTCCTGTTGCCCCCCACCCCCCGCTCATGCACCGTGTCTGTCTCTGTTGTTCCCCCCACCCCCAGCTCATGCCCCGTGTCTGTCTCCTGTTACCCCACGCCCTGCGTCTCTCTACTGTTGCCCCCAAACCCCCGCTCATGCCCCGTGTCTGTCTCCTGTACCCCCCAACCCCCGCTAATGCCCCGTGTCTGTCTCCTGTTCTTCCCACCCGCTCATGCCCCGTGTCTCTCTCCTGTTGCCCCCCGCTCATGCCCCATGTCTGTCTCCTGTTCCCCAACCTGATCATGCCCTGTGTCTCTCTCCTGTTGCCCCCCACCCCCTGCCCCGTGTCTGTCTCCTGTACCCCCCACCCCCTGCTCATGCCCCGTGTCTCTCCTGTTGCCCCCCGCTCATGCCCGTGTCTGTCTTCTGTTCCCCCCACCCCCGACTCATGCCCCGTGTCTGTCTCCTGTTCCCCACACCCCCTGCTCATGCCCCGTGTCTGTCTCCTGTTGCCCCCCACCTGTTAGGGAGAATTCTCTGTTTAGGCTGAATTTCCTAACCTAGTGAGTCCCCCAGCAGCTTTGCTGGATTTTTGGGGTTTATTTTTTTCTCCTGACTCTTTTACCCTCACTCTTGGGCATGATTTGAGTGTGTTTCTTTGAATCAAGATGTGTTTAATGGGCTATGGGACTTTTACTCCATAGGGCTTCATGTGTTTTTGTGATGTGTGTTAAACAGCACCCTCCGTGCAGTAACACAGGGGTGTCATAGTGACCCCCCAGTATAGACTCCATACCCTGGGACTGACTACTGTCTCCCAGGGCATGTAAAGTCACCATTGACTTTACTAGTCTTAAATTCTGAACAGAACCAGTACAAACGATCATATTGTGGACGTACTGGCTGGGACAATTCAATTGCCCCAGAGTCTGTTAGTTGAGAGGGCACGTCTCCGTCCCCCCTGCTCGAGTTTTGGCTGGTGGCAGTGGATACTACTTTTTATATTCAACCGCGAATATTTTCCTATGGGATTTCCCATTGTTTTAGGCTACTATCTTTATTTAATTATTTACGGTAGCCTCGAACATACCGCCAGTTTATTTAATTAATATTAATTCTCCGGTTGGTATTTTTTGCCAAAACTTGATTCTAAAATTGCGTTTGTGTTTTCTTCTGTGACTCCAACCCAAGTCGAGCCCTTTGTTCCACTTTTTCGCGGGCTTCTCCACAGAAGCCCTCCAAAGTGGTGCCACTCTGTCTGGGGTACTTAGGAGGGGTGGAGGGAAATTTAGGCACCCTGGACTGAGTTGACTAGGCAACTCAAGCCGCACTGCATCCTGATTGGCCCAAGTGGTGAGCCGGCCGGCTCACCACTTAGCATGTGTGAGTGACAGCTAGGCTGAGTGAATGGGGGTTTGCTGCATAAAAGCAGGGCTTTGGGGACTGGAACTTCAGAAGTCGCCACAGGACCTAAGAATCCGACGAGGGAGAAGCTGAGCCGACCTGCCACGACACCACCACCGGTGGAGCCCTGCTGGACTGCCTCACCATTTTTCCCAACGACAGAGGAGATCTCCCGCCGGAGAGTCTTCTTCCTTTGACTGGTGGGGATAACCAGTTTCACCGTCTTTTCGCTTTCCCGACATACCTCGTGGCCGCCTTGCCCGTGCCAAGCGCCCCGGCAACAGGGATACCACGTTTTACCACGACCGCGAAACAAAGGTACCACCTTCAACGCAACTTGCACCCACTACCAGGAACAACTGCCACCGCTGGAGGATCCTTCCCACTAAAGGTACCGTGTCCCGCCTGGCTTCCCTTGCTACCGACTGTACGGGGTAGATTTAGCCCCCGGCTTTTGAACCTGGGTTAGCCTGGGACACCCTTGCTAAACTTTCCTAAGCCTCTCTAAACCCTTTCTGAACCCTCTGCAAGACTTTCTAAGCCTAGTGTAACTGTGTGATCTTGGGCGCATTTGTGCTCTGCTCTCTCTAAGAGTGGTCCCAGCCTTTGGACTTTGGCTAACCAGTGACTTTTCCTCTTCTGCCTTGCTAACAGTGTTCCTGAATCTTAGAGTGGTGTACCTTTCCATATTCTGTCTTTTTCCCTCCCTTTCTCACAAACTTATTGGAGTGCCATCTAGTTAAGCGCTCACCTCTGTATGAAAATAAGTGGTGCTTTACAATGACTTATCTGATAAGGAAAAAGGGGTGTATATATTACAATAGTAACTGTATTTAGAATATTTTACAATAAGAGTGATGGAGTGTTTCAAACTGTGTGTTTTTAAATAAATAATTATATACTTTGATACCAAAGCTCTGGTCAGTGTTTGCTTGTATTATTGTATCTGAGTGCCTATTGTGTATACTTTGCATACTGACTAACTCTTCTTGAGGGAAGTCTGACTGCTCAGCCACAGCTACCAGGTAAATCTGGGTGGTACAGACTGCTACCAAGTGGGTTTACTGCCAACACCTGTAGTCTTAAATCTTTTGCAGTGGTCACTAAGGGAACTGCACAGGTTTCTGCCTAACACCACCCATGCCCCGTGTCTGTCTCCTGTACCTCCCCACCCCTCTCTCATGCCCATGTCTCTCTCCTGTATCCCCCACCCCCTGCTCATGCCCCGTGTATGTCTCCTGTTGCCCCCCAGCCCTCCGCTCATGCCCCGTGTCTGTCTCCTGTTCTCCCCACCCCCCGCTCATGCCCCGTATCTGTCTCCTGTTCCCCCCACCCCCCGCTCATGCCCTGTGTCTGTCACCTGTTCTCCCAACCCCCCGCTCATGCCCCGTGTCTGTCTCCTGTTCTCCCCACCCCCCGCTCATGCCCCGTGTCTCTCTCCTGTTGGCCCCACTCCCTGCTCATGCCCGTGTCTGTCTCCTGTTGCCCCCCACCCCCTGCTCATGCCCTGTGTCTCTCTCCTGTTTCCCCCCACCCCCTGCTCATGCCCCGTGTCTGTCTCCTGTTTCCCCCACCCCCGCTCATGCCCCGTGTCTCTCTCCTGTTGCCGCCCACCACCGCTCATGCCCCGTGTCTTCCTCTTGTACCCCCTCCTATGATGCCCCTTGTTGACCTCTTGTTCCCCCCACCCCCCGCTCATGCCCCGTGTCTTCCTCTTGTCCACCCACTCCTCGCTGATGCCCTGTGTCTTCCTCCTGTTCCCTCCCACCCCCTGCTCATGCCCCGTGTCTTCCTCTTGTCCCCCCTCCTATGATGCCCCTTGTTGACCTCTTGTTCCAGCCACTCCCCGCTCATGCCCCATGTCTCCCTTCTTTCCCCCCACCCCCCACTCATGCCCCGTGTCTTCCTCCCCCCCACTCCCCACTCATGCCCCGTGTCTCCCTTCTTTCCCTTCCACCCCCCGCTCATGCCCCGTGTCTGCACTGTTGGAACAGGGCAGACACGGGGCATGAGCAGGGGTGGGGGCCACACCTTGCCCTACCCCCGCTCATGCCCCATGTCTCTCCTGTTCACCCCCACCCCCGCTCATGCTCCGTGTCTGTCTCCCTCCTTTTCCCCCCGCTCATGGCCCGTGTCTCTCCTGATCACCCCCACCCCCCGCTCATGCCCCGTGTCTCCCTTCTTCACCCCCAACCCCCCACTCATGCCCCGTGTCTCCCTTCTTTCCCGCTCATGCCCCGTGTCTCACTTCTTCCCCCCACCCCCTGCTCATGTCCCGTGTCTCTCTTCTTTCCCGCTCATGCTCCGTGTCTCCCTTCTTTCCACCTCCTGCTCATGCCCCGTGTCTCTCTCCTGGTCTTCCCGACCCCCCGCCGATGCCCTGTTGTGTTCTCTTTATACACCCTGCCTTCCCTTTCCCTGGTGTTCATCTTGGTAAAAGATTTTCCTTCCTACACCAGGACGCCTGCCTGCGGCGTCCCGGTTTGGGAAAAAAAATCTTTTTTTTACCACCCCGGGTTCCCACTTTGAGAACCTAGGATGCTAGTGGTCTTCCTCCATTGAAAAGGACGTTATGATTACATTGCACTAATAAAAAACTATGAAATTCAGTAAAAACAAATGTGTTAAAGTGACTTTATGGTTAAGTTGCACTAATAAAAACCTATGAAATTCAGTAAACATTTTTTGTTAAAGGGACATTATGGTTAAGTTGCGCTACTAAAAACCTATGAAATTCAGTGAAAAAACTTTGTTAAAGGGACGTTATGGTTCCAAGTAAAAATGAAAAACCCTTGAAATTCGCCAGTTATGGTAAGCTAAGCAACCATAACTCGCGCCACCAGCGTGCCCTGCTAAGAGTATCACCCACAACATCAAAGATGACATCACAAATGTCATTGTCTGGAAAACACATTTTGGGTTATTTGGTGGCCGAAAGAGGGCCTAGAAAGGGTGGGTAAGTGCAAAGAAGATGATAGTTTTTTATAGGTGGAAAAAGGACGTGCAGGTGCAGCACTGCAAGCGTCCAATTCTAGTGTGCGTAGATATAATTTCGATGACACAGGGTTAAGGGTGAGTTAAGGACACATTTTGTTATGTACGGCCATGCCACCAAGAATCTGACCACTGGCCACAACCAATATAGTAATATGTGTATGGTAATTATAGGTACTGTAGGGGGAGTAGAAACTATTTGATATTTCTGATTGTTGTACGATTGAGGATAGTGCTTATGGAATATGTATCTGTTTGTATTTCGTACAGCTACTTAGTTGTATACATTAGTGAAGCTGTAATCTCTGGTTTGTCTTCTGTGAAAGAAAATGTAGAATCTGTGAAGCAGGATTTACATATACATTTACTTTTTGACCCTCATAAACAGTACATTTTATGTACTATGTTTGGTACAACATCAGTGCGTTCCACACTGTGTTGTATTTACTTGAATTACTGTTGGGAAAAAGAATTCATAGAGGATTTAAAAAAAAAACGACTACAATTGTGTCAGTGTAAGTGTGATAATATGTGTGTTTGAAGTGTGTTGTTGTTAAAAGAATGTTTAAAGTAGTTAGATACCTGTTGGCATATTCTAACTACATTAGTCAATAGAAGAAGTTGTGTAGTAACAAGAATTGTGATGATGTATTTCAAGGGTATTTTTAAGTACTTATATACCTGTTGGCTTATTCTAACTATATTGCATCTGCTTTTTATTTTTTAGAAAAAAGTTACAGACACTGGTACTATAAATGTACATATATATTGTTTAACTTTCATGAAAGTACTCACAGTCAGCAGGTACTAAATGCTGCAATGCATGACAAGCGGTTAAAAAAGAGAATATGCTTCTTGAGAAGCGTATTACAGGGTAAGTAGCAGGAACCCTTTATATGTCTATTTGTAAAATAGTTGAAGAAAATACTTAAAACAATGGAAGCATACCTGTACTATCTCTTGTTAGATGCAAATGTTGTTGAATCTGCAAATAGACATTTTGGATAGTTTTACAGTCATTTTGATGCAGATGGCTGTTTTTAACAGGATATATCTACTTTCCTCTCAGAGTTCAAGTGTACATCTGAAGTGTTGAACTGAGATGACAGCGTGGCAAGTAGAGTTTTTGGATGTGATTGGTGGATGCATGTGTGACTGTTTGAAAGCAGGCAATCAGGGAGTGTTACAAGCGTAAAAGTAAAGGATAAAAGGGCTGGCCTGTGCTATTTGAGTGTAGGCCTTCCCACCCCCTTCAATTGGAAGTTCTGTCTGCGGACACAGAGGTAGTCCGCAAACAGCAAATGCCACATCAAGGTCTTTTGAGGATATGATATGCTATGGTATTTATAACGCGCCTGGACACAAGTGTTTGCCTGGCATGGAAAGGGGACTGTGGAAACCACGGACAGTCGTGGTGTCCAGGGACATCGGGGATCAGCCAATCAGTTTCAATGGTGTGGTGTACAGGAAGAGAGGGTGGCAGGCAGGAGTTTTGTTTGATGAGATCACTGAAGATGTACAAATGGAAGAATTGTGGCAGCTTGTCAATAAAGCTGTATCTGATTTTTCATATGCTATAGGAATGCCATTTTATGAGAATGACTATAAGATCTGATGGTGTGAATCTTTTTTGTGAAGATGGAGTTCATTTAACAGATGTAGGAAATGTAATTATTCTTTACAATGTTAACAATGCATTGAAACAGTTCCTGTAAGAAAATTGGAAGGGAAGATGTAGAGAGTACAGCACTACTGTACATAAACGCAAGAAAAGGAAAAGAACATGTTTGTTAACAAACACCCCCCAAAAAAAAAAAAAATGCAAAGGTTCTTTTCAGAGCCAACAATAAAGAAGAAATAACTGAAATTGAGTTAAAACTCCCCCAACGTGTTCATTTGACCTTCTGTCAGCAGACACCACGGTAGTCCACGGACACCGCACATGCCATCTGGGTAATTTTACGGATGCCTGGCATTCAAACAGGGTTGCCGAGACAGCGCACAGTCGTGTGTGTCTGCGGAAATTGGGGGATCAGCCAATCAGGTTTTCTGGTGTGGTGTGTAGAAAGAGAGGATAGCAGGAGTTTTGTTTTTAGTGAGAGCACTGAAGATGGCAATGGCTATTTGTTTGAGGAGGCAGGGTGTATGGAATTTGGTGGTCTCTTGGATCCATTGGCTGAAAGTCTATTCTGAGCACAGTGGAGTGGCTGAAAATCTTGGATTCCATGAATTTTAAGTGTTATGGTATGGAGTGTAAGGAATGAAGTGGGCCGACATACTCCTGTTTTGTAACCAAAAAACACCAGAAATGTGCGAGTTATTACAATAAACTTGTGTGACGTGTATCAGCAAGGACCCAAAGAAGGTTTTAGAAATCTGTCTTTTGTTTTATTTTTCCTAAGTGTCAGAATATAATTGGAAAAGCTAGTGATATAAATTTGGTGTCTGGTTAGTGGGTCTGGTCCTTGGCAAATGCAAATGTGTACTCTGATTTACTAATGCGGCATAGCCGAGCCCATGCCCCATGGATTTGGAGACTGGCCATGGCTGCATGCCATGAGCACTGCCCATTGGTCACATTATTAGTGTATAGCGGACACTGAGCTAGGATGCAGAGTAGGTGCAGTGAATAATAGGGGTGGTTTGGTGGAGTTGGGGTCATGATTAAGCCTCATGCAGTAGGCAATTCAATGATGATTGTCATCCACAGCATGCGATTTATAGTTCTTTCATATATATCAAAAGATACATTATTAATAACATATATACAGAGATGTAACATCATGAAACATTTTCACTTATAAAAACCTATTGAATTGACAGAAAAAACATTGTTAAAGATATGCTATTGTTAACCTTGGGGCTCCTTTGCCACAGCAGTTAGCCAGTGGCCTCCCACCTTGGCATCCCTTGGAATTTCCCTCCTGTGCTCACATGAGCACTTGCCCATCCGTACTGCCCCTTCTATGTATGTACTTCTCTCACTGCACAATGCATTTGTGCATTTGTTAAGTGGCAGCTGGTGTGTGGAAGTTTAATATGTTGATAGAGTTATATGTAGAGTTTTCGGAAGTGATTGGTGGATGGATGAGTGACTGTTCAAATGTAAGCAATGAGGGAGTGTTACAAATATAAAAGTAAAAAGGTCAGAAGGGATGTCCTGTGCGATGGTGTGCATGTGCCATCCAGGTCTTTTAATGATGCATGGCCTGGGAAGGGTACTGTGGATATTGCAGATAGTAATAAAGGTACATGAATTATGGTCCTTATTGTATGCTAGAGAAAGGTATTTGGGACAGAAAATTGTTTCTGTTTGTTACCATTGTTCTCTAGTATACAATTGCCAATTATTTCCATTAGCATAATACAAAATGCTAAAGGAAATGTTGGAGAATCTTATTGAGTTTAACTATTTTACTGAGAAATGTAAAGTAGATGGAGTCTATACAATTATTTTAACTGTAAAGGGTGGTTCCTAAAGGAACCTTTTTTGGTGTTTTTTTTATATTTTGTATTTTTTTTGTAGATGGAAGTAAGGTGGGGGAGGGAAGTGAGGGAAGGGGAACCAACCACAGATAAGGACGGGCAGGTGCATGTGGTAAGATATTGGGTATGTGTCACATTTAAGGTAGGGTGCAGTGTTTCTCATGCTGCTTGATTACAGCTTCAAAAGTACTTCCAAACTGCCCCCCCATGTACAGTGGTGTTTTGCAGAGTACTGTTGTCTTGGGAAGATATGGATAACAGCCTCTTTTATGGCTTGCAAGGTAACTGATGGGATCTTCTGCCCCACAGAATTGGTTGGATTTGGTGGGGCATCCCATGGAGATGCTCATGTAGGAGTACTGCCCAGGTTGTCTGCGACTTAGTACAATGTTGCACTCAGTGCATTTAACCTTTGTAGCCTTAGCCTTCAGTAAACAACTGACACACCCATGATTCTCTCTGGGTGCTGGACATCAGCATTTCCTCTATCTCATCTTCCTGGTCCTCTTGATTGTTTTGTGCATGATTGGGCTTTTTCCATTGTGGAGGCCCTCCAGGTGGTGGTGGTAGCTTCTGGGGAGGAGGGATGGCCATGGCTGATACCATTTTTAAAGTTAAATAACAGGTGTGCTAATATTGTTCCAAGCATGTGCTTCCTCCTGGATTGCAGATGGAAAATTAGAACAAATAGGTCAAAGAGCTGTGCAAGGGTACATTTCCAATTTTAAACTTTCTAGGTCAACTAAAAATGCAGTTTTGTGCTGTTCGTGAAGCACGGACCTGTATGCGAAGCACAGACGCATTTTGGAACCTGTCATCACACCGCATGCACATGCGTGGTCAAGTGATACTGTCCGGAAAGTCTAAAGTGACATCAGTCGGCGAATGCCGGCGAACAGGAAACGGTGCTTAAAAGTTGCAGAAAGTTAATAGAAGTGTTAAACATGTTGCTAAGAGGTGGGTAATTGCACAGTTTTTACTTGAAACTTTCTAGATTGGCTGAGAATTCTGATATATTTGGGATAAGTATGATATTAAGAAGTTGTAGCACATTAGGATCCACTGATAAAAACCTATGGAATTCACAGAAACAACATTGTTAAAGGGACATTATGGTTAAGTTGCACTAATAAAACATATGAAATTTGGTGAATAAACTTTGTGAAAGGGATGCTGTGGTTACAAGTAAAACCATAAAAACACAGAAATTCACCAGTTATGGTAAGCTAAGCAAACATAATTCACGCCACCACCATGCACTGCTAAGACTAACTCCCAGAACATAAAAGATGCCATCACAAATGTCATTGATGACATCACTGATAACATCACACATCTGGATATGTGTGATGTCATCTTTCATTTCCTGGGTGTTAGTCTTAGAATATGGTTGCTTAGTTTACCATAACTGGTGAATTTCAGAGGTTTTTCAGTTTTACTTGTAACCAGGACGTCCCTTTAACAACGTTTTTTCAATTAATTTCATAGGTTTTTATTAGTGCAACTTAACCATAACATCTCTTTAACAAAGTTTTTTCAGTGAATATATATATATATATTACATTGGCTGCGATAGCAGCCCTGTAGTTATGGTTAAATTGCTCTACTCATAGAAAGACCACTTTTAGGCAACTTACAACTTTGCCTCCCTAAGTGAATCCTCACCAAACTTTGCATATAAAGTATATGTCCCACTCAAAATGTTTTTGCATAGTTTGGTGTTGGTTGGTAGAGGGGAAGAAAAGTCAGAGGGGTGTCCCAAAATGTGTGGAAATCCTTATAGATGCAATGGAAAAAAGATTTTGCTCATGCCTACATCCCAAACTGCTGAATGGATTTTTACCAAATTTGTACCAGGAGTAGTGGCTTGGTACCGAAAGCGTGCCTTTGTAAATTTAGTGTAAATCCGTCCAGTAGTTTTTAGAAACTGCCCCAAAAGTAGGCAAAACTAAAATGTGTGATATTTGGGTTCGGTCCCTGGACTCACTTCCCTATTCGGGTCCGTTAGCACCCCCTTGACGAACCAGGTTCTGGCGTGATGTCCGTGGACATCACATGTTCCCACTGATTGGATGCTCAAAAGCATGAGGTGCATCATATTTTTTTGAAATGGTCGCCATGTTGAATCCATGGACAGCAGCCACCGCGCACGGATAGCATGGTTGGGGAAAAGTCTGGAAAACACATTTGGGGTTATTTGGTGGCTGAAAGAGTGGCTGGAAAGGGTAGGGGAGTGAAATAAAGTTGACCTGGAGCTGGTATTATAGGTGAAAAAGAGGCTTACAGGTGCTGCCATGTCCGTGGTCAGCGCTGTGAATGAACTGTTTTGAAAACACATTTGGGTTTATTTTATGGCTGAAAGAGGGCATGTAAAGGGTAGAGGAGTGGAACAAAGATGATATGGAGCTGTTTTTATAGGTGAAAAAGGGTTTGCAGATGCAGTGGGGTCTGCAGTCAATTTTGGTGTCTGGGAACATCATTTCATTGCCTGGTATTTAGGGTGAGTTTTGTTATTTGAAGATGTATTGTACGTGGCCAAGAATATGGCCACCGGCCACAACTACTACAGTAATGTGTATAGTAATTATAGGTACTGTAGGGGGAGAATACAATATTTGTAATATGGTGGAATTATATATGTGGTATTTATGATTGTAGTACAATTGAGGATAGTGCCTGAATGTGTGTGGAAATCCTTATAGATGCAATGGAAAAAAGATTTTGCTCGTGCCTACAGCCCACACTGCTGAATGGATTTTCATCAAATTTGTACCGGGAGTAGTGGCTTGGTACCGAAAGCGTGCCTTTGTAAATTTAGTGTAAATCCGTCCAGTAGTTTTTAGAAACTGCCCCAAAAGAAGGCAAAACTAAAATGTGTGATATCTGGGTTCGGTCCCTGGACTCACTTCCCTATTCGGGTCCGTTAGCACCCCCTTGACCAACCAGGTGCTGGCGTGATGTCTGTGGACATCACATGTTCCCACTGATTGGATGCTCAAAAGCATGAGGTGCATCATATTTTTTTGAAATGGTCGCCATGTTGAATCCGTGGACAGCAGCCACCGTGCACGGATAGCATGGTTGGGAAAAAGTCTGCAAAACACATTTGGGGTTATTTGGTGGCTGAAAGAGGGGCTGGAAAGGGTAGGGGAGTGAAATAAAGTTGACCTAGAGCTGGTATTATAGGTCAAAAAGAAGCTTACAGGTGCTGCCATGTCCGTGGTCAACGCTGTGAATGAACTGTTTTGAAAACACATTTTGGGTTATTTTATGGCTGAAAGAGGGCATGTAAACGGTAGAGGAGTGGAACAAAGATGATATGGAGCTGTTTTTATAGGTGAAAAAAGGGTTTGCAGATGCAGTGGAGTCTGCAGTCAATTTTGGTGTCTGGGAGCATCATTTCATTGCCTGGAATTTAGGGTGAGTTTTGTTATTTGAAGATGCATTGTACGCGGCCAAGAATATGGCCACCGGCCACAACTACTACAGTAATGTGTATAGTAATTATAGGTACTGTAGGGGGAGAATACAATATTTGTAATATGGTGGAATTATATATGTGGTATTTATGATTGTAGTACAATTGAGGATGGTGCCTGAATATGTATTTGTGTATACTGAGTTGCATACAGTAATAACATAGGCATCGCTGGTTCATTTTCTGTGAAAATAAACAGTATCATTTTTTAAGTGGGATAGTTCAAACGCTTTATTTGCATAAAACTTTACACACATATTTACTTTTTTTGACCATCATAAACAGTAAATTGTATGTACTATGTTTGGTACAACATTAGTGTGTGCTAGACTGTTGTTGTACTGACATGAAATAATCATTGGGTCATTGGGAAAGAAATCCAAACAGGATTACTAAATACCTACTATAATTATGTTAGTGTAAGTGTGATAGTGTGTTTGTTTGAAGTGTGTTGTAATTAAGGGAATTTTTAAAGTAGTAAGAAAGCTGTTGGTGTATTCTTACTATATTAGACTTCACAAGACGTTTTGTAGTAATACAAATTGTGATGGCATATTTGAAGTGTATTGCAATGAAGGGTATTTGTGAAGTAGTTAGATACCTGTTGACTTATTATGACTATTTTGACATTTAAAAGTACTATTGTAGTATTATGGATGTAGTTAGATACATGTTGGTGTATTCTAACTGTGTATTGTGCTACACCTTAGTGAGTACATTTGGGTTGAAGGAATATTAAGTAGGAATTTGTTACATTTGCTGGTAACCTATGTTTTGCAGTAACAGAGGTATCATTACATTCAAAGCAACAACTTATTTTTTGACACATGCTGTATAGCGACCTGAAGTAGTTGTGGCACCAGTGGGGTATATTTTACCTACTGTTGTGAAGGCTTTCTGCTCAAGAGAAACTTTGCTGTGTGTAAAGCTAGTGAGCTTAAAGTTATTTTTGATACCATCTGCATTGTACCATAGAAGCATTGGTATGACATATTGGCTATGTGAGTTTATTTGTATGCTGGAACGTTTGTCTGAATTGCAAAAAGGGGATAATATGTCATGATTGGCATTCTGCAGATGCTGGTGATGGAATGGATTCGCAATCTGGTATGGATACATATACAAATCGTTCATTAGGGATGTGCTCTTGTGAAACATGGTTGCAGAAAGTGCATGTATGTTTCCATGCGTATGCAATCTGGAAGATTTCATTCATAGGGATGTTTCTGGTTTCAAGTACTTGTACTATGTACATTTCAAATTTTTGTGGGTCTTCATGTGTGTTTATGGTAAATTTGACCACACCAGCACAGTAGTCCAATTCTTGCCTCAGACCTGAGACACTGTAAGTGTTATTAGGATTATTTGTGGCATTTCTATGAAGGATGATCATTTTTCAAACACAACTGGTCCTAGCCATTTACAAAATGCTGTGAACAATTGGTGGCATTTTGAAGAGATGATTGATCATTACATTTGTATAGCAATTTTCTCCTATTGTGTTGCTGAATTTAAATGGACCAGAGAGTTGTTGCTCTGCATCGTTTGATGGACCTGCAGATCTTTTTTGAGAAGTGATATTTGTGTCTTTGTCTTTTGATGGACGTGCAGTTGAGTTTGTAGTAGACAGTTTTGTGGTTTTATTTTTTGATGGAGATGCAGTTGGTCGTTGTTTTTTAGTGGCATTGTTGGGAGATCTGTTATAGTCTATGTTTGTATTTTTTTTCTTTTTAAAGGTTTTATTTTTTGGGGTAAAGGGTACATATCTAGATGGGAGTATACAGTGCACATAGCCTGTTGTATTCTAGGATGCAAGGAATGTCAGTGTTGACTTTGGTTGCATCAAAGTTAACTAGGAATAGACCATTGATTGTACAGAGACGTGAAAGTGCTACATAACTCATGCCTTCTTTAAAGACTGTGCTGCATATGTGAAACGATGTGTGATCTAGGGTTAGATCTTGTGATTTGTGAATAGTGACAGCATATGCAAGATATAGAGAGAATTGTTCTATGCGTACACACGTCTTTGAAAAGAATGAAACATGCTGTTGTGTAGCCAATTCGTTTAACTTCTGCAAGTTTGTCAAAGTGGATGTTGACAAACTGAATGTTGTTGTCATGTGCATATCTTTTGAAGCCAACAACTATACCAATTGCTCCATTGACTAAACCTTATTCTACATCAATGTTACTTTTTGAGAATTACTCTGCAGTTTAGACACAGAGTTAATACGTTTTCCAATCCTGCTGTGTTGAAGATACATTTTTCTAAGCTATTTATATTTTTTTTATTTTTTTTTATTTTTAAAGTGTTCACACGCATCGAGGCGCTGTTAATGGAATTGTTTGTGTTTTAGTTGCATAATTGTTTTGTTTTAGTTACGTATTTATAACATGCTTAAATTCCCAGAGGTTTCTAAGCGCGGACCCGGGGATCAAACCTGTGTTGCTTCGTGTCGTCTTGCTTCCAATGCGAGCACATTGCTACTGAACTATCCTCCCAGATTCAACTTTAGTCATGCTGTTGCTTGTTGACTAGTGAGTGTCATGTCACACACTTTTAGTTTGTCTGTGAGGCTGGTATGCAGTATGGGTTTCATTTATTTTTTTAACATTGTTTTGTTGAATTGAATTCAGCTTGCAAGGGTTGGCATTAAGGACAAGCATTTAATATTTTGTTGAGTTCATTATTTCATGACATCGTGACAAATGTGTTTAACCTATATAGCTCATGGATTTGTCTACTATTTAAGATTAATTTTGCATCATTTGTAAACCAACCAGTTCTAATTCTTTTTAAAATGTTAGCATAGGTGAGGTCTGCAGAGTGATGCATGTTTGAGTTAGTTTTTTGTCATGAAAATGTTGCTTGAGATTTCCATGTCCAATGTTGTTGAGTATGTTGCAGTATTTTTTATTTCCTAATATTTTGAAAATAGGCTGACCTTTTACTGGTGTTAACTGAAGGAGTGTAACGCTTACCTGGACTCCTTGGGAGCTTAATGCCTTCTCAGCCTGTGGACCTGTTACTTGGGCACTTTTAGGATCCCTTTTCTGTATAAACAACAAATACAACAATAGAACTGCTATAATACCTGATTTCTGAGAAGTTCCTGTATAACTGTGTGCTTTTGGTAATCCCTCCCTTCTCATCTGTGTTTATGTTTTGTGGAGCGCTGCATCCTGTTATTCTACAGGGGCGCGTTGGGATGAAGAAACTTTAGCTTGGAAGGCTTAGGTGTTCAATAGACTCTTGCCTTTATAATGTCTTTGCTTTTCCAGAATTTGTCTTGGGTAAGTATCTGGAAAAAATACTATAGTCTTTTAGATTTTGAATAGTCCCTACGTTGAGGAGATCTCTCTTTCTAATAGTTTCCCTTTCTTGAAGGTTCTCAGAATTCAGAGAGTCTAATGGCTGCAGGATGACTGCGACCCTACTCGGGATGGAGAAATGTTTAACTTGTGTAAGTTTGCCTATGCGGAGTAACTGCAGCCTTTTGGGGAAGAGCACAGCAATAACTGAGCAGTGAAAACTTGAAGAAACTTCAGGTATGTAAACTTATTTTCTATTAAGTTTGTTCGTTAATTAAATACCTTTCTTGTCTGCAGGTTTTTGGAAAGCTGAAGAAAAATATCTACAGAAGATGCAGTGGCTGCTGAGGAAACTTCTGAATGAAGATACTGCGACTGCAAACAATGAATGCTGTTTGAAGATGCTGCGGCTGTGAGAGAACTTCTGACAGAGGATGTTGTGGCTATGAATGAACACAGCTGACTAA
Source organism: Ambystoma mexicanum (assembly GCF_040938575.1). Lineage (NCBI taxonomy): Eukaryota > Metazoa > Chordata > Amphibia > Caudata > Ambystomatidae > Ambystoma > Ambystoma mexicanum. The sequence continues at coordinate 849,835,370 of NC_090928.1, forward strand.
AAAACTACTTCGGAGATAACTTCAGTTCGGTAAGTCTTTTCAATAACTATGGAATTCTGTTGTTTGATCTGTGAAAACTAATGTCGCTGATTTTTCCTTTGACAGGTTCTATGAGGAGAGACACCAGTAGCGTTACCCACTGTCAGCGGAGAAGACGTGAAGCGAACGCTCCGGCAGAGGCGGGGCTTAAGTAGCTCCCTCTGCAATAAGTATAGAGCCTGCTGTAAGTTATCAATTGTTCTGGCGGTGGCCATGTTTAATGTATGAGACCACTGTAAGCACTATGAGAGACTATGGGAGCATATGCTATGAATGGTACAAATACCATGTTTGCCAGGTTTGTACCCACTTTTGACCTGCTGACTGATGTGATGTACCTTGTTTCTCCTGCATACCTGAATGGGAAATGTGTTCACTTACTAGGATCATGATAAGGAGGTCTACGACAATAGCAATGTGTTTTCCTTCAAACAGTTCTACCTAGTCAGTTTTCAGGACTTCTTGCATTCTGAGGTGAATTAAAGTCAACTTGAGTCTGGAAACCATGCTTACTTTATCTATTAGAAACACTTTCATTTGTTTCAGAATTCTGCATACCTCGGTAGCAGCTTCTGCTGATAATTTGTAGTATTCTAATTTGTTTTTGGTGTTCTACTGGAAGGAGCAGTAGTTTGTTTAAAGTTACACCTCCTATGTTGTAGGTAGCTAAACCTTTGGGGGTTGTTACAACAGCCAAAAGGTTGTTGTTTGTTAAGGTTTGTAGAAATGCGCTGATTATTTTTATTAAGAACATTTTACCACAACCAGCTTCACCATTTACATACAGGAGCAGATGTTTATCATTTTTATAGCTACACGTTTCAGTTTCATGTTTAAAACCGTGTTCAATTTATTCAGTGACTTCTAGCAACATGGCGAGTTGTTCATCATTTAGCTTTGATTTCAGCATTGGCAAGTCTTCTTCAGATTGTTTATATTGATACACAATATTTTCTCCCTCAGTCCTGGCTATTTCTGCTTAATTTAGATTGAGTGTCTTTATCTAGTTGAACTTCAATGTGTTCCTCTTGTTGGCGTTCATTGTCCAACATTTTGTTGTATTGTTTGAAATTGACATTTGTTATACTGCCTTCATTTGCTTTGAATACTGCTTGAAATGAGGCATATTCACAGAATATTTTTTCTTCTTTTCTCCAAGGTTTAAAAAGTTGTAGGAGGGCCATGTTATAAAGTTCTGTATGTTGCAGAGATATAAATGATAACATTATATTATTAATTAAGGGTGTGGGAGCCACTCTACAGAGAACAAACATGGGTCAAAAACCCTGTTCTATGGAATTTTGTTTACTCAGCAAGGACTACACCCACATTTTAGCTAACTGCACCCTTCACAGACGCAAAATAAATCTATTTGCATATCAGTCTTTGTCCCACCCACAAGGGCAATCACGCACCAAAATGCTAACAATTCTCCTCTGAACAAGAGTACCATCACCAACCCCAGACACGTGTTTTGGCCTAATCTGGTCTCATGAGCCCAGTGAAGATGAGCCTCTCTAAGGCATAGTGAGCAAGGGGTCTGTTTAACCTCTTTCTTCGGATAGCCCCTTTAGATGAACCTCTTTGGAGGCCTTCTGCAAGTTGTAAAAACATATTTTTGTCGGTGCATTTTCTTCGAATCCGAAGGAATTGTCCATATGGAAGATTGTTTTTTAATCCTATAGGATGGTAGCTGGAAAAATGAATGAGGCTATTTCGGTCTGTTTTTCTTTACGGAACAGCAGCCAACATGTGCAGAGAAATATGGTTGACAACAAAAACCAAAGAACCATTAGAAAGATTGGTATGTGTGACCACCTAGAGCCCCTTAAGCAACATCATCAAAAATACCACCAATAAAAACGGGCACCTTATAAAGAACAAAGGAACACTCTCCAAGAAACTGTGTTTTGCATTCAAGAAGAATCCTAACCTCTGTGAACGTTAAGTCCATACTTACTTGGAACCAGTAAAACCACTGTCGATTGAAACACTATGTGGTTTGCCCCCAGTTCAAGGACACTACAAATGTGGCCACTGTGTGGCCAGAGAATTCACAGAAACCAAAAAAAACCTTTGAACATGGAAACATCCAGTGGACCTTCAAAATGCATCCTGTCCTCACTCTCCTCCTATCACCTCCCTCCCTCTCTTCCCTGCTCTTCCTCTGGCCCTTCTGCAGCCACCCCTCCTCCCTCCTTCTCTGCCTTTCCCCTTTTTTCTGCTGACGAGGTCTCCAGACAAGTCTGATCTATGAAAGTCTTGTCTAAACAGGTTCACCCCTGTTCCTCCAAAACTATCAAGGACCACATTGACTCCCTGGCTCCCGCCCTGGCCGACTTTTGCAACCACTCCTTCATCTCTGGAGTCTTCCCATCCCCCCTCAAGCACTCCCTTGTGCACCCTCTTCTTAAGAAACCCTCTTCCGACCCCTCCTGCCCGGCTAACTATCGCCCAATCTCCATCACTCCCTTCCTGGGCAAGCTCCTAGAGAAACTGGCCATCTCCCAGCTTAACCTCCATGCTGAATCTGTTGGTAGCCTTCATGACCATCAGTCTGGCTTCAGAGCTGCCAGAAGCACGGAAACTGCTCTCCTGAACATCTGTGAAGACTTACTCTCCAACCTTGATTCTAACACTCCTTGTGTTCTCATTTTGCTCGATCTCTCTTCTGCCTTTGATACTGTCAACCATGCCATCCTGCTCAACCGTCTCCGTGATAACCTGGGTATCACTGGTCAGGCTCTGGCGTGGCTGACTTCTTTCCTTTCCAATCGACCCTCCCAGGTCCAACTTGGGTCCTTCCTCTCTGACGTCTTCTTCTCCACCTGTGGTGTTCCCCAGGGATCTAATCTCTCTCCCTGGCTTTTCAACCAGTACCTGTCACTCCTTGCTCACTGCATCGCCGCCCTCTGCCCCAACTTTCAGTGCTATGCGGATGATACCCAGCTCATTTTCAGGCTACCCTCAGCCTCCTCCTCTCCTTCCCTCATCTCTGACTGTCTGTCTGCTATCCAGGTATGGTGTGCCGCCAATGACCTCTGCCTTAATGCCAGTAAGTGTCACGACTCGCTCCTTTCGCTCCCGTTCCCACCACTTGGGGGCATGATGTGGGGTTTATTCCCTACTGGACCTTTCCTCTGAACCTTATGCTACAGTGCTGTGATGAATTGGGAGCGCTAAATCCCTATTTTCCAAGCTACTTCCCTTCCGGATCCATTCCAGGTTTTTGGCATCCAGCATGCTTCTTTAACCAAATGACTATGCTTCCCAGAATGCCTGGCCCACTGCTCCACCTCCACCCTTCCAGGACAAGGTTGGGTGGAGGATAGGTAACAGCTGTGGCTGCAGGTGCAGCAATCAGCACACCTGAGGCGTGTGCTCGTTAAGCAGCTTTAAAAGCCTCAGTCTTACTTCAGTCCAGCGCTGGTCATCGTTTGCAGTGTTCCTGTTGTGACTAGTCCCTTGTTCCTTGTTCCTTGCCTTTGTACCTAGTTCCTAGTTCCTGTTTTCTTGTTCCTCCGCCCTGAATCTCGGATTCATGTGCTAATTGATTTCTGCTCCCTTGATTCCCTTTTTGTCTTCCTCTGTTTGCAGGCAGCATTTCTCAGTGCTTTCCCCTTTTAGATGCAGCCCAGTTTGTCTGTGTTCTATATTTCTTTGACTCTGTCCTTTGCTGCTGTAAACCCGTATACCTCAGCCTTCCTCTTAGATTAGCTTCCTGTCTTTTCCTTGGAGGGGTAGGGAGAAGTTTGCATTGGTTATTTCGTTTTTCCCTGCTCCTGATCCTTACTTTCTATTGGGATCCATTCCATGTTTTCCATTGCACTTCTGCATTTATTTCCCATTTGATTATTAGGTGTGATGTGCGGTTGTAGCTAGCTCCTGTGTGAATGCTTATGTTTTCCTCACTAATTTGTAATCACTATTCCAACTTAGGTATTTAGTTTTCCTCCCATTGCTGTTCTAGCCTTTCTGGGTCCCAGTTTCATCAACAGGATTCGTGGGCTAGCTGACATTCAAGAGGTTTATCTCGTCCTCGTGAGTACAGTTCTTTAGTTCCCTTATTTAATACCATCAAGAGTGTTCACAGATCCTGTCATTGCTTGCCCTCCACGTGGGTTTAGCGCTGTCAGTACCTGTAACAGCAATTGGGGGTAAGGCGCTTGCCGACTTTCCTCGCGGTCAGGTGCTTACCCCACATCCCTTTTCATATATTGGTTTTGTTGTCACACTCTATTTGCACTCCTGGGTTCTAGCATACATGAGTCGTTGTTCCTGTGTGCACGTAGTTTAATTCGAAGCTATTCACTGTGCGATTTAGTGCACATTTCCCTTGCCATATTCGCTGCCTTTGTACTCGCCTGACTAATCCTGACAATAAGACTGAGATTCTACTCATTGGCACACCCACTCCCTCCTACCCTGCAGCTCTGTGGCCGGCCTCTCTTGGCCCTCTTCCTGCTCCTACCTGCAAGGCTAAAAACCTCAGGGTCATCTTCGACTCTACACTCTCCTTCTCTCCTCACATATCTGACATCTCTAACAAGTCACACTACCAGCTGCACCTCCTCAGAGGTATTCTTCCCTTCCTCTCCTTCCCCCAGAAGCTCACTGTCTCCCGAGCCCTGGTTCTCTCGAAGCTGGACTACTGTAACAGCCTCTATCTCAATCTGCCTGCCTCCACTCTCCGCCCTCTGCAACTCATCCAGAACAGAAATGCGAGACTTGTCCTTGGCCTCAAGCCCAGGGACCGTATCTCTCCAGGACTGAAATCTCTACACTGGCTCCCAGTGGCTGCGAGGATTAAGTTCAAAACCCTCTGCATTATCCACAAGGCCTTCTGGGGCCTGGGGCCAAAATACCTTCAACTCTCTCTCCCTAAATATCTTCCTTCCCGAGCCCTTCGCTCATCCGTCTCCAACTCCCTCAGGGTCAGCCGCTTCTCAAAGCAACGAGCTGGGGGTAGATCTCTCTCCGCGGCAGGGGCCTCCCTCTGGAACAGCATTCCTGCCTCCCTAAAACTTGAGGAGAACCATCTCCGGTTCCGGAAGCACCTCAAAACCTTCCTCTTTGCCTCTGCCTTCTCTGTCCCTCTCCCCTGCTAAATTCTACACTGAAATTGCACTGAATCTGCAACTGGGCCACTCTTACCGACCTCGGTCCTGGGCCCAGCCACTCTCCACTTGCACTGCCTCCCTGGCATCGCATCCTCTGCACTGCGGGACTGTCTCTGTATCCCTACAGCCCCCCCTTCCCAGCACTTGCCTGCACTTACCTTGCACTTGCCACCAGCTGTCCCTATTTATTTATTCATTTTTATTCTACTTACTTGTACTGCACTTCCCCCTCCCCTTCCACTTGCACTTTTCTCTTTCCCTACCCCTGCACTTGCGCGGTCTGAATGATACCTGGCCTAGTAGGATCGTTGTCTGTCTTCCCCTTGTTCCCCCCGCCTCGTCGCGCCTTGAAACACTTGTGTATAGGCGCGTTACAAATGCCATATCATATCATATCATATCATATCATATCATATCATACCAATTGCACTAGTAAAATGATGATTTACGTCATAGAGTGCCAATATGGCCTACTATATTTAGGAAAAACAATATGAGCAGCAAAACAACACACCTCAGAACACCGGTCTTGCATCCGAAACATAGTTCCCGAAAAACCTGTGGTGCAACATTACATTCAGAAGAAACATTCAGACAAAGAACTTAAGTGGTACGTCCTACAGATGCAGTCCCCACATATAAGAGGGGGCGATGCTAATACACATTTGACCCAACACAGGTGGATACACTGATTGTACAATGCCAATAATGGCCTTAACATCTCGGTCAAACGAAACCACCTTTTAGTGGCATGGTAGTACCACAACCATCCTTTTGTACAAGCATGCGCACTCGCCAATGCAGAATGATATCTGCAAGATTATTTTTACTTTTTCTATTTTGTACTATTATATGCTATTTGCAGTTGCTTCTGTATGTAGGAACTGACTTTTTAACCCGCACACAGGGACCCCTATGGCAGCGACATGCCCTCTTTTCTAAACAATGTCAGCCACATCTGTATAAAGTATAATTTGCTCTACCATTTGGTAATAAGAGTGGGATTATACCAACATCAAGAGAGGATTTACATCACAGCACCTATAGGCAGGGCCATCCCACGTAAGACACACCGGGAGGTCCTATGTACACCTTAGGTTTTTCACAGATGATAAATATTTATGGCTGAGTGACACATCTTTTTACTCGGTGACACATGTGGATTTTTTCACATAAAGATGACCATCAGGACCAACCAAGTCCTGCTTATACTTGTTTTTACTGCCCCAGTATCTATATACACTTTGATCACCCAGGCGTGTATATTTACATTCAGCCACACAACTGACTACTGTGTCCATTCAAAGATGGCTGACCGTTTGGTCAAATACTGCCCTGCACCATTGCCATGTCCACCACATCAACAGTGGAGCACACACAGCCCCCTGAACTGCCATATATAACGCGGGCACACACGCACTGTTCGAGTGCTCACCGGATGAGACCCAGCCCAGGTAAGATGCACCCTTTGATTGCAACGGGTGACGAACAATACAGCGACCTTGCATGTGGATTTTTTCAAAACCAACACCCACATGTATTTCTGTGTATTTCCACATACAGATGCACACTGCTACCTGATCAGGAGACTGTCTGGGCGTACTGCAGGCCTTATTTTAGCTCTATCTATTAAGAAGCCTGCTGCGCTGCATGCATCTCCTAAATAGAAGTGACTGTCTCCTAAGAGGCAAGTTTCTTCATTCACACCACACGCAGAACTCACAGCAGCACAGATGAGACACTCTTCACCCTAGTGGCCCACAGCATCTATGCAAGTTCAAATGATCATTGTGCACATTTGTTACCAAATATTTTGGCACGCATGTTTAGGGGTTTTGCCATAGCATGAATACCCTTAGCTCTATGCAAGCGGGTCTCTTCAACCCTTTCAACCACACCAAGGCTGACTTGAGGGCAAGTCAGACCTCGCCAATTGCCAGGGTGACGTTGGGTCTTTCTTTGTCTATTTTTCTTTTAGGCGCACACACATTCAAATTGTAGCAAGCTCAGTAATGTGCGGTTTGAACACCAAAATCCACCCAGCCATGCACAGCTGCAGGTATTGTGGTGCCTTTACCCTTTTGTATTGCCTAAAAAATGGTAGTGACACAGACACCAAGGTGTTTATTGGCACACACTGTGGTATTTATATTTATTTATGTATAATCACAGGTCCCCTACAAACAAGTGCTAGCGGACCTCTGACAGCCATGCATGTACCATACACGTGCATGCTAAGCCCTTGCTGGGTTTTGTTCTTAATTGGAAATATTAAAAAGCAGTAATAGCTTTACAGATATCGTGTTGCTTAAAACACCTGAATAAAGACTACCCTCTTGCACTTACAAAACAATTCTTGATTGTTTGCAGATATACACAGGAATTCTCATTACTGAACACCTATCAATTTTACCCATCCTGATGAAGGCCGCCCTACAAACAGCACTTTCCAACCACTTCTTGTGATTGTTCATACTGTCCATTAAGCCGATTGTTTAGCAAATACAACGATTTTTGGTTCCCAATAAATGTAATGGGACCCTCCTGCTTTTGTAAATATGTATGTTTGCAGTTTCTTAATAGAAACAAAAGATGAGTGTCCCCTTCGTCGCTGACAGAGTGGAAACAATAGCAATTATTAAACAAAGGTCATGTCAAGCGAAACAGAAATTAAAAATCTAGTACATACGTGTTAACCTAAACCAAGATAAATAGGAAGGGTGCCCAGAGCGAAACCAAAAAGACAAACAATTTTATGTCATTTAAAAAAAAAATACATAGTAATTTTATTCTTATATCACAATTCACGCGGTTGAGTGATCCCCTTCACTCGCTTTTGGTCCCGGGTGCCTCACACGCTCTGCACGCGGTTATTGACCAATCGATGTGATAAATAAATCACATCGATTGGTATGCTTCTAGTCGGCCCATCTTTTTGATGTAATAAATGTATTTTACAGGAAGCTGATGGAGAGAATGAAGCTAGAATCATTCCCATTTTGTGTAACACCCTTCTATAATATTTTGTTTTTATAAATGGTCATGTTTGGTAAAGTGATTTGCGTTCTTTCCAAGTCATTTTTATAAAATGAGATTGTTTCAGTTCATGATAAGAACTGGAAAAGAAAGTGTTCAAGTGCAGAAATTGCACAGAGTTGGCACAAATCCACTCTTTAGCCAGTGTGGGATCCTGGCTATCTCATTTAATCTTGTATTGCCTAACCTCTCAAAATTGCCGGTCCCTAAACAATTGTCAGCCCTTCAAAGTGATTTCCTTCACAGGGTGTGATCTTCATAAAAGCCTCACTCATATGTTCAGTGGCTATAGTGTTGCTTCCACTATAATAGTGAGCATTGATATATTGCACACCACAGCACTTCTTCCTTTGATCTCTAATGGCAACACTATTTGAAAACCATGTCCCGATTCTTATCTCAGTCTATCTGGATACAGACACCTTCCTGGTAGCTTATCTGCATCCACTATCCATGCCATGGTATGTGTAGCTTTCTCCTTCCTTCCAATTGGTCTCCTCTATCCATGCTTGACAACTTTTGCATTCTGTGAGGCAGCTAATGTGAGTTCTCTGTCTATTCTGGGTTGCAAGTACCTTTTACATGCAGTCCTGCATTAATACTACAGGCTGCATATCTTCCTGGATGCTATTGATAACAAGTATCCTGTATCTATACTAGAACAGAAGTAAATGCTTCCTAGACTGCTAATGTTGGCCTTCAAATGCTACTAGTTCATTATTCTGATTAGAGCAAGAATGAAGAGGATAAGGGGATTTAAACATGCCTATTTTGACTAACACAGGCATATCAACCTATGGGTTGGGATCGCGATGAGGAGGGTGGGGTTTACAGTGCAACCAGATATTCTTGATCACTTAATTCTTTTGGTTTAGTGGAGGGGGGTCCCAAAGATGTCCGTGCCCAGGGCCCCAAAAGTGGTTAAGATGGCACTGTGGAATAGGTAAAATATATTCAAAGTAAAAGGATATCAGACTGCATGAGTGAACTGATGATAAGAAAATTGCACCTGATTACTAAGATGGATTTAGGGTGGTCAGGGGTGCTAACTTGTATAGTGTGTTTTTGATCTGGCCTAGATTTTCGACTCAGTAAATGTAAAGCACTGGTGTGTCAAACTAAGGATGCAGGCAGAGTTGCTAAACACATCCATTTGGTGGACACTCAGAATGCAGCTTCCGTCAGATATGACAACTCTGACAAGCTGACTGCTCTGTTTTAGATAAATCCTGGATACACATCTAGAGAACATGTATTTAGATCAACGACACAGCCTTGTTCGACCTTACCCCTACGGAGCTGTGAACGAGAATGGTATGAGCTCAGGATTGATTTAATAATCTTAGTTGTGCACAAGCCTACCTAGGAATTATATTTTCGAGCAACAGCAGATGGAAACCTCACGTAGCCTAGATAATAAAGATGATACAGTATTTATTTTACAATTTTATAATACATGTAGTAACCAGGTTTTTGGAAATGTGTTTCACGTTCTTCCAGTCTAAAATCTTTGCCTTGATAGAATATATATGTAGGTTATGGGGCAAGGTAGGGCCTTTAGATTCTAAGAGATGCAGAACAAATTCTTCCATTCGATTATGGAGCTAGCAGGCTTCGCTTCAAGTTGTGCCTTGAGGTATACAGTATATAAAAAGTTAGGTAAAAAGGACAGTTGCATACTGTTTTAAGAATATACTGAACAAATATTTAAACAGAGATGTTGAAATGTTTTAACAGAAATTACAGGTTCGTCATTCAGTGTAAATTAAAGGGCTCCTGGCAATGCCCTGATCTGTCCCGGTGTAAGGATAAATACAAAAAAACGAATGATCAAGGTGAGCCCGAATACATTATGACCCCAAAAAAGGATATTTAATGAATTTACCTAATTGATTAGTTAGAAGGTAGACATCACAATTTCATACGACAAAGTAGTGTAAGACATGTACAAATAATAATTTAAACAAAGTGTGTCACAGGAAAGGACAAAATAAGGCAACAGTACAATGTGAGCATAGCAAAATTAAACATGTAAAGAAATTGCAAACATCAATCAAACAAAGGTTATGTCAAGCGAACAGAAATTAAAAATCTAGTACATGAGTGTTAACCTAAACCAAGATAAACAGGAAGGGTGCCTAGAGCGAAACCAAAAAGACAATTTTATGTCATTTTGTAAAACAATACATAGTAATTTTATTCTTATATCACAATTGAATAACATTCATATTCAGACGGTTATAAGCCTATACCAAGCGTTGGCTCAATATATTACGGGGAAAATACATTGTGATGAAAATACATTTATTACATCAAAAAGATGGGCCGACTAGAAGCATACCAATCGATGTGATTTATTTATCACATTAAATCTAGGTTTTTCTTTCGTATTTTTAAGCTTTAAATACTTCCAAAACAATGGCTTGTGACATTGTCATTTATAAACGTGCATAAAAACCTTTGACTTTTACAAAAAAACAAAACGTTTTTTGTGTCAACCGAGCAGACCTTAAAATATGCTTGCCCGAGGCCTGCAACATCTGGTCTGCTATCTTCAGTATACCACCCCTTCCAGTCAAATGGCTTACATAAGAAGAAAGATCAAGCAATGGGCTAAACAATGCCACTGCATGCAAGAAGGCAAACCTCACATAAGACAGCACAGTAATGTAAAAGATATTAGATGATTTGACCAGGATCACTGTATCGTCTGCCGACAAAGCCAGGATACAAGCATGAATGCTCTTGTTCTACAGTCTTGAATTTGGATACTTATTCACCTCTTGGACTAACAGCTTATGTTCATCATTGGAGGTGAATGCCTAGGTTTTACAACACCCCATCTGAACAAACCAATTTCTAGACTTTCACCATACAGATGATATGTTTGTTTTTATAGCAACCCATATATGGTGCAGGTACATTGCTGATAATAGCACCTGTTGTGCTATAAAACCAAGTACAAATGCAGGTAGGTTTATAACTTCAAACATAGGAAAGGCTCAGCCAGCTTTGCTGGAATGTGCTATTCTAATCTTCCATATGAACACATGTCTCTGCAATGAGTGCTTGACACGCTGAGCTAACTTCTATTTTATCAATATGCATTTCAACTTTAGCTATTGCACATGATAAACATATTTCCCACAGGAAGCAAAGAATGCCACCGAGTTATGCTGTTAGGAACACACAAACTATGTATACTACAGTGAACACAGAAGGCATTACATGCAGAATTGATCTAGGCAGAATCCACTTGTCAAAACAGGCAGGCAATGGGCTTAAAACCTCAGCAACATGGCATAAAATATCCTGGCATGTGCTATTTAAGTCTGGTGAACAATTGAATCTTACTTCTTTAGATCAGGCAGCTTTGTGGGGACCCCCTTGAAGCTGGGGGCCCTGGGCAAGTGCCCCTTTTGCCCTCCCATAAAAACGTCTCTGCTATTCCACAACAGAAATTGGGCTGTGACAGCTGCCACCTGGAGCGCTGCACATCTTGAATTGAGGGGCGAGAATACCATGGGGCCAGAAGAATGAGACTTTTCACTATTATTATTATTAGGGTATTTATTGAGCATGGACCTGATTTTGGGAAGTAAGAGTGCACTATATAGGTCATAGAGGGAAGCACATGGAGAGGGAAGCAGATTGCAAGGGATTGATACAAGAAAGCAGGGAGGTAACAAAAGACGAGGGAAGGGGAGGGCAGGCAATTTGGCAGGAAACGATCTACAAGCAACCAGGGGATGAAACAGCGGGGAGCAGATCACCCAGTCTCAGGTTAGGTGGGGCGTGTAGGGGTGTGGATATAGGTGTTGAGAAGGAAGCATTCCTTTAAGAGGAGGGTCAAAAGGAACAGGTTACTTGCTTACCTATCAAACATTTTTCGTGGGACATTTAATTCAACAAGGAAAGCAATATTAGTAGGACTTCAATGGGGAGAAAAATGTTACCCAAGTACATGGAACGCCTATGGGTAGAAGAGGAGTGGGCAAACAGCAGTTAAATGATCATTTAAAGGTAAGATTTCCCCCACCTTGACATCACCACCATTCTTAAGAGACGCTCATACCCATCTTACTCAATGCCAGTGGTGCCATAATCAATGGCAGCAGATAATAAACAGCAAGAGGTGGTTTTCTCATTATCTGCACATGCCAAAATCTTGCTATCATACTTCACTTCACTTTCACTCAAAATTTCACTCGGACAATGCAATGGTATCCTATCCAAAACCATTGTGGTAGATAATTGTTTGCAATTTTATTATGTGCAGACTGTTCTAATGGTCTGTACACAGACCACCACTCTTCTGAGGCCAGGTTCCAACAGGGTGGTGCTATGCAGGAAACTTAGGAATTCCGTTGTGGTTGCCTTTTGCAGCAGGTAAGTGGAGTGTTCCGCATAAGTATGGCATGTATGTTTAGATCTATTTGCTCTGTATTAACTTCATCATATGTATTATGCATGACTCAATGGGTGCATTGGAGTCTTTGTAATGCGACACCCATCACCAGATTCCCAGACCCACATTTTCTTTACACTAACCACATTACCTTTCATGGGCATGATCAGTAGTCCTGCCAATGTGTGGTTAGAAAAGGTACATTGGTTGCTTTATATACACAATGTGCTCCCTATATGCAAATGTGACACTGTGCTTTCTTCATTGCAGGAAGCTTTGTTATCGCTTCTGAAATACAAAACGCATGCCAGCAATTTATCAGGAATACATTCCATGCTTCTTGTTTGCATGGAGACATGCATCATGCAAATGAGATACACTGATTGACTCTCTGTACACAGGCCCTACATATTTGTAATTGATGAGGGATTTATTAGCACAACTGTTTACTGAGAAGGCATCATTGTGCTATAGACTGGATACACAAAGGATACCGGATAACAACCTGAGTATAATCTTAAATCTTAAGATTCTCCAAACTGTAAATATTTTCATAATTTTAAAAAGAGGAGGTGGGGGCCTGTTCCAGAGGTTGGTGGTGAAAATAAAAAAGGTCCATCTTCTATTTGGACCCTATTTGGACCCTTTACATATTGAAAATGACTTAGGTAAGGCGGGTCCCTCTCTTTCTATAAACAGATAGTTAATAGGAAATCAGCATAGTGATGCCAGGCTTGGCCTGGTGAAATATGGTCAAATGTCTTTAATCAAAGCATATGTCATACTGCTGAATTATGTACCCTCTGCAATCGGATTAATGGGCTGAAAGGAAGCGGGATACATGCTGATGCTGAAATCAAGATACCTTGAAACAAAAGCCTTCGTGATTATAATCCGGTGAAGAAAAGAGAAAAGGGGGAGCAGTTGATTTAATTTTTTTTGTTTCAAAAACAGGATCTGACCACTAAAAGAACCTGTTGTTTTAGTATTAATTCTGAGTCAATATAAATGTCCACATTTCTCACAGAAGGTAAGGGGAGGTGCTAAATGGTTCGGGCCATACAGTAACATTTCATGAATTGAGTTTGCCGTTAACAGGCAAAACATCTGCTTTGTTGGGATTGATCTTCTGATAGTTTGAATCCATTGAACCTTTAATGGACACTAAACAATATGTCACTGTATTAGCTGTTATCTCTCTGTTTCCAGATAGCTTTACATATATCGGCATTGCTGCAGAAAGTAGTAATCATGAGAAGCAATGTGACAAAATGACTTCTGTTCTCCAGCCGTACAAAGATGAGTAGTGGCAAAACCACCTAATCTGCCCCCTACACTTCTTCAAATCAACAGTGATCCTAATCATAAAGGTAAAACAGACACAGCTAAGAGATAGACTTCCTAGCTTTTTAACATGAGACGAGAGAAGGCTACACTCTCAGAAGGGGTGTGAATTTGAGCCAGTAGAAACCCAAACATTAATAGTACAACAAATTGAAAAAAATAGAATGTCCAAGCAAATATACACTTTAATTACACAAATCAATTGTACACTTAAATATTACAAATCAATATCAACCCCCCTCCTCCCCTGTACAGAAAGACAGAGAAATGCAGATTGTAATGGATTAATGGATTCTTACCAGGGAGGAAAATCTGGCAAGAAATGCAGGATGTAGTTAGAAAAGGATATGTCTTGCAGGAAAAAAGGTGAAATAGGGACTGAAGCGGTCTCTAGGGTCCCAAAAGGTGGACCAGGGGTAAAGGACACTTCAAAGTACATGTTTATGGTGGTCTGCATTTCAACAGCATATTTGCCAACATTCTGTGACCAAAAAGATGTAGGATTTTTCAAGTTTCAAAAATAATAATTTGCATAACAATGACATCACAGGAAAATACACAACATACATTGTTGGCACCATTGAAGCATTCTAAAATACACAATTTATCAAACAGCACAACATGGAAAGATGTTGAAATGTTAAAAATATATAATTCTGAATGGTAAATTAACACCAAATTCAGTTACCTAACTTCACAGAAGTTAATCACAAAGAGCTGGTAGGCAACGTTTGCCACTACTCTGTAGAAGCAGCCCAGGCAATACATATGTATTCCTGCAGTGCAGGTTGAACACTGAACAACATGGAGACTGATACCCCCCTCAGTCTGATAGGCAGATGCTGTGTGATGAGGTTACGGACTGCCACTTGCCTACACTGGTGTTTCACCTAAGGGTTGTACCGGCAAGAGTGCATGACAGAGTCATAAAGCTGTCAGGTCAGTGGATTGGTCTGAGCCCAATAAAAGTAATCACCTACCACCCCACTGAACAGACAGATTAATTAATGTGCTGCATGCTTTAAAGTCAGCCTTAAAGCCTTAAAGTCACATACATTACTTGCCACTGTAAAAAGCAGGAGGATCTGTCACTGAAATCTGTAGTTGGTAGAACTGCTTAAAAAGCAGTAGCCTACTGACTGAGGGTTGGCAAGCATGCAACAGTGTTGAACCAGACTTCGAGGTGCTACAGATGCAGATTGAACCAGGTTCCACACGAAATTGCAGAAAAGCAAGCCTGTTTTTGTCCTTCTGAAAAGAAGTCTTTGGGCCTCATTAGGACCCTGGCGGTCCCGTAATGAACGGTGCCAGTACGGGACCGGCACCGTTCATTACGGGCTGCCCTATTACGAGGTCTGCTAGCGGGTCCCGCTTTTCACGCCTGGTCAGACCAGACGTGAAAAGCGGGACCCGCTAGCAGGCCAGGATGTTAAAAATGGGCCTGTTATTAACGGGCCCATTGTTAGCATCCTCCCCATTCCCATTGAGCCCTGTTGGGCTCAAATCGGAATGGGGATTGATTTTTACCGGGTCCAAGAAAAGGGCAATTAACGGGTCCGCCAAGGTCGGCATGACCCGGTTATTGCCCTTTTCTTGGACCCGGTAAAACATCATTACTGGCGGCAGCCGTGTAAGGGCACGGCTTCTGCCAGGACTGTAATGAGGCCCTTTGTCTGGTTGCATCATACCCAAAGTGTGGTGTGCTAAAGGGAGCGTAAGAGACAGGAAGGAAGGAAGGAGAAGGACAGAGACAATCAAGATGGTGGAATCCTTCCCCAACTATGCTGGGTTACCGCTGGCTACACTAACCCAACCCCTTTTTTAAACCCATAGCATCAAAGGCCCTTTGGTATGCAACACTCTAGTGTAGGACTAGTCCTTTTTGTTAGGGTGTGCCCTTTGAATCCTGTTTCCCAGGACAGCTCATGCTGAGAACTGTCCTTTTGGAAAGAGGGGTTACCTGTCCTCACAAAGTTTCAAAAGGGAGCAAGCTCCCAAATGGCTATTGTCCTGTTGGTTGCAGCAGCGGCAGCCATTTTAGGGAGAATACACAAAGCCTGTTCATGGCCGGCCTGGGCTCACAGAGATGATGTGTTTGATAAAGATCATATGCATCTTTAATAATTATTGAAACTACAAGCCGCCATACCCTAAACTCAGATATAGCTTATGTTTAAAGAATAAACTGCCAACAGAATTATAGCTTATC
The DNA here is from genome assembly GCF_040938575.1 of Ambystoma mexicanum. NCBI lineage: Eukaryota > Metazoa > Chordata > Amphibia > Caudata > Ambystomatidae > Ambystoma > Ambystoma mexicanum. The sequence continues at coordinate 849,851,526 of NC_090928.1, forward strand.
ATAATTATGTAGTTTTTGGAAAATAGGGACATATTTAAAATGTAGCCTTTGCCCTGCAATGTCTTTGTTGTCACAGCAGCTGTCAAACAAGGCTCTTGAGACCTCTGAACCTTCTCTGTACCACTGAAGAGCAGGTACTGTAGATCAGGATACCGAGGAAGCATGGCAGGTGTACACCATGCTTCTGAATTGATTTTGATGAAACAGGATCTGGTTAGCAGACGACCCTTTCTGAGATAAACATTACCTGGATCATTTTATTAATAAGGATCTTGCCAGGAAGCAGAGATAAAGATGATGAGCGCTGTGGACCAGCGTGCGATTTTCCCCCATTCTATGGAACCGTTGGATGGAATATGGGGGGTAGCCAGAGGTAGCAGCTGCTACCCCTTGCACCCCTCCTTGTTCCAGTAGCATTGCCTTTGAGATTCCTGACCTAATGCCATTAACATGTAGAGTCTGATAATGTAATCAACCACTCGGTTCAATGGGACTATTTACGATGAAAGAACATTTTAATTTTGACAGTTGTAATATGTAAAATCTTATTAATCTTTTCAAAATTGCTACTGCTGGTTCAGCGGTAGGGAGCACCTCATGAGATTCCTGCAGACTTACGACGTGCACTCCATGGCATCAAGAACATTTACATTTGCTATAACAGCACATGGAATGGCATTATTTTTCTGAGTAATTTCAATGGGTATGCTTCATCTGTGTTTGCAGTTTGTTCAAATGTAACTTTTTATGCCTTTTGTGTTACAGGTTTATTTTTATGTACTTAATATACCATCTTTCATATAGAAAGGGATGGACATAGCTCAGTGAGTTAAGTGCTTGTTGCTTGAAAATGCGTTCATTTTGCAACCCGTCATAGCTTTCATTTGGATAGCATTACTAGCAGTCAATTGCAATGTTAAAACATTAAAATATTAAATTATCAAGTACTTTATAAAAAAAAGAATAATTCAGATGTTTTACCCAAAACATTTTGATAAAAATATATTTTCTTATTTTCAATTTGATCAAAACATGGTTAGATGTTTTGCAAATCTGCTTTATAGAACACAAGCAACTAAAACTACTCATGAAAGAAACATGTCTTCTACATTTGAAAATATACTGTGATACGCAAATCTTTTTTCCTTATAGCATCGTATACCCCTTAACTGCTCAAATGGTCATCACAAAACAATGATTCAGTTATGTTGTGGCAACCAAAAAGCTAAATCACTCACCCTTAACTGTGCCCTCATCACACCAAAACTCTGCACCATCTTTCTTGCCCACCTCCACACCCTATCCTTTCTAGGCCATCTTTGGCAGTCTTGATTACAGGGCCATTTATGTTAAATCTGCTAGTGATCGGTGGCCATGGACGGCCTAATGTCACAAGTGTGTGCTTGTGTGAATGAGCCTATATGTGACATGTGATGGAAACACCTTTACATGTGAGGCTGTATCTTGCATATGATAATTATACCTGGCACATCAACTGGCTTTACCTGGCACAAAACATCAATAATTGGGCAATTGAGGCTGCATTTCGGTTTTACTAACAGCACTTGGACTTTTGAGGCTTCACTTCGGATCTGATTACTATACACTACTTTGCTCATCTGCCTCCAACTCCCTTAGGGTCAGTCGCTTCTCCAAGCAACGAGTTGGTGGCAGATCACTCTCTTCAGCAGGGGCCTCTCTCTGGAACAGCCTTCCTGCCTCCCTGAAACTTGAGGAGAACCATCTCCGGTTCCGGAAACACCTCAAAACCCTCCTCTTTGCTTCTGCTTTCTCTCCTCGCCTGCCTTGCTGAATTCCTGACCGTAATTGCCCTGGTTACCTGGCCACCCTTTTGATCTTTGGCCCAGGCCCCGTCAATTACCCACCTGCACTGCCTCCCTGGCAACCCCTGCACTTGGGGACCGTTTTTCTGTATCCTTTCAGTCCCTCTACTAGCACTTACGTCTGCACTTCCTTGCACTTGCCACTAGCTGGCTGTTTATGTGTCATATGTATTCCACTTCCCATGTATTGCACTTCCCCCTGCGCACTTTTCCTTTCCCCCCTTCCCATGCACTTGCGCGATCTGAATGACACCTGGCCTAGTAGGATCGTTGTTTATCCTCCCATTGCCCCCCCGCCTCGTCGCGCCTTGAAACACCTGTGTATAGGCGCGTTATAAATGCCATATCATATCATATCATTTCATACAAGTGAGGATTTGCTTGGCATACATTTACACTACTTGGGTACATGAAGTGGCAATTATCATATAATAGCTGTTCCTGTGGCTGCATTTGATGTGAAGCTGCATTTAGCTTATCATGACTTTGTCTGACATGTGTAATTTCCACTTGTCTGAGATTAAATTAAATGGCCATGTGAGGTTGCACAGGCATATAAGAAAGATTTGATACTTGCCAATGTAATTTCTGCCAATTGCGTCCCTGTCATATGTGCAGCACCCATGGCATATTGAAGCAGCATCAGGGTTAGCATATGGTTGGAAATTAAAATAGCTTTTATTACTTTTTTTTAGTATATTAATCTTACAGTTTTTGCAGGTGTTTACTATCACAAAATGTGATGACATTTGATCCTAAGATGATATAACTTCCTGTGATGTCATTGGGATCAAACGTCATGTGATGCCACTTCCTGTGATATCATCAGACATGTGATGTCACCTCTGAACCCCCTGGCATTTTGGCAAATTGACACCCCTTATAGAACCCTTTGAGGGAGCTGGGTGCAGATTTTTCATGTTGGACTTTTCAAGTGCCAACATCATTATGTTCTTTTCTATGCTATTCACCCACATCCAAGCCATCCAGAATGACAACCTGAGTATCAACATGGAGCAAGAGATTTCAACCCTCAACAAAGCTTTTCACTACTGTGATATAACAAGCATCCTTACTAGGAAAGAGGGCATACAGTGAACATGGCAGTTGTCGAGAAGTATCTTTTAATTGTAAATAATACAGTCTTTGTGTTGGTGAGAGAGGCTAACACGGACAGGAGCCTGAGCCAGTCAGCTGTTTTCCTTGCTGCAGGCCCACCTCTCTTCCCTCCCATTGCCCGTCCTTCAATGGTACTCAGAAGGTCACATGACCCAGAACTCATCCACATACGAATAAGTCCCAGGCCAGCTGGTAAAGGATGGAGGCTAAGGGTGACACCTATTTGCCTGAGCACCTGGCACCCCGGCTCTGCAGTGACTACCAGCATCTGCCTCTGACTACAATCAGGATATATTTTAAAGGTAGAGCTCTGAACTAAAAGCACACGTACTTTTTGTGTTCTACCTAGTTAACTCCATACTCAAGTTTAGGGCTATGCACATCCCATCTATTTTACAATGGCAATGTAACATTGTCTCCGATCACGTTTTCTTAGGGAAGTGCATCACATTATCTCAGTTTATCAAAACCTCAAGTATACCACATCTAGGTAACTCATGAAAGACTTTTAGAGTTGCTCAGAATATAGTCCGCATCCACAAGTTACACCAAATCCATGTTCCAAACTATCTTAAATTGTAATTTTTGTTATAAAATCACCTCCTTCCCTTTCAGTATTAGAATGATCTATAAAAGGCACTGGCACTCACACCTAAGTAACATTATACAAGTGTACATCCACTGCTTCTAGCAAATACTCACCTCTATGAACATATTGCATCCATTGTTATACTTATAAGGGTGCACAAGGAGGAGACTGGCACACAGGTGACATGGTTGTTGGTATAGACTTTAATTAGTACTGAAAATAAAGAGAAAACCTAGTGTCCCCTAACTCTAAGAAGGTTTTCCCTACCTCAACTGAAAACACTAAGAGATTTCTCTAGATGTCCATATAAATCAATAGTCCACAATCCTGCTTCTGTCCCGTACTCTTGTAACTAAACTAAAGAGGTAGTGCATCTTCTTGGTCCAGAAGAATGACTCCCTTCTTTTGGACATTGTATCACAGTTCCACTTGTTAGATGGGATCTTTACCTGAAGGAATCACTCCCATGACCATGTCTCAATCCCTTTCCAAGGCACAAAACTAAGTTCTAGGTTGTAATGCCAAAGAGCAGTAAAGTTCTCAATTCAAACTCAAAATGTAAAGTTCCAGTTCAAACATCAACATTCCTTATTGTCCATAGTTGCTTCTTCACTATTGGGTTCCAGGAGAATGCCTCCATTCTCCAGGTGTCTGCCTCTCCCACACACAAAGATGGGTGGGAATAACTCCCTTCCCCTGGACTCTGTCTTCACTTGGGTTTACAATTTCACAATGCCAGGGGAATAACTGCCTTCCCCTGGCCTTTCTTGGCTGTGTTCCTACACTCTCTTGGCTTTTCCTTTCACAGTTCAAAATGCCAGAGTTAATGTCTCCCTTCCCCTGACCTTTCTCAGGCTTTTATCACAGTTCATAATGCAAGGGGGAATGTCTCCTTTCCCTTGGCCTTGCTCGGGCTTTTAACCACAGTTTACAATGCCAGGGGGAATGTCTCCCTTGCCGTGGCCTTTTTCAGGCTCTTTATCACACCTCAAAATGCCAGAGGGAATTTCCTTCTTCCTCTAGCCTTTCTCAGCCGTATCACAGTTCACAATACCGAGGAGAATGTCTCCCTTCTCTGGCCTTTCTAAGGCTTAACAAGGCAGTTGTTGTGGGTCCCAGACCCATATTTCTTTAGTGGCTCTTTCTGGCCAGACCTGGTTTATTACCCTGCTAGGTACTGCCACTTAGAAGATCAGCAATCAGGATTTTCTCCTTCTAAGGTTGCAGGTCCCAGACCTGGCTTTCTTCACTGTATCTTGATCTCTTTTTATCTGGTTCACTATCCCGTCAGGTATCATAATGATTCCAGTTCTCTGTGTTATTATTTCTGGGCCCCAGACCCTGGTTGTGGGGTTTATCTTGTTCTCCTCTAAGACCCAGGCAGCCCCTATACCTTGAGGGTTGTTGCTAGATCTACTCTGCCATTCTTGGAATCTTCCGCCATCTCTGATGGCTTTCCTCGTTCTTCTCCTGCTTTCGCCTACATCACAGCAGCTCCACTGTGTTTCTTCTTTGGTGGGCTGTGCGTCTCTCAGAGACTGCACGGTTCATCAGATTCTCTTGCCCGTAACCTCTTCTTTCTTGCTTTCCTGTATGCCTGTGTACAGCAGACCAGGAAGGGATGCCTGGATTCTCCCTCTCGCGTGCCAGACAACAGCTTTGTCTCCTTCCCAAGCGGGAAGTCATGGAAGTCCTCCTTGCTTTTGGTAACTCCAGAGAGTGCCTGGCTCCCAGGTAACGCCTTCTTTACTTTTTATCTGAAACTGTAATGAATGATGGCAACTAGACTGCTCTTTCCAATTCCCTGGAGGGCTCTGCATGCCTCCGAGGGTGAGGGGTGATGTACTACATTCTCCTGAGATGTCCTCCCCGATCCCCAAAGTAGGAGTCTCTGCCTTTGAGATCCTCCCACTGAGTAACACCCCCAGGATAACTATTGGAATGTGGCCTCACCTCCCTGGCCTCATGGGGAGAGACACCCCCCTCACGGAGAAATTACGAAATCTCAGGATTCATCACCTACCTCTCTAATCCCTATAACAAAATCAACATAAAGTAAGCCATCTCTAGTGTTTAAGCACAACTACAACGGCTATGCTGGGACCACACAGGGGCTTGTTCCCAAAGTACATCTTCATTGATACATATGGCACCAGCATAGGGCTGCTTTCCCATAACTGTATCTATAGCAAGTGAATATTATAACTGTCTGGATACTGAGAAGATAGTTGGTCTGTTTTACTATAACTGCCTGAACACCTAAAACATAGCTGGGCTGAATTACTATACCTGTCTCCATACCTAGGACATATCTGGGATGCTTCATTAATACAGTCTGGATACATTAGCACTGAGTTGGGCTGCTTTTTGATAACGGTCTGTAGATCTAGTTACAGATTTACTAGTTATCTGTTTTACTATAACTGTCTGTGCCTAGCACACAGCTGGGTTGTTTACTGTCTACATACTCGTCACATAGGTGTGCTGGTTCATTATACCTGTCTGCATTTCTAGCACATAGCTGGTACGTTTACAATAACAGTCTGCATGATTAGCACATAGTTGCCATAGTAGGACTGTTTCTATTATAATTGTCTGCATACCTAGCAGACTGTATGAATACATATATATCACAGAAACAGGTGGTTTTATTTTAACAGTCTGCAGATCTAGCACACACTTGGGCTGCTTTACCTAAAATTGTCTGCACACCCAGCACATAGAAAGGCTGTTTTACCAGAACTATCTACATACCAAGCACATAACTGAACTGTTATATCATAACTATCTGCATACCTAGCACATAGCTGAGCTGTCTTACAATTCGGGTCTGCACCCCTTCACACGTAGCTGAGCTGTTCCGCTATAGATTGTCTCCATAACTACCACATACCTGGACTGTTTTATAATAACTGTCTGCACACCTAACACATTTAGACAAAGGGTTAGAGCACCTGGAACATGTGGCTACTGCGCCAAACTCATCCTTTAAGTGTCTGATGTTGAAGCTGCCGGCTGCAAGAATCCGTTGGGGCAATGCTCCTCTGCCCCGGTCAATGGGAAAATAGGTGTGTGTTGGATTCCTGCGATATTGGCGCTCTGTACAGAGGTGATATATTTTAGGAGCATTCCTATATTCTGTTGTATCACAGTAACACGAGAGATGTAGTCCACTCGTTATGGATTTGTGCCATTAGTTCTTTATCATCACAGTAGGTGCCGACACGTGTTTTAACCACTCAAAGGTCTTTATCAAGGCTGTGGTCATCATTCATTACACATTGTTTGTTCACATATTCGTGGAATGTACTAAAAAAAGACAGGTGTGGCAAGTGCAGAGTGATTTTGTGACAAGTGAGTGTTGTGACAGGTGCATAAGTGTGAGAGAAAAACAAAAGGGATTTGGTGACATATTTATAATGAGCACATTTTTGTCAGCACATTATCATCATACATTATATTTGGTACAGATTTTTGTTCAATTACTGTATGTGTTACATAGAGGTATAAATGATACACATCATGAAGCAAGAGAGAATTTAAGTAGCACCAAGGAAGGAAAGGAACAAGAGAATTAGTTGGTTCACAGTCAGATTTTAATTTTGAACTTAAAAAGGTTTGGTCAGTTGGTTTTTATGGGGTAAGATACTGGTGTGAGCTTACCAATTGTGATGATTCCTGAACATGGGGTTGAAATGGTCTGTTGACAGTGGATTGGTTCACTGAATAGTGCTTCTGGAAGAAAGAAACTATTTCTCACGTCTTTGGCTACTGCTTCAATTAAAATCAACTTGAAATGGCATCAATGTGCATGATTAGTCTCCTGTTGCGCTGTGGACAGTTTAAGTGCAATTCCAGGATGTATATGGTGGCATATCAAGTTGTGCTAGTTGCATAGCCCGTGTCTGGTTCAAATTTGAGAAGTGATCTAATTAATTATCAAAATACGGTTCTCCTGCCACAATAGGGACATGAAAACATTTCAATTGTGAGCATGTGGCAAGGGGCCACCATTACAGTACGAGTCTATGGATATTATAGCATGACAATGTTCGTCAAATAACGTTTGCTAGCGTACAGACCTGTCCAGTTCATATAGCAATTTAGCAATCCTGTATTAATACATACGTGAAACAAATAAACTGCATGAGTGTGCGTGTGGAGGCATGGAAAATTATGTGTGTTGTGCACTTGTCTCTTAAAGCCAAATGCAGCATGAAGGCTCCAATGAGCTGCTCCCCTGCATTCTTAGGGAAAGGCGCCTCAGCATTCTCATGAAAATGTGTTTGTCCATTACCCATGCATCTGATATAGGTGTGCGATGCTTGAGGAGTTAAAATGATGGTACAGTTGGTCGCTGTTGCATTTCATGCTTGCCCTTGCGGTTCATTAACGTGTGAGGGTGCACAAAGTTGGTACATACAAGCCGCGTGTCCCAGACCTGCAGCAATTGCAAAACATACAGCAAACCCTGAAAACGTACATATTTGTCCCTTCGCTTTGTTGTTTTTTGGGGCTTAACCTACGACAGGGAGCCTGCCATTACAGTACAGGTCTATATATATTTTCAAATTGCGTTTACTAACGTGCGCACATGTCCAGTTCATATAACAATGCAGCTATCCTGTATTAATATATACGTGAAACAATTGAAATGCATGCATGTGTGTTGCAGAGACATGAAAAATAGTGTGCTGAGCACTTGTCTCTTAAAAGGCGGATGCAGCATGAAGACTCTTTCGAGCTGCTCCCCTTCATGCTTAAAGAAAGGCGTCTCAGCAGTCTCACAAGAATATTGCAGAACGTACAGCGAACCCTGAAAACGTTCATGTTTGTCCTTCCAATTCATTGTTGTGTGGGGCTTTCCCTAAGGGGTGTGTAGAAGCTGCGTGTCCCGAGCGCCATTTAGGACAATGTGGCAGGGCCGTGGTTGTGAACAGACCTGTAAAATTGAAATTCTTGTTTTCCTGCAATGCTAGTTAAACTCGCACATATCCCATGAAATCGTTAATTACAGTTGGATCGAGAGAGGAAAGTGCCCAAGTGCGGACTTACCTTCACGGCATGATGCCCAAGCAGTATCTCGTTCTCTGTGGGTGTATAATCCAAGTGCCATATTGTGGGTTGGTGTTTAATCACCTTAAGGTTAGTCCCATTAGCCAGCTGATGCGGCCCAGGATTGGCTCAAGGTATAACTGTTCTGATTCCCCCATATAGTCACATGGCCTTTGCTCAGTGTGTACGTGATTTTCGGGCTGATTCGTAACTTTTGATCAAGGGTTAGGTTGTCCTAATTAATGATATGACCACAGTGATACCGCGAGGAACGAAGTAGACTATATATAAATAAAAGTACAAATGCAATATTCATTGTATGTAAGTATGTTTAGCTATTCTCTACTTACATATAGTTTTGGTCTGTGCTTAGAGTTATACGGTCATGAGGCATCATGTGTGGTGAAAACAGATAGGCATGTGGTTGTGTGCTCCAATAGAACAAAGTATCATGGGGCCCTTAAAGGTTCTAGTAATGGGTGAGCATGCTCTTCCAATCGGACCATGATATACAGGCCCGATGCCACTGGTCCCATTGAGCAATGTGTCATGTGGTCCCTCCTTGTTCAGATTAGACCAAGTGATGTGCTCTAAGTTGGCAGTATATATGATGGTCCTTTATGGTTCTAGTTGTGTCTGGGTACTGCAAGTTAGATTGGCGACCGTACTCATGCAAGACGGCCAACATATAATGACACCATGGGTGCCTACTGTCAGTGGTCCCAATTTTGTGATGGTGGTAACCTGTGATTGGTTTACTCCCTGTGTTGCCAGTTGGTGTGTGTTCAACTAGTCGCTGAGCCTCCCTTAGGTAACTTGGGGGTTAAGTGGCCTATTAGGGGCTAGTATTATAAGGTCTTGGTTAGTTCTCATTACGTTTTTAATACTTGAGCTGGTAGCAGTGAGTCATTTGTTTGTAATATGTACTTTGATGTGAACCAACAATACCAAATGAATTACAGAAAGACATTTAACTCATCCTCCGTGTGAAGGCCATGCTCGACATTCCTCGTTCTGCATATCAGTCTTGCCTCATACTGGCATAGTTCGAATGCTCTATTCCCTCCTGGGAGTCACATTTTACAGTTTCCAGTCCCACAAATTTGATGTCCTTTTGATTGTCCATTTGGTGCTGCTCTTGCCAGTGGATTGATAGTGGGTATCTGGCGTCTGTAGTTCTCAGCGTATTCATGTGCTCTCGTATCCTTGTTCTCAGTTCTCGGATAGTGCTCACTATATATTTCAGCCCACAGACACATATGTTGACATACGTGATATATTTCGATCTACAGTTTATAAATTGCTCAATATCTTCTTACAGATCGTGCCAAACTGAACATGCTTCATGATTAGTGTGTGGGGACACATGGAACAAGTCCCACATTTATGGAAACCAACTTTTGTATGCTTGTTTAGCCAATTGTTTGCTGTGGTTGCCTGTGGTGCCATGAATGAGAGGCTGAGCATAAGTTGGAGAGTAGTTGCTTTGCAATAAGACAGTTGTGGTTTGTCAGAAATCCAATTTTCAATTTCCCTGTCAATGGATAGGAGGTGCCAGTGTTTCTTTAGGATTCTCTAGAATTTGTAAATGTCTTGGTTGCACTGGGTTACAAATCTGATACTATTCTACTTGTGTGTTTGTTTTCTCCTTCCTTTTGGTTGAAGCAAACCAACCCTCGGGGTTCCGCTTGCTTTAGTTATCAGTTATTTATTTAGAGTCAATGTTTGCCAATTTGTAGCCTCCATCCAAAAACCGTCCCTTCAGTAGATCACATTCTAGTAAGTAGTGTTAGTGCTACAATTCCTTTGGGCCCAAATAAACTCTCCTTTTGGAATGCTCTCCATAACATTCTTTTTGTGGCAGTTCGTGGACAACAAGACAGCGTTAACCTCTGTTGGTTTTCTGCAGGTCCTTGTTTTTCTGCCACTATTGGTTGCTGAAATTCTTATGTCCAGAACATCTATAGTATGATGACTCTCTGTCCCAAATAGCTCAATCCAAACATTATTCTTGTTCAGGTATTCCATGTAGGAATTTAGTTTGGTGCTGGTTCTAGTCCAGATCAGGAGAATGCCGTCTATGAAACAATACCATTTGTAGACATGTAATTTGAAGTTCCATTACTGAATGCATGGATCTGTTTGTATCGATTCATGAACAGATTGGCAATAGCCGGAGCATATGCTGCCCGCATCGCTATGCCCTTCTTTTGTTTGTAGTATGTTCCGCCAAACAGGAATATGCTATTTGATAGTAAGAATTCTAGTATCTCCTTTGTCATAGCTAGATGTGAATAGTATGATGCTGATGTTTGGGCAAAGGCATAGTCAATTGCATCAAAGGCTTGGGTGTGTTCGATAGCCGTGTAGATTACTTTAAAATCCAATGTTACTAGTATGAATCATGGTTCGCATTTAACTTCTCATAGCACCGCTTGTGCATGCATAGTGTCCCTTAAGTAGATTGGGATCTTGGGCACTTCATTTTCAATTACATAGTTCACATATTTGCCAATTGGCTCTGTCACCCATCCGATAGCACTTACAATTGGCCTTCCTTCTGGTATGCTCAGGTATGGCTTGTGCAGTTTAGGGAGAAAGTATATAGTAGTTATTCTGGGGTGGTCCATTTTGAGGTATTTAGATTCATCGTCAGTCAGTAGTCCTCTTTTGTGCCATTTGTTAACCAAGGTCGAGGCTTGTTCCTTAATCCTGACTGTAGGGTTTGATGGCAGGGTTTCGTACTACCCTGGTATTGTAAAGTGTGTCAAAGCCATTTGTATGTAATTTTCTCTGTTCATAATAACAATGTTTCCTCCCTTGTCAGCATCTATGATGATTACGTCTGGGTTGCTCTTCAATGTTTTCAGTGCCTGGAGTCCTGGGCATTCAGATTTGTATGTCCCCTTTTTTGTCTCTTAGGTTTGCATCTTCCAACATCTCAAGGTCTCTAGTTACAGCTTTTGTAAAGATGTCAGTAGTATTATCTCCTTGTAGGTTCGGAGTGAAAGTGGATTTTCTTTTGAGTTCTTCTGTGTTTAGAGAGCACTCTTTAATATCAAGTTCTTCCATTAGTGATGCTCTTGATTGTTCTTGTTCCGCAGATGTGTAAAGTAGATTCACCAAGGTGTGGGTCTGTTCCAGGTTGTTCATTGTGATATCACAATTGAGGATTTGGTAAAATGCTTTTGCTTCTACTGTACTTTCTTAGCAAAGAATGTCTTTAATTTCAGCTTCCTGGTAAACTTAAAAAGGTCAATATGAACATCAGTATAGTTAGGGGTACTCATCAGTGCGAACGATAGTCTTTTGTTAAGCATGGTAATTTCAGCTTTGGTTAGGGTTACTCGGGATAGATTCAACACTAAATTTACTGTATCTGTTCCCTTTGTTGTAGCTGTGTCCTTGACTTTGTCAGTCTGAGTATCCCTTTGCTTTCTGCAGGTTGGCTTCTTTCGTCCACCTCTCTTCCCTCTGGGCCTGATCTTGTCACTGGGGTATTTTGTTCTAGGGGGTCCTGGAACTGTACATGTTTGATGTTCATGGGTCTGTTCCCTTTTTGTATTTTCTTATTTGATCTAAAAAATGATATACTTTGAGGTTACTAGCCGTAGTTGCTGTCATATGTTTGGTCATTGGGCATCATTACGAGTTCGGCGGTAACCGTGCTGGAAAACCTGTCAGGTAGCCACCGGACCCATAAACAGTTACCACCTCCGGACCACCCAGTAACACCAGGATATTACTACCCTTGGTGCCAGTAATTCCGAAGGCGGTAACTCTGTTGTTCCCTATGCCCATAGAGTCCCATAGGATTCTATGGGAATCGGGACCATGGTAACACCGGTTCTGTCTATGACAGAGCCTGTGTTTCCATTTCCACCTGCAGGTGTGGTGGCGTTACTCCCGCCAGGTCAGACATGGCCGGAGTGACACCACCTGCCTGCAGAACTCGCAATATGCCAGTCTGGAAACAACGGTGGCAGCGGCTTTGCCGCCACCATTGTTTCCGGACCGGCAGACTTGTAATGAGGCCCATTGTCTTTGTTCTGCTTGTAGCTGGTTGGCTGCCAGCATTATTTTCTGGCTCGCTATCCACGTCAGAGCTCACTGGTGAGCTATTCAGAGTACTTTCTCTTGAAGATGTTCTGTAATGCTCATCATATTTTGTCTGGAACGTGAACACTCTGTGATCCCTGTAGTCCCGCTCATCCCTTGAGAATTTTCTACATTTCAGTATCTTCACTTCATCTTGGTGTGTTTTGAGTATATCGTACATGGTTCTGTAGTTTCTCTCCTTGGAGCTAGCTGATGATTTACTTGCTTCAATTTCTTCTTTAATGATGTCTATTGCTGTTATCAGCCTCTTGTGTTCTCTGTCTGTGTGTTCTATCAGGAGTTCTAGAATTACTTTGGAGCGAGTTGTCAAGTTGTCTGCCCATTTCCCCACGAGATCTGCGTCATCCAAGTTGTTAAAGTCAAGGAAGATTATTATTCTAATACCTCTGGGGATTTTGTCTTGTTCGAGGTTTGTCTAGAAGGTGAATCTTTCCCAGAACGTATTGATCTCCTTGGTGCATAGTCTCTCAAGCTTGATACATTTATTTTGTAATGTTTCCGGATGGTTTGCTTGCGGTGGAAAAGTGTGTGTAGTGGAGCCTCTTGGGGTAAAAAGATACTTGATATCCTCATTCCTAGATAGTATATATTCTGCCTTTGTTGGTAGCGCTAGTGTTTTGTTCAGGCTGCCATAATTCTGTTCCGTAGTAAAGATTTAGACAAAGGGTGAGAGCACCTGTAACATGTGACTACCGCGCCAAACTCATCCAATATGTGTCTGATGTTGAAGCTGCTGGCAGCAAGAATCCATTGGGGCAGTGCTCCTGTGCCCCGGTCAATGGGAAAATAGGTGTGCGTTGGATTCCTGCGATATTGGCGCTCTGTACATAGGTGATATATTTTAGGAATGTTCCTATATTCTGTTGTATCATAGTAACATGAGAGATGTAGTCCACTTCTTATGGATTTTCCCATTAGGACTTTATTATCACTGTAGGTGTGTGGGGTACATTTACCTGCCCAACAGAAATCTCTGCATCACGAAACTGCACTTAGCAGTTGCACAGAAATCATGGCTGTGCTGTGTTTGCTGAGCACATATTCCCTGGCATCACAAAACTGCATTTTAGCCGCTGCAGAAATAATGGCTCCGCTGTGTCTGCTGAGCACATATGGGGCGAGATGGAACAACATAGCCCCAAGAATGGCTTCACTTTTTTTCTTCATGTCAATCGAAAGAAAAGAAATTAAATGAAGAATGGCGTTGCACTGCTTCTGTCATTTGAAAACCACAGCTGTGCCCAGAAATTATCTGTATTTAACATGACTCTGGTGCTACCTTCAATTCATACAATTGTGTTCTAATTCAACCCAGCCCTGTTCATATGTTTCAATTTAACATCATCAAATAAGACTTTCCTGCCCAGAACAACATTGTTTATTAAGTCAAATCTGTGAAGAGCAGAGAAAATCCATTTCAGTGCGTACGGCTGACATTTACTGTGAAAACAAAGCAACACACGCAAAACATTTCAAGAGAAGATCTCTCTCCCCTTTCACTGGTATCAGTTTCAAATAAGCCATTTCTCAAACATATTCCTTTGTGTAAGAAATTGAACAGAGCCATGGAAATGTTTAGAATGAAGATGCGAGGAAATTTGCATTAGTAAATGAACAGGAAAAGTAAAATTAACCCGTGTTGCATTGCTCTGGAAAGCAGTGAATTGACATTGTACAAGCTAAGTGGAAATAATACTTTAAAATGCCCAGAAACTAAACTGTATATGCTGGGAAGAAAAGCTGCCAAAATATAGGTAAATTGTACCTTGTGTATTTTATTTTCCACTCACAAAGAACTTCAACATCCGGGCCAGGCCCAAGAATTGCTGTCAAACCAGTTTTGCAAGGCAGGCACTTCTGATGTACAAGCCCCATTGGAAAGGAAGTTCCTTTACAACATGAAAGGCCCAGAGGTGTGGGAAGTGGCCACTTCGTCAGACTGACCAGCATTGCTGCAGCATGGGACACTGGACAGCCCTGTCACTGAAGTGTGAATTCCTTTGACACCTCTCCTCAGCTTCAACTGCTTAGGATCAAAGGGGAGTCATAGCAATCTCTGGGCAAAGCTCATTTCTGAAATTGTTTGCCTATTTTAAGCCCGCAAACTTGCAACTTTGCCACTTGTGATTGCTGCTGCACTGTTTTTACTTTCAAAGTCGCTTTTGCCTTGTAGCTTGTGAGTTGTCTTGCTTCTTTAGTACAGCCACACAAATTCTTGTCTTATTCATTCAACCGCACATGTAAAATAACTATTCAGTAATTCTGAGTGCCATTTTGCTCATTTTTCAAGCAAACTCAATCCGATTTTGCCCTCCCATTGCCTAGTATACCTGACTCCTTACTACTCCTCTCCACCCACACAAAACTTGGTTAACAGGGGTGTTGCAGAGGGAATGCCTAACTGTGGTGGTATTTTGTAAAAAAAAAACGAAAAGTAATTTTGCTCTCATTCATTTGTGCATTGTGTATCTGATGTTAGAAGGTTAAACTAAGTGTATCCTATAATTTTACTGTGTAATTATCACCCCACTGGCGATTGCTGTCATATATGGAAGGTTTTTGATTTTTATTCAAAGTTAAAAATAAATAAATATTTCATTATTACACAACGGCCTGGTTCATGGTCCATTGCGACACTGGTTGTACGTTAAGGGGGTGTGAGATGGGTTGACTGCAATCTCAAAAATGGAATCTGAATGTAATAAACTTGAAATCTTTTCTATTGTGCGCTGCATCCCTGGCCAGTTGAAAGAGTCCTGGACTGGAGTGTGCCGCGTCTTTAAAATCCTTAACAGGTGCCCACACGTGTTTTGACTAGTCAAGGGTCTTTAACAAGGCTGTGGTCATCATCCATTAAACATTGTTTGTTCACATATTCATGGAATGTCATAGCAAAACACAGGTGTGGCAAGTGCAGAGTGATTTTGTGACAAGTGAATGTCGTGACATTTGCATACATGTGAGAGAAAAACGGAAGGGATTTGGTGACATATTTATAATGAGCACATTTTTTTTGTTTGTCCATTATCATCATACATTATATTTGGTACAGATTTTGAGTCAATGCGTGTATATGTTACATACAGGTATAAATGATACACATCATGAAGTAAGAGTGAATTTAAGTACCACCGAGGAAGAAAAGGAGTAAGAGAATGTGTGAGTTCACAGTCGGATTATAATTTTGAACTTAAAATAGTTTGGTCAGTTGGTTTATATGGGTTAAGATACTGGTGTGATTTTACCAATTGTGATTATTCCTGAACATGGGATTGAAATGGCGTGTTGCTAGTGGTGGTTCGGTGCACTGAATAGTGCTTCTGGAAGAAAGAAACTATATCTTACGTCTTTGGCTACTGCTTCAATTAAAATAAACTTGACATGGCATCAGTGTGCATGATTGGTCTCCTGTTGCGCTGTGGACAGCTTAATTTAATTAAGTGCAAGGATAATGCAATTCCAGGAAGTATTAGGTGGCATGTGAAGTTGTGCTAGCTGCATAGCACATGTGTCTGATTCAAATTTGAGAAGTGGTCTAATTCATTACCAAAATGTGGTTCTCCTGCCACGATATGGACATGAAAACATTTCAATTGTGAGCATGTGTTTAACAAGTCAGGGAACATGCCATTACAGTACGGGTCTCTTGTATATTGTTAGGCAGAAACCTGTGCAGTTCCCTCTGGGACCACTGCAAAAGATTTAAGACTACAGGTGTTTGGCAGTAAACCCACTTGGTAGCAATATGTACCACACAGATTCACTTGGTAGCTGTGGCTGAGCAGTCAGACTTCCCTCAAGAAGAGTAGGCAGTATACAGAGTATTCACAATAGGTCAAGAGAACACAATAGAACAAGTAAACACTGACCAGGGCTTGGTGTAAAAGAGATATACTTATTTATTTAAAACCACATCTAGAAAAACACACAGGCACTAATAGTAAGCAATTCAAAAACATGGTCACTAAAAGATATACACTCCCTTAAAAGAATATTAGACAAGTCTTAAATAAAGCCCCACTTATTTTCAGACAGGGGTGAGCGCTTAACGTAGATGGCACTCTAATAATTCATTTTAAAAAAAGGGAGAGAAAAGCAGAGAATAAATTGAAACAGATCCCAACACTATTTCACGAACACAACAAGAGAGGAAGGCAAAGTAACACCGTGAATTCAGAGTCAGTAGGCCGGATCCGCTTTAAGAGGATCAAAACGAAATGTGTCCAAGATCACACGGTTGCAGTGCACAAAAGTCTTGTAACGGTTCAAAAAGGAGTTGGACCAAAGAAAGGGACCAGTTAGAGGATCAAGGCGGCAAGCCCAGTCCAGAAGGTTAAGGGGTTATTATTACCTTTTAGCAATCTTTAGAAAGGGAGGCCTGGCGGACACGGTACCTTTAAGTGGTGAGAACACTCCAGCGGGGGCAGTTGTTCCTGGCAGCGGATGCAAGTCGGTGCTTCGTCCGGGGGAAGAGAGGATCTCGTCGGGAAGGAAGACAGGAGTCCGTTGCACTGCCAGGGAAGAAACCAGCCACAGAGTTTCTCAGGTACAAGGAGCGGTCCGTTGATTCGCGGTTCAGTGGTAAGTGGCTATCCGGCCGCCGGGGTGCTTGGCACGGGCAGTTTGACCACAAACCAGTCTGGGGTGTGAAGAAAAGAAGGTAAACTGGTTGTGCCCACCAGTCAGGGGAAGAAGCCTCTCCAGCCGGGAGATCTTCTCTGTCGTCGGGAAGTGGTGAGTCGGTTCTGCAGGGCTCCACCGGTGGTGTCATCGTGGTAGTTCGGCTCAGCTTCTCCCTCCTCGGATTCCCATGTCCTGTGGCGACTTCTGAAGCTCCAGTCCCCAAAGCCCTGCTTTTATGCAGCATACCCCCATTCACTCAGCCTAGCCGCCAATCAAACATGCTAAGTGGTGAGCCGGCCGGCTCACCACTTGGGCCAATCACACAAGAGTGCGACTTGAGTTACCAAGGTCACTCAGTCCAGGGTGCCTAAACCCCCTCCCACACCCCCTGTGGTACCCAGACAGAGTGGCACCACTTTTGGAGGCCTCTGTGGAGAAGCCCACCAAAAAGTGGAACAAAGGGCTCGACTCGGGCTGGAGTCACAGAAGAGAACACAAACGCAACCTCAGAATCGAGTCCTGGCAAAAAATACCAACTGGCAAATGAATACCAAATAAACAAACCGGCGGTATGTTCGAGGCTATGAGAATCAAATAATTAAAGTTGGTAGCCTCGAACAATGGGAAAATCACACAGGAAAATATTTGCGGTCGGATATAAAAAGTAGTCTCCACTGCCACCAGCCAAAACTCGATCAGGGGGGACGGAGACATGCCCCCTCGACTAACAGAACCCGGGGCAATCGAATTGCCCCGACCAGCACGTCCACAATATGATGGTTTGTACTGGTTTCTGTTAATAATTTGGGACCAGTAAAGCCAATGGTGACTTTACATGCCCTGGGAGACAGTAGTCAGTCCCAGGGTATGGAGTCTATGGTGGGGTGTCACTATGACCCCCCTGCGTTACTGCAAGGAGGGTGCTGTGTAACACACATAGTAAAAACACATGGGACCCTATGGAGTAAAGGACCCCATAGCCCATAAAACACATTAACAGTCAAAGGAACACCATAAATCATGTCCAAGAGTGGGAGTCAAAGAGTCTCACTCTTGGCAGGAGAAAAAAAACAAACTCCAGAAATCCAGCAAAGCTGCTGGGGGACTCACTAGGTTAGGAAATTCAGCCTAAAGAGAGAATTCTCCCTAACACTCGCCCCCCCATACTAAGGGACAGGAGGATTTAATCCACTCCTGGATGAATCTCATACCTCTAGTCGATGACATACATCCTAGAGAGACCATCAGCATTTTGGTGGTGACACCGTGACCTGTGCTCAATGGTGAAATCAAACCCTTGCAGGCAGATTGACCATCTCAATAGTTTTGGGTTTTCCCCTTTCATTTGCATTAACCATCTCAAGGGTTGGTGGTCAGTCTGAATGACAAAAGTAGAACCATACAAGTATGGCCTAAACTTCCTCAGAGCCCACACAATAGCAAAACACTCTTGTTCAATGGTTGCCCACCTTGTTTCAGGATCCTTCAGTTTTCTACTGATGAAGCAAATGGGGTGCTCCCTACCTTTCCCATCCAGTTGACTGAGGACTGCACCTATTCCTACATTTGAAGCATCTGTTTGCACAATGAAAGTTTGGTGGTAGTCAGGAGCTCTAAGTACTGGGGCTTGGCAAAGAGCCTTTTTCAGGGTTTCAAAGGCCTGATTGCATTCCTCATTCCACCAACCTTTTCAGGGAATTTAGGAGAGGAGATGACATTCAGTGGAGAAGCTATGGACCCATAGTTCTCAATGAAATTCCTGTAATACCCAGTGAGACCTAAGAAGGCTCTCACCTGGGTCTGAGTAGTAGGTGTTGTCCAATTTTGCACAGCTTCAATCTTACTGGGCAAAGGCCTTATTTCTCCACCTCCTACCTCATGTCCAAGGTAGACCACTTTACTCTGTCCAATCTGGCATTTACTTGCCTTTATGGTCAGATTGGCCTTTCCAAGATCCTGCAAAACATATCTCAGGTGGTCCACATGTTCTTCCCAGGAATTGCTGAACACTGCTATGTCATCCAAGTATGCCATGCAGAAGTCCACCATCCCATTCAGAACCTGGTTTACCATTCTTTGAAATGTAGCAGGTGCATTTTTCAATCCAAAAGGCATAACCTTAAACTGGTATAAGCCAACTGGGGTAGAAAATTCAGTTTTCTCCTTGGCATGGTCTGTCAGTGCTATTTGCCAATAGCCTGACGTCAAGTCAAGTGTGCTGAGGAACTTGGCTGCACCAAGTCTATCCACCAACTCATCTGTCCTTGGCAAAGGGTGGGCATCAGTCTTAGTGACTGCATTAAGAGCTCTGTAATCCACACAGAATCTAAGTTCTTTAGATCCTGCCTTTGGTACTAACACCACTGGGCTAGACCATGGACTAGTAGAGGGCTCTATTACCCCGAGATCAAGCATCTTGTTGACCTCACCTTTGATGTGGGTTCTTACATTTTCTGACATTCGATATCCTCTGCTTTTGACTGGCAGACAGTCACCAGTGAGTATGTCATGCTGTCCCCAAGGGCCAAGCCTGGTGAAAGTGAGAACAGGGAGGCAAACTGATTTAACATAGACTTGCACTCTTCCTGTTGCTCAGGTGTCAGATTTGAAGAGAGATTTACTCCTTTAATCTTTTCGTCTAAAGGTAAGCCTCTGAGGAGATCAGGAAGAGCTTCACTCTCTTCTTCTTCCTCTGATGATGCTAGAAGTAAAGCTCCTACATCAGGTCTGGAGACATACGCTTTTAGTCTGTTGGTGTGGAAGACTGTTGGAGCCTCCTTGGGGTTGCCCAAGTCCACCAGATAGTTGACCTCTCCAAGTTTACCCACAACTTTGAAGGGTCCCATCCATTTGTCTTGCAAGGCCCTCTGCCTTGTTGGAATCATAACGAGAACTAGCTGGTCCTGAGTAAACTCAACCATGTTAGCCTTTTGGTCATGCCAGTGCTTGACCAATGCTTGTCCAGCTTTCAAGTTATCACTTGCTTCTGCCATCATTTGTGACATTCTCCTTCGGAGACCTATCACATAGTCAGTCACTCTGACTGGCTTGGGAAGGAGCACTCTCCAACCCCTCCTTGATCAGGGTCAATGGACCTCTGACCGGATGACTATAAAGAAGTTTGAAGGGAGAATAACCTACTCCCCCCTGAGTGACTTGTCTATAAGCAAGGAGAAGGCATGGCAGTAGAAGGTCCCACTTTCTTTTAATGGGGTCCTCTAAAGCACCTATCATGCTCTTCATGGTTCGGTTGAACCTTTCAACCAGCCCATTTGTCTGAGGGTGGTATGCGGTTGAGAACTTGTAAGTAACTCTGCAGGTTATCCACATGGCTTTCATGTAGTGGGACATCAAATTTGACCCCTTGTCAGATATTACTTCCTTAGGAAACCCAACCCTGGTAAAAATACCAAGGAGGGCCTTAGCCACAGCCGGAGCTTTAACAGTCCTCATAGGAATTGCCTCAGGGTACCTAGTAGCATGGTCTACTACAACAAGTATAAACCTGTTGCCTGAGGAGGTTGGAGGATCAAGGGGACCAACAATGTCAATCCCTACTCTCTCAAATGGGACTCCCACAACTGGGAGAGGCACTAAAGGTGCCACATTCTTGGAGCCAACCTTACCAGAAGTCTGGCAGGTATGGCAGCTCCTGCAGTATTTATCTACTTCAGCCCCCATCTTTGGCCAATAGAAGTAGAGTGAGAGCCTTTCCTTAGTCCTCTTGAAACTCAAGTGACCAGCCAAAGGAATCTCATGGGCTAACTGCAAGAACGGTGGTCTGTTCTCTTGGGGTACTACCAGTCGTTTGTTGTCCCCAGGTGCAGACTCTGTTGGTTCACTGTAGAAGAGGCCATCTTCCCAGTATAACCTATATTTCCCAGGCTCTTGCCCTTCAGCCTGAGCATCTGCCTGGTGGCAAAGACCTTCCAGAGTTGGACATTCTCTCTGTCCCTTACTGAAGTCTGCCCTGTTGGGTCCACCTTCTGCCAGTAAAGACTGCAGCTCAGGATGGTCAACAGGATCCAGATCTCCAATGAGTTCCTGGCCTTCCACTAGCTCTTCTTCAGAGTCTAGTTCAACCACACAGGGTTGTACCTCCCTCTCAGCCTCAGCTAGAAGGGGAGTTACTGGTGAAACTTTGGACAACCTAGGGGAAGTCCTGGTTGGCTGCACTGGAGTGCTGACTGCTGGTTTCTTGTTGGAAGTCTTAGGTTTCCCCTTTGCTTCTTGTGGCTTAGAGACAGCAGCTGACATCTCCAGTGGAGCAGGAGTGATCTCTTTCTTCATCATCTCCTTGGGAGTACCTCTCATGGTTCTCTCCCTTGCAGGTCTGGTGAGCTCCTGTAACCTTTTACTAGGAGGTCTGGGGGTACGTGACACTACTCCAAGAGTTTTCAAGTCATTACCGAGCAGAACCCTTCCTGGCACCTCACTTTGTATGCTGACAGGTATCTTCACAGTCACGTCATTACACTGGATGAGAACTGGTAATTGGTGAAGCATCTGCACAGGCCCTCCAGCTAACTTGGTGAGGCGTCTGGGTGCCTTAGCAACATCCTCAGCCTGAAAAAACGATTTGTCCACCACAGTTATGCTTGCCCCAGTGGCCCTAATGGCAGGAGTCTCCTGACCATTCACCTGGACATTGTCCTTATAATACTCTTTAGTATTATCTGGGATAGAATTATAGACATCTAAGTTCTGTTGTTCCCACAAACCCAGAGACACCATAGAAACACTGGCTGAGACTCCAATGGGTTCATCAGCCAGTAATAGAAAGTTTCCACTTGCAATTTGTACTTCGTCCTCTGGAGCGAAGGCTAAGGAGACAAGCTGGACCTCTGAAGGTTTACCCTTACATCTGGGATCTCCTTTCACATGTACAGTAGAGCGCCAAACAAAGCATTTACCAAATGCTTTCTGGAATGGTGGCTTGTTCTGACCTCCTTCTGGTTTGTCACCAAGAGGTACACTAGCCTGATTTGGTTTCCCTGGTGGCTTACCCTTTTGGTTCTGTTTAGGGCCCTCTTTGGAATTGGAATTATTAGAATTCTCTTTGGAGTCCTTCTTTGACTGTTTTCCCTCATCCTTTTTCTGAGTAGCCCCAGAATCCTTGTGAGTGGCCCTGTTGGCAACCCACAAGTCAGCAGTCTTAGCTAACTTCCTGGAATCTAATTCCTTTGAATCAGCCAAGTGCTGTCTGAGCTCAGGAGAGCAGGCATCATAAAGTGACTTCAACATTACAAGATTCTTCATTCCTTCATAAGTGTTAACTCTGTACCCCTTAATCCATCCCTCTAAGTTTTTCAAACATTCACTCACCCAGGTAGCCCAAGGGGTACCATCATGCTTTTTGAGGGTCCTAAACCTCTTAAGGTACTGGGAAGGGGTCTTCCCAACTCTAGCTATCAAAGCTAGTTTCACACATTCATAATCCTTCTTATCCACCTCCCCCAACTCCATTACCACATCAGTTGCAACAGGGGGAAGCCTAGAGAACAACCAGGGAAGTAACTCATTCCCTGTGATGTACTGGAGCCCATGATTATACTCAAACATTTTTAGCCAATCCAACACATGCAACTTAGGTTCATACATACCCACTAATTCCTTAGGCATCCGGGGTCTTTTGGGACTGGAACTCCTAGAAGAACCAGAGGAGAGAGAAGCATTTTCCACAGACAACTTTTTCATTTCTAGTTCATGATTAAGCTCTATTTCTCTGAGTCTTAACTCAGCTTGCTTCTGCTCAGCCTGGGCATTCATTCTTCTGAACTCTAGCTCTTGGGTTCTTTCAGATTGAGCAATAAAACGTTTGTACTCTAATTCAAGCTTCATTTTTTCAAGTTCAAAATAAGCAGGGTTACATGCAGGACCTGGTATAGGCCCAGTAGGTACAGTAGGTAAGGCAGACAGAGGCTCAGAGTGGCTAACTTCATTAGGTTCATTTTCCTCTTCTAACTCATTATCAAGACTTTGATTCAGATCAATACCATCACTGTTTTCTACATTTGCTGGGGGGGTAGATTCCTCTGTACTACCCAGACTTTGGTTTTCTAACAATCGTTCTATAAGTTCCATTTTCTTGCCCTTCTCAGAGAGATTCTTATGTCTACACAATACTTTTAAGCACTCAGCAGTTTTGGCAGACAATGATTCTAGGGTATAACTCTCCATAGCAGACATAGTTCGAAAATCAGCTTCTTAGTGCTAAGCTCTGTGGTTAGTTGTCCTAAAGTGTCCAACAAGCACTCTAAAGTGTATACTCAATACAAATCCCACCGCTGTACACCAGTGTTAGGCAGAAACCTGTGCAGTTCCCTCTGGGACCACTGCAAAAGATTTAAGACTACAGGTGTTTGGCAGTAAACCCACTTGGTAGCAGTCTGTACCACACAGATTCACTTGGTAGCTGTGGCTGAGCAGTCAGACTTCCCTCTAGAAGAGTTAAGCAGTATACAGAGTATTCACAATAGGTCAGGAGAACACAATAGAACAAGTAAACACTGACCAGGGCTTGGTGTAAAAGAGATATCATTATTTATTTAAAACCACATCTAGAAAAACATACAGGCACTAATAGTAAGCAATTCAAAAACACGGTCACTAAAAGATATACACTCCCTTAAAAGAATATTAGACAAGTCTTAAGTAAAGCCCCACTTATTTTCAGACAGCGGTGAGCGCTTAACGTAGATGGCACTCTAATAATTCGTTTTAAAAAAAGGGAGAGCAAAGCAGAGAATAAATTGAAACAGATCCCAACACTTTTTCACAAACACAAGAGAGGAAGGCAAAGTAACACCGTGAATTCAGAGTCAGTAGGCCGGATCCGCTTTAAGAGGATCAAAACGAAATGTGTCCAAGGTCACACGGTTGCAGTGCACAAAAGTCTTGTAACGGTTCAAAAAGGAGTTGGACCAAAGAAAGGGACCAGTTAGAGGGTCAAGACGGCCAGTCCAGTCCAGAAGGTTAAGGGGTTATTATTACCTTGTAGCAATCTTTAGAAAGGTAGGCCTGGCGGACACGGTACCTAAAAGTGGTGAGAACACTCCAGCGGGGCAGTTGTTCCTGGCAGCGGAAGCAGGTCGGTGCTTCGTCTGGGGGAAGAGAGGATCTCGTCGGGGAGGAAGACAGGAGTCTGTTGCACTGCCAGGGAAGAAACCAGCCGCGGAGTTTCTCAGGTACAAGGAGCGGTCCGTTGATTCGCGGTTCAATGGTAAGTGGCTATCCGGCCGCCGGGGTGCTTGTCACGGGCAGTTTGACCACAAACCGGTCTGGGGTGCGAAGAAAAGAAGGTAAACTGGTTGTGCCCACCAGTCAGGGGAAGAAGCCTCTCCAGCTGGGAGATCTCCTCTGTCGTCGGGAAGTGGTGAGTCGGTTCTGCAGGGCTCCACCGGTGGTGTCGTCGTGGTAGGTCGGCTCAGCTTCTCCCTCGCCGGATTCTCAAGTCCTGTGGCGACTTCTGAAGCTCCAGTCCCCAAAGCCCTGCTTTTATGCAGCATACCCCCATTCACTCAGCCTAGCCATCAATCAAACATGCTAAGTGGTGAGCCGGCCGGCTCACCACTTGGGCCAATCACACAAGAGTGCGACTTGAGTTACCAAGGTTACTCAGTCCAGGGTGCCTAAACCCCCTCCCACACCCCCTGTGGTACCCAGACAGAGTGGCACCACTTTTGGAGGCTTCTGTGGAGAAGCCTGCCAAAAAGTGAAACAAAGGGCTCGACTCGGGCTGGAGTCAAAGAAGAGAACACAAACGCCACCTCAGAATCGAGTCCTGGCAAAAAATACACCAACCGGCGAATTAATACCAAATAAACAAACCGGCGGTATGTTCGATGCTATGAGAATCAAATAATTAAAGTTGGTAGCCTCGAATAATGGGAAAATCCCACAGGGAAATATTTGCGGTCGAATATAAAAGTAGTCTCCACTGCCACCAGCCAAAACTCGATCAGGGGGGACGGAGACATGCCCCCTCGACTAACAGACCCCGGGGCAATCGAATTGCCCCGACCAGTAGGTCCACAATATGATGGTTTGTACTGGTTTCTGTTAATAATTTGGAACTAGTAAAGCCAATGGTGACTTTACATGCCCTGAGAGACAGTAGTCAGTCCCAGGGTATGGAGTCTATGGTGGGGTGTCACTATGACACCCCTGTGTTACTGCACGGAGGGTGCTGTGTAACACACATAGGGCCTCATTAGGACCCAGGCGGATTTCGCGGTGCTAAATGCACCGCGAAGCATGGCGGAAAGCCGCCGATAGCGCCATGGGGGTTGGCGGATTTACCGCCCCATTCCGACCTCGGCGGAGCGGTAAATCCCCAATCCCCATTCTGCCCTTCCCCATTCCCATTCTTGCCCCATAGGGTATAATGGGAGTGGGGAAGGAGTTAATTACGCCACCGTAAAATACGGTGGCGTAATTAACAACGAGGTCCCGTAGCGCCATGGTTTTCTCCGGCTGGTAAAACCAGGCGGAGAAAACCTCCATGGCGCTACGGGAACTCGTAGTATGGCGGAGAGGTACGCCATGCACTACGCTGGCGTAAAACCCTCTCCGCCAGGGTCCTAATGAGGCCCATAGTAAAAACACATGAGACCCTATGGAGTAAAGGACCCCATAGCCCATAAAACACATTAACAGTCAAAGGAACACCATAAATCATGTCCAAGAGTGGGAGAAAAAGAGTCTCACTCTTGGCAGGAGAAAAAAAAACAAACTCCAGAAATCCAGCAAAGCTGCTGGGGGACTCACTAGATTAGGAAATTCAGCCTAAAGAGAGAAATCTCCCTAACATATATTATAGCATGACAATTTCTGTCAAATAACATTTGCTAGCGTGTGCACTTGTCCACTTCGTATAGCAATGTAGCAATCCTGTATTAATACATATGTGAAACAAATAAACTGTGTGCATGTGGAGGCATAGAAAATCATGTGTGTTGTGCACTTGTCTCTTAAAGGCAAATGCAGCATGAAAGCTCTAATGAGCTGCTCCACTGCATGCTTAGGGAAAGGCCCCTCTGTGTTCTCATGAATATTTTGTGATTGTCCATATATCTGATAAATGTGTGCTGTGCTTGAGTTCAAATGATGGTGCCCTTGGCCTCTATTAGTTGTAAAATACATTGCGGTCCCTGTTGCATTTCGTGCTTGCCCTCATTACTGTGCAGGGTGCACAAAGGGGGTACAAACAATCGTTAATTATAGTTGGGGCGAGAGAGGAAAGTGCTCAAGTGCCCGCTTACCTTCACGGCATGGTGCCCAAGCAGTATCTCGTTCTCGGTGGGTGTACAATCCAAGAGCCATATTGTGGGCTGGTTTTTAATCACCTTAAAGTTAGTCCCATTGGCCAGTTGATGCGGCCCAGGATAGCCCCATGGTATAAATATTCTGATACAACCATATAGTCGTGTGGCCTATGCTCAGTGTGTATATCCTTCTCTGGCTGATTCGTAACCTTTGATCAAGGTTTAGATTGTCCTAATTAATGACATGACCACGGCGATACCATGACGAACAAGAGAGAGTATATATTAATAAAAGTAAAAATGCAATATTCATTGTTTGTAA
Organism: Ambystoma mexicanum; assembly: GCF_040938575.1. NCBI lineage: Eukaryota > Metazoa > Chordata > Amphibia > Caudata > Ambystomatidae > Ambystoma > Ambystoma mexicanum. The sequence continues at coordinate 849,878,463 of NC_090928.1, forward strand.
GTATGTTTAGCTATTCTCCATTGTACATATAATGTTGGTTTATGCTTAGAGTTATACGGACATGAGGCATCATGTGTGGTGGAAACAGATAGGCATGGTTGTGTGCTCCAATAGAAAGAAGTATCATGGGGCCCTTAAAGGTTCTAGTTATGGGTGAGCATACTCTTCCTATGGGGCCATGATATATAGGTGCCCTGGGTGGCAGATACCAGTGGTCCCATTGAGCGATGTTTCATGTGGTCCCTCCTGGTTCTGGTCAACCAAGTGATGTGCTCCAAGTTGGCAGTATATACGACAGTCCTTTATGGTTCTAGTTGTGTCTGGGTACTGTAAGTTAGATTGGTGACTGTGCTCATGCGAGATGGCCAAGATATAAGGGCGCCATGGGTGCCCGATACTTGTGGTCCCATTGAGCGATGTGTCATGGGGTCTCTCCTCGTTCTGGTTAGACCAGGTGATGTGCTCCAAGTTGGCAGTATATGCCATGGTCCTTAATGGTTCTAGTTGTGTCTGGGCACTGTAGGTCAGATTGTCGACTGTGCTCATGCGAGACGGCCAAGATATAAGGGTGCCATAGGTGCTTCTGTCAGTGGTCCCAATTTTGTGATGGTGGTAACCTGTGATTAGTTTACTCCATGTGTTGCCAGTTGGTGTCTGTTCAACCAGTCACTGAGCTTCGCTTATATAACCTAGGTGGTCAAGTGGCCTATTAGGGGCTAGTATTATAAGGTCTTGGTTAGTCCTTATTTTGTTTTTAATACTTGAGCTGGTAGCAGTAAGTCATTTGTTTGTAATATGTACATTGATATGAACCAATTATACCGAATGAATTACGGAAAGACATTTAACTCATGCTCCGCGTGAAGGCAATGCTCGACATTCCTCGTTCTGCATATCAGTCTTGACTCATGCTGGCATAGCTTGAGCACTCTATTCCAATATTTGGGATTAAGGATCAAGCCTCAACCTTGGTTAAAAAATGGCACAAAAGAGGACTACTGACTGATGATGAATTTAAATACCTTAAGATGGACCACCCCAGAATACCTACTATATACTTTTATATACTTTTCCCCTAAAGTGCACAAGCCATACCAGAGCATACCAGAAGGAAGGCCAATTGTAAGTGCTATTGGATGGGTGACAGAGCCAATGGCCAAATACGTGAACAATGTAATTGAAAATGAAGTAGACAAGATCACAACCTACTTAAGGGACACTATACATGCACTAGCAGTGCTACAAGAATTTAAATGGGAACCAGGATTCATGCTAGTAACATTGGATGTTAAAGCCCTCTACACGGCTATCAAACACATCCAAGCCCTAGATGCAATTGACTATGCCTTTGTCCAAACATCAGTATCATACTATTCGCATCTCACTATGACAAAGGAGATACGAGAATGCTCCGGCCATTGCATATCTGTTCATGATCAATACGAACAGATCCATGCACTCAGTAATGAGAACTTCAATTTACATGTCTATAAATGATATTGCTTCATAGACGACATTCTCCTGATCTGGACTTGAACCAGCAATGAACTAAATTCCTACAAGGAATATCTGAACAACAATAGCTTTGGGATTGAGCTAATTGGGACTGAGAGTCATCATACTATAGATTTTCTGGACATCAGAATCTCAGCAACCAATAGTGGCATAGAAACAAGGACCTACAGAAAACCGACAGAGGTTAACACTTTCTTTTTGGCCACGAGCTGCCACAAAAATAATTTTATTGAGAACATTGCAAAAGGAGAGTTCATTCAGGCCCAAAGGGACTGTTGCACTAACACTACTCACCGAGAAGAATGTGATCTACTGAAGGGACGGTTTTTGGATAGAGGCTACACATTGTCAAACGTTGACTCTTCCATAACTAAAGCAAGCGCAAACCTGAGGGTTGGTTTGCTTCAACCAAAGAAAGGAAAAAATAAACATACAAGGAGAATTGTATTGTTGGGCCCTATCTGAGGGTCGGGGCCCCATCCTTCATTCCTCTTTCCCTCCCAGCCACGCCTATAACAGAAACGCAGAACACAGATATGTATAACTTTCCTTTATTCACTCTACATTTTCTGATCTCCCAGGCTCTAGTAGCTCCTCCTCTTCCTCCCCATTCCCTGTGATGTCTTCTTCCTCTTTGCTCTTAAGGTCGCCCAGGGTCGTCCTGTTTTTAAGGTAATCCCTGATTATTTCTGAACCCAACATCTCCTCCCCAATTAACATTGAGCGCCCACCTCTTGTGATCATTCCCCCTGCTTAGGCCCCATTTTCCTCCGACAGCTCAGGCTCTTCTAATTCCACTCCCAGGTGTTTCCCCTTCGTTCGTGTGTCCATTGTTGAGTACCCATCTGATGGCTCTGCCTGCTTTCCTGGTTCCCACAGGCGCATTTCATCCATCGCTCTTATCATTCTTATTTGCAAGGGTGGTGTGCCACTTGGCGGGAAGAGTACTCCATCCCTTCACACCCCTTCAAGGTGGTTCTCCGTCCCGCATCTGGTACACTGGTGGCCCATCGCCGTGCACAGTCCTCGGTGGGGCAACAACAGGCCACACCTGTAGCACATTCGGTCTCCTTGACTCTGCTGGGCTGTTCCTTGGCACGGTTCTCCGTCTATGCTGCATTGGCCCGTGCGCGGTCTGCACATATGGCAGCGATGGTGCAAGCCTCTTTAGGGCTTTCAATCATTGCCGCCTGCACGTCTACCCATAAATGAATACAGGCGAGTTCTAATATCTTCTCCAGAAGGAGAGGTTTCTTGAGGAGATGCTTTCGAATATCAATGATTTGCAGCCTTCTATTACTCTCAGCCGTATTACTTCCTCATTGGAGAAGTTGGCAAAGTCGCAATGGGCTGTTTTCATTTGTAGCATGGTGACATAGTCTCCAATTGTTTCATCTGGCCGTTGCTGGCATCCATTGAATTCATAAATTCAAAATCCTTATTTGGCTGTGCAACCAGTCTCTTGTTCAACGGGGCAATGGCCAGGTTACATGTTGTTTTCTCCTGCCGTGGAATGGTCTTAAGAATTCCCTTTCTCTCTTTCCCAGCCAGGTTGGTTGGGATGTCCAGGTGGGCTGTGGATTTGTCATCCCCTACCGCTTTCATGAACTCCGAGAATTCTTCTACCCATTCCTCCCAATGTGGGCACCTGTCCTGTTGTGGCTGTAGTTGAAAGGGTTGTGGTCTTCTTAAGAATAGCGCTCGGGGCCTGGCAGTTGCTTTGGCAATTCCTTGGGCCTCCTGTTCATCTTCCATGGCTGTCTCCCTGGGGTGTTTCTTTGACTTCCGGTACCCTGTGTTCTTTGCACCCCCTTTGCTTGAAGTGATACCGGGTGTAACCGTGTGGCCGTATTGAGTCCCTCCCAGCTGCGACGGTCCTCTCCCCGCACCCCTATTCTTGTCACGTGGGGTGGAGGGTCATGATCCTAGAAGCGTTCGGAACGGCCATGGAAAGGAGAAGGTCTGCTGTGTAGTGTCCTCCGGGGCGGGGATGAGCCCTGGGGCGGGTTCCCTCATCCTCTGGTATCCTTTCTGTTCCTTTGTCTGTGTTCCTTGTAAGTGTCGTGCCCTCCCCACCCTTTGCACTACCGGTGGTGTGGTGAGCCTTTGTCCCTGGGTGGTAAGGATCCAATCCTCTGAGGGCAGTAATTGGTCAGCTGCTCTGTCGTGTAAATGTGTCCACTGGAACACCTGCTAAGACCACAGATACCAGAATGCAGTTCAGTGTGGCAAAATCACCTGCTGTTACTGAGTTGGAGTGGTGGACTGCCTTTTGTACTGTGGGCAGATTGCTAGTCTACCACGGGTGGTGCACGGTGCCCTCTATGCCATTGGTGGTTTGCCTTGTCCCGCTGGCAGAATGCCCTGCCGTTTCAGATCTTGTGGACAGCCGTCTATTATGAGGAGTATTGCCTTACCTCTCGTGCAGCAGACTGACGTCTGTGTCCGCAGATAGACTTTCCTTCCCCCAGGCGGACTGCTCAGTATTCCATAGGCAGAAGACTGGCGTTTAATGTGAGGCAGATTGCTTGTCCTTGACTTTGGGTGGACTGCCCTAGCGCTCTTTCTGTGGCTGACTGCCGTCTCGGTGGGGGGATTTCCTGTCTTTGTTGTGGGCGGACTGCCATTGTTGTCCTTGACTTTGGGCATACTGCCCTAGTGCTCTTATTGGGGCCAGCTGCCATCTGTGTGGGCGGATTGCCTTTCCTCATTTCGGGCGGACTGCCCTTGTCTTCCTCATGCAGCGGACTGCTGACTGTAGTAGTGGATTGTGACTGCCGTCTGTGTGGGCGGATTGCCTTTCCTTGTTTCAAGCAGACTGTCCTTGTCTTCCGTATGCAGCAGACTGCTGACTATAGTGGTGGATTGCCTTTCTTCACTACAGGCGGATTGCCCTATTCATGTTTCCAGGGCATGGATCAGCGGCTTACTTAGGCGGATCACCCCCTCCTGCCTTGTGCGGATCACAATGATTAGCATGGCGCCGGATTGCTGCCTGTGTTATTTCAATTGCCCGGGTTTATTTCTCCTCGTCGCCAGTTGTTGTGCCCTATCTGAGGGTCAGGGGGGTCTGTCCTTCGTTCCTCTTTCCCTCCCAGGCCACGGATATGTATAACTTTACTTTATTTCCCTCTACATTTTCTGATCTCCTGGGCTCTATTAGCCCCTCCTCTTTCTGCCCGTTCCCTGTGATGTCTGCTTCCTCCTTGCTCTTAAGGTCGCCCCGGGTCATCCTGTGTTTAAGGTAGTCCCTGATCGTTTCTGATCACAACATGTATCAGATTTGTAACACAATACAACCAAGACAGTTTCAAATACCAGAGAATCGTAAAGAAACACTGGCACCTCCTATCCATTGACAGTGATATTGAAAATTGGATTTATGACACACCACAACTGTCATTGCAGAGCACCTACTCTCAAGCTTATGCTCAGCCCATCATTTATGGCACCACAGGCACCTGCAGCAAACAATTGGCTAAACAAGCATACAAAGGTTGGTTTCCATAAATGTGGGACTTGTTCCATTTGCCCTGCACACTAATTACGAAGCATGTTGAGTTTGGCACAATCTATAAGAAGAATATTGAGCACTTTATAAACTGTAGATCGAAATATGTCACTTATGTTATCATAAGTGTCTGTGTGCTGAAATATATAAGGAGCACTATCCAAGAACTGAGAACAAGGATATGAGAGCACATGAATACTCTGAGAACTACAGACGCCAGATACCCACTATCAATCCACTGGCAAGAGCAGCACCAAATGGACAATCAAAAGGACATCAAATTTGTGGGACTGAAAAATGTACAATGTGACTCCCATGAGGGAATAGAGAGCTCAAGCTATGCCAGCACGAGTCAAGACTGATATGCAGAACGAGGAATGTCGAGCATGGCCTTCATACGTCTTTCTGTAATTCATTTGGTATTGTTGGTTCACATCAGTGCACATATTACAAAAAAATGACTCACTTCTACCAGATCAAGTATTAAAAACATAATAATGACTAACCAAGACCTTATAATACTAGCTCATAAAAGGCCACTTGACCCCCTAGGTTATGTACAGGAGGCTCAGCGACTGGTTGAACAGACACCAACTGGCAACACAGGGAGTAAATCAATCACAGGTTACCACCATCACAAAATTGGGACCACTGACAGCAGGCACCCATGGCACCATTATCTATTGGCCGTCTCGCATGAGCACAGTTGCCAATCTAACTTACAGTACCCAGCCACAACTAGAACCATAAAGGACCATCGCATATACTGCCAACTTGGAGCACATCACTTGGTCTAACCAGAACCAGGAGGGACGACATGACACATCGCTCAATGGGACCACTGGCATCGGTCCTGTATATCATGGCCCCATAGGAAGAGTATGCTCACCCATAACTAGAACCTTTAAGGGCCCCATGATACTTCGTTCTATTGGAGCACACAACCCCATGTCTATCTGTTTCCACCACACATGATGTCTCATGACCATATAACTCTAAGCACAGACCAACACTATATTTACAATAGAGAATAGCTAACCATACTTACAAACAATTAATATTGCATTTTTACTTTTCTTGATATATACTCTCCCTTGCTCGTCATATTATCGTGGTGGTCATGTCATTAATTAGGACAACCTTGATCAAAATGTACGAATCAGCCAGAGAAGCACATACACGCTGTATGATGACATGATATAGGCCACATGACTACATGGGTGAATCAGAACAATTATACCATAAGACAATCCTGTGCCGCATCAACTGGCCAATGGGACTAACTTTAAGGTGATTAAACACCAACCCACAATACGGCACAGAGAATGAGATAATGCTTGGGCACCATGCTGTGAAGGTAAGCGGGCACTTGGGCACTTTCCTCTCTCGCTCCAACTATAATTAACGATTGCATGGGTTATGTGCAAGTTTAACCAGCATTGTGGAACATGACCATTTCAATTTTACAGGTCTGTTTGCATCCGCGACCCTCCCCCATTGTCCTAAATGGCGCTCTGACATGCAGCTTCTACACCCCCTTAAGTAAAGCCCCACACAACAATAAATTGAAAGAAGAAATATGCAAGTTTTCAGGGTTCGCTGTACATTCTGCAATATACTCGTGAGACAGCCGAGACGCCTTTCTTTAGGTATTTTTTATGTCTCCACACGCACATGCACGCATTTCAATTGTTTCACGTATGGATTAATACAGGATAGCTACATTTTTATATGAACTGGACACGTGCACACATTAGCAAATGCACACTCGCACAGTAATGAACCGCAAGGGCAAGCACAAAATAAAACATCGACCGCAATGTACTTTACAACTAATAGAAGCCAAGGGCACCATCATTTTAACTCCTCAAGCATCGCACACATATATCAGATGTATGGGTAATGGACAAACACAAAATATTTGTGAGAACGCCGAGGTGCCTTTCTCTAAGCATGCAGGGGAGCAGCTCATTAGAGCTTTCATGCTGCATCCGAGACAAGTGCACAGCATACTTGATTTTCCATGCCTCCACACGCACACAGTTTATTTGTTTCACGTATATAGAGAGTCTCCCAGGACCACCTTGTTATATGTAACATGGGATTGCTACATTACTATATGAACTGGTCAAGTTTGCATGCTAGCAAACGTCATTTGACAGAAATTGTCATGCTATAATATACATAAACCCGTACTCTAATGGCAGGCCCCCTGCCTTATTAAACACATGCTCACAATTCAAACGTTTTCATGTCCTTATTGAGGCAGGAGAACTGCATTTTGATAAGGAATTAGACCACTTCTCAAATTTGAACCACACACATGTGCTATGCAACTAGCACAACTTGATATGCCACCATACATATCCTGGAATTGCATTATCTATCTACTTAATTAAACGGTCCACAGCGCAACAGGAGACTAACATGCACACTGATGCCATGTCAAGTTGATTTTAATTGGAGCAGTAGCCAAAGACGTGAGATATAGTTTATTTCTTGCAAAAGCACTATTCAGTGCACCAAATTACTACAGGCAACATGCCATTTTAACCCCATGTTCAGGAATAATCACAATTGGTAAGCTCCCACCAGTACCTTAATCCATATAAACCAACTGACCAAACTTTTTTAAGTTGAAAATTAAAATCTGACTGTGAACTAACACATTTTCTTATTCCTCTCCTTCCTTGGTGCTACTTAATTTCTCTCTTGCTTCATGATGTGTATCATTTATAACTGTATGTAACACACACACACTCATTGACCCATAATCTGTACCAAATATAATGTAAAATCACTCTGCACTTGCCACACCTGTGTTTTGCTGTGGCATTCCATAAATATGTGAACAAACAATGTGTAATGAATGATGACCACAGCCTTGATAAAGACCCTTGAGTGGTTGAAACACGTGTCAGTACCTACTGTGATAATAAAGACCTAATGGCACAAATCCACAACGAGTGGACGACATCTCTTGTGTTACTGTGATACAACAGAATGTAGGAACTCTCCTAAAATATATCACCTATGTACAGAGTACCAATATCGCAGAATCCAGCACATACCTACTTTCACACATAACACATAGTTGGGCTGTTTTAATTTAACTATGTCTATAGCTAGCACAAATAAGAAACCTGAAACAGGGATAGACTGTATCCTATTGCGCTGGAGAGATAGGAGTATTGTGTGCCAGCTGAGTGGTGAGTAGTATGTGGTTAACCCTAATACCACTACATATATTAGTAAAAGGTGAAAAAACCACTCGGGCTCCACGCTTGGCCAGTAAAGTACGACAAAAATGTCCAGATACAAAGTGTCCCAAAGTCTTCAACTGCTTGGTATCCCAGTTTATTGTCTTGTATTTAAGTTAGCAGAAACAGCCAACACGTGTTTCAACTAAAATGTATTTTTCAAGGCAAATGGGTATCTCTCTGCGTTACCCAAATAGTTTTTGTCTATAGTTTATCAATAAGTAGATTGGAGCATTCCTTTGAAGTATTAAATGATATGGATAATGCTAAAGCCAGCCGTCCCCCTCGTTGGAGTCAAAGTTTTGGTGAGGTGTCCTGTATGGAGTCACTTCACGGATGGTCTGCGTGTCTGTCTCACTTTCTTCTTCACAGAACAATGGTCATCTGATGACTACAAATTCAAAGCCTTTGAAACCCTCCCAAACAACTATAAATGTTTACAAGCTAAAAAAAAAAGTAGAGAGGGAGTAGGTCTTGCAGTGGCCCACACAAATCAGATCACTGCCTCATCTATACCATCAACTGACATTGAAGATTGTGAATCTCTTCTCAATAATTTCAAATTCAGCGACATGTAAACATACTTTTCCTACTTATATATAGACCATCCATATATAACCCAAACTTCGCGGCAAAACTTACAGACGCCATTGCCACTCTAGTAGTGAAGCACGACAATATCATTATATTAGGATATTTTAACATCTGGTTTGAGAGGAAAAACAAATCGTTGCCAAATTCCCTCAGCACAATACTGGCAAGCATTCAAACTGAAATGATAAATAGAGCCATCCACCTAGCCAGACACACACTAGATGCAATATTTTGCAGAGTTAGACTTATCACCACCACCCTGCCCATACCAGTCATATGGAGAGACCACTACATTATCCCTTTTAAAATCAATATCCCAACTTGTACACCAGCCACAAACCCACAACCACAAGCAAAATAAATTGGGGAAAAACTATTCTGGAACATTTCGCACAATTGATGGAAAACACCAAACCAGACAGCCACTAGCAGACCCAAAAAATGCCAGACAATTTCGATAGCAAATGTCATACCTGGATAATAAACTCACTGATGCCCTTGAAACCTTTCAACCCATCACAAAAAAAGGAACATCAAGATCATAAATGTTGGAAATAACAGCACTCGACAAAACTAACTGAAAGTTAGAGAACACATTGAGAAAACACTAAAATCAACCAAACAAAGTCAAGTACCAACAGTAGATTCATCTATACAACCACTTGTTTTAAAAGTCAAGAAATCTCACTATGCTGAAAGAATACCTTCAGCCACAAATCCACAGAAGCAAATATACAAAGTCCTCAATTAAATCCTCCTGTGGCAATATGCTGAAGCCTTCCCAAAAGCTATCAACAGCATTGCGGACCACCTCACAAGCTACATAAACAAAAGTCAACAAGCCATTGATGGAAATATCTCAAATATGATGAACAACTTTTCAGGCAATGGAAATCTAATAACACCAAAATAGCTCAACCACTTTAGAGCTAGCTCTGAAAAAACATTCAACAAACTTGTAAAGGAGAACAACAAGGCTGGATCTCCCAATGACCACGGCCACTAGATGTCTACAAAAACCTACTCACCAAACAAACCCAAGCCATTTGCATCCATTACATCTACAAATTGATTAAAGTATTGCTGAAAACAGTAATTGCTCCATAGCTTGCAAAGCTGCCCACAATAAAGAATGAGGTGAGAAGAGTAGATGATCAATATAACTATAGGCCCATATCCAACATACCCTGCCCTGCCGAAATCCTGGAGAGCTACGTAATCAAGGACATCCTCCACCATGTGCAATAAATTTGACCAATGAAGCAATCCCAGATAGGTTTGAGACCAAGGGGACGAACAGAATAAGCACTCCTTTCAGTATGGGACGTCCTGCAGATAAACAGTGACAACAGCATATCAACAACTTTTGTTCTACTGGACAGATCAGCAGCCTTACATACAATCTGCCACACAACTTTAACCACAAGACTAGAAGTATCTATCTGGTATTCACAACTTTGCGCTGCAATGCCTACAATCATTCCTTATAAACTGAAATAACTCATCTACAGCCCTTCACCTCAAAACCCAGAACCACCAATAGCGGCATTGCACAAGGATCAAGTCTCTCACTTCTCATCAACATATACATGGCCCCCTCAAGAAACTAATACAGAAACATGGCTTAACATGTTACAACTAGGCTGACAACACCCAACCTATTTTCAAGATGACTACGGACACTGACTCAAACAACTTCCTCAATACATACCTCAATGAGATACACCTATGGAGACCAAAAGTAACCTAAAACTAAACACAAACAAAACAGAAGTAATTATCACCCCACAAAGTGACAATCAACTGCAGATCTCACTCTATTGGCCACCAGAAATGGAAATAATACTGGAAACATCAACAGTAATGACAATTCTCGGAATAATCATGGGTAATGGACTGACACTCGAATCACAGGTAAATGCTATAGTTTAAAATGCTTCTACCAACTAGGCTCAATCAGAAGCATTCTTCTGCAGCAACATTTTCCATATCAGACCCTACCTATAATCTCAACGATACTTGCACAAATAGATTACTCAAACAGCCTGTACCTAGGAATGTTGGACTACCTCACCAAGAAATTACAACTCATCGAAAACAAAGACTGCTATTAATAACGAACCGGAAGGAACACATCACCCCTGCCTGGAGAAGCCTACACTGGTTACTAGTGTGGAACAGAGTCCATTTCAAAGTGCTCTGCAGTGCTTATAGAGCACTACCTGGACATGGAGTGGAATTTTCCCAAACAAAAATTGCCCCCTACCACCAAAGAAGGACACTGAGACCACCAAGTGACAGATTTAAAGAATCACATTATGTGAAAAGCAAGAATGGAGGGACTGCCTTCTCCATCCTCATAGCAAACGGACTCCGTTTTCCCTTCCCCGACAGCCATTTTTGTTACATTTTATTTTTCTGTTCCGAAACGCCAGGGTGTTAACGGGTTGGGTAGTAACGGCAATAAGCCCCTCGACTTGGAGCCATTACCGCCTACAATAATGCCCCCAGGGTTTTCGTTAAGGCCCGAGCATAGTGAGGACCTGTAACTATGGGCCCCAGGGAGCATTACCTTAGGTGGTAATGGCACACAGTGCCCGGGCTTATTGTCACAGTAACCTAACATTGCTTCAATCATACCTGTAGGTATATTTCCACAAGGACAAACTTTGCCTTATGTGTTTGAATGTACTTACAGTATCCAACCAAACAAAAAATATAAATGTTTTCCTATGAGTCAACATTTGTGATATGTTGGTGAATGTCCTTCATGAACAATAACAGACATGCACACAAATGAAAAAGACTATACTTTCCGAACACATCAGTACTGTCGGCATGTATAGAGTCGTGCATTCCTTTTACCCTTTGAAGATAAATGTGTGGATCGTTACGTGTGGATACGCATTTGAAGCAAGGCCGCGCGGGTCTAGGGAGGATGCAATCTGTGCAAGCGCCAGCCTGATGCATTTGATTTTCTAGCGCAGATGCGTCTTCGGTGATGCCGGATGCCTCGTGCATCACATGGCATCGTCTTTTTACTTGAGCCGCCCTTCATTCATTCACTTACAGGTAACTGGATTTCCCCCTTCCTCTTGTTATTGGGATCTTTGAATTCTTTCAAGGCCAGTCAACTGTATGTGTCTTCGTAAATGAATGTTTTCCCATCTCAGAATGTTTGTTAATGCCTGGGACAAACGTGTGATGACTGAGTATGAGTGATAGGTCAGTGAGTCAGCACCCAGTACTGTTATAGTTTTTTTTTTTTTACAAATGAGTAGCACCTTCTTATAATAGTGCTTCCAAGGCATGTATTGATTATACACAAAAATAGATATATGTTCATTAACGCAAAGTTAGATGAGCACGTTTTGTCTCGTGGCGTTACACGTCCAAATTGGAAGGTGCTCCATATAATTTGGCTTCATGGCTCACAGCTGATCTGAAAATAGAAGCTCAACTTTGCCATCTAACTTTGACATGGTATTGGTCATAATAATCCCAATTTGACCGCAGGAAAAATATGCTGCCTTTTCAGTATCACTTTATATTTCGTGCTCTTGCCTAAGGACTTTCATGAAATGCACACCAGAGTACATAGAGCTTCTTGTACACTGAAAAAGTGCACTACACATATTTATGTGTCACCCTAAATATATGTGCAGGTCGCTTAGTGGACGCCAGACCGTAACCCAAAGAGGCAGGAGCGAATTCTCACAAAACATGCACTGCTTATATGGCATCACTGATGCACCATCACCCCAACACTGCCCTGAAAGGAGCAAATCTCACACATGCCTCCGACCCAGGAGCACAGTTACCGCCCCAGTTTCCTGTGTATAACATTTACTTTTCTGATGCAGATCACCCGATATATAATAGTATTTTTTGTGGAGTGGAAATGCTGAAAATAAACTGAAATGTTTTTTCTATTTCCAGCGGGAGGCCCATGTAACTGATCAATATATTGTTTCTATTTCTAGCATGGGTAGTCCTCGTAATAGAATATTTACAAAAAGTCTGTTTCCAGCGTGATGCGAGCTTGCACTAGGTGCGGGTCTAGAAAGAATCTCCAACTGTTCTGGGTGTGCCTGGCAGACCTCCACCAGAGGGTGGAGCAAGGACTAGGCTCCTGCGGCTGGGTTGGGGGAGGCTGACAACCTTTTCAAGCTTTTCCTGGTAGGATCACCCAAAAACATTAGTTAATCAGTGAACTTTAAGTGGTTCCATAATTAAAGGACCAGGCATCTTTCTATAAGCAGCATTCTCTCTCGTAGCATTAAGAATAGCACCTGACACACAAACTGCACTTGATATTCAATACCAGCACAGATCATGCCCTGAATCAATTATGCACAAACATTTGCACCACCTGGCCCGTTCATATAATTTTTGCACTGGTCGGTTAGTTCATGTATTGTTATTGGACTGGTCGGGGCAAATGAAAAACCTCAGCAGTTGAGCTAGCTTTGCAACAGAAAGTGTGCAAAATGCAATGGGAATATTGTAGTTTGTAACTCTTCCAAGCAGAAAATCACACATGGAGTGAATCCTGAGTAAGGCCTGCCCAAGTTCTCAAGCTATCAGATTCATCATGCAGCTCTGGGCAAGATTCATGCAACAGCACCAGATGGTCAATGGGTGCAGCAGCACCGACACCAGTGGCACCATCTATACAAATGTCCAGTTTACACTTCAGTGTATTGGACACCCACACTTCTTCTGATAGTATGATCCCTAAAAAGCACAGCCATTTGCACGCAAACCATCACCCAGACAAGTGTTGTAGCTTTCTTTATTAATAATATTTTATTTGTATGCCTAATACTCTTTAAAATTGGCCACAAGAAATCCATCGTGGATCTGGTAACAGCTCCACTCTACACCACTCACTTTCTTCCACTCCCTCAACATGTTACATCAAAGCCTCCATCCTCTTCCACACACATGGACAGATATTTAACTTTCCTTTGACTAACGTACTTACTCTAGCCACAGAGAGACCAATATACAAAAATAATTCAATTTCTCTACACACTGGCTGACTTAATAGAAATTTAGTAAGTTGGAAAATATCCAACAACGCAACCAATGTGATGTCTAACTAGGAGGTATCAGATCCCTATATCTACCTTACTGAACGCACAAGCATTATCTGTACTGGTCTGTGACCACTATGATGTAAGAGACAGAAGGATACATACGATATTTATTAGATCCATATGAAAGTCTAGCCCCCAGTTACAATAACTGAAATTATCAATGGGGCAGACTTTTTTTGAAAAAACTAAAAATGTATCCTTTTATTTTATTTTTAAAATTTTATATCACAGGCTAAAATAGACCAATACTTGATGTTGATCTAATAAGTCATCCAACATTTAAAAGCATCAAATAGTAGCCAAAATGAGACACAGACTCAAGTACTAAGGTTGGAGCACGATTCCAACAGACCTATTCCTGATTCATCAGTTGAAAACACACAGCTCCTGGTTAACTGTAGGCATTGACATTAACGATGTCCTGCAGCAGTACCATACTAGGGAATTTGAATGCTACTAACATTCTGCACACACCGGTCTAAGTATAGACTGTATCGCATACTTAGATGCCGTAACGCATTGCTCTCTGTGAGAAAACAGACAACGTGCAACCAAAGGTGAGAACGTGTGCATGAATTTCCGCGTGCTTTATAATCATTTTTAAACTCGGACCATTCTAATTGATCACAAATACGTTTTACAACTTTGCAAACACAGGGATTATTTGAATTACTGCATGCTTTATACTTTTAAACACAAAGGCCCTCATTAGGACCCTGGCGGTAAGGGGTTTACGCTAGCGTTAGCTGCGCCGACCCCTTACCGCCAATCCCGAGTTCCCATAGCGCCATGGTCATTTTTCCGCCCGCTTTTTGCGGGCGTAAAAATCCATGGCGCTATGGGACCTTGGTGTTAATTACGCCACCGTAATTTACGGTGGCGTAATTAACTCCTTCCCCACTCCCATTATACCCTATGGGGCCGAAATGGGAATGGGGAAGGGTAAATGGGTCAATGGGGACTTACCGCCCCGCCGACCTCGGAATGGGGCGGTAAGTCCACCATCCGCCATGGCGTAAACGGACTTTACGCCATGGCGGAAAAGTCCGCCGATGGCGGAAAAAATCCGCCAGGGTCGTAATGAGGGCCAAAGCATTCTAATGGATGCCCATTACGTTTTCCAACTTTATAATCAAAGGGATTGTGTTGAAAATAGTTTAACAAACCCAACACGTAGCACAAAACATAGTCATGCATGTCACAAGTACACATTTTTAAATTAGCGGAGTCATTGAACTGAGAGTTAAATACCCAATAACTTAGAAACATTTTCTCTATTGTGAAGCACCTAATTTTTCGATAGGGCACAACCTGCCACCGTAAACATATCAGAATTACTGCATAGAGAGCGATAATTTCGATAATATAGATCTCTTTAATTGATTCCTCTAGATTTAATGGAAACACTGAGAATATTAATTTCTTTCACAAATATTTGAAGCCACAAACTCCGTTTGGAAGATACGAACCCTAAACAGTGATATAAGCAACCAATATACTAATGATATAATGGTGAGCAATCTACTTTACTATATGGTATGATTGGAAAGAGGGGCAATAACAGTTGGGCTAAAGTGAGCCGTACAACCGGTCTGAATACAGAACTATTGTATGTTTATAGATGCTACTGTTGGAATAAACTAGTGTAAAGTCATCCAAGTGAAGATTTCCATATATATCTTGGATATCTCATATATCTTGGATTCCTTCTTTATGACCGGACCCACTAACTATATCAGGTAATACAACATCTGATAGTAGTTTAATAGTCAACTCAGACTTACAATAGTAAATAGAGCATGCATAGCTCACACTATTTTGTATTTTCTTTTATCAACAGTTTTACATGAATTTTTGCTATAACAGCAACTAAAAGGGAAGAGGCAACTGGATATTCGCCAAAGTCATTGTAACCACACATTTTCCTTCTAATGAATGCTCCTTAATTACATAGCAAACAGAAACATGTTGAGCCCTATCCTATACAATTAATTGTACTAAGGATTGATAACACGTTCTCAAAATGTGCTATCACTGATGAGAACCGGAGTCTTTATTTTCTCATCTGTTTTTCTTTACATTACTCTACTTATCTCTCATTTCTTTCACTATAAAGAAAAAACAAGTCACAGACTATTTTTATCGTTTTTTATAAAGTGTGCATGTTAGAAATGTTCATGATTCATCATTGTTTTAGACATTGTTTATAATACAATGTATGTATTTCTTGAGCATGGTTTGTGTATAACTGTTGATCAATCTATTTACCTATATAATTGATCAATTCCTCCAAACATGCCAATCAATTCCTCCAAACATGCCAATTAATTCCTCCAAACATGCTGATCGATTCCTCTAAACATGCTGATCAATTCCTCCAAACATGCTGATCAATTCATCCAAACATGCTGATCAATTCCTCCAAACATACTGGACATTTCTTTATGACCTCCTAATATCTTTTTTTATGAAAGTTCACCCATAAATTGAAGGGTGCCGGAGCTCGGTACATAAAGTGTATTAGAGCACGTTTTAAAATAATACATGCAATGAAACTATATTTACAGCATACATAACAATAAAACAAATGAACATAATAACATTACAATAACAAATAGAAATAACAGCAGTTATACATTGGCCCAGGGTAAAATATTAAGAGAAAGCAGTTTGAAAGAACATTGTTTTTCAAATTTTGTAGACAGATCTTCTCCTCCTCACATGCTGCCCTGTATGTTAGACATTATTCCTAACTCAGTGACCCTTTAAAACATGAACTTCTCCCACCATTATCAACCTTCATCCAAGTAGAGCTTCCAGGTGTTATTCTTTTGTTTGTACACTCATAGCATTCTACCATCAAAATATGCTCAACATGGAACCAAAAGTCCAACATTATAAGTTCACAATCATCTCCATATCGGACACACCTCATTCTCTTAAAATTTCTGCTGTAAAAACATGTATTCACATTTCCCAAGTAGTACCCATCTCCTTGAACATGGCATGACAGTCACAGAAGTTGCAGCCCCTTATTGGATAACGTTTCTCACCAGGTTTGTATTGCTAGCCCTTCAGGAACATGGGTAATAGACACTTGGTTGCTGAGTGGGAATCTTAAATCCACCAACTGCAATGGAGCAAATGCTGGAACAAGGCACTCAAGAGATCATCTTCATCAGATCCATGGCATTTGCCAAATCCGACCATTATATGAAGGCCATATTATCTACATCAGGTAGGAACCTTGCCCGTTCTCATTTAAATCCAAATGCTATGTGTTCTGTTGAAATGATCATTCCTGCTATTTTTCTGTTCCTGCACCTGTAAATAGAGTAATATTGTCTAAAATATAGGCGCACAACTGGATAAGGTGTATGTGTTTTTGAAAATACAAAATATTCAACTTTGGCTTACCCCAAAAAAGAGAATTTTATTAAGCCTACATGCAATGATGTACTTACACATTTCTGGTGGCAACTGGCTATCTGTACCAACGCTAGTACAAAACTAAGAAATCTAATAACATTTAAACATTGAAGGGAATTTATTTAACATTTCTTTGTTAAAACAATCAGTTATGGAATGCATTGTCTTGGATTTTTCCTGCTACTTCTCTGGACTGCTTTCGTTGGATTTGACTAAGAAAAATGACAATGTTGCTTTAGTCAGAATAGTTAAGTGTGTCCTTTTAAAAGGGATGCAGATGTCTTAGAACAGAGAACTCCATCCGGGACATCACATTTTGGGACCCTGCCTTAGCCTTAAGAACAACACACTTCAGCAAACCTTCTTTCATTGTGCTATGAAATACAACATTTCTTTCAGTTGGGAAGTTGGATGCTGTATTTCAGAATGAAAGAACATTCTTCTATGATTTCCCTTACCTGCATAATAGTAAAATATGAGTTCGTTTGTGAGGAGGAATTGCGATCTCGAAAGGGTATAAACGCTGATGATTGTTTGCTTTTTTATTAATCAAATAATATGGGCACTTCCATCTCAGAAAGGGTGATCTGCTAACCCAATCTCCCTATCCATGAGCTCCATGCCAAAGGCATAGTGCACACCTGTGCCCGGCTGGATCAGTATCCTGATCTGCAGAGCGTGGTTTCTATTGGCACAGAACAGATTCAGGTATCACAGTCACTTCATTGAAACATTAAAGCCAAACCTGAATCTGTATCATACATGTGTTGCAAAGGCTGTGTGTATTCACCGCAGACAGACGGTCTCTGTGCTGCACCCGGCGGGAAAAGAGCCAGTAGGGGTGGCCTTCTTTTGATTCTTCGTGAGGTTGTTTAACACCTCTCTACAGCAACAGCCCCTTAGCAGGAGTGTAGAAGTTGTCCTGGGAATATAAGGACATACCATACACAATAAGATGACCATCATACCAGGGTGTTGAATATCATAGGGCCTTTGATGCTATGGATTTAGGAGTGGGGTGTAGTTTGTTTGGACAGAAGTAGCTCAGTGCAGGTGGAAGCATTTGCCCATCTTGTTTCTCTCTGTGCCTCTCCTTCTTTCGGGTCTCATTCACTGCCTTCAGCACAAATCATGTTGGGTATGATGCAAGCAGGCAAATCCCACTTGTCTCATAAAAAGGCATTGGGACTCTTAAAACAGACTTGCTTTAATGCACAATCACCTGTGGACATTTGCCTATAAAATAGGGTGTTTCCCACTCCTTGAATTCACCTTTGTATCGTCCAGGACATAAGGAAACATTTGCTTGGACCTCTTTTGGGAGAGTTGTATTTTTCAAAGCCCTCAGCCATGCTCTGCTCCCTACTAACTCCCAGGCACATTGGGGGTGATGCTAGCTAAGGGCTAGGAATACCACGCTGAACCAAACCTACTTAGCCTGATATAACAGGACCTGAAATGACTAATGCCTGCCCTAGCGTCCCTGCAGTGGCTCTCACAGCATCTGATGGGCCAGGTCAGTCAGGATCCCTGTTCTACCACATCAAATCGGTCAAACCACATTTGCCTGTATTCATTGCACTTGAACCCGAGGGACCCTCCTGTGCTGCCTTTGGCACTTCATCGAATCTTTGAACAACTGCTGATTTGCATCAGCTGTTCCGGCTCACAGCAATATTGTGCCAAGTCAAGCACATCACCTGTTCAGCTCGAACAACCTGCCTGCTTCTATGGACCAACTCGAACCGCTGACTCTTTGAACACTGTATCAGATCACCATGGTCAACGCATCAAACCAACAGATCTCGATTCGAACCTCTGGAGCATCACATCACTCGTCACCTCAAACAAGTGCTTCCCAACGCCTGGAACTGACTCAACCCTCTATCAACCAAAGTGCGCCATCTGAACTACATGACCAAACACCGCCCTCGAACTCGCACCAAGCTCCTGCTTCAAACCAGCTCTCTGCTATACCCAGCATGACGGCAACCTTCACCTCATTGTAGCTCAAAGTCTGGTTCGACACTGAAAACCACTGAATATTGGATTAAGATACTTTGAACTGACTCTGTTACTCTGGTCCATCCTTCACGGCACTAGAGCCTGGCTAAGTCCCTTTTTCCACCTTTTCCTACTGAAAGACATATGCTTTTGAATTCCTATTGCATTTCCTGCTGAAAGCCCAGAGTGCTGCAACACTAAGCTTTGCAAATCTCTGCATTTACTTTACAAGGATGGGTTATTATAGTGTTTTTATAGTTATTAGTATATTAGTGTGTTTACCTAAAGTATATCTATTTGTATAGAACCATGATTGGACTTACCTTATGTTTTGAACAGTATTAGCTTGATTTTTGGCTTGCTACTGCATCACATGCATTCCCCTTCCGATAATATTGACTTCCCTTGGCCCAAATTACCAAAAATGGCGAAGGAGGTACATCACTTAGCTATGCATGTTTTACCTTTACAACTGAGATCACTGTTGGTTTGTAGAGATGTGTAGCCTGAGAGGCAGATTAGCAATTAGTCATCCATGTACTCCTGCAGAGCAGAAGTCACTTTGTCACACTATCCTTCAACGACACCACTAGAGCGCCCCACAATCGAAATTACAACACAGCTTATTGCCAGATTTTGCACATTGCTGGCATAAAGTTCAGGGCCACTTCCCATGGAGCACTACAGACCTTTAACATATGGCACAGATATTTCCCCAAATTCAAAAGGATCCTGAACATTTTCAAGATCACATTACAATAATAATCCGTTGTTATAACCCTTCTCTCACTGATTTAAGACTTTGACTGCACACTCTTCATAGCCCTCAAATGGCCATGCACAGACAAGATCAAATAGGGAGGAATTGAAAAATCAAGCTAAAAAAGTGTTCACAACTAAGGCAGGTATTTGCTCAAAACTATTGATTGGAATGAAATTAATGTATGTGCACAAAACAAGTGTGAGTCTCCTGCAGACTATGTTCAACTTTAACCTTTTTTGATTTATTTATGTACTTGTAGCTCGCCGACACGTGAACACAAAAATAAAGACTTATGGACTATTACTATCTCTGGGGTATAATTCTAATCATTTGCTAGGCAGGGCTTGCAGCTTATTTAAACAGGTATGTTTTCAAGTGCTTCCTAAACGTCTGGTAGTTAATTTCCACCCGTAACGTGGGTGGTAACTTATTACAACTTTGTACTGCCTGTACTGTAAAGGATTTCCCCATGCCTGTAACTCGATTGAAGCATATCACATTCAACCGGCCTTGGTCTTTTGATCTAAGGTATCTAGATGGGATATATCTGGAAAACTGGTTCTTCAAGTACCTAGGAGCTTAACCATATAGACATCTGTGCATGATTGTCATTGACTTAAAATTATTCTTTCCTCTATTCTCAGCCAGTGTAATGCCTTCCTTCCTTCCTTCCTTCTGTTATGTGCTCTCTGTTTTCTGTCTTTTTAATGATGCGAACAGCATTATTTTCCATGACCTGGTATTTCTCAATTTCTTTCTTAGGACCTCCTAGCAGTAAAGCGTTGCCATAGTCCAACCGTGATAAAAATATGGCCCTTGCAATCGTTGCTGTATTCTCCAAATTTAAAAACGGACAGATAGCTCTCAGGAGGCGCAGGTAGTATGCATTGTTTTTGTGAAGGTATTTTACATGCACCTCAGACCCCACGGACTCCTCTACCATCATCCCCAATGTTTTGACTTGTGTCGTTACTGGGATAGTTGCTTCCTTGATGGCAAAGGCTTTATATTCTATGCCTAATTTGGCTCTAGATTGATGTGTTTCGAAAATCAACAGTTCTGTCTTGGTATTATTGAGGCACATCCAGTTGGGTTTCATCCACCTATCTATCATAGATTTGTGTTATTTTGGCACTGTCACTCGGATAGTTGCCTTCTAGTTCGAAAACCAACCGTGTATCGTCGGCGTAATTCATATAGAATACGCTGACATTTTCCAGTCTTTCACCAAGCATTCCTGTATTACAAGTGCTGCTGTTACTTCAACTGAAGCTTTTGTTACTATGTTTGTTCGAGGATCCTTGCATCAATACATAATAATATTCAGACAGTGGTGACTGTATGGAAAGCCAAACAAATGGAAGAAGTCCTTTAGGCAGCACAGCACGTGTTTGGCAAATAGGAATGACAACATGATAATGCTTAAGATAAACATATGGCTTTACAAATTCAACACTATCACCATAATGCAGGGGCACTTGCAACAGGGGACACCTGTGTACAATTGGTACAACATTGGTCTCCTCACAATTATAGATTCAAAGGGCCTCATTACAACCGCCGGAGTTGCATTTTTTCCAGTGGCCAGAAATGGGCAATTACCGGGTCATTATGGCTTTGCCGGACACGGTATTTGCCCATTCCTGGGCACCGGAAAAAATTCTTCCGCATTCCCATTGAGCCCTAGAGGGCTCAATGGAAATGGGGAAGCCGGATGCACAGGCACCGTTGTCAACGGTGCCTGTGTATCCATAATGCTGTGCTCGCGGGTGCCTTTCATTCCGCTAGTTGAGACCTGGCGGAATGAAAGGCACCCGCGAGCACAACTCAGAGTTTTCCAGTCTGGATATAACGGTACTCGTAAGCTTACCGGTGCCGTTGTATCCGGACCGGCAAACTCGTAATGAGACCAGTACCATTGCAACAAGAGAAGCCTTACTGTAGAGCCAGTAAGCAGAGTGGTCACTGGATCAATGCCCAGCCAATTTGACCATACTCACAGAATTCTGTAAAGAAAATAAACGTTCAATTAATCATGCTAAGACTATAATTATGGTATGTAATGCTGTTCATAAAATCCCCACCAATATCTCAATAGATGGGGAGAGACTCCAGCAAGTGAGATCTTATGACTTATGGGGGTGAGATTCGAAGATAATGCGAAGTGGTCAGGCCAAGTGAATACAAGTGAGGTAATCCTTAAAAGATTCTTGGGGCAATACATGGACTTAACGGAAAAGCAGGTTACCAGCTACCTTTAATGGTTCTTGCTACTTACGCAATCCCGGCTCGGTCAGCTGCCCTGCATGGCTGTGAAATCTGGTGATATGTTGCTACTACCACCTTTTCTGCAATCGAAACTAGATGAATAAAGAAAACTCTCAATCTCCCGAATAGTACCCCTATTCCTGTATTGCTGGAAACTGGCTTTAGAGCACTTAAGATTGTGACTGTCTCGAAGCCTCTTCTTTTTTGGCTATGCATAACCTCTTCAGCTTAACTAACTCTGTACCGTGAAGCATTTAGAGACTTAGACAAATTAATAAATGGAAAATCATGGACTTTTTACAACCACTTGCGCAATGTACTGCAAGATATTGGGATGCTAACTCTCTTGCCTAATATGGTCACTATTACGCAAGAGCCTAAGCGAGCCGGAAAATCTAAGTTAGAAACACGCTTTCTTAAATTAACATGACACGCTTCCTGGGTTACCTTATCTTCATGTTCGATTCCAACCCGGAACCCGACCATGAATGCATGTTCCCAAGTGCTCACAGAGCTCTTTACCTACAATTTAGATTCAATATCCTCCCAGCTGCAGCATTCACTCATAAATGGACAAGCGATTCTAATAATCTCTGTCCTTAATGTCCCTTGGAAATCAAAGCAGACTTGCGCTTCGTCTTGCCTTGCCCTCCATACACCAAGACCAGGAGATCCTAGCTGTATCCATCTTCTTCAAATATTTAAAACACTTGCACGTTATATGCTCATGCTTTATGTAAATCCACGGTACATGAGGATGTTGGTGTTGCTACTTTTAGTTTCCTACAGAGAGCCTGGTGTATCTGATCAAACACCGTTGTATGTTCTATTGCCTAGCTGAGGGAGCTCTCCAAGTACTGTAGCCCTGAACCTTGATACTAAACCAGTAATTGTCTAGTGTTAAAGGTCTGCCTGAATTATGCTCTTCATTTCCTTTTTTTCTTTTTTCTTCTTAATATAGTCATCTTCAGAGGAATGTTCTTATCTTC
Source organism: Ambystoma mexicanum (assembly GCF_040938575.1). NCBI lineage: Eukaryota > Metazoa > Chordata > Amphibia > Caudata > Ambystomatidae > Ambystoma > Ambystoma mexicanum. The sequence continues at coordinate 849,901,898 of NC_090928.1, forward strand.
TTTTAAACTGTAATTCATGTATTTTAACCTTGTACAATTTGCACTTTATGTCTTACAACTCTAGTACTGTCATGTATTGAACTTACTTTGGCAAACAACTTCCATATCAATATCCCCTTAGCGACTTGCCACCGTGTCCAACTGTAAGAGCTCTTGGATTATATTGGCTGTGTGGCAGGACAGCTTACAGGGCCCTGTCCTGGTACTGGCTAGGCACTTGCAAGTTGCCCACATCATCCATGATGTTACCGTTCACAAAAATGTTCTCCATGGCCCATTCAGTAATTTAGAGGATGCACAACACAAAGTAAACACAGAACAATCTCTCATAGAAACTTCATGATTTTGGGCCACATTATTTCCTATATCTGGGGCTGCTTGCATAGGGACAGCTCTTATTCCTTCGCCATCTATTTTTGAGCTTTTGGCAAATAACATGGTTGATGGTTTTAACGCACTAGCAGAAGAACAACACATAACACACGATTGAAATATATCCCCCTTTGAAGAATTCATTCTTGCCAACCCTACAGATTTAGGTAGTAGCCCTACCGCCTACAGATTTGGGTGACAGATCCTACTGCTTTTTACAGCGGCAGGTAATTTATGTGACTCTAAGGCAGGCTGCAGGACAAAGCATGCAGTACATGAATGAGTCTGTCTGTACAGTGGGCTGGTAGGTGATTACTTTGATTAGGCTCAGACCAATCCACTGACCTGACAGCTACGTGACTCTGTCCTGCACTCTTCCAGTACAACCCTTCGGTGAACCACCAGTGAAGGCATCTGCCAATCAGACTAAGGGGGCTATCAGTCCTCATGTAAATCAGTGATCAACTTGCACTGCAGGAATACATATTGGCGAGGCTGCTGCTACATAGCAGTGGCAAACGTTGCCTGCCAGCTCTGTGTGATTACCGTCTGTGAAGTTGGGTATTTCAATTTGGTGTTAACCTAACATTCAGAATTATACATTTTTAACATTTGAACATCTTTCCATGTTGTACTGTTTGATGGGTTGTGTATTTTAGAATGTTTCAATGATGCCAACAATATCCGTTTTGTATTTTCCTGTGATGTCATTTTTATGAACATTAATTTTTTTGAAACTTGAAAAATCCTGCTTCTTTTTCATCACAGAATGTTGGCAAGTATAAGAATTTATCTGTGCAATGACAATATGACATTTACTATGTTAGGCTTTGCTACTTAGGGACATTGTTCTATCACAAACTGAGCATGACATTCTGAATTACTGTAACTATGCGTGTGACAAGAAGCCCATTATCTTCAACATATATTCACTTGCTGCATATAGAGTATTGCACCATGAGTTGTCTGGATCTCCAATGCATCCCTGGACATCAGGTCCAGCAATGGGATGTGGTACACTGGGCTTATCATAGCATACTGATGTGGTGGGATGAACATCATAGTGTGGGACATTTGCATTTGTCTGCTGCTATCACTAATTTGCCTGGATACAGGAGTATAACATTATTTTTTAAGTGAATTAATTCCAAGATGTGTGCTCATTTTCTTTTCTTCGGAACAATCGGTTGGAATATTTTCCTTGTCTAAAACAGCATTGATGAACATCCCCTTCCTGTTAAGTGACTTGATGTGATATGTAAAGAGCCAGTGGCACAATGGAGATGTGTTTTAACTCTTATCACCTCCATTAACGCAGCAGGATCCTCACTGGTTGGATGCTTCTCTTCTTTCTGCATAAGCTGAGGGACTGCTATTAATGTAAGTGTGTTTGCCATTAATATTCAATTAGGCCTTGTTTTTGCATCACTCTAGAGAGTCCATGGACTGTCAAGTACATGGTGGGTTGAGTTAGCAGCACAGATATTTACCAGTGTATCAAGAGGTAGGCTTTTGAGCATTCAACCATTTTATTTTAGAGTCTCTACCATGTTGAAATTAGGTTTAGTTTCGGGCATATCCGAGAGAGTCCTCAGCTTGCTGTGTCATGTCTGTGGCCCAGGCAGCACACATATCAGCTATTATTTTAAAAGTTAGGCCTCTGTACTTTCTCAATCATGGTTTTTGTCCTTGGCATAGCCAGAGAAGCATGTGATAGTAACCTGGACAGGCTTTCACGTGGTAGAAGATGCAGGTGCAGGAAGTCACATGGAAGGCCAAGATATCTGGTTTCATGGATGAGAATGGCCTTGCATTTAGTTAATTTATGCAGCAAATTTCCCTCTTTGTACTGACTGTGCATGACTAGGTCATCTACAGGGGGGATGCACATCCAAAATGTAACCTGTTATTGTACTAACCAATTAGAATAGGGCAATTTACTAACCAATTAGAATAGGACAATTTATGCAGACTTCAGTTTTATATAGGCAGGAGCCAATAGGATGCTAAGAATACAGTTAGAAATAATGTTTAGATTGTATACCAATTTATTCTCATTGTGTGGTTTTTGTCTTTAAATACTACTGTCTGATGTTTGCGGGGCAAGTTCTCAGCATTTCGGTCCTGCGAGACTGACTGACTTGCCTGGTCGTTAATTTGCATTTGCAATAAAGTTGTGTTTTCTACAATTCAGGCCGTCTCGTCATTGTTTGGATTTTCTTAAGGGTCTACAAAGTGGTGACCCTGATGTGATCACCAGCATCCCCGAAGGTGCCAGTGGTTTTGATTTTCTTAAGGGTCTGCAAGCTTTTAGTTTAACCAGTTATCCTATAGTTATTTGCCCTCATGTAAGCATCATATTGTAGACATGAAGACCAAATGTTGCCTTGCAGGATAGCTGACATTGGGAAACATTTGTAATCATTGTGCTCTCTACCTAACCATGCACTACATTTAATTATACGTGTAATTCCGGTAGCATTTCCTCACATATTTTTCCACCAAAAGACCATCAAATCAATAACAGTGACTTTTGATTTCTAAATTATACAATTCCCTACCTCTAATTCCCACTGCCAAATACCACCATTCAAAAAACTGTTAGTGGAACCTGTTCAAATTATAATCACATGATCATACCTCATACTGTTGCTGTAACATGAAATTAAAACGTTTTATGAATTCCATCAAATTTATTCTGTGCTACTAAAATTGGGGTTGTGCAAAGTTGTGAGAAATCGTTTTCACACACTTCACAAAGTTTACTCCAAATCTTCACAAACTTCATTAAGTTGCTTAGCTTTACCTAAGGAAACATTAAATACACCCCAAATTGGGTTTTGTGGGTATTTAAGTATGCACATTTATTTTATTTATTGGATATTTCTAAGGCTCCTATACCACAAATGGTGTTTCAAGGCACCACAAGACAAAAAAGGGGAGGTGAACAAGGGAGAAACAAACAATAACGCTGCTACTAGACCTTGTGACATATGGTTCATGCAAGTGCAGACAAGAAGTGCGAGATCGAAGGCGGAGGGGGAAAGTGCCAGTCTGCGCAATAATCAAAGTGCTAGGGTGGGAAGAGAAGGCAGGGTAAAGAGGACCAGGAGCAAGTGCTCAGGGGAGACCAGGAAGGCAAATGGCAGGAATTGCGGTGGTGCGAGGTGGGGGTGAACCCTGTAGAAGTGCGAGGGAACTAGACAGCCAGTCACTGCCGCAGAGGGAGGAGTTAGCAGGGAGTGGAGGGAGAAGGAAGGGGAGAAAAGGAGGGTCTTGAGGAGCTTTTGGAATTTAAGGAGATCTGGCTCAAGCCTGAGAGGGGCAGGGAGACCATTCCAGAGGGGTTCCATGTGATTTCATCGCCTGCTGTTTCATCGCAGGGTTTTTTACCGATGATTTTTTTTTTTTAAAAATCATTGAATATCTTTTTGTTTTTTTGGGTGGGTTACCACCCCAAACCCCCCATCCCCTTTAATTATTTTTATATCCCCGTACACCCACACCCAATTTCTATAATTTTTTAACACCCCCAAAAAATTAAATGATTTTTTTTTCCCAAAAAAATCTGCAGCAAAAAACCCTGAGAAAAAACGTCCGGCGATGAAATTACGTCGTACCTCCAGAGGGAGGCTCTAGGGAGGAATAAGATCTACCCTCTACTCTCTGCTTAGAGAAGCGCCTGATCTGCAGAGAGTTATGATATGATATGGCATTTATTACACGCCTATACACAAGTGTTTCACGGCACGACGAGGCAAGGGAGGGGAAACAGAGGGAAGACAGATAACCTAGACCAGGTGACATTGAGATTGCACAAGTGCAGGGGAGGGCGGAAGGGGAAAAGCGCGTGGGAAAAGGGGTGGGGCAGTGCAGTACATAGGATAACAGTGAAATAAATAAAGACAATAAATAAAAGTGCGGCCAGCTGGTGGCAAGTGCAAGGGTAAGTGCAGACATCAGGGGTCAAGTTCTAGTAGGGGCTGTAGGGATACAGAAACAGCCCCCGAGTGCAAGGGTTGCCAGGGGGGCAGTGCAAGTGTGAAACTGGCAGGGAGGGGAGCCAGGTAAACAGTGCAGTTTCAGATTCAGCCAGGAGATCAGCAGGGGAGAGGAGGAGAGAAAGTAGAAGCAAAGAGGAAGGTCTTGAGGTACTTCCGGAACCGCAGATGGTTCTCCTCAAGTTTCAGAGAGGCAGAGAGGCTGTTCCAGAGGGAGGCCCCAGCAGAATAAAGCAATCTACCACCTACTCGCTGTTTGGAGAAGCGGCTGACCCTGAGGGAATTGGAGGCGGGTGAGCGAAGAGCTTGAGAAGGAAGATATTTAGGAAGAAAGAGTTGAAGGTATTGAGGTCCCAGGCCTCAGAAGTCCTTGGGGACAATGCAGACGGTTTTGAACTTAATCCTCACCACCACTGGGAGCCAGTGCAGAGATTTCAGTCCTGGAGAGATACGATCCCTGGGCTTAAGGCCAAGGACAAGTCTCGCAGTCCTGATGTGGATGAGTTGAAGATGGCAGAGAGTAGAGGCAGGCAGATTTAGAAAGAGGCTGTTGCAGTAGTCCAGCCTAGGCTAGAGAGAACCAGAGCTCTGGAGACAGTGAGGTTTTGGGGGAAGGAATGGAAAGGAAGAATACCTCTGAGGAGGTGCAGCTGGTCGTGTGACCTTTTATAGATGTTGGAGATGTGAGGAGAGAATGAAAGTGTGGAGTCAAAGATGACCCCGAGGTTTTTAGCCTGACAGGTGGGAGCAGGAAGAGGGCCAAGATAGGCCAGCCAGAGAGTGACAGGAAAGGAGGGAGCAGGTGCGCCGATGGGGGGAATCTCGGTCTTACTGGCATTAAGGCAGAGATCATTGGTGGCAGAAGAGAGCCTGAAAAGGAGTTCAGTGTCATCCACATAACAATGAAAGTTGGGGCAGAGAGCGGCAATGCTGTGGGCAAGAAGTAGCAGGCATTGGTTGAACAGCCAGGGTGAGAGATTAGACCCCTGGAGAACACCACAGTTAGAGATAGAGATGGAGGAGAGGAAAGACCCAAGTTGGACCTAGGAGGGTAGATCAAAGAGGAAGGAGGTCTGTCGAGTCAGGGCCTGACCGGTGATACCGAGGTTATCATGGAGACGCTTGAGCAGGATGGGATCATTGACCGTGTCAAAGGCAGAAGAGAGATCAATTAAGGTGAGGACATAGGGGGTGTTGGAATCCAGGTTGGAGAACAGGTCTTCACAGACATTCAGGAGAGCAGTTGCCATGCTTTTGGCAGCTCAGAAGCCAGGCTGATGGTCATGGAGACAACCAACAGATTCAGTATGACAATTAAGCTGGGAGATGGCCAGCTTTTCCAGGAGTTTGTCAAGGAAAAGATTGATGGAGATTGGATGATAGTTAGCTGGGCAGGAAGGGTCAGCAGAGGGTTTCTTAAGAAGAGGGTGCACAAGGGAGTGCTTCAGGGTGGAGGGGAAGAATCCAGTGGCGAAGGAGTGGTTTCAGAAATCAGCCAGAGCAGGAGTCAGGGTGTCAATGTGGTCCTTGATGGCTTTGGAGGAACAGGGGTGAAACTGTTTTGAGGAGACTTTCATAGATCGACTTGTCTAGAAACCTTGTCTGAGGAGAACATGGGAAAGGCAGAGAAGCGGTAGGAGAGGTGGCTGAAGAAGTGCCAGAGGAAGAGCAGGGAGTAGAGGGAGGAGGGGGAGAGGAAGAGAGAGAGAGGACAGGATGTCCTGAGTTTTAGAGATTAAATGAGAAGCCAGGGCCATGCATGGGGCCTGGGAGGGGACACGAGAGGTGGAGACTGCAGCAGGATTGGCCAGCTCTTTGCAGATTTTAAAGAGTTCAGCAGAGTTGTTAGATGCCGTGGAGACACAGGCTTGGATGTGGGCTCTCTTCTTGGTGCAGACAGAGAGCCTGTATTGCCTTTGGAGTCGGCGGCAGGCCAGATTTTCCGAGGATGTACCGGAAGCGCACCATTTCCTCACAGCCACTCTGCACTTACGTTTGAGGGTGACAAGGTCTGAGTCATGCCAAGAGTTGCACTTGGTTTTGGGTTTTAAGCAGATCCTCATGACGGCAAGAACATCCAGAGTATCAGATATAGTGGAGCATGGAAAGGGCTGTGTCAGGGTCTGAGTCAGCTAAGTGGGGAGGAGGGGTGAGAAAGTGGCAGCAAAAGCCTCAACTGACACACGCTTCATGGGTCAGATAACCGAGAAAGTAGGTGGCAGTGCTGGAGTTGGCTTGGCCTGAGGTGTAGAGAGGGTGAGATGGGAGGAAAGGAGAAAGGGATCACTCCAGGAGAGAGGAGTGGTGAGAGGGATTGAAAGGGGAGGGTCTGAAGAGATCATAACATCCAGAGTGTGCGCTGCAGAGTGAGTCGGGCCAGAGGGGAGTATATATAGAGAGAGAGAGAGAGTCGCAGAGGTCACAAAAGAGTCCAGTGGAAGTCAAGGAAGCATCCAGTTGGATGTTGAAGTCTCCAAGAAGGACGAATTGAGTGGTTGAGACCAGGAGAGAAGAGGAGAGGTCTGCCCTCTCAAGGGAGCAAGCAGACCAAAGGGCTCAGGCAGGGAGGTATTTAGGGAAAGAGAGTTGGATTTAGCAGGGTTGCAGGCCCCAGAAAGCCTTGTGGATTATGCAGAGGATCTTGAATTTGTTCCAAGCAGAAACCGGGAGCCAGTGGACAGATATTAGGGCTGGAGAGATGAGGTCCCTGGGGATCAGGTCAAAGATAAGTCTCACAGTCCTATTCTAGATGAGTTGAAGAGGGCAAAGGGAAGATAAAGGAAGATTGAGGAAGAGGCTGTTGCAGTAGTCAAGCCTAGAGAGGAACAGAGCTTTGGAGACATTGAGTTTCTGGGGGAAGGTGAGGAAAGGGAGAATGCCTTTGAGATTGTGCAGTTGGTAGTGGGCCTTCTTGGCCAGTTGCGCAATGTGAGGAGAGAAGGAGAGAGAGGAGTCCAAGATGATACCAATGTGTTTTGCCTCACAGGAGGATGAGGGATGCAGACCGAAAGAGGGTGGCCAGAGTGTGTGAGGTAAGGTGGGAGCTGGCGTCCTGATGAGAAGGATCCCAGTCTTACTGGCATTAAGGCAGAGATCATTGGAAGCGGACCAAAACTGAATAGGAGTCAGACAGTCAGGGGTGAGAGAGGAGGAAGTGGAGGCAGAAGAGGGAAGCTTGAAGGAGAGCTGCATGTCATCTGCAAAACACTGGAAGTGCGGAGGAAAGGAGGAGATCAGGTGGCCCAAAGGGGCAAGGTAGACGTTGAAAAGCCAAGGTGAGAGGATATAGCTTTGAGGGACACCAGAGGTGGAGAGAGTGATAGGTCAAAGAAAAAGGCCCAGTTGCCCAGTTAAAGCTGGGATGGACAGTCGGAGATAAATGAGGTCAGCCAGTCCAATTCATGGCCTGTGATTCCAATGGTGTCACAGAGCTGATTAGTCAGAGTGGCATGATTGACTGTGTCGAAGGCAGAGGAAATATCCAGAGGGATATGAACGTAAGGAGAGTTGGAATCAAGATTAGAGAGCATGTCATCACAGGTGTTCAGTAGAGCAGGTTCCGTGCCTCTGGCTGTTCTGAAGCCAGACTGGCGGTCGTGGAGCCAAACAACAGATTCAGTGTGTTGGATCAGTTGAGAGATGGACAGCTTCTCTGGGAGTTTTCCCAGTGTTAGTGAGAATTCTCTCTTTAGGCTGAATTTCCTAACCTAGTGAGTCCCCCAGCAGCTTTGCTGGATTTCTGGAGTTTGTTTTTTTCTCCTGCCAAGAGTGAGACTCTTTTTCTCCCACTCTTGGACATGATTTATGGTGTTCCTTTGACTGTTAATGTGTTTTATGGGCGATGGGGTCCTTTACTCCATAGGGTCTCATGTGTTGCTACGATGTGTGTTACACAGCACCCTCCGTGCCGTAACACAGGGGTGTCATAGTGACACCCCACCATAGACTCCATACCCTGGGACTGACTACTGTCTCCCAGGGCATGTAAAGTCACCATTGGCTTTACTAGTCCCAAATTATTAACAGAAACCAGTACAAACCATCATATTGTGGACGTACTGGTCGGAGCAATTCGATTGCCCCGGGGTCTGTTGGTCGAGGGGGCACGTCTGGCTCCCCCCTGATCGAGTTTTGGCTGGTGGCAGTGGATACTACTTTTTATATTCGACCGCAAATATTTCCCTATGGGATGTTCCCATTGTTCGAGGCTACCAACTTTAATTATTTAATTCTCATAGCCTCGAACATACCGCCGGTTTATTTATTTAATATTAATTCACCGGTTGGTATTTTTTGCCAGGACTCGATTCTAAAATGGCGTTTGTGTTCTCTTCTGTGACTCCAACCCAAGTCAAGCCCTTTGTTCCGCTTTTTGGCAGTTTTCTCCACAGAAGCCTCCAAAAGTGGTGCCACTCTGTCTGGGTACCACAGGGGGCGTGGGAGGGGGTTTAGGCACCCTGGACTGAGTTACCTTGGTAACTCAAGTCACACTCTCGTGTGATGGGTCCAAGTGGTGAGCCGGCCGGCTCAGCAGGCCGGCTCAGCACTTAGCATGTTTGATTGACAGCTAGGCTGAGTGAATGGGGGTATGCTGCATAAAAGCAGGGCTTTTGGGACTGGAACTTCAGAAGTCGCCACAGGACCTGAGAATCCGACGAGGGAGAAGCTGAGCCGACCTACCACGACGACACCACTGGTGGAGCCCTGCGGAACCGACTCACCACTTCCCGACAACAGAGAAGATCTCCCAGCTGGAGAGGCTTCTTCCCCTGACTGGTGGGCACAACTAGTTTACCTTCTTTCTTCGCACCCCAGACCGGTTTGTGGTCGAACTGCCCGTGCCAAGCACCCCGGCGGCCAGATAGCCACTCATCACTGAACCGCGAATCAACGGACCGCTCCTTGTACCTGAGAAACTCCGCGGCTGGTTTCTTCCCTGGCAGTGCAACAGACTCCTTTCTTCCTCCCCGACGAGATCCTCTCTTCCCCCGGATGAAGCACCGACTTGCATCCGCTGCCAGGAACAACTACCCCTGCTGGAGTGTTCTCACCACTTTAAGGTACCGTGTCCGCCAGGCCTCCCTTTCTAAAGATTGCTACAAGGTAATAATAAACCCTTAACCTTCTGGACTGGGCTGGCCGCCTTGACCATCTAACTGGTCCCTTTCTTTTGGTCCAACTCTTTCTGAACCTTTTCAAGATTTTTGTGCACTTCAACTGTGTGACCTTGGACACATTTCGTTCTGATCCTCTTAAAGTGGATCTGGCCTTCTGAACTCTAACTTCACGGTTTTACTTTGCCTTCCTCTCTTGTTGTGTTCTTGTGAAAGTGTTGGGACCTGTTTCAAATTGTTCTCTGCTTTTCTCTCCCTTTTAAAACAATTTATTAGAGTGCCATCTGCGTTAAGCGCTCACCGCTGTCTGAAAATAAGTGGGGCTTTACTTAAGACTTGTCTAATATTCTTTTAAGGGAGTGTATATCTTTTAGTGACCGTGTTTTTGAATTGCTTACTATTAGTGCGTGTGTGTTTTTCTAGATGTGGTTTTAAATAAATAATTATATCTCTTTTACACCAAGCCCTGGTCAGTGTTTACTTGTTCTATTGTGTTCTCTTGACCTATTGTGAATACCCTGTATACTGCCTAACTCTTCTTGAGGGAAGTCTGACTGCTCAACCACAGCTACTAAGTGAATCTGTGTGGTACAGAATGCTACCAAGTGGGTTTACTGCCAAACACCTGTAGTCCTAAATCTTTTGCAGTGGTCCCAGAGGGAACAGCACAGGTTTCTGCCTAACACCCAGGAAGGGGGTAATGGAGATATGGGGGTAGTTAGCAGTGCAAGAGGGGTCAGAAGAGGGCTTTTTGAGGAGAGGATGCACACGGGAGTGCTTGTAGGGTAGCTGGAGTGGCAAAGCAGTGATTACAGAAATTGGTCAGGGGTGGCACAAGGGAGGCAATTTTGTCCTTGATAGTTCTGGAGGAGCAGAGAAGCGCCTGTTGAGGGAGACTTTCATATGCAGACTTGTCTAGAGATCTCATCCAGTGTTATAGGTGAGAAAGAAGAGAGTAGAAGGGAAGGGGAGAGGGGAGCCAAGAGAGGCCTGATGTGAAGGGTGGTAGACGGAGGGGAGTAGAGGAGAGTGATGACAGAATGTCCTGAGTTTTGATTAAAAAGTGGGAGGCCAGTGAAGTACAGAGGGTCAGGAAATGCAAGGGAGTAGTGGAAACCGCAGTAGGATTGGTGGCTTCCTAGCAGATTTTGAACAGTTTGACAGTGTTGTTAGTGGCCCTAGAGATGCAGGCTTGGATATGGACAATCTTCTTCAATCAGATGGAGAGTCTGTATTGACTTCGGAGCAAATGGCAAGCCAGACTGTTAGAGGATGTGCCTGAAGACCTGCCACTTCCGCTCAGCCACTCTGCACTTGCGTTTCAGGGAGGCAAAATCAGAGTCATACCAGTTGTTGCTCTTGGAGGGAGGCTTCCATTGGATCTTCATGACAGGGGCAAGTATGCCACGGATATTGGTGACAGAGAAGTAAAGATTAGCAATGGCAGAGTCAGTGTAGGAGTCGTGGAAGGAGTGGGGGGAATGAAGGTTGCAGCAAAGGCAACAATGGACAATCGTTTCATAGGTTGAATGACAGATAAGGAGATGGGCAATACTGGCAAAGGCTTCACCGGGAGACCTAAGAGATCAAGATGAGAAGAAAGGAGTGCATGATCAGAATACGAGCGAGGTGCAGTGAGAAGGTTGGAGATGGGTATGTGTAAAGACATGAGAGCATCCAAGGTATGTCCGGCAGAGTCTGTTAGCATGAGGGTTGAACTGTGACGGAAGGTGCATCACAGAGATTGTGTAAGAGTACAGTGGCTGACTTGGGAGAATCAAGATGGATATTGAAGTCCCTGAGTAGCTCGGAGGTGGAGGCAATATGAGATGAGTTGGGGTCAGACCACTCAGTGAGGACGAGGGAGATCAGACCAGGGGTCCTGTACATGGTGGTGAAAGTCAGCGAGAGGTTAGGAGAGTCACAAAACCTGCAGACAAGGCATTCGAAGGAAGAGTAGGCCTGAGTGGGTATAATAGTAGTAGGGATACAATCAGGGAAGATCAAGGTAACTTTGCCTCCAGACTGGTTAGGCCTGGGCTTAGAGAGGATCTTGTAGCCCTAAGAGAGGACAGTGTTAAAAGCAGTGACGGAGTTGGCAGTGAACCACATCTCAGTGAGAGAGAAAACGTCAAGATCAAAGTCTCCAAGAAGGAGACAGATATCAGAAGAGTGTTTAACAGCAGAGCGAGAGTTGAGGGTAGCTAAGTGCAGCTGGTTGTGACCTTTGAAGGCCTACAGGGTTGAATTATGCCTGTCGGTGGAGGAGAAGGGGCAAGAGGGGAGGCAGAAGGAGGAGTGGAGGGAGAAGGGAGGAAGTTGAGAGACAGAAGTCTCCTATCAAGAAGGAGAAGATTGGGCTGAATGCCCGTTACCATGACAGTTCCATTCTGAAAGACATTAATGATGCACCTAGTGGATGAGAAGCCTTCCAAGAGTTCTACCCATCGGCTGCCACCATAAATGGGCGATGAAGAGAAAGGCAAGAGGACAGAGACCCTATGGGGAGTCTATAGGTCAGGAGAAGGAATGACAAGGAGGATGTCAGTGACAGGCTGCCTGAAGGAAGCATTGAGGTAGATGTCAGAAATGGGCAGGACTGGATTGGTACCAGGAGATCTTTTTTTAACATTTTCCTTCCAGGCTTCGAGAGAGAGGTACAATAGGCGATAGAGTAGCAGTACAAATATATAGGTGATAGGGAGAGCACCATGGAAAAGAAAGAGAAGAAAGAAGGAAGCGGGAGAGAGACCAGGAACAGCACAAGGCAGAGCAAACTCAGCAGGTGGCCTAGCAGCAGACAGTTGCAGATCATGACCTCTCCAGACTCTCCAAGGCCACAACTGACCAGTAGGCATCGCCTCAAATGGGACAGAGGCACTGATGCAGTGGGGAATAGGACATCAGGTTTGAATTCTATGGTGCCTTCAAGATAGGTAGATATCCTCTTAGGTGTAGGGACCCCTGAGGCGAGACAGAGTGTTTTAACAGTGCAGAATGTTCCACTACACCTGATATGTTGCCACTTGCTTAGCTTGTAGTAAAACCAAGCTGAGGATCCAGCTCCCCCCACCACTAGTGGAGGTTAGGCACCCAGACACCATCGCAGGCAAACCAACAGGGAACATGAGAAGGCCCTTCATCTTCAAAAAGGGCCCCCACAAGGAGCCAAGAGGCAGTTTCCCAGGACTTCAGAGGAAATAGGGCCTCAGTTGGGGGATCAGAGCCATTCACTCAGTGGATTCAGCCCCTCGTCACAGCAGGGGTGCCACCTACCAGCACAAGGCTTCACAGCTCTCCAGCACCAACAGAAAACCAAAGCAGCTCGAGACCAGGGCCAGGGAGCAATTTGAGGAGGGGCCACACTCAACCATGGAAGTAGCGGGTGCAGGGCTTGTGTCTGCGCTGTGCTGTGGTTGGCAATGCCTCCTATTTTTACCTCCTGCAAGTCCCGGCCACAGGTCACCACTAGCACCCACCGGTCAACAAACGTTCTCTGAATTTACCGGGTGGGTCTAATGCTGCGTAAAGCATACGCATTATTAGCATGGTAAATGGTGCGCTTGGGCTGCCGTGTTTTCCCAGTTGTCACCAAAAAACAAAGGCTCCACACTCATGTATATCTGTCTAAGAAAGGATCTTGTGCAGAGATATTTTTTAAAAGAATACTTTTTGCTTAAAATATGCATTGCAAACCAACTACTTCTAGCTCAAGAAGGAATGATAGAGACAAGCATGTCATGTTCTGCAGGGAAGAGGCTATACATTATGCAAGTTTCACTTCCTCTTTTTCTGCCGTGACGCCCTGGGAATGGCGCTGTGCTATCTTCCAAGACTGGCATTGTCTGGATGCATTCTTTGGTCTCCTGACGTTTCCCTCACATGTCTTCATACTAAAACACAGGCAATTACCAATTGCATTCAATAGAAGCACTAAGTCCATTTTTCATGATCTCTTTTCACATTTGTTTGGGAGGGATTGAAATGTGCCTATTGGGTTGTGTATTATTTATATTTTGCTGAATATACTTTGGAAGTATTACACCTGTGTCATGAACTTCAGATCACGCCCCTTTTGGACCTCCTGGTCCTTGTCTCAAGGGGGCTTACATTTCGTACTTCTTCTAACATGGCCGTCCAGAGCTGAAGCCCTTGCTCGCTCCATGCGTTGAACGCGGCGTGGTCTATTTTTAGACCACGCCTTCCGCGGCTCCGCGCGTATCAATGCTATTGCAGAGTAGCCCAGACGTGTGTTCGTAGCTCACGGTATTGTTTCCCTTGTCGCAGTGCTATTACCCATTCCTTTTCCTTTCACCCTTCCTGGTTCCAAGCTTTTCTAGCCTTTTCCAGTCTCCCGGATTCCTGGACTCCGTGATCCCGGAACTAAACGCAACCTGGAACCAGATGAATCTCGAGCAGCGCTATTCAAGACCAGGAGCGTTCGCAAGAAGGCAGCGATCGAAGTCACCGGCAAACATCGGACCCAGGTGAGAAGGGGGGAACTCCTTGACAGTGTGAGACGCCACCGACCGAACCTAAAAATGAGATGGAAGCCGCCATGCAGGACTTAATGCGACGCATGCAAGAACTATCAACCGAGGTTCAAAATCTTAAGGCGGAAAATGCTGAGCTCAAACAATTGGTCTTATCCCGGGATTCTGCTACAAAGTAGGGTGCCCTGTTGGGCGGTATTGTTGACAAGTATGATGGTTCGGCAAAAACACTCTGCAAATTCCTGGATTAATGCCTGGTCCACTTTACCTTCAAGCCCTATTATTTTTCGACTCCTAGGGCTAAGGTGGGTTTCATCATATCCCACCTTTCCGGCAACGCCTTAACTTGGGCAACACCCCTTGTCAACTCCGGCGATGCCCTCCTAGACGACTACGATGAGTTCATACAGGCCCTTAAAGGCATGTTTGACCGTCCAGAGCAGGTCCATACTGCGCAAGAACGCTTGCTGGACTTTCAACAAGGCTCCCAAGATATGCTCACTTATGTGACCAGATTTAAACAATTGGCCAAGGAAGAAGCCTGGTCCCCTGAGGCTAGTTTTACCCTGTTCAGGAGAGGCCTAACCGAAGAGATCAAGGATGAACTGGCCAGGGTGGTCAGACCAAATTAATTCCAAGCACTAATGGACCTGGCCTTGCAAATAGACTTTCGCATCCAGGAAAGCAAGGCTGAAAGAAAGAAATCCAAGGGAAACCCACCCAAGACGTCCTTTGAGAGAGCACGGCCAGATCGGACGTAAACCCAAGTCCAGCCCCGGAACCTGAACCCATGCAAATTGGAGCCTTTCGTGGACCCATATCGCCTCAAGAAAGATTGAGAAGGATCCATACGGGTTTGTGTATGTATTGTGCTTCAGACAAACATTTGGTCAGGGAATGTCCTCTGGCACCTCCTCGGCATTCGGGAAACGCCAGCTCCCGATCTTAAATGGAGCAGAGATTCGGGAGAAAGATGTTTTCTCCACATCAATTCCATCCTTGAACTCTCCTGGACAAAACAGTTTGGTGATACTACAGGCTTTCCTGTCGCCCTCCAAAGGCAAGACCTATCCCATTCTGGCCTTGGTGGACTGCGGAGCTATGGGAATTTTCATTGATCAAGACTGGGTGGTTATTCATCATATTCCGTACGAGACCCGAAACACCATGCAGCCGGTGGAAGCAATTGACGGAAGTCCACTCTCTTCAGGGCCCATAAGCCTGCAGACTAAAGAGATCCAACTTTCCATAAACCATCATCAAGAGCGGATTACATTCGACATCATTAAGTCAGCCCTTTACCCCATGGTTTTGGGAATGCCCTGGTTACAAAAGCACAATCCGTATATAAATCAATTGGACAGCAGGATCATTATTCCTGGGCTCAGAGTTCTGTATGTCCCACTGTCTGTCCCTGGATCCCTCCTTGGTAACTCCTAAAGAACCACCAAGAGACCAAGAAACACCACTCATGGTTTCCAATATCATACAAGTTCCAGAGGCCTATCAGGGATATGCTGATGTATTCTCTACTGCCATAGTCCAGGCCTTACCCAATCACAGGCGCGAAGACTGTGCCATAGATACTGATCCCTCAGCTTTAACTCCTTTTGGCAGAATGTTCATTCTTTCCGAACCCGAGAAAAAGGCCCTTCGGGAATACCTAGACACTAATCTTGAAAATGGCACCATAAGACCCTCGAAATCTCCAGCGAGTGCTTCATTGTTCTTCATTCCCAAGAAGGATACCAAGGAACTCAGACCTTGCCTCGACTATAGAGGCTTAAATCAATGCACTCTCAAGGATCGGTACCCACTGCCCCTGATCTCGGATATCCTGGAAGCTGTGAGAGGAGCCGTAATATTCACCAAATTGGATCTCAGGGGTGCCTACCATTTGATCCGTATCCGGGAAGGAGACGAGTGGAAGACCGCCTTTAGAACACCCTTTGGCCACTACGAGTACCTGGTCATGCCCTTTGGACTAGCCAATGCCCCAGCAGTTTTCCAACCTTTCATGGATAGGGTGTTCTCTGATATGTTGTTTCTCTTCGTCATTGTCTATCTGGAAGACATATTGATTTTTTCCAAGGACCCTCAGAAGCATGAAGGACATGTCAAGGCAGTTCTACAAAGACTCCAGGAACATCACCTTTTAGCCAAGCCTGAAAAATGTTTGTTTCATGTTACCTCTGTGCACTATCTGGGATTTATCCTTAGTCCAGAGGGGATTGGCATGGACCCTTCAAAAGTAAAGGCCATTCTCGCCTGGCCTACTCCCAAGTCCGTGAAACAAATCCAATCCTTCCTAGGACTAGCCAATTTCTACCGGAAGTTCATAGCCACCTTTTCCGAGATTGTACAACCCATAGTGGCTCTGCTAAAGAAGGACACCCCATTTGTCTGGTCAACTTTACAAGAAACTGCATTCCAGCGTTTAAAGACTGAGTTCACACAAGCTCCCATATTGGCTCAACCCGATACAAGTCGACCCTTTTTAGTGGAAACGGATGCCTCTAATTACGCCATAGGAGCAGTGTTGAAGCAGAAGATGGAGGACAATTTGGAACACCCCGTTGCTTATCTGTCAAGAACCTTAACTCCTAGTGAAACGCACTACACTGTCCTGGAAAAGGAACTCTTAGCCATTCACCAAGCTTTTACTGAATGGCAACACCTACTTCTAGGATCCAGACATCCTGTCCAAGTCTGTACTGATCATCGAAACCTACAGATTCTACAGTCACTGGAGTGCAGGAACAGTCGCCAGGCACGTTGGGCCTACTTTTTTGCCCAGTATCAGTTCCACATTACCCATGTCCCTGGATCACAGAACCTGATCGCTGACGCCTTGTCTCGCCGTCCTGACTACGTGACCACTGAAGATAAAGCATTTCCTAAAATGTTCTCTCCCACAATATTCGTAGCCCAAGCAGTTAATCTCCTGGAAGAAGTCCAATTGCAAACCCAATCCTCGGAAGTATGGAAGGACATTTCAACACAAAATCTCTGGAAATTAAGAGCCAAGGAAGGCTACTTATTCAAGGACAACGCACTATTCATTCCTACACGGAAGCTACAGCAAAAGATAATATACCTTTGTCATGACACACTCCATTACGGGCACCGAGGTATCAACAACACCCTCCATCTTATAGAGAGACAGTTCTGGTGGCCTAAAATGAAGTCTGACGTGCAGCAATACATCCAGACTTGTATAACCTGTGCCCAAAATAAACATGATAACAAGAGACTGGCGGTTCTTCTTCTGCAGCCCACTCTACCCTCTAAACCATGGGAAATCATCGCTACAGACTTCATAGTGGAGTTACCACCTTCCCGAGGATATACTACCAACATGGTCACCATAGATTTGTTTACCCATATGGCCCATTTACGCCACTGCTGAAGCTACCCTCCTGTTCAGAGCTAGCTGGAATATTTCTGGAACACATATTCCGACTACATGGGCTTCCTTCCAAGATCATATCTGACCGGGGTCTCCAATACATTTCACAATTCTGGAAACACCTCTGTCGGGTATTAGGAATCCAACGTGCCCTCTCTTCAGGATATCACCCCCAAACCAGCGGAGCCACAGAACGTGCAAATCAGACCCTGGAACAATATCTCTGATGTTTCGCTACCAAGGTCCAGGATGACTGGTCTCTCCTGATACCCGTTGCGGAATTCGCTTACAACAACTCCGAATACTCAGCGCTACAGACCAGCCCCTTTTATTGTAGTCAGGGGTTGCATCCATCGGTCTAACCTTCGGTTCTTCCTGACCCTACACCAGTACCTACTGTTGACTCTTGGATCAAAACTCTTATCAACATTCACCGGGAGGCTAAAAAACACTTAGAGAAAGCCAGATTACAGACCAAGAGGTATGCAGATTCCAAGAGAAGACCAGGTCCGTCCTATACGGTCAGTGAACGAGTGTGGTTGTCATCAAAACTACTCCCCCTACACTTACGACCAAACAAGCTGGCTCCCCGCTACTATGGTCCATTTCCCATCAAGGAGATTATCAATCCTGTCTCATATCGAATCAAGCTACCTGACTCCTGGAAAAGAATTCATCCAGTCTATCACACATCCCTATTGAAACCCTACATCCAATCCTCTCGAAATTCCAGTAGACCACCTCCTCTACTGGTTGACAACCAACTGGAATATGAGGTGTCCCAGATTTGTGACTCCAGGTATAAGCGGGGCCATCTTCAATACCTAGTGGAGTGGAAAGGATATCCTCCTAGCGAAAGGACCTGGGAACCCATTTCAAATATCAAGGCTCCTCGGTTGCTCAGAAGATTTCACCTAATACACCCAGGCAAACCTGGAGGGAAAGGTCTTCGGAGGAGGCATGCTGTCATGAACTTCAGATCACGCCCCTTTCGGACCTCCTGGTCCTTGTCTCAACGGGGCTTACATTCCGTACTTCTTCCAACATGGCCGTCCAGAGCTGAAGCCCTTGCTCGCTCCATGCGTTGAACGCGGCGTGGTCTATTTTTAGACCACGCCTTCCGCGGCTCCGCAAGTCTCAATGCTATTGCAGAGTAGCCCAGACGTGTGCTCGTAGCTTGCGGTATTGTTTCCCTTGTCCCAGTGCTATTACCCATTTCTTTTCCTTTCCCCCTTCCTGGTTCTGAGCTTTTCTAGCCTTTTCCAGTCTCCTGGATTCCTGGACTCCGTGATCCCGGAACTAAACGCAACCTGGAACCAGACAAATGTCGAGCAGCGCTGTTCAAGACCAGGAGCGTTTGCAAGAAGGCAGCGATCAAAGTCACTAGCAAACATCGGACCCAGGTGAGAAGTGGAGAACTCCTTGACAACCTGATGGTATGTGGTTTTGTATTTTCTTTGTCTAATAATGCAAATTAGGTGTAATAAACCTCTACAAATCTGGTTATGTATGTTTTTTTTTTCTGCGTGAATGTACTAGCTAGTGACAAACTTTGCAAACGGGATTGTGCTCCTACAAACAGCTACATTTTTTATACTTTATGCACCTACGTGTGTGCAATAATCTGTATCCACTAGACGAGTGGCAAGAAATGCAATCCATTAATCAGTGATCTGCAATCTGCGGCTCTCCAGGTGTTTTGAACTATGACTCCCAGGCCCCCTCAATATTGACTATGCTAGCTAGGGCTGTTGGTATTTGTAGTCCAAAACATATGGTGAGCCAAAGGTTGCAGATCCCTGCACTAAAAGAATGGTCCAGACAAATAACGCCACTGTCAGTGTAGTTTGCAATGAAAGGAGGACACTTTGCAAATCTGCAAACTATGCTAGTGTAAACACCTAAATAAAAAATACAAAATTGCCCTTCTGTTACTACTGATGTTTCTCTGTGCATTTACTTCACAGCAAAAATGTTGATTCTCTGGGCACCCAACCAGACGCCAGTTCTGCACAGGCCGATTTGGCCCAGACGTTTCGCTGCAGCAGTCAGCTTGGCAGGGCCTGTTCGGCGCGCCCATTTCGGCACAATTTTGCACTTTTAAGGATGTATGTGATTATTTCACACACGAAAAAAGTCGAATTCGAAAATGACGAATTCGAATTTCCCATTAAGAAATAATTACGCATATCGCCCCTTATCTCTTTTCCCCCATCCCCAACTCTCTATCATCCATACTTACCTCAGCAGCCCATTTACCTGCTGCTCCTGTTACTCCCCCGCAGCCCCTGCTCCCCTTACTCAACAGTGTTGTTTTCGGGTTTTTTTTCAGTGTTGAATTCGGGATTTTCTTTTTGAATTTTTTGGTGGATGCCCACTTTTAACAGCGCACTTTTAATAACATGTTTAAACAAATATTCAATTAGGGACATCGTGAACCCTGGCCTGCCAGGCTGGGAAGCTGAAGAGTTAACCACACAGCCATAGAGCTCTCATCGATTTTATCTGCACCTGTTGCTGATATTAAGCTTTACGAACGTTCTTAATCACCCACGTTAATATAAGTAACTAGTGCATGTGAAACTGATAAGATCTCAATAGCCCAGTGGCTAGTTAGCTCCTCGGTCTCGCAGGCCAGTGTTCGAGACAGCATTATTATTATTTTTTTATTTTATTATAAAATTGTACCGACACTCCAAAATATGCTGGCGCCAAAAGATCCCAGCGCTAGACCGGTCGCACCAAACTGGCAGACCTGAAATGGGGAATACCATACCCAACACTCAAATGGAGATTATTTGCTGTCCTGCTTCCTCACCTGGCACATTTTTGGTTGTTGGATGCAGAGCACTGCTTAGCATTGTCTCTTGCCAGATGGAGGATAGCGCCTTCTGTCACTTCTACCACCTTATCACATTTTTGTAAAATACAGGATGACCGTATAAGGAAGAGTTGTACCCAGAGTAAGGCGAACATAAATGCATTACATTTAGATATTTGTCTATCACCATGTATTGGTTGAGGATTTAGTGCAAACCTGGAAAGTGTCACAAAATAGTGTTGCGGAATCAAGGTAATCCAGCAAAAGTTCTTGGAATCCCTAACACCTGGAAAATGAGGCCAGAGCGAACAGTGGACTGCGGTAGGTGGGTGAAACAATGTATTGATCATACGTCTCAACATGTTGTTGAGATCCAAGTGCCTAACTACGTTTCCTTATACAGGGTCGGACTGGGCCATAAAATTGGCTCGGGCACCAATGAAAAAGTGCAGAATCCAAGAAGTGTTTCTTGAAGTTAATCAAGGAAATCACAGTGCAGTTTCAAGAGTAAACTCAACAAATCATTAACGGAAATGCTAACTACACTACAGTACAGGTTGCACTACAGTATGCTAAAGGTTTATAAAGTGAATTATTAATGCAGAGATGATCCATTGCTTTTCGCCTACAGCAGAATGTTGATTAACTAAAATAATTCTGTTACACAAATTGTGTCGTGTCTAGTTAAATTTTCTAAAACAAAGGTTGTATTACTTGAATTAACTTATTTAAAAGTGAAAACATATTTGATTTGTTGCTCATGAAATACTACTCTGATATGTATTAAGTGTTAGAATTTTTATTAATGATTTGCAGTGTTTACTCTTGAGAGTGCACTGTGATTTCCTTGATTAATCTTAAGGAACACTTCTTGGATTCTGTACTTTGTATATCATTTTAGACAAGGATATTTACGCAGTCACACCAGATGTTTGGTTTACGCTTATTGAATAAGTGACATATTTGAACCTGTGCGTCCCTCCATTATTAATCTTAACAAATGAAAAATTGGCCCACAGTTGCAAATGGCTATTCATTCCTTTTGTGACACTGTTTGAATAGTACCCAAGAAGGAGTTTTTTGATAAAATGTGATGCAAATTGTGCATTTTAATGAATATTTATTCAGCAACACTGGTCAAAACTACAAGCCGCATAGTGAAGTAACCCATCAAACTGGCCCACATTGGCCCAGGAACTAGCCCACTTTTACCTCAAAAAGTGGCACACACCAGCATTTTGTGTTTTTGGTTCGGCCATGGGACTATTGCCCGATAGGCCAGTCTGACCCTCTCCTTTTACAGACCGCCAATGACACATTGCTGGTCAGAATAAACATGGAATAGGAAGGACAAAAGCAACTATGTTGGTTTGGGCAGATACTTCATTCCGCTCGGATCACAAAAGATGGCCACCATCTTGGAGTGTGTTGCTGCATGCACGCAGTTAGAGAAATGTAGGAGCATCCCAAGGCATTTTGAATGGTGCTGAGAAATGGGCTTATAAAAAAGTGTGGATTGGTCTTGTGAACAAATTGGAATGACTAGAGATCCAGGTTGTGCTGCGGATAGTCTACAAAACACACAAAGCCAAGCACTCAGCCAAAGGCTGCAAGCATGAAACAGCATCAGGACACAGAGCTACTACATCAATATTCTGAAGCTACCTCACCAAGAAAGACCAGGTGCAATGCTGCTCGGATCTAATACAAAAGAATATATGCTTTTTCGTGAGAGGTTACATTTAAAAAACATGGTCAGGGTAATGTTCCATGCTACTGTACATGCCATTCACGGTCCCATTGTCTCCGAGTTAGGGATGTAGCGCCACTTACTGTTGGAAAACTATTGGCATGGGTGTGTTGCAGAGGTAAATGTAACATAAGGTGGCACACATAGCCTACACATGTGCTTAGGCTATCTACTCATTGACTTCACACCTATGGTCACGTCTTTTGCTGTTGACTTTCCTGCCAATTCTGTGACCATTCATGTCATAACCATGCTCACAGCGGGCTGCTTCCCCCTGTGCATTAGAAGAAGTAGGAAGGGGACATTGTTTCACTAAACCTGGTGAGCATGGTAGTTTGATCTTGAAAAATCAATGTTACATCATTGCTTTGGTTAAAAGCTATCTAACAGTGCTCAGGGTTACTTTAAGGGATTGTGATAAGGATTGAGAAATACATTGACGTGGCCCCAAACATTCAAAATGCCCTCAAACTTGATACAATAATCATTGAGCAGCAATAGGTATTTTATAGCCAGTACTTTCATGCACCATTGTTCTTTCACAATTAAAATGAAACAAGTGTCATCTTGGAAAGTGACAAAAGCCCACATGCCACCAAGTTCGGGAAACCAGTGCCAAGTGTACATACACTATGTGAGGCTTTGCACCAAAAACCGAGGTGAAACAAATGTGGAGCAGTGATTTCTTTCTTAGATACATCATATAGAGAAATCTCAAGATCAATATGTCGAACATGAGTAGTGCACACGTCCGGATTTGCAAGCTTTCTAAGCCTGCAGTTTTATTTTCAGCATTATAAATGTAAGAGAATAGGAAAGCAAAGATTTAAGAGCTAATCACACATGACATGAAACAATTACAAAGCTAGTGGTGCAGAGCTACTGTCAGGGATGTCATTTGGGGGCTGCCAGGGGACACAGCCGCGACCCCTGCAGTCTGCCTTGCTATCCCTGTAATAAAACAAAAATACATTATTATATTCACGTGGTAGCCTCCAATAGTCCTTGTTCTGGACCGAGTATATGTTATGTGTATTAACACATCATTAGATGAATTTATTGTTAAATTGTATTCTACTACTTCACGGGCGAAGTTATTACCTAAATTATGATGGGATTCAATTTTCCACCTTTACGTGCTATTAAGTACGTGACTGTAGAATTTGAAACATTAGTTTACTATTTGATTGATAAGGAAAAAGATGGTCCAAGATGGCTGCTATCTTAACATCGTAGTCATGCCATCTTCAGTAGATCATGTGATCGGTCTGCAATGCTACGGAGGAAAATGGTATAGACAATCCCTGTCTGCTACATAAATGCTGGCCCGTAGCATGATGAATGTATGCACCTGAGGAAGTCCCGGCTCGGGGACAGAACGCGTGGTGAGCACGGAGTGCAAACTCCAGGACTACCTGTATTCCGAGTAAGTCCATGTCTGTCTTCTTTGTGAAAAACTGTATTTACAATACACTGGTGATTTAAATAAAATACACAAGTGTTTCAGTGCAAACAAGTGCTCTGGTCTTTCTGTTTGATGGATTGAGATGACATCCTTGATTCATTAGGGATGCTTTTAGATCGAGCAACAATTTGTTTATGAACATTTAGTGGCCAGTTTCTTGGACCACCCAGAAGCACCCACATAGAGGATGAGCGCCGTTTTCTGGAAGCAAATGTGAGTTTGTGTGATCTTTACGGCAGCCGCCTCCAGCTGCTTTGGAGCATTTATTTGCCCTTAATATTTCAGAGTATTGCTTTTGATGGAGAGCACTGCAAGGGAACTTGTATATCCTTCTATCACTTATTCATACACTGAGCAGCCGTTGTGCCTCCATACTCTTTTTTTGCTAACCAAGTGATTTATTGTTTGGCTTACATATTAGGAAATAGAGGGGGGGGGGGGGGTTAGAGGTACATATACACTACGCTAGGTGTGAATGTCCCCAGAGATGGTAGACATTTAATCTACCTAAGCGCTACTAGAGAAAAATCATTAAATTGAACTTTTTTCTTTATTACTGGGATAAACCAGTGAAGGAAGACAGGCATGGCTGAGGATCAGGAGGCAAAGCAGATAGCTGCAGCATTGATGCTTTTTGGGGCGTAGCCCAATATGGCTGAACCAGCTGGATCTGAACCTGTTTGCTCAGCAGGATTTACAGTACAGCAGCAAATGGATACATTGGAAAGACTCAAAAAACGAGAAATCAGTAAATGGTGGGAAGCCATGACATTGACCACATACATGGAGATGGAACGGATCCCTAGAGGTCTAAGAATTCTCAATACACACACCTCTGAGGAAAAAGATCCAACAATTATTTGAGAATCAACAGAAAATATGAATACTTGTTCTTTTGCAATGATGACAACTCTGATCAAATTTGCCAAACTGGACAGAGGAAACTCATCACGGAAATTAGAAGAACAGTTCTATAACTCACCAAAGGTGATGAATGAAACAGAAAAGTCAACAGGATGGAAGAAAATCTATAGAAATATGAAAGGGAGATTATATTAAGAAAGCAGCAGAAATTTCAATGGGACAACAAAGACTATAAACAAGGACACACCTATACATTTGCCAGAAGATTTGATCAGCCAATTATGCATCAATTAACAAAAAAGACTGGAACAGGAAAATCAACCACCATAGATGCTTAAAATGTACCCTCTTCCTCATCAGAAATAGAAACTTCAGACCCTAAAGCTCCGATGTCTGAATTGAATTGTTTAGATGAGTTTTGGCAATTCCATGTGTTAATATCGCCGCAAAAATGTCACCATACAAGAACGGTGTTGTCTTTTTTTTGCTGCAATATTACCCATGGAATCTTTTAAACATACTTGTTTAAAAGAGCAGGGGACACACCCGCAACCCCCGCTCCCATTTAAAGTTAATATTAACCCCATCAAAAATATTGCCTATGCCGTTTTCCGAAGGCTATATGTATGCCAATATTTTTGGTGGGGATAATATTACGTGATACTGTTTTGGCTCCAACATCTGGAGAATATGGCAGAAGGAAGCCAAGAAGCCAAGAGGATGCCCACCCCTAAGAGAAAGAGGAGGAAATACAAGCCAATGAGGAGGGGGGGGAATCCAAGAACAACATCTGGACAACGTATGGCAACACTTTCAACCAGAGGACAGATAACAAACCGAGAGGATTGGGGCAAGAGTTAAATGTCAAAATCTTCAATGTATCGGATAAACAACTAACACCTACTGAATTTTCCATATTGGAATTAGGTCTTTCATTTTGTCCTGATCAACAATTTGATCTAGTACAAATGAGAATTGATCTTTCAAAATTTCTGCGCAAATTGAAATTAAAAACGTTTTCCTACGCAAAGTCAGGGACACTATGCATAGTTCAGAAAACATTTTTACTCTGAATCCTCTGACTGTAAGAGATTTAGGAGCACTAATCTCTCTGTATTCTTTAACAGATGAGACCATCGAGGATGTTGAGAAGATGGAAAATAAAGAAATAATCAACAGATTTGGCATAGAAACTGACTATCCTTTGGAAAGTGGTTTGAAATTAAAATGCATTTTCTGTCCTAACATAAAAGCAAGGAAAATTGAAGTATTTGAAAATCTGGTGATGAATCATTTGAAGAGACTGGCAGTTAGAAGAAAGGGATATTCCAATAATCCTTACCTTGAACAACCTCCACAATGATGAAAGTATAATTATCAGGCAAGCAGACAAAGGAGGAGGTGTAGTAATATGGTTCAGAAATCACTACATGCAGGAAGCTAAGTGACAACTGGAGGATATACAGTGCTATGAAACTTGCAAAATAGAGCCGTTCGAAAAAACTAAAAGAGCATTTGATGATCTTTTGAGTAAACATCATTGATTGGGAAGAAGTGGCATTTCTGAAGAACAATCACCCCACCATTCCAATCTTATACTTTGTTCCTAAAATTCAAAAAAAGCACTAGTACTCCACCAGGACAAACAATAGTATCTTCCAAGGGACCGCTCTTGGAAAATATTTCTAATTATATCGATTGTTTTCTTGAACCATTTGTGAAGGATTTGAGTTAATATATTAGACACAGTGGAGACCTTTTGGATAAAATCAAGGACTTTGGGCCTCATTACACGGATGGCGGTAAGGATTTACCGGTACCGGTAAAATACCGGTAACGGTAAATCCTTACCGCCTTACTACGAGGTCCCTTTGCGGGTTGGGGGATTTAACGCCTGTTTTTTGCAGGCATTAAAAACCAACCCGCAAAGGGACCCAGGGAGCTAATTACGGTACCGCAATTTGCGGTACCGTAATTAGCGCCTTCCCCATTCCCATTGAGCCCTATGGGGCAAAAATGGGAATGGGGAAGGGCAATGGTGGAAGGGGGAATTACCGCCCCGCCAACCTTGGAATGGGACGGTAATTCCCCTTTCCGCCAAGGCGATGCCGGTATTTTACCGGCATGAACCATGGCGCTAATAGCGCCATGGGTCTTCGCCATCCGTGTAATGAGGCCCTTTGTGTGGGAGAAGATTACAGTTTGGTTTCCTTAGATGTCACTGCACTCTATACGAGCATCAAACATGAAAAAGGAACTAAAGCATGTAAATACTTTCTGGATACCAAATTAATCATTTATAAACAACAGAATGAGATGATCTTTAGTATGCTTAAATTCTGTCTAGAACATAAAATATTTCTATTTGAGGATCTTGTATACAGACAGAAATGTGGGACAAGCATGGGATCCTGTATGGCACCCACGTATGCCAATTTATACATGGGCTGGTGGGAGATGACACTTGCATGGGCAGAAAAATATGACAACTATACAGCACAGATAATTTGCTAGTATCACTTTATTGATGATCTCTTTATTATTTGGAAAGGGTCAATAGACTTATGTGATCAATATATATATAGCAATCAAATAACAATTGTCCAAAACTTCACCTAACCACAACCAGTGGCAAAATTGAACTAATATTTCTTGATGTGGTGTTATTCCCAGACTAAGGTCATCTACAAAGTAAATTGTTCAGAAAACCCACTGCTTTTAATTCTGTACTACATTCAACAAGCCATCACACAGTAATCTGATCAGAAGCATACCCTTCGGTGAACTCCTAAGGCCTTCAAACAGGAGGACTTTCAAAAAAAATCGATAAAGATAAAGGCACGATTTGATGCCTGAGGATACAGCACTAAATATATAAGTTATGCCATGAAGAAAACACTGGAAATAAAGCAATTATTGGCCAGTAAAAAAAAAAAAAGATGACACTGAAAGAATGAGATTTATCACACCCTACTCCAATAAAGCAAAAGATGTGAAAAATATTCTCCCTAAACACACGCATATATTGCAATCAGATAAAGACTTGGAAACCTATATAGGAAACCACCCACAAGTAACATTGTGCAAAGCTAAATTGATCAAAGAACAAATAGCACCCAGTGACTTGTATAAGACAAAGAAAAATACGTGGTTAGGGGTGAGAAATATATTTTACAAATGTAACAAATATAACCTATTGGCAGAGACAGGCGAACATTTCAGATTCGGAAAAGACAAGCATGATGGTCTATCAAACAACACATCACCTGAATTACCAGGTATTTAGTGTATGACATCACATGCCCATGTGGGATGATCTACATAGGCTCATAGTGCGCGGTAGAAAACACTATGCCACATTGAACGAACAAGTACAACTTAACCAGGCTTTAACGCCACGCTATTGTTATTATATTCCGGTATAAAATAATCTAAAGGGTTACTTACATTATATTGGCATTTACCATTGTCTAAGCGTAGTGCAGTCCTAAAATACGACTCTGTCTGTGCCAACGATCTTTCTCATAGTGATATAATATATAAAAGTGGTTTCATTTCAGAAATTTCATCCTTATCGTGCCTTACATTTTTGCAACACTCCTTCAAAAGAAGTCTTTTAGCACGATCCCTGTCTGTCAAGGCCAAAAAACAATAGAACCTTATAATGCGAGTTGTGGGCGTCTCCAGCACGCAAGCAAAACATGGAAGCAGCTGACCTTCACTGTAAACGACCATAAATTCTTAGTTTGCAACATTCTGTGTACAGCCATCTCTGAGAAATTGCTTTTTACACTCCATCTTTGTATATTGTTTGCGTGCTAATAAAAAAACTTTGTTAAAGGGAAGTTATGGTTCCAAGTAAAAATGAAAAACCCCTGAAATTCGCCAGTTATGGTAAGCTAAGCAACCATAACTGGCGCCACCACTGTGCACTGCTAAGACTAACACCCAGGACATCAAAGATGACATCACAAATGTCATTGATGACATCACTGATGACATCACATGTGTATGTACTTTTCATGAAATATGTGTACAAGGGATTCTTATTATAATGTTGTGAAAAAAGTGTCAAGGATCATTGCAATAAATATCATACCCTAAGTAGTGCTTTGAACGATCCATTGATATAAATAGCATTCTATTATGGGGTTCTATCTAGTATACTAAGCAACTAATGCAGAAACATAGGATTGTGTGCAGCGTACAAGATGAAGGTATAAAATTCGTAATGTTGATATGTTGAATAATGAAATGATAATTGTTTTCTTAATAGATTTTTGTGTACTGTGAAATATGTAATAAGTAGCTAATAAAACCCATGTATTACATAATTGCATTACTATAGAGAAAACAGAAAGAGACAACAACACATACCAATATACATATACATAGGGTAAGTAGCAGCTTTGAAACAGAGAAATCATCATTTATTTGCTTGAAAATAATGCTGTCTTTAAATCTTGTGTCTTCCCCTATGTATATGTTTCATATGATGTGACTGGACTCTAAGGGAATTACTATAAGAACCTACTTGTAGGATACGTCTACAAATAAAATACAATTTTTAGTTTCTGACTGTTACTGAAGAAAACCATGTGGCCTAGATATGTCAGCAAAAGAAAAAAGAGTGAGCCAGAAGAACACTCGCGGTGTCCTGAAATGTTCGTACATAAAGAAAATGGGGGTGTTCTGAGGACGTTGTCCGTATTGTTTGCTGGCAAGTTGCATGTGTTATAAGAACACTCGCAGTGTCCTGAAATGTTCGAAAATAAACAAAATGGGGGTGTTCTGAGGACGCTCTCCGTATTGTGTGACTGCTTAGCTGTATGCAATGAGGGAATGGCACAGAGAGTGAAGTGGAATGGTAGAAGGGCTGTCCAAGAGTTACGCGGTCCATGGACAGGGCGTGCTACATCCGGGGTTTCCAGCAAATCCAGCATGGAAAGAAGACTGTAGAGATCAGCCAATCAGATGTTGAGGTTGTGGATTTGTGTTGAAAGAGACTGTGTGTAGTGAAGATGGCAGAAGTGGAGAAAGTCAGGGTGTTGGTGCTCGGAGATATGTTTGTGCATGGTTTACAACAGTATGCTCAATGCAGGCATGTTGCAAATAATTTTGATGTTAAAGGAGTGGAGGTCGTGTGGAGCACTGTGCCTGATTGCAATGTACAGGGATTTGTACAAGTTTGTGAAGATATGGGCAGGATCAACAGTCCTCATGTGGTAGTTTTGCACTATGGTGCTTTCCGTTTGGGCTATGTCAGTGCCCCTACTCTGTTGGCAGATTTGGAACACTTGGTTCAAGCAGTAATGAACATCCTTCCAAATGCCAAACTATTTTTTTCTGGATTACTACCTAGGGCAATATGGGACAATAGTTCAGTTTTTTGTCCTCAGCAAAACAATGCTAGGTGTGTAATCAACCGAGGCCTGTGTGCCTTCATGCTTAGAGCTGGCATGTTCTTCTGTAATAATGAGAATATTGATTCCAGTAATGCTGTTTATTTTAAAGAAGATGACATTTCCTTATCTTTTATGGGAAATGCCATGCTGTTTTGGATTGTAAGGGTTGCTTTGGAGAAGGAAGGTTATGTGAAGATTTTGGGAGTAAAGTAAGAAAAAAAGAAGAAAAAAATACAAATTAACAGGTGTCTGTCAAGCATCTGCAAAAAAACAAAAAAAACGGCTCTTTTCAGAGCCAACCTAAAGGGGAAATGGGGCACACTATTTAAATTTACATTCACCACGCTCAGATTTTTGATATGTACGCGGACATGGCGGTAGTCCGCGGACATCGAAATCACTAGCTAGGGGTTCAGTATGTTCTATGTTACATGTATTTAAAGTCAGGGATATTATGGTTAAGTTGTGCTACTAAAAACCTATGAAATTCAGTAAAAAAAACTTTGTTAAAGGGATGTTATGGTTAAGTTGCGCTACTAAAAACCTATGAAATTCAGTGAAAAAACTTTGTTAAAGGGACGTTATGGCTCAAAGTAAAACCGAAAAACCCCTGAAATTCGGCAGTTATGGTAACATAAGCAACCATAACTCGCACCACTGCTAACACTAACACCCAGGACATCAAAGATGACATCACAAATGTCATTGATGACATCACTGATGACATCACATGGCTGGCTCTCCCTTTCTATCATTTACTGACATATCGAAGCCACATAGTTTTCTTCAGTAACAGTCAGGAAGTAAAAATTGAAAAGGTACTATATTTGTAGACTTAGGGTCCAGTCACATCATATGAAACATATACATAGCGGAAGATACAGGCTTGAAAGAGAGCAATCCTTTCTGTGCATGAAGATAATCATTATGGTTATCAGCACTTTCTCATAGTTTTATTTTTATTACTCTACCTTCCCTGTATATGCTCATATTTGTATACATTATACTCACTCTCCATAGACTGAATGGGAAAAGAATTTTGCTCGCGCCTACAGCCCAAACCGCTGGACGGATTTCCACCAAATTTCAACCAGGAGCAGCGGCTTGGTCCCGACAGCGTGCTTTTGCAAATTTGGTGAAAATCCGTCCAGTAGTTTTTTTTTAAATGACAAAAAAGTAGGTAAAAAAAAATTAGTGATATTTGTGTTCGGTTCGCGGAAACACTTCTCTATTCGCGCCGCGGACAGTGTCCTGATTGGCCAATCGTCTTGCGTGATGTTCGCGGACATGCAACGTGTTCGCTGATTGGACGGCATGGAGCGTGAAGCGCGTCAGATTTTTCGGTAGCACCCACCATCTTGGATTCGCGGACGTCCCCGGACAGCGCGGTGAAACTTTGTTCAAAATGTGTATTTTGTAGAGTGTGTTGGTGTGTAGGAGTGTTTGGGGAGGGTGGGAGTGTATGAGATAGGATGAAAGTTGTGTTTTTTATGTGTTAGACGTTCTTTTTGTGTTCGATTTGTTTGCGGACATCACGGGTGTTCTGAAATGTTCTAAATAAACTGACTAGGGGGTGTTCTAAGGACTCAATATGTGTCCGTTTTGTTCACAAGCAAAGTGAAACTGTTCTAAGAACACTCACGGTGTCCGGGGAGTGTTCATAGGGGGTGTCCTGAGGACGCTGTCCGTATTGTTCTCTGTCAAGTTGAATGTGTTCTAAGAACACCCGCGGTGTCCTGAAATGTTCGCAAATAAACAAAATGGGGGTGTTCTGAAGACGCTTCTAAGAACACTCGTGGTGTCCGGGGAGTGTTCGTAGGGGGTGTCCTGAGGACGCTGTCCGTATTGTTCTCTGTCAAGTTGAATGTGTCCTAAGAACACTCGCGGTGTCCTGAAATGTTCGCAAATAAACAAAATGGGGGTGTTCTGAAGACGCTTCTAAGAACACTCGCGGTGTCCGGGGAGTGTTCGTAGGGGGTGTCCTGAGGACGCTGTCCGTATTGTTCTCTGTCAAGTTGAATGTGTCCTAAGAACACTTGCGGTGTCCTGAAATGTTTGCAAATAAACAAGATGGTGGTGTTCTGAAGACGCTTCTAAGAACACTCGCGGTGTCCGGGGAGTGTTCGTAGGGGGTGTCCTTAGGACGCTGTCCGTATTGTTCATTGTTAAGTTGAAAGTGTTCTAAGAACTATTGCGTTGTTCTAAATTGTTCGTAGGGGGTGTCCTGAGAACGGTGTCCGTATTGTTCGCTGGCAAGTTCAAAGTGTTCTAAGAACACTCACATTGTTCGCGGACATTAAAAGTTTCCCATAGATCATAGTTGAAATGTTTGACTCTATGGATGTGATATGCTGCGGTGGTTGTTGCCAGGGCATAGAGTCTTGGGTGCATGGCCATTTGGCCATGCACCCAAGACTTTATGCCCTGGCAACAACCACCGCAGCATATCACATTCATATGTGCTTATAACTTTGGGTGAAAAACAAATGTATAAGGAACAAAGGTATTAGATACTATGGATGTGATATGCTGCTATGGTTGTCCTTATTATTGTATACTTACTGTTTGGTCTAGTAATGGGAGTCCATGTTTTTCTTCTTCATTTCTGTGATAAAAGAAAATAGCATGTTAGTATTAGTATTTTGTAATGACTTATTACATTGTATAAGCAATATACTTTTATTTTTTTTCGACCCTCATATTTAGTAGAGTACAAATCAGAGTACTGTGCAATTTGCTCAGTTTCTGTATTTGTTGCTAAAATCATTGGGTCTGTGGGAGAAAAAAAATCCATGTTGGATAAAAAAAAACCTTTTTCTGTTATGCTACAGTTTATTTGTTTGTTTGTTTTCAGTGTTCACTTGTTGTTTCTGGCTAATGCTTTATACTGTGCTTTGTTGTATTTTTTTTGGAGCAGTAACAGATTCTTCATTTGTTTTGATATTATAACATTCTGGAGCAGTTAGATACCAATTGGCGTATTCTGTCTATTTTTTTAATATATTTTAGTGGTTTTGATTTATCTATTTGGATATTGTTAAATTTTGGGACAGTTAGATACCAATTGGCGTATTCTAACTGTGTATTTTGTGGCCTAATTTAGTGGTATTCATTTATCTCATTAGTTGTTGTAGAATCTTTGAGCTGTTAGATAGCTTTTGGAGTATTCTAACAGTTTATATTATTTTAACACAAATTCATAATTTTGGGACAGTTAGATACCAATTGGCGTATTATAACTGTGTATTTTTTTGGTCTAATTTAGTGGTATTCATTTATCTGATTAGTTGTTGTAGAATCTTTGAGCAGTTAGATAGCTTTTGGAGTATTCTAACAGTTTGTATTTTTTAACTCAAATTTATTTAAAGGTTTAAATACAGTTTATTTGTCAAATTTTGGTTTTAAGAACATCAAATAAGCGTTTGTAAGATTTGCTGGTAATCTCTGCTTTAGAGTAATGGTACTATCATTACATTCAAACCATCCACATTTCTTTTTTTATATATGCAGTGTAGTGCCCTGAATTGGTTGTGGCTCCTGCGTGGTAGATTATACCTATTGTTGTGAAGGTTTTCTTACCAAGTGATATTTGACCATGTGTGAATCCAGTCAGCTTGCAGTTGTTTTTGGTACCATCTGCATTGTAACGTAGAAGCATTAGTATTACGTATTTACTATGTGTTTGTATTACTAACGTGGAGCGACTATCTGAATTGCAGGTAGAGCATAACCTACCATGGTTTGCATTTTGTACAAGTTGCTGAAATGGAATGGATTCACAATTTGGTATTGATATATACATGACGCGTTCATTGGGGATTTCTTCTTGTGTTACATTGTTGCAGAGAGTGCATGTATGTTTCCACATTTATGAAATCTGAAAGATTTCATTTATAGGTATGTTTTTGTTTTCCAGTACTTGTAGTAAGTACATTAGACATTCTTGTGGATCTTCCTGTGAGTTTATAGTGATTTTCACCATTCCAGCACAGTAGTCCAATTGTCGTCTTATTCCAAAAACACTATGGGGCCGATTCATGGAACAAACGTGCGCCGAAAATCTTCGTGCAAGCATGCGCAAGCATGCGCAAGCGGAAAAAAACAGGCGCACGCGCACGCGTGCGATTCATGGAAGTCCCTGCGCGTGTTCACCGCGGCATGTGCGCCAAACCCGTGCATGGCGCACAAGTCACTGCAACATCGCGAAAGGCGTGCGCGACGCGCACAGTGAAAGCGCACAACCTCAGCGCACACACCAGAAAGTGGGCGGGACATGGGGCGTAACGCGCGGAATGGGGAACAACACGCGAAAATAAGGGCGTAACTGGGGATGTACTGCAGGGAAGCAGACGGAACGCCCACACGCACTCGAACCACACGTATTCATGGAATCGAATAGGGCAAAGCCACGCACAGCCAAAGACACGCACAAGCTGAAACAGGGCCGCCACACGAAGGCAGGCGGTAGAGTCCCAGCGCATCAAAAAAGTGGCGCGCGGGAAGTCAAATACGCGATTGAGCGGGGTACGTGGATTTCAGGGGGGTGCGCGAGAAATTCTACACGCGATTGGCCTGGTTACGTGTATTACAGGGGTGCGCGAGAAAATCTACACGCGATTGGGCTGGGTACGTGGATTTCAGGGGTGCGCGAGAAATCCTACACGCGATTGGCCTGGGTACGTGTATTTCAGGGGTGCGCGAGAAAATCTACACGCGATTGGGCTGTGTACGTGGATTTCAGGGGTGCGCGAGAAATTCTACACGCGATTGGCCTGGGTACGTGTATTACAGGGGTGCGCGAGAAAATCTACACGCGATTGGGCTGGGTACGTGTATTACAGGGGTGCGCGAGAAATTCTACATGCGATTAGCCTGGGTACGTGTGTTCCGGGGTGCCGTGAACTTTCACACGCGATTGGTTGAAATCCACGTGTGTTCTGTCATCACGTGCAATGAGGGATACACCCTCGCACGTCACGTCACAGACGCGCTCACGCGCTGAGGGCCTTTGGTCCAATGAAAATGTGTATGCGTGCAGACGCGCTTACGCGCTAAGGGCCTTTCCTCGAATTACACGCTGACGTGCAGATTTTTCATGTGCCAAATCACTCCGTATCAAGCTGGCCACGCGTATGCACACGGAAGACCACGCTCCTGCCCAGAAGGCCGAACTACTGCCCCCCAGAGCCCCGAGCACGCTCCCACCTGCCATCTGCCTGCTGCCCACGTGCACTGCCATTTGCTGCCTGCATATCAGCCAGGGGTGCTGTTGCTGTGACCACCCCTGCTGGAACCGAAGACTCCCGACTGGGATTCCATCGCTCCACAGCCCAGCCCCAGGACCCAGTTGCCCACCCACTCCTGCCTCTGGGGTTGTCATGTCGGGGCAAACACCATCTGTGACCACTGACAACCCCCGGCCAGAGAGGCAGAGGGGCACCAGCTTCAGTGCCACCGAAGTTGGTGTCCTGGTGGAGCAAGTCCTGGGGCAGTATGATGCCCTCTTCGGAAGTTCCCGCGCCGACAAGGAAGGACGGACTCGGATCTGGACTGACATTGTGACTGCCATCAACGCGGAGGGGGTGGCAGTCCGCGACTTACAACATGTCAGGAAGCGCTGGGAGGACTTCAGGTCCAGGACCCTGAACAAGGCCCGGCGCCTCTTGAAGGCAGCGGATGCCAAGGGGCGCCGGGGCCACTTGTCGGAAGAACAGATGAGGGTCCTGGAACGCATATCCCCAGCGCTCCACGTCCAGGTCCTAGAGAAGCAGACCCGTCTGGAGTTGAGCGGTGAGTGTACGTGCATCCTGATTGTGAGCAGTGCGTGTGGTGATTATTCGGTAGTGTGCAGGTTGCACATCTGTTTGTATGGGGTCGAGTATGGGTGGGGGTGTACAGGGCCGTGGGGCTGACACATGCGAGGGCTGGAATGTGTGAGACATGGATGGTGCTTGTGTGTGTAGGCTTGCATGCCAGATGCAGTTGTGTGGGCACTCATGTTTGGATGAATGTGTATGTAAGTAGACATGTCCGTGATATCACGCATGTATGTTGTTTTCGGCTGCATGTATCATGTATCAGCACTGTGTACATGTGCATGTGTGTGTATTTGACAAGGGTGCAACAGTGATGCAACATGGATGCATGTGACAGCGGTATGTGGAAGCCTGATTGGCAGATGTGACATGGATGCCCGTCTGAACAGTGCAACACTTGGCAGAGGTGTACACATGCATGCAAGTGTGGTGGTGTGTGTACATGTGTGGTGCACTTCCTGTGTTGCATGTGATGTCTGGCTCACCTTTGGCTGCTCATGCTGTTGTATGTGTATGGATGGTGGTGGCAGTTGCGATATGGCCCTGGTATGGCTCATGTGTGCGAGTTGTAATGTCATGTGTGTTGGGGATTGTGATGACATGTCTGAGGTTTGCCAATGCCACTCATGTGCAACTGTCATATGTGTATGTGTCCATTGTACAGTGCCCTGATGCCTGTGTTTTGTTTCTCCCTGTCTGCAGCTTCAACTGATGAAGAGGGCGGAGAAGGTGCTGTGGAGCACAGCGGCGGGGATCCGACCGCCAGCCGGAGATGCAAGGCCCGGCTCCCCTCCCGTGTTGTCATCTCGTCGGGGAGTGAGGAGTCCGGTGCCACGTCCCAGGCCGCAGCTGCCGGGGGGAGGTCCAAGAGGCGGAGGTTGGAGTTGGACTCCTCGGCAGCAGAAGGGGCAGCTGGGACCCCACAGGGCCCAACAGGGGAAGATGGCACGGAGTCATCCAGGTTGGTGGGGGGTTTGGTGGAGGAGGAGGCCGTGCAAGCACCAGAGACGGGGTCTGGAGGTGGGGATCCCACTGGTGCTAGTGGTGCAGTGCAGGACCAGGGACAGGAGGCAGCACAGGCCGCCGCGGAGGTGCCTGTGTGCAATCCTGTCCCCGATCCTGTCCCTGCATCATCTTGCACCAGCAGGGATACCTACGTCCAGACCCGTTTTCAGGCAGGGGATGAGCTGACGTCAACTGGCCTTCCTCTGCCTGCGGACGTGGCTATCCAGGTCCGGGTTGAGCCTGTCCTGGCTGGTGTGGCATTGCGTCAACAGGCCATGCGAGGTGACCTGCAGTCTTTTCATGGAGAGACTGCACGTCATCTCGAATGGCTCGTTGACCACGTCAGCCTGCTGGGACAGGTCACCCAGGCCGGATTGCTCCGTCTGATGGGGCTTGCTCCGACCCCCTCCTCAACTGGACCCCCTACGCGCCAGTCGTCCTCTGTGCCATCTTCCCACCCATCAGTCACCTGGGTGCCCTGTGGAGCTGCCTCTGACGGTGCGGCCAGGCTGGTGGAGGAGGCATCCCTGCCACAGTCGGGAGTCGGACGTCCAGCAGGGGTGGCCACATCTACGACTGCACCCCAGCCGGCGGAGGATGTGCAGGCAGCAGGAGGCAGTGCACGGGCAGAGGCAGAGCAGCAGCAGCAACATGGTGGGAGCCATGAAGGCTCGGGGCCTTTGACATCGGAGAGGCAGGCATCGGCCGGAGGGCAGGAGGAACCAGGACAGAGAGTGTCTTCCATGTGGCAGCGGTTGGGCCACGCCATAGATGCGGAGCGGCGGCGGGCGGAAGAGGCGCGGCTCATAATGGTCAGGGCGGAGAACTCCATGCGGAGGGCCCTGAGGCGGGCCGAGTGCCTCGAGGCAATCCGCAGGGGGTTGGAGGAGGACACAGCGTCGTCCCTGCGGACCCTCGGGGCCATGGAACAGGACCGCCTCCGGGACATCGAACAGGAGTTCGATGATGCCCTGGCCCGGAACACCACGGAGTGAGCCGCTGGACTTGCCCGCCGCATTTGTATATAGTTCTTTAGTTTTAGGTTTCCTTTGTTTGTTCTTATGATTTGGAGTCGATGGACACTGCTCCACTTTTTGTATATAGTTGCATTTTAGTTAGGGTTTTTTGTAGGTTTCCTTTGTTCAGTTGGGCTCATGGACCCTTGGAAGTTTTGTACATAGTTCTTCATTGGATTGATTTTATTTTTCATTTGACTTTGGACAACATATTTTTGGATTAGGATTTGGTGTTTTTATTTTTTTAAACGGACATGCAGCTTATCTTTTTTTCATTGCCATTGTAGTTTGTTTCATTTCTTTTGCATTCTTTTTTTTTTAATACAATTTTGTTTTCATACTTCACTGTGTGGTATCATCTCATTGGTTTCATGCATGTCATGTTGGGTGTTTTCCCATTCAATTGCAACCATTGTGTGTGACGGACATGGGTTCATTTGCTTTATGAACATTGGGGGTGTAACATGTAATTTCCATTTCCATGTGGGTGAATGGGTTACTTGGTAGGGCTTTTTGGCTGTGGAGGCTGACCATAACGCACATGATTGGGGATTGTGAGGACCTGGTGGAGGCTGCCCATGGTGGCTGGGGGGTGGGGGTGATAGGGGACATGAGTGGGGGCCTGGTGGAGGCTGCCCCTGCACTGCTGGGGGGTGGGGGTGGTGGGAGACATGGGTGGGGCCTGGTGGCAGGTGCCCCACAGTGCTGGGGGGTGGGGGTGGTGGGGAACATGAGTTGGACATGGGGGGGGGCCTGGTGGCAGGTGCCCCACAGTGCTGGGGGGTGGGGGTGCAGGGGGACATGGTTGGGGGCCTGGTGGCAGGTGCCCCACAGTGCTGGGGGGTGGGGGTGCAGGGGGACATGGTTGGGGGCCTGCTGGCAGGTGCCCCACAGTGCTGGGGGGTGGGGGTGCAAGGGGACATGAGTGGGGGCCTGCTGGGGGGTGGGGGTGCAAGGGGACATGGTTGGGGGCCTGCTGGCAGGTGCCCCACAGTGCTGGGGGGTGGGGTGCAAGGGGACATGGTTGGGGGCCTGCTGGCAGGTGCCCCACAGTGCTGGGGGGTGGGGGTGCAGGGGGACATGAGTGGGGGCCTGCTGGGGGGTGGGGGTGCAAGGGGACATGGTTGGGGGCCTGCTGGCAGGTGCCCCACAGTGCTGGGGGGTGGGGGTGCAAGGGGACATGGTTGGGGGCCTGCTGGCAGGTGCCCCACAGTGCTGGGGGGTGGGGGTGCAGGGGGACATGAGTGGGGGCCTGCTGGGGGGTGGGGTGCAGGGGGACATGAGTGGGGGCCTGCTGGGGGGTGGGGGTGCAAGGGGACATGAGTGGGACATGGTTGGGGGCCTGCTGGCAGGTGCCCCACAGTGCTGGGGGGTGGGGGTGCAGGGGGACATGAGTGGGGGCCTGCTGGGGGGTGGGGGTGCAAGGGGACATGAGTGGGACATGGTTGGGGGCCTGGTGGCAGGTGCCCCACAGTGCTGGGGGGTGGGGGTGCAAGGGGACATGGTTGGGGGCCTGCTGGCAGGTGCCCCACAGTGCTGGGGGGTGGGGGTGCAGGGGGACATGAGTGGGGGCCTGCTGGGGGGTGGGGGTGCAAGGGGACATGAGTGGGACATGGTTGGGGGCCTGCTGGCAGGTGCCCCACAGTGCTGGGGGGTGGGGGTGCAGGGGGACATGAGTGGGGGCCTGCTGGGGGGTGGGGGTGCAAGGGGACATGGTTGGGGGCCTGGTGGCAGGTGCCCCACAGTGCTGGGGGGTGGGGGTGCAAGGGGACATGGTTGGGGGCCTGCTGGCAGGTGCCCCACAGTGCTGGGGGGTGGGGGTGCAGAGGGACATGAGTGGGGGCCTGCTGGGGGGTGTGGGTGCAAGGGGACATGTGGCTTGGCTGGGGGGCATGCCCATGGTGGATGGGCTGCCTGCGGGACATGACCAGGGGTGCAGGGTAGTCCCCTGTGGTGTGGGCTGCCTGCAGAGGTCGTGGAGGGGGTAGAGGGGAGACCTGGGAGGACCCACACTGGCAATTCACCTCTTCAACTTCCCGCACACCCACGTAATACACTGCCCCACTCGCACAGGCCCAATCGCGTGTAGGATTTCTCGCGCACCCCTGAAATCCACGTACCCAGCCCAATCGCGTGTAGATTTTCTCGCGCACCCCTGTAATACACGTACCCAGGCCAATCGCGTGTAGAATTTCTCGCGCACCCCTGAAATCCACGTACCCAGCCCAATCGCGTGTAGATTTTCTCGCGCACCCCTGAAATCCACGTACCCAGGCCAATCGCGTGTAGAATTTCTCGCGCACCCCTGAAATCCACGTACCCAGCCCAATCGCGTGTAGATTTTCTCGCGCACCCCTGAAATCCACGTACCCAGGCCAATCGCGTGTAGAATTTCTCGCGCACCCCTGAAATCCACGTACCCAGCCCAATCGCGTGTAGATTTTCTCGCGCACCCCTGTAATACACGTACCCAGGCCAATCGCGTGTAGAATTTCTCGCGCACCCTTGAAATCCACGTACCCAGCCCAATCGCGTGTAGATTTTCTCGCGCACCCCTGAAATCCACGTACCCAGGCCAATCGCGTGTAGAATTTCTCGCGCACCCCTGAAATCCACGTACCCAGCCCAATCGCGTGTAGATTTTTTCACGCACCCCTGAAATCCACGTACCCAGCCCAATCGCGTGTAGAATTTCTCGCGCACCCCTGAAATCCACGTACCCAGGCCAATCGCGTGTAGAATTTCTCGCGCACCCCTGAAATCCACGTACCCAGCCCAATCGCGTGTAGATTTTCTCGTGCACCCCTGAAATCCACGTACCCAGGCCAATCGCGTGTAGATTTTCTCGCGCACCCCTGTAATACACGTACCCAGGCCTATCGCATGTGGGAACACCCGCACACCCCTGAAATACACGCTCCCCGCTCTGCGTTTGCTGCTGCCCTTTGCGCTGGATTGGGGATTTTGATGGCTTTTCCCTGCGCGAGGGGCGTTCTTGGGGGCGTAACTGACGCTGCTGCAGGGTCGCTGCGCCACTCTGCGCCACGGCTGGTTGTGGAGGTTGGAATCCATGAATACGCTGTGCGCCTGAATGTGTTTCGGCGCACGCGGCTGGCGCAGACTACCGCACGCGCACACTGTGGGCCAGCCGCGTGCGCCACTTGTGCGCCGAATTCTATGAATTGGCCCCTAAATGTGTTGTCAGGATTGTTTGCTGCATTTCTGTGAAGTACTAACATTTGCAAACACAATGGGTCTGTACTGTGTAAGTAAATGTTGTCAGCAATTGGTGGTAATTGAAATAGAATATTCATTGCTACATTTGCATAGCAACTTACACCAACTATATTTGAGAATTTAAATGGTCCAGGTAGTTCTGTATCTAACTGCTTTTTTTGGAGTTTGTCTTCCTTCTTTAAAGAAGTACCTGGTTTACTTTCTCTAATTGATTCTTTTTTGTTTGTGGTACTTGATAAAGTATTAGTTTCTTTTACTCTCTTTGGAGGATTTGCAGTGACGTCCTGTTGCATTTCTGTTTGATTTAGTTTTCTTTTACAACGTTTTAGTTTTTGTGGAACAGAATATGTGTTTAGATGGGGAGTGTATAGTGAGCGAAGTCTATTATATTCTAAAATGCAACGAATATCAGCGTTTACTTTACTTGCATCATAGTTGATTAGAAATAGACCGCCAAGCGTACGTAAGCGTGATAGTGCTACGTAGCTCATGCCTTCTTTAAAGACTGTGTTACCAATATCTATCATTGCTTTGTCTAGGGTAAGACCTTGTGATTTATGAATCGTGACTGCGTATGCAAGAGTTAGAGAAAATTGTTCTCTGCGTACATACATATCTTTGAAGAGAAGGAATCTAGCTGTTGAGCGTCCTCTCCGTTTTACTTCTGAAAGTTTGTCAAAGAGTATATTGACAAACTGAATTTTGTTGTCACGTGGGTATGTTTGAAAGCCAACAACTGTACCCAGTGCTCCATTAACTAGTCCTTGGTCCACGTCAAGGTTACGTTTAAGCATTACTCTACAATTTAAGGATAATTTTAACATATTTTCTAAGCCTGCTTGTTTGAGATTGATTTTTCTAAATTATTTAGTCTTGTTGTGGCTTGGTCACACATGTGTAGTGTCATACCATGTACATCTAGTTTGTCTGTGGCGCTAATTTCCATTATTGGTTGCATTTCTTTACTTAACATTATTTCATTGAATTTGAGACAGCTTGCAAGAGTTGGCATTAAGGCCATACAATTGACATTTTTGTGGGCTAATTGTTCTATAACATCTGTAGCACATGCATTATCGCCATAAAGTGCATTAATGTGCCAGGTTTTCAATGTTGCTTCTGCTTCTTAAGAAAGTATACCAACTCTCAAACTTTTTAAAATGTTGGCATAAGTTAGATCTGCAGATTGGCGCATGCTTTCTGTTAATTCTCTGTATTGGAAATGTTGCCAAAGGTTGACATTTCCAATGCTGCCAACAGTTTTACGGCAGAGTTTGTGCCCTAATGTTTTAAAAATAGGTTCACCTTTTACTGGTGTTAATTGAAGCAGATCTCCAAAAACAATAATGTGTTTTCCTGCAAAGAGCTCTTCATAGTCTGTTTTGAGTACTTCTTGTAATCTGAGGTGAATCAAAGCTAACATCAAGTTGGAGACCATGCTCACTTCATCTATTAGTAGCATTTTCATTTGTTTCAATACTCTGCGTAATTCCATTGCAGCTTCTGCAGAAAGTTTGTAATAGTCTAATTTGTTCTGGTGTTCTACTGGTAATAGTAGTAATCG
Source organism: Ambystoma mexicanum (assembly GCF_040938575.1). Classification (NCBI taxonomy): domain Eukaryota; kingdom Metazoa; phylum Chordata; class Amphibia; order Caudata; family Ambystomatidae; genus Ambystoma; species Ambystoma mexicanum. The sequence goes on from NC_090928.1 coordinate 849,944,230, forward strand.
GTGTAATATAACACCACCTATGTTGTAGGCAGCTAAACCTGTGGGGGCAGTGACAACAGCTGACAGTTTGTTGTTTGTCAATTGTTGAAGGAACTTACTAATGATTTTGATTAGGAATGTTTTGCCAGAACCAGCTTCACCACTGACGTTCAGTAGTTTAGGTTTATAATTATGGCAGGAACATTCTTTATTTTCATGTTTTACACCATGTGCAATTTGCTTTGTTACTTCTTGAAAAATGCTACTTTGCTCATTGTTTAGTTTTGATTGTAGTATAGTTAAGTCTTCCTTATCTTCATACTGACACATGGTGTTTTCTACTTCTATCATAGCTAATTCTGCCTCATTTGTTATTAGTGGTTCTCCCAGTGGTTCTTGGCTTCCTGTTACAGAAGGTTGACTACTGTCAGGAGTATCCTTATCTAGTTGGGCTTGGAGTTCTTCTTCATGATGCTGTTCATTGTGCAACATTGTTTTGTACTGTGTAAAGTTTACATCAGTTATAGTGCTTTCATTTGCTTTGAAAGCATCCTCATATGAGTCATAGTTATCTAGTAATTGTTCTTCTTTTCTCCATGGTTTGAAGAGTTGTAGCAGGGACATGTAATATACTTCTTTATGTTGAGGAGTCTTCAATGACAATTTGATATGATTAATTAAATTTGGTTTGGTGAGTTTAACTAAGCTGCCTTCACAGTCTGTCACTGTATTTTTACCTTTTTTTTCATCAGGTTTCATATTATTTTTGTATGTGTAGTTTTGGGCTATTTGGAATAGACACATGTTTTCCAAAGTATTACTTCTGTTTGGGTAGTATGTGTCCAATACATTGTTTTTTAAAATGTCTTGGCTGTTGGGATCATGTTTGGCTATTGTTTCTATATCTTCATATGATTTTAGAACTCTTTTTCTAGATTTAGCTGGACCAAGACTTAGCCATACTATATTTTCAGATTTACCATACAATGAAGTACCAGTTAAACGATCAGCTGCTTCATAAGATCCACATTCTCTATGGGTGAGCATTTTTATGCCCAAGCTGTATAATTTCTGAGATACCGTTTTATCTGATGACAGGTCATTCCAGAGGTCTTGGAGCTCTGTCTTTTCTGCTCTAGTTAAGTATGCTGTGACATATCGTGCAACTACAGTAGAATTGTCTGCAATGTACTGCACATCTATGTTTGCATTCCATAAGTGGGCAATGATTGCATTATAATCATTGATATATTTTTCTTCTTCTTTTCTTTTTATGTAATATGTATTTTTAGGTGACTTACCTTTAACACTATGTCTAACTGAAGACATGAGGTTGTTTACTTGACCTGTATTTGTAACTGGTCTAGGGAAACCAAATCGGCATTTGGTGTAATATTTGCCTTTCTTTTTGTATTTGCGATGACAATATTTTCCACATTTGTGTCTTTGAAATTGTAAAATTTGTGCACGAAGATCTCTATTTGTGGCTTCTGATGGAATTTCACAAGTGACATATTTTTCAATAAACTGTAAAACAGTGGCATCACTGTCTTGACCAAATTTAGGAGCATCTTTAATCCATAAAAGCATGTGGATATGTGGTGCTCCTCTGGCTTGGTATTCTTTTCTCCAAAAGAAGTGTTGCACTTCTCCTAGGGGAGGAACAGTTTTATTACAAATAAAATGTAGCATAGCAATGAAGCGATGGTGAAAATATCTTGAAACATTAACAGGATCCAAAGAACAAAGTTCTCCAGGTGTTAGAATATCTATGTTTGTTTTGTTTTTATTTGATATGCGTAGGAAATCATGTAAATCTTCCCATGCATATTCTGCACAACTTAATGTAACAAACCAAGTGGGTGGGCCAAGGTTTCTGATCATACAACGTACATCTCCATGACGTCGAAACCAATACTCTTTAGTACCACGCATATTTGCTGATAGATTTGTATTATTTGATTGTAAGACCTCATCCTTTTGTTGCACTTTCTCTAATAATTGTGTAGCTGTCATATTTTGAAAGTGTGATCTTGATTTTAATATGTGTGCAACTCCGTAACATAAAGTTGCTAGTTCACTTTCAAAGAGTAGGTGGAATATGTATTCCACATTTTGTCTAAATCTGGGATCTTCAGAATACATCCGTAATGAGCGGTATTCTGAAGCTGATATTTGAATAGGTCTATCATCATACCTTCCTCCTTTGCCAGTAGGAAAGAGTAGAGGAAAAGCACGTGCTTCAAGACTTTTTTCCCATATACTGATTGGCGATCCTTTTGTTTGACGCATTTGGTAAGTTTCCAGTACATCTTGTACAGTGTCATTACAGTGCAAAGGATGCATTGTATAATGGTCTAAAGTATTTGATATTGCAGCAGGATCTAGTAGCTCAAATTGACGAGCTTCTTGTGTTTCTTGAATTATTTCAGTTGTATCTTTCAAGTTTTCTTCAATATTAATTTCTTTGTAATATTCATTATTCTCTTTAAGATATTGGAAGGCTTGTCTAACTTTATATAAATCTACCAGCTGTTGCCATATTTTTTTGTCTTTTGTACGTACTCCATTTACTAATATAATTAAAGATTGCTGCATTGGACGTTGCACTCCTAGAGTATGCACATTTTCTTTTAGATTCAATGGTAAATAAACTACTTTTCCACGAATGCCTTTTACCAATTCAGAGGGAGGTAATTTTGCTGTTTTTGGTTAAAGCCGTATTATTGCTTGAAATGGGTGTACTGTTTGAATTATGATGCTCTCATATAAATTAAGTTGTTGTAGAGGTTTTGGTACTGGGTATAATTCCAAATTATTTGTGAAAGAACGTGAAGGAGTTTGGTTGTTGTCAAGTTTTGTAGTGCAATAACTGCAAAGTATTAAGGGCTCAGTTATTTCATATTTGTTTTCTGCTACAAGGTAGAGAGCTAATTCAAACCATTTAGAATCTTCATTGTCTTCTATTTTGTATGATAGGTCCACAGTTTTTGTGTTACTTTTATAAAAAATTTTACGGCAACATACACATACATGTTTTGGTACTTCAGCTGATGTACTTTTAAATTTTAGTATTTCTTTTTTGTATGTGTTTAGCAAAAGGTTGCCATGTGTAGAATTGTTGCTTAATTGGTTTAAAGCTATTTCATTCTCTAAATGGCTTTCACTTCCAAAATATTTTTTCTGGATATAGTGAATTTCTTCAAGTAGGTCTTTTGCTGTACCATATAGAAGGATGTTATTTAACTTTGCTAGTGCTAAAGCAGGACTTTTAGCATAGTACAGTTTATAGACTAGATTTCTTATAGTTGAATGATGTGTTGATATCCTTTTGATATCATGGAAAGTGGTTTTACAAGTAGGTCCTGTAATGCAGGCCAATGAATGTCCTTGTAGTCCTGTGTACTTGCGCACTGGACAGGTATCTATATTTTGCAGTAATTTAATTTTGATTTTGTCTTTGCCTTTTACATATTTATTGAGGAATTGGTGTAAAGATTTGAAACATTGTTTGGGAATGTTACACATTGACGTGCATGGCCATTTGTACACTAGCCGTTCTGATTCAGTTGAATGGAGGGGTAATTCTAAGTTTTCAGGGCATATTTTTGTAAGGAGTACTTCTTGTTCCATTATGGTATTATTCACTTTTTCATAACCTCGACCACTGCTATTTATGGCAATTGTATTTGTTTGCTTTTGTTTGTACGCTTCTTCATTAAAATATGGTTCTGTGCTCGTAGTGTGATTCCATTCACCTCCGCAGATACTTAAGAAGTTCTTTCTGTTGACATTTCGCTTATTGAGAAGTCTTTTTTGTAATTTAGTGATTAGTTTTGTTAGTGGTTTAATTTTGTTTAACAGTAAAATAAATAAATTTCTTTTGAGAAGAATTGCACTGTCCATCAATGCTTCTAAGATTAATTTCCTACGATAGGTTTTAAGCTTTGAACCTGATTTCTCTCCTGTTTTTAGAAGATTTTGAAGGACTTTGTGACGGTATATTTTGGCTAAAATACTTTTCTTGGTATGCTTACTTTGCACTATATTACAATTTGAAGAAGTAGTTTTATCTGTACTGATAGCTGATTTTCTGTTAATTATTTTTTGGTTTGTTTTACATTTTGATAGAGGAAGCAAAGTTGTTGTACTTGAAACTTCTTGTGTTTCACTAAATGATTGTATTAGCTGTTTTGTTTCAACTTTTTTTACAAATTCTGCTAGAGATGGATGCTTATGTTGGACACCTTTATTTTCATTTGCTCCACTTTTGCGTTGCTTTCTACGGACTTGACTTTTGGTAGGCATTCTTTAGGGTCTCTTGAAAAAAATAAGGAAGATATGGGTTGGGGTGTTCTGGAATGTATGTGTGCTGTGTGCATGAGTTTTTGAGTAAGATGATAAAGATGTATCTAATGGTGTGTGATTGTGCATTGGGGACTAAAACTAGTAGGGATAGGTATTCTTGAATTTATGTGTTACTAAACTGGGGTTCAGATGACAAAAAAAAGTAAGCTAGTGGTGTGGAAAAGTACAAATAGTAAATCTAATGTATACAATTAAAACAGTTGTTTGTTCTATAATATGAAAATTGTAGTGGTTCAGTTGGCTAATTTGTGTGTCCAAAAATAGAAATTTGTGGGCCATTCTGGCTGTAAATCGCTGTTTAAGACATGAACATTTTTGGACAAAATGGTACAAAATCTCTATTTTAAGAAACCAAAATAGCTCGTATTAATGTTATAGTATATTTGATTAATAATACAAATATTATGGTGATATTTTACTTACTTTTTTTTTAAATTAACAGGTAACTTCTTAGTTTTTCTTTCTTCTTCGAATTCGGCTGCTTCTTTTCGGAAAACTGGTCTTCACTGCAATTGTAAAAGCTTCAAATTAGTAACTTTGTTTGTATATAGCACTGTTTTTTATTTAGATATTGATTTTTTTTAATTGAAATCCTCAGTGCCTTCTGTAAAACCATTAAACTAATTTATTTACATAAGATACATTGCATCAGTTCAGTACATATGATATGTTCTTAATGAACAAATTGTATTGAATGACTAACTGTAGCAACAAAAAAAATATCTTTACTATGTCTTGTGAAATTTATGATATATTAGTGAATACCACTATTTCTGTAAGTAAACTGTTCTAGGTAATAGCGCCTCAATGTTATGTCTAATTTAAAGTAATTAAGTAAATAAATAAAAACAAAAAATATGAAATTGTATAAGTATTTTTATAAAGGTTTAAACATAGATTGTGTTTGCATGCAATTTTGTTTGAATATATGTAGTCTATATATTTCATTTAAAAAATGTTAGTTTAACATGATTTGAGTGTGTGTGTATAAAGAAAGTAAAAAGTATAGAGGTTTATAAGTGATAGTTGATTTTAGGAAATTGAAAAAAGTACAGTAAATTCATTTTACAGATTTTACAAGGTAAAAGTCTGTTTGAAAATGTGTTCATCTACTATACAGAAAATATGCATACCTGAAGTTTGTGTTCATGCATATGGATATGCATGGAGCTGCAAGTAGAAATCTTGAAGACTTGTACAGTATTTCTGGTAGATGCTGCTTGCCAATGATATATGACACTTGTACTCAGAGAGATTCAGAGTACATTTGCATTGCTGATCTATGATGATGCAGTTAGATGTAGAGGTCTTGAATGTGATTGGTGCATAGTCATGTGATTTTTGAGGTGCATCCAATGAGGGAATGGCAGAGAGAGTGTAGTGGAAATGGTAGAAGGGCTGTTCATGTTACGACATGTCCGCGGACATGGCGGTAGTTCGCGGACATCGGGAGTTACATCTGGGGATTTTTGGGTTCAGAAGTCATGCAAATGAGAATAAGCACTGAAAGGGTTTGTTCAGGAAAGTTTCGTGGGTGTGTTGTGCCAGGAGAGATTTTCTCAGATACTCTTTTTGCTGAGAGAACAAAAGATAGCTATGGCTGTGTGTTTCAGAAAACAGATTGTTTGGATTTTAGGAGATTTGTGGATACATTAGTTGAAGGTCCATGCAGAAAGCTGTGGAGTAGCTGTAGATCTTGGATTCCCACATGTGGAAGTTCACTGGCATGGAGTACGTGGAATGAAGTGGTTGGACTTGCTACCTCTCTGTGCTACTTTGGAGACAGCAACATCCAGACATAATTGTAATTCATTGTGGAGGGAACAGTTTAGGACATGTGACTGGATTTTTTTTGCAATTTGCTATGAAGGACTTAGGAAGGTTATGGACATGTTTCCTAATTCTCAAGTGATATTTTCACGGATTGCGCAGAGACAAATGTGGCTTCATTCTTCTTCATTTGGTCCACAAATGGAAAAAGCAAGGCGCAATGTTAATAAGGCTGTTTGTGCCTTTCTAAGAGATTTTGGCATGTCTTCTTTTCACAATGAAAATATTATGTTTTGTAGTACATACATTTTTCGCAGAGATGGAGTCCATCTTACTTATGCTGGCAATCAGATTTTTCTGAGAAATGTACAAAATGCATTGCAACCTTTTTTGGAATTACAACAACGATTTTTAAGTAGATGTTAAGCATTTACAATTTTTGACTTACAAACACCACCCAAAGGCTCTTTTCAGAGCCACCACTTCTTTCCAGAGAAAATTACAATGTTTGTGATGGAGTAGCAACCCAATTTTTTTAATGTTCGCATACTGTCCGCAGACTTCTAAAAAATACAAAGAGCCCTGCTTCATTTATTTTCACTTCTATTTTTTAACTGGGAAAGGCAGCTCTGAAAAGAGCCTTATTTTTTTTTGATTTTTGTAATTTTGTATTTTTTTTGGTTTTTCAGACACGACACACTAGGAGAGGAGGGTAAAGGAGGGTAAAGGGGGGACACCAACCACAGGGATAAGAAAGGGCGAGCTGAGAGAGGAAGATGTAGAGTGGGTTTTATTTGGATAGTGAGCAGGTCTTCTCGTGCTCTGAGACGATAGTCTCAAAAGCACTCCGAAGTCGCTCCCCCCTGCAGAGTACTGTGTCACAGTACATACATACAACTGTGACCCTCGAAAGGTAAGGGTCATCAGCATTCTGTATGGCCTGTGAGGCAGCTTGAGAAAGACGCTGTCCCACAGAGGTGGTCCTTGTGATGACAGGATCAGAAACAGAGGATGAAGTAGAGGAAATCAACCTGCTACGTTCTTCGTAAGGTACAACCCTGCGAATAGCCCCAGAGTGAAATGACCTCAGGTGTCGCTTCATAGTAGTGGTCCCAAAGCTGTACTTACCGTGCTTCCCGCGACTGAGTATCATTTTGCACTCATTGCAGGTAACATGGTTCGCACAAGCCTTAGGACCATTCCCATGAATGGTAAATAACCGCCACACCCAAGACTCACGCCTAGTGCGGGTAGTAGGGATTTCCTCTACCTCATTCTCATCATCCTCTTTTTCCTCCTCCGCATCCTCACTCCTGTTCCCCTCTTCAGGCACTTGGGGAGGTGGTGGTGGTGGAGGGGTTGGCGGTGTTGCTGAAGCAGGTGCAGCACCAAGTGGCAGTTCAGCAACCAAGGATGCCATCTTGATGATGGTGTAGTCTGCAGGTGGCAGCAAAAATCACTGTGTTCTGAAGAATAGCCAGAAACACAATGGGAATAAGCTCTTGGGCGTGGTCTTTTATAGGGGTGCTTGTGCGCGGTCCGTGGACATGCGCACTGTCTGCGGACAGATCGAACACAAAAAAAGGATCGGAAAGTTTCAAAAGGTATATAGAAACTCAAGATTGCTATGTGGGACTTGTGCCATGGTGAGATTTTATTGAAAACTATTATTGATTAACTGAAAATATACTTTTAAATTGTTCGGGGACACGAACAGTGTCCGCATTTCAGGACACAAGATGAGTGTGGGCGCGGTCATATGATCTGTTTGCGAACTAGTCTGCGAAGGAAGCGCCTGTCCGCAGGACACCAAGTGCACAGAGATTGGTCAGCGCATGCGCATTGATGTCCTACGGACACTGTTCGGGTTCTGAAGTAATTAAAAGTGCGTCACGCGTAAAACGAACATTTCAGGACACCGCGTGTGTTCCTAGAACAGTTTAAACTTGGTAGCGAACAGTAAGGACAGATATAGTGTTCTTCAGGACACGTGTAATTTAGTTTATGTACGAACATTTCAGGACACCAATTGTGTTCTTAGAACAGTTTCAATTGGGTAGCAAACACTACGCACAGGTATAGTGTTCTTCAGGACACCTCCATTTTCGTTTACGTACGAACATTTCAGGACACCAATAGCGTTCTTAGAACAGTTTGAACTTGCTAGCGAACAGTACCGGACAGGTATAGTGTTCTTTAGGACACTTTAATTTTTGTTTGTTTACGAACAATTCAGGACACCGCGTGTGTTCTTAGTACAGTTTCATGTTGCTAGCGAACACTACGAACAGTTGTATTGTTGTTCAGGACACATCATTTTCATTTATTTACGAACATTTCAGGACACCAATTGTGTTCTTAGGACAGTTTTAAGTTGATAGCGAACATTACGGACAGATATAGTGTTCTTTAGAACACTTTAATTTTTGTTTCTTTACGAACATTTCAGGACACCACGTGTGTTCTTAGAACAGTTTCAACTTGCTAGCGAACAGTATGAACAGGTGTGGTGTTCTTCAGGACACCTCCATTTTCGTTTATGTACGAACATTTCAGAACACTCGCACTGTCCGCGGACACTTTTATTGTTTTTTTTTAAAAAAAAAACGGAAACTATTCACAATACAATATAAAAATTAAACTTTATTTAACATATATTAATAATTTATGACAGAGAAGGTGAGGCAGAAACAGAAACAAAAACAGGAGAATTTGGGGTTTCAACATGATTGTTATTAGGTGAAGAAGGCATGGAAATCTCATCAAAACGTTTTGGATTATGGAGAGGGTTTGGGGATAATTGACTGGGATATGGTGAGGAGGGACAAGTACATGTGAGGCAATGGTATGACGTTTTTGTTTTAAAATGATCTTCAACAAAAGTTTTCAAACTATTAAAATTGGTCAACAATAAATCAATTTTTTCTTTTATGTTGTCAAGCGTGTTTTCCATAACAGCTTCTTCAGAGGTAGTTTCTATTTTGTTATGCTCTGTACAAAAAATACATATATGTTAAATGTATACAAAATAATAATATTTAAATGGTTTATATTATAAAGTGTTTACCATTAGTTTCACTATCTTGTGACATTTCTTCATGTGGGAAATTGTCCTCTAGCCATTTCAGAGTACTAGACATTTCTGTGAGAAAAAAAGAAAAAAAGATAATATATTTTTTAATCTAATACAGAAAGTTTATAAATATATGAGTAAAATGAAGTACACTTACTATTTCTGGTAAGATAAGTCCTATGTATTCAGTGGGTCTGGTCTTGTTCTCAGTTCTGTTGTGTCTGTGAGGTAATTATGTTGGAAGCCAAGTTATCTTCTTGTGGTATATTCCATTTCAGAACATATTGTATTTAAATGAATGGTTAGTCTGTTACATACATGGGTTACATTTCTTATGTATTACTATATATAATGTGTTTATGTGCTGCTTTTTGAATTTGTTAAATGTTCCTATAGGATGATATAACAATCAAACATACCCCCCCACCCCCCCCCACAGTTTTTAGGTAGTGGTACTGTTCTCCAAACATGTCCGCGAACATTAAATAAGTTCGCGGACATCAAGTTCATAAGAAGAGATCTAGTCAGTTCCATATGACATGTATATAAAGTCAAAGTCATTACTGTTAAGTTGTGCTACTATAAAACTATGAAATTCAGTGAAAAAACTTTGTTAAAGGGACGTTATGGTTAAGTTGCGCTACTAAAAACCTATGAAATTCAGTGAAAAAACGTTGTTAAAGGGACGTTATAGTTAAGTTGCGCTACTAAAAACCTATGAAATTCAGTGAAAAAAATTTGTTAAAGGGACGTTATGGTTCCAAGTAAAACCGAAAAACCCTTGAAATTCGCCAGTTATGGTAAGCTAAGCAACCATAACTCACGCCACCACCGTGCACTGCTAAGACTAACACCCAGGACATCAAAGATGACATCACAAATGTCATTGATGACATCATGATGACATCACATGTGTATGTACTTCTCATGAAATATGTGTAGAAGGGATTCATATTATGTTGCGAAAAAAGTGTCAAGAATCATTGCAAGAAATATACCCTAATAAGTGCATTGAACGATGCATTGATATAAAAAGCATCCTATTATGGGGTTCTATCTAGTATACTAAGCTACTCATACAGAAACATAACATTGTGTGCAGCGTACAAGATGAAGATATGATATTCGTAATGTTAATATGTTGAATAATGAAATGATAATTGTTTTCTTAATAGATTTTTGTCTACTGTGAAATATGTAATAAGTAGCTAATAAAACCCATGTATTACATAATTGCATTACTATAGACAAAACACAAAGACACAAGAACACATACCAATATGGGTATATACAGGGAAAGTGAAGTTAGCAAAAAAGCACAAGTAGTAGCAGAAACAATTCATAACTTAACTGATTAGTATCATGCAAATAAATGATTGCTCTGTTTCAAAGCTGCTATTTACCCTATGTATATGTATCACTTGATGTGATTGGACCCTAAGGAAAGTAGTGTGAGTACAATGTAAACAAATATGAGCCATAAAAAAAAACAGAACTATCAGAAAGTGCTCATAAGTCTAGTGATTATCTTTATGAACAATAAGGATTGCTGTCTTTCAAGCTTGTGTTTTCCCATATGTATGTGTTTCATATGATGTGACTGTACTCTAAGGGAATTACTGTAAGAACCTACTAGAAGGATATGTCTACAAATAAAATAAAATTCTTAGTTTCTGACTGTTACTGAAGAAAACCATGTGGCCTAGATATGTCAGTAAAAGAAAGAAATAGTGAGCCAGACATGTGATGTCATCAGTGATGTCATCAATGACATGTGTGATGTCATCTTTGATGTCCTGGGTGTTAGTCTTAGCAGTGCACGGTGGTGGCGCGAGTTATGGTTGCTTAGCTTACCATAACTGGCGAATTTCAAGGGTTTTTCGGTTTTACTTGGAACCATAACGTCCCTTTAACAAAGTTTTTTCACTGAATTTCATAGGTTTTTAGTAGCGCAACTTAACCATAACGTCCCTTTAACAACGTTTTTTTCACTGAATATATATATATATATATATATATATATATATATATATATATATATATATACAAATTATTATTATTATGTTTTTTTTACTGCAAGCTCCTAAGCAGAAGTGATATAACAGAACCACAAGACTTATCCTTGGTCTTAAGCCCAGGGACCACATCTCTCTGGTGGTGATATCCCTTCACTGGTTCCCCGTGGCTGCAAGAATCAAATTCAAGACCCTCTGCATTGTCCACAAGACTTTCTGGGGCCTGGGACCTACTTACCTTCAAGGCTGCCTTCCTAAATTCTGCCCATTTCAAGAACTCCACTCATCTACCTCCGACCTTCTGCAAGTGAGCTGCTTCTCCCTTTCCTCAGCAGGTGCCTCCCACTGGAACAGCCTCCCTGCCACCCTACGTCTTGAGCCTGATATTCTTAAATTCCAGAAACTCCTCAAGACCTTCCTCTTCTCCTCTTCCTTCTCTCTCACCCTACCCTGCTAACCTAGCTCTATGCCCTTCCATCTCTCCCTCCTTTCCATACAGCTTACTGACTGGGCGTCTGGCACACCTCAGAGTTTCACAGGTCCCAGGCACCCCTGCCAGTCCTTCTGCACTTGCGTCTGGGCCCTTCACCCCAACGCCTCACTGCACTTGTAATAAATCCTTGAGAGTTTCTCTCTCAGCACTTCACCAGTCTCTACGACTGTGTGCACTTGGTGCCCTACTCCTCCCGTGCCCTGCCTGCACTGGCATGACCTGTATACTGCTCTTCCTGAAGATCGCTCTGTCTGTTCTCCCTTGTCTTCACCCCTTAATGTGCACTTGAAAAAAACTGCAGAATCGGCGTTAGACCTATTTGCTGTATCCAAACTGTTAAATGTATCACTTAATCTGCCTATGCAGACCATTATTGCCTCCGAAATTCAAGGGCTCTGAGTGACTGTTGTGTTTTCCCTGTGTTCCCACCCTCCTTGAGTGCTTTGAAACACTTGCCTGTGTATAGGGGCTTTATACATAAACATTACCACACCATACCATAGTGTGTGTCTGTTTGAAAGTTCTGGGTGAGTGTGTGCCTGTGTGCAGAATGCAGTGAGAGTGGATGTAAGAGAAGGTGTATGAGTGAGTAACTGGTGAGTGAATGAGTAGGAATGTGATAGCATCTGTTTGAATTTTCTGGGTGGAATCACGGGTGTTAGACGCATCTAAAGGTCATGTGCCATCACTTTATTTGATGCCACTTGGGGGCTGGGTCAAATGACATCACATCCTGTGATGTCTTCAAAGGTCAAGGATTGTGTGATGTCACGTCCGTTAACTCAGGCATTTTGGTGAAAAGACGTGCTTGGCTCCTGTAGTCTTGATCTATGTTAGCATTGCTTTTTTGATGCTTTCAGAACGCCACATGCTGCACCTGTGTTGCTTGTAGGAGTTCCCAACAGCTACTTATAAAACATCACAACCCCTGAAACCATAAATATACAGATGGTGGGAAATGTGTCACTGGAAAGGCCTGTATTTAAACACAAAACACAAAATGTATGCAAGAAGGACAGAAACCAGCAACAATTCCAATGCATACACTCACTTTTTGAGGAAAAAAAAGTAGGAATATGCTGGGATGCCCCGATACAATAACCTTGGAAGAGACAAATCACAGAGGTGTTATATTTTTTTCTTTGGGCACAGTAGGCAGTCAGGAAATGTTTGTGGATTCGTTTTTTGGATTAGCCCTCAGTGAATCACCTGAAAAATTATCCGTTAATACTCCAGGCTCAACTGCTGATTGGTGCCTCTGAAGGAGCCATTTGCCCAGACAAACAGATACTCTTGAACCTTTTGGTGAGATCGGAAAGCTCATACCAGACTCAGAGTTTGCGCAACGTATTATCTGTGATGGTGATTTATATGTGTGATTCAGGAAACTTCTTACATGGACAGTGGCGGTCGGTGACTTTTTTAACTGGATGGGTGTACATATATGGGGGAGGTTCTTACCGATACACCGAGACAATCTTTTGAATAATTGGTTAAAATGGCACATTTTAAGTGAAAATGTGGGTAAAAAAACTGGTTGCAATTGATTTTAAAAGGTAATGCATGAACAAATCCAATAGATGCAAGTCACCAACAGTGCACGGCAACATTTCCCAATGCAATTTCATGATGCCTTTGTCCACAATCTAAGACGGTATAAAAGCATTTTCAGGCTGGAGTTGCCCATACATTTCAATGCTGGCTGCACCAATATATGTTGGTATTCCCATACAAGAACATACGTGTGTTTTCTTTGCACATAATGCCAGTAATGCCCCTATAAGAAAGATGTAAACACTGGTGCTGCCAATATGTGGCAGTATCCCATGTAAGAACATATACCACCTTGAGTTGCTATTACAAACACAATGCCACAATATGAACACATGTCCTAATTGACTGCACAAAAATGCAAGTCTAGCCACCTAATAACACATCATGCTTGCTTTATCATAGATGCTCAGTAAAAGATGCCATGTCACAGTAAGACATAGCTAAACTGGTTGTACTAACATGCCAGTCTAGCCAAGTAATAACACTTATCATACCTGCTTTATCAAAGATGCTCAATAAAAAATGCATGCCAAAGTAAAACATGGCTAGACTGGATGTACCAAAATGCAAGTCTAGCCACATTATCACGCCTGCCTCATCAAATATGCCCATTAAAAAATATCATTCCACATTAAGATATGACTAGACTGGCTGCACAAAAATGCTGGTCTAGCCACATAGTAATACTTACCATGCTTGTTTTATCAAAAATGCCCAGTCAAATATTTCATGACAGAGGAAGAAATGGGTTGACTGGCTTCCTCAAAATTCCAGTCTAGTCACTTAATAAAACATATCATTGCTGCTATATCAACAGCATGTTTTACTTGGCATCTATAATTGAGGCTGAGTAAAAACTGTTGTTGTGTAACCACTGCCCCCTGCAAAAATGTGCTCCCCTGCCCAGCACAAACACAAATGCATACACTTCACACAGCATTGACTCACACACACCCATACATCATACACTCACTCATTCACACATGCACCCAACATCATACACACACTCATTACACAAGCATACACGCACACATACGCAACCATGAACTTTCAAATAATTCTTATCTTTTGACCCGGTCCAGGTGCTTCTCACTGTGATGCCTCCCTGAAAGCGCTCCGGCCCCTGGATAGCACAAAGAGGAACCAGGAAGCAAAAATCACTTCCTAGTTCTTGCACATCTGCACAAGCGCCTAGGCACCCAAATGGACATCACCACAATCGTTTTGTATGTTTAGGGAGCTGCAGGAACACCCCCAAATCACACACATGTGTAGTTCCTCAGCCTGCATCTCTTGCATTGAAGGCTTGGGAGCAAAACACCATCTGCCTTGCTTAGTCCATTGGACATGCACACTGGGAAACATTTATGGTCAAAGGGAAACCAAGTTTCCCTTTGACAGTTTAAGCCAGGCTCAGAGCACTCCCTCATCTGCAAAAAGAAGCTGAGGGAGTGCTCAGTGTTTACACTGGGCTGGATTGTAATCTCCCCCATAATGTGTGAAGGTTGTTGCGGGTCAGCACCTCCTCGCCCATCATGGACGAGCCAGCAATGTACATGGCAAGCAAGCTTGGATGCCATGTCAGAAACGTGCAACCTCCTGTTTCTTTCGTGGCTTGAGTTTGGCTGCAGGAAGTCAAAGTGTGGCTGATCCACACCTGAGTGATCAGCAGCATCGTGCAAATAATGATTTACCCGCAGACCAAAGCACGTTTTCTCTTATAATAATGAAAAGAAATTCAGGCGCTTATGACAGGTCTTGTTCTCAACCAAGTTGTGTGGAAGTGTGCATTCATTCAAGCCGACCGAGTGTACATTTTTCCTCCAACCAGACACAAAGGTAACCACAGCCTGAGTGGTAGCAAGACCCTGCTAACAATGTTTATACTTTATATGCTCTGTGTACCCCTTCCCGCGCCGAGTAGTGTGTTAGAAATAATGCTCACAACACTGAAATCTGTGGAGGTTATGCTTTCTGAGGTAAGGGAAGATCAGGGTTTAATCAGGGTTTGATCTCGCACCATTAGGAGTGTATGCATGCAGCAGGTGTGAAGACATGTTTTTCTTCTTCTAACCTATCTTCACAATATTTGGAAAATTATAGTACTACAGGGGCTTAAAACAGCAATAGTTGGCAAATGCCCATGCAAAGCCTATGGGAAGCTAAAGGTTTTGGCTTTGCCAATGCATGTTTAATAACTTATTATGTTGCTTCTATCACAGTTTAATTAAAATGTTGCTAGTACTGAGAAATTCATGTTTCTACTAATATTGCAAGACTCGGGTGTTTCATTGGCCTCATAGTGTATTTTTTCGAATGCATGTGTAAACAAACATTATATTTCGTAAGCGCCCACATGTATTTTATTTTCTGTTATTGATGTCACTGTCTCAATTTCAAACGCTCTACTTTGTGCCTTACATCACCTGCTTATGGATTCTCTCCTAACTTCAAGAGATTCGCAAGGTTGGAGAACAATTCATTACAGTGGGTTCCATACCAGGCCTCATCACGAGTTGGGCGGTAACGCCTGCGGTATTAGCCCTACCGCCAAACCCCCGGTGCTATTACCGCCAGATCACGGGTTTGGCGGTAATGCAAATCCCCATTCCCCACTGAGCCCATTCGGGAATGCCCCATTCCCCATTGGGCTCAATGGGGAATTTTCGCTCAGAGCTGGGGAGAAATCCGCCGAAGCCCTGATTTGGCGGACCCTTAAATCCAGAGGTAATAGCGCGACCGCCGGATTTAAGGTTTACCGCCAAAGTCGTGATGAGGCCTGAGCCTTCTTCCTACTTGGGCTTACAGTCTACACGATCCTGTTAAATGTTGCCCTCATTACGAGTTGGCCGGTGCGGAATGAACGTGCCGGTATTACTGCATAGCATCACATTTCTGCGCCTGGCCGACTCCAAGATTGCCGGTGAAGTGCCAGGAATTACCTCCAGCTAAAAGCTGGAGGTAATTCCGGCACCTTACTGGCAAAAATCGCTGGTATTACCGGCCAACTCCCCCATGGACTCCTGACTCCATGGAATGGGCAGATACACCATCAACTGGCACTGATAATCCGGTGGTCATTCCACCGGACCGAGTGCCGGTAACAGTAATACAGTTTGCTGGTATCCTGGCAGATTTACAGCCAGGATAGCAGCACATGTGTAATGAGCCTGTCTCCAGGCATGGTGGACTAGATGATCTGTTTTTCCTGACAATTTTTTAACTACATATGGCTCAGGTGCATTGCACACTCTTTGGGTCACTGACTAAAATGCTAGTACAAAGTCCAACTAAGCAGTTAATAAAATCCTTAGCACAGAAATGTATTATTTATCATTCTCTTTCTCTTTCCCATGGACACAGGAGTATTGCACTCCCCCTAAGTGTGACGTTTGTCCTATGTATTTATGTATGTATTGTTGATTTATTAAACAGACTTTGGGCACATGACACTGCCAAAGAAAGGAAAAGGAAAGTTACACCTGTTCTTTCACAGTCTTTTGGAATATATTCAGCTCAGTTATTTGCAAAGGGCAGGATGAGTGTGAAGAGCATATATGACCTAAGTTAATTGCGGTGTGGATAGTGACGGGGAATACAAACAGGGCCTTTACATTGCTTATCACCCATTGCGCTGTAAGAGCTCAGAATAAACCACATGGGAATTCATTACTCATAATCAATCAAATGCTTCTAACCAGTAACGCAGGCCCAAATTTCAACCAAAATGCTGCAGAGGATTGGAATGTGTTGCCCAAGCATCTGCACACAGAGGAAAACCATTTGGTGCCCAGGAAATTCCAGTAAACCTGGCTATTCGGCTAACACCAACATCGATGTGTGGCATCCATTGAAACAGACTCCCCTGCGTAAAATTACATGAAGAAGTCACAAATGGACACACAACTCATCATGTCGGTCACCCTATGTACTCTAAACTTTATTGGACAGCCTTTCTCCCAAACGTACAGTGAGCCTGCGCAAAGAGAAGCAGACAACAGAAGATCAGATTACAACACTAGCAAGTTCCAGTGGGAATATTTATGAAGGAGAGTGTCCATGTCCAAATTCTGCAGCTAAGGCACAACCAGCACCCTAACACTGGCACGTACGTCTATGCTGACTTAGATGAAAACCTTACTGCATCATGAAAGCTGTTGAATTGTAATTGTTTACACTAGCTCACCCACATTATAATACAGATTTTAAAGCACGATAACATAAGAACTGTAAGCCTGACTTTCAGAATAAATTGCCCACAAATGCGAAAATGCTTGTGAAATGACACCATATGTATTGCCTCATCACGACTTCGGCGGTAACCCTTAAATCCAGCGGTAGCGCTATTACCACCCGATTTAAGGGTCCGCCGAATCAGGGCTTCGGCGGATTTCGCCCCAGCTCTGAGCTGGGGGGAAATCCACCGAAAATTCACGCTATTACCGCCAGCGGGAAATCCGCCGGCAGTATTACCACGAAGATTCCCCATTGAGCCCAATGGGGAATGGGGCATTCCCGAATGGGCTCAGTGGGGAATGGGGACTTACATTACCGCCGAACTCGTGATCCGGCGCTATTAGCGCCGGGGAGTTCGGCGGTAGGGCTAATACCGCCCACGCTAATAGCGTTACCGTTACCGCCCAAGTCGTGATGAGGCCCTGCACAGCCAAACTATGGCAATTAAGGGCCAAATCGCAGGCCACACCTGCAGTTTGAATCTTGTATAGTATTACACCACATAGAGGAATGACAGATGAGGATTGTTGATGTTGATGTTTGCAGAGCAGCCACAAATCATAATGCATATTGGGAAGAGACACAAGATGGCACAACAATGATAGATAGTGCACATTTATTAAACCCTTCCAATTAATGAGTATGTAATCCTCTTGCACACCTTTGACCCTTCAACCCAAATGAAAACACCAGCAACCCTTCTGCTGCTCATCATAATTAAATCCCTAGCTACCCCCAGTTTCCTCACTCCAAAACCAATAATTCCTCCACCTGTACTGCCCCTCCACATGCATTATCAACATAGCCTTCACACATCCAAGAAAGTCCCTAAAATCCATGTAACCCAATCACAGATAAATGCTCCATAGTGTATCAATACCCTAAAGCAATAATAATTTAAGACATCAGCATGTCACACTTTGGCATGTGTAGACACTCCAGTGTTAGTGCAAGCCATGGGACCCTTACCAAGTGTTTTATGGGTGCCTAGGATAACTGATCGGTGTCTGTGGAATTATTATAGACTGCCCTTTCAGATTGGGTAGTAGGGCACATTATTCCGAGATATAAAACCTTACATGCATTGCCTCCACTTGACCATACTTGAAAGCTGCTTTCAGTCCCTGCAGTAAATGCAGCAGCCATTGTGACCTAATCATTCAGTGTCATGGTACTAGCCATGCACCCCAAGATGTTGTGAATTGCTTTCTGTCCAACAGGCTGGCAAATTATTAGATCACTGCCTCAGGATTAGGTACCCATTTTGAATATTGGTGCTGAATTGGGCCACATTGCATTTTCTTCCTGCAGGGCTTCAGGGTTGGGTATGCAATTTTGAATCCTGCTGTTGACTTGGGCCACATTGGATTTGCTGGATAGTGTCTGTTTCCATAGTTGAATTTTGCCGTCCTTGTGTTCTGTCACAGTGGGCCTCATTACGACCCAGGCGGTAAGTTACCGCCTGGGTCGTACCCTTACCACCATGGCGTAAACTACGTTTACACCATGGTGGATGGCGGATTTACCGTCCCATTCCAAGGTGAGTGGGGCGGTGAATCCCCATTTCCCATTTTACCCTTCCCCATTCCCATTTTTGCCCCATAGGGCATAATGGGAGTGGGGAAGGCGCTAATTACGCCACCGTAAATTACGGTGGCGTAATTAGCACCATGGTCCCTTAGCGCCATGGATTTTAACGCCTGCAAAAAGCAGGCGTTAAAATCACCATGGCGCTAAGGGACCTTGTAATCAGGCGTTAAGGGTCGGCGCCGTTTACGGCGCCGTTAATCCCTTAACGCCTGACTCGTAATGAGGCCCAGTGTGTCTTTCCTCCCACAGGGTTTGCTAGATGGTGGATGTTTCTATATTTGATTTTTGCTGTACTTGTGTTCTGCCACAAGGTGTTCTCCTTTCCACAGGACTTGCTAGAATGGGACTATTTTCACATGGGACAACCTAAAAATAAACATAGATGACAATGCCCAATCTGCCCTCATACTACTGGACATATCAGCTGCATTTGACACAATCAGTCATGCAACACTAATAAGAAATAGTAATACTAATGGACAACGGACTATGCCTGGAACCGCAAGTCAATGCAATCACCAAAACATGCTTCTTCATCCTAAGAATACTCAGAGGATTACTCCCCTACCTATCTTTCCCACACAGAACCCTCACAATCATATCCGTGATACTCACAAGAATTGACTAGACAAATACCACAAAGACTCACCAAGAAACTCCAAAGGGTGCAAAATACAGTATCCTATTAAGAATAAACAGAAGGGACCACATCACACCAGCAATGAAATGTCTACACTGGTTACCAGTAAAAAATCACATGAAACTCACAGCACTCTGCATTGCCCACAAAGCCTTGCACAGACAAGGAGCTAAATTCCTCCAAGACAAGATTAGCCGGTACGGCCCAAGAAGGAACATAAGAGCCAGCAACAACCTACAAAGAGAGGCAAAACATTTAAAAAACAGAGTTCTCACGTCTCAATGCTACCCTCTGGAACACCATGCCCAAAGAAATTAGAACCACAGACAACCACCTTGCTTTTAGGAAATTACTCAAAATCTGGTTATTCAACAGACAATGACAGCCGCAAAGGGACGCCAGCAGCAAAAACATCAAAGATAAACAACTAGAGAGCAGGCAAGATGGGCCTATGAACCACAACCAAGAACCTGGATAGAGACCATCAGGCGGCAACCAAAGAGTCTCACCAGAAGCTCCAACAAACTGACAGACTTATTAACCTTTTTTAACTTCCTGCTCCTACGACATAACCAATGCCACTACTCCAGACCTTGGGCTAGTCACACTACACATAAACACACCAAGAATCAATTCTATGTTCCCACCCACCATCTCTAAGATTCTGGAAACACAGCTAGAGTGAACTACCCCACAAAGTCCATAAAATCATCAACAACTCAAGTACACACCAAGACACCAGATAGTCTTAGAGCTACAGCCACCCACGACCCTGGATCTCTTATGGCGCTAGCTAACCAGTGAGCACAAACCACCCCAACACAACATAACACACTAACACCAACACAAACACTACCACACACCTAAGGCACTGAGTCTTACCCATATGGTTACAATGCACATGGCCTTCTGTATCAACTCCCACATGCAAAACAACACTCAGAGATGCCAGTTCCTCCTTGTTCTGAACCTATCCTCTCATCCTATTGTCACTAAGCCCCCCACCCCTCATTCCTCCAGAGCCATGCGAGCACCTGGAGACTGCACCTGTGTGGTAGTGGTGCACGGTATAAATCACCGTAACATATGTAATTGTAATTGGTTATTTATAACACACTTAATACCCACAGGTTTCTATGCATGGACGTGGGGATCGAGCCTGTGTTGCTCAGCGTCGTCTTGCTTCAAAGGCCAGCGCCTTGCCCCTGAGCTGTCCTCCTGAGACTGTCAATAGTTTGCTGCCCTTGTGCTCCACCACAGGATGTTTTTTCCTCCCACAAGGTTTGGTAGACTGTGTCCATTCTCATATCTGAATTTGTCTGTCCTTGTGTTATGCCACATAGTACTTTCCTCCCACACGGTTTGCTAGAAACAACCTTTTTTATTCACATCTTGCTAGAGTAGCGCCCCGACACATTGCATCGACATAATCGGTCATCATTCTCAGTCCAAGCACCCACCATCTGGAACGTACTCCCACTTACCGTCTGCCACTTGGAGGATCACCTCACCTTCTTGAGAGCCCTCAAAACCGGGCTTTTTCCATCAGCATCCTGACAGACGTAGTTCATCCCCTGGGTGAGCTATTGCCCTATCCTGACTGGAATGAGGTGGCACCTGATAAGTCAATAAAGTTAATCCTAATCACCCACAATGGAAAACTTCTCAGTTAGGCACCAGTTGAATCCATGCAAGGCATCACTCCAACTAAGTTTCAACCCTGCTCCTCTATAACACCTTGCAATCCATCAAAATGGAATATAGCTGTACCTGTCCCGTGGCACGGCCACTCACACCCATACATCTACAATAAACACTGCTCGACTTTACGTGCCCAACACACATCATTACTTCCAATAGAATACCGAGTCCCATGACAAAAGTTCAGTCCAGCAGGGCAATCATTGTCCTTGATTATCTTCCTGCCTGACAGTCCAGCACTCATCCTCTCCTGTGAGTTCTGTGGGCTGTTAGTTATGGGCCTAGCCACTCCCCACTTACCTCGGGCTGGCAAACAAATGCACACATGTATTTAATAAATTGGGATCTAGTCACTCGTGACATACATTTGTGCTGGCTAAAAATGCACACATACATTTTAGAACTCTACCTTTACTTCTTATATCCCAGACCGCGGTCCTCCTAAGGACATTTACCCCACATCACTTTGAGGCCATACAAATGGCAGTAGCCACTGTACAAATGCTATATGACAAAACATAGCATAACATATGTTTAACTGGAGTTTGTCACATCAAAACTCTACAGATGATCTCTTTCATCTTTTATCAGTAATTTAGTGAAAGCATATATTAGATTCAAGATGAAGACACTCTATGAACACAGAAGGTGGTCGAACTGCCCTAGGATGAGGAATGTGGGGAAGCACTGATCCCCCAGTATTAGAAGCCAGCATTCTGGGGGCGTGGCTTGGCACCGTGGAAGATGGCGGCGTAATCCCTGGGCTCTGCTTCGGTGGAAATACGATTTATTTATAAATACATATATTTGAAACATTTCTTACCTTAAATAGTCTCTCTGGTTGCCGCTTACCCTTTGCTTCAGCTCCGGATGTCGGAAGAGCTTCATTGGAATTCCAGCAGCCATCCGTCATCATGGTCTTCTTCCGGGAGGCTGGGCCCTTCAAGCCGCGCCATCCCATGCGCGGCATGGCTGACTTTTCCTGTCAGCTGGGTGGCAGGGTGACAGGCGCGCCTGCCAGTAACACAGGAACCTTCTTCGCCCACTACACTGAATTTAAAGTGACAGTAAGGAAGAAAAATGTTGTTTTTCTTACCTGTTCTTTTTCTTATTTTAAAACTATCACATGACAGTTATATTAACCTTGACAGGGAAACGTGATAGAAAAGGAAAGAAAGAGGAGGAAGAGAAGTGAGAAGAAAAGAGCAATTATACAATTGTGAAGAAGAAAATAAATTATTGAAGGGAGGAGGAGTTTGGAAAAGGGGGGAAATGAAGAAAGAAGGATAAGAGAGAGGAAAACAGAGTGGAGAAGGAAAGAAGAGACAAAATAAAGGGAGTAAGAGACAAAGAGAAAGGAAGAGAGAGAGAAGAGGGAAGGGAGGAATCAGAGGAGAAAGAAGCGGGACAGAATAAAAGAGTATAAGAGATAAGCAAGGAGAAAGGAGGCAGAGAGGAGGAGGAGGAAGAGGAAGGAAGAAGAAGAAAAAGAAGGCAAATAAGTGAATTCTTGTATGGAAGTAAAGAAAAGTGTTCAGTGAACTAACTAATAGACTAAAAGATAAAGAAAAAAGTGAGGAAGATAAGAGAAGTTAAAATTTAATTATAACATGGCAGCAAAGAAAGGACAATCTAAAGAGAGCCCCTCTACAATATCTGCTGCGTTTAAAAGACAAAAGAGCGAATCTCCTCCACCTATAGAAAACATGACAGACCCGGTTATGCAGATGATACTATCAGAAATTAGAGCCCTCAAGCCTTTCATGGAAGACACTCATGCTAAACTACAACAACTGGATAATAAATGGTCTATCTTTGAAGCCAGGATGAATGAAGTTGAAAGTCGGATAAGGAACGCAGAGGATATTTCCAATAAAGTTATCTCATTGGAAGCCACAGTATTAACCCTACAACAACAGGCTGAAAATCTTGAAAATCGCAACAGAAGAAATAAAAAAATGTGTGTTATTGGCCTTCCAGAAGGTATTGAAAAGGACAATCCTACTGCCTTCCTATGTGAGCTGCTACCTTGAATTCTTTATCTCTCAGCCTCAGTTCAACTCAACATACAAAGAGTTCATCGAATTGGCACATTCAGACCCTCACAAAACTCCAACAACCTACCCAGGACCATGATACTAGCTCTTCTCGACTTTACACATGTTAGTCTTATCATGGAAAAACTCAGGCAAATCAGAAATCTAACCTGGGGAGGGAGGAAAATCTTTATAACACAAGATGTGGCAAAAGAAACGGCAGCAAGAAGAAAGGGGCCTCTTACTTTCAGGCCAGCACTTAAGCAACTAAATGCAAGATATGGTATAGTACATCCTGCCACCTTCAAAGTTACTCTTAATGGACAAACCTCAATGTTTCAGAATCCAGTGAATCTACGAAGATACATCCAATCTCAAAAAAGGATTGACATGGATACGTTGTCCTCTTTTACTTGAAAATGTCAATATCCATTGTTCTACATTTTTCACCGGGGTGAGAGTTCGGTGAGCCTGCTTCTTTTTTCACCCCCCACCCCCATCATATTTTTTCTTTTACATTAACATGGACTGGTGTGGCTTCTATTGTTTAGCCACTTTTTTACTCATAATTCTTTATAATGACTCAATTCTAAGTCCATGTTATGCCCTTTTGTCGTGTCCCCCCTTGTGTTTCTTTCCCTTTATATCCTCATCTGTTTTGCTAGATATCTTGCTATTGCCCATAATAAAATGCCATATTATTCTAATCTACTGGTACCAAATTGTTTGCAACCTTTCCTTTGCCACCTTGGTTCATCTATATCATATAGTTCATAGATTCATTATTATACCTCCATGTCATTCAACATAGTATCTTGGAACATTAAAGGACTACATAATCCAATAAAAAGACACAAAGTATTATCACATATAAACAGATTGAAACCCTCAATTGCATGTATTCAAGAAACCCACCTCTCTAATGAAGAAGCAACCAAACTTAAGAAACATTGGGTTGGTCAGGTGTTTTCTAGTTCTGCAAACGGAAAAAGAAATGGAGTCATTACTCTAGTTAGTAAACATCTCAAATGCAGCATACTCTCAAATGAATCTGATGATATAGGAAGATGGATATTGCTCAAACTATGATTGATTCCAAAGAGTATTATATACTTAACATCTATGGCCCGACATCCCTAATCATAATTTTTGGAGGCTATTCAGAAATCACATGCTACAAACTCCTCATAATTTATTTGTTTGTGGTGATTGTAATCAAATTATGGACCCCTTCTTATATAAGAAATCTAACGTCCCCTTTACCAATTCTACTTCTCATAAACAATTCAATAATTTTATATCTGAGCTTGGCTTTAGTGATACATGGCGCTTACTTCATCCAACTGATTCTGATTTTACCTTTTACTCTGCACCACATAAATAATTTTCAAGACTGGATTATATATTCATAACTAATTCCATGGCAAACCTTCTCCTAAAAGCCCAAATAGAATCCATTACGATCTCGGATCATGCTCCCGTTCATATCCAACTACTATCTACCACTAATTCTAAGACCTCAAATAGATGGTTTTATTCACACCGGTTGTTACCCAGCAACATAGTAATTATTTCTCTGAAAACAAAGACCAAGATACATCTATTACCAACAACTGGGATTGCTATAAAGCTGTTCTCAGAGGTAATATTATTTCATTTGTAGCCAATAAAAAGAAAAAACTAAAGCAAGAATCGGAATATATTCTTAGACAGCTAAAACAGTTAGAAATTCAATTCGCCAGTAACAGCTCACCTGTGATTCTTAGAGAAATCTTAAAGTTAAGACTTCAATATAATAACATTATTAATCAATACTCTTGGGCCAATAAGCTCAAATATTAATAAAAAATGTACCAACAATCCAACAAGGCTAGGAATCTTTAGCCTTGTATCTTAAATTCAAAAAAAGAAAATCTAGAGTTGTCACTTTACAAGATCACTTAGGAAACAGAAAGTGATCTGATGCAGATATTCTTCAAATTTTCCAAAATTCGACTTTAAATCATACTCAGAAGCCTCTTCCAATAATACCTCTATTGACGAGTTTCTACTTAAAATACCTAGATATACCTATCCCCAGATAGATCTCATCTCTCTTAAAACTCCCATTACGCCTGCTGAAATTATACAAGCCATTAATCATCTTAAAAAAGACAAAGCGCCGGGCCCTAATGGCTTTCCTATAGACTTTTATTCTCACATTTCTAACCTATTAGTTCCCAAACTCAACACTCTTTACTCTCATTTTATAACAGAAGTGAAAGCCCATGGTTCCTTTCTTGAAGCTATGATTATTGTTTTTCCCAAACCTAATAAAAATCCAGAACTTCCTCAAAGTTATCGCCCAATTTCCCTTATCAATTCCGACTTTAAAATTGATGCCAAAATCTTGGCAAATAGACTGCTACCCTTTCTTTCCAAACTTCTTAAACAAGATCAAGCGTGATATATTAAGGGAAGAGTATCCTCTTCTAGTATTAGACTAATCATTGACATCATTGACTTAATATATCAATCTAAAGATCCTCATGCTGCAGTAGCCTTAGATGCCGAAAAGGCTTTTGATAGAGTTGAATGGGATTTTTTATTTAAAACCCTCAAATGACATGGGGTTGGTCCTCCATTTTTATCACTGATAAATGTACTTTACTCAATGCCCAAATCTGCAATTTTTGTGAATTGACAACTTTCTACCTAATTCCCTTTATCTAGAGGAACTCGTCAAGGTTGCCCCCTATCACCAATCCTCTTCATTTTAGCTCTTGAACCTTTCTTAGAGACAATTAGACTGCAGATGATGTTCTTATATTTCTGAAAAATCCAGCACAAAGTGGTCCACACCTTTTACAAACTATTTCCAATTTCTCTAAAGTATCAGGATATAAGCTTAATATTGATAAATCGGAAGTCCTTCCCCTTAACAAATAGTGCATGCCGCATCATACACTATCCTAAGGAATGAAATGGTGCCCTCAAGGTCTCAAATATCTTGGAGTACATATAACCAGGCCCATCAGGGAGATGTGAAAAAGAAATAGAGATATCATACTAGCTAGAGTCAATGAATTAGTAACTTCATGGTCTCCCCTTTACTTATCCTGGTGGTGTTGTCTAGAGTCCATAAAGATGATGATATATCCAGTAATTCTCTACCTCCTATATATGCTACCTATCTCCCTTCCACTATCCTTGTTTAAATCCTTAGACTCCTGCCTACTCAAATTTTTATGGGGTAAAGGAATGCGTAGAATACAACTTATTAAAAAAACCTTGCTCGATGGATGGTGTTAACTTCCCAGATTTGAGGAAATATCACTTAGCCTTTGTCATTAAGCAAACACAAATGTGGTTTATTCAAGAAGAATTGGAATATGCTCCCAATTGAGTGTGGCTGGAAAAAGCTGTGGCTTCTCCAATACCCCTATCGGACATTTATCTTATTAAAACTAAGAATAAACTTAGCAAATGTTCCTGTATACACCAATCTGCACTATACCTTAAAGCATATTTGTTCCTATCTCTTGTCAAATTATCTGCCTTTACCTCTCCCCTTATTTGGCTTCTAACCCCTTATTAAGGTAAAAGCTAAATCAATATTGTGGAAGCCATGGCTATCTAGAAACATTAAATATTGTCAACAATTTTTCTCACATGATGCTCCTATTGTTTTTGAAGATGTTGCTATTAAATAGCATCTCCCAGCATCTGCTATGACACAATATATGTCTATCATTGATGCTATGTTTGAAAACTATAATCAACTTATTACTAACTCCGATACACCTGATGTACTAAGATTGTTCTATATACTAAAATGCAATTGTACTGCATCCATCTTCTACAAATCTGTGATGACAACTACAGTGACTGGTCAATTACATAATGATTGGAAAGATGATTGCTACCGGCCAGACCTTCAATATGACTGGCCTCCACATTGGGAATGCATCTCAAAAATTACTTTGTCTGCAAGTCTAACTCAAACCCTATTTTTCTTCCTTCATAGAGCCTTTGCTACCCCTGATTCCCTCTTCAAATATGCTCTGTTACCCAATAACCTGTGCTAGAGCTGCTGTCTACATCCAGGCTCATTTAAACATATGTTTGTTGAATGTCAACATGTTAAACCCTTTTGGACTTCTGTATGGCAAACAATCAAACTCATTTTTAAAACACAGCAAGACTTTTGTTTTGACTTTCTCATATTTGGAGGCTCCATCCTGCAAACTGTTAAAACCAACAAACATACAAAACATTTTGATCTATGTCCCATAGTTGCACTGCAAACCATAACTACCAATTGGACAAAATCTACAAAGCATTAATTACAAGTGTTGGTGGAATAATATTTGTAATATTCATAGGCTAGAATATTGTAAGCTTCCTCTCCTGCTCAGTTAAGCAAACACAATTTAGAATTGCAACCGTTTCTCAATTTTTTATCTAATACAGATCACCACTAATCCTAGCATCACATATTATTTTTCCCTCCCCACTCAACCCCCTTTTGTTTGCATTCCGTCCTGTTTTGTCTTGTTTTGTTATATGTTTTAGCATGTTATTATATCTCTATTTCATTATCTCCCCCCTTCACTTTTATATCAAAAATACTGCATTGTTATAATAACTATATTCTTTTAGATTCACATACTGGACATTGTTGTAAATCACTTGTACCTCGTATCTCAGATTTACATAGCCAGCATTCTGATGTGTTTCACCAAGAATCGAAAGGACACTGCCAAGGACATAAACAGCATGGGTCATGTGCTAGGATTGACTACTTAATACTTCAGGTCCACTGATTAAGCTCTTCAAGATAGATAGATCTGATTAGAAGGTTCTGGTATTGATCATGAACTAGGGGTTGTTAAATACTAACCTCAAATTAGGGCCCCTTTTTTGTTCTTCAAATAGACTTTTATTCAATTGTCTTCTTTTGTGGAGATGACCTTATGGAAGATCTCACACACTTTTTGGCCAATTTCACTTCTCGGCAATACGCCAAAGCATATGCTAAAATAATGTTTTAACCGAACCAGGTTTCTACAAGTGCTGACTTCTATCAGAACAGTGCGCCTAGCTGTTCTCCCACAACAATGGGTTCCTCCTCTATCTCTTCTTTTATTGCAAAATGCAGAACTCTACAAAACCTGTGAGTCAGCTAGTCCAGATCTTTGTTCTTCCCACAGAGGAGACAACACAGTCTGATGAGGCAGATTTGAGTGTCATTGAAGTACCTGACATCAAAAGAGAACCCGTTGCTATTCAAGACATTCAGTAGATGCAATCAATTGAAAATGTACTGGACTGTTTTTCAGCTTTTATGGAGACAGTGGGGAATTCTGCAGAAGATCTTTACACTTCCAAGCTAAATGCCCAGCTCGCCAAGTTCACCAGTTTGAGGCAAAATGCAAAAATAGAAGCAATTAATGCCTTTTTCCAAAACTGCGGACCAATAGTTAAACATACCTTTCCTCCTTTCTCTCTATTTACAATTACAATCCTGCAGTGCCAACATCAACAGATGACTATTATTCTGATAACAAAGAATTAAAATGTTCTCTGTTGGGGAACTCCCATCCCGTGCACACTGTCTTATGGCCCAAACAAGCCAAATAGTTAATAGAAAGTAGCCAATGGTTCCTAATGAGGGACGAAAATTGCTACTTATCAGTTGAATATAGTCAATGCGTGTGCAATGCAAATTCTTTAACAATTTTGAGAAGTTCAGATTCCAAACACATATTTTACAAATAACCATTCAGTTGTAAATACATATATGCATTTATTGTACATATGGCCCAATGCGTTACGAGTAAACTCTTCATCAGGGGGTTCTAATCACAAGATTTCCACAAAAAATGTAAACAGAGATATGATAAGTGACAACGTTTTGTAACATGTTCAAAGAAAGAGTAAGTAATATATTTCCTGGGTCGTGAACATTTCTTCATATTAAAGCAACCATGTGTTATTGACAAACATTCTCAAGTTTGTAGCATTCTAATAAACCACACATGGACATGTGAGGTATTTTATGTTAAGATACTGAGTGGCCTGTCATGGATAAGTAGCCAATTCAACTATGTGTTACAAATTATATTTCTTTGATCATTGTTAAGGAGGTTCTAAAACAACTCATTTTAAAATGCTATTATATGTTAGCCAAGAATCAACTCAACATCTATTAGATAGATAGGGGATATTCGAACCTGAAGTAATGAACAATCTGCTCCAATATATGCGGTCTGTTTTCATAAAGGAAACTCCATACAATCTGCTTTCATGTGGGTTGTACGTGGGATCTGCATACAAATATTACAGACATAAAAGCTGCTCCTGTCCCTGAACGTATGCATGATAAGTACAGAGCGTCTTACCATCAGCCTCCTTGCTAATTGTTCAGAATCCTTGTCAATTGTTGTACGAAATGTCTTCAGATATGCGTGATCAATAGAGCGTGATGTGCATCTGAAACAGTCAATCAAGGCTGTTTTCAAAATGGCTGTATATTTCTAGCGGCGTCTGCTCATGATGTCATCACGCTGATAAGCGTGTGACATCATTTGTAAACACTGTTTTATTTTTATTTTTCTTGGTACGAGTTGCATGAACGTAACTCATGTATAAAACCATTTTGAATCTATGTTTCTGTATTGCCAATTACTTGATAATTTCTCCCGAGTTTTTCAGGATGAGTTGGTCAAAGAAAGAATCAATGTTAGAACTATGCTCTGTAAAAATTGAAGGTACCACATTGGTCCCATCAGCTAGTGGGGATCAGTGTGTATGATGTCAAGCACCAGAACGACCAGTGATGGTCAACTAGTGGAGCTAATCAATAATACTAACATGAAAAAAAATGAGGGCCTCGTGTCGATCCCATTTCTTGGAATTGTCAATGCCAAAAGTGGAAATGTGGAAGGAAAAACTCTGTCGAAATGATAAAGTAAGGCAGTGGAAAGAGGGAAATCTCCTGGGATTATTGTGAGGAGTGGATAAGAGTGACCCTCGGGCCAGTAAAGGCCTCTAGTTTAAACAACTGATTTTGCGCATTAGTGATGACTCACTAAAACTTCAAAAGGTGTTTTTTTCGTTGTGTCAGAGTAAGGGAGTTCTGCAGTTATCTAAACTGCTTTGGAATAAAATACCAATTAGTCCATATTATATGATTCTCAATGGATCATAATATGATTAGTAAAACAAGTGGATTTACATTTTCTCCCTATTCTAAAATTGCGGAAAATTAGTGGAAGAGAGATTCAGAAATAGACTTCCTAGTTTAGCAATCTGTCTCAATCAGGTTAACAATCTAGTAATTTCAGGGCACTATGAACTCTAGAAACAATACAGTCATACCTGATGTGCAGATACCCATTCTTGTAAGAAATAATACTCTGTAAAATTATTATTTGCTTACTTAGCACCTGTGAAACATATACCAAAATTGAATTACAGGTCTCAACTGAGCTCACATTCTAGTGAAATAAAGACTGCTATGTCAACCTGGTATCTGGCAATACATTTAGTAGAATCACAGCTACGATAACTGCAAGGTGTACAAGACTGACTCAAAAATAGTTCACACTCTAAAGCTTGTTTTCAAATGATGTGTCTGTGTCAAATTAGTGCTTCAACAAGTTAGATGGTACCTTAAGGATCTAAAGAAAGGGACCCATATAGTATTCTTCATTAATCCCTAGAGGTGCCATGTCATCAAACGTATGTATCCAGTAGAGTTCACGTTGTCAAAGTCTTTTAGACAATTCCCCTCCTCATGGGAGAGGGTGTAGTACCTCTAGTATGATGAACCTTAGCTGTGCAATAGTATGTCAATTTTCTTTAAAGTGTCTAAATACAGGTGATTTGTTGTTGGCAGTTCTAATGCTGGACCTGTGCTCTGTGCATCTCTTTTTGTCCCTTCTGGTTGTTTTTCCAACATAGTACTACCCTCAAGGACAACACAGTGCATAAATATTGTTTTTGCTATCACAGACAGCATAGTT
Source organism: Ambystoma mexicanum (assembly GCF_040938575.1). Lineage (NCBI taxonomy): Eukaryota > Metazoa > Chordata > Amphibia > Caudata > Ambystomatidae > Ambystoma > Ambystoma mexicanum. The sequence continues at coordinate 849,975,694 of NC_090928.1, forward strand.
TTTAAGAGGGATTTTTTTTGCCCATATTAGGGTGTCTGATGTAATCACCTTTTATGATGCTAGTCCAATGCTGACAGTTCAGCCAGGCAAAAGTGCTGCATTTAGGCTCGCTTAATGTAGTTTGTCCAGTTTTCATAGGTTGTTCCGCTTGAATCAAGGTATCTCTACCCCTTTTGTAAGCAAGCATGGGGTGTTCTGGGAAAAGTCGGTTAAGATTGTGGTCTTCCTTGATGAGGTTCCAATTTTTGTGAATAATCTGTTTGATTTGGTAACATTGGCTTGAATATTTTAAAGACTGTATGAGTTTGCAGTTTTCCTTTCCTTTATTTCCTTATAGGAGTACTTCACGTTTAAGTGGCTCTGTTCTGATGATGGCTTTATTGAGAATATCTTCTAGAAATCCTCTCTCAGAGAATCTTAACTTCATAGTATCATATTCTCTTTGTAGGTTGATAGAGTCTGAGGTATTCCTCTTCAGTCTTAATAATTGGCTGTATGCGTGGTTTTCTTTGAGATGTTTAGGATGAAAACTTTGAAAGTGTAAAGTACTATTGACGTCTGCATTGTGTCAACTAAGTTTTATTATTCTGAAAACTCCAGCCTGGCCATCACAAGCGTGGTACCCCTGGCTTTACAACCATCAATCTCACCCCTCAGTTTCCTCCAGATGTCAGGGATATTTTGGTAGAGGCATATAGCAGGCACTATATTGTCAGAGAATCCAGTGCACTACTGGTGTGCTATGTCTTGAGCATTACTGAGTACCCTGTAGAATTTCATCATGGGTTGCAAAACTGTTCACAGTTTATGTCAGATTTAAGAGGCTTGAATATACCAGGTTGTATGTTTTCCCCGTCTCGGTGTACCTTTGTAGGTGAACAATTGAAAGAAGGCTAGAGACTGTCAGAATCAGACCAGGGAATGCTGACATGGTGCCGTGCTGTGCTCATATAAGTGTGCCTTTTCTCCAATTATTACCATGAAGGTGCTTTACTGTATTAACAAAATGTTACTTTACCAGACTCTGCAAACAAGAAATATGGAGATTGCAAAATGCAGAGCAACACTTCAGCTAGACCATATACAACACCATTCCTGCAAATAATCTGGAGCTTACTACAAACTTTTAATGATAATATGTACACTGCACATACCAAATGTGAGAAAGCCAAAGTACTGGTGCATGTTTCTACATTTACCTGGCAGATGGTGGGTGCTCCGTGGTTTCAAATGAATCACACCAGTATAAGACTTTACTTTAATTCTGTAATGTATGTCATTCAAAGCATGTGAAATAATTTTTCTTTTTTTTAAATTCAATTTTTATTGATTTTTGGAAAACAACAGCATAGGTATGCAAATTACAAGATTTGGGCAATCGCCCTCAACAAATCAAACTATAAGCCATTATTCCCTGCGTTTGTTCCCCCCGCCCCCTCTCACCCACCCCACATAGTATCTCGAGCGCTGCTGTCTACTTATAGAAATGATGCGGCATGGGGCAGCGTCAATCCGGGTTTTCTCCGCCAGTGGTCGACCGGCTTTCCAGGTTCCAAGGCCATTCGTTCCATGTCGGGGCTTGTTTTTGGGCCGGGCCAAGGACGCTTGAGGGTCTCAGGATGTGGCCTATGTATTGCCAAACACCTCTTGAAATTGCAGCCAGTCTGTCTCTATTTGGGTACTTGAACCATGTAAAGCCGCAGTGAGTCTTTCCATTAGGAATATGTCTTTGGCAATCATCACCCATTCTTTCTTCGAGGGGAGGACGGGCCTCTTCCACGTTCTAGCGTGGGCCGCTCTGGCTGCCAACAGTAGGCAGTGCGAGAGGTCCGGTAATTTTTCCCACTGGTCATCCTTATGCTGCAGGCCAAACAGTATCAATATCCGGTCCAGCGGGAGCACACCTTCTCCCGCCTCTTTCAGCCAGCTAAGGACTTCGGCCCAGTAAGTTGCGACCTTCCCGCATGTCCACCACATGTGCCAATAGTTTGCCCTTTCCCCCACCCGTGCCAGCAAAGGGGGATTACGTCTGGGAACATCCTAGAAAGTGTGATCGGGTCATACTGCCATCTGTGCAGGAGTTTGACAGCATGGGTTTTGTATTGGCAGGAGATCGAGGTCTTAAATGATCTACTACAGAGTCGCCCCCAGAGACCGTCTCCGATCCTACAACCCAAGTCTCTTTCCCATTTCACCCTGAGGCGTTTGGTGGTTCCCTCCCGGGGGCTTAAAAGGGCAGAGTAAAGGAGTGAGATGAGGCCTCTCATTTCTACATGGGTATCTAAGAGTTTTTCAACTGGGGTGAGTTTTCTTTGTAATTTGGGCTTTAGTTTTGGTTTCATTAGGATTCCCTTGAGTCTCAGGTAGAGGAGTGGGGAGAGCCTACCTATTCCCAAGGATTCTTCAAGCTTCTGGATGCTTATAAAGGACTCCTCCCTGACCAACTGACCAACTCTGCATAGGCCCGCGTCAAACCAGGGCTGATAGTGTTTATGGCCTGGGATTTCCTCTAAAACTGGTGTGGACCAGATGTGACTCATGGGGGAGGGCCAAGTGGTCACCTTCTCACCGTGTCCCTTCCCCTCCAACACCTTCCACATTGTTACTAGTATTGGGTGATCCCTGATTCTCCTTGGCAGCTTTTTCATCGGGACCCATAACCACTCACCCACTGCGACCGGGCTCAGGAGGGAGTTTTCGAGAAAGACCCATTGTTTGTTGGGGTTCTCTCTGAGGTGGGGGCCCAGGGTTCTGAGCTGGGCTGCTCTGTGGTAAGTTCGTAAGTCTGGGAGGCCGACTCCCCCTGTATCCTTGGGGAGGGTGAGTGTTTCGTAACCTATTGTGGGTCTCTGGCCTTGCCATATGAATCTCGTTATACGTTTTTTGGCTGCTTTAAGAAGTGAGTCTGGGGCTTCCAAAGGGAGCATCTGGAAAACGTACAGGATCCTTGGGAGAAGGTTCATCTTTACAGCGTTTATCCTTCCCATCCATGAGATTTGCCCCTTACCCCATGTCTCCATATCTTTAAATAAGTTGTCAAACAGCGAGGGGTAATTTGCCTGGCTTAGATCTTCGTGGGGCCGGACGATGTTGATCCCCAGGTATTTAATCCCTTTGGTGCGAATTGGGAACCCCAGGGGGACAGCTCCGTGAGGTCCCTGTCTGCGTCTGGGGCAAAGGGGAAGATCATTGACTTCCCTATGTTCATCCTGAAGCCTGAGAATTGGCCGAACCGTTCAATAACCCGAACGGCCGTCGGGACCGAGCTAGTAGGTTCCCTCAGGTGGAGCAGTATGTCATCTGCATAGAGGCCGAGCTTGAAGGTCCGACCTCCAACAGCAATACAGCGGACCATCGGGGCACATCTGATGTACTCCGCGAGTATTTCCATGGTCATGGCAAATAGGATTGGGGAGAGGGGGCAGCCCTGCCTCGTCCCCCTTTGAAGGCTGAATGTTCGTGAAAGGCAACCATTCACCGTGACTCTAGCCGAGGGGTCTGTTTAAAAGGCCTTAATGGCTCGCCTGATTCCCTCGCCAAAGCCCAGTTTGACAAGGACTCCATGTAGAAACTCCCTGTCCACCCTGTCGAACGCCTTTTCGGCGTCGATGGCCACCAAGACAGGGTTGTCTCCCTTCGGGGCCGCTTCCCTCATCAGATGCAGGGTCTTTCGGAGGGTGTCCGCCCCCTGTCTCTCCTGTATGAAGCCCACCTGGTCGGAGTGGATGAGTACCTGCATATGGCTGTCTAGTCTTGTGGCTATGATCCTGGTGAACAGTTTAGCGTCCACATTCAGGAGGGAGATTGGTCTATATGACCAGCAGTCTGTTGGATCTTTGCCCTCCTTCGGGATCACTGTTATCAGTGCTTTGCAAAAAGACAGAGGCGTCCTCCCAGTCCTCATGATATTTGTGAATAGGCCCGCCAGAAACCCCGCTAGTAGGCCTCCAAAGGCCTTATAGAAGCCTGCGGTAAATCCATCCTCCCCGGGGGCCCTGCCCAGCTTAAGACCCGATATTGCCTTGAGTACCTCCTCGCTCGTTATTGGGGCGTCTAAAGCTGATGCCTCTGGGGGTCCATCACAGGTAATGTTACTCCTCCGAGGTATGCTCCCAGTGCCTCCGCCTCCACTTCTCCTTCCCTCCCGTAGAGAGTCTCATAGAACTCCGCAAATTCCTCCACTATTCCCTCGGGATCTGTTTTTGTCCCCTCATCCCTGCATGAGATCCGTGACACCCATCTATCTCTCCGTTGGCCCCGGAGTTTGGCCGCCAGCATGACGTCGGCCTTATCCCCTTTCTCATAATACCTTTGGCGCAGGTGTTGGAGGCCCGCTACAATTTTCCCCATCTCCAATGCTCTCAGGTCTTGCCTTTTCTCTCTTGCATCCCCCAAGTCCCTTTCCCTCTCCTCATCCCTCTTCCCTTCAGATCCCTCCAATGCTATTATCTCCGCCCGTAGCCTATGAGCCAGGAGAGTCCTGGTCTTTTTTTGGAAGCCACCTCTCTAATCAGAACACCCCTCCAGGTCACCTTTGCTGCCTCCCAGACTGTCTCTATGTTGACTTCACCCATGTTATTGAGTTCAAAATATTCATTGATCGCCTTCTCCATCTCCTCCTTAAAAACCACATCCCTTAGCAGGAAGTCATTGCATTTCCACAGGGATTCTCTGGGTTTCAGACCCAATACACTAATATCTGCCCAGACCATGTCGTGGTCCGACCAGCTAACCGGGCGGATGATGCAGGACTCCACTCGGCTCATGTTCTGGTGCCCCATGAAAAGATAATCTATTCTCGTTCTGGTGCCATGGACCGCTGAGTAGAAGGTGTATCCCTTACCCTCCGGATGCAATTCCCTCCATGTGTCCACGAGTCCATAGCCCCACATAAGCTCCCGGAATTTCCCCTGGGGTCTGCCCCCTCAGCTGCCTAACGGGATGGCCCCTCCACTATGATCTAGTCCCCGATTCGCCCACATGTTAAAGTCTACACCCAGTATAAGGAGCCCCTCTGTCCTGGCCATTATCTCTCCCATCGCCTCTTTGAGAAATTCAACCTGGCCCACATTAGGACAATAGATCGCTGCTAGGGAGACCCTGGAGTTGTGCAAGTCACCTGATATAATCATGGCTCTACCGTCTTCCCTCCCCCACCTGGTTACTTCTGTGAGTCTCTGGTTTCTCTGCAGGATGATCCCGACTCCACTTCGTTTCGTGGGAGCGGATGCCCAAAAGGTCTGGCCCACGTGTGCTCCCCGGATGGCCCTCTCCTCTCCTGTGACCGTTCTAGTTTCCTGTACGAATAGGATATCTATTTTAGCGCTCTTCATTTCCCTCCCCAAGAGGGAGCGCTTTGCTGGAGAGTTCAGACCCTTTACATTGAGTGAGCCAATTCTCAGTGACTCAGCCCGGCCCCTATTCTCATTGTCCACCATTGGGTCCTTGTCTTGTGTATACCTTCCTCCCGGATCTGTACTTGCTGCCACCTTCCAATGTGGTTTTGAGACTGTGTGGGTCCCCAAGATCCCCAACCCCAACTCCTTCCCTTCCCTCCTCCCACTCTTTATCATGACGCCTGCCAACGGGCAAGCCACCAGGGTGAATGCAAGTCCATCCACCGCAGCCCCCTTGTTAAGCTCAGCGTCCCCGGCCGGGGCTGTTTGATTCAATCTATCAGTCTCACTAATAGCGAGCCTCTGATCACTTAGTCCCCTTCGGCTTCCGTTGTGGGGGTGTTAAGTTTCTTGAATTTCCTTCGGCCCTTTATCTTCTTCTTTGTGGACCAGGGGCCCTCCGGTTCCCTCACAGCGCTCTGAGGCTCTTGTGCCTCCATCTCGTTTCCTTCCTCTGGGGTACCCCCTTTGAGTACCTGCAGCACTTGGGATGCATCTTTGCCGCTGGTTACTCTATAGTCCACGCCTGAGCGTTCAAAAGACAAGGCGAATGGGAAGGACCAACTGTATCTTATGTCTTGGCTGGTGAGCCACTGGGTGAGTGGCTGGCACTCTCTTCTGCGGGTAAGAGTGAAAGCCGAGAGGTCCTGGTAAATCCTCACTGTGTCTCCTTCGAACAAGAAACTCTCCAGCCTTCTCGCTTTCTCGAGGACCTCCATTTTCTCTCTGTAGCGGAGGAATCGCTCATCTATGGACCTTAGGCCGCCCCTCGCTCCACCTCCCCCTCGGTGGGCTCTTTCCAGTTGGACTTCCTTGCCCCCCTCGAGTGTGAAGAGTTGGTTGATGACGCCCTGAACCTTTCTCCCCACGTCTGCAGCAGTCTCACCTCTCTGTTGAGTCACACCATAATGCACAGGTTGTTTCGGCGTTCTCTGTTCTCTAGGTCGTCCATTTTAAGGGCTATATCCTCCTCTCTGATTTCTAGGTCTGTTAGCCTCGCTTCGTATTTCATGTCTAACAGGTCCATTTGAAGGTGATTGTTTTCCATTCCCTCCATTTTTTCCTCGAGCGTCTCCACTCTCCCCCTGAGATCAACTATAGAGGCTTGTATGTCCGTTCAAATCGCTTTTATCGCCTGGAGGATGTCCTTGAGGTCGTCCTCCGTTAGCACTGCGGGAGGGGTCGGCACTTGAAGGCATGGTTACTCTGTGTGGATCACTGAGGGGTACGTCGGACCGGCGGAAGCGTTGGAGGGAGCACATTGCGCACGTGGGCTGAGTTGGTTCCAGGGCTCCGGTCTCTGGGTGCCCTTTGGAGTGTGGGTGGGGGCGGGGGGTGCCTCTCACCCTGCCTTAATGCCTTGAGGTTTCCTCTGGTCGTCTTGGGCCCTCCCCGCTTCCGCGGAGGCAAGCTTGCAAGTGATGGCTCCGGGCCTCACGAGGGGGGCTAGGATTGTGATTGGGGCCCGTTTCCCCAGATGCGTCACGGCTGAAATGTTCCGGGGGGACCCCTGTACTCCAAGGGGGAGGGCCGTGCCAGCTTTTATGGGGTGAAATGCGCTGGTCCATGCCCAGAGGGCGCCGGGGGGGCCAAACCCAGTCTGCCGAGTATCAGTTCTCCCCCCTTTGCTCCTCACCTTCTCCGGAACATCGAGGGCCTCCAGACGTCCACTGTGGTCTCGGACCCCTTCACTGGGGGCTCCTTTTCAAGTAGGCCTTGGTACGCGGGGGATGGGTCGGGAGGCTCCTGAAGTCCTAATTTGCTGCTAGTTGTCCGCACCGGAGCGGTTCTTGGTGGTGTGGGGCTCCCACCAGGGCAACCCACTCATCCCAGGCCTCGTGCGATGTCCACACGCCACCGAGGCAGAGCTCTGGGGCCCGCTCGGCATCTGCGCACGGAGGGGGGCATGCTCCGGCATCCCCCCTCAGTGTTATGGGCATGGGCCGCAGCTGCGGAGATGACGATCGGCTGCTCCGGGTTCCGCGGCAGGTCGGGCCGAGGCCTGGGGTCCCACGAGAGGTGACGCCCTCAGTGGCTCTGCTGCACGGTTTCCGTAAAGGTGTCTTCTCTGTTGCTATGTCCACTTTCGGAGGGGCGCTCGATTCGTTGGCCCGCTAGCGCGGGGGCGCACGTTCCCATCGGGGTTACTCCAAACTCCCGGCCGGGGATTGGCTCAGAGTGCTAGGCCCTGCGGTGGTGGAGGAGAGCTGGTCTCACATGTCCAGCATGCTCCGCGCCCCCTGGCGGTCTCCATGAAATAATTTTTCAATCTAAAAAAGAGATTATTTTTGCAAAAGAAATAGGATCTACTGATAGTACTATTATTTCCATATATATATATATGTCAAAGACATAAACTATGATTTGCTATTAATGGAGAGAGGAACTTTTTAAATGTATAAAATATTCATATTTCATGTTAGACTGTTTGAATTTACAGGGGATACAATACTGTTCAATCTGCAAGCGTAGATATCAGTTCTAGCTTTTGCTTGGCCAATGCTTGTTTTGCTGGTTCTTCAGTGAGTCTGATATAAGCTAAACTTCTTTTTAACCAACATTACTGAAAGTGTGGGGTTTATGTCCCAAGGGAATTAGATCGGCCATCTGTAGAAAAACATATCTATTTATCATTCATCAAGGAAATACATTGGTCCTAGCACTACAAAGAACTCCCATGCTCAAGACCTCTCATCAGTGTTCTGCTCCAACCCACATGGGCTCAATTTAGTAAATTAAATACATCCCAGTAGAGCCTTAAAGGTTGTAATCTGACTTGATAAAGAGCAGAGTTGGTCACATGTGAACAGGCCTGATTTTCAACCCTGACACTTCAAAGTAAATCATTGCATTTTTAAAACTCTGCCTCCCCATAAAATTCAGCAGATTCACTGATTCCAGATTAATTAGAAATTCATCTGGAATTAATGAAAGGATTCACAAAGGAACTTGTCAGTCTCTCATATTAATCATTAGCTTCACAAAGGGCCTCTGAGAGGGCCTCTGAGAGTTGCTCACATGATCTCATTATGCTGACATAGGTTTTCATGAGCACAGTTTAGCAGATATAAAGATAACCATTTAAATCAGCATTAAAAATGATTTGGGCTCTAACTTTCCAATGCTGAGGGTTAGAACAAAAGTGTGTTCAAACAGTGACAGTCTTTCCTGCTGAATGAGAGTAAGCATGATATATTAATATTTAATATTAATATGCCCTTCAAATTCCATCTCACAGAATAATGCCGTAGATACCTTATTTTGGCATGAACATGGGAATGTAAGCATCCATATTTCAAAAACGGGAACATTCCTAATAGAAGATATGGAAGAAAATATGAGAATCTCTAGAATGTTGAATGCTGCAGAATTGGAAACCTCTGTCCAACTGGATGAGTGCTTAGGTGGGATGATGTTTTGAGGGATGAGAGAGCCCACAGGCATTTTCCAAGAGCACCCCTGAAGCAGATTTTACCATAGTCAGACCAGATTCCCCTACATGGATAAGCGGAGAGCAAAGGGCCATGGCTGACTGGAGACATTACCTAGAGGTTGTGATGGTCTATCCTGGCTCTCCGTTTTAAAATGGTAATCTAAAATTGAGTCTAAAAAGCCCTAATTCAATTAGATATGTACTCCATTATCATTTATCTGCTAGTTCACTGCAATTGGTGGCACTGGAGAGGAATGTCACTGGAGGGAACAGATTTCAGATAGAATGCTTTGGCAGTGTAGTATGAAAGGCCACTTGCTTTCGCAGTATATTGAAAGACAAGTGAGATCTTATTTATTGTAGAACAAATATTTTCTTGGGCGCAACATACTGTGTCTGGTGAACTACATCCAATTTAAGCAAACACAATGTGTGATTCACAGGACATTTTCCATTGGGATTGCACCATTATAATACGCTTCTGTGAATCAGGCTCATAATGCATTAGCATGTTTGTGCTAAAATGTATCCTCCTTTCACTGCACATTTAAATACAAAGGAAGATTGGTGAAAACTTGAACCAAATTGTATTTCTGGGCAGGGTTGGCTGTTTCTCATGACAAAAAGACAACTGAATTGATCCCTGTTGGTTTCCACAGGTTTAATCAATACGTGAGGCTGTGTACTGGTGTCCAACATTCCAGAGCTAAAGAGAATATTTAAGCAATATGCCCCGAGCGGCGGGGGCATTACTGACTCAGGTAATGCCTGTGGCCCATAGTTATAGGCCAGAGTGAAGTGAGGGCCTTAACGAAGGGCCCGGGGCATTACCTGAGTCGGTAATGCCCCCGCCGCGAGGGGCATATTGCTATTAGTATTCCGGGCTACAGTCCTGCAATATTAATAGTAATACAATACTTATTTTATCTGCCTTACCTTCTCCTATTGTTCAACGGTTCGCCGTTGACAGGATTCTGACGTTTGTGAGGCGTACAGAGTGATTCCAATGAATGGAATGCACCGTACGTTCTTGTAGTGCAGGAAGCCTGGCGGCCATATTGAGAGAAGAGATTGAGGTGCATTGTAATGTGACAGCATTTCAAACTATGTTTGAAATGCTGTCACGTTTGTTTTTTTAATTTCATTTTGCATCATGAAAGGGCACAAATTTAAAATGATAATTGTGATGCATTGTAATGTGACAGCATTTAAACTACGTTTCAAATGCTGTCAAATTTTTTGTTTTGTTTTACATGTTGCTTTACAAATGGACACAAATGCAAAATGCATGATACTAATTGAGACACAGGTGTCATCTGAAAATGAGGTGTAATTTGAAAATCTTTGAAAGTTGTTTTTTTCTTTTGAAAACACCTGAGTTTCAATTAGTATCTTGCAGTTTGCATTAGGAATGATCAATGAATATCAATGTATGCTACTGTTTGAGACATAGTGTGCTTTCCATAATCACATTGGAATGGTAAATTATGAACAATGCATGCTACCATTGTAGACACAGTGTGCAATTTATAATCACATTTAAAAAATAACTGTGTTTATGATATTCAGAATTGGAGGCAAGTGTGAAACAGAAACATGCACTTTATTAAACAAACATAAATTACCATTTGATTGAAGAATCAGGTATTTTAAGATATGGAAAAAAGGTAATGTATTTTAACAGAAAAAATTACATTTAATTAGAAAACATGTATTGCTTTCGCTAGCTATAACATCAAATTGCATGGAACATGCCAAAAATTTAAATGTGCAGTACAAAACTACATTTATCCATAAGATTGGTTTTCTTGTAAGGTTACAGTATACACAAAAGTAAATATAACCCTAATTTTATCAAGCAGTAACATCAAACAGATAAACCTATAGACGTTTCCAATAAAAGCAGCGCAATCCTGGAACTCCCTTCCTCATCCCTGCAGGGAGGACCTACCCTACCACCAGTTCAGAGCTAGGACTATCCACTGGCTCAAAACTCTCGACTCATAACGACCTTCCAATGCCCGGCTGCGCAACCGCCATGTTGCTCCTTACCTCAACGAATGTAAATATGCATATAGTATTGCCTATAGTGTATATGCTTTACCTATCCTATTCGGCGTGATACGTCCAACATTGTAACCACAGCTGGACCTCACCCCGCTGTATGTAACTACGTTTTGCAATCCTCTTGCTGCTCCTGCGCCTGGCTACCCCTGGGTTAGGTGCACATTATAAATAAATAAAATACAAAAATACAAATACAAATTAGACTGATGAGCATGTTAATACAAAAGCACAGTTCATGGGCAATAATTAATGTATTTGAACTGTAAGGAGAAGTGAAATGTAGGTAATTGCAAACTTAATTTTGTGTCATTTTTCAGTGTGAATTGAATTGAACTTTTCAGAGGAAAGTCAATGAAAAGTTTGCAAATTGTGGAAAAGAGTTTGATAAGGAAACAGGATTTTGACAGGTGACCGATGAGGTTGCACAGCAGTATGGAACACATTTGGGAAATAAAGGTACACTGATTTTGTTAGTTGCAATGGATGAAGAATCGGAAGGAGAAAGGTTGCTGGATCCATGATGAAGAATAGAGGACCACTTCTTTCTTTCTGCTGCTTGAGGCTGCCAGTAACTCTCTATGGAAGAGGCATTACGATGTCCGGTGACAGACATAATTTGACCTGATTCCAGCCCTGCATTAGAAAGTAGTTGCACTGCTGTTGCACGAATGGAGTGATTGGTGTAGTTGGCTTCAAGATGAGCGCAATGACTGATTTTCACCATGAAATTGCCAAGAGTGTTTTTGGCTAATGGTTTATTGGAGTACCATGTTTTTTCTGTTAGAAGCTCTTGTTCAGTGAGGCGACGAGGAGCTACAAAAAAACAAGGCGAATCAGGAGGAATCCGGGATATGTAATGGATTACCGACTTCACTGGACAGTCAGGGGCATCAGGAATGGCGCACATTCTGCCACGAAGGTTGCTGCGGTCTCCCTCTAAAAGAGGATGGTGATTTTCAGTGAGCTTATTGAATGTGAGGCTAGCGTACTGATTACCATTTTCATCGGTAACAACGGTGAAAGCATTGGCGGGTAACAATCTAAGACCTTCAAGCCCACGACGAGCAAAATGGATCTGAATGTCAAACCACACTTTGTATTGTAGGGTATCAGGAGAATGAATGTTGAATACACCAGAAGAACGTCATTTTTGTAGGTCTAGGGGAGAGATAGCATTTTTGTGCGCTGCAGTTCTTTGCCTGCTCTGCGTAGACATTTGATTATACTGACAAATACATTATTTGCGCTTAAAAAAGCTTGATTGTGCATTATGTGGATGTTCCGGCTAAAGGGTGGAATATTAAAATGCCGATTGATGCCAGAGCGCAATGAGATTAGGCTTTGTGGCTGGTATTCTGTACCACCCGCAGTGCAAACCTTGGCATAAAAATGCAGAAGAAGTGTTGCCAAAGACTGCATGGGCTCTGACTCAAAGGATGTGCTGTGTCCTTTTTGGAAAAGCCAACTTTTAAATGTTTCAATGGCCCATTTTGTTGCCTGTTGGGTGTTTACTTCAGCTTTACCAAGTTCAATGGCATCCAAATCCACATTGTCCACAGAAGCATGTCTGCTTTTAGATGGTGTCTCACTGATAGAGGTAGCTGAAGGACTAGTACCACGGTGACTGTGCTGTCTGTCCTTTATTTCAGTGTCACTGTTTTCCATCCACTCCTCTAACGTGTGGGAGCCAAGGAGTTTAATGTTTATATTGCTCACTGTGTTCATGATTTAAAAATGCCTTGCTGTTCACCATTTCCGTTCCTGTGCCCTGTGCACGTTTTTTAAACGATCTGAAGTGTCACCTTTAAAGTTCACCCAGAGAAAATCACCCAGCGTATTGACAGAGAATGAAACGTAATTCTCCAGTGAAGAAAGAAACGTTTCGAGTTGCGGCGCGAGGACCGAAGAAGGAAGGGAATCCTGCTGGGGTACAGACCGCATTTCCACCAATCAGGTAAGCTGCTGCTTAGTGCGCGCGACACTCCGGGGTACTAATTATAAATCAACACCAATGAAGGTCCAGTCATTTAAAAAGAGATATTGGGATGAAAGGGAACAAAGCTGAATCACTTCCATTCCCATAGATAAGGATACAATTTCAAATGAACATTCGAATTTCGCCAGTGGCATTGTGTTAAAGTGAGAGGACCCAGAATTGGATACATCCAAATTATCCCAGGGAATTGGGTGGTAGTTGTTGCTCTTTCAGAAAGTCATCATGTTTGCATGATACACAATGTAGATACATTGATAATGTTTGTGTTCGAAATTGACAGCACAACTTTCCTAAACTCAGGACAATAGGTTTTGATGGAACCCACCGTACCTTATATTTCATTAACATTTGCATGCAAGGAACCCACAGCATCAGATCTGTATGTGGGGGGAATTCATTCAAATGTAATTCACTATTAATGCTGAGGTATATGTAACTTTTATCTGATATCAATGCTTGCCATTAATACTGGAGTGAATAATGTGTTCTGAAAATTGGCCATTCATTAATAGAAAGTAAGTTGTATGTATTTGCTGTGCAAAATAGTTTTAGACATGTGGAGATTGAAGTACATTGTGCTGCTTAGAAGTTGTATTGTATTATTTAGGTTTACAGGTATATATATATATATATATATATATATATATATATATATATATATATATATTAAGTTCATGTGAATTATTGTGTGTGTTATAGAATGAATGAGAATGTTGTAGGAAGGTTGATTGCATCTGTACACAAGCTATCTATATTTGTAAATTATACTGTGGTGACTTCCCCAGCATTAAATAAGGGGAGCACTTTGACTTCCATCTTTTACCAAAATGAAACAGAATACGTCCTGTTTTGTGGTGGGATTGTACAATAGGGGGTGTTAAATCAGAGAATGCCTCCCTTAGCGAAATTAATACTTAAATCCACAATAAAACCCAATGCCTTGCATATTTTTTGTAGGAGAAACACCGGTTCTGGACCCACTCATTAGCTTTCTTTTTCAGATTTTCACAGATTCTGAGTGTTTTGGGATTCATAACATTCTGAATGATGTACCAGATTTTTTGGGGACTTTTTCTTCTCAGTTATTTCTCTCCTTCAGAAGATCTCAATCTTGTTTCTTCTCCCAAAAGTAGCCAGATGGATTTAGGGGTTTATGACCCAGGCGCGGGTTGATGTTACAGTATATGGAGCCAATTCTTCAAGGCACCCAAAGCCTTTTGGTCAGGCCATACACTTGGAAGATATTCTGAAATTGGCTGACTGCTTTAATGTTGCCATTTTTTTGTTGTTGGTAATGTTGGCATTTTTCAGAAGTTTTACTGCAAGCATATAGTCTTAGCTTTGAAACAGACATATTAAGAGGACTCTGCCAACACGTAACATTTAAATTGCTCCTCATTTGATGAAACAGAGTCATGATTGTGTTAATGGCACAGAGGTGAGTATAATCCCACTGCTTGTTTACTCCTGCCACCATCAGAGTTTTCAACTGCTCAGGCTTCTTCTGATATGTATGACGTTTCCACATAGTCCCTCCTGTCATACTGGATTTTGTCAGTGGTAGCCTTTCTGATGTTCCTGCGTAATGTGGAATGAAGTCATTCCTTGTGAAAATGGAAAAAAAGTGACACTGCAGGAGTTGGAGATATTCTTATATGACTCACCTTCAAGGGAGTTTCATCACGTGACTATCTTTTACAGCCACAATGTAAAGCAAGATAATGGGGGTCATTACGACCTGGGCGCAAAGGGATACCGGGCACTGGTAATGACACTGGTGCCGGTAATCCCTTTGCGCACTATTCCGAGGTCCCTTTGCGGGTCCCTCCCTTAATGCCCGGTTTTACCAGGCGTTAAGGACGGGACCCGCAAAGGGATACCGGGGTCAATAACGGTACTGCAATTTACGGTACCGTTATTGATGCCTTCCCCCTTCCCATTGAGCCCTATGGGGGTAAAAATGGGAATGAGGAATGGCTTTTCAAATGGAGACTTACCGGTCCCGCCAAGGTTGGACTGGACCGGTAAGTCCCAATACCACCAAGTTGGTGGCGGCACCGGTATTGGTGTTAGTCATGGCACTAATAGCGCCATGACTAGCACCAACCTCGGAATGAAGGCCAATGTGTTCTTGCTGCTGTTGAATAAAGAATGGAGTTGAATATATAATACTCACCTCTATACCAGTATTACAATCACAAGTCTTTGTTATCAAACTAGGAATAATTGAATGTATGGCACCCCTTGCGTGGACCTCTCTTTTCTGTTACTGCATTGTGAAACCACAGGAGTAAGACGATGCAGTAATGTAAGAAAATTATATATTGTTGGAAAAATGTAACACCACAGATACCGGCCTCTGACAATATGACAAATTCCCTAGTCCTAGACTGAGATCCCAATAAAATCTTAGTGTGCTTTCATGTGTAACTAATGCCTGCCATGAAAAAGTGAAAATCATATTAAATATTGAAGACGCACAAAAGGCAGCCCTACATAGGAGGGGTTGCTCCCTAACTAGGAGACCGACGTATTTGTGTCCATGATTAACCTGAAAAGTTTTGCTTCTAATGTTGACAGCAGTAAATAAGGGAACTCCAGCAATATTATTGAATTGAAGTGAATTAAGGTAATGCGATTTTGCAGTACTAGTATTGCTAATACTGCCAAACTCGTAATGAGTCCCATTGATGTTTCCAGATCACATTATAATAATCAACGGTTTTATATATTCAAATTGGGACTGCTGCAATGTTCTCGACTGAATAACTATTAACACCTGTCAGCACGTCCTCCGATGAGAATCAAGAGATGTCACCATGCCTCTCCAGCTATAAGATTGCTGCATCGGCTTCCAGTCCAGAAGCAAACATACTACACGCCCCTATGTCTGGTCCATAAGACACTCACGATGTCCTTCATTCTTGACTGAAAAACTGACTCTTTGTGCTTCACCATAGACACTTGCCTGAGTGGCTACTCAGACTCTCATACTCCGAAACAAACACAAGTTCAAATGCACCACTGGCCAGCGGGCTTCAGCACAAGCAAAAGTGCGGGGCAACGTGCCAACACACATTTCCATAATACCTGACATGTTGTTATTTAGGGAATATATTACGTCATTTCTCTTCTGGTAATCGAATATGCTTTAGTCGTTTAAAACTCTCAGCACTCTTTCCTTGCACCAGGATGCTTCATAGGTGCTAGCATGCACAACACATATAATATATATATATATATATACAACAAAAATAGTAAGCTTTCTGAGCTGCCATAACTCTCAAGGCAGTGGGCATTCTCCAGGGCCTTCCCAGTACATACCAGTGAGAGATAGGTTTCCCGGGCAGCCCCAGTGTGATAGTTGCATAATGGCCCTCGCAAAGGAGGTGCATGGATTACCTCAGAACATGAAGCATTGTACTTTCAAGATGTTCTTGACTTTACAAAGTCAGCCTCCTACTGGCTGGCGACAGCTGTAGTGGTGGGATTGATGTCACGTGATTGCTGCCATAGTTACACTGCTGTGCTACTCAAGCTGGATAAGAGAGGGGAGGTGGTACTGTGGCCTGATAACCAATTAACTAACTACAGGGGTTTGTGGTGTATGATATTGTCCCATCCTAATACCTGGACTAGACTAGTGAACTGTTGTATGAAAATGAAAATACATAATTATATTAATAGGGTTGAGTTCTCTCACTCTTCCATACAGTCACGTTGATTACACAGTATTGTTGAAATGCATGTAATGTAGTTTAACAACCACAGATCTCGTCCATGGTGTGCATTGAGTCAGTGATGACTGAATTCCTTCTTTGACTTGAGCGTTTAGTGATGGTGTGGATAGAAAGGGTGTAATTGCATGAGATTCCATATTGTTATGCTATCTTATTTGGCATTTGTAAAACACACATCTGTCACTAGTGCAGTTATGTTCTTCCCCTTCTCCCGGCTGCCCTGAGATCAAAAGTGGTCACAGCCTCTATTATGAGCTCTTTGGATTATTGTAATGCTGTCGACCTTGGGCAACCTGAAGGGCTCCTCCAACGCCTCCAAATTCTCCAGAATGCTGCAGCACGTCTTGCTCTTGGAGCCTCTAGACTTGCTCACCCTCGAGAACTGCTGCGTCAGCTACACTGGCTTCATATCAGAAGCCAAGTCAAGTAAATGGTTCTCTGCATAGTTCATCGTGCTACTAATGGAGTTGGAGCTCAATTTTTACACTCCAAGATTCAGCCCTGTAACCCCAATCGACTGTTGCATTCAGCAAACATGTGCCTGCTATGTGTTCCTAAGTTTTTTCGGGCCAGAGCCGGAGGGAGATCCTTCTTGGTTCTCACCCCCATGCTCTGGAACGCTTTACTTCTTGACCTCCGTACGGATCAAGAGTTTATTCCATTCCATCTGTTTTCAGCCTAACTCGCCCAGCTTCTCTCTCATCCTTAGATCCTCAATACCTTCTGGTCTTTGTGTGCTCTATAAATATCCCATACAATACAATACAATGTTCTGCTTTTGGTTTGTGTGATGTAACTGTGTTGCTGTGTCCTTGTTGCTGATGCTTATGCAGTCCTGTGTTGTTGTGAAAGATGTTAAGACAATAATCGAAATGCATTTTGTCTGTAGAGCTTAATGGATACTGAGGCGTTGTTTTTATGCAAGGTTCCAGGTTGATTTGTGCCTTACATGGCATTTGAAGGTGTTGTGTTTGATGCCTACAGATATAAACTTGTCGTTTTGCTGAAGGCACGACAGTGATGGATCTACGTTAAAAGACCATATTAGAAAAGCTTGAGTTACAAAATAGCGGAGCCAACTTGCTTGCAATTTTGTAACTCAAGCTTTTCGGAATATGCCTTTTTGTCCACTGCTTTACATTTCATGTATGCGGGGTGCACTCCTGAAACCCCGGCAGCCCATAATGCCGAACCAGGGGATCGGGGAACACCCTCGCTCAGCATTATGGACTATGTTTGTTTTTACCAAGCCGAATGTTAACTAAAAGCGCGTTCAGCTTTTCATTTACAAGCTTTTGGAGTGATACCCACCACAAGCTATGCATGTGTGTAATGAGAGGCAGAGATTGGCTGTGAACACGCAGAACTTGTTAATAGTTACCAATACGTATGTGTCCTTAGTAATTACATCACGTTGGTGTTGTCTGAATAGGAGACGCTCCATATGGGCTGTTTGATGATTTTGAAGAAAGCCTTGAGTGCATGTTATTACTGAAGGACTGAGTAAGCCTCAGGAATTCTGATATGGGCAAGGTTATCAAGGCATTAGGAGGAATGATGCTGTCCCCTGGTCCCAGAAGGATGACTTTTTAAAGTTTTTTTCTTGAAATGATTTGGCCCGCAAGCATACAAATCTGAAAGTGAGGAGGAGTCGGACCCAGATTGTGATGGTTGTAATGGAGCCAAAACACATTGTCCTGGCAAGACAGTGGCTGGGTATGGATTGGTATCCGTAACATTTTTTGTAGAAACCTGGGCCATGCCCATGCATGCAAAGTTGAAAATGTATAGGGCTTTGAAGGAAATGCAGTGGGTGACCCATAGCCAGTGGAGCACCATCAATAAAACCAGTATGTTGTCACAAGCATCCCCATGCAGCAGGAGTCAGTATCTGTGGTCTGGATATTGCACTGATTTTGAAGCAGGTATCATTGGACACATGTCTAGATGCTGAATTGTGTAGACTATACAAGAATATCTTTGTGTGGCAGTGTCAATCATCCAAAAGGAAATATGTGCCTCAGATCCCGCAGAACATTAACTAGATCTGAGTCTAGGATGACATCTGAATGGTTTATCATCTTGGATGACTTTGGTGGGAGAACTAGATCTTTGGGCAATTAATCCAGAGGCTGGGTAGCTTGCTAGGTGTCTCCAGTACTTATCCCTATCCTGCCAGTATTAGGTTTTAAGTAGTGTAGGGTCATCAATTGGTCTATTTTGAGTACTTGTGGACCAAGATAGCTGAAGTTTGAGTCTGGTAAGTTACTGATGATCATTTGTGTGTTTTGGGTGCAATTGTGGTAGGTGTGTTCAAAGGATTAAATCACCTGTGGAAAATGTTTCATGATGCTTTGGTAGATGTTAAAAAGAATAGGAGAGGCAGTGGAGCAATCCCTGGAGGATCGTACTTCACAAAGTGGAGAGAGGAGAAAGAGAAATGATGTAGACTTGATCAGAGAGGAACATTTCTTTGAACCAATCCCTATGTTGTGACTCATTTCATTAGCAGACATTGATCTTTTAGAATTTTTAGATCACAAAGACCTTAATGTGGTAAAACTGGGCTTGACATCAAGCCTATTGATGAAAATGATACTTGACAATATGCAACATCCGCAGGTGAACAGCTTTGACTTGATAAGTTTAAAAAAGGAAAACGGGAAAGCGTTTATGTACCATAAAAACTTACTTTCAAAGAAAAGATGGAAAAAATAAAGAAATTATGCATTAGCCCTGCCCCAAAAAAAGGTTTTAGAATTGTAAATTATGAAGAAAACACTGATCAAGGGAGCCTCTTTTCCACCTGAGAAATTGTCCTTTCTGCCAGCTACACTCGCACAACAAAACAGACTTTGTTCTGGATCAAGAATAATGATCTGATTAGAGTTTTGTTTATGGAATTCAAGAGGCTATACTACATTTCTCTTAACGAGACTCTAGTGGCTTGGATAACATCTCATGAAGTTTTTCTCTCGCAAGAAACTTGGTTAGCCTCCCATCTGAATGTAAAATGGTTTCTGTAAATTTAGTAATTTTGCTTTTATGGGATATTCTGGGAGATGAGTGATCTTATAGTAGGATTTAAACATTGCTTGTCTTCCATTAAATGTAGGGGAAAACATGAGGTCGCTTTCTAAAAGCCATAGTTATAGAACATAAATAAATGCTGAGCACCCGAAATACAAAATAATTTAATTGATTAACAAATATGTTCCTGAACATCCAAAAGGGCGATTAATGTTGACTCAAAAATGAATGATTAACAGAGATTCTAGAGAATTGGGTAACATAGTTTCCGTATTCTTAAATAATCTGTTGTGGAGAACTCAATGCAAAATGCCCTACTAACATTACAGTGGTTAAAAAAGGGGAAGGGATTTTTGAAAGCATCCAGAAACATTACTAATACAAAGGAAAAACAATAAGAATGGCCGCTTCTGAGTTGAATTCCTCCTAAACTGGGTATTAGTCATGCTTAGCAGCAGAACAAAGTATGATATCCCCAGGAAGTATACAAGAATAAATCAGAAATCCAAAACATTGATTATTTTTTCCTCTCTGTAAAACATTTACAATGTGTTACCTCCTTACAAATAGAGACTACGTCTCGTCTTGGAGTGACCATTCTTTCCTAACGTTAAAAATAAAATGGAAATGGTTAGATCCTAAGGGCAGCATACAACTAGGTGCATTAACAACATACTCTCAAGAAACAAGAAGTATATGGTTGAGAACGAATATAGGGCTACTAAAAGAATACATGCAACAATGGATGAGTTTTGACAAATACTAGTTGAGAGGCAAGAACCAAAGTCTCAATATGCTCAGTGCGTTCATGATGGAATTCTGACTTTAGTGCAAAAAACTAGCAATCACCAATGGGAAAAAAGATACAAATGGGAACCACAAGTCTATCATACTTTGAGTATTAAACTTGTGACTCATGTGCACATGAAAGAAATAAAGTGCATACAACAAAAATATAAGAACTGCCTAATCAATTACACATATGTAGGGGCATGGTTGCCAACATGACACGTCCAATCTGTAGGTGCTTATAATGTCCAGTTTTTTTTCTTTACATTCTGGGACTTGTAGTCCAGGTTTTATAATGGGAAGACTAGATAAGCACCTACAGATTGGATTGGGTCATGTTGGCAAGTATGTAGGAGCCCAGATTAAATGAGAAACAAATGTTCAAATCAGCGTTTTCACTAGACTCTCGTAGATGTTGGAATTTAGGGACCCACAAAGATAAGCTTCTGGGTGTGAAACAACTGACACCCATCAATGTGGAGCAATGAAAAAATATATTTGGATCACTTTCAAGGACACAGTGTATTCAGTCCGATGCCAATGTCAAAGTAATTAAGAGCCCACATATAGGTGTTGGTTCTTGACCCTGCCAAAATTGAATTCATAATTAAGAACTTGAAAAATTCTCAGGCCCCAAGTCCAGATGGCCTCCCAAATATTATTCCGAAATACCATCCGTATTATTGAGCTTGACTGTCATGCCTTTATTGAACCACGTTTTGAAGTCTGTGATTTACCTTTCACAAGGAAAGAAGCCATAATAATTCCTATTTTTAAGAAAGGTAATTGAGATATTCACCATTATTTTTTAGCCATCCCTACCAATCTACGCCCACAGCTCCCTTCAGCCTCCCAAATTATCAGACACCACATACCTCTGGGAGCTAGACCTTTCCTAATGAAAACACAATGCTTACTATCTCGCTTCTCTGTTATTATTTATACTATATCTCTCGCTGTTTAACTATATCCAATTTTCACCATGCAAAGATGGTCTGAATATCTATGCAAATGTAACTATATAACTTTGTATGCTGATGTAACCACGCTGTGATACCCCAGGGTCTGGGTGTGTAACAAATGAAATAAAATAAATAAATAAATAAATAAATAAATACATTCCTACAGGCTAAAATCTTTATAAGCCTCAATAAGCGAGGTTGTTGCTTCCTTTTTGTTACAAAAGCTCCTAATGTGGGCATGTGCCCAAGAAGTCCTAAACCAAGCACAGATAGGCTTCATGACATTTTGTAGAACAACCCATAATATATTGTTAGTATATGTTATTTCAAAGATAGCTTGTCTAAAGTAAAAAATTCCAGTATTGGTAGAATATATTGATTTTACTTCAGCTTTCGTCACAATTTGTCGGAACTATCTTTGGATGAAAAGGCACCATAATCACATTGACTCAAGACTGATAACATGTGTAATGGGTCTTCATGAGAACCCTAGAGTTAGGGTCTGCTTAAATTACGAAGACAGCTACACACAACTAAGACAAATGAAAAAGCACTACATCGAGCTATATCCTTGCACCTTTCTTATTTAATGTAAACACGGCTGACCTGGTCTCCTATCTAAAAAAGGCTAAGTTATTGTCACCTATAGTGGGTAACACCCATGCTACCTGGTTATAATACACGGATGATTTAATATTACTAGAGCATACAGATAAATCCCAACATGTGACATTAAATGGTTTTAGTTTTATTTGCCAATGACAATCATTTAATGATCAATTTTAGTAACATACAAATTATGGAATATCGTAATAATAAGGCAATGTGAAGTTATTCATTTAGAAATCGTTCGTGTATACTCTTATTTGGGCAGAGCTTTGAATAATACATCTGCAGAAAGAAAGTTGATTAATAATCGCTGCAGAAGTGCGGTAGCGCCTGTGGGATGTATTGACCCACTCTGCTATACTATGCAGCCTCACTCTACTATCTATGGTGCGAGAAACAGCAAAATGGCGGCAAAACCCTTGTGCGGCCAAAACCTCCAAAACTACGTTTTTCAACACACAAAAAGATGGCTGCACAACCTGCCACCCATGGTGCATGTGTGGTGGAACAGAGCACATGCTGCAGAAAAAGTGCCAGTGGGCTCCATGACAAGTAAACATGGGGTACCGAGGAAGCTTCAGTGCTTTGCCAGTGAAACTCCAGAATTTGCCTGTAAATGACAGTTACTTTGCTGCTGAAACTCCAAAATGCCTGTACAGAACACTTTCCAACACTCATAATCTTGCTTGGCGCTAAATTCATTTAATCTAATGAAGCACTGTGAAGTTACAAGGTCCTGAAATGTTAAGAGCAAAACATTTTCTCAGCAAAACTGGATTGTCTGTGAATGACAGGTCCTGTCAAAAATCTGTGTGCAGCCACACTGGGCTACCTGTGAGTGACAGCCCCTGTCAAATGGGCTCTCCTGATTATAAACTTTAAAGTTGTCTAAAACTAAAGATCTGCCGGATTAGCAAATATAAAAGGACTGTTGCTGAAAGGAACATGGCTCTCAGTTGTTTTGATACCACAGGTTTAAATCTAAGAATGTAATTTATCTATGTCATCTGATGCAACAAGTTTGTTTTGTGCTCAATTTCAAGTCAAGAAAGTAAAATTTAACTTAGGCTGGCTGCGCTTGCCAGAGGTTGAAAAACAGATTTCCACCCAAGGGCAGGGCATTCCTCTCAGCAAATGCTCACTGACACGTGATAATTGTGGGGCAGGACAGACTTTTGTCTGCTGCCTGGGATAGACAATGGCAGATTCTTCAGGCCAGGAAATGGACATGTGAAAAGGTCATAAACTAGGCTTGCTGAAGGAAATCCCAAAGGTGGTAGGCTGCTCCTTGACTCCAGAAGACAGACAAAAGGCTTACCATTTGCAGCTAAGAATATGTAATGAACATTCTTTAGAGACGTATAACTTGCTATCAGAAGTGGTGAAAAATATAAAAAGGGCAGAATTGTTACTGTAATTTTGGGCCCTACATTTTAAAACGTGGTGGAACTGTGTAGCATATTCTGAACAGGAATGGCAATATATGTGGTTTTATGGGAACTGTATTTATGCTAGATTTGTTAAACTTTGCACACACATTCCTATGGTAAACACGCATAGTTGTAGAAATTTGGAGAACGTTTGGAAAATGTGTTCATGGCAATATGGACAAAATGCTGCAGAAAGGCGAAACAAGGTCTCACAGCTGTGGGATTTTGAGGTACAGATACTCTTTAAAATATGTAATCCTTATATGTGATTTTTGTAGAAGTTACACATGGTTAAATATGTATTTAGGACAAAATTCGATTTTGATACTAGTGGCTAGGGGAGGTTTCTAAGGATTGTAAAAACCAAACCATAAATTTGACATCATCTGTCCTTGATCCAATCACTCGGATGCAAGGTGGAGATGAGACTCTGATCCAATCCCAGTTCACAGGGGAGAGTTTAGTTAAGTCGGCCCATACACCCATTTTTGTGATGTCATTTGAAAGGATAAATAGAGACATCTGACAACACATCGGGACTCTCTCTTCTGATTCCAGCGAAGCACTCTGATCCAGCAGTCAACATCCAGCCTTTAACATCCTTCTAGATCCAGATGCCAAGGACCAGGCCAAGCAGTAGCTGAACCATTTTCAGTTAGGCCTCAATCCTCAATAATTAATCCTCAACTAATCCTTACAACCCAGTGGAGCGCTGTGGTGTGGGCAAGCATCCTGAAACTATCTGGCTTGCTACCATAATGCTTGTCTGATGAACTCGCAATCCCGCTGAATTGAAATATCCAGAAACAAGAAGGGCAGATCCCATGTAGTTCCGAAGACTGGCCTAGCTTATCCTGTCCCGCATCTGATGTGCTGTCCTTCCTTGTTAGACCCGATCCATTGACCAGAATCTTGACGGGCCTAAAATCTTAAATCCCAGTGGATTGTGAGTATTAATAGGACGCTAGAGATCTATTGTATACCTTGCCTTATCTTGTCCCACCCTAATCGCTGAACTATTCTTACTTTCATAACAAGAAACAATGTCAAAATCTTAGTGCTATCGTATTCTGTCTATTTGCTAAAGCATCATTTCATAGTCATTGCTATTGGTGTAACTCTTATCCATAAATCCCACTTCGAGTGTGTGGACTGGTTCCTCCGGGGAAGGTGCTGGAGATCTGTTACTGAAGTCATGAATCAGTCTCAGAGCGTACTGTGGCCCAACCTGGTTGTCTAGCCTGTATGCTGTAGCCTTGAGAAAAAGCATAACCCATATTTTCTGATTTTAAACTGAAGTTCTTGTCCAAATTCGTGTCTTTATTTCCGAAAAACAACTCCCACTAAAACCTCCATAACTCCCTCAGTTTTAAAGATAGAAATGAAATTCCCATTGGTACCTAACATCCATGAAAAGTCGCATAAGTAAAAGTTTGCAGCGAGTTTACGTTTTGCAAAATTTTTTTCACGTGTGAATTGCCTTTAAATTATTTCCCACTTTGCCTTTGAGATTCCAATTGTTTTCTTTTGATTAAATCATTGCTTGTGATTGCTTGCATCTGTTCAAAGCGGCTCCCCTAGAAATGTATAATAATTTAAGTAATTTTGACCACATTTAGGGCCTGATCACGACTTTGGCGGTAACCCTTAAATCCGCCAGATTTAAGGGTCTGCCAAATCAGGACTTCAGCGGATTTCGCCCCAGCTCTGAGCTGGGGGGAAATCCACTGAAAATTCATGCTATTATCGCCAACGGGAAATCCGCCAGCGGTAAGAGCGCAAAAATTCCCTATTGAGCCCAATGGGGAATGGGGCATTGCCGAATGGGCTCAATGGGGAATGGAGATTAACATTAACGCCGAACTCGTGATCCGGCGCTATTAGCGCCGGGTAGTTCGGCAGTAGGGCTAATACCACTGGCGGTAATATCACCGGCGTTACCGCCAAAGTCGTGATCAGGCCGTTTTTTAACCTTTTTTATCTTGTGTTTGAGGGGGGAAAGTTGGGAGTGATATTCTGTTTGGTCTGTATTATTCCTGAGTACCTGCTCTCTCCTCACTTCTATTTAAATTGCCTATTGGTGGGTGGAGGGGTGTTGCAGGGGGAACCTCTAACCATACTGCTATCTGTTCCAAACCAACCCAAAAGTATTTTTTCCTTTGCTACATTCTTTTTGTGTTCATTACCTGATTCTCAGTGCATTAAATATATTATTCATTGTTCTTGTCACCCATTGGTGATTGTTGTTATCTATTAAAAATATATGGTGATTTAAATTAGAAATAATTAAATAAATATTTACCGTTACAGACTAGCTTGATTCCTGGTTCATGTGACCAGTGGGTGGGGGGTAATGTGAGATGGGTGTGATATGAGTGGTATATCATTCAGAATATTGAACTTATAGATAAAAATAAATAAGGGTTTCATTTGCGCACTACATTCTGGGCGAGACTTGGGGTGTGTGCCTGCTTGAAATCCCTTACACGTCGGCAAAACACATTAGAGGTCTAAATGGGGAATTTGCAGGAATTTCCTTAAGGCCTCTTGCAATGCTGTTTAAACTTAAATTTAGTCCAGTTATTTTGTGTGGGCTTGAAGTAATAACCATGGAAATTAAACCATTGTTAAACCTGATGGAGGGAAGGTTTTTGAATGCTAGTTTATGAGTGCCCAAAAGTACAGCAATCTCACTAGCAGTTACAAAATCAACATTCTTTCTTTGTCCACGGAAGCAAAAATCAGAAAAGGCATGTTTTTCTTGAAAATGATACTTTTAAATAAGGACACAAACAACTTTAACTCACGACTATGTAGTAACACAAACTTAACCCTGTATTAGAGATATTGGCTTCGAATGGAATTGAGTTGACTCCCTTGTGCTTCTAAGCAATAGTTTGAAAAAGATAGCATATTTATTGGAGTCAGTGAAAGTGACATCAGAAATAGATATCATATGATATATGATAGGTCATTTATAACCCGCCTGTACACAACTGTTCCTAGGCTCGTCAAGACGAGGAACGGGGGACAGAGGAGGACAAAACACCGATCTTACTAGGCCTTGTGTCACTCAGATTGTGGAAGTGCCAGGGGTTTGGGGGGAGCGTGCAATTAGCTTGTGAGTGCTTCGGTTGGTGGCTCATAAGTTTAGAGAATCAGGGGACTGTAGGGTTGCAGATACAGTCCCTTAAGTAGTTGGGAAGCCCGGAGGCAGTGCAAGGGCAACTGGTCGTGCACAAGCCTGGTCCCATAAGTTCAGTGGGTGGCCAGGTAACCAGAGTGTGCAGCAGACAGGGACCATCAGCAAGGGAGCGGAAGACAGAAAGCGGAAGCGAAAAGGAAGGTCTTGAGCTGCTTCCGGTACCTTAGATGGTCCTGCTCAAGTTTGAGAGAGGCATGGAGGCTGTTCCAGAGGGAAGCCCCAGTAGAAGAGAGAGATCTACCGCGCCCCCCATTCTCTGCCTGGATAAGTGTCTGACCTTCAGAGAGTTGGAAGTGGATGAGCAGAGGGCTCGAGAAGGAACATTTTTAGGTAGATGTTTAGGAAGAGAAAGCTGGATATAGTGTAGTCCCTGGCACCAGAAAGCCTTGTGGATAATGCAGAGCGTCTTGAACTTGATCCTTACAGCCACATGGAGCCAGTGGAGAGATTTCTGGGCTGAAGAGAAATGATCCCTGGACTTGAGGCAAAGGGCAAGTCTTTAAGTTGTAAAGGGCGAAGAGTAGAGGCAGGCAGATTTAGGAAGAGAATGTTGCAGTAGCCCAGCCTAGAGAGGACCAGGGCTCTGGAGACATTGAGCTTCTGGGGAAAATGAGAAAATGAAGAATACCTCTGAGGAGTTGCAACTGATAGTGTGACTTCTTAGAGACGTTGGCAATGTAAGAAGAGAGGGAGAGGGTGGAATCGAAGATGAGCCCATGGTTCTTAACTTCACTGGAAGGAGCAAGGAGAGGGCACAGGGTGGACCCAGAGTAAGAGAGGGAAGGCAGGAGCAGGTGTCTCAAATAGGAGGATCTCAGTCTTGCTGGCATTAAGGCAGAGATTGTTGGCGGCACACCATTTCTGAATTGTGGACAGACAGCCTAGTATGAGAGAAGGAGCAGAAGAGGCTGTAGGAAGTCTGAAGGAGAGCTGGGTGTCATCCGCATAATGCTGAAAGTTAGAAGAGAAAGTAGATATTTGATGGGTCAGAGGTGCCAGTTAGTGGTTAAAGAGCCAGGGAGAGAGGTTAGGCCCCTCGGGAATACAAGTAGAGAGTGACTTTATCGCTGCCTCAGGAATACATACATTTCTTCCTAAAATACAAATCCATACGGCCTTATACATGGATGTTTCCTGTCACTGA
Source organism: Ambystoma mexicanum (assembly GCF_040938575.1). Taxonomy (NCBI): domain Eukaryota; kingdom Metazoa; phylum Chordata; class Amphibia; order Caudata; family Ambystomatidae; genus Ambystoma; species Ambystoma mexicanum. The sequence continues at coordinate 850,003,495 of NC_090928.1, forward strand.
CAATGGCACCAAATTCGAAATTTTCATTTAAACCTGTTGGAGATAAAAGAGGTGAGGGGCCCTTAAAAACAACCGTAGGTAATTCTGTGATTGACGTTTTGCAGAAAACTGGGGATGATAAATCATTAAAACATCTCTTTATTAAATATGCCATACTTTCACATAATAGAAAGAAATTATTTGGAAAGTTTTCTGGCTATAGAAATATTCTGGATGTGTTGCATGAATGGTTGTCAAACGAGTTTGATAATAGCAACAGTGAACAGCTCGAAAGAGTTAAAGGGTCATTTTGGGTATATTGAATGAATGAGGACGTGTGTTCATTTTCTATGTTATCATGAACTTTTAGAATGTTAAGTTATTTAAAATATGTTTTATATTTAGCTTCAATAAGAGTGTAAAAAGTTGCTGCAGAAAGGTGAAACAAGGTCTCACAGCTGTGGGATTTTGAGGTACAGATACTCCATAAAATATGTAATCCTTATATGTGATTTTTGTAGAAGTTACACATGGTTAAATATGTATTTAGGACAAAATTTCGATTTTGATACTAGCGGCTAGGGGAGGTTTCTAAGGATTGTAAAAACCAAACCATAAAATTGACATCATCTGTCCTTGATCCAATCACTCGGATGCAAGGTGGAGATGAGACTCTGATCTAATCCCAGTTCACAGGGGAGAGTTTAGTTAAGCCGGCCCATACAACCATTTTTGTGATGTCATTTGAAAGGATAAATAGAGACATCTGACAACACATCGGGACTCTCTCTTCTGATTCCAGCGAAGCACTCTGATCCAGCAGTCAACATCCAGCCTTTAAAATGCTTCTAGATCCAGATGCCAAGGACCAGGCCAAGCAGTAGCTGAACCATTTTCAGTTAGGCCTCAATCCTCAATAATTAATCCTCAACTAATCCTTACAACCCAGTGGAGCGCTGTGGTGTGGGGAAGCATCCTGAAACTATCTGGCTTGCTACCATAATGCTTGTCTGATGAACCCGCAATCCCGCTGAATTGAAATATCCAGAAACAAGAAGGGCAGATCCCATGCAGTACCGGCGACCAGCCTAGCTGATCCTGTCCCGCATCTGATGTGCTGTCCTTCCTTGTTAGACCCGATCCATTGACCAGAATCTTGACGGGCCTAAAATCTTAAATCCCAGTGGATTGTGAGCATTAATAGGACGCTAGAGATCTATTATATACCTTGCCTTATCGTATCCCACCCTAATCTCTGAACTATTCTTACTTTCATAACAAGTAACAGTGTCAAAATCTTAGTGCTATCGTATTCTGTCTATTTGCTAAAACATCATTTTCATAGTCATTGTTATTGGTGTAACTCTTATCCATAAATCCCACTTCGAGTGTGTGGACTGGTTCCTCCGGGGAAGGTGCTGGAGATCTGTTACTGAAGTCATGAATCAGTCTCAGAGCTTACTGTGGTCCAACCTGGTTGTTTAGCCTGCATGCTGTAGCCTTGAGAAAAAGCATAACCCATATTTTCTGATTTTAAACTGAAGTTCTTGTCCAAATTCGTGTCTTTATTTCCGAAAAACAACTCCCACTAAAACCTCCATAACTCCCTCAGTTTTAAAGATAGAAATGAAATTCCCTCTGGTACCTAACATCCAGTGGGAAACAGTGCGGTTGACCTGGTGTATCAAAAATCGCATAAGTAAAAGTTCTAGCGAGTTTATGTTTTGCAAAAGTTTTACACGTGTGAATTGCATTTAAATTATTTCCAACTTTGCCTTTGAGAGTCCAAATGTTTTCTTTTGATTAAATCATTGCTTGTGATTGCTTGCATCTGTTCAAAGCGGCTCCCCTAGAAATGTATAATAATTTAAGTAATTCTGACCACATTTAGGGCCTGATCACGACTTTAGCGGTAACCCTTAAATCCGCCAGATTTAAGGGTCTGCCAAATCAGGACTTCGGCGGATTTCGCCCCAGCTCTGAGCTGGGGGGAAATCCGCTGAAAATTCGTGCTATTACCGCAAGAAATCCACCGGCGGTAAGAGCGCGAAAATTCCCTATAGAGCCCAATGAGGAATGGGGCATAACCGAATGGGCTCAATGGGGAATGGAGATTAACATTACCGCCAAACTCGTGATCCGGCACTATTAGCACCGGGGAGTTCGGCGGTAGGGCTAATACCACTGGCGGTAATACCACTGGCGGTAATACCGCTGGCGTTACCGCCAAAGTTGTGATCAGGCCCTTAGTGTTTTTGCTCAGCCAGTTTCAAAGCCATACTGACAGTTGAAAAGTCAAATCCGTTTTTATCTTGTGTTTGAGGGGGGAAAGTTGGGAGTGATATTCTGTTTGGTCTGTATTATTCCTAGTACCTGCTCTCTCCTCACTTCTATTTAAATTGCCTATTGGTGGGTGGAGGGGTTTTGCAGGGGGAAGCTCTAACCATACTGCTATCTGTTCCAAACCAACCCAAAAGTATTTTTTGCTTTGCTACATTCTTGTTGTGTTCATTACCTGATTCCCAGTGCATTAAATATATTATTCATTGTTCTTGTCACCCATTGGTGATTGTTGTTATCTATTAAAAATATATGGTGATTTAAATTATAAATAATTAAATAAATATTTACCGTTACAGACTAGCTTGATTCCTGGTTCATGTGACCAGAGGGTGGGGGGTAATGTGAGATGGGTGTGATATGAGTGGTATATCATTCAGAATATTGAACTTATAGATAAAAATAAATAAGGGTTTCATTTGCGCACTACATTCTGGGCGAGGCTTGGGTGTGTGCCTGCTTGAAATCCCTTACACATCGGCAAAACACATTAGAGGTCTAAATGGGGAATTTGCAGGAATTTCCTTAAGGTCTCTTGCAATGCTGTTTAAACAGAAATTTACTCCAGTTATTTTGTGTGGGCTTGAGGTAATAACCATGGAAATTAAAGCATGGTTAAACCTGATGGAGGGAAGGTTTTTGGATGCTAGTTTATGAGTGCCCAAAAGTACAGCAATCTCACTAGCAGTTACAAACTCAACATTCTTTCTTTCTCCACGGAAGCAAAAATCAGAAAAGGCATGTTTTTCTTAAAAATGATACTTTTAAATAAGGACACAAACAACTTTAGCTCACGACTATGTAGTAACACAAACTTAACCCTGTATTAGAGATATTTGATTTGAATGGAATTGAGTTCAAAGCAATAGTTTGAAAAAGATAGCATATTTATTGGAGTCAGTGAAAGTGACATCAGAAATAGATATGATATGATATGTGATAGGTCATTTATAACCCACCTGTACACAACTGTTCCTAGGCGCGTCAAGACAAGGAACGGGGGACAGAGGAGGACAAAACACCGATCTTACTAGACCTTGTGTCATTCAGATTGTGGAAGTGCCAGGAGTGTGGGGGGAGCGTGCAATTAGCTTGTGAGTGCTTCGGTTGGTGGCTCATAAGTGCAGAGAATCAGGGGACTGTAGGGTTGCAGATACAGTCCCTTAGGTAGTTGGGAAGCCCGGAGGCAGTGCAAGGGCAACTGGTCGTGCACGAGCCTGGTCCCATAAGTTCAGTGGGTGGCCAGGTAACCAGAGTGTGCAGCAGACAGGGACCATCAGCAAGGGAGGGGCAGAGAGAAAGCGGAAGGCGAAAAGGAAGGTCTTGAGCTGCTTCCGGTACCTTATATGGTCCTGCTCAAGTTTGAGAGAGGCATGGAGGCTGTTCCAGAGGGAGGCCCCAGTAGAAGAGAGGGATCTACCCCCCTCCCCCCACTCTCTGCCTGGATAAGTGTCTGACCTTCAGAGAGTTGGAAGTGGATGAGCAGAGGGCTCGAGAAGGAACATTTTTAGGTAGATGTTTAGGAAGAGAAAGTTGGATATAGTGTAGTCCCTGGCACCAGAAATCCTTGTGGACAATGCAGAGCGTCTTGAACTTGATCCTTTCAGCCACATGGAGCCAGTGGAGAGATTTCTGGGCTGAAGAGAAATGATCCCTGGGCTTGAGGCAAAGGACAAGTCTTTAAGTTGTAAAGGGCGAAGAGTAGAGGCAGGCAGATTTAGGAAGAGAATGTTGCAGTAGCCCAGCCTAGAGAGGACCAGGGCTCTGGAGACATTGAGCTTCTGGGGAAAATGAGAAAAGGAAGAATACCTCTGAGGAGTTGCAGCTGATAGTGTGACTTCTTAGAGACGTTGGCAATGTAAGAAGAGAGCAAGAGGGTGGAATCAAAGATGACCCCATGGTTCTTAACTTCACAGGAAGGAGCAAGGAGAGGGCACAGGGTGAACCCAGAGTAAGAGAGGGAAGGCAGGAGCAGGTGTCTCAAATAGGAGGATCTCAGTCTTGCTGGCATTAAGGCAGAGATTGTTGGCGGCACACCATTTCTGAATTGTGGACAGACAGCCTAGTATGAGAGAAGGAGCAGAAGAGGCTGTAGGAAGTCTGAAGGAGAGCTGGGTGTCATCCGCATAATGCTGAAAGTTAGAAGAGAAAGTAGATATTTGATGGGTCAGAGGTGCCAGTTAGTGGTTAAGGAGCCAGGGAGAGAGGTTAGACCCCTCGGGAATACAAGTAGAGAGTGACTTTATCGCTGCCTCAGGAATACACACACTTCTTCCTAAAATACAACTCCATACGGCCTTATACATGGGTGTTTCCTGTCACTGACAATGGCACCAAATTTCTGTGATTGACGTTTTGCAGAAAACTCGGGATGATAAATCATTAAAACATCTCTTTATTAAATGTGCCATACTTTCACATAATAGAAAGAAATTATTTGGAAAGTTTTCTGGCTATAGAAATATTCTGGATGTGTTGCATGAATGGTTGTCAAACGAGTTTGATAATAGCAACAGTGAACAGCTCGAAAGAGTTAAGGGGTCATTTTGGGTATATTGAATGAATGAGGACGTGTGTTCATTTTCTATGTTATCATGAACTTTTAGAATGTTAAGTTATTTACAATATGTTTTATATTTAGCTTCGATAAGATTGTAAAAAGTTGAACGTAAACTAAAAATGCACTATCATTTTTAAAATACAAAATCAAATAAAAACAATCTTCTTTTCAAGCACTCAACCTTCAATCTCCATATTTTCATATTGTTTGATTGGGTGTGAGTGTTCCAAGGTGCGAAAGAAATTGGTGAGATCCAAAAGGATAAGGGCTGCAGCTCCATCAGTGTCTGCTTGATTTCTCAGGTCATCCCAAGTGTCAATAAGTGCTGATATGGTTGCAAGGAATTAGCAGTATGTCATGTGAACACTATCCAGTGTGTGTTATGTGAACCCTAGTAGTTATACGTTTTCTTACCACTCAATTAATTTTGTCAGGAAGTGGCTGTTTTTTTTGGCTTTCCTTAGTGTAATCTTTAGGATGAAAAGCAGTTGCCTTCAGAGGTGTGATTTTGAGTTCCACTGCAAGTGAACAAGTCTCAAGGAGGTATTTGGGAGGGCAAGAAACGCCTTTTCTGCCGTTAGAAATGTCCTAACACAAGTGTCTGTCACGGATCCTAATTTTTGTGTTTTGGTTAGTAGGCCAGCAATCTGGCCAGGGTTGGAGGGGGGAGCAGGGAGCAGTTTCAGCGATTGGTTAATGAGGAGAGACAGTAGAATGTAATTATTCTCTGAGCAGCTGTGAGACACCATGTTACTTGCTGTGTTGAGCATTTTGTAAAGGTACGTGGCTTTACATTATAAGGCGAGAAGGTATAGTTGTTCCAACTAAGCGTGTCCCACTTATGTCATGTTATAATGCACATTTACCATGATTTAACTAATTCTGAATTAAGGAGTCTATGTCCAGGTTTCTTACTGTAAAGGTTCTTAGAAGGGGTGTATATGTTTCCCATCCATATTTTGGGGAGACCAAGCATAGCGAGGGAGTCAGAAACAACCAAGAAAGTTTCAGGACATCCTCCCCCCAAGATTTTTTTAATTTTTTATTATTGGTTAAAATTGTGCATTTTCAGCATACTTTCTGTAAAAAGCCATACAGTTTGAAATTGCTTTTGCAATTCACTACAAAGCACAGGAGCATTTTACAATGCATTTTAATGATGCATTTGCCCACAATAAATGCCAGTATAAAAGCATGTCCATACTGGCCATGCCCATGCATGTCCATATATGACCATATTCCCATATAAGAACATACACATGTTTGCGTTGCTCATAGTACCAGCAATGATATTAAAAATAAATAAATGTTTTGCCAATGTATGTTAGTATCCCCAAGTAAGAACACACACCTTTTGGCTTTGCTATTGAAAATCCCATACTGTAGTATCAATTAAATATCCAGACTGGCTGCACCAATGTTGGCTAGTATGGCCATGTAATCATGTTGGCTTCACCCTTGATGCACATTACAAAATGCCATGCCACAATAAGAAAGCATTGTTGGCCTGGCGGCATTAATGTAGAAAAGTGCAGCCACTTATCTTGTTTGCTTTGCACTAATGCCCAATAAAAAAGTGCCATTTCACATTTAAAAAATGCCATCGACCAGCAGCAACCACAAGGTAGGAAAGGTGCGGGCGGGAGGGCGTAGCCATTACTGCGCCCTATTAAACTGCCTTACCTCGCACGTACTTTCCTTTCCAATGCATTTTCTTACCGTGAACTGTGTACCATGCATCCACTAGGCTGCCCTTTCTCCAGGGGCCATATTCTGTTTCTTCATTACTACTACTGTTTTTCTTGCATCTCCTGCTTTTCCTTCTAGGTTAACTCTTGTGGACCCCTGCAACTACTTCCCCCTACAGTTTGTATTGGGCCACGGCTCTGTTCTCATGATTTGCTTTTTCCACTAGGCCTTTCTCCTCTTCTCTAGGTTCCCCCACTCAGGCTTTCAGCTCTCCCCCTAGGGTGCTCTAAGCCGGCTCCCAGTGTTGTTACTCATTGCCTGTGGCTGTTCTGTTGTTCTCTGTACTCTGTTGTAGAAGTAGAAGTTGTACCCTTACTGTAACTGACTGTTCTTAGCCTGTTTCCTGTACTTGTGTATCCCTGTGTTCTCTCTATCGCCCTCCCCTCCCTTAAACCACAGTTGCTCAGCCTTGCAAAGTGTTTCCTCTCCTCCCTCCCAGCCCTCCTATGGTGCTCTCTATTTCCCCTATCTTCTCTAATAGTTTCTCTATGTCCTATTCATTTACTCTCACTAAGTCTGGTAGGAAGAAGCTGAAGAAGGACAAAATGGTCTCCAACCCAGGCCTTCTCATCGCTGACACCTATGTCAGTGCATCTGCCATAGAGACTCTCGCCGACATCCTCTTTGTTGTCTCTTCACCCGACCTTTGTACCGTTCATATGATTGCTCTGATCTCTCCTTACTCCTCCTCACTCCTCCTCCCCCATTAATGGGGGCACACGTTGGGAGGTCCTCTTAGCCTCCTTCCATTCCTCCAGTGTCATCATTAATGTCTATCTCAATGGTACCTTCCTGGTACAAGGGCCTAATCCCAACCTTCTATTTTTCGATATGCGCCAACCTCGCCTCATTAACTTTCTTCCTTCCGCCAACCCAGCTAATTCTGTGTTGGCCCCTCGGCCACCTTCACCCACCACCCTGGCTCCCTTGCAATCTTCCTCCATGAACCCTTGCCACCCCCTCCCTCTGCTACTCTGGCTCCCTTGCCACCCACCTCCATGGCTCCCTTGCAACTACCTCCCTTCACTACCCTGGCACCCTTGTCAGCCTTGGCTCTGCTGGATCCCTTGCCTCCCTCGCCCTCTGCCTCTCTGGCTCCCTTGCCAGATGCCTCTCCCCTGACTACCTTGCCTCCCTTGGCCGCAACCTCTCTGGCCCCTCTGCAAACACGTCTTCCTTGACCCCTTTGCCTCCTCCTCTCTCTACCTGCCAGGCTCCTCTGCCACTTCCGGTGGGGACCCATGCCCCTTGTATCCCTTCCCGGAAGTCTTTCAAAAGTGGCAACCTGCTCAACACTGCTACTCTAAACTGTTGCTCTGCTGTCAAACACTCCTATGACATCTGCCACCTCCTTGAAATGCTGGATCTAGATGTTCCCGCTCTTACCGAGACATGGTTTAAGGCCAGCTCTATCAGGAGTTTTGACACACTTCTCCCTGTGGGCAGCACAGGCCCAGAGGCAGAGTGGCCCTGACCTTTCCTGAGTGGATTCCTGTCTCCATCATTCCCACTCAAGCCTACTCCTCCTTTGAATGCCTGGTCTGCAGGCTCTATGTTTCTCCTGGCACCTCTCTGATCCTGGTCACCTTCTACAAGCCTCCTGGACAGGCCGTCCTCTTCCTCTCTGGATGGACTGACCTCACTTCTTCTCTCCTCTCCTCTACCTCCCAGCTTCTCCTCCTTGGGAATCTCAACATAAACCTGGACTCTCCTGAATCATCAGGGCTTTTCCACAACCTTTGTGACTCTCTCCCCCTTTCCATTCTAACCTCTGGTCTGACCCACTCTGCCGGACACACCTTGGATGCTCTCATCTCCTCTGACATCCCTCTCTCTAACCCTCTCACTACTCCTTTCTCCTGAACGGATGACTTTCTTCTCTATTCTCACTTGAATCGTCCTGTTCCCCTGGCAATGGCCCACCCAGCACTGCCACCCTCCTCCACGGTCATCCGACCCATGAAGAGAGTATCAGTGGAAGACTTTGCCTCCACCTACTCTCTTCCACCTGTTCCTGCAGCTGACTCCCATCCTGACACAGCCCTTTGCAACTTGCACCTTTCCATCTCTAACACTCTTGACATCCTTGCCTCTGTCATGAGGATCCACCTGAAGCCTGCCCAAAAATGCAACTCTTGGTACGACTCTGACCTGACGCAAGTTCAGAGAAACTGAACGGAAATAGGGAGATTCATGTTCACCCTCTGACAAACTGGCCTGACGTCTACTTCAAAGGCAATATGGACTCTCCATCCTCTCTAACAAAAGAGTCTTCATTCAAGCCCACATGTCTGCGGGATCTAACATCACAACCAACATTTTTAAAATCTGCAAGGAGCTGGCGAATCCTGCTGCAGTATCTTCCTCTACCACACCTACCCAGGGCCTCTGCTCGGCCCTAGCCTCACATTTCACCACTAAAAATCAGGACATCATGTCCTCACTCTCATCTTCTCCCTTCTCTCCCTCTACCTCTATCAGGCCCTCATTGGCCGCCCCTTCTTCCCTCCTTCTCTCGTCTCCTATCACACCGGATGAGGTTTCCAGGTCCGTCTATGAAAGTGTCATCCAAACAGGTGTCTCTCTGCCCCTCCAGAACCATTAAAGACAACATTGGCTCTCTTGCTCCAGCCTTGGCCAATTTCTGCAACTGCTCCTTTGCTACTGTAACTTTCCCCTCTCCTCTCAAGCATTCCGTTGTGCACCCCTGCTCAAAAAGCCGTCTGCTGATCCCTCCATCCCAGCAAACTATTGCCCAATTTCTGTCACTCCTTTCCTGGGCAAACTCCTGGAGAAATTGGCCATCTCCAAGCTAACCCTCTGCTCTGACTCTCCCTCTTTCCTCATCCTTCTCAGCCTTTCTTTTGCTTTTGACACAGTGAACCACAGCATACTGATCACCCACCTCCAAGATACCCTGGACATCATGGATCAGGCTCTGGTGTGGCTATCCTCTTTCCTCTTGGACCGACCTTCCCAAGTTGAACTTGGGTCAACCTCTCCTCCATCACACTCTCAACATGTGGTTTTCCTCAAGGATCTATCCTCTCACCTTGGTTTTTCAATGTCTATCTGGCCCCCTTGGCCCGCCTGATCTCTACCTTTTCCTCTAACTTTCAGTGTTATGCGGATGACACGCAGCTCTCTTTCAGGCTACCCTCAAACTCCTCCTCCTTCTAGCTCATCCATAACTGTCTTTCCGCTATTCAGGCATGGTGAGCCTCTAATTATCTCTGCCTTAATGCCAGTAAGACTGAGATCCTTCTCATTGGGGCTACTGCTCCCGCTTTTCCCCTTTCACTCTGGCTGACCTCCCTTGCCCCTGTGACCTCACCCTCTTGTGAGGCAAAAAACATCGGGCCATCTTCAACACCACTCTCTCCTTCACTCCATACACCACAGACATCTCCAAAAGTCCAAATTCCAATTGCACCTCCTCATAGGTATTCTAATCTTTCTCACTTTCCCCCAGAAGCTCACTGTCTCCAGAGCCCTGGTTCTGTCTAGGCTTGACTATTGCAACAGCCTCTTTCTCAATCTACCTAACTCTACCCTCTGCTCACTGCAACTCATCCAAAACAGGACCGCAAGACATAATCTTGGCCTCCAGCCCAGGCACCGTATCTCTCCTGCTCTGAAACCCCTCCACTGTTTCCCAGTGGCTACAAGGATCAAGTTCAAGACCCTCTGCATCGTCCAAAAGGCCTTCTGAGGCCAGGTCCATACTTTCTCCAATGCTCTCTTCCTAAGTACCTTCCATCCAGAGCCCTCTGCTCTTATATTTCCAATTCTCTGCGGGTGAGTCACTTCTCCAAGCAGAGGCTGGGTGGTAGATCTCTTTCCTCTGTAGGTGACTCCCTCTGGAATGGCCTCCCTGCTACTCTCTCTGCCTTGAGCTGGACCTCCTTAAGTTCCCAGAAGCTCCTCAAGACCTTACTTGTCTCTTCCTTCTCTCTGCCTCTCCCCTGCTAATCTTTTCCCCTCCTCCTTTTCTCTCTGCCTTCCATCTTCTATCCTTCCATTCCTCCAGCTCAGTTACGTTGACTGGCTGCCTGGTGCTCCTCTGAGTCATATAGTAAAACAGGCGCCCCCTGTCCAGTCCCTAGCACTTGACTTTGGGTCCTCCTGAACTGCCACTGGGCCTTCCTTGCACTTCCGGGGCTTGTTCCCCTTGGAGGACCTGCCTTCCTTGCACTTAACCCAAGGAACTTCTCTCCCTTCCTCTCCCCCGCATCTCTTGTCTGCGCACTTACTCAATCTAAATGATAATAGGTCTAATAAGATCGTTTGTCTTGTTCTCCCCTGTTTTCCCCTCCCTGCCTGGTTTGAATATGCGCATTATAAATAACCTATCAATCAATCAATCAATTGATTGAATCAATCAGGCCCAGGTCCCCGCCCATCCAGCTGCATACCTGCTCTGCCTCCTGGCAACCCTTGTACTTGAGTCTGTATCTGCAACCCTCCAGTCCCCTTTCCTGTATTTATTAGACATCCATTGTCTGCGCTTAACTCTTGCACTTGCACCTGCTGGCTGCACTATTTGTTGTTGTTTTGATCCTGTGTTCAGCACTTTACGGTCCTCCCCTGCCCTTTTCCCTGCCCTTTGCACTGTCTCCCTTTCCTCTCCCCTCTACTTGATCAATCACAATGTCACTGGGCCGAGTAAGATTGTTGTCTTGTCCTCCTTTGTACCCCTCCCTTGCCTCATCCCGCCTTGAAACAATTATCGGGCAATGTGGGATACTGCTGTCTGCGTGAGGGGACTATCTGACTCTGTCTGTGCATATTACATCTACAGCCTGGCTTGTGAGGGCCTGAGCACTGCGTCTGTACAGAAGTACAGCTATCCCATCATTGGTGTTTGGCCCACTCCTCCAGAGCCCTGAGGATCATCTGTGAAGCTTTGCTACTGTTGCCTGGCAATAGCCTGCATCCGCTCGCCGCAGGTTTAAGTCCCGTCTTCTGGCAAAGCCGCTGCAAAGTTGGGCAAAGTGGGATACTGCTGTCTGCGGCTGTCCGCGGCATGAATACGGCTCATGGCTTTGTAGCCATGCTATCCTGTCATCCTCCTTCTTCCCCAGTGCCCCCAGGCAAATCATCACCCGGCATCAGGATTTCAACCAAGGTACTGCTCTATATTTTCATGACTATAACAATACCCAATTTTCTATCACTTGATAGCTTTCAATCTGACACCAAGTTTACATACACTTGTGCTAAGCCTAATCTCATATATCCATTCACTACCAATACATCTGCTGCCATACACCTGGGCCTTTGGAACGCCAGTTCTCTATGTACTAAAACAACTGCAGTACAGGACATCTTTTTAAGACTACCTTTTCACTTTCTGTGCAATACTGAAACCTGGATTCAACTCCACAACACAACTGTTGCCACCTCTCTCACTTCTTCTTTATCCTCTTTTGCTCATGTCCACCGAGCCAGCAGGCACAGAGGGGGCACTGGCATACTCTATCCTCCTTCTTATTCGTCTATTCCGCCACTCATTACTATACTAGTCTGTTCCACTTTTGAATTTACTTATGAAATCTTTATCACTCCTCATGCTATCTCTTTCCTTATCATCTACCGTCCCCCTGGCCCACTTTCCTATTTTTGTGATGATATTGATCTTCTCCTGTCCCCCCGGCCCAGTCCAACTCCACTTGTACTACTAGGAGATTTTAATCTTCATCTTTCCCCCTTTCACTTGGCTTCTTCTTTTCTTTCTATTCTTGATTCCCATCTGCTTTCACCTCTCCCTACTCCTCCTACTCACATTTCTGGTTCCTCACTAGACTTAATCTTTCCCTCTACTTTTACTGCTTCTTCTGTACTAGCTTTACATGTTTACTTGTCTGATCACTACTTACTTTCTGTTTCACTTCTGTCCTCTATTCCCCAGATCTCTCCTACTATTTTTCCACTTACATTTTATTTCGATGTGATCGACGCAGTTTCAACTCCTCACTTTTTATGACACCTGCACTAGTATCCTTCCCTCTTCATCAAACTTTTCTTCTCTTACTGCTGATGAGGCAGAATCTGCTCTCTCATCATCCATCTCTCTTGGTCTCAACCAACTCTATCCTCTCTCTGCTTTCCAGCCCACTCGTACATTCTCTCAACCCTGGCTTTCCCCTCATCTCCGCGCTATGCAATGTCTTCTCCATAGGCTGGAAAGGCGTTGGCTCAAAACAAGATCTTAATCCAATCATTCCGCCTATTTTTCCTATCATGTCCTCCATGATAACTGTTTTATCTCTGCTAAACAAGACTATTTCTCGGACCTTCTTCACACCCATTCTGCCCATCCTAGGTGTCTTTTTCAAACTCTAGCACAGCTCCTCTCTCCCCCTTTTCCGGATCACTCTATTAATTCTACTTTGCCTGCATCTGAATTCACTCACTTCTTTTCCTCTAAAGTTCATTCTCTGCATCCAGACATTCTAAACTCTCTTTCCCCAAACACTGTATTCTCACCCCCTTTTACTTAATCTGCTCTTATCTCTAGCTTCTCTCCAGTTTCCAACTCTGATGTGCTACTTCTGTGAGCCAAAGCTCACCCCACTGCTACTCCTGCTGATCCTATTCCATCTGCTCTCAACCCTAAGGTTTATCCCCTTCTTATACCATCTTGTGTCTCTTTCTTCAATATCTGTCTCAGCACTTCTGTTTTTCCTACAGCCTTCAAAAATACAACTATTATCCCTAGCTTGAAAAAACCCACTACTAATCCTCTTATTGTTTCTTATGTCTGTCCCATCTCACTCTTACCCTACCATTCTAAACTTTTAGAGCGTCTTGCATACTCTCCGATTTCATCTTTTGTCACTGATCTATCTCTTCTTCCTCATTTTCAGTCTGGTTTTCGTCCTCATCACTCTACTGAGACTGCTCTAATCTGTGTACTTAACTCCCTTTACTCAGCTCGCTATTCTAAACACTCTTCTTTTCTTATTCTGCTTGACTTATCTGCTGCCTTTGACACTGTTGATCATTCCTTGCTCTTGGAAACTCTTTCTTCCTTCGGTGTTAGGAGTTCTGTTCTCTCCTGGTTCTCATCCTATCTTTCTGAACTGGGGTGTCCAACCCAGTCCTTTAAAACGATGTAGCAATACTTAGAGACAGATGAAGATGCAGAATATTACTCAAACATCAGTAATCAAAACTGACTCAGAAAGTTGGCAAAGTGCGATTGTTTTAATGTTAATTATCAAAAATAGGGAGTTGCAACAAACATCAATGCGTTCGTTCTTCACACTCAATTCAACAGATAAAAAAGCAAGTTATATACTAAAAACTCATCACTATTGACGTCTCCCTACGTTGCAAACTACAAAAACCTATTTCGAATGGTGATAAGCTTACCAGGAACATCTAGTTATACATTCCATAGAGGTCAGGGAAGGTGATTGGGTCTCTAACATCAATTGGGGCAACTAACCCCTCCTCTAGTGCAGGTCACTACGGACGTCATCAAATACACGGCATCCCATTGGTTACACACACTATAGGGCTATTACGTGTCCCTCCATAATTGGTTGGCACCCTTGTACCCCTCTGTAATATACCACGTATGCAAGCAGCATGCAGGCTGGCACACAGGTGCTGGTGGGCTGGACATAACCATCGCTTCCCACCAATTAGCCCTGGCATCCATCATCACACTTGCAGCCTACTAGTCAATTAAAGCTTTGAACTCGGCCTTGGAAATGTTCTCTGTGCTGGAGAATATAAGAGAGTATGGCATACTCTGTCTTCTTGGTTTTGATACAGTTCATCATAGTATCTATTTTAATCTGACCACCTGACTGTAGACCATGTTTTCAAGTCTTACTGCATTTAAAATACTACTATTTGATGAACCTCTGACGTCTTCAATGTTCTCGCCTCTCATTTAAAACAGAAGGTTCGTTCTTTTCACACGTTCTGTAGTTGTTTGTATGTACATCCAGGCCCAAGGTGGCCTTGACTTCTTGGTGTTGATCCAACCAAGCCTTTCTTTGATACAACTCCATGGTTGAGTTTTCGATTTCTAACTGTGACACACTGAAAACGTCTTTCTGCTTTCAGAATCCAGCTCTGCTAAAGTGTGTCGTGGAATCATCCATAGTCCTTACATATGCTATATTTATAGTTATGATTAAGTTGCTAAACTCATAGCTCATAGGAAGAGCACTTTTTCGGCGGGTTATAACTTTGCTCCCCCTGGATGATCCTCACCAAACTTTGCAAAAAAAGCATATGGTCGGCTGTGAATTTTTTTGCCAAGTTGGGCGAGGTCTGTGTGGTGGGGGCAAAGTTATAAGGGGGTCCAAAAATATTTGTTTTCTTCCATTGACTATAGACTGAATGGGGAAAAACTTTGCGCACGGCTACAGGCCGAACGGCTGGACGTATTTTCACCAAATTCATGGCAGGAGCGGGGGCTTGGGTCAGAAAGGGTACTTTTGTGTGTTTGGTGGAAATCCAACCAGTAATTTCTTTGCAAAATACTGAAAGGCATGTCGCAAAAAATTAGTGATATCTGGGTCCACGATTTCCCTGTTCGCTCCATGGACAGAAGTGTCATTGGCTTGCGGTACGGCGTGCTGTCGGAGAAGTTTAGATATGACCGGTGGTTGACTGGAGGGAAGAGTGGTAAGCGTCAACATTTTTTGGTAAAGCCGCCATGGTGTATCGCAGGGCAGTGCGGCGGCGGAAGGGTCTGGAAAATGTACTATACACAATGTGTTGCCGACAATAAGGGAGAGAACGTGTGGGGGAGTGAGAAGTGGTTCATGTGACATATGTAGGTGAATACTTTGGGTGGTGATTGGAGGGAGCTGTCGCAACAGCCCCATAGTTTCTGTCGTGACCTGTTTGCAGCGACCTCTTTTTGTAGTGAGTGGTGGCAGGTCAATTGCAGAAGGGGAGTGAATTGCACATGAGATAGGTTGGGTGGGAGCACGGGTGGCTGTGCACTGCAGATGGAATGCGGTAGTTGGGCACATGGTGACATGCATGGGTGAATGAAGGTGCAGTGGATCTGTGGAAGGATTAGACTATTGGGTGCATGGCCGAAGGTCATAGGCTGTAGGTAGTAGGGCATGCACTCAAGGCTGCAACATACCCACCACAGGAACGGATGTTTGACTCTGCATCCAGTAGAGGGTGGTGCTTGCATAGTGTGGTGTGTGCAGATTGGTTGCAGTAGGGCCAGTGTTTTGAACAGAATGTGGGTAGGTTGGCAGTGACACAGTACTTTGTGAACGGAAGTGTGTATGCCCATAGTATGTGAATAAAAGTGCACAGGGGTGCAGGAGAGAGTGTTTTGTTTGTACATTATGTTAACCTTTGCAATTTGTTGCTGCACAGCTCCATGGTAGTGCACTGTGGTTGACTAGGAGTGATGGCGGCAGTGGTGTGTATGTGGATGGTCGTAGTTGGTGACATGGTGACATGCATGGTGGCATTACATTGCTGTGGGTGTGTTCAAGGCCTATGTTGTGTGCAGATGTGTTGAGGTAGTCCATTGTGACCTGTTTTCGTGAATGGGTGCTTTATGGTGTCGGGGAGTTGGGGTGAAGTGCCGCTACCTAAGTATGTTATGTTTGTGCATAATGTTACCTGCCCACATGGGTGTTATGTTAACTGTTGCAATTTGTTGCTGCATAGCTCCATGCTGGTGTACAGGTTGGGTAGGAGTGCTGGTGGCAGTGGTGTATGTGGATTGTCGTAGTAGCTGACATGGTGACATGCATTGTGGCATTACATTGCTGTGGGTGTATTCAAGGCCTAGACTATTGGGTGCATGGCAGAAGGCCGCAGGCCGTAGGCCATGCACTCAAGAGCCTAGGCCTTGAGGACACCGACGGCAGTAATGCATTTTTGACTGTGCATCAGTTAGAGGGTGGTGACATGTAAGGAATGCTTGTGGAGCACATTTCAGCCGTTATAGGCCAGTGTTGCAAACAGAATGTGGGTAGGTTGGCAGTGGCACAATACCTTGTGAATGGAAGTGGGTACGCCAATAGTATCTGATTGAAAGTGCACAGGGGTGCAGGAGAGAGTGTTTTGTTTGTACATTATGGTAACTGTTGCTATTTGTTGCTGCATAGCTCCATGGTGGTGCGCTGTGGTTGGTTAGGAGTGCTGGTGGCAGTGTGTCTGGAAAGGCAGGATGTGGGGGAGGTTCCCAAAACTCCCCTGTCCTTCATCTCTAGGAGTGCCTGAATGCAACCAGTCCTGATGTGTGATTGACAGCCTTGGCTGTGCATGAATGGGAGAAACCTGCTCAAAAGGTGAGGGTTTAGGGACTAGAGGCAGAATCGACCACTGGGAGAAATACCTGATGAAAAAATCATGAACAAAGCTTGCTGCATCCTCCTGGATCTTTGAATTGCCCGGGGATGCCCTGCTGCTGTGCTGAAACTCCTTTTTCAATTCGACAGAGAAGCTCCGGAATGGGAAACTTCTTCCTTTGGGTTAGTCGGACCAACTAACCCTGAGACAAACTCCACTGCACCATCTTCTCTGACCAGCTGTGCATCTTCGCTGCTGCAAGTACCGAGTGCCAGGGGTAGAGGAACCGTAGTCGAGTGCAACGTCTGAAACCAGGACAGAAGCTCCATGAGTCTACTAAGGACCCTTCAGAAACAGGACAACCAGAGCTCGAGTCCTCTCACCAGAGTGCAGGACCCAAGTAGTGAAGAAAGCCCAACCGGTATCTGAGATCCGCGACAATGGTGTTTGCTAAGAACTGAAACCACAAAGTGCTGCTGAACGTCCTCCAAACGTCCTCCCTCTTGTCCCCACGACTGAGGCTCAAGAACACAGGGTCTGCACCGCTGTAACAGGAGAGAATCCAGTTGGACCACTCTTCTTCAAACCATAGGTACTGTTTAGACTTCAGTACTTACCTCATTGTCTTTTAGCTGTGCTTTTCTCAGTTGAGGATTGCAGTGGCTTACTTTTAGAGTTGATTCCAACTCTCCTTACACAGGCTTAACAGCTTTTGACCCTACAAGTGATTTTCTAACAAACTCTCTATCTTTGTGCAAGACTTTGTTTCTAAGAAGTGCCTCAGCTCGATAGACTCTTATAGATTGACTTTGGCTGTCCTGGCTCCCTGCAGACTTGCCTAGCCCATTCACTTTGATATTGTTTGTCCCTCATAAGTGGTAACTTATTTTAGACTGTTATTTCTGGGAAAGGCTTGTTTAGATTTCATTGGAAGATTTCAGTGTCCTCACATATACCGAGAACCTGTTTAACCTTTTTCCTTCCTTAAACCTGGCCTTTCTGCAACCTCAGAATCTGCAAAGTATAACTATTGTGATATATAAATTACATTACTGTCCTTGTGATTGAAGTCACCTCTGGGTGTAGGAATTGTGTAAGAGACATATCCAAAGATTATCCACTGACTTGTTTTGATTCTGAAATGTACATATACATTGTTACATGAACTGTCTTTTTAAAGAACTCTTATTTAAAAATTGATGTTAATTAAATAAATAATTATTTATAACTGAAACCTTCAGGGTAAATGTTACTTGGCTACTTGTATATACCAATTTAATTGCTACAGCGCTACAGCTCACATTTACCCCTCTTGAGATAGGCCTGGCTGTTAAGTCACACTACCGACTTGTGTAGTACAGCCATATACCAAAAGGTGGGTTACCTAATACCAGGCAGATAAGTGTTGTGTAGTCTCACACAGTGTGACTACATCAATTCTTACCTAACAGGGTGACACTTCTGGTGGACTTTTATGGGGTATTGGCCTGAGTACTGAAATGTAGTTTTAGGAATTTGGGAACATGGCTGAGTTCTTGTGGGGTGCAGACCCTGTCCAGGCCCCAGGTCCCACCCTGACTGCCTTCTCCATGCCTGTGTGCCCTGCTGCTGGGCTTTGATGTGAATCACATTCCACTCTGGCCATTTTGTTTAGCTTGGTGGGTGCCCAATGGTCAGGATTGGCATCACAGTGTGTCATGGTCCACCTCACAGTGCCCAACCAGCTATTCACCTGGTAATTTGCCTGGGGCAGGGACCCACATGGCCCACAGCTTCCCGTCTCACTTCAGCGTCACTCTGGCCTCAGGGCAATTGGATGATGCCTGCACTGGGTCCACCCGAGCGAGGTGTGGGGTGGTTGGTTTACTGCCTTCCTGTTGCACAGATACAGGTGCAGGGGGGGCATCCTCCAGCTACACCACACAACCACTACCTGAGGTGAACAGTTCTCATCCACCATTGTGCCCCACACAGTGTGTGCTGATGGAGACATCCACGTGACAAATGTATGAATGAACCGTGTGCCCTATTTATTTTATTTCCAGGGGGGTGCATAGGGTATGGTTGTACAGATGTGGGGTGCACCTTGTGTGTACTAGTCCTTTTAGAGGGATGGGTGGGTGTGGGGTTATGTGTGTGGTGTGGTGATTGGTGGTTGGATTAGTGAGTGTAGGTGAACTTTGAATTTGGGGGCTCAGATTTGTGGGTGTACAGGGTGTGGGGAGATTGGATTTAGGCGCACTTGCATGGGTGACTCAGATTGGTGGTTGTACAGGGAGTAGGAATAGTGGGTGTAGGTGCTCGCTGCATTTGGGGGGCACATTTTTGGGTCTTTAAAGGTGGGTATGGGTTCAAGTAATGGTGATTCAGCACCATACAATTTGAAGCTTTTTCGTGCATCTGGTGTCATAGGTCACATTCTGAAAAACTGTCTTTTTCGGTGGGTCCTTGTTTTGCACTAGGGGCATTTTGTGGGTGTGTCAAGTGCTATCCTGTTTTCTTTGCACTGTAGGTCCCTGCTAGCACTTATTTCTGTAAATCGCCTCCTTGCAGAATGCATTTGCGCCACACAATCCTAGCGCACACGCATACATTTTTGTGCCCACTTTGCATGTTTTCACTCCCACGTTGGTCGTGGGAAGACCGGAGCCTTCCACCCATGCTGATTGTATCGCTGGCACCTTTTCCGGCTCATACTATTTAGAGCCTCTTTTTGGCTTGACCTAAAATGTATTAGCTCGTAGTACACTGTGTAGCAGCCTTTGTCTCTTTCAGAGATGTCAGTCTTTAGATTAGAAACGCATTTTCCGGGTCCAATTGTTATCTACGCTTGGCTTGAAAGTGGATTTTACGTTGCAGTGACCATTTTCCTGGAGCTGCATTTCCATTCATATTCCTGGATAAAGTATAGAGTATGTTTGTTCAGTAATAGCATGATGCATGCTTCCGCTCTGAAATGATGTCTCAGACAGCAGAACAGCATTTGTTTTCTCGGATACTCGTTTCTCCGGTATGCAGCCGTGCGGGGCAAAGCTCCGTGTTCAGGGAATGTCTCCATGGAGAAAAAAATAAATAAGAAATGACTGCTGTAGAGTTCTCACATTCAGCCGGCGTACTCTCTCATATGTCAATACATAGAAATGTTCCAGTACATTTAACAAGGTCAGACGCTTTTTATTAATGAATCCAAATAAAGACTCACCATTATTAGAACACGCACGGACACGATAATCACTTGTAGAGAGTTGTTTACAGCATCTTTTGTTCTGGTGGGAACATAAAACTGAATGATGTGGATGGCAGCATGTTCTTTGAAATTCCAGGTAAGCTGGGAAACAGCTATCCCTCAAGAGTGTAGTTCAGCTCGGTTGGCAGCGTGTGTTCGAAATCAGAGTGTACACTGGAAAAGACGGAAGAAACAAACACGAATGAAAGTGTTGCGCTTTAAAATCCCAACTGACTGCCAGGCGCGATGAGGAAACCGAGCACGAGTTCATAGGTCTATAGAAGCGGTTTTAAGACGGGTTTTTGAATTGATCTATTTTTTAGGTGGTTTCATGAGCTCGAAATTGAGACATAGGAATTCAATTCCTCCACGCGAAGTTTAGATGCATCACTTTGGAGCTCATTAAGAGCAAGCCGGTGAAGGTAAACAAGTGTTAGTAATGGGACTATGGCCAGATTCAATTCACTGCCATACTACAGGTTTGGCGGTAATGTGGAGGCGATAGCTCTGCCACTTGCCTAAAGGTATTTTATCCACATTAGTGCCAAAAACTGGAGCCAGGACTGCTGAGAATTACCACCTGTGGCAATTCCTCCAAAATCCCTATGGATTTTGAAAATGGGGATTCACACCGCTATTCTCCATCTTGCAATAGGGCAGAAAAGAGGTCTATTGTGATCTCTCATGGACTTCAGTTTATGTGATGTTCACAACAATATGCAACTTAGCACGTTTTTTATTACATGGGCACTAGCCAGTGTTGTTCATTAAAATATGCTCTCACAATAATCAGATGGATTATTTGCTGGCATTTTCATTTATATTTCTATGGTCACTGGTATTGTTAATGTCCCTTTTTTAGGACCTGGGTAAAATTTCTAGCTTTGATTTCTAAATGTTTCCTTTCTTTATTAAGTCGGCCTTTTATTATGATTATTCTCTCCCTGCATATCTTATTAAATTCATTCCTGAAAGTATTTCTTCTTTTTGGCTTTAACTGAATAATATATCTTTTAATCAGTGTAACTTTCTAGATTCATTACACATTGGTCTGAGACTCTGTCGGATCGCGACCTTCTGATAAAGGTAGGTGACAGGTGCAAATCAGCGTTCACAGTATTTTGAATGTGCCATCAAAAAATAGACATGACAAAAAGTCTTTCCAAGCACCTACCAAAAGAAAATCCAAAGAAAATATGAACAATGTTTTACCTCAGGGAGATTGACTCTTTTTGTCTATGGGTTGTTGAGGGAGGGAGGGGTGTTTTGTTCTCTGACCTCCTCTTTGGGCAGCTGGCTTCTCTGGGTTGTGGATTCATGGCTCTCGGGCTAATAGGTGTTTTTGGGATCATCCAGACCGTTGACGACTAGGTCTTCTACTCGGGGTTCTCTCATGGCGGAGCAGCAGGAGCTTCATGCCGGAATGGATGCATGGTGTAGCTACATGCTGTTCTGGTGCGGGCTGGAGAGATTTGGGGGAGATGATTGGCCCTACTCTTACCCACCTGCTTCTACACTCGATGTTCTCTACTGAGCCCTTCTCTGTTCCCGCTGGTTCTACATTGTTCTCCCTGCTCCCCAATGTGTAACAGGGCAATTTAGATCCTGCTCCATCCTATTCGCTCTGCCGAAGACCAATTTGATCCGGCAGAAGCTCCCTATTCTTATTAACCGCAGGGGGGGTCTTTTCGTTGCTCTTCTTCCAAGGGTGGTCTAGTTCTATCCCCATCTATAGTGATTTAATATCTTTCTTATTTTCCTGTTTGTACTCTTTAGTCGCTTGCCTATACTCTCTCCTCCAATGGTGTCTCTCCTTATCACCAGAATCCTCCTATGCCTTCAAGTATTCACCTCTCTCTCCAAGACAACCTTTATTTCTGGACCCTCCACCTTCTCCCCAAGAAGGAGTGCAACATCAGTCTCCTTCTATATTTCCCTCATTAAACTAGTCTCTCCCTTCTTTCTCTCCCAATCAATAGGTCCTCCATCCAGATGGAACATTCATCGGCCCTTCCTCTAACCGTATCTCCCTCCTTCCTATTTGAATTAATAAGTAATAAGCCATCCAAACTCCCTGTTAGGGAGAATTCTCAATATATGCTAATTCCCCTTACGTTTCGAGACCCCCAGCAACTTTGCTGTATTTCTAGGATTTCATTTTTTTACCTGGAAAGAGCGTGAGCCTTTTTACCCACTCTTTCATGTATTTTGATGTATGTTTTGCTTTTGTATTCTTTGGTTATCATGTTTTAAACAAACTCCATGGCATCATCTTTTTCTGTTTCTCACACAGCACCTTCAGTGCAGTGGCACACGGGTGTCTTTCAGACTCCTCAAGGTTTTAATACATTCTCTGGGACTGACTACCATCTCCCAGAGCATGTAAAGTTAAATTGACTTTACTAGTCTCTTTAAATTTACTGACCCAGCACACACTATCTTCCTATAGAGTGCTGGAGGGGTTGCTTAGCTTC
This sequence comes from Ambystoma mexicanum, assembly GCF_040938575.1. NCBI lineage: Eukaryota > Metazoa > Chordata > Amphibia > Caudata > Ambystomatidae > Ambystoma > Ambystoma mexicanum. The sequence continues at coordinate 850,026,116 of NC_090928.1, forward strand.
CCCTGAGTCAAAACACTAATGTAACAGTAACATGTTAACCTTTCCTACTTTAAATGGCTGGTGGCATTGGTTTAGATCAAACTACCATGATTTTTTCCCAACTGATAACAACGGTAGCTAAAAATCGGGTCAGCCATGTTTTTCAATATGGCACCCAAGACCTATCTGTAAAAACAGACTCTGGTCATCTTTTTTGGCCATTTCTTTTAGTAAAGGTCCTTCTTGTGTTTGTCTCTGTGCGCCAAACCAGGTTTGGTCCCTTTGCTCGTTGGCCTTTGGCGGGCTTCAGTGCTGAAGCCCTCCTCTGGCGCCTGAGTGTCTGGGGTGGACAGGATGTGAGGGAGGTGCCCGAAACTCCCTGCACTTAGTCTCCTAGGAGACCTGAATGCACTCTGGCGTGATTGGCCGGCTAGTCACCCTGCTGTGTGAGTGACAGCCAGGCTGGAATGAATGGGGGAAAACTGTTTAAAAGCAGGTCTCTGGGACTTGGAAAGCACAGTCGACCACTGGAACGAAAGGACCGAAGAGGAGATGAAGGCAGCGTCGGATTGACCCCTCTGCCTTTCGGCCCATGGCCGGGCCGAAATCAGCCCTGGGTAGTGGGGGCCGGTTTCTGGCCATGCCTGGGCCGGTTTGGAAAAAGAAAAGATATATATTTTTTAAAAATATTTTTCTTTTTCAAAAAGCCTTCTTACGTCGATAAATGAGTACCAACACAGGTTGGGTGATATTGTATGCATATGTGTTCAATAAAAAAGAGCTTAAGTGTAAGTGCTATACAATAACATGTTATCATGTGGCCTTGGACGTCTGCTTGGATTCACAGCAATTTAGTGTACTTAGGAACAATGCTATTTGATGACACTTCCTGTTTTGTCAAGGGGTGAAAGGTCATGTTTCATCACTTCCCGGGATGTCACTTTGGGGTGGGGTCAAATGACATCACTTCCGGTGATGTCATCAGAGGTCATGCATCGTGAGGCGAGGGGTGGGCCACTTTTTTGAGTTGAGGGGTGGGCCACTTTTATTTGGGTGACCGGGCCTATTTCTTGTCCCAGTCCGACCCTGGAGGAAGGAAGAGGACTGCTGCAACTCCTGGACGACTGGTGAAGCCCTGATGCAGGTCCGAATTGACTGAAACTCCGACGACAGAGAAGCCCTTCAAGGTTAACTTCTTCCCTTGAGTTTGGTGGGAAAAACCAACTTGCAAGCCATCCGGACGCCGTCCCCATCTGGTCAAATTTTCATCAGAGTGCTGTTGAAAACAGGATAGCCAGAGGGAAGGAAACCAGCTCGTGGCCTTTAAGGCACTCACAACTTAAACCAATGTCTTGCTACAGCTTTTGGCCTCTTCCCTGGGCAGTACAGGAACCTCCCGTCGTCCTCCTTCTTGTCCTCACGACTGAAGCTCAGGAACAGCGAGATCTGCTCGAACTGCCAGGAACAACTGCCTCAGCTACAGCTTTCTTCATTGACGAGGTACTGTGCAAACACGGTCTGGAAATCTTTTCAGCCATCGAGAAAGTGTGTGAAACTTTCCTCAACTATGAAGGCTTGACCTTCCCTCAAGAATTGTCAAACTTTTCACCTAGCCAAATCCTTTCAAAATCTGTGGCAAAGACTTAACCATTACTTACCAGAACTGTGCTATCCTATACAAAAGACTCTGAACCATTGACCTTGGCCCAGGACTAGTGAGAAGACTTGCTGGTTGTATTTAACTGAAACCCTTTGCCTGCCTATGAATGTATTTGGGCTGTCTATTCTTATAACCTTGTCTTTTCCCTCCTTTATTAAGTATCTGAAGTGCCATGTTGCTCCCACTTCATTTTGGAGCTAAACGTGTTCATGTACTTACCGGTTGGATTTTTGTGGTCTATTGGTGAGTGATATTAAGCTGCTTGTTCTAGTGTAATGTCTTCTAACTGACTGAGTAAATACATGTATATTCTTTTACCAAGAAACCTTGAGTAAGTGTCTATTTGAATTACTGTATTAGTTGGTCATTTGTGTAACTTGTTCTACTGCTCACTCAACTCTTGAGATCAGTCTGGCTGCTCAGCCACTGCTACCACATAACCTTGTAGTACAGGATTATACTAAAGGTGAAATTGTACTGACACTTGTAGTCTTAATTGCCTGTAGTGTTCCCTACTGCAGGTGATTCTGCCTAACACTCCCCAAACTCTCCCTCTATATATGGTATCAATCCACCACCAACCTCCTTCCAATTCTCGATTTTTCTCTGATGGTTCACCTTTTACACCCCCAACAGCTCTTCACCTAATTGGGACACCCCTCCCTGCATCCAACCTCCTCTACTTTACATTCGGTACCTCTCACTTTCTTCTCCAAGTTGGTATCCCTCTTTCCCGATTTGCAAACATTCCTTCTCTCCATTTTCAATAAAATTGGATCACCCTCCTGCTTTGTGCTACTCTTCCTTTCCTCATCTGACCACATAGGTCTTGCCTCAAATCTTACACAAATCTCTCTTTTAGTTATAACCTATCCCTTCTTTCTATCCCACACTTCTCTTATCCATCTTGTCAAACACCATCTCTCCTCTATCTCTCTTCTATCCTTGTCTCTGCTGCCTTGCTCTTCTCACCTGGGGTGTTGACGTAAGGGTATTCCAGGGTTTGCTGCTCTTCATCTGCCAACTCACCCAAAGGTTGATATTGGATCATTGGGCTGGCTGCCTTTTACAATAGAATCCCTTTTACCCTATAAAGGTACATAGGCACATTGGTTGCATTTGATAGGTGTGGACTGGGATGATCTCTATGTGTGCCATGTGCTCTGGATCAGGTGGGTAGAAGGGGGGCTGGCATGTGTGATGTCATGGAAGGCCAATTCCTTGTCTGTCAAGTCATGTCATGTTATCTCAAAGCTCACGATGTAATTCTTTGTAACATTGATATTCACAGTAACTTCCAAGTTTACCATTTCTAGTGAACACTAAGCTTGACACTCAAAATAGGTTTGACATTCCTGGTAATCTCTCAGCTTGAAATTCCAAGTTTTTTCCTAGTTTAACATTTCCAACAACCTCCCAATTTGTAGGAAATTCGACATTCCCAGTAAACATTGGGTTTAACATTCTTAGCAAGGTTGACATTCCCAGCAAGCTTGACTTTACCAGTAAGCTCCCAGTTTACACAATCCCTGTACAATGAATTGAAACATTCCAAATTAAGCCCAAATCATAATGTACATGCTCGGTTTGTTGGATTCCCGAGTGTGCTACTGAAAAAACACCCAAAACATATCCCCTACATCATCTAGACATAATGTTCGGCAACGTGATGAGACTTGAAAGTTATCACATTGAAGCAATGCTTTCCAAATCCATGCAACAACATGCATATCCACCATTACATCAGGTGATAACAGATATAGTGCTCATGCCAAAAACAGGTTAGACGTTCTGCTGAATTTCGTATGCCTGTAATAGGTACTAACAGCCAGGATGGATTAAGTGGTCCTGTGTCAGAGTATGTTATAGTAAATGTGTTCCCATGTTTGAACTCCAAATAAATCGAAAATAATTGCAGATTTTCATCAGCTATCACCCTGCATTTGTAGGAGGTAGGGCAGGTAATGGCCTGCTAACCCGAGCCTACACTTGAGCCCCTGCAAGGGGAGAGGGCATTTGCTAAGCAGATGTATAAGGGACCTGGATAAATGAAGTAAGTCATTTTATTGTTATGTTAATAAAGGTAACTGTTTTTTATTGTTTGTGGTTTATTTCAAGAGAGGAACATTTCAGGGTTCAGCATCAACAATCAACAAATAATCAAAGTGTTACCTCTGGGCTTGGGTGCATCTGCACACCAAATAATCCAGCAAAACATGGGGAATTGCTGCAGAGCTTGGTTCAGGGACTTGTAAAGATATAGAATGATGGGGTCTACAAGTCATGTATGAGGCCATTGAGTGCTAGCAGTGTTAATGCCCCATGGAGACAATGCAAATGTATAGAACGTGAATTAAAAATAACAGCTCAGCTGGATGGAAGTAAGTCAATCAGATGTTCTGGTGAACATTTCTGCAGTGCATGCTATGCATCACATCTGGAGGAGATTGTTAGAAAATAAGGTTCCACAATTAAAGATGTCTGATATAAGGGAGTGTTCAAATGTGGGAAACCATAGGAATAATAGCAAGAATTACAATTCATACAGAGCATGTCACACACATTTGTTGTTTGGCTCTTAAGAATTAGAGATTATTACATCCCAACTGAAAATGATGCACATTTTTCCTTTCTGAAATATTGAGCACTCCATGGCTCCCTCTCTGGCTAGCTGACAGTTATTCTTCTCTTTACTTTTGATTTTGGGGGAAGTAGCCTCTGCATAATGCATGTGTGCCTACAGCCATTAGAAATAAACAGCAAACATGAATGGCTGCCTATGGAACTATTATAGTGATGTTTTCCCTTCAATATGTCCATGCCTTGGAAGCATACAGCAGGGACAAGGAACTGGGGGCCTGAGGGAGAGAAGGTAAGTAAGAGTGGGTGGCTGGGGTGGTTCATATGGAGTGGCGTTCATTGGATATGGCAGGATGGGGCTTGGGGCATCAATCCCACATAAATAAAAACCTGGCAGAAAAGGTGGAGAGCCACGGAAGGCTGGGAGAGAATGCAGATCTATTGGATTAGGCCCGAAATTCCTGGCCTCCTGATTGGCCAGAACCTCTCCTCTAGGTACTCATTGAATATTTTCTAAAGTGAATTCCAACCGAGGGTGACCTGGCAGCATCATACATTTTGTCTGTTTTGGAACTCTAATAGAGGCTCAATAAGTATGGGGGTCATTCCGAGTAGGGCGGTAAGGGTTAACGGTCACCGGTAACGAGACCGGTGCCGTTAAACCCTTACCGCCCTATTCCGAGTTCCCTTTGCGGGTTGGTACTTAACGCCTGCTTTTTGCAGGCGTTAAAAAACTAACCCGCAAAGGGACCTAGGAGCTAATTATGGCACCGTAATTTACGGTGCCGTAATTAGCGCCTTCCCCATTCCCATTGAGCCCTATGGGGCAAAAATGGGAATGGGGAAGGGCCCATGGTGAATGGGGAATTACCGCCCCCGCCAACCTTGGAATGGGGCGGTAATTCCGCCATTCACCATGGCGGAGTCGGAAAAATAACGGCGTCAACCAAGGCGCTAATAGCGCCTTGGTTAACGCCAGGGTCGGAATGAGGCCCAATGTCTCCAAAAGCAATGCATATAGTTGCATAGACTGAATCATGATAATTCGTTCTGGGCAGGGCAACAAAGAACATTTATTTTTTATTTTTAAAACGTATATCATATATTTTGAGCTATTTCGAGGTAACAGAGCAAGTACAGTCAAACATATATAAGTAATTATATGTCATATTAAAAAAAGAAACCTATAAAAACAATATACACACAAAAACATCTTTTAAGAAGAAATGTACTTGCACATTTTGAGAAAGTTGAGAAACATAAAAAGCAACTAAAAAGCAGAGGGATTTAAGATTAAGAAAGAGAACATTTGATCAGTTGTAAGGTCTGCTTGGAAAACCAATAAGTTAGAAAGCAAGCAAGCAAATAGAAGGGGCCACGAAATGTATGTCTTGGGCATCTCGAACAGGGGAAGACAGAGCAGAGAAATGTGCATGTCTCAAATAGGGAATAGATTGGCCTTCTTAAATGTCTCTGTTCCAAATGAGCCACAACCCGCTGGAAATTGGAAGTTCTAGGCAGCTTGGTTGACCCACTGACCCATGCATGTAAGTGGTTCAGCAGATCTTGAAAAGTGCTCCAAAGGAGTTAATAGCCAATGGAGAGAACATAAACTAGGAGTAATGTGCTTGAAATTTCATATGGAAGAAATCAAGCGGTCTGGAAAATGTAGCAGAGTCCTAAAAGGAACCATGGATGAGACTAGTAGGCTCATGAACTTGGCACTGCCCATGTCCTGGCAAGATAGAACAAGTTCCTGGATGACTGTATCTATATCAGGGGGCGCAATTAATCACTTAGATCTTCATTAAGAGTCCCTGAGAAAATACTTCCTAACTCAAATACTGTTCACGCATGCGGTAATCATGCAGTAACATGATGGGTGTGCATGATTCAGAGTCGTGCAGATCCTTCAGTAAGTCCCCATTTTGGAGTACTGTATTATCCCATGTGACAATTACCGTACACTGTAATCACTATATGCCATAATGTAATTGTGTGGAGAAAATGTCCTCCACACAAAACAATTTGAAACTCTAAATTTAGTGGAGTACACGTGCCTGTAATACATTAACTGCAACTTTTTTTTTACCACAATACCAAGCTCCTAATGAGACCCTTAACCATCCAAAGAAGAGATAATCGAAAAAACAGTTTTGGGACAACTTAGAAATATGGGTTTTAAAGTTTAAATTGGAGCAGAGATTAAATCCGAGACATTTCAAAGAAAACTCCAGAGACGGACTGTTGCCAAGAGAAGAGAGTGGGGAAGGCCACTCTTGAACTTGTGCAATGGAGGAAGTAGAAGAGAAAGCCAAATGAGCCCAGTCTGTGAAGCCAGGTTTAAGCTTAAAAGACACCAGAGGTATCCAGTCATCAGTGTCACCAAGACAATACCGCAGGTGTGAGCATTAGAAACTCTGCGATAGACCTGCACATGAAGAACTCCACATATGATTAATTTGGGGTTCAACTTGGTAGATCCCTCATGTACATGTCCCATCTGATTCTAGAGCAGTGGTCTTCAAACTTTTTTGGCCTGGGCCCCCCCTGGGCAAAGTTTGGGCAGGCCGGGCCCCCCCAAAAGTGCCAGATGGACAGTATGTAGAAATCGCTATGAACTTTTGCATGCCGTCACCACACCCTACTCCCAGTACAGACCCTGGGCTCTCCCCACCCTACTCCCACCACTATCCCAGTGCTGCCGCCCATCCTGCTCCCACCACAGTCCCATAACACAAGCATACACACATCCATACACATTTAAATAAAAAATAAATCGCCATAAACGTACCTCGCGTGGTTGCTAAAATGCCCCGCTCCAGGTTGCTCTGCCCGTATATGCGAGGAGGCGCAGGAGCACCCCCTCGCATATACATACATGCAGTGACCCAGCCAGCATTTCCAATGAGCTATGCAAGGCTGGCGTAGCAAAACACCCACAGTGTTGCATGGCTCAGTGATCATGTGCGGCTGGGGAAATGAACTGTCAAAGGCAAAGAGTTTCCCTTTGACAGTTCAGCCAGCCCAGGAGCACTCCCTCAGCTGGAAAAAGCAGCTGAGGGACTGCTCAGTGTTTCACTGGGCTGGCTCCTCGGCTCCTCCATAATGGGTGAGGTGGCCAGTGGGTGGACGCCCCCTCACCCATTATGGATGAGCCGGCAGGCTTGAACTGGCCTATAGGGCAATAGGGCGATGACAACCCCTTGGGTACTATTCAAACAGTCTGTGACTAAACACTGAATATCCATTTGCAACTGCTGGCCATTTTTTCATTGGTGCCTAAGACAGTTTTATGGGCCAGTCTTACCATGTGAGCTGGCCCTTCCCATTTCCTCCAAACTAAAAAAATAAAATAAAAAAAAAGTTTTTTTTTTTAAAATTTTTTTTTACACATTTCATGCTGGGCTCTGGCGCCCCCCCCTGGGATGCGGCCACGCCCCCCTGGGGGGGCGCGCCCCACAGTTTGAAGACCTCTGTTCTAGAGCAATAGAGAGAACCGCAACAGGTTAAGATCAGCCAAGCACATAGGAGAGGATGAAATGTTGACCAGCCATTTCAAATGCTGTTGAGAGATTCACGAGAACAAGCAAACATGCACCACCGCTATCAGGTTAGCGTGGCGTCCACCATTTGATGGGTTGTTGCCTCTCTGCTACACCAAGGGTGGAAGCTTGATGGATAACCAGTGTTTAGATAGACGTGGGGAAAGGTGAACTGGTGAACATTGTTGAAGACATGGCCTAAAATCACGAGCACGGTCATAGAATGTGTGCATGGGGCAGCTACAGACAATCTCTCCGGGCTACAAAAAACCCATGCAAGGGACCCCAAGACCTTTGACTCAAAAATAAACCCCTGCCAGGAGACCCGATAGTATGGAGAAAGCCTGAAGCTCACTCTGGCCAGAAAGGAAAGCCCGACGCATGACACAACTCTTTCCATTGAAAAAAGCACTGATACAGCATTTGACTTTTTCCAGCAAATATCCGGATACATGTTTTCCTTCAACACCACTGTCGTAGGGACAACAAGAGAAGGTTTGTGTGACTTGTACAGTTCCCGTGGAGGCACAGTATCCCTTCAGAAACAGATCAAAGGGAAAGAAATACTCATCCGTCTCCAACGTTTGAGGTCACATTTAACAACCGTTGTTTTCCCCTCCCTGCCATGCATAGGGGCGGGGGGTGTTACAATGTTGCAATTTCCATGCAACACATTTTCAGGCAATATAACAGACAGCTTTCATTGCCTGCAAAAGGTTTCCCTGACTTCAACCTGGAACCCAAAAGAAAAAGTGAGACAGTACAATGACAACTACCTCAGCGGAATTCCCAGGTGGAACAAAGAAGAACGCCCATCAGAACCAGTTAAACAAACTAAAAGGTTACATTGCAAGATTTGATATATAGTTTAACCAATCATGCCCGTGTGAGTGTGTTATTGTGCATGTCAGAGTGAGTGCAGGTGTAGTTGTGAGAGTAAGAAGGAGCTGGAGAGTAAAAGGGAATTTGGGTGTGAGAGTGAGTTTGAGAGTGAATGTGAGCTTGAGTGTGAGAGTAATCGTGAAGGTGTGATTGTGAAGGTGATTTTAAGTGTGACTGAGAGAATGAGAGTCAGTGTAAGCGTCGATTGTGACAGTGAGTGTTAGCGTGACAGTCAGTGTGAAAGTGAGTGTAAGACTGAGTGAGAGATTCAAAGTCAATGCGAGAATGATTGTGAGTGTGAGAGGGAAAGAGTGACAGCTAGTGTGACGTTGAATGTGTGTGTTTGTTCTGAATGCTATTCCATCTTAAAGTGGGGCTGCAGTAATTAGAATTCAGCATAGTGTAAAGTTATATTGATTTGCTAAGTTGTTTTGATGGAAATCAGCCAAAGTGTACTACCTAGTTATTATAAAAACTAGTAAGGATGAGCTAGAAGCATTCAGATACACATACGTAAGGAAACAGACATAGTAAATAATAATAATAATAATAATGATAATAATAATAATAATAATAATAATAATAATGATAATAATAATAATAATAATAATATATGCTTTAACTGCCATGGGTTTTCCCCCCAGTGCCAAGGCCTTTTTTGGTGATTTCGGTATTTCACCATTCAAAGCCTTCTAACATTTTCTCCTTCATTAACCCCTTAAGTGCCAAGCACGAGCTATCTCGTCCTTGGCACTGGGGAGGTAAATCCAAGGACGAGCTATCTCATCCGTGGCACTGGGGAGGTAGATCCAAGGATGAGCTATCTCGTCCGTGGCACTGGGGAGGTAAATCCAAGGACGAGCTATCTCGTCCGTGGCACTGGGGAGGTAGATCCAAGGACGAGCTATCTCGTCCGTGGCTGACAGTATGGGATAATAAGAAAGCTATTCTCACAAAGATAATCTTACATAATATCTTAACATCGCCCAGTAATTACCTGACCATACTCTGGCTTTTTCACCTCAACCAATGTTTATCTAATATTAATGCCTGCTCTTAATTCTCTGATCTAAATATCTTCACAATTCAATGTATTGATCGAATCACACATACTGCATTAATGGGAAACTCTATGGACAGAGAAGAGAGAATTCATGAAACCCTTTAAAAGCATGTGATTTGCTCATATCTCTTGATATTTACTATGACTAAATTCAAGTAGGAAAGTGTACCATTGTTAGAGCATTTTTCAGCGTACTATTGCTAACATCGGTGCCTGCGAAGTGGTCACCTGCAACCTTAAGTAACTGCAATTGTTTACTCTGTAATGCACCCAATGAAGGGTATGTTCATTTGTGTTTTTATTGTCCGACATATATTGCATCCCGAAGTCACTTTTTAATTCCTGTACTCCGAATTTTTTTATTTGAATCAATGCAAAACTGCATTTTTTACTTGCTTTTGGCCAATTCACCTTTGATTCCCTGGAAATTATATTCCTTTTGAAGAGGAGAACTAAAAATTCGAAGTACTTTGATGAATCAGGGCCATGCCTCCTAGCTTGAAATATTGTCAAAATACCAGAGCTCCATTGTAGGCCGTTGACCCATGCTGTTTGTGGTTTTGTAAAATGTTTTTTTTTTGTATGCTCCAAGGAATTATTTTTAAGAAATTGATATTAACTTGTATTTTTAATCTTCTTAATATGTTTTATCTTATTCCATTGTATTGATGTATTAAAAAATAAACGTTAATTAGGTCATTATTAATAACAACCATAATAATAAGACACATATTTAATTAAACATTTTGGTGCCTTACACTGGCAATTTCACTTTCTTTTTTTATCTACAGGACTTTTTTGCCATATTCTTTTTGTCTACGTGCTGCAGTAATACGTGCTATTATACGCAGGGCTGAGGCGGCTCTGCCAGGATGGCTGCCGGTGTCCTACAGGCTGAAGACCGAAGTATGGGCTAAACTCCGAACATGCTGAGCTCCCTTGCAGGCCCTGTTCTGGCAATGCCATGTTTTTCTGTCCGTGGGTGCTCACAGCTGAACATTGTAGCGTCAGATCCGCAGAAGCGTTCCATCATTACAAGATGGAGACATGGCCCTGTAAAATAATTAGCACGAGTAGATACTGCATTAGATGCCCATTAATCCTTTGATACTAAGGCCACTATTTTGTGACTTGTGGTCCTTTACTGCGAGACCTATTAAGCGACATCTCAGTGAACCTAATGAGAAAAGTCATCTGCTATCTGATCATCAATTGCATACATTGTAAAAAAAATGGCTACAGTCCGGCTGACTTCCGGCCTCTTCCCCCTGTTAAATTGCAGTGGCAAAAACCATCAGTAGCGGACATATACATCAACTGCATAATTCAACAGGCCCAACCAGGTTGCCTGTCGTTGGAAGACATTGAAATCACACAGCATATGATCCCATTTTGAAAATCATTGTAAAATGTTACAGCACTGGCAAGTGGAAACACCTGAATGTGCTGGCAGGAGAATCACCTGAGCTGAGTCATCCCAGCTTACGCACGCTAGTGATAGTAAATGATGAGCTGCCAGTACTCTACTAAAGAATGAAAGGATAGCCATTTGTTGATTTCTTTGGATGCACTCAATCTGGTACTTGTGTCATGGTAATAATGGATGAATACTTCAGATACCCTGAGCTGCACCTATTATCACCCACATCTGCTTCACCAGTAATCAGAATACTCGTCAGGACTTTCAGAACATACAGAGTGCCGAAAGTGGTCAGGTTTCACAATTGTCCCCCTTTCGCAAGTCACCATTTCCAACTGCAGAGTTATGTTATGTTATTGGGCATTTGTATAACACCTTTTACCTGGTATGATTCCAGACCCTGTGGGTTGAACGCCCTCAGGGACCATAGTCCATTACAGTGGAGAGAGTAATGTGGTAAAACGTGCTTGAGTGCACTCAGTATGTGTGCATCCAGTGCAGATTAAGTGGTGTGTAGCTGCATTCTAGTGCTAGGCATGGTGCGGTGGTTGTGTAAGATCAGTAGAATGAGTGCAACAAAGCCAAATGGACTTGGGTAGCTGCATTCTGGCTGTGCTGGAGTTTGTGAATGCGATTATGTGTGCAGCTGGGCTGATTTCCGGGGGTATAGCTGCGTTGTAAAAATGGTTAAGGTTATCATGGAGGTGTATAAGTGTGTGTGCAGCTAGACCAAATTAATTGAGGGGTATAGCTGATTTCTATTGTTTGTTGGTGCAGAGGAAAGAGTTAGCATATTGGTCTGTTTGAGTGTATGTGTGCTTTCCAGAGGGACCATGTTCTCGATGAGCTTCCAGTGCCTGTCGAGGGTATGGTATATCCCTTTGGGTTTGAGCTGTTAGTCTAAGATCCTCCCTTTGTCTCGTTGGGTCAATTGCTTCTTGGGGAAGTCTGATGGGCAGTGACAAGCAGATCTGTCCCAAATCATGTAGTTACAGTATTGCTGCACCCTTCGATTGGTAGGTTTGCTAAATAGATTCCCTGATAGGTAGTTCTGTTAAATACATTCCAAGATAGGTGGCATTAGCAGAAATAAGTGCTAGACGGCCCAGAGTATGTAGTTCTGCTCAAAGATTTCCAGATGAGTAAAATTAGCAAGCATAGGTATTTCCTAGACTGATAGCGTAGTGCATATTTGCATGGCAATGATCAAACTTATAAGTGTTATTGGTGCTTGGGTTACGGGTCTTCCACAGTCAATCCAGATTATTGGAGATAGATATCTCTAGGCCTCAGAGCGTACGCTTTTCCTGGTGGAAGAAGGAAATGATTCAACATTGTCATGTACATAGGTGCTACTACGATTTGGGTTTCAAGTCTGGGGCAAAGGCTCCATACATTGGGGTAGATATCGTCTGACCTAAGAGTCTATTAAAGGAATCCACGTGATCCGACCGCGGCTGAAGTTGCTGCGGCTGGAAAATTCACATGAGAAAGGTGCGAACTACCAAAAGTTTGCACCTTTCTCATGTGAAAAACATGTACATACCCACACCCCCACCCACACCCACAACACACCCATTACACACCCCCCACCCACACCCTCAACACACCCCCACCCACACCCCCAACATAAACAAACCCCACTTACCTTGTCTTCACGCTGGTTCCCTGCGGTGCCAGTTCCCTTTCACTTCTGTGATCTGGGACCAGAGCCGCAGGGTCTTTTTCTTTTTTTTTACAGGGGCTGCAGGTGTTTCCCCCACAAACCCCGCTCACTATGCTGTATGTACTGTAATGTATAGTGAGCGGGGTGTTGCGGGGGATACCCCTGCACCCCCCGTTGTTTTTTTTTCTCGTTTTTTTTTGTTTTCAGGCGTGCTGCGGTGGTGTCCCCCGCAACACCCCGCTCACTATACCACACAGTATAGTGAGCGGGGTGTTGTGGGGGACACCGCCACAGCCCCCGCATTCTTTTTTTATTTTACTTACCATAAAGGTGCGCATGGGCAAAAAATGCTACCACCAAAGGTGCAAAATTTTGGTGTTCGAACCTTTGGTGGTAGCATTTTTCAGACTTTTTGCCCATGCGGACCTTTGTAGTCAGTAAAATGTACAAAACCCTATTAAAGGGCCCGTATTGAATGGGTTACCATGCCATTTCTTGATCACAGAGGTAAGTCAAGTTCTCAGGGCTTTCCCTTATGTGTTGTTAGGGGAAGAGCCCGGCTTTGATCGCTTTCCGCAAAGCCCTGTAGTTTTCACTGTGCCTAATGCAGGGAGGCAGTGAGTTCCACAAAGTTAGCCAGGGCTGAGTAGGTGGACCCTCCGATCCTGGCCGAACTGGAAGCGGGGACCTCTAGGAAGAGGGCAGTGCTTGACCTAAGGGTGCGAGTTTAAGGGATTCCAGCATCACTGTATCATGCCAGTATGGCACCTCATATGGCATAGTGGAATGTTTCATGGGCAACCTAAAGAAGCTGTTACAAATTGCAGACAATTTGAGAAAGATATGTATGATGTGTTACAAGACTATCACAACCCACCACACATCACCACACAAGCTTGGCCATCTTGGATCAACCCCATCTCTTGCTGAAGGCAACATGATACTCCTCTGGGAACACCAATCAGGAATAAATTGCCTCATCCCAGCAACACCAGGCACAATATCTGAGAGACCAACAGCTGATAGACTAGGCCATCAGGTGACAAGAGTGTGTGTAATCCCTTCTGGTTTTGGCTTCACTTTCTGTCTGGAACATCTAGGATTGGTGACATCACTCCAAGTAGCTATTTTAGATTGGGGACATCACTTCAAGTGAACATCTTGGAGCAGTGACATCAGTTCCTGTGGCCATCTTGGATCAACCCCATCTCCAGCTAAACGTCATAAGAGGCTCCTCTGGGAACACCAACCAGGAAGAAATCACCTCATCCCAGCAAAACCAGGTACAATATCAGAGAGACCAACCACTGATGGACAAGGCGATCAGGTGACAAAAGTTTTGTCTCATCCCTTCTGAACTGCCCAGGGTGCTACAGCCATGGGCTTACCAGTTAAGGGTAGAACAGTGAGTGCAGTGAAGGGTGAAGACGAGCTGTTGACCAGCTTCTTTGCCTCTTAGCCTAGTATCCTTTGCTTTTGCCTTTCTCCCTGTTGTGTCTGTGAGTACCCCAAGCTTCCTAATTACTAAACCGTCTCTCCACACTGTGCTACTCACCTATAATAGATTCAATACTGCTCCTACTGCTGTTCCTCCTACTCAGCTCTCCCTATGCTTTCTTCGATCACACTACAACTTCCTCCTTTCCTGTGCCAGCTCGAAAAACTCCCTCCATCTCTCTTCCACCTCTTTCAACAAAGCCGATGAGATAACCATACGTCCTCTAACACCTATCCACCTCACCTCTCTTCCGCTGAGACTCAACTTCTCTACTCTTCCTTACTGTGGGTTACATGGACCAGCCCAGCAGAACTCCCCTACCTCACCAAACTACATCTCAGCAGTCACCAGCAGAATGGCTTTGCTGGCTCTGTTGAGCACTATCGCCTTGTATTAAAACTGCGCTTTGCAGTCTCCAAAATGATGGCTGCGCAGTCTTACCAGTTACACATGGGGAAAGATGAAACACAGAACACCCTGAGAATTGCTGCCAGTATTTTCTTTAATTGTACCAAAGAAAAGAATTCAAAGGGAGCACTGCTATGCTGCCAGCTCAAAACATTTTCACTGAGAAAGAAATTATTCTGCCTTTTAAAATGACTGCATCCTGATGCTCCTTTTCATCTGTTCAACAGTACACAGTTTTGATCCAGTGAGACCCAGCTAGGTCCCTGCATATTCAGGTTGTGCTCTAGCAAGAAGGGGGCATTTCTCATTGAATGACTGGCTGTGTCAGGCAAGATCTGTGAAATAACAAAGAACTTCACTTGAAGCCGTACGCACAACACTTTACTTTTTGCAACAACATGACACAGATAAACCCTTCATAAGAAGCTCTCTCTCTTTGCTCATGTCAGTTTCGTTGGACGCTTGCTTTGAACAGATTCTTGTGTAGTAGAAATTGACTATGGCCATGGAAATGCTCAAAATAAAGATACCAGGAAAAGCTGCATTGTAAAGTGACAGCTGAGGAAAATGAACCACATGTAAATTGGTGCTTTTTAAAAACAAGAAAATATATGTTTAAAAGTGAAATGCTGAATTAAGGCCCGGTCCTTGCATAGAAATGTGATGGGGGTTTGTTTTAAAACATATATAGGATGTTTAATTCCAACAGTCTTGCTTTCTGGTTCAGGAAAGAAAAATAAATAAATAAATACATTTACTGTGAAACCAGCTGGACAGGTTTTTAGGCCCAGGCTTCAAAGGACTGACTACAGGATCTACCTCCCCCCAAGTGTACCAGCATCTGGGGCATATGAATAGGCAAGGGTGAAGCATCTCACACCCTCATCAGACTCTGTGGCAGTGCTCCAGCCAGGTACAATGGATTTCTGGGACACATAGGTGTGAATTTTTAGCAGCACCTCCCCTCCATTCAAACTGAGGAGCTTCAAAGACAAATACATGTCAACACAGGGCTAGTGCCTGACAGTTGGCTGTGGGTTGAAAAATAATGCCCTTATTTGGAAGACAATGCTGACCCATTTGGGGCAAAAGACTGTTCTGAGTTAATAAACGTTAAGACTTTTATTTCTGCAACCGGAAAACACAGGAATGCAAATGTTTAACAGTTCAAATGTAATTTTTGTGGCATTAAAACAAGATATTGTGGCTTTCCCTAGCATGTATGGGACGCAAACGGCAGAAAAATGTAATTCATGGGAAAAGTGTACATAGTATAATTTTGAAATTTAATGCAAACATGCTCTGTGATAATAGGTACACATATATCATATTTAGAATTTTAAGTGAAATATTTACCACCAAAAATTGTGAAAGATTATCAGATGGGATAAATGATACCATATAAACTTGGGAGTTGGAATGCCATGCTCTGTGTGAAATATGTAATCTGCCTATGTGATTTTCAAAAGTGCCACAACTGTAAAAAGGTGCATCTTTGTGTCATAACTGATTTTGGCAAAAGTGACAGTAGGATGGCTCCGTACCTTATTAAAACACACCCCTTAAAACTGAGTCCCCTCCTTCAGTCCAATCTGCTTCTAAGGAGGAGGTGACATACTTAGGCTGACGTATCCGATTCTTAGCGGTAGGTCTGGCTTAGGTCTGCCCCAGAGTCAATCCTGTGATTTCACCCGCCTTAGGTGCACCCTGCTGTATGCATTTTAGTTACTGATGGTAATGCACCCTGCTGTATGCATTTTAGTTACTGATGGTAATGCACCCTGTTGTATGTATGTTTAGTCGCTGCTGGGAGTGTCAAATTTAGGTGCACACTGCTGTATGCATTTCTAGTCACTGCTGGGACTGTCAAATTTAGATGCCCCTTGCTATCTACCTCCCAATATGTACACCACTAAGACTTGCCTTATATACACTCTCTGTGCCCTACTCTGGACTATTCTAACTATCACCACAACAATGGCCCACATGGACTCCACTCCTTGCAACCTGCTAGAGAGAAACACGTGACATAGAGCGAGGCTGCCTCGCCTTTATGACCTCAAAAACAAAAGAACCAGACCATCAGGTTCTATATCAACTCTAACTGCTTCCCACCCTAACCCTTTTGCCCTATTTGCAGAAAGGCGCCCTAAAATACAAATTGACTCTTTCCACAACCAGAAGAGACCCAAACATCCCAATCCGAGACTCACCCAAGATAAAATCACAACCCCCACCTTATCAATAGGCCTCATCAATGCGAGGTCCCTCATAGCACACAATACGGAAATTGCCGATATACTTGCCATGGACAACCTAGATCTACTCACGATCACTGAGACCTGGCTCCACGATGCCGCAGGTCCCGTACTAATGATTGCCATACCAGACAACTACAACATACTAAGAGTTGATCTCCCCAACTCTAGGGGAGGTGGCCTGGCCATCATTGCCAAAACTAAGTTAGCTGTAAGACTTACCCCACACTCAGTAATTACTTCTTGCGAACTTCTGTCTGCTAAAATACCTATCTCTAATAACAGCACACTAACTGTCCTTCTGGTGTACAGACCACCAGGCCCACTAGGTAACTTTGAGGATGACCTATCCAGCCTCCTTACTAATAACATCAAAGATTCCACCCAGCTCCTATTACTAGGTGACTTTAACTTGGGATTCAATGATGATGAGGACAAACAGGCCAACTCTATCCAATTAATCTTAGTCGATCATGGCCTTACCCAAAAAGTTTTAGCCCCCACACATACAAAAGGACGCACATTAGATTGGATAGCCAACCGAAACTGTGCTACCGCCATCTCTAATATTTTACCACAAACCTGGACTGACCACCACCTCATCTGCTTCTCATCTACTATAGAGCATCCTAAATGCGACAACCCGCAAACAGCACCACCTATGCCAACTAGAAGTAAAAAAGAAATCACTGCTGAAAAACTTCTCCCACTCCTACTACCAGCTCTCACTGCCAGTGATATCAACTCTGACCCTAATACGCTAGTTGAATCATTCAATAACACCAACACCATGTCCAAAGCTTTGGACATAATTGCCCCTATCAAATTACATAAATGTAAACGAGAATTTCATCTCAACTCATGGTTCACCCCTCACCTCAAAGAACTGTGAATCCAAAAACGTAAACTCCAAGCTATCTGGAGGCATACACCATCAGATGAGAATAAAATTCTACTTGACAACCTTGCTAAAAAATATAAGAAGGAAATAATCCAAACTAAAAAAGACACATTCAATGAGAGAATTAGTAAAGCTAACTCTAACTCTAAAGAACTCTTTTCCATCCTCCGGGAAATGGAAAACCTGATTGCTCCCACAGACAATGTCCCCAAGGACAAACAATGGTGTATCAGTATCCAAAATGCCCTAGCTAACAAAATCACAACCCTACAATCCAAACATTGCAAAAAAGAAAGCATCCTTGAGCTCCCCTGGAACCCTTACTACCCATTTGATGGATACACCTACAACAGCTACAAAAAATAACTGCAAACCTTTCAGATTTTCCAACATATCCATTCTGGAAACTGAAAAGGTGATATCTTCCTTGAAACCATCTAACTGCCATGGTGACAGCTGCCCAGCACAAGTTATTAAGGATGCAGCTAGAGACTAAGCACCCTTCATCTCTAAATTAATCAACGCCTCCTTTAGATCCAGTACGGTACCTACTAACCTCAAAGAATCCTGGGTACTGCCTTTCCTTAAAAAACAGACCCTCAACCCAGCTATCCCTACCAATTATAGGCCCATTACCACGGTCCCATTTCTCCTTAAAATTATTGACAGAGTAGCATACCTCCAGATCCAAAACTATCTGGAGAAGAACCAACTTTTAGGATCACGCCAATCTGGATTCAGACCATTACATGGTACTGAAACTGCCTTAATCGACCTTAAGACACAAATCGACGAGCTGAAGGATAAAGGTAAAACAGCTATGCTCCTCCTCCTTGACCTATCGGCGCCTTTGAACTGGTGGACCACGCAGTGTTATACAACCACCTAGCGTCTGCCGCCCATTTCTCAAGTGAAGCTATAGCCTGGGTACAATCCTTCGTAGCCAACCGTACGATGAGAGTGTTCTCCCCCCTAGCCACAGCGGACCCAATACAAATCACCTGTGGTGTCCCACAAGGTTCATGTGTCTCTCCCACAATGTACAACATCTTCACTAAGCCACTCTTTGACAGACTAGGGGTAACTTACACTAATTATGCGGACTATACGCAGATCCTCATGCCACTATCTGCCAATTTTGTCAAAGACATAGCTCTAGTAAATAAGATTTACCTCCTCATTCAGGCATGGATGGCCTCACAAGGCCTATGCCTTAATGATGTCAAAACAGAGATACAGATCCTGGGTTCCGACTCTAACCTCAAAAAACTCAGTCCTAATTATTTCGCCTTCAACTTAGATAGTAATATAATTAAAGTGACAACTGAGGTAAAAACTCTAGGTTTCTACCTTGATTCAACATTAACTCTCAAAAAACAAGTCAACTCCTTGGCTTCATCTACAGCCTACACCTGCAAATTAATGAGGGCCTGCAGACCCTACCTTTCCAAAACCAATTGTATCACACTAGCCAATGCACTAGTAATGTCTAAATTGGACTATTGCAATGCCCTATATGCGGGTGCCAGTAAAACTGTCATAAACAAAATGCAAATACTGCAGAATAATGCTCTTAGAGCAGCCTTGGACATACCACGCAGAGCGCACATATCCAACATCAGGAAAGACCATCATTGGTTAAAAATTAGTGACAGAGTCCTCCTCAAGACACTATCTCTCACCCATAAGGACTGAACAATACTGCACCCCCATACATCTCAGCTAGACTGACTAGAAAATCCTATAGTCACCACACTAGAGCCTCTAACCACTTCCTACTTGAAACTCCAAGATTCAGACTAACAAAAGCAGGCGTAGCAAGCTTCCCTGTTACAGCTGCCCGTGCCTGGAACGCACTCCCTACTGCATTGAGAGCTAATCTACCCTACTCTAGATTCAGATGTAATGTGAAAAGCTGGCTCTGGACCTATGACAACTAACAAACTGATCCTCGGCTCTAGTCCCGGATCTTTGCATATAATCACCTGATACATCCGAATCCAGACTACAGACTATCTCATTGCCCCTTGTGATGTGAGGTTCTCACTACCTCTTGTAGTGATGTATTGTAAATATGTTAATAATTCATGTAATGTATCTTTTGTATGTATCCTCTGTATGTAACCTAAGCTCAAGTATTCTTGTGACTGCTGCGCCCGGTTACCCCTGGTTTTGGAGGGCATTATCAAATAAAAAACGAAACTAAACTAAACTCAACTAAACTCAACTAAACTAAACTAAACCTATAAAAGGTAGAGGTTCACAGAGACAAAAGACTCTCTTCTGAATTTTCCAGCTCCTGAATATAGAGACATTCCATATTCATCCTGCAAGATTCCAGATCCCACTGCCAGGCTAGAGCATAGCTGACCCTATCCAGGCAGGACCACTGATCCAGAAAAACCCAACTAAAAATCCCAATGACTCAACGAGAAAGGGGAAAGGTGGCTGAATCCTCAATGGGATTGTCCAGTACTACATGCTTGCCCTGCTACCCGCGTTATCCAGCTGATGTGCCGCTGTGCCGTGACCAGACCTTTGCACAGCTGTTATTTGCTCGGAGAGTCTGCTGCTGTGACCAGTGACCAGATATTGCCTCACTGTCCAGAAACTCGGTCCGCTGTCCAAAATACCCCATTCAAGTGCTTGTTGTGAGTATTTCCCTTCCCCAACAACCACAAACTGCATCCCTTGCTCTGTTACCTTGTATTAGGTCCCATCCCATAGAAATCCCATAACTGCATTAGCAGAAATCCTTACAACTGTCAGAATCCTCTGTGTACCGTGTTGTATGAAAATCTGTAGTGATCTCCAAGTGTTAGCCCCATTCTTTTCAACTCATTTCTGTTCTTGTGTAAGTCCTTAGTACTGTTTTGATTAAATGCATTAATTCTCCCTAAAAGAGGCACACAGCGTGAAGGGGTTACACCTGAAGCTTAACCTTCTTATTCACAAGTGGCGTTTCTCTTTTCTAGGCACTAAAATCTAGTTTAAGTGAAACTTGTCCTTTCCTTTCCAAACCGATTTTCCTTGTCCACTGCTTTCATTTTTAAAACCGAACTTCCTTTCCCATTGAGAATCTCATCCTGTCACTAATTTAGAGTCACTCTTTCACTTTTTTCATATTATCCCTGTGATGTGCATCTGTCACTCAGCATAAAAAACGCATTCTGATTTTGTCTGTTTCACCCGTTTTTAAAGCCGTTTTTGACCGTGAAAATTAGCAAATGTAATTTCTCCATGTGTGATTTGTTTCACGGTATGTTCCTTCCAAAGTAGATTTTCTGAATTGTATTCCCGTTGTTAGTACATTGCCTTGTAGTTTGCAAGTGTTCTAACTTCTTTGAGACAGCCATACTCATTTCAACCTTATTCATTCAACCGCACACATTTTTACTAATTCCGAGTGCTATTTTGGGCAATTGCAAAGGTTTTTAAATCCGATTTTGTTTCCGATTTCGTGGCGGAAGGTCGGATTTTAATTCTCTTTGCTGCCTAGTATACCTGACTCCTTGCTACTCCTCTCTATCCACCAAAAATTCAGTTAATCAGGGTTTGACGGAGCGTTGCAGGGGGGAATCTTAACTGGGGTGCCATCTGCCCGAAAATTAATATTGCTCTCATTCATTTGGGCTTTGTGTATGTTAGATTAGAAGGTCAAACTAAGTGTATTCTATCATTTTACAGTGTAAATTATCACCACACTGGTGATTGCTGCCCTATATTAAATTTGTGTGATTTCCTTTTAATTTTAATATAAATAAATATTGTATTACTATCCACCGGCCTAGTTCATGGTCCATTGTGAACCAGGGTGTTTATAAAGGTGGGTGTGAGAAGGGTTGGGTACGTTCTCAATCTGAATTCTTAGTAAATAAAGTAAAGTGTTTTAATTGTGCACTGCATCCTAGGCCAGTATCAAGAATCCTGGTCTGGTGTGTGATGCCCGATTTGAATCTTTAACATTACCTCATCAACTGAACATTGTACTCTGGACTGCTGAATCTCTGTGCAAGAAAACTTCCTTTATCACTGGCTACTTTCACTCTAGCTCTCCTCCTGTAGATCTTCTTATTATCACTGAAACCTGGATTTCTCCATCTGACACTGCCACTCTGGCGGCTCTACATAACTCTAAACTATCGTTCATTCACTCTCCTCGACTGGCAGAGGTGGAGGTGTTGAAAACTTTCTCTAGTCCCGACTCATTGCCTCACAAATCTCCAATGCCACTTCCTCTCATACCTCTTTTGAATTCACCATCTCTACTATTGCTCTGCCTCACTCGGTTCACATAATCTCCATCTAGCTCCTTCCTGGTCCCACTCGACCATTCTTTGATGATCTCGGGCAACTTCTTGACTCTCTTTCCACTAAACATCACCTCATTCTCTTAGGTGACTTTAACCTTCCCGCTCCAACCATTTCTCAGAAATCGGAACATCAGTCTTTTCTTAGTAACCATGTTCTCCACTCTATCCATAATCTAACTACCACACAGGGGTAACTCTTTGGACCTCTTATTCCTCTCCAACTCTCTCTCAGATACTAATATTACTGTCAAACCATCCATATCTGATCACTCAATAGTTTCCACCCTCTCACCTTTACTCAACATTTGCTTCACCTATTACTAAAAATAAATGTAAACCTTCTGCCATTTCCCCTTTCACTCTGACCTACAGTTCTCACTCTCCTCCTTTCCGCCTGATGCTTCTTCCGCCAACACTGCCTTCTCCAGCTTCCAATCCCTACTATATGACTCATTCTCTTATCACTTTCCACTGCTTACTTTCACCCCTAAGTATCAGCATCCTCAACCATGGGGCACCCCATTTATATGCTCTTTCTGCATGGACATGCGTCAGCTTCTGCACAAATGGAGGTGTACCCACTCAAATGAGGACCTGCGCCTCTATCTCTCTGCCCTGAAATCTCTCAAGTCCACACTAGGTTGAGCAAAAAGGGAATTTTACCGTACCTTCATTGAATCTAACCATCCTTGCTGGCTACAGGGCACCCTAAACATACACCTCACGCCTCCTAAATCTATGACTATCAACTCC
This sequence comes from Ambystoma mexicanum, assembly GCF_040938575.1. Classification (NCBI taxonomy): domain Eukaryota; kingdom Metazoa; phylum Chordata; class Amphibia; order Caudata; family Ambystomatidae; genus Ambystoma; species Ambystoma mexicanum. The sequence goes on from NC_090928.1 coordinate 850,049,042, forward strand.
ACTTTCACAGCCGAAGATCTAGATGAATACTTTGCTGCAAATATTTCCAATATTAGACTCTCTTGACCTTTCTCACTCTCCCTCCTCCTACATTTTACACTCTGCCTACTCTAGCATCATCCTCTGCCTCTTTCTACCACTTTAGTCATGATAATACTGACAAAGTCGTATCTCTACCCCATTAGACCCTCTTGTTCCTCAGCTAGTCAAGCCTATTGCACCATTAGTGGTGTCGGGGGGAAATTCTGCCGGGGTCGGCCGGGCCGTCCGCGGACCTCCAGGCAGGGAGGCCCCAACTCCTCCCGTGTATATCCCAGATGAGATGAGATAGAGTATGAGACGCACACAAGGAGCAAGGTGACTCTGCTGTTTATTAGACAAAACGGCAGGGATGGGTCAAGGAGCGTACGCGTTCGTCCTGACACACACACAATCGTGGGGCTCGCAGGCCCTTTTTACTGTATTATGACGCGCTACTTGCGTCACTTCAGAAAGTTAACAAAAAACCTATCGCCACTCTTAATTGGGTGTTCGAGTGGTAGGGTTAGTATAGCACACATATAGAAAATGATATTAGTGGACAAGGTGTAGTCAGGTGGTATATCTGGGTTGTCCCTACAATTAGATACATGAGAATTGTTACATGAAGACTCCTGAGGATTGGCTAAATTTGCTGGCGTCAGTGATAAGAGCCCCATGTTCTGATTGGTGCGCCCGTGAGCTTCCCAGCCTGGGACCACCGTCGTTCCCAGCTCTCGGTGTACCTGTAAGTTGTAACAATGTTTCACTATGGGTACATGCAGACAATGTGAGGACTTATTCATAGCTGGACGGGGGACCGCTCCCACTGTTGCAGATGTCCATTGAGCCTTTCAAGTGTATCTGCCAGTGTCTCGTAGCGAGGGATCCAGACGCCTCTGTTCTCCTGGGTTTGGCATCTCGTCAGGTTCGGCTTGTTCACGTGGGGAGGGACCGTGAAAGAGGCAGAATTCTGCACAATTAATATTGTTTTTCTACTGCGCGTCTGGTTTAATTTGTCGGTGTGACTTTAACGTTGGTGCGCGGAGTACGAGGTTGCAACATCGTGCCTTTGATGATTTGCTCTTGGAACGTAGGTTTGCAACATTGCGACCTTGGCTGGTTGCTTCGCCGAGCTCATTCTGCAGGATCAGCAACTGACTCTTGCCTTGTTTAAGTCCACGGGAGCTCTTGTTTGAGGCCTCCTTGGGCCTGGTGCATAAGTTGTCCGTTTGGTGCACAGGTGCTTTAGGTTATAGGAGCATATAATTTCATGACCAGTATTGTCTTCATTATACTTCTCATGGCGGTAACTGGTTTCAAGAGAAGCATGAGCAAGCTAGTAGAAGAGTTCATGACGCGTCTTGCGTTTCTGCATTCTGAAAGCCTATGTAAAAATAATAAAGATGCACGTCCTTGAATATGCCTGTCGCCTACGTCATAGCACTATATTCTTCGTGTAGGTTGGTGTGGGAATGTCCAGTGTGTACATTTGTACAGATGTGCTTCCCGTTGTCTAGGTCGTCATGGCATCTCTAACGACGTGTAGATTTTAGTCTAGTTGATCGGCATGGTCAGTGCGGGCTGGTGCGCAGGCAGATGGACACATCCGTATGTTCCTGTACCAGGGTATCTGGTCGTCTGGTAAATGGACAAACTCTTCTCGTGGCGGGTGTTTGGGTCGTGACCCTCTAGGCCAAGCGCGAGAGGCGAAGGACGGGAGCCTGGTCTTCCATTCTCCCACTTCAGTCCCCCCTCTGGTCGACTTGTCGACCACAAACATATCCTTCTCGTTATCTCCTCTTACTCGCCATATCTTAGTTATTCCTCTGAGATGTCCATAGTGGTTTACATGATCTTCAAAGGACCAATACATATATTCACAGGTACCTCCAGGAGTACAGTATACCCATCTTCCTATGTAGCTCCTGGGGTTTCTTGGGTTCTCGATCTTCACTGATGGTGGGTCTAGATGGTTGGTGATTATTTGGGTGCGCATCTTCTCCCTCTCCTGTATTATTACACCTGTATGCTGGCCGTCATCTGCTGGCATCAAGGGGTGCATTCCCACCATTTCCAGCAACTCGTCAGTAGTGCGTGCCTTCCGTGCCTTCCAAAATCTAATTATGATCAGGGTAGCTCCGGCCAATATAGTACAGCCCACTATTATTTTCAGTCCATCTGACAGCCAAGATGGCATCCATGACCATAATAGTGAAAACCAGCTCTTATCCTTGTTCACACCGTTGCTTTCATCCATCATTTTGGAGTGCATCTGGGCCAATTGCGAAACTGCTTCTGTCAGTGTACCATTGTCAGCATCATTGGCAGGTATGAACGTGCAGCATGATTGTCCTATCTTTGCACAAACTCCTCCTTCAATTGCTGTGAGAAGGTCCAATACATATCTCTTCTGGAGTGCTGCCATCCTTACAGCTCGCAGCTCCTCTTTTATTGCGTTGAACCCATTTACTGTAGAATTGATGGTCATCATTAGTTCCCATCTAGTTATTTGGAGCCATTTTGCGTTTGCGTAAGCCTGTAGTCCCGGGTGTATTATTGAGGAGAAGAACATTGCTGCTCTGCTAAATAGTCTGTGTTCTGGCGGTATTGATGTTAGTGCCGTTTCCGACCTTCCCCACAGGTAATTTCCTGTCAGCGGCTCTCCTTGTCTTTTTCTTCTATTTAGGACAGTGTCATTGCTGTTTGTCCTGTTCCCTTGCTCCTCCTGAAGTGGTGCAGATCTCTTTCTTCTCTTATCCCCTTCATCCATTCTAGGAAATTTCCCCACATTGACATGCTTCTTAGGTACCACTAGTGATGGCACATTGACGTGTACCATTGTGCACACACCATTCCACAGGGGAGGCAGCGTATGGTATGCCTTTTCTCCACAGGCCCAATAATGGTCCATTATTACTGCTGTTCCCGCTCCCCCCTCAGGTAACTCCGTCACACTTGCACAATTGGTGTTATATCCTACGTCCACCTCTCCTTTATGCTGGTAGCATACCTTGGGCGCAGTCAACGGTAGTATTGTTATTGGGTCTTCATCTTCTTCTACCCACGTGAGCATTGGTACATACTTGATCCACGTCGTCCAACATCGGTGATTGTGTGTCTCGATGGTTGAGATAGTTTGTTTTGTTACCATGTTGCTGCCAATCACTCCTATCTCCCAGCTGTTGTCCAGATACACCTTTCCTGTTATCGTCAGTAGCGGCCTCTCCCAGCATCCTTGTTTACCCGGAACTTCAGTGGCGTACCAATCACATGGTAAATACTGCAGTGTTACTTTCTGTGTTTCTCCTTTTGCAGGGCACTTTGTTATATATTTGAATGCTTCAGCATGTAAACTGGTCTTGTGATAACTCAAGTAGGTCTTGAGGAAGTTGTTTTCATATGGGTATGAGTCTCGTGTTTTCCATGTCATGTGCACTACAGTTCCTTGGAATCTTCCTTTCGTCTGGAACAGTGCCAAGTATATTATGCACTGCGCTATCTTCTCATTTATTTCTGTGGCAACAAATGTTCGTGAAGCACTCATGGCGTATGGTATTAATGAGCATACGTAGCAGCTATCCTCAGTTGTCTGCTTACCAATGCGGGTCATGTGTTGGTACCATATGTTGTTTGTGACGTGTGCTGAATCTTGTACATAATTATCAATACCTTTATTGTCTGAGTATGTGCTGCGTTTAACTCTATTTTGCTTGGGTGCAATGTTACTACTACCACCTGACGTAACACCTGTTGCAGCAAGGAACGGGGGTATATTAGGTTTGGGTGCAGCAATAAAATTGATAGCACAGCTGTACTGCCAGACAGAGGCAGCCAAAAATCCGGTGATCATCAAAATCCCTATTATTTTTATTACAACTGCTAATTTCACCGGCATTTTGCTCTTACCTTGCTGCAGTCCTGGCAGCGTATTCTTGCGACGTTAAAGTTGCCCGCCTAAAAATTCTCAGAAATGCTCGTTTTTAGATGTTAGTTTTGTTTTATTTAAGCTCTCCCTATCAAATAGTCATTCAGTGCCCAGGCGAAGAGCTGCTCCCACGCTACTCTAAGTGATCGGTCTCTTAGGACCGGCAAGTATGGGCGGAGGTGGGGCATGTAATATTCTATGGCCAGGAGGAAGGCTGTGTAGTAGACACGTACCCTTCTTCTTTTTAGGTATGTTGGCCTTTTTATTTCGTATACAAATTGGTGTGACAATTCTTCTGGGTAATTATCGTCTGGGAGTACCATCTACGCCTGGACAGTGGACTTGTTAATTAGCTCTCTACTTAACAATACAATAATACGCAGTTCCTGTATGTGCGAGAGAAAAAGAGAACATTCACGTGTTTACATGTGTATTTGTGCGGCCAGTGGCTTTCAGTTTAAGTTACAACTGTCCTTGGGAGTCAATGGGCGGGGGGGGTTTTTTGCGCTCAGATGGCGGAAGTATTTTTACTCTTTGAACGTGTGACCATGGGGTGGGCAGTGTAGGGATCACCCCTTTCTTCGTCAGTTGTTGTCTCTGGGGTAGCTGGGTAGTGAATTGGGTCGTTGTCTGTGGTAGAACTTCCTTCCGCCGTCAAGGATGTTGTTGCTGTTCTTCCAATGGACCTGTCGTTGGCGCTGGGGCGGGTCTGCAGTTTATATATCTTTACATCATGTAGGTGGTTCCAGGCACGCTTGTCCTTTAGTTTTACTGCTCTTGGTGATACGTCTTCTACCAGATGTGGGCCGGTGAACCTTTTGTCGTTCCACTTCCTATTGAAATTGCGAAGTAGCACGTGGTCACCTTTGGCAAGTTTGCACAAGTTCTCTTTTTCTAATTCTGTACTGGCGCCTTCTTCTTGATTTCTGGTGGACCCGCCCCGCGTGCGCTCGAGCTGTTGAGACACAAACACAACACTAGTAATCAAAGACGACACATATTGATACATTTCATCACCTAGTACACTCGCTGAACTTTCGTGGTCAGTGAATGCCCTTGACGTTGGCGTTAGGGGAAGGCGCATTTGACGTCCAGTAACCACCTCGTGTGGGGTGAGGTGGTGGTCGGACCCTGGCCTGTTCCTTAATTCGAATAGGGCTAACGGAAGGCAATACAACCAACTTTTCTTTGTTGTTTGTTGTATCTTTGCAACTGCCTCCTTCAATAAGCCATTCAGGCGTTCACATACACCGTTAGCCTGTGGGTGATATGCACATGCAAATTTGTGCTTTATGCTCAGCCGGGCTGTGATATGTTGGAACATTTCGTTTGCGAAATGCGGGCCATTGTCTGATCTTAACACCTCGCACACTCCCCACCTGGGGAAGACCTCCCTTACTAGGAATTTGGCTGCTCTAAATGCATCTGGGTGTGAACAGGGCCCTGCTTCAATCCACCTAGAAAATGGGCATACTACTACAATCATATACCTATTACCTTGACATATGTTGATCATATCAACATAGTCAATGTGAAGGTGCCGAAAAGGTCCTTCTGGCCGGGGTATGGTACCTCTTATCACTTTTAGGGTATGACCGGCCGTAAACTGTTGACATGTGAGACAATTTCTGATAAAATTTGACACATGAGAATTTAACTCGGGACAGAACCAATCTTCTCTAATTCGTGCTGCAATTATTTCCTTGCCTGTATGGGCTGGGTGATGTAATTGGCTCAGGGCGATATTTAAAAGTGCCAACGGTATTACAACTTTCCCAGTACCACCCTGGCGCCATAGTGCGTCGGTTGGTGACATTGTACATCCTCTTTTTACCCATATTTCCTTTTCGGCCATTGGTGCAGCCGCTTGTAATTCCATAATCTGTGTGGCTGGGAGATGGGTGTACCCTTCTCTTATTAACATCTCCCTAGCCATTCCCCTCCCTCTCCCTCTCTGTGAGTCTGTGGGGTTCCATATCTCACCAAAGTATGCAGCATATTTCGCATGTGCGTCTGCTGCTGCATTCCCTTTTGAGACGTGGTCTTCACCATTGGTGTGTGTGGTGCATTTTACTAGGGCTAGCTCTTGGGGGTCGTTTATTACTTCAATTAATTCAGCCAACAAGAGGGCATGTTGCACTGGAGTGCCATCAGCTCTCCTAAACCCTCTTCTTCTCCATTTTGATAGCCCTGAGTGGACAGTGGATGTAACATATGCACTGTCGGAATATATTGTTACACGTTTGTTAAAACTTTCCTTTAATGTTAATATTAGTGCAACTAGTTCTGCGGCTTGAGCAGAGTAATGCTGTGGTAACTGTACACACTTCATAGCCACACACACCGGCGCCTCCATCATTTTTACCACTGCTGCCCCAGTCCTCCGTATCCCATCTCCTTGATCAATAGTTGATGACCCATCAATAAACAAAAGCTCACCTCCCTCTAGTGCATTTTCTTCAACTTTTCTAGTACATGAATATATTTCATTTAGTTTGGTGCAGTCGTGGGCGTAATCTCCCTCCTCAATTATTTCTGCTAAGAACCTTGCAGGGTTAACAGTGCTACATCTAACAATCGCTAGTTCAGCCCTAGACAAAATGATCTCATAACCTGATGCCCTTTGTGTCGTTAGTCTGGACTTGGGTTTATTCAATATTGCAAATAGTGCATGTTCCACAAACAGTGTAGTTGGACACCCCATGGTTATCGCTGATGCTTTTTCTACTGCAAAAGCAGCTGCAGCGAGACCTTGTTCGCAAGGGAAGTGGCCTAACATCACGGGGTCTAAGTGACCGCTGTAAAATGCTACTGGTTTATAGCCCATGCTTGTTTTTTGGGCCAATACTGCTTTCATTACTGCTGAGTCGCAATGTGAAAATATAAAAAAGCGTCGCTCATAGTCTGGGGATGCCAGTACTGGAGCTGTTGATATCGCGTCCTTCAATTCGTCAAATGCCTCCCTCATTTCCATAGTCCACCCCAACTTTTTCTCCCCTTTATTTGCTTCCTTCAAACCCTCAAGCAGGGGTCCTATGTATGAACTGTAATCAAATACCCATGCTCTACAGTAGTTGCACAGCCCCAGAAATTGCTGCAGTTCTCTCACAGTCTGTGGCATGGGAGTGCTTGAGATGGCCTGTGCTCTTTGTGGTGCAATCTTTCTTCCATGTTGGGATATCAGTTGGCCAATGTAAAGTACCTGTTCCTGACAGTATTGTATTTTTTCCATGTCTACCTTGTACCCCTTTTCAGCCAATATAGTCAACATTTTTAAGGAGTCCTCTCTACATTTACTTTCATTTATACTGCAAATTATTATGTCATCCACATACTGTAACACTGTGCTTTCCACCTCAACGTTACCCAAATCCATCTGTATTACTCTATTGAAAATTGAGGGTGATTCACAATACCCCTGTGGTAACCTGGTATGTTTCCATTTTGTATTTCGGTAAGTGAAACTTGTCAAATCTTGTGAGTCGGGGTGTAATGGTATTGAGAAAAATGCATTTTTAAGGTCTATTACTGTAAATCGTGATGCTTCTGCTGGGATGCCACACAATATTGTGGCCGGGTTTGCTGTTACTGGATATTCTGCTTCTACTATGTTGTTCAAGGGCCTGAGGTCCTGTATGAAGCGCCAAGACCCTCCTTTAGCCTTGCGCACTGGGTACACAGCCGTGTTACATGGTGATTCTGAGGGGACCAACATGCCATTGTTTATAAGGGCCGTTATAGTTTCATATATGCCCTCATCTGCCTCTTTTGACAGTGGGTACTGCTTTACTCTTGGTAGTATGGCACCTTTTTTTCAATTGTATCCGTACACCCCCTATGCTTTTTATGCATCCTACGTCATAAGGGCTAATGGTCCATAATGATTTGGGCACCTTTGACATATCCTCGTTAAAGAAAGGGACTGGGGTGCATGCAGGTGCCTCAAGTGCCATCGCAATTTTCTGTGCTATTTGTTTGTGAGCCACTCTTAGCCATATTTCTACACTCATCATGAATACCATTTCCCCCTCCTCCTTTTCTTCTGAGAACAGCTCCTCATCTGACACCTGGGTCAACCTACATCCTTCTGCTAGTGCTATCACTGCCCTCCATGCTCTTCCTTCTTTGTCTTGGGCGTGCACAGCAATATACTCAGCTGTTGCAATAATGCTCTCAATGTCCATTACAAACACCTTTCCTTCTTGTTCATTAACAGGTGTTTCTGGTCGGAACAGATAAGCTGCTGGCCTTCTCCATATTTTCCCTTCTATCCCTGGCATCCATGCAAATGCCATGTCTGTTCCATACTGGAATAGCTCGCCATCTACTGGTTCCGCCCTAATCGCTGTCTGTCCGCAGTATGCTTGCATAATCTGTCGTGCTGCTAGCATGTTAATCCCTGGAGTAGAGCAAATTATACCATCCTCTGTAAAGGAGATTGTCATATTTAACCTATTCATTATGTCCCTCCCCAGTATATTTACTGGTGAGGCACTATAATACAAAAGTGGAACTGACACATCATAATCTCCGATAGATAAGGGAACGTTATCAGTAAAAGGAACCAACCCTTTAGCCCCAGAAAATCCTTGGGTGTTCATGGCTTCGCCTGACATCTTAAATTTACCTTCCCTTATGCAAGACCGGGTTGCCCCGGTGTCACCAAGTAATGATAACTTTTTGTCACCTATCGTTACCTCTATGCGTGGCTCCTCCGCACTATTAGGTGTTACTGACAGGATGGGACACACCAAGGCCGTCTGTGGGCTGTCCTATTGGGGGTACAATGATTGGCCATTCCCTGTGTAAGGGTTGTGTCCCAAGACCGTCACCCTACCCAATTGCGTTTGTTCAGTTTGGGGTTGTTGTGTTAGCGCTACTTGTTGTTGTGGCAGTGAATATGTTTGTGGCTGTTGTTGCGTTATTTGTTGTTGTTGTATGCCCTGCTGTTCTTGTGATGGCCTAGGTTGTGCCTGTTCATTCCATGCTGGTGTTCCTGGCCTGACCCTACACGTACGTAACATGTGTCCTAATAATCCACAACTCCAACACACGGGTGGTTCCCTGCTCTGCCATGGGAAGCTCCCTGTGTTGTCCTGGTATACCGGTTGCCCTGTGGGGTAGGAATTTCATCCCCCCACCTGCTGTTGGGTATTATATCCGTATCCTCTCCCTCTCATAAATCCTCCTCTCCCCCTGTTATAACTATAATACCCAGCTCCTTGCATTGGGTACCCTCCTCCCACGTTTGGTGCGTGTAATTGCAGTGGCGGCACTTGCTGTATTATACTTTGTGGAGGTGCTATTTGAGCTGGATCTTGTGCAGCCACTACTTGTGTGGGGCTTTGGGCCATTGGTGTGGGCGTAGTTATTAGTGCCCCTTCCATTGTGTATTTAGTAAGTTTTTTCTGTACTAGTTTGGCCTCTTCTGTTTTCCTGTCCTCTTCCTTTTGTTTCATTTTTCCTTGCCATATCCTGCAGTGATGTACTATAGTCAGCTGTATTTCTGGCCACGGTTTTGCTTCCATTCCCACTACTTTCTTTAGTTGTTTCTGAACTCCTTCTGGGAGCCCTTGTACTAGTATATGATAAAATATGGCTGGTGTTTTATCCCATTGTTCTCTAGTTTCCATGCGCCACTTCTCTTGAATATCCTGGATATAATCAACAGGATCCTCATTCTCACTCATCTTACGGGAAGTAATTGCTCCTATGTCTGATGTGTCTGGGTACTGTACTCTCAGTGCCTGCCATAGCGCATGTCTGCAGTTTGCAAATGGCGCCCCATCATGCGATGTGTTCGTTATTGTTACCCCATGGAATCCCGCTCTCTTCCAGATGTCGTCCGCTCTATCCCCTAATATTGATATTAACAGGCCCTTCACATCTCCTACTGCTAGTTTCTGTCCTGCGGTGTGTTTTTCCATTTCATATATCCACTTACCCGCACCTCCACTTAGTGATGGGAGCCTACATTTTATATTTTCTTTATCCGTATGCTTCCAAGGTACATACTGCGGTCTAACCCCTCCTCTCTCCAACAGTGGCATTAAGTTGTGTCTTGTGTCACCCTTTACGCTCCATAATATTGAGTCCTCACACCCCTCCTCTTCCCCCGTTTCCTTTACCACTTCAAATTCTTCCTTACTACCCCTGCTCCTACCTCCCTCTCCGTCCTTTCCCCTTTTTTCGTCATTTCCTGTGTTTAATATGGGTATGTTTATTTGTCTGTCTTGCCTGCGGCTAGGGAGGTCTCTAAGCCGACATGCATAGGGAGTCAATTCGTCCATGAAGGGCGCAAGCTTTATTGTGCGCAGCGAGCGTGTGGCGGTTGAGCATGTAGGGTGCGATGGGGGAGGGCGTGATGGAGATGGCGATAGTGTGGCTTCATGGGTTTGTTTTTCCACTAGTTGGTGCACCCTCTCCTCACTTCCTTCTAGCTCCTCCCTTCTCTTACTGATCCATGGCGAGTCTATGTTTGTTCTAGTGAGGTACAGCTTATCTAAGCTTTCCCTTTCACTCTTTCTTCCTCCCCTCTCTACTCCTTCTTCCTCCTCACTGCAAAAATCAGTCATAAATGGTATCCCCCACTCTGCCTTTTTCCCTTTTACTGTTACTGTTTCTAAGTCTATTAGCTCCATTTCTCCTCTTCCTTTGTTACCAACTGCTCCCCCTGGTGTCGATGTTGTTGCTACTTCTTTACTTCTATATACATCCCCCATTTTCACTCTCCCTATTACTCCCTTCTCTTTCCCCTTCACTCCTCTCCTCCATCTCCCTACTATTTTCCTCTCTTTTCCTTTTTAGTTCCTCCATTACTTCGTTGCTCATCTGTTCCAATATTCTTTCATCCTCTTTCTTCCTTTCCCATTTCACCCTTTCTCTTTCTAGTGCTTTCCCCTCTTCATATTTCTTAGCTGCCTCTGATACTACCCTCCTCCTCCATATTTCCATTTCCCTTTCTTTATCTTCTTCTTCCTTCTTTTTTTCTCTCAACACTACTCTTGACACCCTGTCTGCTGCTGCTTTTACCCTTTCAGCTTCTATCCTTTGCTCCTCATTTCATTCCCTTAATTTGTCCAATTCGTCTTTACCCTCTTTCCTTTTCCTCACTCTCTCTTTTTCCTCCTTCTCAAGCTGTTTTATTAATTCATTTTGCTCATCCCTTAGCTTTGCCAATTTTTCCTCCAAAATCTCTTCTCTTTGTCGTAATAGCTCCTCCCCCTTCATCTCACTCTCCCTTGTACTATCCTCGTCTGTTCTCTTTACTGCCTCCCTCTCTTCTCCCGTTAGTGAGCCCCGTAATTTTAATAATATCTGTGCAGCTACCCACTCATCATGTCCTATCTCTACAATCTGCTCTTCTCCAATCCTCCCCTCCCCCACTGTCATCTTCCTATAAGCCACATATGGTGGAGGGCTGTATGCCGGGTTCGAGTATCCTTCAGCCGCCCTTAACTGTCCTTCTATTTCTCCTAATTCTCTTAAAGGGTACAACCCTTCTCCCCCTGTTTTCACTCCCGGTGTTATGGGTATCTCGTTGCTCGGTTCCTTTTTTATGTTGTCTAATTTATCAATCTTTTCTCCTCCCTCTCCTTCATTCCCCGTATTCTTTGTCCTTTCACACCCCTTTTCCCCATCCGTTCCTTCTTTCTTAATCTCCTTTTCTTCCGGTGTTTCCCCCATAGTGAACATTCCATTTGGTCCTGGTCGGGACCCCTGGAACATCCTCCATAAGTTAAACACCTCCACATGGTTTGCCAACTTCTTCCCCTTGTATGTATTGTGCAGATGGTTTAGCAGTGAATGTTGGGCATATGGATCGAAACTACCATTAGGCGGCCATGGTGTTAACATTTTGTTGTCCGTCCCCTGGGTCCACTCTATGCTGTACTTAATTAATTTCTCCCTATGTGGTGGCAGTGTGGTGCATATGTGTTGTAGTGGGGTAGTGAGGGTGTTCCCCCACCCTCCCGACCCTCTCCCGTATGACATAGTAGCACTCCCCTTGTTACCCTTCCCTTTACTAGCAGTTTACAATATACAACCTTGTATTGCTTACCTTGCCCCGCAAGTGTGGGGACTTACGACAATCCTTTGACAAATTATGCAATAATAATAAAAAAAAATAATAATAATAAAAACAAATATATATGTATATATGTATGATGTTATATTATATTCCTTCCCCTACGGCCCCCTGCGGCCGAAGCGCACGCAGCCCCCCGCGGCTGCGTACCCCTTATGACGATCTTATACAGTCGTCCTGTTTCCCCGTTCTCCTCCCCCTTTTACACTTGCCGTGGCCGGCGTTCTCCGTGCGCAGCCACGCCCCTTTCCCCTTCTCCTCTTTCGATCCACTCGTTTATCGTTTATCTCCGTATCCGCTCCTTTATCATGTTTCTCTTCCCCACCACTCTCAAACCCAAAGTTCCTTGTGCTCGCGATATCCTATTAAATCCCTACTGGTGACGTCACCGATTTCTTCGAGCTACTGGTACATTCTTATTATGTTCTTTAAGTTCAAAATACACTTGCAATCTACCCCGCTAACCCTACAGCTGTCTTCCTGTCTCTCCTGGAACAAGGTAATCAAATCAATAATATAATCGGACTGCGCACGCTGCGTCGCCTCGCGTGTGATACGCCCCTCAACAGGAGGGCTTAACCAGCCAATTATCTTCTGTATTGGGCAACTAGGCAACTAGCTACCGCCTACAGGGAAACGTCATCTACCTATCGAGTTTCTTGCTCGAACAATAGGGAACCTCATCTACTCATTGATCAATAAATGTCAAAACGTAGGAAACCACACACACCCACCCCTACGCGTTAGTCGCGATTTAGGCCAATCAGTGTCTACGAGCGGCCACACGTGATGTTTTCGTGCTCCGCCCCCCTCTTTCGCGTGACGTAGCCGACTGCTCTCGCACTCGTCTCGTCACCATTCATTCCATTAGCAACACTCAGTTGTTAAACCTTCGCCGCGCATCTGTACAATACCTCCCTCCTCCCTTATTTACTTCCTCCCCCTCCCTCACAATTTCCCATTGCTCGTTGTGCGTGTCATGCTCACCAAGTTCTCTCGATGCAGGGCCGCTCGACTGCGTGCACCCCTCCAAGCGGCTCGCCACCTCCCCTCGTCTGGACCACGTCTGGACACTCGCCAACCGCAGGCGGGATACTTCTCAACCGGCTCCCGAGGGCCAATATCCGGATTGCGCTGTCCGGTCTTCTCGCAGCTCCGCGATGGTCCTGTAGTCCTCAGAAGGGGGCAACGGCAGAGGGGGCCGCGCCGCCGGGCCTCCTCGCAATGGGAGTGCCTGGAAAAAGTAAAAATAAAAAGTCGATCTTAAACAGATCTCAGCAGTGCCTCCAACTTGTCGGGGGGAAATTCTGCCGGGGTCGGCCGGGCCGTCCGCGGACCTCCAGGCAGGGAGGCCCCAACTCCTCCCGTGTATATCCCAGATGAGATGAGATAGAGTATGAGACGCACACAAGGAGCAAGGTGACTCTGCTGTTTATTAGACAAAACGGCAGGGATGGGTCAAGGAGCGTACGCGTTCGTCCTGACACACACACAATCGTGGGGCTCGCAGGCCCTTTTTACTGTATTATGACGCGCTACTTGCGTCACTTCAGAAAGTTAACAAAAAACCTATCGCCACTCTTAATTGGGTGTTCGAGTGGTAGGGTTAGTATAGCACACATATAGAAAATGATATTAGTGGACAAGGTGTAGTCAGGTGGTATATCTGGGTTGTCCCTACAATTAGATACATGAGAATTGTTACATGAAGACTCCTGAGGATTGGCTAAATTTGCTGGCGTCAGTGATAAGAGCCCCATGTTCTGATTGGTGCGCCCGTGAGCTTCCCAGCCTGGGACCACCGTCGTTCCCAGCTCTCGGTGTACCTGTAAGTTGTAACAATGTTTCACTATGGGTACATGCAGACAATGTGAGGACTTATTCATAGCTGGACGGGGGACCGCTCCCACTGTTGCAGATGTCCATTGAGCCTTTCAAGTGTATCTGCCAGTGTCTCGTAGCGAGGGATCCAGACGCCTCTGTTCTCCTGGGTTTGGCATCTCGTCAGGTTCGGCTTGGTCACGTGGGGAGGGACCGTGAAAGAGGCAGAATTCTGCACAATTAATATTGTTTTTCTACTGCGCGTCTGGTTTAATTTGTCGGTGTGACTTTAACGTTGGTGCGCGGAGTACGAGGTTGCAACATCGTGCCTTTGATGATTTGCTCTTGGAACGTAGGTTTGCAACATTGCGACCTTGGCTGGTTGCTTCGCCGAGCTCATTCTGCAGGATCAGCAACTGACTCTTGCCTTGTTAATGTCCACGGGAGCTCTTGTTTGAGGCCTCCTTGGGCCTGGTGCATAAGTTGTCCGTTTGGTGCACAGGTGCTTTAGGTTATAGGAGCATATAATTTCATGACCAGTATTGTCTTCATTATACTTCTCATGGCGGTAACTGGTTTCAAGAGAAGCGTGAGCAAGCTAGTAGAAGAGTTCATGACGCGTCTTGCGTTTCTGCATTCTGAAAGCCTATGTAAAAATAATAAAGATGCACGTCCGTGAATATGCCTGTCGCCTACGTCATAGCACTGAGTATATTCTTCGTGTAGGTTGGTATGGGAATGTCCAGTGTGTACATTTGTACAGATGTGCTTCCCGTTGTCTAGGTCGTCATGGCATCTCTAACGACGTGTAGATTTTAGTCTAGTTGATCCGTGCCGCAGGTGTCGGCATGGCCAGTGCGGGCTGCTGGGCAGGCAGATGGACACATCCGTATGTTCCTGTACCAGGGTATCTGGTCGTCTGGTAAATGGACAAACTCTTCTCGTGGCGGGTGTTTGGGTCGTGACCCTCTAGGCCAAGCGCGAGAGGCGAAGGACGGGAGCCTGGTCTTCCATTCTCCCACTTCAGTGGCCTATCACCTCACTGAACTCTTCAACCTGTCCTTTGACTCTGCTTGCCTTCTATCTGTTTTAAAAACAGCCACAGTCATCCCTCTCCTAAAAAAGCAAGGGGTTGACTCAAACCTACCGGCTAACTTTTGCCCTGTGTCTCTAATTCTGAACTACTCTAAAGTGCTTTAAATCGTTGTGTTCAATTGTCTTAACAATTTCTTAGACATCCACAACCTACGAGACCCCTCTAAAACCAGGTTTACGCTCCGGTCAATACATGGAAACTGCTCTCATGAATGTCTCCAACGCCATTGACTCTGCTATGCACTTCTACCTATCCTTAATCCTAATTCTCCTTGACCTGTTTACTGCCTTTGACACTGTCAATCACTCTGCTCTCAATAAAACTCTATTTATTCTTAGGATTTGTGATGGAGCCCTTGCCTAAAATGAATCCTATTTCGCACCTCTCCAATTTTCTGTCTTGTGGAGCAAAAACACCTCTTAGCTCACTCCTCTAAATGTGGAAGTTCCATAAGGCTCTGTCTTCGGTCCGCTCCTCTTCACACTCTATACATATGCTCTTGGGGCACTAATCTTCTACTTTGGGTTCTCGTACCAACTCTTTGTGGACAACACCCAAATCTTCTTCTCTTTTCCTTTACTCTCCTCTGATGTCTCTGCCATTAAATATTGCATGGCTCTGCACTCTCTGATGTTAAACTCTACCAAAACAGAGGCACTCTTTTTCCCTGCCAAAAACTCTCTCTCATCTCTTTCTTTGCCTATCCAGTTCCCACTTGACACTCTCACCTACTCTTCTTCAGCTAGAAACCTTGGTGTTATCTATGGCCCTTCTCACACCATCTCTATTTTCACCTCCAAAACTGGAACAGCAGCTCGCCTCAACCTTCTAAATATTAGGAAAATCAGGCCCCTCCTTCCTTTCAACACTGCCAAGCATCTCTTAACAACTCTTGTCTTCTCTAAACAGGACTACTGTGCCAGCAAACTCTTTGGTCTTTACAACTATGCTTTCTGTACTCCCTACAAGATCATTCGTAGAATGCACTGTGGTTATACAGTTAAGGGAGTCATCCTGGCTTATAAACAGTCTGTTGTGCCCTCAATAATATATGGCCCGGAAGTCACCTATATAACAGATCTTAAGTGGCTTAAAGTTCTAGAGGCTAAGATATGGTACAGAGTATTAGGGTTAGCAATAAATGTTCTGATGGTGGCCATCAGGTTGGAGCGGGGAATTATGTTCCTGTCTGGTACATTAAAACTAAAGCGTGGAATATTATTTAAAAAATCTGTAGAGGTTCTGCGCTGTCCCATTTTATAAATATGGGGCACTAATATGATGCAAGCATCGGGGCACCCATTGAATGAATTTAAAAAATGAAATTTGAAGGTTTAAAATTTTATTGATTGAAAACCAGACTGGGAGATGGATTATTTTACGCTTAGAAGAATGTTTATAAAAAAGATAAGGTTATGGGATTGGAACATGAACCATGCTCACATTGCCAAATTGAAAACTTTGATGGAATACTTTAAGAACACCTGCTGTCATATGCAACCACAGAAATACTTGGTGATGACTCTTCTCTGCTGCTTAGGAGGTTTATACTCATCATGAGATTGAATCAGTTGCCTACGTTATCGATGCATGGACCTAGAATGGGCATTGGACGGTCAAACAGAACGTGCAAATTATGTAAGCGAACCGATAAATTAGAAACAAATAGGCATGTTTTGACAAGCTGTCCTACCGCGGGAAATCCTTTGTGCACCCCCTTCTTAAGCAACCCTCTGCCAACCCTACCTGCCCAGCTAACTATCATCCAATCTCCATCACTCCTTTCCTGGGCAAACTCCTGGAAAAGCTGGCCATCTCCCAGCTCAATCTTCACACTGACTCTGTTGGTTGTCTCCATGACCATCAGTCTGGCTTCAGAGCTGCCAGAAGCACGTAAACTGCTCTCCTGAACATCTGTGAAGACCTGCTTTACAACCTCGATTCCAACACCCCTGTGTCCTCATCTTACTTGATCTCTCTTCTGCCTTTGACATGGTCAAACATGCCATCTTGCTCAACCGTCTCCATGACAACCTGGGTATCACCAATCAGGCCCTGGCTTGGCTGACCTCCTTCCTCTGCGATCAACCTTCCCAGGTCCATCTTGGGTCCTTCCTCTCCTCTATCTCTATCTCTATCTGTGGTGTTCCCCAGGGGTCAAACCTCTCTCCTTGGCTGTTCAACCAATACCTGGCATTTCTTGCCCACCGCATTGCTGCTCTCTGCCCTAACTTTCAGTGCTATGCGTATGACACTCAACTCATTTTCAGGCTCCCTTCTTCCACCTCTTCTCTCATTTCTGACTGTCTGTCAGCCATTCAGGAGTGGAGTGCCGCCAATGATCTCTGCCTTAATGCCAGTAAGACCGAGATTCTCCTCATCGGCACACCTTCTCCCTCTGTTCCTGTCACTCTCTGATCGGCCTCTCTTAGCCCTCTTCCTGCTCCCACCTGTGATGCTAAAAACCTCGGGGTCATCTTCGACTCCACACTTTCCTTCTCTCCTCACATCTCTGACATCTCTAAGAAGTCACATTACCAGCTGCACCTCCTCAGAGGCAGTCTTCCTTTCTTCTCCTTCCCCCAGAAGCTCACTGTCTCCAGAGCTCTGGTTCTCTCCAGGCTGGACTACTGCAACAGCCTCTTGCTAAATCTGCCTGCCTCTTCTCTCTGGCCTTTGCAACTCATCCAAAACAGGACTGTGAGACTTGTCCTTGGGCTCAAGCCCAGGGATTGTATCTCTCCAGGACTGAAATCTCTGCACTGGCTCCCAGTGGCGGTGAGGGGTTAAGTTCAAAACCCTCTGCATTGTCCACAAGGCCTTCTGGGGTCTGGGACCTCAATACCTTCAACTCTCTCTTCCTAAACATCTTCCTTCTCGAGCTCTTCGCTCATCCGCCTCCAATTCCCTCAGGGTTAGTCGCTTCCCCAAGCAATGAGGTGGTGGTAGATCTCTTTCTTCTGTTGGGGCCTCCCTCTGGAACAACCTCCCAGCTTCTCTGAAACTTGAGGAGAACCATCTCTGGTTCCGGAAGCACCTCAAGACCTTCCTCTTTGATTATGCTTTCTCTCGTCCTCTCCCCTTCTCATCTCCTGGCTGAATCTGAATTTGCACTGGTTACCTGCATACCCTCTAATATCGGGCCCAGTTCCACTCCCTGCCAGTTTCACACCTGCACTGCCCCCTTGACAACCCTTGCACTCGGGGAATTTTTTCTGTATCCTACAGCCCCTACTAGCACTTGACACCTTATGTCTGCAGTTACCCGTGCACTTGCCACCAGCTGGCCGCACTTCTTATTCATTGTCTTTATTTATTTTGCTGTTATCCTATGTACTGCACTTCCCCTCTCCATCCCTGTGCACTTTTCCCCTTCCTCCCTCCCCTGCACTTGCGTGATCTCAATGTCACCTGCACTAGTAGGAACGTTGTCTCTGTCTTCCTTCTGTTTCCCCTCCCTTGCCTCCTCGTGCCTTGAAACACTTGTTTATAGGCGCGTTATAAATGCCATATCATATCATATCAAATGTGTATATTTATTACTTGCAAAAATGTGTACAAGTCCCTGACTGGATTAAAAAGGGCATTTTTTGGCAGCAATGTATTAGTGGGAGGACCACTTCACTGAATGTTGCACGGGTTAACATCTGGCAAATGGTTGAACCTAAATTGATGGAAACCTCTTGAAACAATGGTGGAATTTTTGATAACAGGTACAATAACAATAAAAGCCTACTTAATGGAGAATTGTTATCATAACTCAGTTTCGGATGTGTTAGGCAGAATTATGTGCAGTACTCTTTGGGAACACTACACATAATTTAGACTGCAGGTGTAAGCACAATCTCACCTTTGGTCTAAGTCTGTACTACACAGTTTTGTGGTAGCAGGGCTGAGTAGCCAGGCTTATCTCAAGAGGGATGTGAGCAGTAGAAGGTGTTACACAAAGGACTTGCAATCACAGTGGTTCAAACAAACACTCAAGGTTTCTTGGAAAAACAATATTAATTCATTTACACAGTTAATTAGAAAACATTCCACTAGTAATAAGCAGCTCAATATCACACTATAATACACTACAGTACTAAACCAATAAGTTTGTGAACAAGTTAGGCTCCCCTGAAGTGGGAGCAAAATGGCACTTCAGTAACTTTCAAAAGGGAGTAAAAAAACAAAGGTTATACGAATCAAACACAATTATTTTCTTAGGAAGTGCAAATAGTTTCAGTTCACTACAAGAGGTAGTTCAATTCAATAGGTCTGGGCCAAAGTCAATGGATCAGAGTCTTGGATAGGATAGCACAGTTCTGGTAGTAAATAGTTAAGTCGTTGCCAATGTTCTTAGAAGTAGTTTGTACGAAAAAGAGTTATAGGTTGGATTAGGAGCGAACAAGACTCCAAAGTTGGGAAAGTTTCACAAACTTTCACCACGGCACACAGGATTTCTCAACCGCGTTTGCACGGTACCTCTGTAATGAAGAAAAGCTGTAGCTGAGCAGTTGTTCCTGGCAGTTGCTGCAGATCTCGCTGTTCCTGGGCCTCAGTCGTGGGGACAAGAGGGAGGACGTTGGGAGGTTCCTGCACTGTACGGGGATGGATCCACAAGGTTGGCAAAACATTGGTTTAAGGTCTGAGTGCCTTAAAGTCCACAAACTGGTATCCTTCTCACTGGCTATCCGGTTTTCAACAGCACTCTGAAGAAAATTCGACCAGTATGGAGATGGTTTCCAGGTGGCTTGCGAGTTGGTTGTTCCCACCAGCTCAAGGAAAGAAGTTGTCCTTGAAGGGGCTTCTCTGTCGAGGGAGTTTCAGGCAATTCGAACCTGCAGCAGGGCTTCACCTGACAAAACAAAGGTCCAGGAGTTGCAGCAGTCATCTTTCTTCAGCTCGTCTTCGGTTCTTTCGTTCCAGTGGTCGACTCTGCCTTCCAAGTTCCAGAGACCTGCTTTTAAACAGTTTTCTCCCATTCATTCCAGTCTAGCTGTCACTCAACCAGCAGGGTGGCTGTCCTTGCTTGACAGTCAGCCAGCCAATCACACCAGAGTGCATTCAGGTCTCCTAGGAGACTAAGCACTGGGAGTTTCGGGCACCTACCTCACATCCTGTCAACCCCAGACACTCAGGTGCCAGAGGGGGGCTTCAGTATTGAAGCCCGCCAAAGTCAAACGAACAAAGGGACCAAACCTGGTTTGGCACACAGAGACAAACACTAGAAGGACCTTTCCAAAAAGAAATGGCAAAAAAAGTCAATCAGAACCTGTTTTTACGGAGGGGGCTTGGGCGCCATCTTGAAAAACGTGTCGCGGTTGGGAAAATCATGGTAATACATCTGCCACCAGCCATTCTGAGAGGAAAGGGTAGCTTTTGAGGGCTACATGAGTTTTCTAGGCATAGGGACTACTAGGCATTCCCTCCAGCACTCTGCTGTAAGGCAGTGTTTGCTGGGTCTAGCAATTTAAAAAGACTAGCAAAGTCAATTTAACTTTACATTCACTGAGAGACAGTAGTCAGTCCCACAGAGGGTATTTAAACCTTGGGAAGTCTTAGAGACATCCCTGTGCCACTGCACTGAGGGTGTTGTGTGACACACAAGAAAAAGATGATGCCTATGGAGTTGTCTAAAACTCCATATCCAAAGAACACAAAAGTAAAAAACACATCAACATACATAAAAGAGCTGCAAAAAAAGCCTCACACTCTTTCCAGGTAAAAATTAAAGTCCTAGAAATCCAGAAAAGTTGCTGGGGGTCTCAAAATGTAAGGGAAATTAGCACATTTATGAGAATTCTCCCTAACAGGATGTAACATTGATGGGGAGAGATGCTCGGTTTATAGGAATGTATTGTGTGATATGGTATTAGCTTTAAATGAAATATAATAACCTATAATCAATGTTATGTTATTCTGAAATGCTTTATTGCATATGATTAATTTTAATATATTAATGGTTTTGTACAAGTTTGAATTTTTATGTATTGGATAAGTGATCTGAAAAGTTCAAATTGAACTAAACACATTAAAGATTTAAAAAACTCCCCTATCAGGAATCCGTTTGAACTCCCTCACTTCACATCTACTTCCTCGTACCGCCACCAGGCAGGATGGCTGATGATGCAAAACTTGTCCAGATTAAAATTTCTCCCCCTGGTACACAAATCGATCCACGGTAAGGCACCACTGTATCCATCCTCTTCTATCCAACTCTACAAGCCTTCTCATGATCTTCAATCTGCCTCCTCACCTACCTTTGTGGCTCCTCACCCTCCATGTGCTTCCTCTCGCTACTGCTCTTTCTCTATTCTTGGTCCACTTGCATGGACATCTCTTCCCTCGGACATCCAACAAACAGTCTACACAGATTTGTTCAAAAACAAACTAAAAGCTGACTTCCATGCCGCTGAGTTACCCTTTTAACCTTCCTCTCATCTGCATGCTAGATAACATGTTTTCCCGGCCTCAGATATGATATGATATGGCATTTATAACGGGCTTATACAAAAGGGTTTCAAGGCGTGATGAGGCAAGGAGGGGGAACAGAGGGAAGACAGACACAATGATCTTACTAGGCCAGGTGATATTGAGATCACGCAAGTGCAGGGGTGAGGGGAAAGTGCTCAGGGAAGGCGGAGGGGGCAGTGCAGTACATAGGATCAACAGTGATATATAAATAGAATAAATAAAATGATAGGTAAAAAGTGCAGCTGGCTTGTGGCAAGTGCAGGGGTAAGTGCAGACATCAAATGTCAAGAGCGGCAGGGGGCTGTAGGGATACAGAAACAGCCCCCAAGTAGAGGGGTTCCCCGCGAGACAGTGCAGGTGTGCAGCTGGTGGTGGAGGGGACCTAGGCCCGAGAACAGAGGGTGGCCAGGTGACCAGTGCAGTTTCAGTCAGGAGTTCAGCAGGAGAGAAGAGGAGAGAAAGCAGAAGCAAAGAGGAAGGTCTTGAAGTGCTTCCGGAACCAGCGATGGTTCTCTTCAAGTTTCAGGGAGGCAGGGAGGCTGTCCCAGACGGAGGCCTCAGCCAAGGAAAGAGATCTACCACCAACACGTTGCTTGGAGAAGCGACTGACCCTGAGGGAGTTGGAGGCGGATGAGCGAAGAGCTCAAGAGGGATCCTAATTAGGAAGAGAGAGTTGAAGGTATTAAGGCCCAGGCCCCAGAAGGCCTTGTGGACAATACAGAAGGTTTTATAACTTAATCCTCGTAGCCACTGGGAGCCAGTGCAGAGATTTCAGTGCAGGAAAGATACAATCCCTGAGCTTGAGGCCAAAGACAAGTCTCACAGTCCTGTTCTGGATGAGTTGCAGAGGGCAGAGAGTAGAAGCAGGCAGATTTAGAAAGACGCTGTTGCACTAGTCCAGCCTAGAGAGAACCAGAGCTCTAGAGACAGAGAGCTTCTGGGGGAAGGAGAGGAAAGGAAGAATACCTATGAGGAGGTGCAGCTGGTAGTGTGACTTGTTAGAGACATCAGAAATGTGAGGAGAGAAGGAGAGTGTTGTGTCGAAGATGACCCTGAGGTTTTAGCCTCACAGGTGGGAGAAGGAAGAGGGCTAAGGGAGGCCGGTCAGAGAGCGATAGGAAAGGAGAGAGCAGGTGTGCTGATGAGGAGAATCTCAGTCTTACTGGCATTAAGGCAGAGATCGTTGGCTGCACAGAACACCTGGATAGCGGACAAACAGTCAGAGATGAGAGATGGAGAAGGGGTGTCGGAAGGGAGCCTGAAAATGAGTTGAGTGTCATCCGCATAGCACTGACAGTTGGGGCAAAGAGCGGCAATGCGGTGGGCAGGAAGTGCCAGGTATTGGTTGAACAGCCAGGGAGTGCGGTTAGACCCCTGGGGAACACCACAGGTAGAGATGGAGATAGAGGAGAGGAAGGACCCAAGTTGGACCTGGGAGGGTCGATCGGAGAGGAAAGAGGTCAGCCAAGCCAGAGCCTGATCACTGAAACCCAGGTTATCTAACATGCCTTTGTCACTCACTGCCTCTGCCTCCACTCTAGCACTTCACCCATCACAGTGACATCCCAAGCACAGCTGGCCATGCCACCTACCTGCACTTAAAAATGTCCAATGTCGGTTGTCCTTAATCTATGTATGTGAATTTATGTATTGTCCCCGGTGACTATTACATTTACTCCCCTCCGCAACCTGGTCAGAATGTCCCTCAAACGCACCCCATTGTAAGAATCTCACTCCCTCTCAGCAAATCTGATTTCTTATCTAGTGTACATTATTTTGTGATCAAAAGAGTATTATTCCTCCAGTATAAAATACATTTTAAAAAGTAAAACAAATCTGTATTCATTTTTTAAAAACAAATTCATCTTCCTCAGCATGAAAGCCAAAGAGAGACATACTCTGAAGATCAGTAATTGTAGGAGATGGATAAGCAAGCCGAGGCCTCAATGAAGCACTATGTTGGCACCAAACGGAGAGCTCAGAAATCACATCTAAAATTGGGTGGCATTAAGATCATAAGCCAAACTGTAAACCACAAGGCACAATCTCTGTTTAGCTCTGAAATTTTCACAATCACAAAATGGAAAGTATCCATGATAACTTCTAAAGGCTGCAACAAAAAAGCGATGAGAAACTCCTGTTTCTTAAAACCAATTGGACAGTCTCTCCACCAGTCCAACAGACACTCATCAAAATGAAAGGTATTCAGATGACAGTGAGCTGTTAGAGGGACAGACAGTGCCAGAGATCTAGTACATCTTAGATGACAAGTCACATACACCTGCAAGAGGCCTGGCAGATGGTAAGAAGACATTAATTAGATAATTTGGTCAATTCGAGGTTCTAATGTCTAGACACTTGAATGCTTCTTCCCCCACCCGTTATGAGAAGGCTAAACGGTAGGCTTTGTGGGGGCGAGGGGTGCAATGGAAGTTATGTCACAGAAGCAGAAAGGACATGGCAAGGGAAGGATAAAGAGGTGAACTAAAGAACAACATGCACAGCAGCATACAGAACGCCACACCCTGGCAAATGGTGGCTTTAAGTGACCCACATAAGCAAAGTGCGCCCTATTCATCACTAGCACAGGGCTAACACCCCAAACCAAACATCAGCATAGGAATGAGTGCAATTACACAAAAGAGATCACGCCAAAGCCCACCTTGGGTGCTTGACAGGAAACCACCACAACCACAGATTGACATCCCTTGACCCACACAACAAAGGCATAATGCTCAGCTCACCCATCCTAAGAGGGGTGAAATAAGAAAAAAGCAAGGTGCAACCACATAAGTGCCACTCATACGTTGCATTTTACAGGCAGCAATAATAACGGGTTCATGCTATGTTCTTCCCATTTACTCCTCTCCCTCAGTGTGGTGAATGGGGATGCAGTGCGGATCTACTGGTGTGTGATTGTATGGATGTTAAAGGGAAATGATGTGAGTGTGACCACTCGGGAGGTGTGTGGTATTATGTGCTTGGATGAGATGCATGGACGAGTTGACTATTGTCCTTTTCCTGCTGGCTGGTCCTCCATTCATGCTGATAGAAGGGTGGTGTCTGTGAATGAGTGCCAGGTCAGGGAATGCTGGATGAGTGATGATGCATGAGGGTTCTTTGGATGTCAGATGGGGCCGGAGCTGTGGTGACTGTGAAAAGACAGGTGGGTGTGCTGGTCCTTTTGTGCCTGAGTGCCACAACACAGCCATGGCTTTGGAAGGTTCTTTTTAATTTGTTTCGTCTGGCAATGGCAATCACCCTGCTTGCTTCCGATAGCCGACTACTGCTGCATGTTCAGATGCTGCTCGCCTGCCCCTCCCACGAATGAACTTTGAAGTTCTGAGTGAAGCCATCAGATGGGCAGAGGGTCGCAGCAAAGCTGTCAGCTAAAATATAAGAATTGTCTTCAGTAATCTAACGCCTCTTGGACCTTGCATAATCGCAGACGCGTCAGGCGAAATTGCATATGCTCGTGCCAGAGTGCAGCCCATTGCTTTAGGTCACAGATGGTGGTAGGGGTCGGTACCTATTTAGCCTGAGCTTAGAATGGGAATAACATGCATCTTCTATAATGGTATGAATCGATTTCCCAAATCCCCAAGGTTCTTTGAATGTATGAGGTTGAATCTCGATATTTAACTCCTGCTACGGGCGGACAAATAATGCTATCCACTGGTAATAAAGCTAAAAAAAAGAAGGAATTAAAAAAAAAAGGAAATAGCTCGACAAAGCTATGTCAAGATGATGATTTTTATAACCCTGCATATAGGCGCTGGACAGCGTTAAGGCATGGAGGCAGTTATGTAATAACCAATAGTGATTCCAAATTTGGTTTTTGTCTTTTAATATTTTCCAAGTAATGCAAAAAATACTCAGAAACGAGACTGCGCCAAATAGTGATTCAAAAAACCAGGAGTTGGTTTTATTTAGAGGTTGCCCTTGTTGATAACACGTGTTTCGACTTAAACACCAGCCTTTTTCAAATCAGGGCATTATTGTAACTGTTTCTATTATCAAAACCAAATTTACTGTGATTACAAAAACATTGTTTTGATTTGTATTTTGCAAATGATCATTTCAAAACATAATGAGAATAAGTTTCAAATGCCAAATCACAGAGAGAAAGGGGTTGGAGAAAGGGAGGATTCAAGGGTTTTGTAGAAAAAGTATATCAATTGTATCCATTGACAACATAACAGTAGGCATATAATTATGTATAATGCTTATAAAAGAACACGTTTTGAAATATGATGAGATACGATAAAATAAAACAATAAACATAAATATAAAAGAAACAAAATAATAAATAGACAAAGATATAAACATTATTAGTTGCGTGATTTTCAGATGTTAGGCTTTTTAAAGTTACATCCAATTGTCCTACTATTGTCAAATTATATGGACCAGTTATAGTTACCTTATTGAAGCCTGTTCCATGTGTGAAATAACAGGTTAGCTTCTGTCAATTGTTGGGTTCAATCCCTTCAAAATTAAATTTATTCTTTTTAGTATGTCAAATAGAATTCGCTGTTTCAACACATCGTTACTACCTATTTTCCTTATTATAACAGTTCTTGTATTCCTAATGTTAGTTTTTGTTTATGAATATAATTCAATTAGATAGTGAATTGCTCATTTGATTTTAAGTACTTTTTATAAAATTATTTAACAATTTCTAGTCAAATATTGCCGCTAAAAAAGAAAGATAGCGTGTCTTCCATACTCTGTTTCCATACTATGCCACTCAGATCGCTTGTTGTTAGTCACACGCATAACCCGTTTTTCTATTCGTGCACCCTTGTATTCACTTGCCGCTCTATTATTGTTAAAATAGGAATGTGCCCGATGCGCCGATCAGCAAAAGTTTTAAAGGTGTTTAGTTAGTTAGTTGATAGTCCCTTACCTTTGCTCTGCAGTAGATGCGTTCAATCGCGTGCTCCTGTTTCCTAGAGACGCCAGGCGCCATTGAACCTGTTTCATATCTTGTTTCTCGTACGGCGTCATGGTTACCGACTCATCAGAGTCCTTTATTAGTGTTTACTGTCATTGTACTAAAGAGCACGCCATGTTATGTGTGAAACTGTGTGTGCCTGTAACTTGATGTTAACTGTTCGTGAACTGATCTGGACAAGAGTCCTTTCTTTGTTTTTACCTGTTTCTTTTTTCATATAATTTGCGTGATTGGTATTATACTAAGCCATGTACAGGGCTTATTACATTGTACTCATTCTGCCTAATTATCTAAGGTACTATCCTCCATATTATAAACACAATTTGCATATCACAATTTGTTTGTATTATTAATGGCAATATTCGTAAATTGTGCGTGACTTGTAAATGCGCTAGTTATGCCAAATAATCAAGGATGTTAACCTCTAAAGTGTTGATGGAGTTGTATATATCACATTAGGTTAAGAGCATTGTTAATACATTATCAAAGCTTATCATGGTACATTATTACTGATATGTACAGTATACAGTTTTAACAACAAAAATCTTGAAGTTGGCGTTCGACAGAAGTGAAAGACCCCCATTTTTTGTGATAATGTTGGAAAGGTAATCTGTTATAGGAATGACACCATTTCACTATCTGAGTTTAAGCCGAGGACAGTCGAATTGAGTTTACAGATAGTCCTTGCCTCCGCTTGCCTTATTGCTTTCTCCTTGTTTCCTTCTCTTTTGCCCATCATTATTTTTTGCATTCCTATAAATTTGATTTCAGCTTTATTTGCCATTTGGTGATGTTTCTGCCAATGACAAGAAAGTGGGAGCCTTGAGTCTTGGCTTCCAATTTTCGCCAAATGTTCTCTAATCCTGGTTCTTAGCTCTCTTATTGTGCTTCCAATGTATACCAATTTACATATACATATAATACCATACACAACAAATTTTGTTTTACAGTTGATTGATTGGTGTATCTTGACCTCATTATTGTGCAAGTCCTTAAATACATTTGTTTTCTCGTGCGCAGATTTGCACATTGTGCAGCCTTCACATTTTCTGAAGCCATCATTGGTCGAATGTAACCAGGTAGTATGTTCGAGTGTTCCCATGTCAGGCAATAATAAAGGGCTTAATTTGTTCCTCAGTGTTTCAGCCCATCATTATATTAATCTCGGTTTGGAGTCAACATAGTTCTTGATATTTTTGTCTAACTTTAGTAAATACCAGTGTTTTGAGAGAATCCTATTAAGTACTTTATGTTCGCTGCTGTACTTTGTAATAAACCCTACTGTGGGTTGTTCTTGTGATTTAGTCTTTTGTACCAGTGTCTGTTCTTGTGTTAACAGCTTGCTTTTGTTTTTAGCTCGTTTTACAGATTCTTCTGTGTATCCCCTTGCAAAGAATCTACTTTCTAGAAGTGTGCATTCTTTTTCAAATAGTTCAGTTATTTGGCAATTCCTTCTCGCTCGGATAAACTCGCCGGAGGGTATATTATTGATAGTAGATCTGAGGTGGCAACTACTGGTGTGCAGAGCTGAATTTGCTTCAGTCGGTTTCCTAAAAGTGCATGTTTTTAATTCCTTGTTGTCTAAATATATATAGTGAGATCAAGAAAGTTGATTGACTGTTCATTACTAATTCCTGTAAATTGAATTCCATATGGGTTCTGATTGATCCGATTTGTGAATTCTTGAAATTCGATTTCGGTGCCAGCCCAGATGATCAGGACATCATCGATAAATCTCATCCATCTTATTAGCTCTTTCCAATATGCCTTGTCTTGCTAGATCGCTTTTTCTTCCAAAAACCCCATAAAGACGTTGGCAAGGGTGGGGCATATTTAGTGCCCATTGCCACGCCCTTGGTTTGCTTATAGTAACAATTGTCAAGGGTAAAGATGTTACATTCAAAGGTTAGTTCTAACATTTCCTTTATCATTTCCACTTGGTAGTACACCGATGATGTATCATCTTTAAAGACATGATCTATGGTTTTAATTGCCCGATGATGTTGTATTGATGTATAAAGTGCTTTAACATCGAGGCATCCCAGTCTGTAATTGTCTTTCCATTTGATTGTTTTTAGCTTCCAAAAGATATCTGTTGTGTCTCTTAGCACTCGCCCTTGGTCTTAAGATGTTATCCAAATATTGAGCAATATTCTCCGTTGCCCACCCTATGCCACTCAGGATGGGCCGGCCTTCAGGTATCTTGCCATATTCCTTATGTACCTTTTGAAGAAAGTACATGGTTGGTGTTATTGGCTCCTTAATTAGCAAAAAGCTTCTTTCTTCATCTGTTATGTGCCCTTTTTTGTGCCAATTTAGTCTTGTTTCTGAGTATTTTTTGCATTAGTTTAAATTTTTGAGTGGTTTTGAGTGGCTTTTCAAACCATAACTCAGTGAGATGCGACACACCATCTACCATTGGCAATCGTGACAATAAGTATCTTTTCTTCTTTTTTCTTTTACACATTTTTGTCACCTTGATAAACCGTACCTACTAAGCCACAACATTTATCTTCTTGTAATATTTTCCATCTACCTCATTGTCTTCATGTTCTTTATATGCTGTTCTTGTTTCTTACCTGCTTGTTTGTTGCCTTGACTTAAGGTGTTGTTGTTGTTGTTGTTGTTTTTTTTGTGCCCGTTTTGTTTTTTGCATGACTCTCTATGCCCATGAGCCATAAGAGAGGTACACACAATTAAATAAATAAATACATGTGGGATACTAGCCTGTTAATCATGACCAGGACATACAAAGCTTGGACATTGTTGCTATAGCACTGGGATTGTGCTTGATATGATATGATCATTTATAACGCGCTTAATACCCAGAAGTTTCTAAGCGTGGACCCGGGGATCGAACCTGTGTTGCTCCGTGTCGTCTTAATTCCAAGGTGAACACGTGGCCCATGCAGAAAGAATACATGGTACCTTCCTTCTGTGGCAACATTTTGCATTAATTTGCTGCCTATTGAAAGCCATGGTTTCATTTATTGAACATGACTATCGCATATATTTCGTTACAAAAGACTTATATTTTTTTAATATAAAATGTAATTCATTTGACACATTATGAATAGCTATGAATTAATTTCCCCTTGTCCTTCAGGTAATTGTTTTAAAGATGGAAGAATGGACTTGACATTCGATGGTGCAGGGATAAAAACAGATGGGAAGTGATGTTTCAGAAATAACCAACTAGATACAAACATGAACACACAGAAAGGGAAAAGGAATGTGCTTAGTCCCAGTGAAGGCTGTGTCATATTAAATAGATCCAAAAAGCACTGCTAGCAGAACATGTATTTTACAATATGTGTACGGTGTGTGTTATAGGTGTGTGTTATAGGTTTCATTTAAGGAAAGTAATATTTGCTTGTTGTTCCATTAGTGATCTTTGAGTGATTTATGCTGACCACGCTTGGCATATACCTTTTACTGAGAATGGACGACTATTAATGAACAGAAATGAGAAGACACTAGTCTTTGCTAAAGCAAGCTTGATAGCGCGGTTAAAGTCCAAATTCATGTATTTTGAACATAACTTCATAAAAAATGAAATTGCGCTTAGGTGATCTTTATATAATAATCATATAAAAGTGTAAGTTGTCAACAAAACGTGCAGGTGGCTGTCCTTTTACAAAGATACTTATATGGTATGGCTGCATAAGGAATACATGATACCCCTCGGAATCGATTGTCGCTAAGTACAGTTCAATTTTGTCAGATCTCGCAGTAGGAGCCAGACCAAGCTAAAGACTTAAGTCGCTTAGAGATGCCAGGGAAGGTAAGAGAGAAAGACACCACCGCGAAATGCATTTAAGATATGAATAATGCAAGGCCCCAGCAATTGTTGGCTGTTGATGGACAATGTGTGAAACTGTATCACGTAATCCCCACCAAGCACAAATAATCTTGCTTTGTTCTGGGCCTGTCACTTTTGCCCTCAACTCTCATTTCGCCAGCTGAACTGCAGAGGAGCAGACCTCAAAGCTGAAACGGGCAAGTCTACAGCAAGGCCCAATGTATGTATGGGTGGCATGAGTCTTTAGTACTGTATTTGGACAGGGGATGAATGTGTATATGAAGAATTGTGCTGGTTATTGGGTGTGTCTAACCCTGTTTTATGTCTGCATTTATTTCCGATTCATGGGCCTATCTCATGTCCCCTTGAGCCCTCTCCTCCTAGCACCCACTCTAATCTCCGATTTGGGCCATGCTACTTTTGCAGTGCTATTTTGCTGGATTAC
This sequence comes from Ambystoma mexicanum, assembly GCF_040938575.1. Taxonomy (NCBI): domain Eukaryota; kingdom Metazoa; phylum Chordata; class Amphibia; order Caudata; family Ambystomatidae; genus Ambystoma; species Ambystoma mexicanum. The sequence goes on from NC_090928.1 coordinate 850,079,654, forward strand.
ATGATTCCTTGTCTGGTATAATATGCACTGACATGGTTTGCAGTGCTTTTGTGTTATGCTACCTAATGGTATCAATGTTGTAGTCTGTTTACGGTTTAAAATGCTATGTTTCTTTAGTTTTTTATGCTCCATGATGGTATGTTATGCTACGCCATGCCACCTGGAACACGTTATTCAATGTTGGTCTGTTTTATTCCAAAGTGCATTTTTGTTCCATAAATGTTAACGTGAAATTGTGCTTTTCCGCATAAACCTTCCTGCCACCTTCCTATGGGAATGAGGAACAACATTTCACTGGTGCGTGACTTCCCTGTAGCTGGTGTTTTAATCCCCCAGTGTTACCGGCAAGTCAGGCTCCGGGAATTGTTTATGGGTCCGGCGGCAACCGGCCGGTATCACTGGCACGGTTGCCGCCGGACCCGTAATAAGGCCCTATGTCAATTTTGTCATGCTAGCTTGGTATGTCATGCTATGTCATATGATCTTCCAGCCAGGCGCATAGCTCAGTGGCAACCTGCTTGCCTTGTGCACAGAATGATGCCTTGCAACATGAGTTCAATCCCCAGTCAACTGTTTAGAGGCTGGAAGACTCGGGCATGAAGAGCTATGTACATCAACAACAATACTCTGCATTAATGTCATATTGCTTTGTGCAAGCTTGGCAGGTGCTTTGAAGCAGCCGTTAATTGACTTTTAGCACTCCACAAAACACTCAGATTAATGAATATGGCACCTAAATAGCACTTAGTTGGTGAAAAGGGTGCTACAGCTCCAAGCAGACGTGCAAATGTAAGCAGTTAAACAGAGACTACACCCCTGTTGGAACTGAGACCCACCTACTGCCCTCTTTAACTTCCCTCTTTTATCAAAACAGTCCAAGATGAATGAAGTCTCCCACACTGCTGTAACATCCATAGCACGCATGTTGCCGGTCTGAAGAACTTCCAAGCAACCCGGTCCAGGACATTGCTCTAGGAAGAAGCACGGTACAAAGCCCACCCTCATTTTAGAGTGCTCATACTTCTTCCTAGCTTTCCTGATGATAGCATATGGCTTTCTTTGATCTTGTGTACATTGTGTGAACATGCTCACGCTAGCATTGCAGAAACCCTCAAAGCCTGTCCACCTCCGACCCAATAACATCTTCATATTATATGCTAAGGTTTTGGTGATGTACCACAACTGTTTTCTCTCCTTGGGGAAATCTAGCCTGAGAGAAGCCCACCCCTGGCTAAACGCCTCCTTACTTCCTTGGCACCATAGCTGCAAGTAGCCATAGAAACGGTGAACACTGCACATTGCAAATACTGCTTAACACAACAAAAGCCTGGAACAAATTAACATCAATACTTCCATTTCTAGTTTTGTCTAATGACACAAACAGCTGTGTTCCAGTAGCCTTCTCATATCATACACACAACCACACTGGCACATGGTCTGGATGTGTTTGATTTGCTCTCCACACGTGGACCAGATATTGCTTTTTTTAGGGAAACGTGGATCACTGATATACCTGCACCAGATCTTATTGCAGCTTTAGTACCCGAGTATGCTATTATTCACGTGGATCGTGTCAGCGACTCACCTAGGTGGAGGAGTAGCTTATCTACATAAACAGTACCTTTAGTGTACTAATATTCCTATTTCTTCAAATATTAAGATTGAACGTTTATTAGTTTGGATTTCTCTCTCACCCACCCAGACATTGTATGTTCTGATTGTGTACCGCCCTTCTCGGTCAGACTCTTTGTTTGTCAAAGTTTTTACTGACTGGGTCACAGACCTACAATTGAAATATACCTCCCTTTACATAATGGGTGATTTCAACCTGTGGCTTGATGCTCCCTCTGATCTCTATGGTCTATATTAAATCATTGTCAGATCTACAACTGTTGCAATTTGTGAGGGGCCCCACCCACATCAAGAGCCACTCATTAGACCTGGTCTTTACTGCTGAAAATACAGCAGAGTACACTCATGCTTGTCTGTGGTATGGTTAGATCACTTTTTAATACCCTTTTACCCTTTTAAGTAATTCTGCCTTCTCTTCCTATGGTGGCTAAACCACTGAAAACTCCATGGCATCCTGGTGGAAAGTAGGTCCGTCAGCCTTGTCATATCAAATCTGGTCTCATTTCAAACAGTCCTTGCTAACCTCTTATTCTGGTCATTTAGGCATTCTACAAGAGGCTTTATTCAGCTAACAACCTGGCTCTTCTTAAAACAGGTAATGCCACGCAGAACAATATCAGCACCATAGTTTATGGAATCAGAACAACATCTACATAGACAAGCAGAACGAGTTTGGCCCTCTGAATATTGAGCAGAGTATAGAATCTTACTGATGACTCGCCATCTGAAATACTATAGTGATATCAAAGTGGCCAAAACTGAATACTACACTTCCAGAATTTCACTAGCTTTGAATCAACCTAAGCAATTGCTTTCAATAATTGGGGAACTTTCCTCCCCTTGCGTGATCTCTTCCACTGTGCTCCCTTCTCAGACTCTTTCTGACTCCCTCTCACACTTTTCTATTGAGAAAATCGCACATTTTAGGAAGAAAATAGCAGCTCCTATTTAGATCACATCACAGCCCTCTGCCTCTATGGTGCCTTTTAGTCTCCAATACAGCCAGGATATTTTCCAACCTTTGCTTCTGCCTCTTAGGTGCAGGTTTGTTGAATTGTTTATCAGCTGAGATCCTCCTCTCCATTGGATCCCATTCCCTTTGAACTCTTAAAGAACATCAGTGTGGAAATCTCACCTTTGGTAACCTGAGCTGTTAACTCCTCACTCTCACAAGGCAGAATCTCATCTAACTTAAAACATGCTTTAGAGATTCTTCTGTTAAAGAAACCGACTCAAGATCCTACTTCCCCAGCAAATGTCTAGGCCATTTCTCTCCTCAAGTTCTTTTGAAAGTTCTTGAGGTTGTTGTTACACCACAGTTGAAGACTTTTTACACCCATATCAATCGGTCTTTCTTACATCCATGGGTACCAAAGCAGTGGGTTCTATGTGAAATTACATGTTTTTAAAGGTCTCAAGAGAAAAAGACCAATGTACTTTGATCAATTTTCTTTTGATCGGAATATATAATTGTAAAGGTTTTCCCTTGTTTTATATTCAGGGGATTTCACCCCCCTAAGCCCCCATTGTTCAAGTGGTGGCCTTATTTTTTGAATCAATATGAATTTGTTTTTTATCAACTTTTTGGACCTCCACTTAAGGTGCACAGATGGGACTAATGTCTTGCTTGTTAACCTCTACAACCAACAGGAATGTTGTGTATGCTACATGTTGTGTTTACTCTTGGAAGAAATAGTTAATAAATGGAGGGTTGATTAAATCATCATAATGGTATCTTTAATCTCCAAATTGAACCTCTTGATATTATAATTGGGTTGGCTGACGAGGAAGATGAGCTCTGGGGCATAGAGGATCTTGCAGCCAATATCCCAAAGCATAAATATAAAATGATATGGCAGCTAGTGTGATAATGTCATTGGGTCTTAGTGCGTGCAATGGTAGATTTGTGAGTGATCGTCCTGCCAGAAAAACATGTGGAGTTTACAACAAATCCAGTCTGATTTATTATATTTGAGGAAATATACAATCATGGAAATTGGTCTGTGACTTCAGGGTGATAACCAGATTGGAAAGTGACCATGACCCGATTGTGGTAACCATGATGGGCACCTTACTAGGCATGGTCTCAGATATCAGAGGCATGAATACGATCCCGATTTGAATTAGGTTTGAAGCAAGGCACAGTGTTAAATGGAAATCACAGGAGTCTGGGTCAAAGTTACCTGTTACTTATGCAAGTAACTTACCACTATTAAATGATTTTTTTAATTGACCAAGAGAATGGCAAAGAAATGTTGAACTTGTTTGCAGTTTTAATTAAGGTTTTCGGAGACTGCCTTAGAAACCTTGGTCTGTTGTTAAGGCTAAATCGATACGTAATACCCCCTGGTATGATGGGGAATGTCAATGGGCCCAAACTGTGCTAATTAAACATGCCAAGGGAATTCGGGTTAGGGGTTAAGTAGCCTTGGCTGAGGCTAGAAGTAGGTATCGTAAATTGCTGATAACCAAGAAAGCAGAATGCTCAGGGCGCTTATGGAATGCCCTTCTCGTGGCCTCTAATTCAAAGGATTCAAAAGGTTTCTGGGAAACCATTGAGTCAGGTAAATGTGGCTAGCAAACTCGGGTTCAAGATAGTATGCCTGAAGCAATTTGGACTGCCCACTTTGAACATATTTACGAGGAAACAAGAACTGCCTTTAGTATGAATGGGAATGACCAAATGAGGAGTACACCCCGGGAAATGAATTCCAGCTATCTTTTACTCTGAATCAAAATAGGGAAGCGCTCAAGTGACAAATATTTGGGTATGCTCCGTGGCCGGATATGGTTTCAATTGATCTATTGAATCAGGAGGTGGATATATGGGCCCAATACTTCGTGAAACATTTTAATTTGGTGCTGTTAGAGCATCTGGTGCCAAACTCCAAGACCCAGACTGCTATTGTGCCTATATTCAAGAAGGGTGAGGGGATATGGCATCTCCTTCCAACTACACACCCATCTCACTTCTTGATGCAGTGGCAAGGTGTTTGCCAAGGCTGTCTTGGTACGCCTAGATGCCTGGATTCTAGGAGTGAGTCATCTGCAAGCTGGGTTTCATTGCAATCTCAGTACAATGGACCAATGTCTTAGGCTGTATTTGATCACAGAAACATGTGTTACGCTATGAAATATGAATGTAAATGCTATTTTTGTTGATCTGAAAACAGCTTTTGATTGTGTTCCGCGGATCAAATTATGGGCGGTGTTAAATGTTCTGGGCATGCAGTCAGCCATATTGAGAGCTATTCAGGCATTGTACACAGACAATGCTGCTGCAGTTAGGTATTCGCTTGATCGTACAACACGCAGGATGAATGTTGAAACTGGCTTAAGGCACGGTTGTGTTCTGGCCCCTAGCATTTTCTGCTTATTCATTAATGGGGTTGTTATCTGGGCCAACAGACTCTCCAACTTTGGCGGATGAGAACATTCCTATTCTCTTGTTCACCTGTGATGATGTTTTGTTATCATTGACTCCCCAGGGCCTCCATGCTCAGCTAAAAATATTTGAAGAATTTTGCACGTCTAATGGCCTGGTCATAAGTACCCAGAAAACAAAATCAGTGGTCTTTAGTAGGCATAGATCAAAGAAGATCCCTAGACTTGTGATTAAATTGAATGTCAGGGCCATTGAACAAGTCTCTTGGTATGACTATCTCGGACTCAGGGTGAAAGCAAATTCCACCTGGGGAGATCAAATTGAGTGTGCCGCACTTAAATTAATGAGTATTGCGGTGCATTACTAGGTTTGTGCAGGAACATGGTGAGGGCCTGTTGAGTGTCACCATGAAAATGTTTAAGGGCCAAGCCATGCAAGCTGCACTATTTGGAGCTGGGCGTTGGGGTATGAGTAATACTCGAAAGTTACAGGAAGCAGGGCAGAAGTTTCCAAAATCTACTTTTGGGGTGTTGGTGAATGCACCAAACACTCCAATCTTTATGGACATCAACATGCGAAGTATTGGATATATATGTTGTGTGAAATCGGTATACTTGTGGGCCTGCATGAAGGCGAATTGTAATCTCGGTAAATTCAGAGAGGCAATCAGGGATGTACTTCTCAAGACTGGTGGCTTGAACATTGCCTGGTTTGTGGATATAAAATATGAATTGACTACAATTGGGTGGGACGACTATTGGGCCAACCCCAAATGAATACCCTCATACTTTAAAGCAAAACATAAACTTGCGTATGCGGGAAGATGGGAAAGGGAAACACTTGCTAAACTTGCCAATTTGAATAGCCTAAGCAGTTATTTATTTTTAAAGGTAAATCATGGTTTTGAACAAGATCCGAATGTTATGCAACCAAAACAAATGAGAGCTCTTTGCATGAAACTGCAAGTATGAGAAATAACTGGAAATAACTTTGCGTGTTGAAACACTAGTGTATAGGCTATAAATGCCCTATCATATCATTATACATGCCATATCATTACAAGAGCTGATCACCAGATGGCCCACATTGCTCGCACATTGTGGAAAGTGTTCCCCATGTTATTTTATTTTGCCCAAGGTATTCTGTTACTAGGAGAAAGTATCTGAACCCCTTTTATAATCATCTCTGCATTAGAAGATTCATCAAAGCCCTCCAGCTGTATTTGGTGTGTGAAAATCAATTAGCCACTCACTGGGCCTCATCACGACTTGGGCAGTAACGCCGGCGCTATTAGCGCCAGCGCTATCTGCCCTACCGCCCAACACTCCGGCACTAATAGCACCAGATCACGAGTTTGGCGGTAATGTTAATCCCCATTCCCCATTGAGCCCATTCGGGAATGCCCCATTCCCCATTGGGCTCAATGGGGAAATTTCGAGCTCATTGATTTCCCGCCGGCGGTATGAGCACGAATTTTTCGGTGGATTTCCCCCCAGCTCAGAGCTGGGGCGAAATCCGCTGAAGTCCTGATTTGGTGGACCCTTAAATCCGGCGGTAATAGCGCTACCGCCGGATTTAAGGGTTACCGCCAAAGCCGTGATGAGGCCCATTATGGGGAATGATGTACTTCAGGCATGAAGGAGAAGGCAAAGTTCTGTAAAGTTCTTACAATCTCTAGCCTTTCCCTTCGCAGAAATTATATTGGTATTTCTAAATAAGTTTCATGACAACTGTTTCATTTTATGTTTTTCTATGCTCATTTTAACATATTCTACCTTTACATTTTATTTATTTTGACTCGCATTGCTGTAAAGATGGTTATTATTTTTTTGAGCATTAAGGTCTATCTGTAGGAGATTTAGTATATGCACTTTGCTGCTTGCAACTATGATGATTTGTACTCAATTGTTTTTATTTTATGCGCATTCTGTTTATGACTTTTTGCAAATTTGTAATGAGCAACTTTTATGGTCTGATCAGACCGAAATAAAGTTATACGAACAAACTGTTTTATCTCACTGCTTGGAGGAGATTGGAGTTACTGGAACAGCAGTTGCGTGGTTTAAGTCTTTTTTGTGCAATCAGACCCTTTCACTCCCTCCGTTTAGATCGGCTCCATCTGTCCTGTCTTGTGAGGTCCCTCAGGGATCTGCTATTTCGCCTTTGCTTTTTAACATCTATGCCCACCCTTTGGCTAATCTGATACAGGATCATGGTGGCCTGTTCTACGGCTATGTAGATGACACCCAGCTTATTCTCTGAATTGATTATAATCTTAAGGAAGCTGCGTTACGCCTGAAGGGTTGTCTAGCAGATATTGGCACTTGGATGAATGAAAACCGGCTAAAACTCTACGGGGACAAAACCGAGGTTCTTGTGGTTCCCTACCCTCTCTCCCCCGTACTGCTCAATGCCTTTGGCCTGCAGTCTTTTGGCCTTCATCTCTGAGTGCACTCCACATCCCTTTTGACTCTGTTAGGAACCTGGGGATCACGTTAGCGGCCACCCTTTCTCCTGACCTTCATTTCAATGCCAGGTGTAGCTGAGGTATTTTTTAAAGTTGAGAACCTTGAAAAAAGTGATGCCTTTCATACCTTTTGAAATGACAGGCTCTGTGGTAGTCTGTGTGGTGACGGGTATCCTAGACTACTGTAATGCCACCTTACTGGCACCACCCAAATACCATATGAAATAAAGACCGGGTGCTGGAGTTCACTACTACAGGGGACCATGCCGAGAAAGGAGAGAATTTTTCAGAGAGAAAAAATATTCATTTACTCTCTTTGGTTACAAAAAGTCAATTGATCATTTATTAATTTTCAAAAAATACAACACTAATCACAATTAAAACTACAATTAATTGTTTAAGATAAAACTGGTGGTTAATAATTTAAAACACTAATGCTTACTACATAAACATTATAACAATTCATTTAAACATTAATAAACAGACAAAATACAGACAAAATACATTATTCACACTACAATTATTCATTTTAAAAGACAGCTCACTTAATGTAAAGCTAGAAAAAGTGTGTATTGTTTCACTCTTTCAGAACAGAGGACCATTAGATCCCTGTATCTGCAAACAGGCTACGGTTATCAACTTTTGAAGGCTATTAGCAAGCGTGTGCAAGCAAAACTGGACTCAACCTTTTGAAGTAAGCATTGCTTGACTTTTACATGTGTTAACATGAAATGTGATACAAGTAGGAAGGGCTTAAAGCAACTTGTTCTATCTCACTCACGCTCTCTGCAATCCAGTATTATTACGAGAAGTGCTAACCTTGTGGACGATAGCAACATCTATCAAGCCTCTGCACATCTTCTAGCAAGCATCTGCGTGCACTGACTATCAGGAACTACAGTTCCATGCTTGCTCTTTGCTCTGTAGTTCTTTCACATTTATATTTAAAGCACAGGCGCAACGAGCCTGACGTGAGCGTGCCGGTTTGTGCCGGTTCGTGTAAGATAAGAGTAGGGAGTAGGGAGTAGGAGGACATAGCTGCAAACCTTCTGGTGACGCACATTTTTAGTTTCCTCGAGTTTCTATCATATGTAAAGTGACAAAGGTAACTTTAAAAACGTTTTATTTCAGCAGAATTTCTTTATATATGGCCGTTAAACCTAGTACCCATGCTCAGATGATGAATAACACTGCACTGGAAAACCCTGTCATGGTATACCCTCAGAAATGTCTGTCAATCTCTACTACTGCTTGCCACGCTATTAATCTTTCCCCTCCAAAATCTTAGATATTGGGGCAATCTCTGGACTCAGACATAAGGATAAGTCTGAGGGGCTTCCTTATTTGTACCCTGGTTGTGCCTCACTGCCAACTCACCCCCTTACCTTTTGAACTGCCAGTTAATACTCTGCTGGAACAGTGCTCTAACGAAGGTCGTATCGCACAATGTAAATTGAAAGAACATATAAAGAATCAATTACGTATTTCCTTACTTAACAACTGCTCCTTGTTAAAGCGTGCTTTTGAGATTGAAGATTACATTTTCACTCAAGATCTTGATATCCTTGCACTCTCGGAAATGTTGTTACACGATGCAGCACAGATTTCCATTGAACACTCTCTGCCAGCTGGATAGAAAATCGATCGTGCTGATCGTAATGCTCAACGGGGTGGTGGTGGTGTGCTTTTTGTGAAAGCTCACTTTGATTGCTACTCCTCCAACAACCTGCATCTGGACGGTTGTGAACTCCTTGGTGTTAAAATGAAAATCAATCCAAATACATCTCGCACCATACCCACTCTCTATACACCTCCCCAAGCCCTCTTGCTCTTTGAAGAGCAATTATTGGAATTGTTATACAGTAGTATGAAAGCCAAATCGCCAGTAATCTTAATGGGGGATTTTAATTTATGGGCTGAAAATCCAACAGATCCCTCTGCCGTGTCTTTGCTCTCGTCCTTGGAACCAGTGGGATTTGTACAGCTGGTAAAGGACCCAACTCATCAGGGTGGCATATACTGGACTGGATCCTGTCACATAACGTTCAGAATACCCCTGTTAGCACATCATTATGTCCTTGGTCAGACCATTTTTTGCTAATACTTCTATTCTCCTCCCTACTTCTCCTCTTAGACTTGAAACTAACCCAAGAGAAAAAATAACATGTTGCGATACCAAGAACATCTCTGCTAATGTTTTTTCTGCTATTGTTACATCGAAATTTGGGCATATTGAATCTAGTGTTAACTCTTCTGACCTGGTCTCCCATGTATCCTCTGCTATCAGGGAGACCATTGACACTCTTGCACCTAAAAAAGTAAAGATATTAAAAACAGAAACCATGAAAAAAGCATGGTTCAAAGAGGAGATCGTGGAATCAAGAAGGGCAAAAAGAGTACTAGAATGTAAATGGAGGAAAATCCCTTGCTCCACTTCCCTTGAGAGCTCAATTATATAAACATACCATTATTGAACCAAAAAAGATAACTCACAACTCACGCATCAATAATGCACAATCAAACTCTAAAGAACTTTTTTAAATCCTGAAGGAATTTGAAAGTCACTTGTCATCTTTTCCAGCCATTACTAAAGACTTCTTATGGTGTGAATCCATTCAGGATGAGTTTGCAAATAAAACTGCGGGTCACCGTTTGTCCATCTCCAAACAACTGACCAGATTAGTCTCTAATAATGAGCCCATTACAACAAATAATGCACACTTAGTCTTATCAAAAACAATTCCCAGGTTTACATTTCATAGTTGAACTGAGGATGAAGTCCTGGAAATCATTAAGAACATAAAGGCTACCTCATGTCTGGGGATTCTTGCCCCGCTGACACTCTGACAGGCTCTCTAGATGCTCTTATCCCATGGATCACAAAAATGATTAATTTTTCCTTTGAAGCTGGTACTGTACCTAACATCCTTAAGGATGTTTGGGTCACTCCCCTGTTGAAAAAAGGTTACCATGGATCCTGCAATTCCAAAGAATTATAAGCCTATCACCAATGTTCCCTATCTGTTGAACATTCTGGACAGAGTTGCATACTCACAGATCAAGAATATTTGTAGCGGAAAATAACTTACTAAATTGCCACCAGTCAGGTTTCAGATCCCATCATTGCACCGAAACTGCACTTTAGATTTTAAATCTAATATCACGTATATCATCAAAAGAAGTCACCCAGCGATTCTGATACTGTTAGATCTATCATCAGCATTTGACATTATTGACCACAAACCTTTACATAACTGATCGTTGACTGTGGCAAACTGCTCTGAAATTGCCGCTAATGAATTGGCCTCTTTCCTTGGTCCCAGGAAATCTAGAGTGGCCGTGCCAGGAGCCCAGCCTAATCCCATAGTTCTGTCCTGCAGTGTACCACAGGGATCATGTCTCTCACCCCTGTTGTCCAATATTAATATAAGACCCTTCTTTGTTCTTTTGGACGATCTGGCTATCCAATTTGAAAATTATGCACATGACACCCAGATCCTCTTTGAACTATCTGGTGAATATTCTAAGGATACTGCTACAGTAAATTTAGTTTACCATAAAATTCAGATCTGGATGGCGGAAAATGATCTTGCCCTAAACGACTCTAAAACTGAGCTTCTCATTGTGCCGTATGGTCCTCACCTGAAGAAGCTCTGTACCCAATACTCACACTTTGAAATTGGCGGCACTATCATTGCTGTCTGTAATTCAGTAAAAACTCTTGACGTGTGTCTTGATGCTGAACTATCTATGAAGAAACAGGTTTCACAGTTACGTTCATCGTGTGGTCACGTTTTCAAGTTGCTTCATCAGATTAGGCCTTGTCTTTCTATTGTTAATAGAGCGCTCTTGGCATCATCACTTGTGAACTCAAAGTTTGACTATTGTAACAGTCTACTATTAGGCACTTCACAAGGCAGTCTCCACCACCTCCAGACCACTCAAAATGGGGTGGTGAGAGCAGTCTTCAGGCTTTATAGGCACGACCATGTAACTGCTTTTAGGAGGAAACTGCACTGGCTCCTAGTCAGGCAGAGAATAAGGCATAATGTCTTGTCTCTTGCCTTTAAATTCCAGAATAAGCAAGCACATCTCTATTTATCTAGGAGACAATCTCCACCACCTCCAGACCACTCAAAATGGGGCGGTGAGAGCAGTCTTCAGGCTTTCTAGGCGTGACCATGTATCTGCTTTTAGGTGGAAACTGCATTGGCTCCCAGTCAGGCAGAGAATAAGGCATAAAGTATTGTCTCTTGTCTTTAAATGCCAGTATAAGCATGCACATCTCTATTTATCTAGGAGGCTATCTTCGAAGCTCTCCCGTCATGAGCTGCTGCCTTTGACTACCATGCTCCGCGGGAATGGAACGCCCTTCCACCGGAAGCATCTCACTCTCTTACAATTGTCAAGAAACTTATAAAAACTCTTTTGTTTAAATCTGGTTGACTAACAGCTTCCTATTGGTTGACTTCCCTGCATTCTTGTTGCCTTGCTTTCCTCTCGTTTGCTGCGCTCTGAGGTCTTCGGGCATGTAGCGCCCTACTCAAAAACTAAAATAATCAATAAATAAATAAATCAGTGTCCATTAAACTTTGCAATGTTTTTAGTTTGCATTTCTCTGCGTTTAAATAACCGAAATACAGCTAAATAGAAATTGGAAATTTAATTAAATTGCCGATGTCAGGTATTTATTCCCAGTGAGAAACTGGCGCCTATTACTGAGAAGAAAACCACTCACACATCAATTACAAATAAGCAAAGTACAACTTTATTAGTAAGTGAATGCTCCAAATAGTTACGAATTTTCAATTATGTAACACAAGAAAATATTAGTCACCAGATGTCCCTGACGATTGGTTTATGCACTTCTGTGTTGTTTTAGGAAGAGAGTTATGAGGGAAATTAAACTCCTTGAGACAACCTATGTAAAGAATATGCATTAGGTAAGTGGGTGAACTATTTGTGTCACTGTACATAGAAAAGAAGGGCACCCTCTACAGACCTGAATAACATATCAACAAATATTTTGTTATACATACACCATCTGTATCATTAGTACCTTCCGACTACGGTCCATTAAAAGATGGCCGCTTTTAAAACATCCGTTTAATCCTCGGTTCTCGGTTGTGGCTAGTTACCAGGGCAACAGACGTGCTAATTTTAAACACAACATTTCATTTGCAGTGGCCACACACATGATACAGAGCACACAAGAAATGTTCCACTTGAGAACCACTGAGGTAAGAATAACCACATCTCTTGGGGGTCAGCACGTGCTGCTGTAATAAATGACAGACACACTGCCCACATCGAATGGATGCACATTTTGGGAGGGTTAATATACCAGCCGCTGGAACTCTTGTTCAGAATATAAAGACTCGAACAGCAGCATGCTGCTTCTCTTTATTAATTCCCCCTGGACAGGTTTGCCGGTCGGATGAAGCAAGAGGGATCCCTTGAGGACCCTCCAGTTACGCTGAATGCCCAGCATATCTTCCAGACGGAATACTATCCATGAATGGGATAAGTGCTTGGAACACCTTTCGCTTACTATACTGAACACTGGGTAGGAAGTGTAAGGCCTGCATACACATCAGGTAGAGCCAAATTAGTTATGACCTGTATTTCCTTTGTCCTGTTTCTCTCACAGGTCCTAAATGAGGACAATTAAAGTTCGAGCATGCACACACAACTGGTGGAACGGCGTGGCTGCAGCTAGCAGCACGGCACAACTGATATCACGTGCTACATTACTAAGGCACGGTAAGTCTTCCCTCCTTGGGACACTGCTTCAGCTACCTATGGAGCATTTTGTATATGTTTATCCCGGACAAGGACACTCAGCATTGCACACTTGTTTGTTTTTATAGACTGACACCACAGGAAAGATTGTGAAGAACCCAGACCACAATTCCTGGTCCTGATGAAGGATGTTTTATGTACAGCCATCTAAACAAGCTATAGGCGAAAACACATTCTTGTTGACTTTTTATAAATATACAGTATGTCCCACACGCCGGGCACCTACTATTTGATGTACAAATCCCCTCTCAAAGTGTAAGAGGTTGTACGTTGTGAGTCATTAGACATTCAAAAAATGGACAAATTGTTATTGTGATTAGATATGGAGTTGTATATGTTTTGAATTGGGAATGTGTTGGGTACACTTACCTGTGGGAATAATTTTCTTGTATGAAACACACATTACGAGATTTATGTTATAAATACTACTGCATTTTTCTTGTGTCCTTTTGGACAACCGGTGTCACCCTGATCAATTGCCTTTATAGTATTTGTGGAACTACATTAATTTATGACCTATACTATTCCTCATTGAATATGTCAAGTAGATGACAAAGAAAAACTAATGAAGAGTTGTCTTTATATATTTCACGTTACAGGACACCACAGGCCAAAAAAGGAGTTAGTGACTTACCTTTTGATGTTGTTTTCATCATGACGACACATAATCTAAACAGAATTTCCCTGAAGAAGTTCCTATAATTCTCTTGAACATCTTGATAGGAATGAAACATGTTGGGTAGTGATTAGTCTTACTTTGAAGGCTAAACAAACTGGAATAGATCATCACTTCAGCACTTTTTTTCTAGCTTTACATTATGTAAACTGTCTTTTAAAAATGTGTAATTGAATTGTGAATAATTAATTTCTTCTGTATTTTGTCTGTTTATTAATGTTGAAATTAATTGTTGATTATGTTTATGTAGTAAGCATTCATTTATTAAGGTATTAACTACTAGTTTTATCTTGAACAATTAATTGAAGTTTTAATTGTGATAAGTGTTGTATTTCTTGAAGATTAATAAATGATCAATTGACTTTGTGTAACCAAAGAAACACTTGTGTATGGGCGCAATATAAATAAACGATCATTTCATGTAATAAAGGGAGTAGTAGTGAACACCAGCACCCAGTCTTTATTTTGTATGTTGTTTATCCTTTATCCAGGGCCGACCGGTGTGTGTTTATTCCTGTTGTCCCCATATTTGAAATAACCTTCCAAATACCATCTGAGAGACTACAGGTTGTTCAAAATTTGGCAGTGCGGCTGGTGGCCAGTCTTCCTATATTTGCACGTCCCTCCAGATTTGAACAAAGTTGACTGACTCCTTGTTGAGGGTCGGGTGAATTTTACAGCCCTTTGCATGATCGATCAGGTACTAGATGGCCTGGGAGCACTGTATCTTCATGAGAAGATTGCTCCTTATGTTGCAAACAGAACCTTATGGCTATTTCCTTCTTGTACTATGGATTAATAAATCCACGGTTGGCGGCTGAGCATTCTCTGGTGCAGATTCCCTACTGTGGGACTTCTTCCCTTTGGCCCTGAAGCTTATAAATGATTATCTTAAGTTCTGCAGGGCTCTAAAAACCTTCCTCTATCCACATTAATTATCTAACTGTGTTACTGTGTCCTTTCTTCTCTCCACTTTTCTGTCCCTTTTGGGTTACCTTGCTGCAGGGCTGAGACGCTAACATAACATAACACACATATCTGTAATAACATGTGTGCATCTCACAAGAGCTCAGCAGTTACACTCATACAACTCATTCAAATGCAGATTCTTGTGTAAATTGCAAACACATCTACTTTGTTCCCTTTCACAATGCTTAGGCTTTTAATGACAAATAGGTGACTGCAGTGCAGGGAGAGAGGCCTGAATGGACAGGGTAGAGGACTCAAGGGTAAACCTACAAATCAGGGAATTAAAAAATCAAATCCCACTGTTGCTTGTGATGATTCTGCTTGCATTGAATGCAATCATACATGCAGTCTATGATTATGCTTGAGATTTAATGATGGGGAAAGGATACATTGTTTTATATTTTAGTACAATCTGCAATTAAACTATTCAAGCACTTGTGAGTTTTTCGGTGCCCACTCCTTCCCTTATTTAAACATGTCTATGTTTATTCGATATTTGCTTGTCTTGGAAACCCACACCTTCTGAGTCTCTAACTGAACATATTACAGGCTCACATCCAACCCTTGCAATCGTCAATTACAGTCACTTACATCACAACTTGATATGAGGCCAAATATGAATGGCATGTAGACTGATAAGTCCCTCCTCTTTCCCTTCCTACCTTTATCCACCTTATGGCCCCTGATGTGTACTAAATACACTTTTGGGGAGTATGAGAATATGGGGACTACAGTAACATTACATTACAGTAACAAGAATACATCAACTGCCCTAAATGTGCATGAAAATACAGGCTGCGAAAGTCTCTGTAGAAAAGAGCAAGCAGCATGGAAGCCAGCCACCGCACAGACACACTCAATCGGATTCCATTATGTAGGGCCAACAAAGCTAGTTTGTGAAGTTAGTGAACCATAGCATATTCAGTTTATAGCTAAACTTAACCCCATGCCATAGTCAGCACAGCTGCATTTGATACCAATTTGGGAAATATAACATGTATTAACAGTAATAATAGGGAATTACAGTAGTATTTCACACTAAACTGAGCACACATTACATGTAGGCATCAAAATCTAGTTAGACATCTCACAAGGATGAAATTCCTCACACCCACAGTAGAAAATAAGAACCAAGCTTTTGAAAGGAAGCATACACATAGCTCAACTGTAACTTTTGGGAGCACACAGTTAAATGCTGCTCAGTGATGAGCTAACACCAGGGCAGATGAACAAGTTCCAAACCTTGAGATGCAGTAGTGAGGTCATGAGAAAGCAACAATTGAACTCATCATACTTGGCACACATGCTAATATAAAAAAACTAGGACCGAATTACACATCATTCATCATCGATGGTAATGCTATTAGGGTGGCCAAAGAGGTGAAAACACTTGGGTTCTACCTTGACTACACAATATCCTTTACTGAACAAGTTAATACCCTGGCCTCAGCCACAGCATACACATGCAAGCTGATCAGAACAGGCAAACCCTTTCTATCAGATGATAGTTGTATTAACCTAGCCAGAGCCTTGATCTTATCTAGGCTCGACTACTGTAATGCACTATATATTGGTGTCAATAAAGCTATTACCCAAAAAATCCAGATTCTTCAAAACAACGCCCTTATAGCAGCAGTAGGTGTGTCCATAAGGCGTCAAAACAATTGGCTTTCCACTCTCAATAAAATCAACTTAAAAACAGCCTCTCCGACACATAAGGCACTGAACAATGCTGCCCCCAGTTACCTTGTAAACAGAGTCCAAAGAAGAACCTCCACGAGACCCACAAGAGTTACCAATGCCAATTGCATTAACATTCCTAGATTTAGACTAACCAAGATTGGGGGGAAGAGCTTCCAGGTCAAAGCGGCCCAACTTTGGAACTCCCTATTACACCATCTCAGGGTGGATCAATCCGACCCCAGGTTTAGACTTAGTTATATCAACTGGCTCAAGGCAAATGATAACTAATTGAGAACATACCTGTGTACATTTTTATCTGTATATTCACCATGTCTACTTATCTTTGTAGAACACACCTATATACCCAGCTATACCATTTCTATGCACTACTTTGTAATTATTTTCTCTGTGTATAACTATGTAACTTGTTAATTAAGTCTTGCATTGTCTGTACTGCTTGCGCCCTGATACCCCTGGGTCTGGTGTGCATCATATAAATGAATAAACAAACAAACAAAAGAGATAGAAGACCCTAATACTAAAAGGAGAGAAAACTACATACCAATTGGTCAAAATACATTGGTCAAGTTGCCAAGGAAATATGTGAAAGATATATAACAAATCGCGTTCCTGAGCAGTATGTCAAAATGTAATACAATGAAGTTTAAAAGCCTGTACCAGCAGAGCAATAACTAGTGGAATATATGTCTGTTATGATATAATGAACAAAGCACAACACTGCCCTCTGTAGGATAAAGTGTGCAAATAAGGCACAATTTATTAGGGAAGAAGCTATGCAATAAGCCATATTAGGAATAATTATGAAGTAGGATTGGTTAGGAATAATTAATTTGACATCCAGAAGTTCACACAGAAGCTCACATATAACCCACACCACATGAATAAAATAGAAATAAAACCCCTTCATGAAGTCACAAGCCATAGAGATACCCACACAAAGAAACATTTAAATACACAACCAATCCCTTGTACATTTGTTTGATATATAGCTCCAGTCTTTCCTGAATTCTATATGTTCGAGGAAGATTCTCGGCTCAATTCTGATTATAAGGCCCATTGGTGCTGCATGCGCTCTAAGATACTCGGTCATGATTGCTCCATGGAGCTCTGTCCTAATCAGTTGTTTCTTGAGAATTTCCAATTCGTTCCATTCGTCATTCGTTGTGCCTGGTATAGGTATGGTTATATCTTACCCTAGGATTGATGGGATTGCTAGTATTGTTTCTACAAGATCTTCTACGGAGGCTAGGCATCTTGCTTCTGTCATGTTTGGCTTTTGGTTGAGGCCGTTCGAAATGAGGTAAAGACTTGCGTATGTTTGCGAAAGAAGCAAGCGACCTGGTAAAGGGTAACTTGACGTTTCAAGATAGGGTCCACAGCCCATGGCTGTAAGAAGAACTGTATATATAAAACAAGGAGGACCGTTTTGGGATTTCCTACTGTGAGTTACCCAGTTCAGTATTCACACTTACGAAACACACTGTTTCTTTGTTAAAAGAGAGAGTTGCAAGGGAGCAGACGTGTCTCTAGTTTAATTCACAAGCGAATGTTCATGCACAGTGTCGTGCTAAAAAACACATATTAGACCATGCTGGGTCATGCGTTTGCTGCTTCTTAGATGAAAAGGTCCTAGCTGAAAGGTCAAATACATGATAGATGAAATCATGAGAAACGGAACACAGGCCAGCTATGTTTCCAATGTATTCCAATGTAATGGTTTATTGAGAGACCACTCTTTACACAGGGAGTTCCTTCCCTTCGCAAGCTAAGTGTAACACAATAAACAGTTAATGTTGGTTCTTTTTATTCAGCCTAAACTCCAATTCATCTAATACCCCTTGGATCCCTCCCCCTGAGCTACCAATGAGCCAAGAACCAGGCCGGTGTACAGGAAATATATTCATATTTATTTGAATTAGATGTTACAAAAGTTGCACTGAAATGTCAAACACCACTTTATCTGTAGCACAACACAAACTTCCTGAAACTTAAATACATCACACAAGTGAGTTGAAAAGAACACAAATCAAAATGATTTACTTTCTACAAATGTCACTACAAGAAATAATTAGCACTGGTCATTGAGCACAATTTACAAATGTAGTGCTGTGCAATTTGTTTTTCCTGTGCGCTTAAAAGGCTAGCAGTTTTGTTTTTCAGATTTGGACAAATGCATATGGCAATACAGATTGCGCCTACACTTTTGGTTTGAAATGAACACAGGGTGATTTGGCAGTTTGTTTACAGACCCCCCTACTTTGGTCTGGGTTGGGGAAGTCTGACAGAAAAATTAGGATGATTGAAGGATTTGGGATTTCAGACCCCCCTCCACTGAAAGACCTGTGTTGGCAAAGGTTGGAAAAAAAGATTGGACTGATTTAAGAACAAAGACACCCCTATTCCTTAAAGAAGTCGAGGCCAACAGGACAAAAATGATTACCAAATTCAATTATAGGCTATAGTTTTTCAATGCACACTGGGAAGTGAGATTTGTTTATTTTGAATTTTAACAGAATTCACCCCATAGGCTTCTGCCAAAGGGAATGAATTAAATTAATATTTCTTTCATTAAATTGCCTAAGGATGTACACAGGTTTGCCCCCCCTGCCAGATATAAAGGGAAATGATTTAAGGCAAGCAGACTCACCTCACATGCAAAGCCTCTTTTTAAAGTTCAGGAAATCCAACTTCATATCAGGACCCTCTAGAAAGATAGGGCAGAGGTATAGTCACTGTATGTATAAAACAAGGAGGACCGTTTTGGGATTTCCTACTGTGAGTTACCCAGTTCAGTATTCACACTTACGAAACACACAGTTTCTTTGTTAAAAGAGAGAGTTGCAAGGGAGCAGACATGTCTCTAGTTTAATTCACAAGTGAATGTTCATGCACAGTGTCGTGCCAAAAAACACATATTAGACCATGCTGGGTCATGCGTTTGCTGCTTCTTAGATGAAAAGAAAAACATTTTTAATGGGTTTTCTCTATTAAGCAGGTGCAAAGTGTTAAAAACAAGCGAAGAGTGATGGACTGTTCTTCGATAGCTTTTTCAATGAATTTTTCAATCAATTTTTTCTCTTAGTTTTTTCATTAGAAGAGGGATCCTCAGGGTTGTTTAAATTGGGGATCCATGAACCAAATGCACTGACTCCAGGTAGTGTCGTTATATTCTTGGGTCAGGTCATTTAATATCCGACCGGTTTCTGTGGTAAGGGGTGATTAAACCACATTCATCAGGGCTCGAAATATGGCCCAGAAGGTAAAAGCCCTCTTCATTACTGGTGCAGCATTGTCTGCATTAATAATATACCTCTCCCTGTAGGGATGACAGGAGGGGATAGGGAGAAAGAGGTCACAGTTTAGGACCTGTGGTGTGATATTTACACACAAAGAATCTAAAAATGGAAGGGGAGTCTTACCCTATCCATGTTGCTCATTTGCGCCAGGGTCACGAGTTTGTTTCCAAAATGGCTGCCCAGAATGGGACACTAGGCCTCCATTTTGAAGTCAGGCTGAATACCACTGAATGTCCGATGTCTGACAATGCTTGTCAGGCAGGGGCCATAATTGATGGAGGTGTGTATATGCATGGAGAGCACTATCCAAGGTGGTGTCCGACAAGATTGACACTGGCACCTGTTTTTGGGGGGGCGAGCTGGAAAAACACTGTGTGGATGGTGGGTGTCCATCCAAGCCATAGTTCAAGGGTGCAACTACAGTCCGACTTAGTGTATGCACAGGCACCGATTAACAGAAGCTGGCAGTGCTGGTGGGTGGCATCAATTGGCATACTTGTGTCTGGCACCATCTACAATGCATACGGAGGTGACAGGCAAAAGATGGATGACAGAAGAGAGTGCATGTAGAATCACAGAATGTGTACAAGTAAACAAAGGATTAAAAAGATTAAACAAAGGCACATCTTCATAGGGTGGCTAGGGTTTGCCAACTCGTTGGTTCGTTCAGGCCAGTCTTGTCAGTTTTTAGACGGAAAATCCAAAGCTGCTCTCTTCGGAAGAGGAGGTCATGTATGTTGCCACCCCTGGTGGGTACTTTGATTTTCTCAATGATCGACCATGTAAAGTCTGTTGGGTTATGCTTGCGGTCAATAGTCACTCCACTCTCAAGGACGGTGCCCAGTTCTCCACCATCGGACCAAGTCAGCTTTTAGGCCTTCTCAGAAATAGACTGCTCCAACCATATACACTCTCAGCAATCTCCTCTGCCGTTTCCTTGAAGCTGCCGGATGGTAAGTTTCAGCAGCTCTCCCTGATTGGTCAATTTCAGACGCTCTCTCCCTTCCTCATAGTGCATTCCGCCTTACATTGCAATGAAGACACCATCAAGTTTACAATCCTGGGGAGTGAGTTGGAATAGTTCTCACAAATAGCATTGGCCAGTTACCCATCTCTCTCCTCCCAAATCCTTCCTCTCTCTATGGATCGGTTTAAGAGTCAGGAGCAGACATATGGCAGCTTCATTTGCAATCCTCATTTGTTCTCATGTCCCATGTTGGCAATAATCTAGTTGTGTGGCAAAATTTAATAATTTTACTCGCAACTGCCACACTATATATATATTCCAATTCAGCTAATCATGGGGAATTAATAAGACAACAGTCAGGTCCGTGCGATTTTGCATGGCCGTGTGGCAATTTCCTGCCATTTTCAGAAAAAGCATAACTGTTAGAAACGTGCAGTTTATTCCCTACATTCCTAATTTCACACTCCACCCGTTCACCAACACCCAAATATGGAACATTTTCAGATCAGCCAGAAACCAATTTTAGATGGCCATTACAGTTCCCTGAGTCACAGGCGGATGAATTTTATATCACCAAAATCCCCTGAAAATTACCTAAAATAACACATACATGCAATAAGTACAATTTATGGTTGCTGAAAAAAAGGCATAAGGTATACTAGTCATATTAAATGAATAGTAACTCTTCATGTTGGACAAATGGCAACTCCATTGCCTGCAGGTCATGTGTTCTCATTGGGTCATCCTGTAACCACAGTTTCTTTTCTTCTCTCTTTGTGTGTGGAGCTTGCTCTTTGAAGTTGGAGTTTCAGCCTCCCATAATTGTAGCCCCCATTTTCACACTTCCTTCTTACATTCCGGCAATGCACCAGCCAGGGCCATTTGTCTGTGCACAGAGACCTTTCAAATACACCAAGTCTATAGAAAGTCTGTTTTCAACACCACTTAGCAGCCACACTATTGGAGTTGTAAAAAACCTGGGGGGATGTAAACCATACTTTCCGTGGGGGAGTTCTTTGTGACTTTTGTCCCACAGCAAGCAAACGGGGTCTGCCTTGGGCCTAAGGAACTTTTTCATGGAAACAAATAGTACTTTTATTTTCAAATGCTTGCTGGTATTCTGCATGCAAAACATAATATACATTATTTTTTGTCAGCGCGCACCATGTCTTTTCCCTGGCATTTTAATGTGAGATGGGATACATTTTTCACATTTAAACTGCAAACACATATGCAAAGCCGTTTTTGTATCAGTGTTTAAAAATCATGTTTGTCATGTGAAAGAGACCCTTGAATTTCTTTTTCA
The DNA here is from genome assembly GCF_040938575.1 of Ambystoma mexicanum. Lineage (NCBI taxonomy): Eukaryota > Metazoa > Chordata > Amphibia > Caudata > Ambystomatidae > Ambystoma > Ambystoma mexicanum. The sequence continues at coordinate 850,101,858 of NC_090928.1, forward strand.
TTTTTTAATTAAAAAATGTTGCTTTTCCGTTGGTAATGATAGGTAGGCCTTTTCCACATGGCCCTTCAGTTCTGTTATTTTGAGGCCTTTGATTACACCCCAACCCAACAACCAGTTGCAAAGTTTATCAGAAACAAATGGTGCACAAATTAAGAGAATGGTATGATGGTGCCAAGCCACTAGGGTCAACAGGAAAGGATGCAAGTTTACCATTTCAGTGTAACACTGTCTCACCTGACACATGATTTGGATGAAATGTACGTAATTGTTCACCCCACTCACACTTGTTGTGAAGCAACCAATGGCAAGTTGTGTTTAAATGATACATGGTTTTGAGAGAGTCATCCAATTAAAAAACATGCGTACTTGAATGAGCTCAATGCAAATGCGTTAACCTTTTTTGATACTTCAATTTAGTGACATGGTCAGATTAAACCAGTAGAGTTAGGAAATCTATGGAAATGCTTATAGTGCAAATGATGGAGGTGAATCAGAAACCTGGAAAATGTAAGATTTGTGACATGTGTTGTCTTTTCCTTTCTGTAATACACTATAAAACCGGCCATTTTTCAGAATACATTTGAATGTCATTTTAGATGTTTCCCTGCCTAGGCAGTTATAATATATTGATGTTCTTCTCATATCTCGTCCATTCTTTTTTGGCTCTTGTGGATTGATTTTTGAAACATGGATCGGGACTTACCCCAGATCACCTTTCACACAGTCAACCCTCTGTCAACTCTTGATTCTGTCAGTACTTGTCATCAAATGTAAAATATCAAGTGACATGCAATGGACCTTTGACCTGTAACAAGACCTTTTGTCTCAGTGAGTGTATTGTGTGTGTGTTGTGATTTATTTATTTTGTCCAATTGCAGATAGGCCTTAGGTGAAACTAATAACCTCTCTGCTAATCCATGGTGTTGCACTCTAAGGAAACTGCACTGCCCGTGTGCAAACTTTTTGGCCAAGCTGGATGCATGTCGGCACTAGATGATGGATCAGCTTGGATTTTCCTAGTCTTTGGTGTCATAGGGCTCTTCTGCTTCATGGCAGACACATCAAATCTTATCAATGGGTTCTCAATGAAGGTAGGAGTCTGGTGCGGCATTGTTAATTTTTGTTGCAGAACTTGCTGGTCTGCCTTCATTAATTAGTGCCATCGGATTGTGTCAGGTCTTGGCAAATACTGTGTTCAGAATTCAATCAGCAGCATTCCAAGATGGCGGCCGCGGCGAGGAGATGTGCGTAGAGGCCTCTCCCACTGGGCAGTGACTATAAAGCACTTATCTGATGCATTGGGGCAAGAGAAATGAGATTTTCTCGGCCAGCAGCTCGGGCGATAAAACTATCTGCAGTGGAGGTGTGTGGCAACGCTGGGCTCCTCTTCAGCACCAGGCGAAGTGTGGACGCCAGCGGTGGATGGGGCGGACCTGAGGGGAATGCAGCAGTTAATTGTAGGGCCATCCACCCCAGGAGACGCACGGTGACACCGAATTGCAGGCGGAGGAGCAGCACACGGTTGTCGCGCAGAGAAGACGCAGAGGAGGAGAGCGCGGGGAGAGGCTTACCCGAGAAGACGGGGTTGCGGCGCTGAAGGCCACTCGGCGGAGGGGGCCAGTGGTCATGGAGGGGCCTGGAGAGACACGCAGGACAAGTGTCTAGAAGGGAGGCGAAGCAGAGACTGAGTGACTGCGGGCTGACCATCAGAATGGGTTCTACCGGAACAAAAGGCTCCAGTGGAGGAGCTCACTCGCTACTGCGCGGCTGGCCCAGCCGAGGCGCAGGAGAACTCCATCTGAGAGAAGGTGAGGAGGTCAGGCTACTCTCTGGAAGGATTGTGCATGCGGGACACCGGAGGATCCACTGGAGAGGTGGCCCCACGGGACACTTGCAGGTATATCGGCCACTTGGAGGCGGAGCAGACACGGGGCTACAGGCTGTGTGAGGGGGCACCATCCTCACAGCCTCAGAAGAGTGGGCAGGCCCAGGCCAGCGACACAGGCCCAGAAGCGGACGTGGATCTCCCAGGCAGGGGGGAGGTCAATCCACCAGAGAGTAGTAGAGCAGAAGGGAGCGGGCCAACAGAGAGAGGAGTGGACGGCGCACGGCCCCATACAGGCGGGGATCGGACCTCCCGAGTCAGTGGAGGTTACATCAGGGCTTGGGAGCACACATGAGCCTCCCCCATGTAAGGCACTAAACACCGGCCATAACACTCCAGCTGGATACAGCGACAGGACACTCAGTAGGTAGAGGAACAAGGTGACGGTGACTTCTAAGGAGTCAAACCGGTATGCCAGCCCAGTCACCGGACCATGAGCCCGCTCCTCACGTCTCCTAGTGGGGCAACAGAAGCCCAAGAGGCCAGAGCTAGGTAAAAGCCCAGGAGGGGACCAAGAAGATAAAGGAGCAGCAGAACTGATTTACCCTCGCGGAGCCCCAATCAAGCGACAGGGGTGGCAGACTCACGCAGGAGCACAATATAAGGTCACTTCAGCTGGACAAGGCAGGGGTGCCGAGATGACCCTCATCCCAACAGATATCAAGCAAGTGAGAAGTGGAACTGCACGGGCGCCATCAAGGAAGGCCCGGGAGCTGCTGGGCAACCAGTGGGGTTTTGAATCAGGTACCAACAAAAGCAAATCTCCTGCAGAGCTGGTCAGGGAGAAGGCTGCTCGACAGGATGTCAAAAACTAAAGGGAAAGGGGGGATCTCAGGCACCCAGCCACAAACATCTAAGCAGGATCCCAGCTTGGTTCAAATGTGGGCGGCGGACAATTCGGTTCATACAAGAGGAAACGCAACAGTTGAGGTCCCTGAAGACCACTCACATCCCTCCTCACAGACGACACAGGCCTCGAAAGAGGGCATGCAATCGTGGTTCAGGGAATTACAAGATAAGTTCATGTCTACAGTGCAAGAGCAGTTTACAACGATGTGAGAGGACATGAAACAGGCGGTGCAGGAACTTCGAATAGACGTAGCGAAGCTAGAAGAGCGGAAAGATACTCTGGAGAGAATAGTCCAGAATGAGGAGGAAGCACAGCAGCACAATGAGACAAAAGAACATTTGGTGCGACTCAGCCATAACTTGCAGCTGCAGTGCGAGGACCTTGAAAATAGGTCCCGTATGGCGAATATCCACATAAAAAATATGGCGGAGACGGTGGAAGATAAGGACCTCAAAATGGCGGTGCAGGAAGTCTTCAGAGATATGTTGGCAGTGGAAGAGGCAGAAGATATCAAAATAGACAGAGTGCTTCAGGTGGGTCCCAAGCGAACGGGGGAACCGGGGCAGCGCCCTAGAGACATGCTGGCGGCATTGTCATACTACACCCAGAAAGAGGAGATCCTGAGGAAGGCTAGGGGGATGGATCACTTCAGGATGAATGGAGTGGAAATCCAATTGTATCAGTATTTGGCCCAAGAAACACTACAAAAGAGAAGGGCAATGGGACCAGTGGTCAAAGAACTGGTCACTCTGAAGATTAGATACAAATGGACTTTCCCGTTCGGCCTCCTGTTCTCGTGGGAGGGGAGGCAAAGAAGGGAGACAACATGTGAAGAGGGCCTACAGGTGATGGGCATGCAAGAGGAGGCCCGGGATATCGGAGACCGACGAACAAGGGAGGAGAATCAAATGAAGACATGGCAGTGGAAATATGTGCAACAGAAGAGTAAACATCTGGGTGGAGGGAAGTGCTGAAAGGACAAACACGCATTGCTGGAAATTAGCTAATACACTCGCTGGGGAGGGAGAGCTGCTGGTCCGGGGAAGATGGGGGAAGTAGCAGACCCAATGAACTCTCAGGAACCACGGCCCGATGGCGGGCGCTACCACCGGAATCCCACACACAGGTAATGCAGTGTTTAGGTCCCTGGGCCCTCCTCAGGTTTTTTGTTAAAAAGTTGGGGGGAGTTCTTTGTTGGGGGGAGGTGATGGGGGAGGGGGACTGGAAGGTAGATCAGGATCAGCTGGCAGGAGGGGGCATTAATCTCAGGGACCGCTAGGCTCATGGGGAAGTTGAGAATCCTCACATTTAACGTTAGGGGGCTAAATAACCCTGTTAATAGGAAGATAGTGGAGGGCATGCTGAGAAGGGAGAGGGGGGACATTGTAATGCTGCAAGAAACCCATATTAGGCTTCGGGACAAGACAAAGATGCGCTTAAGGGGGTATAAGCTGATACAGCAATCTAACGCTATAGACAAAAAAGCAGGGGTCATGATAGCGGTCCATGAAATCAGGAACATGTAGCTTCATGGTACCTCAGTGAACTAGATGGGCAGGTATGCATTTGCTATTGTCACAATAGATGGGCTCCGACTCACCTTGGCTTCCATATACTCGCCAAACTCGAGGCAAGATGGCTTTCTGCTGGAGACTTTGGGGAAACTTGAGGAATTTGCTAGAGGGAGATCATTCTGGGTGGGGATTTGAACATGGCATGGCACCTGGCAACAGATAGAAGCTAGAGTGGGACTCAGGGTCAAATGATGGCCCACTTGTCACTTAGAGATGTGTGGTGAGAGCTTAAAGATCAGCAAAGAGGTTATACCTATTACTCCCATACACATAATTCAATGTCAAGAATAGATTACTTCTGGGTCTCGGTGGGCCTTCTTGGAGAAGTACAGGGAATGGAATTAGGGCCGATCTTGCTGTCAGATCATGCCCCCTTATGGTTGGAAGTGAAGACCCCTAGCAGAAATAAGGGACTATGGAGGTGGAGGCTCCCACAGGACATTCTTCAAGATCCCATCAGGGGACGCCATCAGGGAAAAGATATAAGAATACTTTGTCCATAACGATCTGGGTGAAGTAAAGCCAGGAACAGTGTAGGAGGCCTTTAAGGCAGTGATTAGAGGCCATTTCATAGCCAGGAAGATAAGCAGAGATGCCTGTGGTAAAAGGGTGTTGGAAAGGAAGCTAATGGATATTCAAGGGGAACTTCTGAAGAAACCCGTGCAGAGTCAGCAGGACACGCTTTGCACAAAAAAAACGGAGAGAAGTCTAATACAACTCAGACACTGGTATTATACGAAGGCCAATAAGGCTGATACATTTTTAGCTATGCAATTACAAGCCAAGCAACTAAATCTAATGATCAGGGAAATGAGAAATGCACAGGGAGAGAAACGTACCCGCACCAGAGACATTGGGGAGCTGTTAAGAAACTTCTATAATGATCTATATGCCGCAGGAAGCCCTAGTGGGTCCGACCAAGACTCCTACTTGAATACTCTAACTATCCCAGAAATAACAACAGAAGAAAAAGAAAAATCGGAAGGGGATATCAGGGAAGAGGAAGTGAGGAAAGCAATTGCCTGGCTCCAGACGAATAAGGTGCCGGGGCCAGCTGGGTTCACGGCGGCTTTTTATAAAAAGTATGCAGTGGCCCTGATCCTCTTCCTAGTAAAGCTATTGAACTCATTCAGAGAAGAAGGTCATGTGACCCCGCCTATGAATGAGGCTAAGGTTCTAGTTTTCCAAAAGGCCGGAAAAGACCCGTCCCATCCAGGGTTTTATCGCCCAATAGCCCTGATAAATCTGGACTCCAAAATATTCACGAAAATTCTAGCCGCCATGCTTTCCCCGCTTCTCCCCAAATTGATTGATGAAGACCAATCAGAATTTATCCCCGGCAGGCAAACTCACAACAATCTGAGACGTATAATTCACCTGGTGGAGAAAGTCGGAGTCAAGCAAACCCCTGCAATCTTGCTCACAGTTGAAGCCGAAAAGGCATTTGACCGGGTGGAATGGTCAATCCTGTTTCAAACACTAACACGCATGGGGTTAGGGGAAAACTTTCTGAACATGAGGGCTAATTATAATTCTCCTTCCATTAGAATCGCCATAAACGGGGAGGTCACGGGCAGAGTGGAACTAACAAGGGACACTAAACAAGGGTGCACGTTGTCACACCTCCTGTACGCAATATTCTTGGAGCCACTGCTAATCAGGATTAGGGAATCTGCCGTGATTGCGGGGATCTAAATGGCGGGCAGGCAGCATAAGGTGATTGCGTATGCAGACGACCTGTTGGTAGCCATCACCGATCTGACCCGCACCCTTCCTGAGGTAGTACAAGAACTAGAGAAATTCGGGGCGATCTCAGGATTGAAGATAAACTGGAAAAAATTGGAAATCTTATCACTTGCAGGGGATAGAGGGGAAATTAAGTGGGTTGCAGATACCTTAGGCTTAAAGTTAGCAGATAAAGGGATCAAATATCTTGGCATAACCCTAATGGGCAGAGTGGACCAGCTGTATGGGGGGAACTACCCAGACCTACTGGAGAAAATTAGGAGGGATCTGGAGAGGTGGAACCAGATTGCGTTGTCTTGGTGGGGGCGAATCTCTTCAGTGAAGTTTACCATCCTCCCAAAACTGCGTACTTCTACCAGGCTATTCCGATTAGGGTCCACAGGTCCTTCTTCAGGGCTCTCGCAAACGCAATCTCCTCCTTTATATGGAAGAAGAAGACTCCAAGGATAGCTAGGGCAGTATTAACAGCTCCAATTTTAGAGGGGGGTATGGCACTACCGCACTTTTTTAGATACTATCAGGCAGGGCAACTGTGGATCTTGAAAGAATGGATGGGGAGGAGCAGCAAAAGGTTTGGGCCGAGCAAGACCGGGCGGTGGCAAGAACCCCACTGAAGGAGCTGCTATGGAAGGGAGGCCAGACCAGGCATCCAAACCTACACATAAGCGAAGTTATGAGGGCCCCATTGGAGGCTTGGGACGACCAATCGAGCAACTGCACCTTAACTGCGGTACCAGGGCCGTTTACCCTAATGAACCCAGAATTCCCTGCGGGATGGAAAAGGGGGCGTATGGGAATTGGGAAAAGGCGGGATGAACGAAAATTGGAGAAATTATGCAGGATCAAAAGGTGCTCTCGTTCGAGGCATGCAAAAGCAGTCTAAATCTCAAGGATTCAGACAGATTTAAATATGAACAACTCAGGCACTGGCTAGTTACCCCAACCATTACACAGGCGGCAGCAAGGGACCTTACACCTTTCGAAAATTATGCTCTGTCCAACCCTGGAACCAAGAAACTAGTGTTGACACTCTATAAGTACATCGATGTGCAGGGGGAAAGGGTCAGGTGGACCTACATGGTGAAATGGGAACATACATTGGGAGAGCCCATCAGTAAACCGCAATGGGAGGAACTATGGGGAAATATCCCAAGACTGACCCAGGCGGTTCAATCTTCCTTAGGTTCAATCTTCCTTCTCAAGGTTCTTTTCTCATCCTGAATGACTTTATTAAAAATCTCTGATACACACTGGACACAGATTTATCCCTCTCCCAACAAATCAACTCCATCTCCAGAATCTGTTCCTTCCACCTACGCATCTCCCCATATCTCACCTATCCTCACAGTTTCTCCACCATCATGTGATAAGATATGATGTGGCATTTAAAACGTGCCTGTACACAAGTGGTTCTAGGTGTGACATGACAAGGAGGGGAAAACAAGGGAGGACAAAATAATAATCTTACTAGGCCTTGTGTTATTCAGATTGCGCAAGTGTGGGGAAGAGGGAAGGGGAGAAGTGCCAGGGGAGGGGGAAGTGCAGTTAAATCACAAGTGCAGCCAACGGGTGGCTCATGTGTGCAGAGAGAAGGGACTGTAGGGTTGCAGATATAGCCCCTTAAGTGCTGGGGAGCCCAGAGGCAGTGCAAGGGCAACTGGACATGCAGGGGTCTGGGCCCGAGTTCAGAGGATGACCAGGTGACCAGTGCGCGGAACAGTCAGGTGAATCAGCAGGGGAGAGGAAGAGAGAAAGCGGATGCGAAAAGGAAGGTCTTGAGTTGCTCCCGGAACTAGTGGTGGTTCTGCTCAAGTTTGAGAGAGGCGGGAGGATGTTATAGAGGGAGGCCCCAGCCGAGGAGATAGATCTGCCCCCAACTCTCTGCTTAGAGAAGCGTCTGACAATCAGAGAGTTGGAGGTGGATGAGCAGAGAGCTCAAGAAGGAAGATGTTTTGGAATAGAAAGTTGGAGATAGAGCAGTCCCAGGCCCCAGAAAGCCTTGTGGACAATACAGAGGGTCTTGATGTTGATCCTTGCAGCCACAGGGAGCCAGTGAAGAGATTTCAGAGCTGGAGCGATATGATCGCTGGGCTTGTGGCCAAGGACAAGTCTAGCAGTCCTGTTCTGGATAAGTTGTAAAGGTCGAAGCGTAGAGGCAGGAAGATTTAGAAAGAGGCTGGTGCAATAGTCAAGCCTAGAGAGGACCAGAGCTCTGCAGACAGTGAGCTTCTGGGGGAAAGTGAGAAAAGGCAGAATACCTCTTAGGAGGTGCAGCTGATAGTTTGACTTCTTAGAGACGTCATAGATGTGAGAAGAGAAGGAGAGGGTGGAGTCGAAGATGACAGCAAGGTTCTTAGCCTCACAGGAAGGAGCAGGAAGAGGGTCCAGAGTGGGCAGCCAGAGAGAGAGCAGAAAGGAGGGAGCGGGTGTCCCAATGAGGAGGATCTCAGTCTTACTGGCATTAAGGCAGAAATAATTGGTGGCACACCATTCCTGAATTGCGGCTCGACAGGCTGGTAGGAGAGAAGAAGCAGAGGTGGCTGAGAGGATCCTGAAAGAGCGCTGAGTGTCATCCGCATAACATTGAAAATTGGTGCAGAAAGTAGCGATGTGGTGGGCAAGAGGTACCAGGTAGTGGTTGAAGAGCCAGGGACAGAGGTTAGACCCCTGGGTAACACCACAAGTAGAGAGAGAGATAGAAGAGAGGAAAGACCATCATCCTCTCCCGCTTAGACTACGCAAACTGCCTTTACCTAGGTGCACCTGCTTTTCAGCTAAGGAAACTGCAAATAACCCAAAATGCTACAGCGCGTCTGCTCATTAACCTACCTCCCAGAGACCACATCAGCACCACACTGAGAGTCCTCCATTGGCTCCCTATTGGCCAATGCACTACCTTTAAAGCCATGTGCATCACCCGCAGGGCCATCCACAACACAGGGCCGGAATTCCTTCAAGTCAAAGTCACTCACTACCACCCCCAAGAGCTCTGAGATCTGGCACAGCATTTCTCCTAGTAGTCTCACAGTACAACTCCTCCAGACTCAGCGGATGCTCTTTCTCCGTCCAAGTGCCAATCATCTGGTACTCCCTACGCCTGCACATCTGCAATATTGACAATCGCCTGCCATTCAGAAAGGCCCTCAAAACCTGACTTTTCGCTCCCTACTCTTGAAACTGCCCCCCACTCGCTGACTCACACACAACAACACTCCTATCTGCTAGTATCCAACAGATGCCGGCAGCGTTTGCAGCGGCACAACGCGACAAACTCTTCCGTCCCAAAAACAACACTCCTACCCACCAATACCCCATGGATGCCGGCAGCGTTCGCAGCGGCACAATGTAACAAACTACCCCTCAATCTCCCAGCCCGTCATCCCTCCGGGCCCTCCCCCACTGCTCAGACTTTTGTTCCAGGGAGACCACGAATAGCGAGACCAGCCAATCCCACTGGATCAAGAAAAAACACTACATTTGAACTCCAGCCATGCCTATGGTACCTATACCTTACACAACGTCTTTGGACACAGGCCACAGGCACATCCACCTATCCATGAACCCTAGACTGAAGCTATGGCTATGATATTCAGGTCTAGCAGAACACCTTGCCATCCACATTGAAACACCTGATGTACCTCAACACCTCTGACATTAGAATACAGCGACAATCAACAAACTCCTCCTTCCCAAACACAACAGCCCTCCTACACACCAATACCCAAGGATGCCAGCAGCATGCACAGAGGCACACAGAAACAAACTATCATTCATCCTTCAACCCCCGGCCCTTCTTCACTCCAGGCATCTCCACTGCTCAGACTTTTTTCCAGCGAGACCAGCCAATTGCACTGGACCAAGAAAAAACACTGCATTTGAACTCCAGCCATGCCTATGGTACCTGTACCTTATACCACGTGTGTGGACACAGGCCACTGGCACGTCACCCATTAATGCACCCTAGAGTGCAGCTTTGGCTATGCTTTTCAGGTCTAGTAGCAAACCTTGCCATCCACACTGAAACCCTGACATACCTCAACACCTCCGCCATTAGTGTACAGTGACAACCAACTGAAAGAAAATTGGTCTAGCTGGGCACATGTTGAATCTTCAGCACTAGAACTCTATCCTAAACCACCAACAGCACCCACCCTTGTGCCTGACCTCTGGGATGCTTACTGGAGTCTAGCCAGCCCATCTAAGTACTAACCTGGCAATAATGCACACAAGCATCTTTAATTTAAACACTTAGAACCTCCTGCACATGGACTGCGGTCACCATGGGTGCTCCAACCACAAAGCGCACTGAGGCCATACAAATGGGAAAAGGGCACTAAATAAATAACAAATACAATACAATACAATATACATTGCTAAAAATACAAAGCAACGCCCTAGGATCACTACAACTAGATTGAAGAGTCTTAAATTGTACACATATGTCACGTATTTCCTTGTTACAAATATGTAATCAATTGTTCATGTTTTGTTTCCCCTCTGACAAGTTGGAGTAAGCATAGAATGAGGATTCATTTCACTATTCAAACAGAGCAAATTCCACAACCCTGTAAGATTGCACCAACTACGGCCCTTCCAATCTTCGTTACTGTTCGCATTTAAATTTAAATTCAACAGGTACTTCTTGCAATCACAATTTTAACCCCTTGCAAGTATAATGTGATCAGAGATTCCCTTGCTTAACCATTCGGCCATAGTATTTGATATACAATCAAAAAAAGCAAATGCTTCCATTTTGAACACATTCCAGTATAAGGTTATAATCAATACCTCTGTTAACAAGAAATGCTCTGTTATTTGGGACAACTGAGGCAGAGCAATGCCAGGTTGGCCTGTTTCCAAATATTTACCTTCCACTCCCATATCGTTTTTGATGTCTGTCACTAACCCGCCAAAGGGATGCCCACGAATGCCATCCTCATGTGGGATATTTTGACCCACTCAGCTGCGCCTCGCTACATCACTTTACTGCATTGGTGAAAGAAACAGCACAAAATGGCCTCGCAGACTCCTGTGCGCGCCAAGACCAATAAACTGTGTTTTTGTAACAACAAGAAAGTGGCTGCACCACCCTGCCAACACATATTTCAGGTGGGGTAGAACAGAATACTCATTGCAGGAGTAGGCCAGTGGGCTCTGCAACATTAAACCTGGAGTGAAAGGAAAGAGGCAGCATTATTTTACGGAGAAAAAAAACCAAAATGTCTCTTTAAAATGTCACTTTTTCAACCTTCAAAGTGCTGTTTGGTGCTAAATCCATCATTTCTCATGAACCATTGTGATTAAAGGGCCCTGCAGGCCCAGGTTCATCCATTGTGGCTCAGAGGAACTGGGCCTCATTTGAATGAAAGCCCCTGTCAAAAGTATCCTTGGAAAAGCAATCAGGGACTGTGTTTTCATTTTCCGGCGGAAACGCAGCTAAAACTTTGTAAGTGTATCTAAAGAATCAGCTGTAAGAGAAAGACTCTAAACAGATCCATGATTTATGTATCCATGCTGCAAACAACTCCGGCACTCAACGAAAGAACTAGAACTTTGCCAAGTGTATATTTACTGCACTGGCAGAAACTATGCTCTTGCCCAATCCTAGCATTATGGGTGTGGACAGTAAGCCTGCCCCTGCCATATACTTTAGTGATGTAATTTGGCATGATAAATAAGGGAACCTGACAACACACAAGGACACTGATTCCTGACTTTCTTCCTGATTTCCTGCGTGGCGTCCTGTTCCTGATTTCTTCATCCTACTTGATCCTGATTCCAGATTTCATTGCAAAGCCAAGGCGTATGCATTGCTGAACCCTTTTTCAGCTAGGCCTCAATCTCTAAAAATTCCCAGAAACCCCAGGGAAGCATCCTGATCCAGTTTGGCTTGCTACTGCTAGATGCCTGTCTGCAAACTCGCCATCCCACTGATATCCAGTCGGCAGTGCAGTCCAGTCCAGTCCAGTGTAGTCCGGTGAGGAGAACCGCCCACCTGAACCTGTTCCGCCCAAGTTGCCCAGCTGTCCTTGGTTAGACCCGATCTGTGTGATGACCAGATCCCTTGACGGTCCAAAATCAGAAATTAAAGTGGACTTAAGCATTAATAAGAATCATAGCTGGTCAAGTGGAACAGCTTGTAGAGCGCTCGCTTTGATATCTGTGCAGAGCCTGCTAACGCAGGTTCGAATCCCAGCGGGGCCAAACTCAGCCTTTCATCCTTGCGAGGTCGATAAATGAGCACCACACACACCGTGGGTAATAATAAGCAGCGCTCAGATACCTGAAGGTTCGTAGCGCTATGTAAATGCCAAATTATTATATAAAGCCATAGCATACCTTGCCTTGTATTGTCCTATCCCCATCTCTAAACCCTCCTATCCTTACCTTAAGAACTGGTAACATTGTCAAAATCCTTACTGCCATCCTATCTTTGGTTCATCTTGCTAAGCGCCATATTTTTAGTAATTTTATCTTGTGTAAATCTTAAAGCCATCCATCCTACTTCGAGTGATCCGACTGGTTCCACCGGAGAGGACACTGGGGATTTGGTGTTGAAGTCATGAATCAACTCCAGAGCTTACTTTGTCCCTCCTTGGTATTCTAGCCAGAATGCTCTAGTCATAGAGTAAAACTATAGTAAATATTTTCTTTTCCAAACAGAGTTTCTTTTTTGTTTTCACTTCCTGATTTGTCTACAAACGCCTCTCATTCAATCTTGCATATCTTCATCAGTTTAATAGATAGAAACTTCATTTCAACTCTGACTTATACATATCCAAATTAGTGTATTTCACCCATTTTTCTTAAAAACCGTTTGCTTAATTTTAGGCTGGAATCAGCGTTTTTGCAAAGTTTTACACGTGTGATTTCTGTTCTAAATTCTTTTCAACCTTCCATTCAGATTCAAAGTGTTTACTTTTGCTCAAAGTATATCACATGATTGTTAGTATCTTTCCCATGTTGCTCCCGTAGAGATGTGTACTGATTTAAGGATTTTTGCACACATTCATTGTTTTACAGTCATTTCCGAAATGTCATTTTAAAAGTGGAAGATTTAAAATCCGTGTTTCTCTCTTGTTTGGAGAGGGAAGGTTGTATTCAAATTCTGTTTGCCATTCCTTATTCCTGATTACCTGCTGCTTCCGTATATCTAGTTAGAATTGTTTATTTGTGGGTTGAGGAATAATGCAGGGGGAAATCTTAACTTAAGGGCCATGTGTACAAACAAGCCAAAAGTGTTATTTTCTCTGGTGTTTTCCTTCTGCGTTGCTAAAGAGTGAATTTAAGTGCATTAAATACCTTTTTATCTGTTATTGTCACCACATTGGTGATTGCTGCTCCCTATTGAAAGTATATGTTTGATTTGAATTATAAATAAATAAATAAATATTACCTTTACCAACCATCCTGATTCCTGGTCCATTATGACCTGGGGTATTTGAGAAGATATGAGTGATATGAGTGGTATATCACTCAGACTATTGAACCTATAGACATAATAAAATAAGCATTTCAGCTGTGCGCTGCGCACTAGGCTGAGACCAGGGTGTATCGCCTGATTATTTTATTTATTTTATTTATTTTATTTATTTTATTTATTAGTATTGTTAAAGCACACATAAGCCCTGGGGCATCATGGCGCTGTTACATGTATATACATTGCTGGTTAAAGGGGAAGGCTTAGTAGTTACATTGAGATTTAGCATAACGTTTCATTTTGGGGTTACATTAGAACATAGATTATATAATTACATTGTGGTACATCATAGGAATACAAGCATATGTAGGCATATAACAAGTGGGTGGCTGGATGAGGTAGCCTGAATAGTTGGGGTAGGGTAGAGTTATATGAAGAGTGTGGTTTTGAGGGATTTTCGGAAGGCAAGTAAGGAGGGTTCTGCTCTGAGTGCTTTGGGGAGTGCATTCCAGAGTTTAGGTGCAATGTGGGGGATTGAAATACTTAACACTCAGCAGGCTGTAAAAACACTATGTAGCCGTTCAAATGTAGCATCTCTGCGAGCTATGCCTTGTAATATCGAAATGTGGTAATCAGAGAGCCAAACTAAGTTGTCCCTTGGGTGCAATAAGTGGTTAATTCACTTGGTGTTCCATAATAATGAGCCCAATTTGAAATCCTATGCATTACAATTCAGTGACTGTGCTTCATTCTCACTCGCAGCCAGAACGATTAATGTATGTTTCAATAAGTCATGTGTGCCAATGGCCACTACCACTCTTTATGCTAGAGTATTAGTGTCAATTTGGATATTCAGGTACACCCGCAAAGAATCGATGTGCTTAAGACCCACGTGAATCAGCTTATTCGCCAGTGTCTCAGGAATAATATCAGCTAACACTGCCAATAAATAATTTCCCCTTATCAGCAGAGATTCCTTTTCAGATCATAACAGCCCCCATAGGGCTCAATGGGAATGAGGAGGGAGCTAACAAAGGGCCCGTTAATAACGGGCCCGTTGTTAGTACCCTGGTCCGCTAGCGGGACCCGCTAAGGGCGCCTGATTTTACCAGGCGCCCTTAGCGGGTCCCGGGAGCAGACTCGTAATGGGACGGTAAGGGGTTGACGGCTCCGGCACCTTTACCGGCGCTGTTAACCCCCTACGCCTACATTGTAATGACCCCTAAGGTCCTTTAGCAGTGTTTCTAGTCAGGGTTGCCCTGCAAGTTTCTTTGGGGGCATTCGGTTATGTGTGTGTTGTGTGGGTCATCTGGTCTGCTTTACTCAATAATGCATAGATTGTTATGGAGCAGGGGGGCTTGAGGTGCTTAATTTAGCTAAACTGGAGTAGAACCCCAAGCCTAAAACACGCGGGTCGAGTGTTCCGTACTTCTTTCTGGTCTCGGGTTACCACTGCCCGCTAATCTACTGTAAGCTTCTGCAGGCCTCTCAACATTTCACTGCTGCGCGTTCTGCACGCTAAACAGTAGCTTTCAAGCCACACTTCTACCTACAGATAAAATCACCACCGGATCCACCTACAACATACGCAGTATTGCCACCCTCCACCCCAGCAACTACTGGGATTGAATATTCTTTTTAAAAAAAATATTATTTTAACCTGGCTTTGACATAATGACATCATATACAATGAAAGCAACATTTAGGTATTACAAGTAAAGTGAAAGGAGAGAAATAGAAAGAAAGAAACACATATTCTATCAAAACGTCTGCTCAAAATACACCAAGCATGTGTCATTCCAAGTCCGTTTCGAGAAATCTGCCCATATATCTTCACATGCCTCACTTTTCTTCTGACATCGCAGGACACTTCTCTCAATATTGGAAATGGAATGCATCTCCTGAAGCCACATGGATTTGGTAGGGAAGATGGCAGATTTCCAGTTCCGCAAGATCATTCTCTTGACCACCAATGAAACCTTCAAGAGGCAGGTCTTTGAATGAGCAGTAGCTCACCAGTCATATTCGGGTACGGAGGACATCTAAAGACCCCACCTGGCCTAGGCCGCTCAGCCCGGAATGTATTGTTTTATTTCTGAGCGGCACATGTATAAATCACAAGAAATAAATAAACAATGCATATACAATTACCATGGCTTCACCAATGGCATATCAAGGCACAACCTTACTTAAAACATGTTTAGTCACTAACACAGTAGTTTGCCTGCTAAAGCAGCTATTTTTATATTTCGCAAACCGTAACCTTAGCTACCATTGTTTTTACATCTTCCAGTCAACTTCCTGAGATGTCATCAGAGTCTACCTTTCTGTCACTTCATCAGGCATGGAATGTCACTTTAAATTCCTCCGGAATTTTGGTAACTGAACGCGCTTGGGTTATGATCATTTAACGGCAACCGAGCCCAGAATCTGGAAATAGTGGACTTGTCCCTTTCGCCTGCTCTATCCCCTAAAATGAGACGCGAAGGTGACAGGCGCGACAACTCATTACCCTTTGTTTGGATGCCCCTGTGCTTCATTCCTTCCGAATATTAAGAGGTTTATTTAAATATTTATAATATTTGTATTATAAGACAGTACACCAAATCGTTCCAGGCCAGGAGCAACCCTGCAGCTTTGGGCATTAAGAACAATTAAGTAGACAGAAAACATGGGTTTGGTTTTTGAAATGTAAAACAGTGTAAGGTAGCTGCAGGCTTTTCTTTTGCAAATGCAGATTGAGGCGTGCAGCATTAACCGTATTAACGTCAATATTAAAATCAATTTCACATTACTTAGCTACAACAGGCTTTTAAATTAACATCCTTTTGGAAAAAAAGAGACACGTTTTGTGACTTATAATTTGCAATTAAAGTAATTAAAGTTTAGGGAACTATGCGAAAAGCTGAATAGAAAAATGTGCATTGTCAGGTTAACAGTGTAGAGATGCACCTCACCTCCAATGGGAGGGTCGTCAGCATTATAGAGAAATCCAAATAAACACATCGACCGTGTCTAAGCAACCCATCGCCAGGGGGGCTTCTTTAATCCACGAGCTCAAAGGTGTCCTTAGCTACAAAGCAATTTGCTAAAAATCCAAAAGCAGCTAAGCCTTTAACAGCCACAAAAGTACATTTCAAGGTGATAAAAGGTTCACAAATATCCACTATTTATGGCCAGAATTTATGAGGCTGCAAAATGAGAATTTGCAGAATACATCCGTGAGAGGCCGAGTGTTCTTAAGTGTAGTAAACTCGCAAGCCTCTTTGGGTGACAGCTATTTCACAATAATGGAATACAAAAGATGTGTAGATATGAATTATGGTTATCCACAAGAAGAAAGGTTATGCCATCACCATACCAAGTTCTAGTGAATATAACCACCGAGCTGCGTCCTCAGATCAATCCATCCAGGAATGTAATCGGATAGTGTATATCCCTCTGGCTTACCTTGTGCTGAAATACTGTACCTTAGACCCTCATGCTCAAGAAAACCAAAGTAAAGGTAAACAGTGCCAGAGGTAACCTCCATGAGCGTTCCCTCGAAAGTCTCCTATGGCAGAGGAATTGTGTCTTAATACCTCTGAAAACTGTTGACAAATGTCAGCCATGTTCCTCTGGGAACTGCAGCAGTAACTTCCCAGGTCACAACAAGCCAAACAAAAAAAAATAGAAGTGTAGAGGAAGAGCCAAGTACTCCCACTCCAACTGCCCCGCACATATTACCGATAGAATGGGAACCAAAATATGTGACGTATGTGGGAAAATTGAATCAGCAACGAGCAGTACCCATAAGAGTCCCAGTACCTAAGAGAATCAGACAGGCATGGTACCCATTGAGAAAACCGTACATGCATGCAAGACAATATGATGGCCATCTGAATGAGATTCCTGAAGAAGCAGAGCAGAAGGAAGGCAAGGATGAATGTTGACGTCATTCAGAAAGAGATGACGCACACAGAAGAGATGCAGAGATCAGAGAATGCAGATATTCGATAAGGCATCAAGAACGCAACAAGGATAAGTGACATCTTGGGCTCAGGGAGAAGAAGCTCATGCCTCAGAAACAGATGAAGATATCAAGTCAGTTTATACGTGTACAGATGCAATTGAAACTCAAGCAGCAAAGTGATTGTGAAGCTAACTCTAAACTTATAATAGATAGACCACGGCAAGCATCAATATATATATATATATATATATGTATATATATATATATATATATATATATATACCTCTATAGATGCATATGGACCAATAAAAGATGGATGTTTCCATTGTACGTTATAAAGCAGTGCTGAACATGAATAACAAGGCCTCACTTCAGAGTGTTACAGTTAAAAGCAAGTTTTAATTGCAAAAATGAATCTCAGCAGACGGAGATGGAATGAGCCAGGAAGCCAAAAGTCTTATCAAACAGGACTTTGCTGACATTGGATACAAATTATGTGAAGGAACAAAGGGGCTCCTGTTCAGGAAGCTTGAGCAAAACAAAATACATCACAGGACTATTAAAAAGAATATTAAATACATGAAAAGCTCGATTTCATGGTGTCCAGTCATGTGAAAAGAAGAAATTGGAAGGACGAGGTGGTCACACATACGCACAAGGGCAGGCTGTGCCTACAATCCTTAAAATTCTCAGAGCGCAGTACAAACTCGAGGTCAAACATCAAAGCACTAATTGACACTGGACCATTGAGGTGATGATGGATTGATATAATAATTGGTGGGAAGTTAGTTTCTAGATGAGCCTACTAACACCTGGATGTTCAGTCTGCGTGCTGCTAAATGTAGGTGGAAAAGTACTGATGGGTGTTAGAACCCAACCAATTATAGAGGTCCTATAGTTTGTGTAGACAATGGAACATCATATATTTAGGGACGTTCATAGCGGCCAATATTTAGGGAGGGCTTAGTTGCCCCACCTGATGTTAAACACCCTATCACCTTTATTCACGCTTCTATACTGATATGGAACGTATGCTTCGACATTCACTTAGAACCAATCACTCCCTCCGATAGGTTTTTGTAGTTTGCTACGTAAGTAGTAACGCACGTCAATGTCAATGATCACAATTTTATGCAATATAACTTTAATTTCTACTAAGATGCATTGAGTAAGAGGATCAAACGACTGCTGATGTTTGTTGTACTCCCTGTTTTATATACTTGTTATTAAAACAGACTCCCATGTTGCCAAACTACCCGAGTCATTTTGATTATTGATGTATGAATATAAAACTACATCCCCATCATTCTCCAGGTTATTGCTACTCATCTTAAAGGTCTGGGAGAACCCAGTTCACTTGGTAGCAGAGGATGGTTCTTTAAAAAGTCCATCGACCATCGGTTTAAGTAAACTTAAGAGTCTCAGTAATATTGCACAAACTTTGCCATTCGGCTGACTGGACGTGAAGCTCCTCGTAGATAGTGGTTAGTGTAAAAGACAGAAAGCTCCTTGCAAGGAAGGTGTGACGGGTTTCCCTTTAGTTTCTGTAAGAATCCCCTCCCACTTCAACGACGAGCATAACGGACCACGGTAGAAACTGAGGAGTGTGGCAAATTGATGCATGCGTAGTAAAATAAAGGAGAGTAATGGAGGGAGGTGGGATAAACGTAGTGAAAGATTAAGAGTGCAAAAATAAATATATATATTCAGTGAAAAAATACTTTGTTAAAGGGACGTTATGTTTAAGTTTTGTTACTAAAAACCTATGAAATTCAGTGAACAAAAACTTTGTTAAAGAGACGTTATGGTTCCAAGTAAAACCGAAAAACCCTTAATATTCGCCAGTTATGGTAAGCTAAGTAACCATAACTCACACCACCACCGTGCACTGCTAAGACTAACACCCAGGACATCAAAGATGACATCACAAATGTCATTGATGACATCACTGATGACATCCCATGCCTGGCTCCCTCTTTTTTCCTTTACTGACAAATCTAGGCCAGTACAGTCAGGAACTAAAAATTCCAAAACGACTATATTTGTACACTTGTACTCCAAATATGTTCTTACAGTAATTCACTTGGGGTTCACTCACAGTATATGAAACATATACATAGGGGAAAACACAGATTTGGAAGACAGCAATGCTTTCTATGTATGAAGATGATCAGCAAGGTTATCAACACTTTCTTATAGTCCTGTTTCTTTTTTATTACTTTACTTTCCCTGGATATGCTCATATTTGTATACATTGTATACACAGTACTTACCTTAGGGTCCAGTCACATTATATGATAGTTATACATAGGGAAGTAGTAGCTTTGAAGCAGAGCAATCATTTCTGTGCATAAAGTTAATCAGTTAGGGTATGAAGATTGGCTGGTAATACTGTTGTTTTGTTTACTTCATTTTCCCTGTATATGCTCATATTTGTATGCATTGTTGTCTATTTGCGTTGTGTTTCCAATAATGCAATTATGTAGTAAGTGGGTTTTATTTGCTAGTTATTAAATGTTTCACAGTAGGCAAAACTGTAATAAAAAAGCATTTATCATTTTACTATTCAACATGGTAAGATTATTAATATTGCACCACCATCATGTATGTTACACACCAATGCCTATGTTTCTACATGAGTAGCTTAGCATACTGGAAAGAACCTGATAATAGAATGTATTTGTATCAATGCATTACTTAATGCACTACGTACCTCATGATATTTATTCCAATAATCCTTCACACTTTTTTTATCAACATTACTATAAGAATCCCTTGTACAGACTTTTCATGAAAAGTAAATGTGCATGTGATGTCATCAGTGATGTCATCAATGACATTTGTGATGTCATCTTTATGTCCTGGGTGTTAGTCTTAGCAGTGCACAGTGGTGCCGTGAGTTGGTTGGCTAGCTTACCATAACTGGCGAATTTCAAGGGTTTTTTGGTTTTACTTGGAACCATAACGTCCCTTTAACAAAGTTTTTTTCACTGAATTTCATAGGTTTTTAGTAGCACAAATTAACCATAACGTCCCTTTAACAAGGTTTTCTTACTGAATTTCATAGGTTTTTGGTAGCTGAACCTAACCATAATACCCCTTTCACAAAGTTGTCTCACTGAATATAGATATAGATAATATACATTTGATAGATGTTTACTAGGTTTCCCTTAGCTTACATACATATAACATCGAAAATACTGAACCCCCTACCCCCGCTACTGATTTTGATGTCTGCGGACCGTGCGCATGTCTGCGGACGGATGCGGTCACCATCAACACTATCCAAAAACTCAGGTGGTATCTTACATATTGTATCATAAAATAAAAACACTGAACATTTTAAAAAAGCACCACATAAATACATTACATTTAATAATAAATAAGAAGTGAAAACTGTATATTTAAGACACCAACCATCCACTGAAATAGCGTTTGCAATATAATGGAATATACCAAAACAAATTAAATATGCCTCCAACAGAATTACCTCACAGAAACTGCACAGCAAAAAAGCAAGAGCATACCTACACAGCAGTAACACCAACAGTTTGTAAGAAACTAGTAAGTACACTACATTATTTCATATATTTATAAACTTTCTGTATTAGGTACACTCAAAGTAATATTTTCTTTTTTTTACACAGAAATGTCCAGTACTTTGGAATGGCTGGAAGAAAATTTCCCACGAGATGAAATGAGTGGAGACAGTGATACTAATGGTAGACACAACATTTCCCTATATAGGCCAATTTATAACCATTACTTAATGTGTACTTAACAATTATTTTTTTTAACAGACCACATGGAAACTGCAAATAATATAAAAAGAGGCACATTAGAAAATACTCTGCAATAAACGGAACTAAAAATAGATATGTTAATGAAAAATGTCATTCTTATAAAACAGTTTGTGGAGGTCCACATTAAAGAAAACATTAAATATCACATGTCCCACATGTACCTGTTCACCCTGTCCATGTCCCAGCCAACTATCCCCAAACCCTCCCCAGCAAGACAAATGTTACGATGAGACTTCCATCCCTTCCTCCCCTCCCATACATCATGTCCAAACCCCTAATTCCCCTGTATTTGTTTCCGTTTCTGCTTCCCCCTCTCTTTCATAATCTTTATACTGTTATACAATAATAACATTTTAAGTGTGTTCTTACTATATGCCTGTGTCTTATTTTTTTTTAAAAGGCAGTTATAGTATCCGTGGACAGCACGGGTGTCCGATATGTCCACAATTAATCAAGGACATTATAACTGCTCATACTGTTTATAATTAAAATGGCGGTGTCCTTAGAACACATAAGAGGTCCGCCTGTCCGCAATTAATAAAAATGGGGGTGTCCTAAGGACACTATAAATGTTCATACTGTTTGTAATTAAAATGGCGGTTTCCTTAGAACAAACAAGATGTCTGCCTGTCAGCAATTAACCAGAATGGGGGTGTCCTAAGGACACTATACCTGTTCGTACTATCTGCAATCAAAATGAAGGTGTCCTTAGAACACACACAATGTCCGCCTGTCCGTAACTAACCAAAATGGGGGTGTCCTAAGAACACTATAACTGTTCTCACTGTTCGTAGTTAAAATGAAGATGTCCGCAGGACACTAAATCCGTCCGCATGTCCGAAACTATTAAAATTAAGGTGTCCTAAGAACACCCCCCTGTTCATAATGTCAGCAACCAGAATGAATATATCCGTAGAACACATATCCCGTCTGCCTGTCCGCAAAGTTTTGATGCACAGTTATTTTTTTTGGGGACTTCCACACTGTTCGTGGAACACCTGCGCACATGCGCACCACACCCTTGGGTCCTACGAACATCGCGCCTGGTTCGTATAGCTATGGTACGACATCAATGAAGCGACACCTAAAGTTGTTCCACGGTGGGGCTATTTGTAAGGTTGTACCTTGCGATAAACATAGTAGGGTGAGTTCCTCTGTAGCATCCTCTGTTTCCGCTCCTGCAACCACAAGAGACACTCATGTGGGACAGCGCATGCCTCCAGCTGCCTCGCAGGCCATTCATGATGTTGTTGACCCTTACCTTTCGAGAGTCACAATATTGTGCATATACTGTGATGCAGTATTCTGCAGGGGAGAGCCTTTGGAGTGCTTTCAAGACTGCGGTCAAGGTGCACGAGAAGGACTACCCACTACGTTAATAAGGCCCTCCCTACATCTTCCTCTCTCCACCTGCCCTTTCTTATCCCTGTGGTTGGTGCCTCCTTCTTACCCTCCTTCCCCCTCATTTCCTTGTGTGTCTTGTTTAAAAAACAAAAAAAATAAAACCACAAAAAACAAAAAAGGCTCTTTTCAGAGCCACCTGTCACACTTCAAAAATAGAAGTGACAAATAAATAGTGCAGGGCTCTGTGAATTTTTTAGAAGTCCGCAGACAGTCCACGGACATTGAAATTTTTTTGGAATACTGCCCTATCAGAACCATTGCACTTTTCTATGGGAGGAAGTAGTGGCTCTGAAAAGAGCCTTTTTGCGTTTTCTTTGTGTTTCAAAAACTTCAAATGGTCAACACCTACTGCAAAATGGATTGCTGTAATTCCAAAAAAGGTTGCAATGCATTTTTTTATATTTTGCAGAAAAATCTGATTACCGACATCAGTAGGATGTACTCCATCTCTGCGAAATATGTGTGTACTACAAAAATAATGTTTTCATTCTGAAAAGAAGACATACCGATATCCCTCACAGACAGCCTTGTTAACATTGCCTTGTTTTCTTCAATTATGGACCAAATTAAAAAGACCGCAGCCACATTTGTCTCTGCGCAATACGAGAAAAAATTACTCTGGAGTTTGAATACATGTCCATGACTTTCCCAAGTCCTTCTTTTATTGCAAATTGCAAAGAGATTCCAGACACAGGTCCTAAACTGTTCTCTCCACAATGAATAATAATAATGTCTGGATGACGCTGTCTAACCAAAGTAGCATAGAGAGGTATCAAAAAAGACACAGCGATTTGCATGCACCTCCAAACAATTATATAAGAATCTCCCAAAATCCAAACAATATGCTTTCTGAAACACACAGCCATAGCTATCTGCTCTCCTCTCAGGAAAAATACTTTCTGACAAACTCTCTCCTTTACACAACACACCCAGTAAACCTTATTGACCAATCTCTTGCTCTGCTCAGTCTCATTTGCATGCCTCTCAATCCCAAAATCCCTGTATGCAATACGCGATGTCCGCGGACAAATCGACAAATCTGAGAGGGGGCAATGACAATTTAAATAGTGTGCCCCATTTCCCCTTTGAGGTTGGTTCTGAAAAGAGCCTTTTTTTTAAGATGCTTCAGAAACACCATTTATTTTGTACTTTTTTGTTTTCTTTCCTTATTTTCCTCCAAAAATCTTCACATTATCTTCTCCAAAGCAATCCTTATGTTTCAAAAGAGCATGGCATTTCCGATAAAAGATAAAGACATTGCATCTTCTTTAAAATAAACAACATTACCAGAATCAATGTTCTCATTATTACAAAAGAACATGCAAGCTCTAAGCATGAAAGCAAACATGCCTTGGTTGATTGCACACCTAGCAATATTTAGCTGAGGACAAAAATCAGAACTATTGTCCCATATTGCCCTAGGTACTAAACCAGAAAAAATAACCTTGGCATTTGGAAGTACTTTCATTACTGTCTGAACCAAGTGTTTCAGATCTTGCAACAATGTGTACTGTTCACCCTGCCCATATCTCCACAAACTTGTACAATTCCCTGCACATTGAAACCAGGCATAGTGTGCAACACCATCTCCTTTCACATCAAAATTGTTTGCCACATTCCTGCATTTAGCATACTGCTCCAAACCATGCACAAACATATCTCCAACCACCAACACCCTGACTTTCTCCACCTTTGCCATCCTAACTACACACAACCTCTTTCAACACAAACCACAACCTCAACACCTGATTGGCTGATTCCTACAGTCCTATTTCCATGCCAGATATGTTGAGAAGTCCCGTATGCGGCACGCCCTGTCCGCGGACAGCCGCCGTGTCCGTGGAGCGCATAACACTGGGGCAGACCTTCTACCTTTTCCACTTCACTCTCTGCACCATTCCCTCATTGGCTACTGTTAAGCAGTTACACATCCATCCACCAATCACATCAAAGAACTCCTTCATAATAGATCAGCACTTTAGATGTACTATTGATCACTCTCAGTACAATTGGGGTGTGACTGCAAAGGACCTACAGCAACAACTACTATAAAAATCCTCAAGATTTCTACTTGCAGATTCATACACATCCACATGCATGAACACAGACTACAGGTATGAATATTTTCTGCACAGTACATGTACAGCTCTTCTAGGAATACATATAAACAGAGTAACTGCCACTTACCCTATATACACTGTAAAATTAACTTACTGTAATTTCTCCCATCACTATGATCAAGTGTCACGTTAAAACCTGACTGCTCTCCAAATTTTTGTTTACACACACAGCTATCTAAAAAAATGTTATTTCATATTAAAAGATGGGAGAAATAACAGTATAATTATGTAAAAAAGGCTTTCTAGTGTGTTATAAAATTACACGCAGCCAGGATGAGTACATACATCTTCATTCATGCACACAGACAGACAATATCATTAGAAAGGCTCCCAGCTGAAACAACACCACTGCCTCTACATCAAATCCTTCTGCTTTATTTCCCACACCTTCACAAATGCACACATTGCATGCTTCTCTGTGCAATCTCTGCCATTTACCCTGTAAACATAGCACACAATGCAAATGATTATTTCTTCTCCTAACATCCAATAACATAGCCTTAAAAAACAAGTGTGCGCTGTACGTTTACTATTACACTCATTTGTAAAACATGTTCAACTAACAGATTCTAAGTAAAATATAGAGGATGCACATAGGCAAAGGAAAGTGCATGTGCATACTATGCTCAATTATCAGAAAACAATATTACTACAAAAACAAAAGAATCAATGTCTACATTAACAAAAGTACTATAAACACACATATTCACTAACTTCTTTCTTTTACAATTGCAGTGAAGACCACTCTCCTGAAAAGCAGCAGCATCTGAAGTACGAACAAGAACTTAGAAGATACCTACTATTTCCATACAAAAAAGTAAGTACAATACTAACATACTGTTATAACAGTTACTCAAACACACTAACATGTTAGTATTGTAGAACAAACAAGTGTATTAATCCTCTACCATTATATTTAGTATTACTGCTTCCCTTTACCTGCTGCATACTTTATAGTAGCACAATATAGTAGCACACATATGTAGGAATAGCCTTCCCAGCTTGATGTAGCTGCCCATTGCACAATCACACACCTCCACAAACATCCTTACCATCATACTCAGACACTCATGCACAAAGCACGCATCCACTGCACAACCGCTCAACCCACACTTTTTTTTTCTCCAACAGATCCCAATGAATGCCTACCAGCAACTCCATAGAAAGCAACGCAGAAGTAGAGCAAATCAAAATAAAAGTGTCCAAAACAAGCATCCATCTCTAGCAGATTTTGTACAAAAAGTTCAAACAAAACAGCTAATACAGACATTAAGCGAAACAAAACAAGCATCCAGGACAGAAACTTTGCCTCCTCTATCAGCTACCACTACTGCCAACACTGCACCTATAAATCTTGATGTAGTGGCAAGTAACCATAGCAAAAAAAAGTATGTTACCAAAAATGTTCCGCCACAGAGTCCTTCCGATAATTATAAAAACAGGAGAGAAATCATGCACAACCCATAAAACCTACCGTAGAAAATTAATACTAGAAGCTCTCATATATAGTGCAATCCTTCTCAAAAGGAAGTTATTTATTTTAGTTTTAAACAGAATGAAACCACTAACAAAACTAACTACTAAACTACAAAAAGGCCTTCTCAATAAACGGAATATAAACAAAAATAGCTTCTTAAACATCTGTGGAGGTGAATGGAGTCACACCACGAGTACAGAACCATATTTTAATGAAGAAGCATATAAGTAAACAAACCCAATTGCCATATATAGCAGTGGACAAGGGTATAAAAAACATAATAACACCTCTGCTCACAAAAATATCCCCAGAAAACTCAGTATCACCTCTCCATTCCACTGAACCAAAATGTCCAGTCTACAAATGGCTGTGTACATCAATGTGTAACATTGCCAAAAAATCTTTCAAATCTTTACGCCAGTTTCTCAATCAGTATGGAAAAAGCAAAGACAAATTCAATATGAAAGTACTACAAAATATGATTGCCTGTCTAGTGCACAAATACACAGGACTACAAGGACAATCATTAGCCTGCATTTCAGGACCTATTTGCAAAAGCACCTTCCATAATATCAAAATGATTTCAACACATCATTCAATTATAACAAATCTGGTCCATAAACTCTATTATGCTAAAAGTCCTGCTTTAGCACTAGCCAATTTAAATAACAATCTTCTACATGGTACAGCCAGACAACTGCTCGAAGAAATAGAGCATATCCAGAGAAAATATTTTGGAAGTGAAAGCAACTTACAAAATACAACATCTTTAGAAAAAACTAGCAGCTATTGTACGAACAGCAACCTTCTATTACACACATACAAAAAAAGAAATACTAAAGTTTAAAACTACATCCGCTGAAGTATCAAACCATAGGTATGTGTGTGTTGCCGCAGGACTTTCCATAAAAGTAGCACAAAAACTGTAGATATAACGTACAAAATAAAGGACAATGAAGATTCCAAATGGTTCCAATTAGCTCTCTACTTTATAGCAGAAAACAAATACAAAATTACTGATCCCTTAATACTTTGCAGTTACTGCACTGCCAAACTTGACAACAACCAAAATCCTTCCTGTGCTATCACAAATAACTTGGAATTATTTTCACTACCAAAACCCCTGCAACAACTCAATTTATATGAGAGCATCATAATTCAAACAGTGCACCCATTTCAAGCAATAATACGCCTTCAAACAAAAACAGCTAAATTACCTCCCTCTGAATTAGTGAAAGGCATTTGCGGCAAAGTAGTTTATTTACCATTAGATCTGTAAGAAAATGTACACACTCTAGGAGTGCAACAGCCAATAGATCAATCTTTAATTGTCTTAGTAAATGGCGTACCTTCAAAAGACAAAAAATGTTGGCAACAACTTGTGGACTTACGTAAAGTTAGACAAGCCCTGCAATATCTAAAAAAAACAATGAATACTCACAAAGAAATTAATATTGAAGAAAACCTGAGAGAAACCATAGAAATAATTCAAGAGTCACCAGAAACTGGTCAATTTCAACTTCTGGATCCTGCTACAGAATCCAATATATTAGACCATAATACAATTCATCCTTTACACTCTAAAGACACTATAGATGATGCACTGGAAACGTACCAAATGCGACAAGCCAAAGGATCTCCAATCAGCATATGGGAAAAAAGTATAGAAGCATAGGCCTTTCCTCTACTCTTTCCTACTGGAAAAGGTGGAAGGTACGCTGATAGACCCACACAGATAACAGCATCAGAATATCGCTCTTTACGAATGTATTCTGATGACCCCAGATTCAGACAAAACGTAGAATACATATTCCACCTCTTCTTTGAAAGTGAACTAGCAACTCTATGCTACAGAGTTATACACACATTTAAATCAGGTACCTATTTTCAAATATGTCAGCTACGCAATTATTACAAGAAAAAGAGGAGGTTTTACAGTCAAGTATTACAAATCTTTTAGCAAACATACGTGGTACAAAAGAATACTGGTTCCGATGTCAATGGAGATGTATGCTGTATGATAAGAAACCTTGGCCCACCCACCTGGTTTCTTACATTAAGTTGTGCAGAAATGCATGGGAATATTTACACAATTTCCTACTCATAGCAAACAAAAACAAAACAAAGATATAAAAACACCAGGAGAACTCTGCTCCCTAGGGCCTGTAAATGTCTCAAGATATTTCCATCATCGCTTCATTGCTATGCTACACTTTATTTGTAATAAGACTGTTCCTCCCCTTGGAGAAGTGCAACACTTCTTTTGGAGAAAAGAATACCAAGCCAGAGGAGCACCACACATCCACGTGCTATTATCGATTAAAGATGCTCGAAAATTTGGTCATGACAGTGATGCAACTGTTTTGCAGTTCATCCAAGAATATGTCACTTGTGAAATCCCCTCACAAACAACACATAGTGACCTTTATACATACATTTTACAATTTCAAAGACACAAATGTGGGAAATATTGACATTGCAAAAATAAAAAACAAAGGGAAATACTACACCATATGCCGCTTTGGTTTCCCTAGACCATTTTCAACAACAGGTCAAGTAAACAACTTCATGTCTTCAGTCAGACATAGGGCCTCATTACGAGTATGGAGGTAATGAAAAAAGGAAGGCGGAATGGCATTGACAGCATCGTTAATGAGTCCGGGCCAATATGAGCCGACAACCCGCCAATACCGCCACCGCCCATACCGTGCCCCTTCTTACTGGCATGCGAGTGTACATGCGCCCCTTCATGGTGCCAATACCGGGTATGCTGCTAACAGGAGGACATCACAAGTTATGCGGGCATGCACTTACCGGCACCCCGATGGTGGTAATTAGGGCCTGCATGACGGCGGCAATACAGGCATCGCAGACCACCCGCAAATAGCAGCCTGCAGTGCAGGCAACTGCCACAGGTGCACACAATGTTAATGTTAATGTTAAAGGACATTTGTACCGCGCACTATCACCACCGGAGTGGTCCCTTGGCGCTCTGGCGGCTCTGAAAGAGGAGGGGAGGTTGAGTTAGCGGGAGGAAGCAGGAAAAGTGTAAGAGAGCAGTGATTTGCTGTTGGCGGCCTCAGCCCAGTGGGCCCATTGGCTGGGCCTGGGGTGTTTGCGGCCGGTAGTCGTCGTGTACTGTTGTGCAAGGCTATGTGTGTTTTTATTTTGTTGTTGCAATGTAGTGAAGTTTGTGCGGTTTGTTGTGCTGTAGGTTTTGGTTGTGTTTGGTTTGGAGTTTGAGAGGTGTATGCAGAAAGGGAAATTGTTAGTAGGGTTGGTTAATTTGCATCTCTATCCTGAATTGAAGCGCTCGGCTTGCGTAGTCTCCCCTGTTGCGGCTCTGTCATGATCTGGGTCTGACTGGCATACAGGTTCCTTACTCCTCTAGCCCCACCTCTAACATGCTCTCTCATAGCTCCCCTTAACCTCCATTCATACTCCTGTGGCCAGTGCACCTGTCAATGACAACCTCTCAGGTAGTGGGGTGATTGCCAATATCTTGATAATTCCACACCAATGTGGTACCTGGCGGTACTTAGATTGAGGGGCGGGCGAAGTGTTGGTGGGATTGTCTGGGGTAGTTGACTCAGTCTCTGTGCATGCCGCCTGTGTTCCTGTCTATCTGGTGTCACCCGTCCATCTGCCGTGGGCTTTACTCTCCCGGGTCAGGGATGTCTGTGTCTTTTCGGTTTAGTTATCCTTTTTTCCAGTTTCGGTTTCCAGGTGGAGTGAGTGTCAAAACAGTCAGCTCACAACGATCCTGTGATGCAGTGCCACCCTGCAGCAAAGATCAGATGAACAGGTGGGCGACTCGCGGTGGGCACTGCCTGGTATCCCTCCCTCACATTGACCTACCCAAGCAGGGGGCAGGTAGACTATTCACAGCTGGAAGCCCTCGGAGTGGCCTTGCCAGGGTGAGGGACTGGTAGAGTCTGTGCAGCCCGGGAGCCCTCAGACACCCCGGACTTCCCAAGGTGGGCACGAGAGGAGTCTTCAAAGCCTGGGAGCCATCAAACACTCTGGCCTAACCAAGGTGGGCACAAGGAGTCTTAAAAGCCTGGAATCCCTCCCTCACACTGACCAAGGTGGGCAGGAGGGGAGTCTTCTAAGCCTGGGAGCCCTCCATCACACTGACCAAGGTGGGCACGAGGGCAGTCTTCTAAGCCTGGGAGCTCTCACTTTGTTCAGCATGGGCACACACGCCCCTCGCCCACAGAAGTGCAGGCTGGACTTTGCTCGCTAACTCCT
Source organism: Ambystoma mexicanum (assembly GCF_040938575.1). Lineage (NCBI taxonomy): Eukaryota > Metazoa > Chordata > Amphibia > Caudata > Ambystomatidae > Ambystoma > Ambystoma mexicanum. The sequence continues at coordinate 850,132,340 of NC_090928.1, forward strand.
GGGACCTCTCCTGGAGGGAGAAAGCCCAGCCCTGCACCGCTGAAGGCGGTACATCTCAACAGCGCCAACCCCACAGCAAGTCGGCACTCGCGCTGCCCTAACCATGGGGGGGCACAAGTAGAGTCTGGAAAAACAGCGCCCCCAGTCCAGTAAAAGTGATGAGCGGGGAGGGGGGGAGGGCTTGAACCAGCACAGGAGGGCAGAGTCCAGTGGGAATGAGTCCCAGCCGGGCACTTGATGTGGTTCTCTCCTGGTGGCAAGTGGGAGCCCTGCCTCCAAGTGTATCCAGGGAGCTGCCCCTGCAGGGCAGGGCCGACATGTGTGCAGAAGGGAACGCAGCTCTGCCCAGGGCTTGGAGTCAGGCTGAACCCCCAACTCCCAGGCAGACCCCCCCAACCCCATCACTGGCCGGTCACGTCACCACATGCCCTGCCTCCTCCGCCTGGACGGCTTCCAGAGAGATAGGGAGAGAGTACCTCAAATGTGTTGACTTTAAGGTGTGGTCCGAGTACACGTGTGTGCCGTGCAGCCGGGAGTCAGAATGTGTGTGGCCCCCTCTGCAGCCTCTAGGTGTGGTTATGTGGAGTCGTACTAACTGCAAGGATAAGACGCGAACCCTCACCCTGATATTGGCAGGGGGTGGGGGTGGTGAGAAGGGGGAGAAGAGATGCTGCTATTCACTGATACAATACTCCCCGCCCCCATAAACACTGGATGTCTTGCTTTCCATAGCAACGTGGGCCGGGGTCTTAGTGAAAGTGACCCTGCAGCACTTCTGCTGAACCCTTTGGGCTTCAAGCCGCAAAAATCAGGAACCAGGAAGTTGAATGCGTCCAAAGGCGATGTGTGAGGGTAAAAGAGCACTCCCAGTCATGGAACTCATGATTCAACAAATGAAGAGTATTCTCACCACGAACCCCCTCCCCAACCTCACCCCCCCACATTCCAACACCTCTCCCCCAAACGTAGTCAGATGGGAACTTTAAAAATTCACCCTCTTCGCTGTGCACCGTTTACACCTTTATCTGGATAAAGAGAAGGGGAGGGGAGGGGGGGACCCCTCCAATATTCTTACCCAACTTCCCACGGACATCCTTTACTCCCAACAAGGACCCAGTGATCACCACAGGTTTAGCCCCCCTCCCCTCCCCCGAGCTACTGCCAACAAGAAACAACCCAAATCCAATGACCCCCAACAAAAACACCATTGGAACTCGCAGGGTCCCGATGTTGGATGTGCCTTTGCCCCCCCGCACTTCCCAGCGCTTGCCAAACGCGTCATACATTGTGATGCACCGGCCCCGCCTTCACACAAGAGCACGGCCCCGACACCACACTGTCCCCAATGAGAAGCATAACCGGAGAAGGGGCGTCCAAGCGCTTAGAAGCCGCGGAGCGTGTTTGGGCGCTATGACGCTGCCAGATAGTCAGTGGACTGAATCGGGGGCGCCCGACTGTCTCAGGGTTTAATCTTTTGTCCTGGGGTGTAGGCATTAGCCCCTCCCTCCTGGAAGAATCCCCGAGCACGATGTTGGGGCAAAGTTATGGGCCAGACCTCTTCCCGTGTTGGGGAGTCACTCACCGGTGCAGGGTGCGGTGCTTGTCCGGGAGTCACTCGCCGGCTGAGGGTCTGAGGGTCCCCCTCTCTCTCTCTCTCTCTCGGGCCGGTCCTGCCCCAGCACTGCCAAAGGTGGAGTCAATGGAGCCTGTCCCAGTACAAAAGGAGTACACCCATACACCACACTCCTTCCTACTCCAAAATGATCCCACTAGCTGTTGCAATCATGGGGCTGGAGGACATGCCTGTACTGCTATAACAACAGCAACAACAACTACAGCTACAACAACAGGCAGCACAGAGGAGACACAGTAGGAGAAGGAGGGTGAGACAGGCCCGGCAAGTTCCACCAGTGCAGCCAGTGGTACCACGTAGGCAGCCACCAATCCCTCGCATCAGACCCGGTCCATTCAATCTTACCCTTGAGCAGATCCACAACCTGTACCGGTTGGACTGGGACATCATCACCACCATAGTGGACATGATACACAACAACATTGTCAGCCTGATAAAAATCTGCACTGCCATCCCCCTTCTACTAAAGGTGGTGTCTGTGCTCCACTTACTGGCCACAGGCACCTACCAGCACACAGTGGGCCAGCTGGATGGCATATCACAACCTCTCCTGTCCCGCATGCTGACCCAAGTATTTGATGCCCTCCTGAAGCATGCAAGCATCCACATTTACCTACCATGTACTGGCCAGGAGCTTGATGACACCAAAGTAGGCTTCCATGCACTGGCAGGAATGCCCAATTGCGACTGCACCCATATAGTATTGGTGGCCCCTCATGCCAATGAGGTGGTGTACCGCAATCGCAAGCAATACCACTCCATCAATGTGTAGATGGTATATATATGACTCCAGCGAGATCATCACAAATTGTTGTGCCGATATCCCGGATCTACACATGATGCCATGGTGCTGCGTCACTCCACGCTACCTTGATACATGGAGCGACATGCTGGATCACGTGCCTGGCTGCTTGGCGAGTTGCCTGACTGGCCCATGGCAGTGCTGCGGGGTTGTGAGGTGGGGGGGATGCATACTCCACCTGGGTGGGATTGGGGGGATGCATACTCCACCTGGGTGGGATTGGGGGGTGATGCATACTCCACCTGGGTGGGAATGGGCTGTGAGTGGACAATGCACTCAGAGCTAAACACTGTTGACCTGAACATCCCAACCCGAACATGACACATCAATGCCATACATAAGACCGATACCGTACATCAATGACAACATGCAAGACGCACAAGCAGGCCACCATGGGTATGTCAAGCGATGCATGACTAAACATGATTACAACTGTGACAATGTTGTTAGTGTGATTCGGTACAGAGTAGCATACACTGCAACTATGGGTGACAAGACATTGTTCCGCATCCACAGTACATCCGCATCAGCATGCAAGTGAACACCCTGCATCATCTGTACAATGCAATCCACACTAGCAGCAGACCATATTGCAGTACACAATGCATCAAATTATTCTGTGTGCATACATACAGCGACATGTGCATGTCAACACCAAATAGCTGCGGCCATGGCCATGAATCCTAAAGGTGTGAGCTCTGATGGACTCACACATACCTCTTTGTGCTCCTATGCAGGTGATGGAAGCTATCCCTTGATGCCGTGGCTACTTACCCCTGTGCAGAACCCGCATAACAGGCAGGAAGAGGAGTACAATCGGGTTCGTACCCGTACCCGGGTCGTGATTGAGCAGACCTTTGGCCTGTTGAAGGCACGGTTCTGCTGCCTAAGCAGGTCTGGTGGAGCACTCCTTTATGGCCCTGAGAAGGTGGCAAAGATCACCATGGTCTGTGTCATGCTGCACAACATGTGCATCCGGAGAAGTGTACCACTGCCACCTGACATTGACATGCATGCACCGGGTGAGGATGATGAGGATGATGATGGAGGAGAAGCAGCACCCCTGCTAGTACCTGATGCACCAGATGGCCGTGCTGTACCCCCATCACTGATTGACGATTACATCTGAACCACAGGGACGTAGATGGTTATGTGTCAGTGCTACACTGAGCACTGGGACCATGTGGACATGGACACAGGGTGTGTGGGGAGTTAGGCACTGTGCGCTGTCATGAATTGAATCGACCCACATGAAATGAACAATGTGCAGGCATTAAATGATATTGAACATAATAGGTGTATTAAGAAAAATTACAAAATAGTGCTTTCTCCCTCCAACGCTCACACGCCCTCCTCCCTCCCCCAAAACACCCAAACACCACATACTACCCAAACACCCCATACCCCCAATAAACACCCCATACCGCACATAAACACCCAATACACCCAATAAACACCCCCATAATCCCCTCTGCACCACCAACACCACCTTCCCCCTCACCCATTGTCATCCCACAATATTTCTGGGCTTTTTTGTGTCCAGGGGCAGCATTTCTGTCTGCCTTGCACTGCGCCTCGTCATCCTCACAGGGCTGGAGGGAGTGGAGCTTGCAGGTGTGGACGATGGGGTGGATGCAGATGGGATTTGCACCACCGGTGCAGGTTGTTGGCACTGCATGTGTTGGAGCATGCTGTATAGGACCTGTGTGACGGCCCCCAAACTGTCACGGATCATGATTGCACTTGAATTTATGACCGCGATGGTCCCAGCATTGGCCTCACGGATCTCTCGTCATGTTTCCTCACTGTCAGCCACATATTGGTGCACCAGCTCGATCACCGAGGCCTGCCAGGCCTCTACCCTTGGCAGGCGTGCCTCCATGTCAGTGGGGGCTATGGAGGTAGAGAGTGCTGCGGCTGGGTGGGCCATTGCAGGGCTGGCTTCTGGGGAGGTTGTGAGATCTGGACTGTGCAGTTGAACCGCAGAATCCAGCATGGGGCTGGACAGTGTGCCCTGAGTGGTGTGTTGGGGGGTGGATGGGGGCTTGGGGTGTGGGGGCATTCCACATGGATTGTGCCATCAAGGTCCTCATACCCCTCCGCTTCCACATCCACATCGATGAGTGGGGCTGTGGCTGCTGCCTCACCCATTGAACTTGTGGCAGCCAACTTGGTGCCATCAGCCTCCCCTTCAGGTTTTGTTGGAAGCTCAGTAGTCGCAGTCTCGTCCACTGCTGTGGTTACCTCATGAGCATGCCTGACCTGTGCACGTGCCCTGGGTTAAACTGGGGGCTGCGGTGCGGCCCCGGAAGTGGAATGGCCAGTGCCCTGGTTCTGGCCCTGGATGTAGATGGCCTTGGGTCAGGGTCCTGACTTTCACCTTCTGCATCAGTGACTGTGGGGGAAGAAGAGATGCAGGGCAACAGTGATGGTGTTACATGCAAGATGCATGAGTTGGTGCTGTACAGTATTTCATTTCTCATGCATTGCAATCTTATAGGTGTGTCACACAGGGTAGTTTTAAGGGGGGGCTTATTGGCAAAAGCCAAGCCGTCTCCATTCGGCACTGATGTGTACCAGGTGACATGCCATTGTATTGAGGTTTGTGTGAAGTATGACATGCAAATGGTCCCTGTGTGTTGGGTGTCTGTTCGTAATGGGATTGGCACACATCATGCATTTCATTGTGGCAGGGTTTGAGCCTCCATCTGGACATAGATCTGTATATGTGTGTATGATGGGCCATGCATTGGCTTGGCTCACTTTCACATCAGTTGTACTACGTCATGGTTGTAAAGAAGACCGGTGGGGGGGTCTGTACTTCTGCTCTCTATATGGTAGAGGGGAGGCACAGAGGACCCCAGCCAAGATTCTCTAATACGGTAGCGATGGACGAGCAATCAAGGCCTAGCTTCTCAGGAGGTGATGCAGGCTGGTTCTTAAGTACAGTGTATCCCCAAGCCCCCACAAAGGAATGTCCACACACTGTATTACTGAAAACACAGTCTTTATATAATTAATATTCAAGGGTTATGTACACTTATCACAATAACGCACTTTGTGCTCAGGAAAATCAGCAATGGTAAATATCTACAATTCTAAAGTGGTACCACTAATATTAGACCTCATTAAAGTGCATTCACAATACTGTAGAAATGGCACACAGATCAATAAGAAGGAAACCAGCAATAGAGAGAGGAGAGATAACAGAGGGTTGAAACAATAGGCAGAATACTGGCCCTTGCTACTGGACACAGTTCTGTGTGGAGATCCCCCCACCTGGGCAACCTGCAAAATAAAGAGATATAACCCCAGCCCAGTCCAGATATTGTTCAATAGTCTATTTTTCTCCTATAATGTTTTTACCCCCCCAATGTACCTGGTGGAGTCGAGTTCCTCGAAAAGGCGTCGACAAGCGTCGAGGGACTCGCTGTTCGGCGACGGGGAATCGACGGCCCTTCTTGAATGCCTTCCTTTTCAGGCGGGAGGCACGGGGCGTCGAACGTCCGTCGACGAACGAGGCCGAACGTTGTCGAAGAGGCGGCAGCTCCGTCCGAGCGGTGCTCGTCGGCGTCGGGGCGTCGGCGTCCTGCAAGGCGGAGGTGTGCGGGGCACCTCGATGACAATAGTTCTGGACCGCAAAGATTGTAGAGACGGGAGCCCAGCAAGGGCGTCGAGTCGTCCGAGTCTTTGGGGTCGTCGGGTGGCGGGAAACCCACCGGCAGGTTTCTCCTCGGCGCGTTGGTCGTCCTCGACTTTCTCCGGCAGGATAAGCGGTCGACGATGCGGTCGAGAGAGTCCTTCGATTGAATGTTCTTAGGCAATGGAGCGGACGGCTCCGATCGTCGGCGGCACGGCGTCAAGTGGTTCCCACGGCTGGGCAACACAACTTCGACGGGCCTCCAGCGGTTACACAGACCTGCGAACCCTGGTCGACGGCAATGGACTTCGACAGCGTCGATGTCCGGGTGCTTCACTTCGATCTCCTCGGCGGTCCCGTCTCGGGTCGGCAGCCTTTCGAGGGTCTGACTTCCAGGGCGCTTCGGCGAAGATTCAGCGGTGCTCGATGGTCCCTCGGAGCACGGGAAGAGGGCGCCTTACCAGGTCCTCTCTCGGGTCAGTCCTCGACGATTTCGACAACCTTCAGTTCCGTCGAAGCAAATGCCACAGCAAGTCTTCTTCTTCCAGCTGGACGTCGAGGATCAGCAAATCCAGTTACTCTTGAGTGGAGACTCAGCTTCTGAATGCTTCTGAACAATTTCCAGTGGTGAGAGGTCCCCAGATATACTATTCTGTCTCTCATCCACACTGCTGGCACACACACAGCAGCCAATCACACAGAAGGGCATTCATGCAGTCAGTCAGCCAATCAGGCACACAGTGCATTCAGGCCACACTCCTCCCTTTCAGACACTCACAACAAGGAATGTGGATTGGGACAAGTACCCAGCCATTCAACACTACACACTGCATTCAGGCCAGTTTCGGGCAGGGCTGTCTCAGTCTTTGTCTCTCATGCCAGAAACCAGACAACCACAACAAGGAGTGTATATTGGTCACACACTCCATTCACCCAGGTCCCACCCACAGGAGGTACCCACAACATACAGTCACTGGGAAGGCTCCAGTCAGTCTAGCTGGGCCTTCACAACAACACCATATATGGAACTTCCACCCAACAGCCAGTCAGGGGGAAGGGACAGAGTCAGGGCATCCCAGGACTTTGGGAAAACAAGACAACAGGCAATAGAAAGCAAGAGGCCACAGGGGCCATCTTGTTTCTATCAGGAATCAACTGATCCCAATGGCAGGGCCTGGGTATCCCAAAATGGAGGACACCCAGAGCACCTGTCCAATTCAGCATGGAGCTGCCACCAGCCCATACCCTGCTCTGTGGGCCACCCACAGGTGCCCAAAAACATACACTAGGGGCACAGGGTTGTACCCCCCCACCCATGGGTGCCATAAGGGTATCCCAGGGGTCTGTTCACCAAACCAAAAGAGAGAGCTGCACTGCCAGGAGTCCCAAATGGATTCCTGGGCAGAAAACATAACAGAACACACGATAAAAGGCAGAAGAGGACAAGGATTCAGAGGCCCTGTCCCTCTGATACATTTCCAGCATCACAGTCGCCCCCCCCAGACTGAGGTGGAGGGTGCCTAATCTCCCACGGGATAGACACCCTCATCCAGACGGTCAACATACCTTCTGGAAAGGCCATCTGCATTATCGTGACTCTTCCCTGGTCTGTGCTCTATGGTGAAGTCTAGCCCTTGTAGGCTAATCGACCACCTGAGCAATTTCGGATTCTCACCCTTCATCTGCATAAGCCACTTCAGGGGCTTATGATCTGTTTGGACCTTGAAGGTGGACCCCGTAAGGTAGGGCCTAAAACGCCTAAGGCTCCAAACTATACTAAAACATTCCTTTTCAACAGTAGCCCACCTAAGTTCTCTACCCTTGAGTTGTCTACTGATGAATATGATAGGATGTTCTCTCCCTTTGTCATCTAACTGGGACAAGACAGCTCCAATTCCGGTGTCGCAGGCATCCGTCTGGACGATAAAGGGTCGGCTGTAGTCAGGCGCACTCAACACAGGTGCCCTACACAGACTTTCTTTCAAGCCATCGAAGGCCCTCTGACAGTCTTCAGTCCAATTAACCTTCCTAGGCTGTTTGGGTGAAGTTAGAGCTGTCAGGGGTGCAGCTATGGTTCCATAGTCTGCCATGAAATTGCGATAGTACCCAGTGAGGCCCAAAAAGGCTCTCACCTGGGTTTGAGTAGTGGGAGTCTCCCAGTTCTGTACGTCCTGTACTTTACTGGAGAGAGGTTGGATTTGACCCCCTCCTACCTCATGACCAAGATAGGTAACTTTCCCCTGAGCTATCTGGCACTTGGTGGCCTTGATAGTGAGGTTAGCCCTTTTCAAGGCCTGCAACACCTTATCCAGATGTGTCAAATGCTCTTCCCAGGTGGAACTGTAGACGGCAATGTCGTCTAAGTAAGCCACACAAAAGGCTTCCAGCCCACTGAGCGCATGGTTGACCAATCTCTGGAAGGTGGCAGGGGCATTCTTCAACCCAAAGGGCATGACCCTAAACTGGTAGAGTCCCTCAGGTGTGGAGAATGCCGTCTTTTCCTTGGCATGGTCCGTCAGAGCTATTTGCCAATAGCCTGAGGTAAGGTCAAAGGTGCTCACAAATTTGGCAGCACCTATAGTGTCCACGAGCTCATCAGCCCTGGGCAATGGGTGCGCGTCAGTTTTGGTGACGGCATTGACTCCTCGGTAGTCCACACAGAACCTCCAATCCTTGGTACCCGCCGGGGAACTTGCCTTGGGGACAAGGACCACTGGACTGGACCAGGGACTGGTGGAGGGTTCAATAACACCCAGATCCAACATCTTGGCGACCTCAGCCTGGATGTGGTTTTTGACGGTATCTGACATACGATAGCTCCTGCTTTTGACAGGCACACTGTCACCAGTGTCAATTTCGTGCTTACACCACGGTGTAAGGCCCGGTGTCAGTGAAAACAGAGGGGCATACTGCTGGAGCAAAGCCCGGCAGGCCCTCTGCTGCTCTGTTGTCAAATCGGGAGAGAGTTGTACTCCCTCCACTGAGCCATCCTGAGGGTTGCTATGCAGCAAATCAGGAGGGGGCTCACTCTCATCCTCTTCTTGCCCTGAAGCTAGCAAGAGACATGAGACTTCTGCTCGCCTGTGGAAAGGCTTGAGCCTGTTGACATGGAATACCTGGGGGGCTACCCCAGAGGCTCCCATGTCCACCAGATAATTGACTTCGCCCATCTTGGAGATGATCCTGAAGGGTCCAGTCCACTTGTCTGCCAAAGCTCTAGGCTTGGTAGGCTCCATCACAAGGATTTCCTGTCCCGGAGTCCAATCCACTTGCGAAGCTTTCAGGTCATGCCAGTACTTATTCAATTCCTGGCTGGCCTTGAGATTTGCTGTTGCCTGACCCATCATTTGTGTCATCCTCCGCCTGAGGCCTAACACATAGTCCCCCACTTGCTTGGCGGGACCTGGAGGGGTGGCTTCCAAGCCTTCTCGGATCAAGGCGAGGGGCCCCCTCACGGGATGTCCAAAGAGTAACTCAAAGGGGCTGAAACCAACACCCTCTTGAGGTACCTCTCTGTAAGCAAACAGCAGGCATGGCAGGAGGAGATCCCATTTCCTCCTTAGGGGCTCTTCCAAAGCACCTAGCATGCCCTTGAGAGTTTTGTTAAATCTCTCAACCAGACCATTGGTCTGGGGGTGGTAAGAGGTGGAGAACTTGTAGGTTACCCCGCACTCTTTCCACATGGTTTTCATGTAACTAGACATGAAGTTGGATCCTCGGTCAGAGACAACCTCCTTGGGGAATCCAACACGGGTGAAAATGCCCAGGAGAGCCCTGGCAACCACCTTGGCAGTAACAGTCCGAAGGGGTATTGCCTCAGGGTACCTGGTGGCATGATCTACCAAGACCAGGATGAACCGATGTCCACCTGAAGTGGGAGGGTCAAGGGGACCGACGATGTCGATGCCCACCCTCTCAAATGGGGTGCCAACCACTGGTAATGGCTGCAGTGGGGCAATGACCCTGCCTCCAGTCTTGCCAGACAACTGACAAGTTGGGCAGGTCCTGCAGTGGGACTCCACCTCTACTCCCATCCGTGGCCAGTAGAAATGGGCAGAGAGCCTCTGCTTAGTCTTCTTGGTCCCAAGATGACCAGCCAAGGGCACCTCATGCGCCAACTGCAGTAGGAAGGGCCTGTAAACCTGGGGTACCACCAACCTCTTGCGGGCACCAGGTTCGGGCTTAGTGGGCTCACTAACAAGGAGCTCACCCTCCCAATAAATCTTGAATGTCCTAGGCACTTCACCTTGTGCCTGGGACAGGGCCTGTTTCCTCAGGCCCTCGAGAGAGTGGCACTCTCTCTGTCCCTTACAGAAGTCTGCCCGGGAGGGTCCCCCTTCAGCTAACAAGCATTGAAGGTCGGGATGATCCTCCGGGTTGAGAACCTCTCCCACAGGAGAGTCTTCTGTCTCTTCTCCCACAGGAGTTGAGTTTGGGTTTTCCGCTGGACCCAGCCCGTCCGGAGCATGGATCCCATTGGGTGCTGTCGGAACAGCAGGAAGAGAAGGTGTTCCCTCCACAGAGGTGGCCTTCTTGGTCTTCCTTCTTCTTGCCTTAGGCCTCGCCTTTGGCTCGGATACCTGACTCACAGCCAGACCCGGTGTCACCTGTGACCTAGTGACTGCAGCAGCAGTCATGGGAAGACCATCCGAGATCAACCCCAACTCTACTAGATCGTTTCCTAACAGAATGTTAGCAGGGACATTGTCCTGAACCAGGACAGGAAGCTTTGCTGTCTTGTCTCCAATCATGAGTGTGACTAGGGTTACAGGCGATAATTTGGGAGGCCCACCAGCTAACCTGGTGGTTCTCAGAGGAGCACCTACATAGTCCTCTGGCTTGAGCAGGGTCCTGTCCACCACTGTCATGCTTGCCCCAGTGTCTCTCAAACCAGTGGAAGGCTGGCCATTCAAGAGGACACTTCTCAAAAACCTACGGGTGTTCTGCGGGATAGTCGCCAGTACTTCTGCGTACTGGTCCCAGGCCCCAAGGGACACTAAGGAAATCTCTACTGGAGCACCAAATGTGATTCCTGTAGAGGAGGGGAGGACAGTGGCCTCCACCTCAGACACGGGGTAAGGGTAGGTCAGGCTGACAGCCTGTACTCCAAGTGCCTTACCTTTACACTTGGGGTCACCCCTTTTGTGATCCAGAGCCCCACAATCCCAACAAGTGCCAGGAGTGCGGGGTACGGTACTGGAACCACTGGGAGCCTGCTTTGCAGCAGGTGGACCACTACTCTTATTCCCACCCACAGAGGACTTATCCCCACTAGATTTTTGGGTCTTAGGAGAGGAAGGTTTTGGTTTACCCGACTGTGACTGCTTTTGGGACTCCTCAGCTTTCTGAGAGGCCCCCTTTTCTTTGTCCTTGTCCTTCCCACTGGAGTCCTTAGGGGACACCCGGTAGGAGACCCACTTGTCAGCCAACCTAGCCAGCTTAAAGGGGTCCAAAATGTTCTGGTCAGCCACATACTGACGCAGCTCTGGTGAACAGGCTTCAGAAAAATGCTCAAAAAACAAGAGGTGGGACAACTCAACAAAAGTTTTCACCTTGTATCCATCAATCCACCCCATCATGTTCATGTGCGCAGTACTCACCCAGTCAACCCAAGACACATTCTCTCTTTTCTTAAATTCCCTGAACCTTTTAAGGTATTGGGCAGGTGTCTTGCCAAACTTGGCAATCAAAGCAGACTTCATACACTCATACTGACCCCTTTCTTCCACACTCAGCTTCAGAATACAGTCATATCCAGTTTGAGGCACTCTGCTTAACAAACACTTAGCCCAATCTCTTTTATCTACATCATGAATTGCACAAGCCATTTCAAACGCTTCAATCCATTGGAGGATATCTGAACCCTCCACAAACACACCAACCAAATCTTTCATAAACTTGGTGGCTGGGGACCTGACACTCTCACTGGATCTAGCTGAAGTCTCCACTCTGGCTTTCTCTAGCTGGATTCTCTGACATTCAGTGTCCTGGCTTTTGAGTTCAAGGTCCTTATTTCTGAGTTCAAGATCCCTATTCTTGAGTTCCACTTGCTGTGCCAGCTCCTCTTTCTTAAGCTCAGCTTCTATTTCCAACTTGCGATATTCAAAGGCTAACTTCATCCTCAATAACTCAAGTTCCATGGAATTGCTGGGGTTTGGAACAGAGGCAGCAGGAATGGTGGCATTCCCAGAAACAGATTCAGCGACAACCCCAGGGGCAGAGTCCTCACTGGTTGCATCCCCCCCTTCCTCAAGAGTTTCACCATCAGTCTGGTAATCCACCAGGGCAGCTATCAGCTCAGCCCTAGACTTATCCACAAAGTCTAACTCCCTGGCTTCACAAGCACTCTGGAGAGCCTCTAAGCTCATCCGAGTCAATTTACCATTTGCAATGGCCTCCATTGCTTGTAATGCAGTTATTTGGTACACACCCAAACCTTAATCTAATAAAAGTGCGGATATTTTGTAAGTGGCACGGTTATACACTGAGTCTTAAAACCATAAGCATCCCACCGCTGCCACCAGCTTTGTAAAGAAGACCGGTGGGGGGGTCTGTACTTCTGCTCTCTATATGGTAGAGGGGAGGCACAGAGGACCCCAGCCAAGATTCTCTAATACGGTAGCGATGGACGAGCAATCAAGGCCTAGCTTCTCAGGAGGTGATGCAGGCTGGTTCTTAAGTACAGTGTATCCCCAAGCCCCCACAAAGGAATGTCCACACACTGTATTACTGAAAACACAGTCTTTATATAATTAATATTCAAGGGTTATGTACACTTATCACAATAACGCACTTTGTGCTCAGGAAAATCAGCAATGGTAAATATCTACAATTCTAAAGTGGTACCACTAATATTAGACCTCATTAAAGTGCATTCACAATACTGTAGAAATGGCACACAGATCAATAAGAAGGAAACCAGCAATAGAGAGAGGAGAGATAACAGAGGGTTGAAACAATAGGCAGAATACTGGCCCTTGCTACTGGACACAGTTCTGTGTGGAGATCCCCCCACCTGGGCAACCTGCAAAATAAAGAGATATAACCCCAGCCCAGTCCAGATATTGTTCAATAGTCTATTTTTCTCCTATAATGTTTTTACCCCCCCAATGTACCTGGTGGAGTCGAGTTCCTCGAAAAGGCGTCGACAAGCGTCGAGGGACTCGCTGTTCGGCGACGGGGAATCGACGGCCCTTCTTGAATGCCTTCCTTTTCAGGCGGGAGGCACGGGGCGTCGAACGTCCGTCGACGAACGAGGCCGAACGTTGTCGAAGAGGCGGCAGCTCCGTCCGAGCGGTGCTCGTCGGCGTCGGGGCGTCGGCGTCCTGCAAGGCGGAGGTGTGCGGGGCACCTCGATGACAATAGTTCTGGACCGCAAAGATTGTAGAGACGGGAGCCCAGCAAGGGCGTCGAGTCGTCCGAGTCTTTGGGGTCGTCGGGTGGCGGGAAACCCACCGGCAGGTTTCTCCTCGGCGCGTTGGTCGTCCTCGACTTTCTCCGGCAGGATAAGCGGTCGACGATGCGGTCGAGAGAGTCCTTCGATTGAATGTTCTTAGGCAATGGAGCGGACGGCTCCGATCGTCGGCGGCACGGCGTCAAGTGGTTCCCACGGCTGGGCAACACAACTTCGACGGGCCTCCAGCGGTTACACAGACCTGCGAACCCTGGTCGACGGCAATGGACTTCGACAGCGTCGATGTCCGGGTGCTTCACTTCGATCTCCTCGGCGGTCCCGTCTCGGGTCGGCAGCCTTTCGAGGGTCTGACTTCCAGGGCGCTTCGGCGAAGATTCAGCGGTGCTCGATGGTCCCTCGGAGCACGGGAAGAGGGCGCCTTACCAGGTCCTCTCTCGGGTCAGTCCTCGACGATTTCGACAACCTTCAGTTCCGTCGAAGCAAATGCCACAGCAAGTCTTCTTCTTCCAGCTGGACGTCGAGGATCAGCAAATCCAGTTACTCTTGAGTGGAGACTCAGCTTCTGAATGCTTCTGAACAATTTCCAGTGGTGAGAGGTCCCCAGATATACTATTCTGTCTCTCATCCACACTGCTGGCACACACACAGCAGCCAATCACACAGAAGGGCATTCATGCAGTCAGTCAGCCAATCAGGCACACAGTGCATTCAGGCCACACTCCTCCCTTTCAGACACTCACAACAAGGAATGTGGATTGGGACAAGTACCCAGCCATTCAACACTACACACTGCATTCAGGCCAGTTTCGGGCAGGGCTGTCTCAGTCTTTGTCTCTCATGCCAGAAACCAGACAACCACAACAAGGAGTGTATATTGGTCACACACTCCATTCACCCAGGTCCCACCCACAGGAGGTACCCACAACATACAGTCACTGGGAAGGCTCCAGTCAGTCTAGCTGGGCCTTCACAACAACACCATATATGGAACTTCCACCCAACAGCCAGTCAGGGGGAAGGGACAGAGTCAGGGCATCCCAGGACTTTGGGAAAACAAGACAACAGGCAATAGAAAGCAAGAGGCCACAGGGGCCATCTTGTTTCTATCAGGAATCAACTGATCCCAATGGCAGGGCCTGGGTATCCCAAAATGGAGGACACCCAGAGCACCTGTCCAATTCAGCATGGAGCTGCCACCAGCCCATACCCTGCTCTGTGGGCCACCCACAGGTGCCCAAAAACATACACTAGGGGCACAGGGTTGTACCCCCCCACCCATGGGTGCCATAAGGGTATCCCAGGGGTCTGTTCACCAAACCAAAAGAGAGAGCTGCACTGCCAGGAGTCCCAAATGGATTCCTGGGCAGAAAACATAACAGAACACACGATAAAAGGCAGAAGAGGACAAGGATTCAGAGGCCCTGTCCCTCTGATACATTTCCAGCATCACAATGGTTTGGCCTACTGGGGTTTGCAGGGTCACTCACCTCCATCTCCCGATGTCGCGGGACATGTCTCCATTTCGCCAAAGTCCTCTAAGGACTCCATTTGGATGGTCGTGCTGCAGGTTTCTTCCCAGCGCATCAGTTTCACTGGTGAGTGGGAACCCACGCCTGTGGCCATGGCCTCCCTGTGATTGCTGGACAGGATGTTCCGGACCCTGAGACGGAGGTCGTCCCATCTTTTTTTACAGTCTTTGACTGTGCGTGGGTGGTGCCAACCGCTGACACCGTGCGCGCAACCTCCTCCCAGATTTCTTTCTTCCTCAGCTGGACCTCCCTTTTGAGGTTATTAGCAAAAACCTCATCTGCATGGGCTGCAAGGGTATCAGCCAGCATATTTAGCTCCTCATTGGAGAAATGCTTCATGCGCAGGCGGGGGGTAGTTTTGCAGGTAGCCTTCGACATGCTGGATGCTATGGCCCTGCTCTCTATTCTGTAGCACTTCTGGATTGAGAGGATTGCAATGGATTGAGTTTTTAAAGATGGCCGTCGGTGCATTTCCTGTTCCGACACGATGACGTTCCTTCTGGGTCCGGTATTACGAGCCCGGCATTAGCATGTTGTTATTACTGGGTCGTTATTAAGGGGTTGGTCCTTGGCGGAGGCGGTATCGGAGGGTCCCATGATGGTGCTATCGCAGGGTTGGAGGGCCTTTAGCAACATGGCGGTGTAGCCATTACCGGAATGGGAGATTGTGTGTGCTCGCGCATTCATAATCAGCCGCTATTAGCGGCGTCGAGGGTGCACAACACGCTAATACCTCTATGCCGGTAATGAGTCCATTTTTAGCGGGCATCTCGTAAGTGGCAGTTAGGTGATTTACCTTTGACACCCATAGTGTCAAAGGTAAATCACCTAAGAACACATATTATATAAAAAGAACAGAAGAATCAAAATACATCAATGATTACAATGCAATAATTGCCCTCCTGTGGAATGCAAACATAGATGTGCAGTACATTGAAGACAATTTCACTGCAGTTGAACGATATGTAACATCCTACTTAACCAAAGCAGAGAAAACAGAGCTTCAGGACCTCTGGGATGATATATCATCTGACAAAACACTATCACAGAAATTGTACAGCTTAGGCATAAAAATGCTCTCTCATAGAGAATGTGGCTGCTATGAAGCTGCAGACCATTTAACCGGTCCTGCCTTGTATGGAAAATCTGACAATATAGTATGGCTAAGTCTTGGTCCTGATAAATCTAGAAAAAGAGTTCTCAAATCATATGAGGACATAGAAACAATAGCCAAAAATGATCCAACAGACAAGACATTTTGAAAAACAATGTACTAGACACATACTACCCAAACAAGAGTACCACTTTGGAAACCATGGGCCTCATTAGGCTGTCGCCGGTAATGATTTTTTACCAGGTCCAAGAAAAGGGCAATAACCGGGTTATGCTGAGCTTGGCGGACCCGGTAATTGCCATTTTCTCGGACCCAGTAAAAATCAATCCCCATTCCCATTTGAGCCCCATAGATCTCAATGGGAATGGGGAGGATTCTAACAACGGGCCTGTTAATGACGGGCCCGTTGTTAGCATCCTGGCCTGCTAGCAGGTCCCGCTTTTCATGTCTGGTCAGACCAGACGTGAAAAGCGGGACCCGCTCGCAGACCTCATAATAGGGCATCCCGTAATGAACGGTGACATCCCGTACCAGCACCGTTCATTACGGGAGAGCCAGGGTTCTAATGAGGCCCTATATGTCTCTACCACGTAGCCCAAAACTTCCCATACAAAAATAATATTAAAACAGATGAAAAGAAGGGTAGATACAAAGTAGCAAATTGTGAAGGCAGCTTAGTGAAACTTACCAAACGGAGGCTTAATTAATCATATCAAATTGTCATTAAAAACTCCTCAACATAAAGAACTGTATTACATGTCCCTGCTACAACTTTTTAAACCATGGAGAAAATTAGAAGAGTTACTGGATATGTATGACTCCTATGAAAATGCTTTCAAAGCAAATGAAAGCACTATAACAGACGTAAACTTTACACAGTACCAAACAATGTTGCACAATAAACAGCAACACGAAGAAGAACTCCAGGCCCAACTAGAAGTGGACACACCAACAGTAGTCAACCTTCTGTAACAGGGAGCCAAAAACCACTTGGACAGCCAATAATAGCAAATAAGTCAGAATTAGCCATGACAGAAGTAGAAAACACCATGTGTCAGTATGAACAAGCTACAAAAGACTTTGCTGTACTGAAATCACAACTGAACAATGAATAGCATAGCATTTTCCAAGAAGTAACAAAACAAATTAAACATGGTGTGCAACATGAAAATAAAAACTGTATCTGCCAAGACTACAAATCTATGCTGCTATACGTGAGTGGTCAAGCTAGTTCATGCAAAACATTCTTAATCAAAATCATCAGCAAGTTCCTCCAACAATTGAGAAACAACTGTCAGCTGTTGTAACTGCCCCCACAGGTTTAGCTGCCTACATCGTTGGTGGCATCACTTTACACTGATTACTACTCCTTCCAGTAGAACACCAAACAAATTAGACTATTACAAAGTTTCAACAGAAGCTGCAATGGAACTACGCAGAGTTTTGAAACAAATAAAAAAGCTACTAATTGATGAGGTGAGCATGGTCTCCAACTTAATGTTGGCTTTGATTCACCTCAGATTACAAGATGTACTCAAAACAGACTACGAAGAGCTCTTTGGAGGAAAACACATTATGGTTTTCGGAGATCTTCTTCAATTGACACGTGTGAAAGATGAACTTATTTTTAAAACCTTAGGGCACAAACTATGCCATAAAACTCTTGGCAGCATAGGAAATGTCAACCTTTGCCAACATTTCCAACACAGAGAAATAACTGAAAACTGATGTCATGGAACAATTAGCACACAAAAATGTCAATTGTATGTCCATGATGCCAACTCTTGCAAGCTATTCAAAATTCAAGGAAACAATGTTGAAAAAAGAAATGCAACCAATAATTGAAATTTGCTCCATGGATAAACTGGACGTACATGGTATGACACTACCCATATGTCAACAAGCCGCAACAAGACTAAATACCTTAAATAACTCTATCTCCAAAACAGCTGGTTTGGAGAAAATATTAAAATTATCTTTAAACTGTGAAGTAATGTTTAAACGTAACCTTGACATGGAGCAAGGACAAGTTAATGGAGCACTTGGCACAGTTGTTGGCTTTCAAACATATCCACGTGACAACAACATTCAGTTCATCAGTATTCTCTTTGACAAACTATCAGAGGTTAAAAGGATAGGACTCTCCACAGCCTGCTTCCTTCTTTTCAAAGACATGTATGTACGCAGAGAACAATTTTCACTAACTCTAGCTTACGCAGTTACCATTCACAAATCACCCTAAATAAAGCATTGATAGATATTGGTAGCACAGTCTTCAAAGAAGGCATGAGCTGTGTACCGCTATCACGCTTACGTACACTTGACAGACTATTTCTAATTAACTTTGATGCAAGTAAAGTAAATGCTGAGATTCCTTTCATTCTAGAATACAATAGACTGCATTCACTCTACACCCCATCTAAAAACCTATCCTGTTCCGCAAAAAGCAAAACGTTGTAAAAGAAAACTACTTCAAACTGAAACGATACAGGATCTCACTGCAATCCCTCCAAAGAAAGTAAAAGAAGTTAATACCTCATCAAGTACCACAACCAAAGAAGAATCACTGCTCAAAATTACTCAACTACTTTTTCAAAGAAGCAACACACACTCCGAACAAATGACTTCAACACAGAACTGTCAGGTCCATTCAAATTTTCAAATACAACTGGCGTAAACTGCTACGCAAATGTAGCAATAAATATTCTATCCCAATTGCCACTAATTATTGACAACATTTACTTACACAGTACAGACCAATTGTGTTTGCAAATGTTAGTCCTTCATAGAAATGCAACCAACAATCCTGACAAAACTTACAGTGTTCATGGAATACGACAAGAATTGGACTACTGTGCTAGAACGGTCAAATATACTATAAACTCACAAGAAGATCCACAAGAATTTCTAATGTACTTACTACAAGTACTGGAAAACAAAAACATACCTATACATGAAATCCTCCAGATTTCATACATGTGGAAACATACATGCACTCTCTGCAGCCATGTGGCACAGGAACAAGTCCCTAATGAAAGATTTGCCTATGTATCCATACCTAACCGTGAACCCATTCCATTTTAGCAACTTATAAAAAATGAAAACCATGGCAGATTATGTACTACCTGCAATTCAGATAATCGCTCCACCTTACAAATACAGACACATAGTAAATACGTAATAGTAATGCTTTTACGGTACAATCTAGATGGTACCAAAAACAACTGTAAGCTGACTGGATTCACACATGGTAAAGTATCACTTGGTAAGAAAACCTTCACAACAATAGGTATAATCTACAATGCAGGAGCCACAACCAATGCAGGTCACTACACTGCATGTATAAAAAAGAATTGTGGGTGGTTCGAATGTAATGATACTACCATTACTGTAAAACAGGGATTACCATCAAATCTTGTGAAGGCTACTTAATATTCTTAAAACCAAAATTTAATATGGAATCTGTGTATGAACATAAGCAAAACTTCAACTTCAAAACTATGCACATTTAGAATACGCCATCATGTATTTAACTGCCCCAAGATTCTGCAACAAGCAAACAGATAAATAAATACTTATGCTTGGGTTAGTTCTCAAAACTGCACCAGTATACAAATCATAGCACTTGTTTGGTACTCATAATTTCCTCTTTGTTTTGTGTTTAGTGCCCTAAAGCGACACATGTTTCGGCTAGATAGACCCTTTCTCAAAGCTGGCCAAAAACTACAAAAACAACATATACGGGTACCAGCAATTAAGCAGCCAAATCAATAATCAATTAAAAAGTAGAAGTAATAGTATTTTTGAGACAGATAGTGTGAGTTCATGAACAAGTGAACAAAAAACAATTCAATGTATGTAATTTACAACAATCATCATATTTCAATTGTCATGTCGACAGAGAATTAGGGTTGGTGTCGGAAAGGATAGTGAGGGATGGAGAGAGGAAAAAATATCAACATTTGTCAGATAGGTAAGAGAATTCTCAAATGGCATTCTTTTTACTCATTTTGAGTCAAATATGCTGTACACAACTTTCATGTTGATCTGGGTATCAGATTTATTTTGATCAAGGTAATATAGGTGCTTACCTAATTCATGCCGTTCACGTATTAAAGCGGGTTAAATCCCATGTATCCTGTAAGGGGTCATTGGTAGAATTACTGCCCATTACTATGGCATCAGACAGTTATATAAGATTTATCATCAAGTCTATTCAGCAGGTAGGTTGTGGCGTCTGAGTTTAGTTGTAATGCCCCAGTAATTCCGGTAATCATGGAAGCGGAATGGTAATAAGAGTTCGGTGGTTACCGAGCCGGAAAAACCAGCAGGTTACCGCCAGACTAGTAATGAGGCCCATTGACTTGAGTGTGACCGAGCAATATAATAAGCAAAATCGTGTGAGAGGCCACGATAAAGAGGACACACCCTAAGGAACGTTAGAAGAATTCTTATCTAAAATCCCATTTGTGGATGACGTAGAATACGGGTCCGATTAAAGACGGTCGTAAGGAGATAGATTTAAGTTCCACAAGGAACACTTTTTAGAGGGTAAGATGAGTTTTAAGAAAGAATATCATAGAAAACTTTGTGTGACCGTTCAAGTTTGTCTGTTTGTTTTATGTAGTTTTGAAAGCACAATGACGTCATAGACAAAGGAAAAATGTATGATAAATGAGAGAAGTGTGAAGTTGAGGAAAAGAAAGTGACTGGTTTTATTGTATTTGATGGCTGTTTAGTAAAGTAAATTGTGAATAAATGGGATTGGATCTAGTGACAATTGGTGCTCGGTCATATGGTATTGTTTTTTTTAAATGTGCTTTAAACTTGTGATCAACAGCAAACGAGTGGTAAATAAGTTAAGAATAGTCAAATTAAGAATGGAGGATGTTACTCCATTAGTGCATCTCTGCAAACAGTTGCCAAAACCTGCACCTAAACTTAGACAGTACAGTGCAGAATGGGTTAAAGGAACCGCAGACAAAATGTTTATGCCATGGCCACAAGGCGGATTACTGTCGAAGGCAGTCTTACAGCATATGACGACATATCTGCATGTTGCATATACTGGGAAGAAACTAGAAAAGCGCCTAGTGAGCTTAGAACTTTGTAAAATGTATCAACAAGAGAAAGATGAGGAGCCTCCTTTAGATTTGATACTTGATGTATGCATAGAGGGGGGTGAAGAGCCCTGTGCTCCGTCCACCCCGTCTGAAATAAAAGACGAAAATAAGAAAGACGATGTGTTATACCCATTTGGGGAACTTAAAAGCAGCGACAGGGTATAGCAACCCAGTTTATGTGTCACCGACGCAAAGTAGTGACGAGGGTCTGGAGAAAAACAGTGAGAAAGATGTCATCTCCAAGGTCCTGAGGGACAAGGAGAGACGCGATAAAGAGAGAAGTGATCGAGCAAGTATATCTCTAGATATGGGATATGGGATATGGGAAGAGAAATAAAGAGATGGAAGGGAGAAAGAGATAAAACTGATGAAGTAGCACTCTTACAAAATGAATGGATGGGAGGGCAGATTTTGCTTAAACTTGATGGTAAAGGTATTGAGGATGTAAGACAAAGGGGAGATCAAGATGAGCAAGATATAAAAGACAAGGATAGGGAAGAACGATTGAAGGACAAAAGAGCAAACAGTAAAGATAGACAGAGACGAGAGCAGTTCTATCAAGACGAGCAAGCTAAAAAACAAGAGCGAGCAGAAGAGCAAAGAAAATGTGAAAATAAACAAATGACAGTTGAAGAACAGGCGAGGTTAGAAACAAAAAGAATAGAAGAAGAGGAACAAAAGTTAAGGGATAAAAGGATTCAAAGACGAAGGGATGAGGAGATACGAAGGGCAAATGAAAGAAGGGATATCAAAAAGAAAGAGGAAGAAAGAGTGAGTGAGGAAGCTAGAAAGCGAAGAGAATTTGATGATGATATGGAGCATAAAAGAAGGCAGAGAGCACGCAATCTCGAGTACTTGGAGAAGGAAATAAGAGATCCTAATTCAAAAGTAGCATGGGAGGATATAGAGGAAGAATCCTCTGAATACAAATCATTACCCGGTCCGTCTAGAGCAAATCTAGAAGACGAGTTTGACTCGAAGAGCATTGGGGAAGCGATTGATAAAGTATACCTTGACATGAAGGCTCAGAAAGAGCCAAAGCGGAAGGGACAAAATGACCGTCTCGAGAGAACTCAGTTGTATGACACAGGGAAGCCTCATGTAGTGCGAGACATAAGGAGCTGTCTTTAGACAGACTGACTCTAAATAGAAATGAAGATGAGAGAAGTTGCACAAGTTGGGCACAAGAAATGTCAGATGAAGAAAGGGAAGCCTTCCATGGGGAAGAGAGAGATGCCGTATGAGGGTCTGAGGGGTGCTTTTCTATGGATAAGGAAATAAGATGGTCGGATTTAAACTTGCCTGTGTCTAAGGCGATGAGCCATTAACACTGTCAGATTGACCTAGGGGGCAACTCCATGGTCAGATGGGGGTGTCACGGCCTTATGTAAGCAGGTTAATATCAATGTCAGGTAGATGGCGATCTGGCAGTATTGTCCCTGCAGTGGACAGACAAATGATGAGAGATGAGAATGAGTTTGAGGCATCACAGTTTCCTTTGTTAGAAAAAGGAGGGGCCAGACCACAATATATACAGTGTCCACAGATGGAAAAGGGTAATTCTAGGTGTAAACTCCCAATTTTAACTTCTGGCGCTGGGTAATGGATACATGAATTAGAGAAAATGATAGGAGAAAACATGGTGATAGGGGACATAAAAGGTCTTTTAATTGCCATACTTGGTGAAAGAGCTGATGACGTGTGGACGGGGGCAGGGTACCCTGGTGTGACTACAGTCAACACTGCTCACAATGGAGCACCATTCAATAACTGTAGAGCTGCAGTCTGGAAAGCGCTTTGAGTATTTTATCTGGACATGTCTGATATGGGAGCTATGATGACAAAAAAGATAAAAGTAGGAGATGATCCATTGGTTTACATTCAAAATTTTCAGGAATCTTGGGCGTTGGAAACGCGTGAACTTCGGGAAAATCTATACCAGTGTACTACCATATATTATGCAAAGGGCTGCCAGTGCCAGTACAGGAGAAGCTCTGAATGTTAGTGGGGATAGAGGCTAAACCATGCTCGAAAATTCAGCTGACCATTGCGCATTACTGCAGACTCCTGCAAGAAAAGATTCACAAAAAGACGATGGTTGCAAAGGCGAAGAGGCAAAATTAGTTCCAAAAAAACTATCCAAGTACGCCATTGAAGGGTCAATGTTGACCAGGGTAGACGGCTCAAACTCACAGCAGGCAGTAAACATGTTGCAGGTGAATAATCAAAGACAGTTAGATCAAAACAAGAGTGGTTATACTCCACGAGGAAGGGATTCTGAGCTTCAGCAAATCACAAACAGAGGTCAGGTAAGGACTCCTAGAATAGGGGAATTCACTGCCAATGGAGGGAATCCTTTCAAAAGCGATGGGACAAGGCTGTACCCGCAATAGGACAGCTCACTGGGAGACCTGATGTGTTCAATACTATCCGTGACGCCAAACACTCATGAGGAACCAAGGTTGGACGTCAGTAAAGGAGGCAAACATTTTTCGTTTCTAGTAGACACAGGTGCAATGCGCTCATCTATACGAGAGGGAAAATGTTCAATGTCTGCCAATGCCATGAATACTCAGGGATTCACAGGAGCTACAAGTCGAGTTCCTTTTAAATAACAATTACCAATTTCTATAGGAGAATGTGACATGAAGCTGCCACTGCTATATTCAAGGCAAACACCTGTTAATATATGGGGATGAGATTTAATGACAAAGTTGAATATGACATTCTCATTTACTGACAAAGGTATGCATTATGTAAACATGTGCAAAATGATCATGGCATTTGCGGGACAAATAGCTATGAGAGCGACTCCATTAGGACCAGAGGTTTTTCAGTATGGGGTTTGCATTCTAATGTCATGGTTATCAGGACTGGCAGGTATAACAATGAAAACTCCCGATTAATTTTTGTTTAGGCCAAGGATACTTATGCTGGAGGAAAAGGGACAAGTGAAATGGCTTTGCTTGATGGCAATGATGATGATGGCAGACAATGACGCAGTTATCGCCATTTGAGAAGGTTACAGATTGACTGACGTCACTGATGAAGACCTGTTTGGGGATCACCCATCTGATGATGAGGTGATATTTGAGATGGGCATTACTTATTGTGTAAGAGCGATTAAAAGAGAAGTTCCTCAAAAAATGATGATAGCACAAAAAGATCCTGAGTATTTTGACGAAGATATGGCAAACCTGCCAGTTTGACGTCAGAGTCGCCACGTGATATTGCGGTGTATCCTATCAAACAATCTAAGGGGGGAGGGGGGTCTTGGAGACTAATTCAAGATTTAAGGCTAATAAACCAAATTGTAGAGGCTGAGTTCCCTCTAGTCCCAAAACCGTCTACAATTCTATGTAATATACCTGTTGACGCACAATATTTCACGGTGATTGACTTGAAAAATGCATTTTTCTCAATCCCATTGCATGAAGACTCGCAGGATCTGATGTAATTTACATTCAGACAAAGTCACCTAACAAGCACTCGTTTACCCCAGGGGTACTGTGAGCCCCCATCGATTTTCAATAGAGTCCTTCAGATGGACATAAGCAATATTGCTTTGGAAAGCGTTGTGTTGCAATACGTAGACGACATTCTAGTTTGCAGCACCTCAGAAGAAGAGTGCAGACGCGATTCTGTCCAGCTGATGATCATACTCGCTGACAATGGATATAAGGTTGACAAGGAAATGTTACAATATTGTCAACAAGAAGTGTTGTACATAGGCCAATTGATTTTGCATGAAGGGAAAAAGGTTACTCCAGAAAGGGCTGAGGCTATTTTGAAAACGGCCAAGCCACACACGATAAAACACATGCAGAGATTGTTGGGATTATGTAACTACGTCATGGGTCTTTGACTACAGCTCATATATAAGGCACATTACAGGCCTTAAAGAAAGCACTGGCAACGCAATAAATAAATCGTGTGGACTGAGGAGATAGAAAACAGGTTTGACAAATTGAAAAAAGCAATTTGCACGGCTCCAGTTTTAGGGATTCCCAATTATGCGGATGAATTCTTCTTGTTTTCACATACAGATGGCACTGTTATGACAGCAGTAATAATGCAGAGAACCACATTGGGGTACAAACCCCTTGCATATTACAGTGGAATCTTAGACCCAGTAATGAGGGGTAATTTTCCATGCGAACAAAGTTTAACCGCCGCTGCGTTCGCCATAGAGAAGGCTGCAAGCATAATAATGCGATGCTCCATGACGTTATTTGTTGAGCACGCACTATTTGCCATTTTAGAAAAGCAAAAGGCACGTTAACTTCTCAAAGGGCTTCTGCCTATGAGGTAGTTATATCCAACCCATGGATCAAAATAATCCGAAGTAAAATAGTGAACCTTGCCATGTTTATAGCTTGGCCAATAACAGAGGGAGAGCCTTACACAATTGCACAAACTATGAAGAGTTCTGCGATGAGCTCCCTATGATAAAGGAGAATACATTAGCAGGAGGAGAGATTGTTTTCATTGATGGTTCTTCAAGGATCGATCAAAATGATGGACAGAGATATACAGGTGCTGCTGTGGTAAAGCACACGGTTAATGTGGAATTTCTGGTGCTTATTAGTACTCGATTGCCGCTCATTATTCCGCACAAGCTGCAGAATTAATGGCATTGATACTCGCGATCGAGAGCCTTGCAGACCAGGAAGTAACAGTGTACAGCGACTCTGCCTATTTGACGTCAACAGTGCACGCAGGGTTAGCAGGTTGGAAAAGGAGGGGCTACCTCCCGGCAGACCGCACGCCAGTGCAACACGCCACCTTATTGGATAGGCTCATCAAGGCACTAGAACTCCCAGTAGGCATTGCAGTCATTAAATTTGCAGCCCATACTAAAGGGGCAGATCTTATCTCACGGGAAATCAAGCAGCGGACGCTGAGGCTAAGCGCATAGCAACTACAGGTATAGGGATGATGAATGACTGTAATGATGATTGCATTTGAAGGGTATAACCATTTGTCTAAAAAGCAGTTAGTGGAAATCCAGGGGGAAGCACCTCAAGAGGAAAATAATTCTTTAAATCCCTCTGAAGCATTATGGGGACAGCACTGGTAAACCGGTCATGCATGTAGCCTTATTAAGGGTGGCATTAGAAAAGCTACACTACCCTGTGCATACAACTAGGCAGAATCTCGATGCAACTATTGCTGAGGATTGGTTTGTACCAAATTTGATGGAGCATGTTGTATTTTGAATAGTGAACTGTATGGTGTGTCAACAATTCACGGCTGGTTATACACTGCACACAGTTAGGGTAGTCATTCCTAGACCTAATGGCCCTTTCCAACACTTGCATATCGACTATGTCAATATGATACAAGGATGTAATGGATATAGATACCTGATCGTAGTGGTGTGTCCGTTCTCAAGGTGGATAGAAGCAGGCCCATGTACATACCCAGATTCCCTCTGTGCAGCAAAATCTTTAGTGCTGGAATTATTTCCTAGATGGGGAGTATGTGAAGTTATGAGGTCAGATAATGATCCTCATTTTGGTAATACAATTTTTGAACACATTAGCTTGTTTCTTGGTATAAAGCACACATTTTCTTCCGCTTATCATGAAATGGGATTTGTGAGAGGTTCAATGGCTTGCTTAAAGAAAGAATAGCCAAGTTGAAGCTTACCTTGTCTACCACTGCCATTATATGCTTTGAGGAACCAACCAGGTTCTGACTACCATCTCACACCCCATGAAATTGTGACTGGGAGGCGAATGAGAACACACCTAATTCCTGCATCCAGAGTTAGCAGTGATGCTCAGCCAACATCAGAACTGTTAGGATTGGAATTATGTGAGTATTTGAACTGTATGACTTCCAGTATCTCTGTCATTTCAGGACAGCTGCAGAGACAAGGGTGTAGAGCCGTACAGAACACAGAAGGAGATGCTTCAACAGACCAATCTAAAGAACTTACTATTCCCATATTATTCCCAGGAGATGTGGTTTCAATCCTCAATCAAGTGAGAAAAAAGTGGGACGAGCCCCGCTTTTGTGGCCATTTCATTGTGGAGGACATCATGCCGTCTGCTGTCAAAGTGCGAGGTAGGCGTGCCTGGATTTTCCTGGGAGATGTGAACATCTTTACTGGAAAGACTCCGCTGCCTGCACCCCTACATGACGAGGCAAGTACAGGCATCAAGGAAGAACCACAGCACGTGCAGACAGGATCGATGATGAGGAAGAAAGACGCAGAAGCTGACAAGTAGAAAGACAAAGAACCTAGTGGACTGTGTTTCGGGACACTCCTTTAAAGTCATTTATAAAAGGCTCAAGGAAAACTAGGTTGAACACTCTGTGCGGTCATTTCAGAATGAAAGAAGATCATTTTGTTTTTAAAGCCACAGTAGTTTATTGACTTTGGACTGAGGCATGCTTAAGCCTGGATAAGAGGTGAATTATGCCTGATTTTGATCGTAGACACAGCAATTGGAAAAGGGTGCAATACCCACATTCGTTTAACACAGAGTTCCTCTTTGGATTTACATATGGAGTTACCCAGTGATGACCTTACTAGAAACATTCTCACCTATTTCGAGTTAGTACTGTGCAATTGTCTTTCTCTGGTGGGGAAAACCACTCACATTCCAGCCTTTTTACAAAATCCTAAGAATGAAGAAGTTATGAAAAGATTACTCATAGTCATCACTGAACAGTTCTTCCAATTACCTGAATACAGTGAGGAGAGTATGATTGCCCCTATCAAACGAAGTAGCCCATAGATTAGTCAGTGTGGTGTTCTTTCGTCTAATTGAAGAACATCTGCACCTTGTTGGGAGGCACACTGATGTGCACACCTTTCTCAGAGATCCGAGAAACACTACCAATCTGAATGTGATCTGGAAGTTATCATAATCCAAGTGAGCACCTATTCTGAAAGAAATCACAGATCAGTGTAGAAACTTTTCTTCAAAGGACAGGCCGAGAGGTTGCTGATAAAGAAAGACTTTTGGTTCCTGCTGAAAGAAATTCGACGTGTCTTCTGGGATGAGGCAGAGTCGAGGCATAGATTGGGAGATAATCTATGTCACACAGATTGTATAGGCTTACTGAGGTTGTTTTTTCTCATATTAAATAAGTGTCTGCAGTTCGACTAGCGAAAGACTGATCCCAGAGGCACGAGACCGTGTTTTCATCATCCAGTGAGCAGACAATTGATCAAGGACGAATTGCTGAATCAAGACGGCAGCTTCCAGAAGCAGTTCACCATGCTGAAAAATAAAAAATGTAGTTTTTTCTTCCTTAGGTGGTCAAGATGGGTAATCTAAATAACAACATCATTCTACCACATGAAGAAAGGCGCTCACGTTGTCCAAGAAGAAGAAGTTGCAGATTAACGTACCACTGTATAATATACACTTGCATTGTGCTCATAATTGTACTGCTTTCCTTGACTGTGATAATGGCATTTTATATTGGTGCACATGGAGCTAACCCTCCTGTGCACATTTCTGAGCATAAGGAAATTGTATGTGTGGTAACTACTAGGTGGCCTAGACCATATGTAGTTATTCCTGTGCCAAAGAAAGATGGAAAATTGCCTGAGCTTGAAATGGATGTTATTAGTAATAATTTACATACAAAACGTGTCTTAGAGACCATTTCTAGATGCCAGAGACAGGCTAGGAAAACCAGGCAAGGCAAGGGGCCGATAAAAGATGAGCCTACACAAGTAATACATGCAAATACACCTGGTCCAGTGACAATTGATCCAAAAGCAGTTTCAAAAGGAAGAATCCAGATGGAGATTATGAGATACATTTTCATGGGCAAATTGGCTGCTGAGCAAAAGAGACCTTCTGAACTTTCTCCTACACAGGGAACCCGGACTGATGTTCCTGTGATTAATTCAGTGAGAAGAAGCTACATGGGTACACTTCACGATATGATTATGGAAGCTCATATGAAAGGAATGAGATCTAAAAGAAGTACACAGGAAGATAATTATGAATTAAATGATTACCTGGACAGCACAGCACACTTGGGAAATAACGTATGGTACCAAGACATGAAGGAAGTCGGGAGAAGACTTCAAAGGAGGAATGTTTTGTATGTGCACTCCTCCCATACAGCATGGGGAAGTCTAAGATCTTCATGGATGTTGAAATAGATGTCTAAACAGCACATTGTCTTTCACACATGGCAATTTGCAAAACAAGAGGCCAGTTCATTGGCCAAGATGCCTCTCTCAAATGGGCAACTGAAAAGACAGATCCAGATGAAGATGACACATCCAAGATTTAAAGACAAGAAACAATGCAAAAATAAGAATGCTTGTGATCAGATATGAGAAACCTGGAGTAAAAGGAGCAGAAATCAGAAGAGAAGTGAACAAGAAACTGGAGATCGCAGGAAAAACTGCAGATGTGATTCGAATTTGGAAGAACAGTGGTCAGATGCAGATCTGGGGATCTGTGTTATGACCAAATGGCTGGGAAAAAGAAAAGGAGTGGTGAGCTGCAGAGCCTAGGTAGTCAGTGGTTGTTACAAACCTGCCATTGACATAGCGCAGAATGGCTGCAAGCCATTATAGCCAAGACTTGCTAAGCTACTGACTTGGGTCGAAGACAGAGGAGGACCCTTACAGATAGTGCCTTTGGAAAGTTCAAAGTTATGTTTCAGGAGTAATGGCACAAGAAAAATGGGAGAGAATCACAATTGTGGTTGAATATTTGATGTTCCAGAAATGGTGCATGGAACAGCAGTAATCATGGATCATTATCGGGCTTGTGGATCCAAGGCCTACATAAGACTGGGGAGGGATATGCACATTGGTGAATGTCCATGTTCCAGCATTAGTGATTCCAAAGAGTGATCTGTATCTTGACAGTTTCCCAAATTCAGATGCTCATCTGAGGATGTAGAGATCTGTTGAGCTGATCAAGAGAATAAAGAGAGAGAACTTCTTTTCAGCCAAATCAATAGAAGCTTTTGATTTTATCCCGTATGAACACAGACTATTCAGCCAAACTTCTTCAGTGTTCACATTGGTCTTCATGCCAAGAATCCATGTTGGAGCAAATACCAAGTGGCTACAGATAAGCAGATGGGAATTAATGCAGACGATTAACACTACCATAAAGGGATTCAATGCAATCAGAGAAGAGATGAGAGCCACACAATTAATGACTCTTCAGAACAGATATTTTCTGGATATGATAACAGCAATGGATGGAGGTGTTTATGCAAAAATTGTAGAATCATGGTGCACGTTCATACCTTCTCATGATGATGAGAATGGAACCTTAACAGAGGCCATCGACATGCTGACGAAACTCCATGGCCAGATGATAGATGAAGTAGAAGACATTGCTGATGAAAGTTTGTTTGGATCACTTTTCTCTTGGGTTCCACAATGGATGGCATATATGTTCAAATTTCTTGCTACCCTGATTGTGCTGATATTGCTTGGATTTTGTGTGATCAAGATAATAATCTCACAGTGCAGGAAGACAGCAATGAAAGCCATAGGGATGAAGATTATGATTGATCTTGAACCCAAGGATCTAACAGATGAAGAGATCTGAGACTTTGTGAAAGCCAGTATCCATGCACCTGAGGGAACGAAGTTCTTGTACCCAGAGAATCACAAGCAATATGTGGGAAGATAGATATGTTGCAGTCCAAGTGGATAGTGCATGCTCATGACATGGAACAAGGATGAGCACGTGAAATCAGCAGGATGTCTGAAAGGAGTCATAAAAATATGGATCCCTCAGAAGCAGTTCTTCAGACAAGGATGTCTAGATGTGAAGGATGATGAGAGAGTGGTCAATAAATCGCCCAGAGGGGGGAGTGTAGAGGAGAAGCCAAGTACTTCCCCTGCAACTGCCCCGCCCATATTACCTATAGAATGGAGACCAAAGTATTTAGTGTATGGGGATCAATTGAATCAGCAAAGAGCAGAGCATGGACTCTGTGCAGTACCCATACGAGTCCCAATACCTAAGAGAATCTGGGAGGCAAGGTACCCATTGAGAAAACTGTACCTGCATGAAAGACAATATTATGGCCATCTAAATGAGATTCCCGAAGAAGCAGAGCAGATGAAAGGCAAGGATGAATGGTGGTGTCACACAGAAAGAGATGACGCACTCAGAAGAGATGCAGAGATCAGAGAATGCAGATATTCGATAAGGTATCAAGAAAGCAACAAGGATAAGTGACATGTTGGGCTCAGGGTGAAGAAGTTTATGCCGCAGAAACAGATGAAGATATCAAGTCAGTTTACACATATTCAGATGCAATTGAAATGAAAGCAGCAAAGTGATTGTGAAGCTAGCTCTAAGCTTATAATAAATAGACTGTGGCAAGGGCCAATATATATATATATATATATATATATATATATATATATATATATATATATATATATATATATATATATATATATATATATATACACCTCTATAGATGCATATGGACAAATAAAAGATGGATGTTTCCTTTGTACATTATAAAGCAGTGCTGAACATGAACAAGAAGGCCTCAAATGATAAATGATTCTTAGCAGACGGAGATAGGATGAGCCAGGAAGGCTAAAGTCTTATCAAACAGGACTTGGCTGACATTGGATACAAATTGTGTGAAGGAACAAGGGGCTCCTGTTCAGGAAGCTTGAGCAAAACAAAATATGTCAGGGGACTGTTAAAACGAAAATTAAATACACAAAAAGCTCGATTTCATGGTGTCCAGTCATGTGAAAAGAAAACAAATTGGAAGGATGAGGTGGTCACACCTACGCACGAGGGCAGGCTGTGCCTACACTCCTTAAACTTCTCAGAGCACAGTACGAACTCAAGGTCAAACTTCAAAGCACTAATTGACACTGGACCATTGAGGTGATGATGGATTGATATAATAATTGGTGGGAAGTTAGTTTCTAGATGAGCCCACTAACACCTGGATGTTCAGTCTGCATGCTGCTAAACATACGTGGAAAAGTACTGATGTGGGTTAGAAGCCAACCAATTATGGAGAACCGTGTAATCATGGGTCCTATAGTTTGTGTAGCCCATGGAACATTCTGTATTTAGTGACATTCATAGCGGCTATGTTTTAGGGAGGGCTTAGTTGCCCCACCTGATGTTAAACACCATATAATTTTTCTTCACGGTTCTACTTATACAGAACATATGCTTAGACATTCACTTAACCAATCACTCCCTCCAATATATTTTTGTACTTTGTCACTTAGGTAGTGACGAATGTCAACGTCAATGATGATGATGTTATAAAATATAACCTCAGTTTCTACTAGGATGCATTGAGTAAGAGGATCGCATGACTGCTGATGTACGTTGTACTCCCTGTTTTATATACTTGTTAGTACAACAGACTACCTTTTTCCAAACTACCTGAATCATTTTGATTATTGATGTAGAAACAAAAATCTGCATCCCCATCCATCTCCAGGTGTCAGACTCCCTTCTTCTCAACGCAGAGGCAGCACAAACGCGGCTTGAACACCTCCCTCCCCGTCGGGTCTTGGCACCTGGGAGCAATTAACACAGGCCACCTTGACCCTAGGGGGAAAGAGGGTTAGGGTCCGATGATTGGATGGGTAGAGGTTGTTTAGGAACACTGGGAAGAGGGAAAGGGAGAGGTTATGGATGGGGATGGGGAAGAATAGGGTAACATGCTCCTCAGCTCTGACTCTTGTATCTGGAGTTCTCCGCCCTGGTGCTTTCTTGCATTCACTTGCAATCTTACTTATGCCAGATGAAATGGGCTTTTGTACTGGAGCCCTGGACCAGTTACTGTGTTCAGTTTACATTCAACTATGCACACTGTTATGCCAGAGAAGTTAGGCCTTTGTACTGGAGCCCTCAACCAGTTACTGTACTTGTTATTCAATCGCTATCCCCACATTACTTCATGGAGGAAAGTACTGTCTGCATTAACATCATACAGAATGGAAGCACCATTAACATCATACAGAATGGAATACACCATACCCAGTTTCTAAACGTGCCCTTAAATAAACAATGTAGGTTGCACTTAGCTTCGGCACTGCTGTGTAGTCTTCTGGTCTCTTCGTGCTGCTAGACCCCTATGGCGTTCTGTACCTCACAAGAGGCAAGAATAAAGTCAGAATGGAAGCGAGTTTACTCCGGGTATAACAGGAATCAAGAATTTTGTGGACCTCAAACTCGGGGTGCCCATCAACTAGAATAGGAGGAGGTTTCTTGGTCCTGGAAGTGGCCAGGGCTGGTTTGAGTAGAGCAACGTGGAACACTGGATGTACTTTCATGTGTGCTGGTAAAGTCAATCTTACAGCCACTGGTCCCACCAATGCTTGTATAGGGAACGGGCCGATAAACCGGGGCATGAACTTTCGTGATCCCTGTAGAAGGAGGTGACGAGTGGACAGCCACACCCTGTCCCCTACTTGGTATTGTGGACCTGGCCGCCGTCCTTTAACTGCTTGGTGTTTATAAGCTTTTTTCACTGCTCTCAGGTTATCCTGTACCGAATGCCATATTTCCTTGAGATGTTTTTTCTTCTCAGCTGCCGCTGGTACTTCTGGTATGTGTCCTAAAAGGGCTGGCTGAAAACAGGGATGATACCCATAGTTATTGTAGAAGGGGGTTGTCTTGGTTGATGTATGTATCGCGTTATTATACGCTATTTCAGCTAACCAAATAACGTCCGCCCAATTATCTTCTTTCCCAAGAGTAAGGCACCGGAGGTATTGTTCGAGAGTTTGATTCAACCTCTCTGTTTGCCCGTCTGTTTCTGGGTGGTAAGCGGTGGAAAGTCGTATGTCCATACCTACAGATCTAAAGAAGGCCTGCCAAAATCTTGACGTGAAATGTGGTCCACGATCAGAGACGACAATGTGCGGTAAGCCATGCAGGCGGATGACATGTTGCAAAAACAAGTCCGCCAGTGTACTGTCTGATGGGGTTCCGGTGCATGGAATAAAGTGAGGCATTTTGGTTAGATAATCCACTACTACATAAATAGTGTTAAACCCTCGGTTTAGCGGTAGATCCACAATCAGGTCCATAGACACGGAGTGCCAAGGAGCAGGAGGCGTTGGTAAGGGTTGTAGAGTTCCTGATGGTCGTTGATGAGCTGATTTGTTTCTGAGGCAAGTTTTGCACTGGGCCACATACGTAAGAACGTCTCTAAGTATGGATGGCCACCAAAAGTGGCGTTTTATTAACTCATTTGTTTTTGCTTTCCTGGTGACCTGCGAATGAAGAGTCATGACACCATTTTATGGCTTGTTGACGCAGGGGCGTCGTGGGTAAATACAAGGCTGATTTAAAAAAGGGCAAACCTTCCTTAATAGTCTGGTTTTTATTCTGGCTAGCCCATTGGACTAATTGTTGTGTAGACATCGCCTTTCTTACAGTATCGAAGACTGCATCCGCAGCTACACTCCTGATTACACGACGGGGATCAACCATTGGCTTAGGCTCTTCTACTCTCGTGGTGGATTGATCGTGATCTGGTTCCGGATACCTTGATAGAATGTCTGCTTTTCGATTTTCAACTCCTGGGCGATAGGTGACTACAAAATCATATTCGGAGAACTGCGTGGCCCATCTTAGCTGCCTGGGACTGAGAGCCTTTGCTGATTTCAAGAACTGCAAGTTGCGATGGTCAGTAAAAATGGTTATAGTATGTCGAGCCCCCATAATGTAATGTCACCAATCGTCGAATGCTGTCTTTATGGCCAACAGTTCCTTGTCAGCTTTGGCGTAGTTTTGTTCTGCGGGTAATAACATCCGGGAGTAGTAGGCAACTGGGTGTAATTGTCCATTTTCTGTTCGTTGCGAAAGAATGGCCCCCACCGCATAACTGGAGGCGTCCGTCTCAACAATGTATGGTTTGGTTGAATCAGGATGCATTAGCACCGGGGCGGTAACGAAAGCCTTTTTTAGAGCCTGAAAGCGTGCCTCAGCCGCTTCGTCCAGGAAAAGGTTACCCCCTTCCGTAACAGTCTAGTCATGGGCTGTACCTTCTTAGCAAATCCGTCTATGAAACGATGATAAAAGTTGGCGAAGCCAAGGACAGTTTGAATGTCTTTTAGCGATTTTGGTGAGGGCCAATCCAGGATGGATTGTACTTTTTTCCTGTCCATGGTGACTCCTTGGGGTGACAGAATGAACCCTAGAAACTCCACAGTGGATTGATGGAACTCACACTTCTCGAGTTTGGCGAATAGTTGATGCTCCCGAAGCCTCTGTAGAACTGCCCGGATGTGTTTTTGGTGGTCCTCCCAGTTTTGGGAATAAATCAAGATGTCATCGATGTAGACCACCGCGAACACGTCCAGGTACCCACGGAGTACTTCATCCAGAAAGTGCTGGAAAGCTGCTGGGGCATTCCATAGGCCGAACGGCATAACCTGATACTCATACAGGCCAAATTTCGTCCGGAATGCCGTTTTCCATTCATCACAGTTGCGTACCCTTACCAGATGATAGGCCCCACGAAGGTCCAATTTGGTGTATATTGTCAACCCGCGCACCTGCTCCAACAACACCGGTATCAAGGGCAAGGGATAGTGGTTCTTGATGGTAATTTTGTTGATCGCCCTGTAGTCTATAAATGTTCTGAGGTCTCCGGTCTTTTTGGGCACGAAGAATAAGGGTGAGGAGACTGGTGACGTAGAGTGTCGGATAAACCTGTTTGCCAGATTTGTTTCTTTGTAATCTTTCAGGTATTGGTTTTCTGCTTCAGTGAGGGCATATATCCTACTACAAGGAAGTACTGCCCCTGCTTCCAAAACAATCCGGCAGTCAAACGGCCGATGTGGTGGTAGGGTTTCGGCGGCGGCCTTGCTAAAAACATCCCGAAAATCTTGATATACCTGAGGTAGTTCTGGAAGTGCACTTCCTGCGACGTACTGCGAGACGGACACCGAACAATGTTCTTGACAGAAGACGGAATTAAAAGTAACTGAACCGGCCTTCCAGTCCACCTGTGGATTGTGAAGTCGCAGCCAGGTCAATCCCAGGATGAACCCGAATTGAGGGGCCGCTATGACATCAAAGCTAATTATTTCCTGGTGTGTGGTACCTATTTTCAGATGCAACGGTTCAGTTTGCTGAGTCACTGGTCCTGAGACTAATGGGGATCCGTCCACGGACTTCACTTCCTCTGGTAGAGTCTTAGCATGTAATGGAAGACCCATTTTCCGAGCTAATTGGACATCCACGAAGTTACCTGTGGTGCCCGAATCCACCATCAGTGTAACGGGTACCCGTTCCTCTTGCCAGTACAAATATCCGATTACTGTGATATGGGCTTCTTGGGTAGTGTGCACATTTGCCAAAATCAGTGGGGTGTTTTCTGCTCCGCTCGCTCCTACCACCCTCATGGGCGAGCTTTCTCATTTCCCGAAGGCCCTCCTTTAACTGGCTTGGTAGGACATTCCCGCACGAAGTGCCCTGCTTTTCCACAATATAGACATAATTTGTCTCTACGCCTCTTGTCTTTCTCCTCCTTGCTCAGAGGACCTCGCACCGAGCCGATTTGCATGGGTTCCTCTGTTCTCTTCTCCACTACTCTGGTTAGCTTTTGCTGGTCCAACCTCACAATTGGCTTATTGTTCCATTTTCGCCTGTCCTGCCGCTGCTCACTCTGTCTTTGATCCAGCCTGAGTGCTAGGTCGATCATAGTGGAAAATGTATCTGGTTGGTGATCTACTTGAGCCACAAGGTCCTTTAAGTCCTCACATAGAGCCTGATAGAACAGAACCATTCTTTTTTCCTGTGGCCAGTCGGTTTCCATGGCCAACCGGTTAAACGCTGTTACATAAGTAACCAAGTCTCTGCTCCCTTGTCTTAGAGTCAATAGTTCCCTGTCCTTCATTAAGGTTGCAGCTCGCCGATTGAAGATTTTGCCGAACTTCTCTAGGAAAGTGTCCCAACTATAAAGCAGAGCGTCATCCTTTCGAACTAGGGGTGTGGCCCAAGAAGCTGCATCCCCACTCAGATATGAGATCACAAAGGCTGTACGGGACTGTGCTGTACGAAACACTGCCGGCTTGGTTAGGAAATGCAGTTGACATTGCATAATGAATTGGTTAAAGGTTTGAGGGTCACCATGATACCTTTCGGGCGCTGCTAGAGGCAGTTGAGGTTCTGTAGCTACCTGTACCTGAACCGGGGTTGGCGGTGGTGCCCTCAGTAGTGGAGTGGCTTGGGCTTGTTGTTGGATAGTAAGGGTATGCACCTGACCCGCCAGATTCTGATAATCCTGCCTAGTTGCTATCAACTCAGCCTTGAGTTCTTGGAGCAGGGCTACTGCGTCTGCCATGGTTGTGCTGCTTAGGCGTCTGATGAATACTTGGGCTTGTGATTCTGTCAGACTCCCTTCTTCTCAACGCAGAGGCAGCACAAACGCGGCTTGAACACCTCCCTCCCCGTCGGGTCTTGGCACCTGGGAGCAATTAACACAGGCCACCTTGACCCTAGGGGGAAAGAGGGTTAGGGTCCGATGATTGGATGGGTAGAGGTTGTTTAGGAACACTGGGAAGAGGGAAAGGGAGAGGTTATGGATGGGGATGGGGAAGAATAGGGTAACATGCTCCTCAGCTCCGGCTCCTGTATCTGGAGTTCTCCGCCCTGGCGCTTTCTTGCATTCACTTGCAATCTTACTTATGCCAGATGAAATGGGCCTTTGTACTGGAGCCCCGGACCAGTTAATGTGTTCAGTTTACATTCAACTATGTACACTGTTATGCCAGAGAAGTTTGGCCTTTGTTCTGGAGCCCTCAACCAGTTACTGTACTTGTTATTCAATCACTATCCCCACATTACTTCATGGAGGAAAGTACTGTCTGCATTAACATCATACAGAATGGAAGCACCATTAACATCATACAGAATGGAATACACCATACCCAGTTTCTAAACGTGCCCTAAAATAAACAATGTAGGTTGCACTTAGCTTCGGCACTGCTGTGTAGTCTTCTGGTCTCTTTGTGCTGCTAGACCCCTATGGCGTTCTGTACCTCACATGCGCTGCAAGAGGCAAGAATAAAGTCAGAATGGAAGCGCACACATAAGCGGAGTCGCTGTTTTAGGGTTAATAGTTCGGAGTTAGCTATTCTGCTCAATGGTCTTTTCAGTCTAAACATATACAGGAAGCATGCTTCGTCTAAGAGCACAATCGCGTGTTAATGGTGTCTCATGCTGGGTTATTGGACGGTGCGCCATGCATTCCTAAACCGCTTTGGGCGCGGTTCCAGTTCGGAAATCCAAACGCGACTTCCTCTAACAAAACCATCACAAGAATACTGCCGGAACGTGCGCGCTTGGTTCAGCACTTATCTTTTGTGTCACGCGGAGCCTGGGGTGGGCTAACAGGCGGCGGGGTGCCCCGCGTAGGCTTGCCGTCAGGAGCTCTGGCTCTACACGTCTTTCCTCTCTGCTGGCCGGAATCGCAAGCGTGGGGCTTTGGGCGCGGTTCGCGCATGAGCACTCGCGCGGGCGTGGCTGACTCCATCCCAGCAAGCCTGTGCCACGCACGGCCTGCTGGGAAATGTAGTTCTCGGGCTGTCCTTCGTCCCAGAACCTGTTTCCTGAAAAAGGGATGAAGGACACGCCTGGAGAATAATGTGGGATGAATCCTATGCACCGTTAGGGCACCCACCACACTGCCAGAGCCCCCACCAGCCTCAATCCTGACACCAGGGTATTGCTACTCATCTTAAAGGGCTGGGAGAACCCAGTTCAAAAGGAAACATCACACAATCCCTTTTTCACATATAATTGCTTAACATATTGTTTGTTTTCACACGTGGTAGTTTTTTAGTGCCACGTTGTGCAAAAGCATTTGGTATAGAAACCAGAGAGGGGACGAGGCCATTCAATACCAATACGTGCTTTCTACCTTCCTGGGCCTCATTTGGCCTTTGCGGATTTTCAGGTAGAAGTATCGCACCTTTGTTAGCACCATGTGTTCTGGTAGTAAAACAGTCAGATTTACTAGTGGTGGTAAGGCCGTGTTAGTCCTCTTACTACTCAGGGCAGGTTTGGATACATTTCTGCAGGTGGCAGTTCCAGGCAGTAATTCGACCCACGGTAAATCCTACATTTTTTGGTGGTTATAACTAGGCAAAAACCACCAGTAAAGTGCCAAAATATCTGAATTTGGAGGTGCTCTAAAAGTGGAAGTAATTCCATCGCCACTAATTTTCGTGCACATTAGCTAATAATTATTATGTCTGCTCTTTTATAATGTATGCATTTAATACACCCACATACCGCCGCTGTGTACATAATGATTGTTTTGAAAGGCACCTCAAAGTTTCTGCGCCTGTCTAAAGCCTCTGTTCGTAACAGAACCCTCCTGATACATACACAATCCCCATAATGTGAAGTTTAGAGGCACTACTCCGAGGCACTACTCCGTGAATAACGTCTATGGCACAATACACGAGAACATACATTCTGAGATCTACAGAGGCGACAGACTATCACATCATAATTACATGTTAAATGGAATAGATCTATCCATTTCACAGGATAGATCACCTTTAAAACAAATTAACCATTCTTTGCTTCTGTAAATTCTCTTTGGGGTTTGGCTGATTATTGGTGGGTTCAACCATTTACACATAACAAATTCATCTTCTATTGTTTGTCTCATTTCCTGATGATGCTGTTTGAGCCATAGCAGTGGTCACCAATGAGGGATGAATCGACTTCGAGCTCTAAACGGCAGTCTCACACAACATGGTTAAGTTTGAGGTTGACTAAAGAATCACCGGTGAGAGTGAAAACAGTTGAATAAACAATTATTCCAACAGCAGGATTATTAACTACACTTACGACCATATTTCTCAGTCCTTCTGTAAACATTTGAGTGTCATCCTGCAAATCCAGAGGACCCTGAGCACCATTGGAGGGTCCTACCTCAAAAACAAAACTCCCTAAAGACTCTGCCTGCATCCTGTCAGAAACCTAAATGATATCATGGGCCTTCTGATTGGCTCTTAGGGGACCATGAGACACTCTCTCTTGTTATTTAGTTTCCCCTGTGTGTCGAGTCTGGGCATGAGCAGCAGAGGGCCAAACACAGCTAAGGACATCTACCCGTTTTGGCATGTTAAGGCTGGAAAGGGCCGAATGCCTGAGGCTCTGCTCAAGCCAGGAATTCACCAAGCTCATCCTTTGCCTGAGTCCTGCTTCCACAAATATGGGTTATTCAACCCAATGACTCTCCATTTAATCTGGATCTGTTATCACATGGAACAATGAAGGGGCATTCCTGTTTTGGGACTGCTAACAATCTTTTGGTCAACACCAGCCCCGTTCTAGCCCAACTCATAACGTATACCGGCCCCTTCACAGTCAACCTCCCCCACCCTCCCCTCCTGTTCAGCAGCGACCCGCCTTTTCTGGGCTTCCCCTTCCCTCCACTCTCTTCATTTGCCTATTTGTTGTACTCTCCATCATGTACTTTTACATCTCTGCCTTGCTCTTTGTCCTCAATCATTCCCTCCCCTTCTCCTCAGCCACAACACACATTCCTTGAATGGCTTCTATATTCTCATGTCACATCCTATCTTGATCATCACTCTCTTCTTCCAAAGCACCAATCAGGCTTTTGTCCTCTTCACTCCACTCACATTGCTTTCCTTAGTGTATCTGACTCACTTCCATCTATTTTCATTTTAAACGTGATACTATTCTTATTCTCTTTGATCTTTCGGCTGCATTTGACATTCTACTCAACTACTCTTTCCACTACTGTTTCATCACTAAGCTATTCTGGTTCTTTTCTGTAATGAGTTCTATCCTTTCTATCAGATCATTCCTTCTCTACTTCTTTGGATGCAAAACTTTCTTCTACCTTTCATCTACTACATGATATGATATGATAGGTTATTTATAAAGCACTTAATACCCTGAGATTTATAAGCGCATACCCGGGAGTTGTCTTGCTTCCAAGGCGAGCACGTTGCCCCTGAGCTATCCTCCCATGATGTTCTGCAGGGGTTAGTCCTTGGTCCTCTTCACTTTTCTCTGTATAACTCTCCTTTTCAACTAGTGTCTCTTCATTTGAGCTATCCTTTCAATCCTACACCAAAATTTCTCAGATTTTCTATTCCTTTTACTCCATTTCTAATTCCCATCATGCTATAATTTCGATTTGTCTTCTTGCAATCCAGTCTTGGATGCATGCCTATTTTTTACATCTCAACATCTTAAAAATTGAGATACTCTTCTTCCATCAGTTCTCCCCCTACATCCCACCCTTTTATTTCTTCTCCTCCCTCATATAACTCTCGTTCCACCTCTGCATGCAGTTTAGGCTTAGGCCCTCATACCAAGGTTGATGCAAAGGGAAAAACGATGCCAGTAAAGGAATAACGGCATCGATTACCGCTACAGCATATTACGACCAACCAGACCGCTATTAACTGCATTGTAAAGTACGATGTAGTTAATAGCGGTCTGGTTGAGCGCACGCGACCCACCATGCCGGCATTAGTGGTATGCCATGAACCGGACTAGATCACGCGGACTTGAAAATAAGGGCCTCATGAAGCAGAAAAAAAGTGCTTACCGGCACAGCGTAAATACCGGCATCACCGACATGCCGTAAAAAGCCCTGAGCAGTGTCCCAAACTGCTACAGGTGCACACAATCAGCACAGGTGGAGGCAATGGAGTCAGGCCCAGTACAAAAGGAGGACACCCACACACCACACCCCCTCCCACACCAAGATGATACCAATAGTAGTAGCATTACTGGAGCTGGAGGACTTGCTTGCATTACGACATCAACAACAACAACAACAACAACAATAGCCGCCACCACAGAGGAGACGCAGGAGGAGAAGGAGGGTGAGACAGGCCCAGCATGCCCCACCAGTGCAGCCACCATTACCACTCCGGCAGCCCACAATCCCTCGCATCAGAGCCAGTCCATTCAATCTAAACCCTGAGCAGATCCATACCCTGTACGGTTTGACCGGGACACCATCACCATCGTAGTGGACCTAATACACAACGACATAGTGAACCTCATAGAAATACGCACCGCCATCCCCCCTCTACTGAAGGTAGTGTCTGTGCTCCACTTCCTTGCCACAGGCACCTACCAGGACACAGTGGGGCACATGCATGGCATATCACAACCCTTATTTTCCCGGATTCTGAACCAAGTGCTGGATGCCCTCCTCAAGAACACAAGGGACTACATATCCCTACCACGGACTCCCCAGGAGATATTCGATACAAAAGTCGCCTTCCATGCACTGGCAGGCACGCCAAATTGTGTAGGTGCCCTTGACTGCACCCACGTGAAGTTGGTGGTCCCGCATGCCATGGAGGTGGTGTATCGCAACCGCAAGCAATACCACTCCATCAATGTGCAGATGGTATTCAACGCCAGAAAGATCATCACACATTGCTGTGCCCGATATCCCGGATCAACTCATGACTCTATGGTCCTGCGGAACTCCACGCTACCACGCTACATGGAGCGACATGCTGAATGACGTGCCTGGCTGCTTGGTGAGTTGCCTGACTGGGCCATGGTAGTGCATCAGGGTTGTGAGGTGGGTGGATGCATACTCCACCCGGGTGGGATTGGGGGGCGGATGTATACTCCACATTGGTGGGAATGGGGGGGTTCCATGCTCCGCCTGGGTGGGAATGTTGATGTGACTGCACGATGTGCACATCACCGAACACTGTGCCCCAAAGCATCACAAACAGTACATGACACCCAAATCCCATAGTGATGAAGTAAGGTCAACACCTATCACTACATGACTAACAGGTAACCAGCCCACATCCCACAACACATACACCACTCATCAGCGTCCCTCACCCACCATAAGGGCATCCTGTGCCATGCAGTGCATATGCACTATGTTGCTGTCTCCAGCATACCATTACACATGACAATCATCCCTGGGAGTGCATTGAACTGAACCAACTAGGGATTCCACAGTGTGTCACCAGGTCGGCACACCCATAGGAGTGCTGCATGTCACCATGGGAATGATCAGTGCAGAATGCCCAAAATTGTACAGAACACTGCAACGCTCCCTACAAGTAAATCTCACAGAACACAAAAAATCACTAATTTGACTCCAAAACTGCTGTATGCATATACGATGCACGTGCAACAAGAGGTCAGTGCATACCATGTATCATCTTGAAGATGCAACCCACACCATTAGTCCATGGCACATAGAGAGACCTGAAATGGGGTCAATGAATCCAGGGACATGTGCATGTGGGCACCGATTACCTGCAGGCATATGAGACTAGTACAGTTGTCCATCATGAATTTGCAAACATTTACCGTGATTCCCCTCTCACGCAGGTGATGGGGGCTATCCCTTGAAGCCGTGGCTCCTCACCCCTGTCCGAAACCCACAGAACAGGCACGAGGAGGACTACAATGGTTCCCATACCCGTACACGTGTGGTCATCGAGCAGACCTTTGGCCTGTTGAAGGCACGATTTCGCTGCCTCAGCCGGTCGGGTGCGGCACTCCTCTACAGGCATGAGAAGGTGGCCAAAATCACCATGGCATGTGTAATGCTGCACAATATGTGCATCCGGCGGAATGTGCCCCTGCCCCCTGACATGGAACTGCTACCACCTGATGATGATGAAGGGGATGAGGAAGATGTGGCAGGACGTCATCACGGTGGCGATGCACAGGAGGGACGTGCCGTGCACCAGTCAGTGATCGCACAATATTTATGACATACATGTTAGCAGAGGGTGACATAATGGTTCGAAATTGGGCACTGGGTGTCGGGTACATGTACACTATGCACTGTGATTGATTAAATGACACA
Source organism: Ambystoma mexicanum (assembly GCF_040938575.1). Lineage (NCBI taxonomy): Eukaryota > Metazoa > Chordata > Amphibia > Caudata > Ambystomatidae > Ambystoma > Ambystoma mexicanum. The sequence goes on from NC_090928.1 coordinate 850,176,416, forward strand.
TGCGCAATGATAAATGTCCACTCTGATCTTCTTTTTCATACAACCGGTGTATTGAAAGTAACAATATTAACGTGAGTGACAAAACCCTCCACCACCCTCACCCCTTCCCCCTCCCCCACAACTCCCCCCCACAAGTCGCATAGAGTCCACAAAGCCTACATGAGGCAGCCTGCAGTTTCACTCAGCACTCCCAGAGCCAGGGGTTGGCATGTCCCGTCGGTGCATTGCACAGACCGACCGGCGGAGCGGGCTTGTTTGTGTCGAACTGCTGGTGGATGGTGTGGCCACCTTCTGAGGTATTAGTGCGGAATGACCTGCCTCCAAAGCATCAGCGATGCGCCCTAGCATCTGCCGCAGGCCCGCGACCTCCTCACAGAGGCGGTTGGTGTTATCCGTGAAGGACTGGCCCAGTGCTGACAACTCCGTGCGCCATTCCTCCCTGGCCTGACGGTTGTCCTGCACAAATTCCAGGATTAGTGCAGTGAGCAGGTCAGCCCGCTGTGCTCCTGCAGCTGACCCTGTGGCTGTGCTGGGAATCTGCCTGGCATGGCCAGTCTGCTCATCCTCCCTGAGACTGAATACCGGACTGATATGTCCGTGGGTGTGGTCTGGCCCAGACTGCTCCGGGGTGTTGGTGTCAATGGTATCGCTCATAGATACCTGGGGGGATTCAAATTGTGTTGGGGTGTGGACAACATTCACTGTGTCATCCTCGATGGTGCCCCAGATGTCATCTTGGCTGTCTTCCACTGTGAGGGGTGCTGTGGCTGCCACCTCCCCAGCCACACTGGACTCCTCCGAATGGGGTGTCGGACAGATGTCTGCAGGCAGAACAGTGGGGGGTGAGGGGAGGGGGTGGGGGTGGTGTGCCCTCCACGGGCCTTGGTGTTGCAGGTGCTATGTGTCCCTGCTGTGGCTTGCTTGCTGGGACACAGCACCCCCTGGCTTGTCCCCTGGATGTAGACGGATGGTTGCTGTCCTCCTGGGACCTCTCACTTGGTCTGGCCTGTGCAGGGGTGGTGTCCTACTATTCACTGTCATGCGCACTGCCTGTGGGGGTGAAAGAGAGGGATGGCATGAGTGATGTTTGGATAGGCATCATACATACATTGGGACAAATGCACATCCACACAATTGTGGGTAATATGCATTTGTATTGGGAAGGGCATGTCATTTCATACATGGGTGGTAAATGCAGCCACATGTCGGTGTCACTCATGTTGGCCAGGTACTGTGCTGTCTGACGTATGTCATGCACGCTTTGTGCCTCATGCAATTTCCTATTTTGTGTGGTATGTGTCATGTATGTCATGGCCTTGCACCAGGCATCGCATGTGGCTCACTTGCTTTGGCATACTTTACAGGGAGTGTGTGTGTGGCCAACCATGGCGTCACTCTTTGGACAGACATTGGCATTGACTTTCATCAGATTTGGCTTAGCAGTGTTTTACTTTGGACACTCACCTCCATCAGCAGATGTTGTGTCGCCACACTCCATCTCTCCTACGCCTTCTATTGATTCCGAGCCAATCATGCTTGCACATGATTCCTCCGACGGGGTGAGCTTAAGGGGAGAACTTGGTCCTCCTTCGGTTTCCACTGCCTGGGTACGGTTTACCGAGATAATGTTGCGCACCATCAGGCGCAGATCATCCCACCGCTTACGGCAATCCTTCACTGTGCGGGGTGTGTTGCCCACTGCACTGACCTTCTGGCCAACTAGTGCCCAGATCTCCTTTTTGTGCAACACTGCCTCCCTCCTCAGGTTGCTGCTGACCACTGTCCCTGCATGCTCATGCAAGGTGTCGACGAGCATCTGCAGTTCATCCTGGCTAAATCTCTCCTTTCGGAGGTGGGCAGATCCCTTCTTGAGTGCTAGGCATTCTTGGGTAGTAGGATGTACTTTTCGGTCGGTCAGCAGTGTCCCAGGGATCCTGTGTACTGAGGATGGCAATGGATTGTGTTTTTAAAGATGGCCGCTGTGCTCCTTCCTGTTCCTGTGCAATGACGCTATTTCCGGTTCTGCTATTTAACGGAATATAGCGGTGTTCGGTAATTACGGTCACCGCTATTCATGGTCACCACTGATGTCGCATTGGACTATGTCGGAGGTGTAATCTGCGCCTAGCTTCATGCCGGTAAGGGCTTTCTGGGGGCCTTTTGTGGCATGGCGCTACGTCCCTTACCGCCATGGCGCAAAGCTCATGCTGCAAAGTCATGATAGTCCTTTATTAGCGGGCTGGTGCCAGTACGGACACGCTATTTGTGCCGTGCCGGTAAGGGTCAGTACTTATCTCCAAACTCGGAATGAGGGCCTAAATCTTTGATTTTTCTCTTTCTTTCTCTACACTCATTTCCAATTGTACCTGCTCTTGCCATCATCAACTATACAATGTAAGCAAGGCACATTTTTTTCTCTCTTTTCATGCCACTAGGCTTCCTATCTCTACTCTGGTTTTCTCTCATTTGGGACATGCTTTTACACTTCTTATTGGTTGCCTCCCTATCTACTTGCCACACTATACTCTATCTTTAACTCCTCTTTGCTGCCTTTCTTCGCATACTTCTATTTCCCTTTCATACTTTTAGGAAAGATTTATCTTTAAGCAACTTTCCCTCCATATTGTATGGACCCACTAACAGTTTGCTTTTGTTTTTGAACCTGTGCTGACGTTTTACAGGGAAGTCACTCCCCTGGCCTTTGGCTCATTTTGTCATAGGGAAACTGATCAATCCTTCAGACTATCAGTACTGAAAAACTATGCTTTTTACTGTTTTACCTTTTGGGCAACTTTTTACCAGTGCCTATCCACACACCACACCTCCTCTAACCTCATCAATGACCAGATGAAACTTCTTGCCCCTTACTTTGATGATGTAAGGACCACTCTCTTTGCTTTTTCTCTCTCTCTCTTCTCTCTCTCTCTCTCTCTTTCTCTTTTTTTGATCTTTATCTCTCTCTCTTTCTCTTATACATGTGTAGTGAATAGGGGTGTATCGAATAGTGAATTTACTATTCGGCCGAATACCGAATAGTTGGCCTAAGTATTAGTGAGCGGAATTGTGGTTTACTACTAGAAATGTGTCAATATATGCATAACAAGCCAAACCTGCTGGCTTTGCTAATGCTTGTTTTAACAGAACATCAGTGATGGAAATGCTTAGTAATTATAAATAGGTCATAGCTGTCAGTAAGCTTTAGAAAGGGAGTTCTATTATTGCTTGCTTTCATTGTCTAATAAGAAATTTGGTAGGGAACTCCAATTACATTTACCCTGCCTTACCCCGCCTTCTCTCCAGGATACCTGACAGTTGAGGTCTTCTGGTCAGCTCTATTACAGAAACCTTGCACTCGTACAAAGGCAAGTGGCACTTGTTTGCCCTTTTGAAAAACAAATATAATTTCAAGCAATGTTTGCATCAGGGCAAAGGAATACACGTGGGATAAACAATGCTCTGGTACAAAGGTCCATTGAAATGGTATTTTGTACTAAGGCAATGTTTTCCCTAGTGATAGTGGCACTCGTGCATGTGCACAGTTTCTGTAACATCACAGAATGATGCTCACTCCAAGTACACAGTTTATCAGTGTCCAGTCGGCTCTGCATTCTTGCAACATGCCGCACCCCCACAGCCTTTCGAGTTATACTAAGGAGGACATCCTGGAATTGTACACCATGTGGCACCCTCCCCTCCCATGGCGAACCCCTTCCCTCCCAGGCCCACGCTGCATTTAACCAGCAGGAGATCAGTCCAAGGTGTTTTATTCGTGTCCCAAATCCCTCTGGGATTTTTTATTTGGGCAGTGCACAGGCAAACAAGCCATCAGGCAGACACGAGCATACAAAGTGCACTTCACATACAAGACATCTGGTGACAGCAACACTACTTGTGCTTAATGATATGAAGAACTGTGAAATTGCTGTAAAAAAATCAAGGTTATTAAAAGCTATTTAACACTCGTTAACGGTTTAAGTGATCACAGAATGGGGCGAGGTGAAAAAAGCAATTTCTTACAAGGGAATACTACCCCCAGCAGGGCCTGAATGGCTTGTGAATCCTAGTTTAGCAGCATACTCGTCGCTCGGATGGCTAGCTCAGAAGTGTAGCGCTGCCCTCCGAAGTGGTTCCAAGCTGCATTTAGTGTGTCCGTCTCCTGTCCTGGCTGACTCAGACCATACTTTTTGCAAACTCAAACTCAGTTGCATTCAATGGGGTAATAGTATGTGCTATTGCAGCTTTAGAAAGGAAGGAAAATGGCGAAAAGCGCTTTAATCAAACATGATCTATTTCCATAGTTAGCTTTTCTTTTGCACTCAGTGTTACTATGGACTGCATTGCTTCTCATTATATCCCACATTCACATAAATGGCAGTGAAGTGTTCACAAAATAACACATGCAAAAATACATACAATCGTGCTTTCTCTGCCACTCTTTGTGGGACCGATCTCCCAGTAAATCTCCTCCTCTATCACCACCGCCTCTCCAGTTTAACCCCTTCCCAATCCACGCAGGATTAGTCGTTGAAGGTGTAAGATGTTGTGGAGCACAGAGGACGTCACTTGGCGCTTTGTTTCCAGCCTTGGGGTGTTGGCCCTTTTACTCGGCCGGTCACGTAATGCACAGGTGTGGCCCTGCATCAGGGTTCCGCCCACATCAGCAGAGCAGGAGCAGTGCAGGGGCTGTTGGTCATTGCACGCCCGGTGCAGGTAGGGTTAGCTCACTCGCTTAACCTCTTAGGTGCAGCAGGGGCATGTAGGTTGATGTGACCGATTTACCATCCCTTGTATTTGCTTTCCTTTCAATGTAAACACACCAACCTTGATACCATAGGCAAAAGCTAGCCAGCTTTCCTCCTACTCTCCAATATGTATGTACACGACATGGTCTACACCTTTAATCATGCTCTCTCTGTACTTCTGAGGCTGACGAGAACTCGGCCTATGGTATAATATGATATGACGTTTATAACACACCAATACACAGGTGTTTCAAGGCGCGAAAAGTGAAGGGAGGGGGAACAGAGGAAAGACAAAGATATCGATCTTATTAGGCCAGACAAGGCAAGGGAGGGGGAACAGAGGGAAGACAAAGACATCGAGTTTACAAGGCCAGGTGACATTGAGATCACGCAAGTGCAGGGGGGGGGGAAGGAAAAGTGTGGGGCAAAGGGGGAGGGGGCAGTGCAATACATAGGATCAACAGTAAAAAATAAATAAAATAAATCAAAACAATAGGTAAAAATTGTGGCCGCTTGTGGCAAGTGCAGGGGTAAGTGCAGACATCAAGTGTCAAGAGCTGGTAGGGGACTGTAGGGATACAGAAACACCCCCCAAGTGCAGGGGTTGCCCAGGAGGCAGTGCAGGTGTGCAACTGGCGAGGGAGGGGACCTGGGCCCGAGATCAGAGGGTAGCCAGGTGACCAGGGCCGTTTCAGTCAGGAGTTCAGCAAGGGAGAGAAGGAGAGAAAGCAGAAGCAAAGAGGAAGGTCTTGAGGTGCTTCCGGACAGGAGATGGTTCTCCTCAAGTTTCGGAGAGGAAGGGAGGCTGTTCCAGAGGGAGGGACCAGGTGAAGAAAGAGATCTACCACCAACTCGTTGCTTGGAGAAGCGACTGACCCTGAGGGAGTTGGAGGTGGATGAGCGAAGAGCTAGAGAAGGAAGATATTTAGGAAGAGAGAGTTGAAAGCATTGAGGCCCCATGCCCCAGAAGGCCTTGTGGACAATGCAGAGGGTTTTGAACTTAATTCTCGCCACCACTGGGAGCCAGTGCAGAAGTTTCAGTCCTGGAGAAATATGATCCCTGGGCTTGAGGCCAAGGACAAGTCTTGCAGTCCTGTTCTGGATGAGTTGCAGAGGGCGTAGAGCAGGCATATTTAGAAAGAGGCTGATCCAGTAGTCCAGCCTAGAGAGAACCAGAGCTCTGGACACAATGAGCTTGTGGGGGAAGGAGAGGAAAGGAGGAATACCGCTGAGGAGGTGCAGCTGGTAGTGTGACTTCTTAGAGACGTCCAAGATGTGAGGTGAGAAGGAGAGTGTGGAGTTCGAAGATGACCCCAAGGTTTTTAGTCTCACAGGTGGGAGCAGGAAGAGGGCCAAGAGAGGCCAGCCAGAGACCACTGTTAAGATGGATTTCTGAACCCTGACCTGGTGGGCAGAGATTCAGAAGGCCAGCCTAGTTTCTTGGAACAGGGTAACCTTCTGGACAAGCCAGACCAATCAAGGTTTCATTGGCTGCGGTCAAGACTAGATCTCAGGAGGGGCGAGGCTAGTCGAAAGCCCACAATGAGCACACACAGTAAACACCACCACAAATTACTCTAAGTCAGCTGTATATATCGCCCTTTCTAGAAATGCCTGCCAACTTGGCCGAGGGGGCCGAGAGGAGAACTATCGGCACACAAACTCCTTCAGAAAACATGGCAAAACTCGCTATCTGAACAAGTAACTGTGGTGGGTAAGAAGGAGCAAACAGACAAGAAGTTTTTATTTAAATAATAAGAAAAGGTCTCACTTTCTCTATACTATTTGTTTCCCTACCTAACAAAACTAACTAGGGTGCTCATCGTAAGTTTGTTAAGTCCAAATCTAAAGTCTGTCCTTGGTCCAAAACTAAACTGTGCTGACCCTACCACTAAGACAAAACAACTAAAGTCAAGGAGAATGACTCCATTCTTCTGAGGCGGCTTTCCCAGCATGGCTTCTTGTTTACCTAACTGAAGTCCAATAGACTGACTCCCTTCAGTTTTCTCAGCTCTGTTACTTTTTAATAACAAATACTCAGATAGTTCCCAGCTACGTTCAGTTCAAAAAGGGGACTTTCCTAGTCCATTTTCCGCCTTCCCCTGGTGTTGAAAGATCCCTTTGATCAAAGTTCCTCGTCTTTGTCTTTGATTCTCCTGGTGTTTCTTAGATGTAAATAAAAGTCTCTCTTTCACTGGTTCACTCTCACTCTCTTGGTCACTTCCTTTTCCAAAAAGGTAACAAGGGCAACCCCAGTATTGATTCCAACTCTCTTGGATATTGGCTTTCTCACCCTCTTGGTTATTATGGGGTATGATGCCGACAGTAATTCTTCTCATTGCTTTTTGTTATTGGGATGTGTATGATGAGCCCAGTATTTATTCTTACGCTCCTTATTACTGGGACAAGTAGGATTAGCGCAGTAGTTATTCTCACTCTCTTTGTTACTGGGACGGGTAGGATTAGCCCTGTAGTTATTCTCACACTTGTTCTTGCTGGGATGAGTAATAATAATAATAATAATAATAATAATAATAATAATAATAATAATAATAATAATAGTTATTTGTACTTTCCTTGTTACTGGGATGAGTAGTGTTAGCCCAGCAGTTAGTCTCATTCTCCTTGTTACTGGAATGAGTAGGATTACCCCAGTAATTATTCTTACTCTCCTTGTTACTGGGATGAGTAGTGTTATAGTGTTAGCCCAGTAGTTATTCTCACTATCCTTGTTACTGGGACATGTAGAATTACTTGAATTGTTATATTCGGTTTCGGTAATGTGACGACTTTGATTATACCAACTGTTATCACCACCTCTCTCCCGAGGTCTGCTCCCCCTGATGCATTCCTTTGAGAGGAGCTACGTCACCGGGTTGGCATTCTCCTTCTGTACTTCTCTCATGCATATCAGGATGACTCTCATGCTTGCCTCCCTTGCTTTGCTCGATATGCTTTGCCGATGTTCTCGTTCTGTGGTATTGGCACTGAGAGACAGGAAGTCCCTCTCTTCTCCCGTCTCGGCCACCACAGTTCAGGGTGTCCCATGTTCTTTGCTCCATTCCTCCATTGGGGACGTTTTGGTGTGCTTTTTGACAAGTGGTTTCGGCTCAGAGAGGGGTTTCCTCTCATCTCCCTTCTTGGACACCACCTCTCACTGGTGTGTCCCTCCTGGGACCAAACTTCACCTCCCAGCCTCTCATTAGGCTGTCCAGAGAACATTGCTTGTCTGGCACCTGTTCTTCCATGAGTCTCGGTTAACTGGATGTTAGAGGCCTCTCCAGCTCACCAGCATCCCTCCTGGAGTTGGTTTGAAACTCATGAGTCTCACGCTCTGTCATGCTTTCTCCTCCCAGTGTTATGACACTGTTCCGGGGCTTCCCCAGTATCTTTTGGGAGTGCTCCCATACCCTCTATGACTCCCTTGGGTTCTTTGTGTTAGTACCTAACAGGCACTTGTTTTGTTCTGAAACATCACAATAACAAATATAAGCAGATTTCTCTTGTTCTCGCCCAACAGAATGGGCATGATTGGGTTGGAAAGGAAGTTCCTCCTCAGAACGGGTGTCCTTATTCCCATGGGGGGAGTCTTTCTTGGTGATGTCCCACTTGCCTAGGGAGGGTATTGCATAGCGGGCTCACCTCCATAGCCTCACAAGGAAAAGCTCCTCCCTGGGTAAGTGTGCCTGAATCCTTTGATTCATCACATAACATAGATTTCACTGCAATAACAGAATCCACTATAAATGGGAATGTGCTCTGCCAGACAATTTTAAACTCTGTCGAGGTGAAATCACCCATCATTGTTATATCTCTAAGGTCCTTGTTGAACATGGCTGCACGGTTCCAAAATGCATTGTCTACCCAGGAGGGTAGGCAGGCCCTTCAGGGGGACATACTGGATGTATGCCAAGATAACTTACCCACAGTTTGAGGCACATGATCCCATCACTTACTGGCTGCATTTCAGGCATTATCATAGGCAGAATAAATACAACCAGACCAGTCATGACATTCTCCCACTGTTGTTGCAAGCCCTGGCACAAATGCACTAGCACTTACCTACATGTTCTCCAGGTAAACCGGATTCAAGAACAGGTAAGGATCAGTGTCTCTGTCTGGCCAGTGAACCTATAGTGGGACGGGGAGAGAAAGGCTCCACACGAGAGTATGGATATGGTATGATATTATATGTCATTATAACGCACCTGTACACAAGTGTTTCTAGGTGCAAACTTGGGTGTTACTTGGGTGTTACTCGAGTTACAGTGGTAAGGGTTACCTGTCTCCCCATTTTTCATTTGGGTGGCACTAAGTTATCACCTTAATTAGAGGGAAACTCGTATATGAAATTGGCATACATAGCAGCTGCCTCTGAACTGAATGTCAGTCACTGGTGTGTATGTAGTCATCTGCCACATCATTCAGAAGACACTTATCCCCTTCTTGTTGTTTTTAACTTGCTATTATGAAAAAAGTCAGATTTACTCCTAGGGCCCACAAACATGACTATCTCTAAAATCCAAAATAAACTATCACAAGTACCTAGAGTACGTCCCTCACAATGCATCCCTCTGTGCGTGGAAATAAGAGTAGGGGAGGGGAGAATGGTGTGAAACACGGCAGGATGTAATTTCACACTGGAATTGCTTGCGGCTGGCAGTGCCCTATTGACAGAGAAGGTGTGGGAAAACAATAGTCTTAGGGATAAATGGACATATAGGATACTGATCCTGTGATATGCCTATTGGAAAGTCAACACTTATATACAAATGTTTTGGCCTCAAGGGTTATTAAACACATCCTTTATATTAACAAACAGCAATGTTCCCCTGACTAGGTTGCTGTGGCAGCACAACTGTGTTATTTGCAGCAGAAGTTTGTATTCCAATCTGTGTACCCTGAGCAATACCAGCCTTCTGCTTTCACAAGAGGTCTTTTGGCTGTGTGGTACCAAAGTGTATGAAGACCTACCCTCCCCATGGATAGGCCGATGAACCCTGACCTATGTTTTCCCTGGGCTGCGGGGGTTCAAAGATCTCCCAACAGGGAAGATTTGGAGCACCCCCACGCTACTCATGGGAAGCACTGAAGATGCACAGGTGAAGATGCACAGGCGAATATAGACACACATCTCCCATTGACAATAGGGGAGGTTACGGGGGAGCAGTAGGGTGCATCCTTTGGGGATTGAGAGATTGTACATATGCTGTTACATGGGCCAGAACTGCCCTTTTGAGACTCCAGGCAGTGAGTGATCTAGTGGCCAATGAACTAGATCCCCTGGATAAGGAAAAAGGGGAAATAAGGACAATGGTCCTGCAAAATAGGGCTGCACTAGACATGATGCTAGAAGCACAAGGATGTGTGTGCGCCTTTATAAAAATTAGTACTATGTATTCCTATCTAACAACGAACAAGATATCCACGGTCATTCTGCACACATTAGGAACATTGCCATTGTGGTATCAAATATTTTCATGTTTTGATTAGCAGGCATACTCATATTAGTAATAGGCTGCTTATTTTTCAAGTTGTTCATGCATGGTGCACCAGTGGTATGAGCTGGATTACTACAATTTCTTTTAACACATTCCCTGACACAGGTGCGGGAGAAAACAATCATAAACTAACTCAAGAAGAATACTTTAGCCTTACTAATATTGTAGGATAAGGGTCTAAACTAGCATAGTGCAAAACGGGGGACCGTTAGGTTTCCATTTTTGTTTTTCTACATTTTGCCCTCTTAAAGCTCCGCTCACCTAAGCCTGAACAATTGTTGCACTTTGGAAAGTTTTTGTTTTAGAAACGTGATTGTGGCCACAGGCTGTACTAAGGGCTGGGGCTGCAGGTTTTTGCTGCCAGGAGATGATAACGCGGGGAGTCTGCCTGAAGCACAGTACCCTAAGGTAAGACATCTTTTTTCTAATGTCACAAGTCAGGGTGACCCGTATGTTTTGCCGATGCACAACTCAGCCTGAAGCCAGGCATCTGACTTTTGGATGAAAAGAAATTACACAGTCAGGGTGACTCATATATTATGCTCAAATTCAATAAAAAGGGTGTGAGTTAAGGATATATATATAAAAATAAATATATTATAAAGGCAGAGATAGCCACCCTATAGTTAAGGTTATAGTTCTCATTTTCATTGCAGAACTCCCACAGTACAGTGTGTTGAGTGTGTGGCTGTTGTGGAAGTAAGTACCAGTAAAGATTTAAATATTCAAACGTTTATTTGGGGTGGTGTGTGTCAGCTATATTACCACTGGTATCAGATTATGTATATTGGCACTATTTTGGGCCTACTTAGATTAAGTGGTAGTCTATTTTTCATTTATTTTTGTATTGTATCATGTATTTAACATTTTACTTTATTGCTGCTTAGACGTGTGTCAGTTCTATTTAATAATATTTTCAGATGGTATTATTTGGCACTGTTTTTCATATGCTCAGTTTTAATGGCAGTTACTGTTTGATATTTTCTTTAAGCTTGTATTAATGTGCTGCTTAAATTCAATAGTATTTGTATTCATGTATTTCTTTTTTTCTATTGCTTATAGTGGACGGGAAGCAGAAGACACCAACAACATGTTTTTTTGTAGGTTTTTTCTCTCCCAATATCCAAATGTATTTTTTTGTTGTCATGTTCTTGGCAGGCTTGTAGATCTGGTGCAGACAAGATGGGCTGAGGTTGGGAGGAAGAGGTGGTTAGGTGTATTCTGTCATGTCTTTACAAATTGGCCATGTAGAACTGTATGTTGTTGTTTGAAATTCATCATGGGTTGTGGTCTCTCATGAATGCTCTAACTATTTTATTAACATTTTGCTGTGATTTTTCAATTTTACCATTACACCTGGTGGTCCATCTACATTTTTGCCTCTGACTCAGAGTGGAAAATATAAACACAGTGCCATTAATTTTCCCAAGTCTTGTTTCATCATTAAAGTAAGGGACACATCTCATACATTTCCCAAATCCTCCAAAAGAATTAGTATGATGCCTGGCTGCCCTGCACTTCTCAGACTGCACACCTTTAGAAACACCTGGAACAAACACATTCTCTGCAATCCAAAATATATATTTCATCGCAAAATGTGTCAAATCAAGTTTCATGTATGTTTTTTTTAATCCACCTTGGATCTTTTTTCCCAATGACCCAATCATTAAGATGTGTGAAGAGAACAACATTGTTGTATGCACAAATGTTGTATCTTATATAGTGCATGTGATGGAACTGCATACGAGATATGAGGGTCATAAAAACAAGTGCATTAAATTGTGTTTCTTAAAGTGTGAGTGTTCTTTAACTAATTATGTATTCTTTTTATACAGGTAGAAGGAGCCCGCACAGGCCAAGGGCATGGTCTTGTGCAATGCAGGACACACACTTCAGATCTTTTAAGAGCTGAGGAACGGACCTTCTACTGCAAAGCCCACGCAGGCCAAGGAGACAGTGTTGTCTGACACAGACCGCAGGAGACGGTGGCCATTTGATTTGTAGCACATTGCACTATGCCCATGCTTCGGATCCTTTAAGAGCTGAGGATTGGACCCTCTGCGGCAAAGCCCACGCAGGCCAAGGGCGCAGCGTTGTGCAATGCACAACTACAGGAGACGCCGGGCCATTTGATACGTGGTATGTTGCACCGAGGGTATGCTTCGATCCTTTAAAAGCTGGTTTCCAACCCAGGCCTCCCTATCGCTGATACCAACATCAGTGCTTCTTCCAAGCAGACTCTCACCAACATTCTCTTTATCATTCCCTCAGCAGACCTCTGGACCCCTCATATGGTCTAGGCTTTCTTTCCTGTCTCTTCCTCTCCCATTAATGGTGGCATTTGTGATGTCATCTTTCATGTACTGGGTGTTAGTCTTAGCAGTGCACGGTGGTGGTGTGAGTTATGGTTCCATAACTTACCATAACTGGTGAATGACAAGTTTTTCCGGTTTTACTTGTAACTATAATGTCCCTTTGACAAGTTTGTTCAGTGAATTTCATAGGTTTTTTATTAGTGCAAGTACCATAACGTCCTTTTAACACTTTTACAAAGTTTCTTCAGTAAATTTCATAGGTTGTTTATTAGTGCAACTTAACCATAACGTCCCATTAACAAAGTTTTTTCAGTAAATTTCATAGGTTGTTTATTAGTGCAACTTAACCATAACATCCCTTTAACAAAGAGTTTTCAGTGAGTTTCATAGGTTTTTACCAGTGCACCCTTAATTTCCTACAGTTTACTAACATCACACGTACCCCAATATAGCAACATTTGTGTCCAATTTACAAAGTTTCACCTTAAAACTCTGCCATTCCCCACATTCCTGCATTATTTTTAACACTTACATACGCTTTTTGCAACTTTTTCTGTGTTTGTCGACATCTGTGACCATCTGACATCATTGCGGACTTTCGAGACAGAGTCACGTGACCATGCCCTAGCACGCAGCATGATGACGTGTCTGCGATCGGGTCAACACTTCGTGATCAGGTCTGTGCTTCGCGAACAGTTTGGAACTGCATTTTCTGCTGATTTAGGAACTTTCAAGCTCAACATTTACAGCTCCTACACCTATTCTTACTCATTATCTACTAATGACGATGGAGAAGTGTCCACCACAATCCATACAAATATAGGGGTAAAGCAGGGATGCTTAGCCACTCCCATGCTATATAACCTCTATATTGCCGATCTCTTACCACACATGTCGCTTAAATCAAACTGCCCCACTGAACAGGGCGACACTCCCATCGTTGACATGCTCTATGCTGATGATTTAATCCTATTTGACCACGCCTTATCTGGCATAAAGAGCATGCTCAACGAATTGTCAGTCTATGCATCTCAGTTAGGATTGAGTATCAACTTAGATAAAACAAAGATAGTGGCAATTGCAAGAAAGGGCCCTAGCTGCTTTGGCATACTTACTAATCTCGGCACGATTGCTTTAGTGGATTCCTACCCATAACTGGGATTGGACTTCAAAACCATGTCTAACTACGATGCTATAATCAACCAGAAAAAGCAGTGAGCAAAACTACTCACACTACAGGCCTGTAAATTCGCAAAGGGGTCTGCAGGCTTCAGTATGGCAGGCATATTAAGACTGTATCAACAGTGTTTTGTTCCTGCCACCCCGTATGGTGTGGAGGCACTGGCTATGCAGGTCCTAAAATGGCGGAACATTTTAGAGGGCCATTACTGGCGCACAGTATTTGGACTAGGCCCTTCCTGCTCGGTACAGTTTTTGCCTAGAGTTGGGTCTCATTTCTTTGAGCGGTATGGTACTACGTGCGAGAGGGACATTTTGTCAGAAAGCGCCCTGCTCCCTCGTGTAAGTTGCTGGGGCTGGCCGGTGTCAATTACGATTCTGAGAGACACCCCTGGGGGTCTAATTTTAAACAACTAAATGAATCCCTCTTTGAGGAAATTGGCTGGTCCTATGATGAAAAGGAAGCCCATGACCTTTATCCACTTAAAAAAAATCTTTTGAACAAAAACTGAACAGATGGGATTGGAACATGAACTCTATTCATCTGGCCAAGTTAAGTGGATACGAGGCTGTGTCTCATGTTATCTATAGATATTGAAAGCCCCAGCCTTACTTGCTGATATTCCCGGCACCACTGGATAGGCAGTTTATCTTAAGGCTACGGACAAATCAACTCTCAGTCCTTGCAATCACAGACCCTTGTTTGAAGGTGCCGCGCAAGTCCAGGTCTTGTCGAATATGTCAATCCGCAGTGGTGTTGAAATCAACTAGGCATGCCCTAACTCTTTGCCCCAAATTAGATCCATTATATATGTGTACATTCGGGAAATGGGTCCACAACTACAAATCAATAACTGAGGTAGTTTTTTTGGGATCTATGTTTAAACTCCGAATCTCTGGGACTTCAACTTGCACTCTTTAAAGTGTGGTCCCATGTTAAAACTCTGCTACCAGATTAAAACACATATGGAAAGTGGCTATCGCCTGGCACCTGACTTGAGATTATGGAGAGGGTAGCAAAGTGTATACCTCAGGTGGAACTACCTTTTCACCCCCCTATGCACACTCGATTTAATGACCAACCTTAAGGCCTTTTATCATACTTGGTTAATATGTGCTCTGCAATGGTGTCTGGTTTGAGGTTTACCCTTTGACACCTCTTAATAATATGCCGTTGATGACATCTTCCCCATGGACTGGAATTGGACAGTCTGTGGAAAGTCCGATGTTTGTTTGTGCTCACGTTATTAATTGATGTTTGTATTACTACAATTATTATTCCTATTCTGGATTTGACTAATTTTAATCCTATTGATTTGATTTGTTAATTTATTGTCTAAATTGCTTCTTTGTCTGCTTGTTTGATTGTTATATTGATGTATTTTATTGTTTTATTTGCATTTGTATTTGTTTTATCTCTATTTTTTGTACGGAGTGTTATTGTGACATATGACTATGGATTTGTGTAAAATCCTAATTTAGGATTGTATCACAATAACGTGAATGTATTATCTATCAACAATCTAGCACAGAGCACATACTTGGAAGAATATTAGAAAAACTGCTATTCATTTTAAAAATGGCATCATTTATTACCATCCTTCCTCCCCAAGAGCCACCACCACCACTAGCTGGAGGACCTACACAACAAAAAGGAGCACTAATTCCAAATGAAGAGGAACAAAAGGATGAGGTAGAGGAAGTGCTTACCTCTAGCACCCAGAGAGAATCATGGTTGTTGCAGTTCTTTACCATGGTTCTGAATGTACCAAAGGCTAAAGCTACACAAGTAAAATGCACTCAGTGCAACGTTGTACAGAGTCACAGACTACCTGGACAGTACTCCAATGGGAGCACCTCCATGCACCGCCACACCAAATACAACCACTGCAATGATCTCAGAAAAGTTGTTCTTTTCTTAACAAGTAGAAGGTGTTAGGCATAATCATATGCAGTAGCCTTTGTGAACACTGCACACAATTAAGACTATAAGTGCAAGTACAATTTCACCTTTGGTACAAGTCTGTACTACACAGTAAAGTGGTAGCCATGGCTGGGCAGCCGGACTTATCTCAAGAGTAAAGTGAGCAGTATCAGAAGTTACACAAAGCAATTACTATGGTTCAAACAAACACTGACTCAGGTTTCTCAGTAAAAAGAATACACATTTATTTACACATCAGTTGTAAAACAGTTCACTAAGTAAAGCAGCACAAAAATCACACTCTCAATATACTACACAACACCCAATGAATTCTGGACAAGTTAGGCTCAAAATGAAGTGTGTGCAAAATGGCACTCCAGCAAATTCAAAGGGAGGGAAAGACAAGGTTAAACAAAATTAAGCAGCACCAACAAGTAAGTAAGCAGGACAATCTAGAAAAGGCTTGTTTCATTGCGGATTCAAATCAATAGGCCTGGGTCAATGTTAATGGTACAGAGTCTTTGCAGAGGATCACACAGTTCAGAGTAGTTTGTGGTTAAGTCTTTGCCAAGAGTTCAAAACGAAGTTGGTTGGACGACAAGTTATTTAAAGAGTATAGAAGGACAAGCCTTCGGATTGGTGAGAGATTTTAAACACTTTCGGAGTGGTCGGACAGAGTGAACAACCGGGTTAGAACAGTACCTCAAATGGAGAAGAAGGCTGTAGCTGAGGCAGAAGTTCCGGGAAGGTCCTGCAGGCTCACGGTTCCTGAAGCAACTGTCGGACTGACACGAAGTAGGAAGACTGGAGGGTCCTGCACTGCCCAGGGAACAAATCAGCAGCAGAGCAAAGTAACAAATAAAAGGTGCACTCCTTAAAACCCAAACAGGGTCTGAGCCTCCTGGCTATCCGGTTCACTGCAGCAATGTACAGCAAATTCGACCAGAGGAAGGAAGCCTTGCTTGGTGTTTGGCAAACTGGTTCGTCCCACCAGTTCAAGGAAAGAAGATTCCTTGCAGATCTTCTCTGTCGTTGAAGTTTGGAGATTCGGACCTGCAGCAGGGCTTCATCAGGAGTTTCAGTCGTGGTAGTGGTCCTCTTCTTTCAGCTTCTCTTCGGGTCTCTCGATCCAGTGGCAACTCTGCCTTCCTAGTCCCAGAGACCTGCATTTTATGCAGTTTACCCCATTCACACAGCCTGGCTGTCAATCACACATCAGGGTAGCTCTCCTGGCAGGACAGTCACCTAGCCCATCAAACAAGAGTGTGACTTGGGTTTCCAAGGGAACCCTGTGCAGGGGTCCTAAAACCCCTCCCTCATATCCTGTGTACCCAGACTCTCAGGCGCCTAAAGAGAAGGAACCAAACCTGGTTTGGCACGCAGAGTAAAACACAGGAAAGACCTTTACAAAAAGAAATGGCGAATAAACCCAGCCGCAACCAAATAAAAGTAAATGGGGTCCAGCGGATTTAAGTTTGAGGCTACCAAGATAGCCTAAAACAGTACCAAGAAAATGTAAATAAACCATAGTAAGAAACATATGGTAGATACCACTGCCACCAGCCAAATCTTAAAGAAAGGGGAACAAAATAATGTTCCATGAGAGACAGACAAAAGGGATCACTATTACCCTTTCCACGGCGGCGTGGCTTTGAATCCATGCGAAAGGACGTGCCTGTACGGGAGCTCCCGCTGATCCGTACATAATCCGACTGATACCGCGCAAGGACCACTGTGATTTGGCAGAAAGTGGGAAGACTGTGAACATGAAGTCCGGCTGCACGCGAGGACACATTTTTACACGGGTTCGTGGTGTGCAAGTGTACTTAAGAGCCGAATGAAACACTGGTGGCGAGATCACGACTGACGACAAAATGGCCGCCGCCGCTTGACGAGGAGACAAAGGAGCGGTAGATTGGGACCACAGCATACGTGCGCCCTCTCAGCGGAACGAAGGGGGCAGCGCGACCTGGCTCATCTGGGGGGAGCACCGTACAACAGCGGTGCCTGAGGCTGTGGGGCGAGCTGGGACTCTCAACTGAGTCGTGGTGTATGGGCACGGTGCCTCCCTGGCCTGGACTGGAGCGCGGCCAGAAGGACGCTCCTGACTGGAGATATGTCGAACAAACCTCTGAGGGCGAAGAATAAGCAGCCTACGCTTGACGAATACGCCAAGACGTCGCCCGGCCTGGAAGGTGCCAGGAGCAAGGATAAAGCTCAGACCAAAGAGATGGCCGCCGGGGGTGCGAACCAGGAGGTCCTCGCTACGATCGCGGACCTGAAGGCGACGTGGGAGACCAAGCTCCAACTTGCTGTGGTCGAATTGAAAACTGCTTTAGAACTACAGGTCGGGGCGGTGCAGGAGGACGTGAACCTCCTGAGGCAGGATGTAGGAGCCCTTGCTGAGCGCACGGAAACTCTGGAAAAGGAGATGGGCCCTACTGTGGTGGACTGCACTGCATATAAGAGCGATATCCATGCCCTGGTGCAGCGGGTGGGTAACTTGGAAAGTAGGGCCGAAGAGGCGGAAGGACGCGCTCGGAGAAATAACGTTCGCATCGTGGGCCTGCCAGAGGGGGCTGAAGGCCAGAACCCCACGGAGTTTATTGAGAACTTGTTGCTGCAGGAGATCACTGGGGGAGCCCTGTCGCAGGGGTTTGCGGTGGAGAGGGCGCATAGGGCCTTGAACAGAAGACCACCGCCGGGGAACCCACCTAGGCCTGTGATCGCCAAGATCCTTAACTATCGGGATCGGGAAAGGATCCTTGAGCACTTTCGTAAGGGGGGCACCATACAGCGAGGAGAGGCGACCATTACTGCTTACCCCGACTACACCCTGCAAGTGCAGCGTAGTCGCATGAACTTTGGGGCGGTCAAGAGGCGATTGCGGGCAGCGGGGTACAAGTATATGTTGCTCTACCCGGCCAGATTGAAGATATTCTTTAAGACTAAGACACTGTTTTTTGACACTCCGGAGGAGGCCATGGAATGGCTCGATGCACAAAATTGTCCTCAAGAGCCAGAATAGCGGATGACGGATGGAACGGGAAGAGATAAGTAACGCTGCGGGCCCGGTTGGGTGATGAATATTGGGACTGGAATATAGTCGGTGGGACTTTGTTATGGTAGTGTATGCGTTAGGACTTCGAAACATGGTCCATGTGTGCGGATACGGAAGTGTGGGAGGGGAGCCTCCGGGGACTGTTCTTTGTACCCCAGTTTGAGTTTAGGTTAGTCACGGTGTGTGGGGTGACACCCTGTCGGGTTCTCTACTTGGGTTCCAGAGAGAACCGAACACAGGGATGCCTGAGATCCAGGGATGGAGCTGGGCAGTTGGTTGGGTTAGGGGGGTGGGGAGGGTCAGTTTTTATATGAGCCTGGGAGAGAAACTGGGGATGGGGGCCCTTGCGGTAGGGGGGAGGCGAGTGGACCTGTGAGATGGATGGGAGCTATTGATGCATCATGGGGGTCCTTAGGATACTAACGTGGAACGTTAGAGAGCTTAACAGCTACCTTAAACGTAACAAGGTCATGTTGTACCTTAAAAGACAAAAGATAGATATCGCCTTGTTACAGGAGACACATCTGACACGGGATAAACTGGAACTGGTGGGGAGAAAGTGGAGAGGGACTGTGGTTGGATCTACATATTCCGCCTATGCTAGAGGTGTGCTGATTTGGGTTGCACCACATGTCCCGTTTAAGCTACTTGGGGAGGTTGTGGAGTCTGATGGGAGGCTGGTCATGGTAAGGGGGCTTGTGGAAAATAAAGTAGTGTGCGTTATAAATACCTATGCCCCCAACCGTGACACGGCGACATACTTTAGGACACTGACCACTAGACTGGGTGAGGGGATGGGGGGTCCTGTGATTTGGGGAGGGGACTTTAATTGTGTACTAGACCCCAAGGAGGACAGGTCAGATGACAGGGTGGACAGGCCCAGCCCGGCGGCTAGGGTACTGCAGGCGCTGCTGGTAGACCTTGGCCTGGCAGACGTGTGGAGGACGAGACACCCTGGCGTGAGGCAATATTCGCATTACTCGGCCCCGCACCAGTTACACACAAGGCTGGATTACTTTTTTGCCACTCCGGACGTTGTCGCGGAGTGTGACCAGATAGACTACAGGGCTAGAGTCCTTTCGGACCACTCGCCCCTGGTCATGCGTTGGCAGCTTTGTCCTCCACGTGCGCAAATTCCAACATGGCGCCTTAGGGCGGAAGCGCTCAGGGATCCAGTCTTCAGAGAGGAAGTGAGGGAGGAGATAGTTGCTTACTTTGAAGCGAACACAGGCAGCGTCAAGTCGGCTGGTACTTTGTGGGAGGCCTTTAAGGTTGTAATGAGGGGGGTTGCCATTGCTAAATCCAAAGGATTAATGGGAGGAGTCCTGGCAGATCTGCGTAGGGCCGAGATTGAGTTGGAGAGAGAGCTGGGGGAGGGGGAGACGGACATGGAGGAGGTCATTAATCTGCAACAGAGGTGCGCAGAACATTGGGACAGGCTTTGTAATCTGAATTACAGGAAGTACATTGAGAGGTTGCATGGCGGGGGAGACAAGACGGGCAGGCTTCTTGCTTGGCTGTATAAGAGCGAGACCCCAAGATTCCCGATCCGATCAGTTATCACTGAAAAGGGAGTGGAGCAGGACACCCAGGAAGGGGTGAATGGAGCATTCGCAGAATATTATCAAGCATTATATGAGGATCGAGAGGGGGGAAGCCGGGAGGAGATAGAAGTAGTACTTGAAGACATAGGCCTGCCCAAGATAAGTGACGAAGAGCGAGAGGAGATGGATGCTCCGATCACTCTGGAGGAGCTGCAGGAGATTGTGCGGCAGCTACCCACTTGTAAGGCCCCAGGTGCAGATGGGTTCCCCAGTGAATTTTATAAAGCGTATGGGGAGGAGGTGCTCCCGCCCATGCTGGAGATGTTTAATGAAGCGTTCGAGGTGGGGCGGCTGCCGGAATCACTCAGGGAGGCGATTATAGTACCGCTCCCCAAACTCAATAAACCGGGACATGATTGTGGCTCCTACCGGCCCCTGTCGATGCTGAACCAGGACAGCAAGATCCTGACAGCGGTCCTGGCGGCCAGAATGCGGAGGGTAATAGGCAAGCTGATCCATCCTGACCAGACGGGCTATGTCCCGAACAGGAATATTACTCACAATCACAGGCGCCTTCACAGGGTGGTGGAATGGGGGGGCAGTGAGGACAGCGAAATGGCAATAGTGGCGCTGGACGCGGTTAAAGCGTTCGACTCCGTCCGATGGCCATGGCTGCTGGCGGCTTTGGGGCAGTTCGGACTGGGACCATGCTACATGAGGTGGGCCGAGCTATTATATAGTGCGCCTCTGGCTAGGGTCCGTACGGGTGCAGTAGTGTCAGATAGATGGCAGTTAGGCAGAGGTACCAGGCAGGGATGTCCTTGGTCCCCAATGTTGTACATACTGGCCCTCGAACCCCTAGCAGTTTACCTCCGGCAGCAGTATGATCCGGTGGGCATAGAGGTGGGAGGAGAGTGCCATCTTATATCCCTGTATGCAGACGATATGCTGCTATACCTGAAACATCCGGAAGAGAATTTGCAGTATATCTTGGAGGTATTGGAGAGGTAGGCCTGGTTGTCCGGCATAGCGGTTAACCCTCAGAAATCCGTATTATTCCCGCTGGGCAGTTATGTGGGGATACCGGCGGAGAAGTTGCCGGTGCTGCGGATTCTGTGGGCAACGAGCTCCTTCCGGTACTTGGGCATTGACGAGTATCACACGACCGAGGAAGAACACAAGTATAATACTGAACTAGCCGTGGGAAAGATTGAGAGGTGCATGAGGTTCTGGGAAAGATTGCCTTTAGCTATGATGGGTCGCGGAGCTATGCTTAAAATGGTGGTGCTGCCCAGGCTCCTGCATTACTTTAATAACATCCTGTATATGATACCTAGGAAGTTTTTCGCTAGGTTACATAGCGTGTGTAGGAATTTCCTGTGGCACGGCACGCGCAACAGGGTCGCATTATGGAAATTGCAGAACTCTTATGAGAAAGGTGGCGTGAAGCTGCCGAACTTTGAGGCCTATTATATTGCGGCGCAACTGCAATATGTGGCCAGGTGGCTTTCAGATGAAGAGACCCCCGAACATAGGCTGCTAGGGAAAGACTGTTCCCCCTTCTATCTGCGGGAGGTGATTTGGGTGACTGGCTCATGGATGAGAGAGCGTCCTAAGATGCTAGCCCTTGGCAGGAATATATGGCGGCGTGCCTGTCGGATGATGGGTGACCTCTTGCCGTGTATGCCGCAGTTCCCTCTGATCGCCCTGGCAAAGGAGGACGGGCAGCTGAGAACTATTATCCGGACGTATTGGGAGTCAGTGGGATTGATCACTATGGGCGACATCTGGCAGGATGGGACCCTGATGGAGTTCGATGAACTGGAGGCAGGGTCGGGACTACACAGGGGTCAATATGTAACATATCATAGGGTGGTCCGGGAGGTCCGGAGCATGTGGCCCGAAACTACTTTGGCCGATGAACCGGATGCCACGTTGGAGACGATGTATGACGCATCAGAGGGTGGACACGAGGTCTCTAGGTTGTACGAGATGTTGATGACAAAGGTTGGGAAGGATTTGGGGCACCTGAGACTGGAGTGGGAAGCGGAGATGGGGGCCCCGATGTCGGATGGGATGTGGGAGCGCGCCCTGGGGTACCACAAAAAGGTATCGAGGAACGCCAGGTTCAAGCAGATACAGCTCTATATTACGCACAGGGCATATATGACCCCCCTTAGAATTTCCAAATTCCTAGGTAGTGGGCGCCAGGCGTGCCCCAAGTGTAACGAAGAGAATGCGGACATGATACATATGTTCTGGGCATGCCCAGTGATTGCAACTTACTGGGGTGAAGTGGCGCGGAGGCTGGCAGGGAGGGGTATCACACTTAGGGTGGATTCGGCTTGGGCTTGTCTGCTGGGAGGGTATCCCAGGGCGCGTAAGCTTCGACATGTTGAGAAACTTAAAGATCTGGCCTATGTGCTTGTCAAACGTAGGATAGCCATGGAGTGGAAGAAATGTCACAAGCCGCGAGTGGAGGTCTGGTGGCGGGATCTCCAAAAATGGGCGGATGCCGAAACGACAGCGTGGCAAGATGGCAGTATGGCAGGGGATGGGGAAGAAATAGGCTCTCTCACGGCATGGAAGTTGTTGTTAGCTGAGCTGTTTGGTGCGGGATCGGCCTCGGCTGGACTTGAGAGCGATGAGGCCCCACCGCACGGAACGGACACTGATGGCGGACACTCTACAGGCTCATAGGGGGGAGGGATGGGGATTACAGTGCCTTACTTTTTGTTTGTTTGGTTTTGTTGTTTGAAGTGTTTTATTTATGTTTTGTTGTAATGTTGTTTGGTTGAGATAAAATAAAAATATATTTAAAAAAAAAAAACTATTACCCTTTCCACGACTCTATGTAAGATAGGTTGTACTGGGTCTGTGCTTTTAAAAAGACTAATAAAGTCAATGGCATTTTTACATGTTTTGAGAGACAGTAGTCAGTCCCAGAATATGGAGTTTAAAGTGGGAAGTCTGGAAAAGACAACCCTGTGTCACTGCACTAAAGGCGCTGTGTAACACACAGTAAAAAGATGATGCCTATGGAGTAGGTGAAGTTCCACATTCTATGAACACAAAAATGTTAAACACACACAGAAAAACACATGTAAGAGTGGGAAAAAAGGCTCACACTCTTACCAGGTGAAAAAATACATCCTAGAAATCCAGCAAAGCTGCTGAGGGACTCATTAGGTTAGGGAAAGTAGCCATTCTGGAGAATTTTCCCTAAGAGTAGGCTATCTTCCTCCACCTCATCTTCCTCACCCAATACTGTAATCGCACAGCCTACTTCTGTGGGACACAAATCCCACCAGCTACCTTGCAAGCGATAAAAGAGGTTGCTGATCCATATCTTTCGAAGACAACAGTTCTCTGTATATACTGCAACACACCACTCTTTAGGGGGAGTAATTTTCGAAGTGCTTTGAAGCTGTAGTCAAAGAGCATGAGAAACACTGCCCCCTACCTCAGATGTAACACACAAGCCAGCACATTTTCCCCTGTCCACCTGCCTCCCGCCCCCATTTTAGCAGTTGGTGCCTCTTCCCTCATATCCCTCCCCACCTTACGTTATGTCCTCTCCTGCAAAAAAGAACATGGAAAAAAATGTTCCTTTAGGAACCACTTTTCACAGTAAAAAATCGAACAAAAAAAGAATCTTATTAACTCCATCTACTTTACATTTCACAATAAGTTTCTCCAACATTTCCATTAGCATTTTATGTTATTCTAATGGGAATAATGTGGCGTTCATCCCCGGCCCAAAATAATAAAATATGGGATGGAGGGTGAGGGGAAGGTGGCGGCAGAGAGAGACAGCCATCGTTGGAACGTAGGCTTGTCCCAGCGGTTCAAGCCCATGTTCCTAGCCAACTTATTGGCTGGCTCCCCCGCCCACGGTGCTAGTGGACATTGTACACTAGAGAAAAATATAAAAGGACAGAAACGATTTTCTATCTCAAATACTTTCATCAAGCATACAATAAGGACCATAATCAATGAACCTTTATAACCATCCATGGTCTCAACAGTCCATTTTCCAGGCCATGGATCAAAAACCCAAATGGCATGTTCACACCATTGCACAGGGAAGCTCTACTATTCTTTTTCATTTTATATTTGCAACACTCCCTCAATGACTGCTTTCAAACAGTCAGAAATCCATCCACCAAAAACTGTACCTATAACCCCATGGCCATACTAAGCTTCCACACACCAACTGCTACTTAACAATCGTCTAAACATCTTTTGCATCTGCATTTCCCTTACTTATACCAACAACTTGTACACAATGCTCCTATAAATGCACATATTATTTGTGCAGAGAGAGAAGTGCATAAAGAAAAGGGGCAATACGAATGGGTAAGTGCTCATGAGAACCCAGGAGGGAAATGTCAAGGGATGCCAAGGTGGGACGCCACTGGCTAACTACTGGAGCAGAGGAGTCCCAAGGGTGGAATGCATCTTGAACGTAATGTCCCTTCAACAACATTTTTCTGTCAATGTAATAGGTTTTTAAAGTTAAAATGTTTCATGGTCTTACATCACTGTATATAAGTCATTGATAATCCCTCTTTTCATATATATGAAAGAACTATAAACCTCCTTTAACAGACATATTTTTTGCAACACATACCTATGTCTGTCATTATCAGCAGCGCATGCTGGGGACAGAAATCCTGGTTCAATTGCCTATGACATAAGGCTCCACCATGACCCCAGCCAAACCACACCACCCCTATTATTCACTGCACCTACCCTGCATCCTAGTTCAGTGTCCACTATACCCTAATAATGTAACTAATGGCCAGTGCTCATGGCTTGCAGCCATCGCCAATCTCCAAATCCATGGGGCATAGGTTTCAGCCATGCCGCATTCCCCAATAAGCAAATCAGAGTACACATTTGTGTTTGCCGAGAGCCAGGCTCACTATCCACACACCAAATGTATATCACTAGTTTTTCTACTTACATTCTTACGCTTTTCAAAAATAAAACACAGGACATATTTCCAAAAACATCCTTTCAGGTCCTTGTTAATCCTTGCTGCATAAATTGCAAGCAGAATATTTGTTCCCATTCAAACCTACTGTTTCTATCATGCCACATGGCCATGCCCACATTAACTCCATTGCTGGTCCCTCGTTGTAATGGCCAGTAGCCAGATTGTCTGGTCATTGCCTTAGGCCATGGCCCAGACAATCTGGCCACTGCCCATGGCCAGAGGCTACACCTCAGGCACCAAAGGTATTTCACTATTTTGTGTTCCTACATTATGACACTTTTCAAAAAATAAAACACAGACACAATTGCAAAACCATGCAATCAGGTCCTTGCCAATGCTCCTTAGATGGGTTTGCTGCAAATCCGCCCATGTTTTATTTTTTTAAAAGTGTCACAATATACGTACATACAATAGTCATATAACTTAGCCCCCACTTGATACAATCCATTCAAGGTTGGTTCTATAATCTTTCGGAGAACTTTTCTCCACCTTTGTGAAATGGCAATAAAGTTATAAGCCGTCAAAAAATGTTGAGACCCCCCTCTTATGTTTCCCCCTCTTGACAAAATCACACCAAACCTTGCAAGAGGTCTGCAATATTTTTGGAAACTGATGTGCAGATTTATCAAATGGCACGACATTTATAAGCCTTTAAAATATGTTGGGACTCCCCCTTTAATTCTTTCCCCTTGACAAAACAGCACCACACTTTGCAGAACCATTCAGAGTCAGGTCTATAATGAAAGTCCAGAATTGCATGCAGTTGCATTGAGTGGTGCCACAGTTTTAAGCCATCCAAAAACTGATTTTCACCAACCTTGTAATGCACAGGTAAGCATACATGCCCACAAACATCCCACATGTTCGTGGACATCTTGGGACTGCCCCGGACAGTTTGCAGACATTGGAGAACAAAAACACCAATTTTTGACTTTTTTCAGGTCACATCCCATCCCATCCGCATCATCCCACACCTCTCCACAGATTGTTTCTTTAGTTTGGCAAGTGCAATGTTGTTTTTTTAAAAATGTTTTTACTGCAATGTTTGTAAACATCAGCGGTTTTCATCGAATCCAACATGGCAGGTGTTTCCCAAATATATGACGTACCTCCTGTTTTTTACCATCCAATCAGCGGCCTTGGCCAATGTCCGCTGACCACACATTGGTCCCTGGGCCAATCAAAGGCACATCCACGGCCCAAACAGGGAAGTGAACCTGCAAACTGAACCCTACTTTTTGATCGTTTTAAAAATAAATACTGGATGGATTTATATCAAATTTACAAAAGCACGCTTTTGTGACCAAGCTGCCACTCATGCTTTGAATTTAGTGAAAATCCGTCCAGCGGGTTTGAGCTGTAGGCACAAGCACATTTGTTTTGTAATGCATTTATGGGGAAAAACACATATTTTGGGACCTCCCCTATAACTTTGCCCCATTTGACGAAACCTCACCAAACTTTGAAGAATCAATCTGATGGGGCCATATATATTTCTTTTGCACGGTTGCATAAGGATTCGTCCGGGGGGGGCGGGGCAAAGTTAGAAGCCACTCAAAAAGTCCTTTCCTATGGGTTGAGCAACTTAACTTTATCTACAGGGCCGCTACTGCAAAGGTACAAAGAAAAGGATGTCATTGGTGTATTGGGCATTGCGACTCGGAATGGCAATGACTAGGGTTGTTCACCCATGTTCACCCGCGTCTATCCCACACCCACCCCTGTGCGTGGCTTGTATACCCATGGATATAAGTGGTCTCAGGTACAGCTGCGGTTAATACACAATCACCTCGCTGCTTGCATTGTGTAGCTGCGGCTGTAAAACATTCTTAAAAAAATATATACATATATGTGTGCACAGTCGTCTTGTAAGGTTTTTTAAAGATATTCTGAGTGTAGTTTTTGTAAATAGTTATTGTTACATTTGTAATTCTTTTATTTCATTAATAATGCATATAACTGTAAATATTTTAAACATTTCAATAAGTATGCAAACAGGTTTATTTAGCAGGGAATATGGTTGTGGGTTTTCTTTTTCTTTTACTTTGAACACATGATACATATTCTTCCTTAGCACCATTCGATGCCTATCGAATGATGCTCTGCCCTACCTGTCCCCCCTCTCTGTTTCCTCTTTATTCTCTGCAACCAGCGCTTAGATGTCCACAGGCTGCGGGCACTGATTTATAAATGTACAAATAAATACACTATGTGGATTATTACTGTCCATGATTTGTCTTAAGTTTTCAATGTCCTTTTTCATTGATTGTACTTCTTTTTGAAGGAATAGCTTTTTATTTTATTGAATCCATGATTAGTTTTGTGGGTATTTCCTGTGGCGCTTCTTGTTTAATTCTTCATGATACTTAGAGGTCAAGTACCTCAGATGCTGTTCTACTGTTGTACTATTTCTGAGTGATATGTATATATGCCAATAAAACTATAGATTATATTTCATCATAATATTAAGAGTTTTCTATATGGTGATTTTTTTTGTTTGAGAGTGAGGTGTGGTGTTAGGATAGTATGCCATTTTCTAGGCTATTTTTATTGTTTCACTGGATATTTGAAAAATGTAGCCAATTTCTGAAGTTGGGGAATTTCATTTTTCAGAAGACTGTGGAGATTGTGATAATTGTGAGAATAGGACTAATAGGACATTGGTGATGTGCTTTCACAGCTTTGACTCTGAAGGTTTTTCTGGTTCTGTCATGTTATCATAGATACATTTTTAAAAGAGAGGTTTATGCACAAATTGTAGAGAAATATTTATGAAAGGGAGCACATGTGTTCTTCTCTTTGGGAAAATAAAAGAAATTAGTCATCTAAGGAACGAGCACAGAGACATTTTCCAAGATTTTTAATTGTGGAAAGTATTTGCCTGATGGATTTTATTGTTTTAATATATTGGTAAAAGAACACAAATGCTCTTTTAAGAGCCAACCAGAATACTTTCTAAGGGCCTCATTTGGAGTGTTGCGATAAGGCAACAACAGCGTCGGTAGTGCTACCGGCGCTGTTGTTACCTCGCCGCAACATTCCTATGTATGCTCGCGGGTGGCGCTCTGGAACGCCTGGTCAGAACAGGCGTGCAGAGCAGCACCCGCGAGCATTACCGGATGGCAGCAACGGCCCGTTAATGTTATTGCCCTTTTCTGGGCTCTGGAAATAAATCATTACCGGCGGCAGCTGTGCCCTTAATAAGGGCGCGGCTACCGCCTGCCCCGTAATGAGGCCCTAAGTAAATTGGAAAAGGAAAATACTGTTGATGCCTTTTTTCTAAAAATAGCCACGACTACGCTAGCAGCCAATGAAATGGTGTGCCCTGTCAGAGGGAATCATAGCTGCGGCTATCAATAACCCAAAGGTATGTCGTGTGATTTTGGCAGGTGCAGCCAATGCTATAACTGTTTTCTTAGTTGCGGGTATAGCAATGCCAATTTATGTGCATTGATCATGACCGTTAATTGATTTTGCACTACACAATTTTACATGCGGTTCTGATACTATGACTTTATGTTTACCATTGTGTTGTTTACATTTTTACACCTTGTTAATATGCTTTTTTGAATCTTGCAAACTGTTGCTGATAGCCATACGTACCGGCGGTTGCCCAGATTCACGGCTATCAATGATCCAATTGGACGTCATGCATTGTGGCGGGCTTTAGTACCCATGGGTATTTACCCGCTGGTCCAACCTGTGGTTGCTGCTGTCTGCATTTTGGTGCAGTGACCATATTATTTTATGGATGTTTTAGCATAGATTTTTACATGCCTTTCTGTTTGGATGTCCTCACATCAAGGCATGTGTGTTTTAAATTTGAAACCTTTGCAAAATGTGTTTTTCAGTGCATAGGGAAAATGTACATGTACTTGTACTCACTGTTATGTGATCTCTCCCAGTGTAACTGTACATTGGTTTTATTTAATTGTTTTCTACATGCTCTACAGAGTAGTGTTTAGAAGGATGTTCTTGTGGTTTATTGAATGTCATTGGTTGTAATTAAAATGTGTGGGCCATTTTCTTTGTTTGATTTTTACAGCTATCTTTTTGTGCTCTTGATTTCTGAAAGTTATGAAAGTGACCTTTTTGTGAACTTTTGACATTCGTTTTCAGAACTCAGAGTGTGCAGATGTGCTGTGTTTGGCTATTTTCAAGATCTGTTCATTCCATGGAGCAGTTAATGGACAGTGATTATGTTTTTTCATAATAGTGTACTTTGGGAGTGCAGGGACCCACTTTGGTACCATACAATATGATGGCATATACTGTTACACAATACACATACATAGGGAGAAATGAAACAATTGTGTGTCCAAAGAAAACCCTACCATCAACCATGCAGCATAACTCTACCATTGACACATATTGCAGCTGTGTATGTGCTTCATAGTTGGATATCAAGCTGTTTCCTGTGACCCTATATAAGTGACTTCTTATTGTGTCAGATTTGTGCAAGTGTTTGAATGTGGCTTTACATTTCAGAAGTCTTATGATGGATTGCATCTGATCACTGTTAACTTGGTAATGATGTTGCCAATGTTCTTTTGTTTATTTGTGAGGATTTATGAATTTTGTCAGCTTACTGGGAAAGTTAATCACCAGTGGTAACTTTGCAGTGAACATTTATTCTCTCGCACAGAGGTTTGTAAATTGTACACTGAGATCCTTGCTTTTGTGTGTGTCGCCAGGTGCAGGTGCTGCTAGAGTGTGCCAGAATGCTTGCTTACTAGGTTAGGCCCTGCAGGAGACTGTATTGTCAAATCTGGGCCATTAGATGAATACATGCGCCTGCTGCACATTAAGTGTAATGAGCTAGCGGGAGAGTAGAGATGACTTTGTGGGGGTTCCAGGCTGCAATGTTTCACGTCTATGCTGCCCTGTAAGCACTGCTGCTGTATTTCCAGCGCTTTGGTAAGCCACTGAATATGTTTTTATTAGAGGTAGGGGTAATGACTAATGTTAGGCCTGACAATTTGTTTCCGGTGCCACTAACATCGATTTGAAGCAGAGTGGAAAAATAAGTCGGACTGTAAAAAACGTTTTAAGTTGAAAGGTTCCAAATGCCCCAAATGAACTTGAAAGATTTCAAAATCACAGACCTTCTCCTACTCCAATCAGCCATGCATATCGAAACTAGGCATACGCCAGCAAAACACGCAGGGAAGACCTGGAGATGGCAAGTAAAGGGAGCGGTGCAGGTGCTTCAATAGCAAACCGGTTTTTATTTTGCTATGCCTGGGTTAATTTCCCCTAATAGTACAAAGGAACTAAAGTGAAGAGGGCCCTTAAAGGCTGAGCACTGCTAATGCAGCGTTATTTATGCAGGTAAAATGCAACCAATAGTTAGACAAAATTGAAAAAGAATAACTTAAGCTAGTGCTGTCAAACGTTACAGAATGACCACACTGCATTCACAAAGAATGGTCTCTAACTAGTGCTTGATAAGATGTGCTACTTTGTAATGTGACAGTGGGCCTCATTACGACCCTGGCACTCATGTAATGAAGGGTGCTGGTACTGGACCGGCACCCTTCATTTTCGGGAGCGTCTATTACGAGGTTCCCTTTGCGGGAACAGGAACAGACGTCTGGTAAAACCAAACATCCTTTGCAGGTCCCGCGAGGGTAAGAGGGAGTTAATAACAGGTCGTTAGTAACGTGCCCGTTATTACCTCCCTCCCCATTGAGCCCTATGAGGGCTCAAATGGGAATGGGGAATGGTTCCTTCAAGGAGGAATTACCGGGTCCTCCAATGTTGGAATGAGCCGTTTATTCCTCATTGAAGGAACCTGGTATTGGAGCCCGGTATGGAGGCAGCCATGGCGCTAATAGCACCATGGCTACCTCCATACTCGTAATGAGGCTCAGTGTCTCATTGTGAGTTTGGTGGTAATTCCGCAGTAAATCTGCTGAATTACCACTGAACTAGATTACCGTTACATCCATTTGGACCTGAGGGTTTACCAGAGGATTACACGTAGTGGTAATTCTCAATTTCTGTAGTGCATCAGGATATTTGACTGATTTTCCACTGGTGTGTTTACTATGTGGTAAATGCACCAATATTTTGAGGAAAAATGGCAGATTTACCTCCAGTTTGTTGATAGATTTATTTGATAGTTACTCTTATCAATCTCGCATGAATATGGGGTTGCGTTAGAAATGTCAGTATTTTGAATCCTGCTCTAAAGTCGAACATTTCTCTTGCCTCATCCTTAAAGGCTTCATTAATTCCTGCCTCCTTTGAGAACTTAGCCCTTCTGCCTCCTTTCTTCCCTTCTTCACGGGCACTTTGCCTCCAAACTCCACCTCCTCTTGTTAGCTCTTCAAGTCTACCATCCTTTTCGCAGTCTCTCTATGAAGACTAAACTAGTAGTTCACTGCTCTGTGCATGTAACATCTAGGGCCATATGACAGAAATGTTGCACTGGTGCAAGTGCAAGCCTGCACGGTATTAGCACCAGGGCAAACTTTGCCTTATTTTGAAAAACACCTGGACATATTCAAAAACCTTTGCAGCATGACAAGTGCAGTTTGTCTTGGTATAGGCAGTAGGGTAAAAATGTACCTATGGCAAAAGAAAACATTTTAAATGCATTCATGTACCATGGGCACAGTTTGCCCTAGTGCTAATACCAATCCGTATTAGCACTAGGGCAACTTTGCCTTTTGTAAAAATGTATTGAAAATGTATCCTTTGTGTACCAGGGCAATTTTAGCCGTTGTGCTTTTAACATGCCAAACAGCACTTGTCACAGTGCACAGGTTTCCTAATATGTCCCTGTGTTTTAAAAAAATAGGAGAAACTTTCCCCTAGTGCTAATATCATGCAACTTTGCACTTGCACCAGTGCAAAGTTACTGTATCTGGCCCCAGATCTTCTTCCTCAAAAAACATGACAGAGAATCTATTTTGGAACTGAAAGATAACGCCAGCAGGCACAAAGCATGTACAGAACAGATGTGCATTCCTATTAAAACTCAAAGGATATGATTCTCCCAAGATTCCGAAAGCAGCCCAGCAATATTAGTGACTCATATCACACTCACAAAGCCTCACATGTGCGAAAGTGGCTTTGATGAATGGAATTAAGAAACAAAATTGTGAACATTGTAATCTGTTTGTATGCTTGCACTTTTCATAGACTGACACTTGATTTGAGTGGTTGATATGGACAACAACTAAAAACAGAATAGAACGGGTTGGGGAAAGGACATGATGAGTGAAGTTTTGTGGGAAACTTCGATAACCTATTTACCTGTTGCTCTACCCAATTCTGACAAGTGGAAGAGGGAATATGCAAAAAAGACACACACATATTAAATCAGAAAACATGCACTGCTGCAGTTGATGCTATTACAACTATGGTGCATACCTTTGTGTCAAAGTTGCTTCTGATAAAAAAAAAAACAATTCCTTGTGGAATGGTATGCTAAGTGCCTGAGCACAAACAGAAGGCAGGGGACCCCCAAAAACCTGGACTTAAAGTCAGGAAATTTGAACATAGCTCAACACTGAAAACTTTCAGGAGATGATCCTAATATTAACATCCTGCGAAAATATGATGGTACAATGAAAGTATTTCTCTAGGATTACTGCATAATTTAGACAAGTGGAGAAACTGAGATTTAAGCACAGCTTCCCTAGTTACAGCGTTTACAGTGTGATAGTAAAGCACTCTCAGGCACTGCCTCAATTTTCGTTTTAGTTTTTATACAGCATTCTCTATTTTTCTACATGTGGACTGGGTACAAATGTGATAAGCTGATTTGCAATGGATCACACAAGTATTATGATGTGTGGAAGCCAGCATTATACATACTTCTAATAGTTGTTGGAAGGGTTACACTTGTAAAATATTGAAGTATTGGTTTGTGCACGCTTGTGTCATCCATCCAACATCCTTCAAAAATGAGGTTGAGTGACTTTTATGTGTGGCAAGTAGTTCACAACTTGACATTTTGCACCCTGCATATATTGTTGTTGAGGAAATTGCGCCGAGCTGAGGTACATAAAATTAGATTAGAGAGCAAGTGCTGCACTAATAAATAATGCCCTTTGTAGAACTCTTTTTTGACTGCTGGAATAGCATGGTATTGCCCAGCTCATGTAGCGTAAACAATATCAGCAAAGTAGAGTTTCTCTGTTTCTGATGCATTTGTGGTTGACCTAGTACCTTTTCAATGTGCTAAGCATGAATGAAACATGAGCTAATATTATGGATCACAGTGACTGTTTCACAGCCCAAGAATTCATGAAAATGATTACATAGGAAGTGAAAGATATGCACAAACAATGTGATTTGTCAGTTCATACCTATACAAAAAGAAGCAAGGGCATTTGATATTTTACTGTAGAAAAACTGAAATGCAAAGTATGAGGCTGCTTCACTTTGATTCAAATTTTTTCAGAAACCATTTACCTGGTGCATTTGGCCTGAAATCCCAAATATCTTTCAGGTTCTTCAGTTCTTCAATAGGGTTCAGCTATTGATGACATTTGTTCAGTTCTACTGCAAGGCACAGTCACTAACTTAGATTTGTGGGTTTCACCACAGGACCCAGTGAACAATTACATTTCTCATATGTAATGTATGTCAAAATGTGTGTATTAGTTAAATATGGACAAATAACCATCATTAGAATTGTTTCAGTAGTGAAATGTTTTATTATGTAAAAAAGTCCCCAAATTATTTTTTCATGAGAATTTCCTACATACAGAGGTAAACTATGGTTTTCACGATTACATTGTAGAGCACATTTAATCATTTTTTATTTTTATTTTGCAAGGCAAGGTGTGTATATAGTAATTATATTGTGTTGTTTACATTTTTTTTTCTACAATGCCATGAACAAAGCCACAACAACGAGCTAAAAAGAAGAATCATGTGCAGGGAAGTAAACCTTCTTATTATAATATTTAAAAATGTTGTATTGCCAAATGTGTACATATAAATAATGAAGATAATACAACAATACCTGTTATTGATGATACTTTTGAAAATGTGCAATTTCAGATAGAAGGTGTGCCAAATGAACACATTGCTGGGAACCAGAATATTATTAGTGAAAGTAATAGAAGAAAAAACTTATCAAATCTGTTAGTAGCTAATAAGAAAATAATGATTTTTAGAAGAAAAGAATGCAAATGTGCTATCAATTTGAAACACAGGAATATATATATATATATATATATATATATATATATATATATATATATATATATATATATATATATATATATATATTTAGTAAAGCAGATGATTAGCCAACAAATTGCGCTCTGCCTCATTACTGAGCTGGTGCTACCGGGCTAGGGCAGGCTACACTCAATATATGTTAAACAGAAGGGTAAAGGTGCTGGGGAGGAGAAAGCTCTCCCACAAACACCTACCAAAAAATGCCCAAGCACACAAGACTTCAAATTGTGTTCAAAATTTCATTTTATTTATCCAAAAAGAGTGAACATAGTATAAAAAGCATACATAACAATACCTAAGCAGACCAGGTGTCATGCAGCACTCACCCACAGTGGGTGGAAAACGCCACTTGTTCAGCTCGACTCGCGAGCTTCCTCAGGCTAGTATGATTCCAAACGTTTGTTTCCTTGTGTTTTTATACCCTTGCACTGAAGGTGATTGGGTCTGCACAGCAGTGCAGCTTACATAACGTAAAAAGTTGACAGTTACATAACATGAAAAAAAAACCTTAACAGTTAATTGTTTAGAACTCTATGGTTCTGATTGCAACAAATCCGCCATTGTTCAGTGTGTAAATACATAGTTGCCCACATTTGTGAGTTGCCTAATTCCCCATTACTATACTGGGTGTATGCCAGCTGACGATAAGCCATAACAGCCCTTCACCTTCACGTGCTTTACAATGTTAAAAGAAGTGACCACAAGTAAAAGCGCTGGTGCGCCTATTTAATTTAATGCTGCACCGTGATAGAAAAATGTCTTCACGGTGCTGCTCTCTTCCCGCCAGTGGCATAAAATGCCCTAAAACGAATGCGTGCTGCTACTGCCCTGAAACCACAATGCCCGCTTCCGTATAGTATAGTATAGTATATATATATATATATATTACATGGCCACAGTTGTGGCCATGTAGTTATGGTTAAGTTGGTGTTTCCATAGGAGGAGCACTTTTTGGGCGGATTATAACTTCGCTCTCCCTGAACGAATCCTCACCAAGCTATGTGAAAAAAAGTATTTGGGTCACTCTGAATTTTTTTGCAAAGTTTGGTGAGGATTCATCCAGGGGGGGCAAAGTTATAGGGGGGGTCCCAACACTTTTTTTTCCCCATAGACTGAATGGGAAAAAAATGTTGCTCGCGTCTACAGCCCAAACCGGTGGACGGATTTTCATCCAAATTTGGACCAGGAGCTTGGTCCCCAAAGCGTGCTTTTGCAAATTTGGTGAAAATCCGTCCAGTAGTTTTTTTAAAATGGCCAAAAAGTAGGTAAAAAAAAATTAGTGATATCTGTGTTCGGTCCACGGACACACTTCCCTGTTCGCTGCGACGTGTTCGCTGATTGGACGGCGTAGAGCGTGAAGCACGTCAGATTTTCGGTAGCGCCCGCCATCTTGGATTCGCGGACGTCCGCGGACAGCGCGGTGAAACTTTGTTCAAAATTTGTATTTAGTAGAGTGTGTTGGTGTTAAGGAGTGTTTGGGGAGGGTGGGAGTGTATCAGATAGGATGAAAGTTGTGTTTTTTTATGTGTTAGACTTGCTTTTTGTGTTCGATTTGTCTGCGGACATCACGGATGTTCTGAAATGTTCTAAATAAACTGAATGGGGGGTGTTCTGAGGACTCAATATGTGTCCGTTTTGTTCGCAAGCAAGCTGAAACTGTTCTAAGAACACTCGCGGTGTCCTGAAATGTTTGCAAATAAACAAAATGGGGGTGGCCTGAGGACACTGTCCGTATTGTTCTCTGTCAAGTTGAATGTGTTCTAAGAACACTAGCGGTGTCCTGAAATGTTTGCAAATAAACAAGATGGTGGTGTTCTGAAGGCGCTTCTAAGAACACTCGCGGTGTCCTGAAATGTTCGCAAATAAACAAAATGGGGGTGTTCTGAGGTCGCTGTCCGTATTGTTCTCTGTCACGTTGAATGTGTTCTAAGAACACTTGCAGTGTCCTGAAATGTTCACAAATAAACACAATGGGGGTGTTCTGAAGACGTTTCTAAGAACACTCGCGGTGTCCTGGGAATGTTCATAGGGGGTGTCCTGAGGACGCTGTCCGTATTGTTCTCTGTCAAGTTGAATGTGTTGTAAGAACACTTGCGGTGTCCTGAAATGTTTGCAAATACACAAAATGGGGGTGTTCTGAAGATGTTGTTGAACACTCGCTGTGTCCTGAAATGTTCGCAAATATGAATTGGGGTTGTGGCTGGCAAGTTGAATGTGTTCTAAGAACACTCGCGATGTCCTGAAATGTTTGCAAATACACAAAATGGGGGTGTTCTGAAGATGTTGTCGAACACTCGCTGTGTCCTGAAATGTTTGCAAATATGAATGGGGGGTTGTGGCTGGCAAGTTGAATGTGTTCTAAGAACACTTGCCGTGTCCTGAAATGTTTGCAAATAAACAAGATGGTGGTGTTCTGAAGAAGCTTCTAAGAACACTCGCGGTGTCCTGAAATGTTCGCAAATAACCAAAATGGGGATGTCCTGAGGACGCTGTCCGTATTGTTCTCTGTCAAGTTGAATGTGTTCTAAGAACACTCGCGGTGTCCTGAAATGTTCGCAAATAAACAAAATGGGGGTGTTCTGAAGACGTTTCTAAGAACATTTGCGGTGTCCTGGAATGTTCATAGGGGGTGTCCTGAAGGCATAGTCCGTATTGTTCGCTGGAAAGTTGAATGTGTTCTAAGAACACTTGCGGTGTCCTGAAATGTTGCAAATAAACAAAATGGGGGTGTCCTGAGGACGCTGTCTGTATTGTTCTCTGTCAAGTTGAATGTGTTCTAAGAACTCTCGCGTTGTTCTGAAATGTTCGTAGGGGGTGTCCAGAAGATGCTGTACGTATTGTTCGATGGCAAGTTGAAAGTGTTCTACGAACACTCATAATGTCCGCGGACATTAAAAGTGTCCATAGACCATAGTTGAAATGTTTGACTCTATGGATGTGATATGCTGCGGTGGTTGTGGCCAGGGCACAGAGTCTTAGGTGCATGGCCATTTGGCCATGCACCCAAGACTCTGTGCCCTGGCCACAACCACCGCAGCATATCACATTCATATTTGCTTATAACTTTGGGTGATAAACAAATGTGTAAGGAACAAAGGTATTAGATATTATGGATGTGATATGCTGCGATGGTTCTCCATATTATTGTATACTTACTGTTTGGTCTAGTAACTGCAGTACATGTATTTCTTGTTAATTTCTGTGATAAAAGAAAACAGCATGTTAGTATTAGTATTTTGTAATGACTTATTACATTGTATAATCAACATACTTTCTTTTTTTGGACCCTCATATTTAGTAGATTACAAATCAGAGTACTGTGCAATTTGCTCAGTTTCTGGATTTGTTGCTAAAATCATTGGGTCTGTGGGAGAAAAAAATCCATGTTGGATTAAAAAAAAAAAACCTTTTTCTGTTATGCTACAGTTTATTTGTTTGTTTGTTTTCAGTGTTCACTTGTTGTTTCTGGCTAATGCTTTATACTTTGGCTTGTTGCATTTTTTTGGAGCAGTAACATATTATTTATTTGTTTGGACATTATAAAATTTTGGAGCAGTTAGATACCAATTGGCGTATTCTGACTGTCTATTTTTTTGATATATGTTAGTGGTATTGATTTATCTATTTGGATATTGTTAAATTTTGGGACAGTTAGATACCAATTGGCGTATTCTAACTGCGTATTTTTTGGTCTAATTTAGTGGTATTCATTTATCTGATTAGTTGTTGCAGAATCTTTGAGCAGTTACATAGCTTTTGGAGTATTCAAACAGTTTATATTTTTTTAACACAAGTTTACTTAGGGTTTAAATACAGTTTAGTTATCAAATTTTGGTTTTAA
Organism: Ambystoma mexicanum; assembly: GCF_040938575.1. Taxonomy (NCBI): domain Eukaryota; kingdom Metazoa; phylum Chordata; class Amphibia; order Caudata; family Ambystomatidae; genus Ambystoma; species Ambystoma mexicanum. The sequence goes on from NC_090928.1 coordinate 850,214,729, forward strand.
GAACATCAAATAAGCGTTTGTAAGATTTGCTGGTAATCTTTACTTTAGAGTAATGGTACTATCATTACATTCAAATCATCCACATTTCTTTTTTATATATGCAGTGTAGTGCCCTGAATTGGTTGTGGCTCCTGCGTGGTAGATTATACCTATTGTTGGGAAGGTTTTCTTACCAAGTGATATTTGACCATGTGTGAATCCAGTCAGCTTGCAGTTGTTTTTGGTACCATCTGCATTGTACCATAGAAGCATTAGTATTATGTATTTACTTTGTGTTTGTATTACTAACGTGGAGCGATTATCTGAATTGCAGGTAGAGCATAATCTACCATGGTTTGCATTTTGTACAAGTCGCTGAAATGGAATGGATTCACAATGTGGTATTGATATATATATGAAGCGTTCATTGGGGATTTCTTCTTGTGTCACATTGTTGCAGAGAGTGCATGTATGTTTCCACATGTATGAAATCTGAAAGATTTCATTTATAGGTATGTTTTTGTTTTCCAGTACTTGTAGTAAGTACATTAGAAATTCTTGTGGATCTTCCTGTGAGTTTATAGTGAATTTCACCATTCCAGCACAGTAGTCCAATTGTTGTCTTATTCCATAAACACTATACGTGTTGTCAGGATTGTTTGCTGCATTTCTGTGAAGTACTAACATTTGCAAACACAATGGGTCTGTACTGTGTAAGTAAATGTTGTCAACAATTGGTGGTAATCGAAATAGAATATTCATTGCTACATTTGCGTAGCAACTTACACCAACTATATTTGAGAATTTAAATGGTCCAGGTAGTTCTGTATCTAACTGCTTTTTTGGAGTTTGTCTTCCTTCTTTAAAGAAGTACCTGGTTTACTTTCCCTAATTGATTCTTTTTTGCTTGTGATACTTGATGAAGTATTAGTTTCTTTTACTCTCTTTGGAGGATTTGCAGTGACATCCTGTTGCATTTCTGTTTGATTTATTTTTCTTTTATAACATTTTACTTTTTGTGGAACAGAATATGTGTTTAGGTGGGGGGTGTATAGTGAGCGAAGTCTATTGTATTCTAAAATGCAAGGAATATCAGCGTTTATTTTACTTGCATCAAAGTTGATTAGAAATAGACCGTCAAGTGTACATAAGCGTGATAGTGCTACGTAGCTCATGCCTTCTTTAATGACTGTGTTACCAATATCTATCATTGCTTTGTCTAGGGTAAGACCTTGTGATTTATGAATCGTGACTGCGTATGCAAGAGTTAGAGAAAACTGTTCTCTGCGTACATACATATCTTTGAACAGAAGGAATCTAGCTGTTGAGCGTCCTATCCTTTTTACTTCTGAAAGTTTGTCAAAGAGTATATTGACAAACTGAATTTTGTTGTTGCGTGGGTATGTTTGAAAGCCAACAACTGTACCCAGTGCTCCATTAACTAGTCCTTGGTCCACATCAAGGTTACGTTTAAACATTACTCTGAAATTTAAGGATAATTTTAATATCTTTTCTAAGCCTGCTGTGTTTAAGATTGATTTTTCTAAACTATTTAGTCTTGTTGTGGCTTGGTCACACATGGGTAGTGTCATACCATGTACATCTAGTTTGTCTGTGGCGCTAATTTCCATGATTGGTTGCATTTCTTTACTTAGCATGATTTCATTGAATTTGAAACAGCTTGCAAGAGTTGGCATCAAGGCAATACAATTGACATTTTTGTGGGCTAATTGTTCCATAACATCTGTAGCACATGCATTGTCACCATAAAGTGCATTAATGTGCCAGGTTTTCAATATTGCTTCAGCTTCTTTAGAAAGTATACCAACTCTGATACTTTTTAAAATGTTGGCATAAATGAGATCTGCAGATTGCCGCATGTTTTCTGTTAATTCTCTGTATTGGAAATGTTGCCAAAGGTTGACATTTCCAATGCTGCCAACAGTTTTACAGCAGAGTTTGTGTCCTAATGTTTTAAAAATAGGCTTACCTTTTACTGGTGTTAATTGAAGCAGATCTCCAAAAACAATAATGTGTTTTCCTGCAAAGAGCTCTTCATAGTTTGTTTTGAGTACTTCTTGTAATCTGTGGTGAATCAAAGCTATAATGCAGGTTGGAGACCATGCTGACTTCATCTATTGGTAGCATTTTCATTTGTTTCAATACTCTGTGTAGTTCCATTGCAGCCTCTGCAGAAAGTTTGTAATAGTCTAATTTGTTCTGGTGTTCTACTGGCAATAGTAGTAATCGGTGTAATGTAACACCACCTATGTTGTAGGCAGCTAAACCTGTGGGGGCAGTGACAACAGCTGACAGTTTGTTGTTTGTCAATTGTTGAAGGAATTTACTAATGATTTTGATTAGGAATGTTTTGCCAGAACCAGCTTCTCCACCGACGTACAGTAGTATAGGTTTATAATTATGGCAGGAACATTCTTTATTTTCATGTTTTACACCATGTGCAATTTGTTTTGTTACTTCTTGAAAAATGCTACGTTGCTCATTGTTTAGTTTTGATTGTTGTATAGTTAAGTCTTCTTTATCTTCATACTGACACATGGTGTTTTCTATTTATTCCTCATTTATTATTAGTGGTTCTCCCAGTGGTTCTTGGCTTACTGTTACAGAAGGTTGACTACTGTCAGGAGTGTCCTTATTTAGTTGGGCTTGGAGTTCTTCTTCGTGTTGCTGTTATTGTGCAACATTGTTTTGTACTGTGTAAAGTTAACATCAGTTATAGTGCTTTCATTTGCTTTGAAAGCATCCTCATATGAGTCATAGTTATCTAGTATGTGTTCTTCTTTTCTCCATAGTTTGAAGAGTTGTAGCAGGGACATGTAATATACTTCTTTATGTTGAGGAGTCTTTAATGACAATTTGATATGATTAATTAAATTTGGTTTAGTGAGTTTAACTAAGCTGCCTTCACAGTTTGTCACTCTATATTTACCTTTTTTTTCATCAGGTTTCATATTATTTTTGTATGTGTAGTTTTGGGCTATGTGGTAAAGACACATGTTTTCCAAAGTATTACTTCTGTTTGGGTAGTATGTGTCCAATAAATTGTTTTTTAAAATGTCTTGGCTGTTGGGATCATGTTTGGCTATTGTTTCTATATCTTCATATGATTTTAGAACTCTTTTTCTAGATTTAGCTGGACCAAGACTTAGCCATACTATATTTTCAGATTTACCATACAATGCAATACCAGTTAAAAGATCAGCTGCTTCATATGATCCACATTCTCTACGGGTGAGCATTTTTATGCCCAAGCTGTATAATTTCTGAGACACTGTTTTATCTGATGACAGGTCATTCCAGAGGTCTTGGAGCTCTGTCTTTTCTGCTTTAGTTAAGTATGCTGTGACATATCGTGCAACTGCAGTAGAATTGTATGCAATGTACTGCACATCTATGTTTGCATTCCATAAGTGGGCAATGATTGCATTATAATCATTGATATATCTTTCTTCTTCTTTTCTTTTTATGTAATATGTATTTTTAGGTGACTTACCTTTAACACTATGTCTAACTGAAGACATGAGGTTGTTCACTTGACCTGTATTTGTAACTGGTCTAGGGAAATTAAATCGGAATTTGGTGTAGTATTTCCCTTTGTTTTTGTATTTGCGACGACAATATTTTCCACATTTGTGTCTTTGAAATTGTAAAATTTGTGCATGAAGATCATTATTTGTGGCTTCTGATGGAATTTCACAAGTGACTTATTTTTCAATAAAATGTTAAACAGTGGCATCACTGTCTTGACCAAATTTAGGAGCATCTTTAATCCATAAAAGCATGTGGATGTGTGGTGCTCCTCTGGCTTGCTATTCTTTTCTCCAAAAGAAGTGTTGCACTGCTCCAAGGGGAGGAATAGCTGTATTACAAATAGAATGTAGCTTAGCAATGAAGCGATGGTGAAAATATCTTAAAACATTAACAGGATCCAAAGAACAAAGTTCTCCAGGTGTTAGTATATCTATGTTTGTTTTGTTTTTATTTGATATGTGTAGGAAATCATGTAAATCTTCCCATGCATATTCTGCACAACTTAATGTAACAAACCAAGTGTGTGGGCCAAGGTTTCTGATCATACAACGTACATCTCCATGACGTCGAAACCAGTACTCTTTAGTACCACGCATATTTGCTAATAGATTGGTAATATTTGATTGTAAAATCTCATCCTTTTGTTACACTTTTTCTAATAATTGTGTAGCTGTCATATTTTGAAAGTGTGATCCTGATTTTAATATGTGTGCAACTCCGTAACATGAAGTTGCTAGTTCACTTTCAAAGAGTAGGTGGAATATGTATTCCACATTTTGTCTAAATCTGGGATCTTTAGAATACATCCGTAATAAACGGTATTCTGAAGCTGATTTTTGAATAGGTCTATCATCATAGCTTCCTCCTTTGCCAGTAGGAAAGAGTAGAGGAAAAGCACATGCTTCTATACTTTTTCCCATATGCTGATTGGCGATCCTTTTGTTTGACGCATTTGGTACGTTTCCAGTACATCTTCTATGGTGTCATTAGAGCGCAAAGGATGAATTGTATAATGGTCTAAAGTATTTGATTTTGTACCAGGATCTAGTAGCTCAAATTGACCAGCTTCTTGTGTTTCTTGAATTATTTCAGTTGTATCTTTCAAGTTTTCTTCAATATTAATTTCTTTGTAATATTCATTATTCTCTTTAAGATATTGGAAGGCTTGTCTAACTTTATGTAAATCTACGAGCTGTTGCCATATTTTTTGTCTTTTGTAGGTACTCCATTTACTAAGATAATTAAAGATTGCTGCATTGGACGTTGCACTCCTAGAGTATGCACATTTTCTTTTAGATCTAATCGTAAATAATCTACTTTTCCACTAATGCCTTTTACCAATTCAGAGGGAGGTAATTTTGCTGTTTTTGGTTGAAGGCGTATTATTGCTTGAAATGGGTGTACTGTTTGAATTATGATGCTCTCTTATAAATTAAGTTGTTGTAGGGGTTTTGGTACTGGGTACAATTCCAAATTATTTGTGATAGCACGTGAAGGAGTTTGCTTGTTGTCAATTTTTGTAGTGCAGTAACTGCAAAGTATTAAGGGGTCAGTTATTTCGTATTTGTTTTCTGCTACAAGGTAGAGAGCTAATTCAAACCATTTAGAATCTTCATTGTCTTCTATTTTGTATGATAGGTCTACAGTTTTTGTGTTACTTTTATAAAAAGTTCTACAGCAACATATACATACATGGTTTGTTACTTCAGCTGATGTACTTTTACATTTTAGTATTTCTTTTTTGTGTGTGTTTAGCAAAAGGTTGCCATGTGTAGAATTGTTGCTTAATTGGTTTAATGATGTCATCAATGACATTTGTGATGTCATCGTTGATGTCCTGGGTGGGGGGGAGGAGGCAGACACGGGACATGAGCGGGGGGAGCAGGAAAGAGAAACTGAGCATGAGCTGGGGGTGGGAGGAACACACAGAGAATCAGCGAGGGGGAAACATGGGAGACACGGGCCATGAGTGGGGGTGGAGGGGTACAAGAGAAAGACACGAGGGCCTGTGCCTCACTGCCTTTTCGTGGCCGATGCAGAGCCAACCCAGCCCACATCTACACTGTGCAGGCAGCCACAGCAGCAGATCCCGCTCCGATAAACAAAGATGGCGGGCGTCTCTGAAAATAGACGCACTGCACGCTTCACGGCAGCCAATAGAAAAGCACGTCAGATGTCCACAGACATCACGCAAGCTGCTTGCCCAATCACCTTCCTGTCCGCGGAGCGAACAGGGAAGTGTGTCCGCGAAGCGAACACAGATATCACTAATTTTTTCTGACCTACTTTTTGGTCATTTAAAAAAAAACTAGTAGACGGATTTTCACCAAATTTGCGAAAGCACATTTTCGGGACCAAGCCACTGCTCCTGGTTCAAATTTGGTGAAAATCCGTCCAGTGGTTTGGGCTGTAGGCGCGAGCAATTTTTTTTTCCCATTCAGTCTGTGGGAAAAAAAAGTTTTGGGACCCCCCCTATAACTTTGTCCCCTCTGGACGAATCCTCACCAAACTTTGCAAAATAATTCAGAGTGGGCCATATACTTTTTTTGCAAGGTTTGGTGAGGATTCGTCCAGGGGGAGCGAAGTTATAAGCCGCCCAAAAAGTGTTCTTCCTATGGAAACACCAACTTAACCATAACTACATGGCCACTACCATGTAATATATATACGGGACGTTTTGGTAAAACTAAAAAACAGAAAAATCCTTGAAATTCGCCAGTTATGGTAAGCTAAGCAACCATAACTTAACTCGCGCCACCACCGTGCACTGCTAAGACTAACACCCAGGACATCAAAGATGACATTACAAAAGCCCCGTGTCTCTCTCCCCTTCCCCCCACCCCCCGCTCAAGCCCTGTGCGTCTCTCCCCTTCCCCCCACCCCCCGCTCATGCCCCGTGTGTCTCTCCCCCTCCCCCCCACCCCCGCCAATGCCCCTTGTGTCTCTCCCCTCCCCCCACCCTCCACTAATGCCCCTTGTGTCTCTCCCCTCCCCTCACCCTCCGCTAATGCCCATTTTGTCTCTCCCCTCCCCCACCCTCCGCTAATGACCCATGTCTCTCTCCCCTTCCCCCCAACCCCTGCTCATGCCCCATGTCTCTCCCCTCCCCCCACCCTCCACTAATGTCCCTTGTGTCTCTCCCCTCCCCCACCCTCCGCTAATGCCCCGTGTCTCTCTCCCCTTCCCCCCCACCCCCCGCTCATGCCCGTGTCTCCCCCCTTCCCCCCACCCCCACTCCCACTCATGCCCCGTGCCTCTCTCCCCTTCCCCCCACCCCCCACTCATGCCCCATGTCTCTCTCCCCTTCCGCCCAACCCCCCGCTCATGTCCCGTGTCTCTCTCCCCTTCCTCCCCACCTCCCGCTCATGCCCCGTGTCTCTCTCCCCTTCCTCCCCACCTCCCGCTCATGCCCCGTGTCTCTCTCCCCTTCCCCCCCACCCCCGGCTCATGCCCTGTGTCTCTCCCCTTCCCCCCCACCCCCTGCTCATGCCCCGTGTTTCTCTCCCCTTCCCCCCACCCCCCGCTCATGTCCCGTGTGTCTCTCCCCTTCGCCCCACCCCCTGCTCATGCCCCCTGTGTCTCCCCTTCCCCCCACCCCCGCTCATGCACCGTGTCTCCCTCCCCTTCCCCCCGCTCATGCCCTGTGTCTCCATCATGTACCCCCTCACCTCCGTGTGTCTCCTGTTGCCCCCACCCCCGCTCATGCCCCGTGTGCGCCCTGTTCCCCCCCACCCCCGCTCATGCCCCATGTGTGCCCTGTTCCCCCCACCCCTGCTCATGCCCTGTGTCTCCCTCGTGTTCCCCCCACCCATGCCCTGTGTCTCCCTTGTGTGCCCCCTCACCCCCGCTCATGCCCCGTGTGTCTCCTGTTGCCCCCGCTCATGCCCCGTGTCTCCCTCGTGTTCCCCCCACCCCCCGCTCATGCCCTGTGTCTCCATCGTATACCCCCTCACCCCTGTGTGTCTCCTGTTGCCCCCACCCCCGCTCATGCCCGTGTGTGCCCTGTTCCCCCCCACCCCCGCTCATGCCCTGTGTGTGCCCTGTTCCCCCCACACCCCGCCCATGCCCCGTGTGTGCCCTTTTCCCCCCAACCCCTGCTCATGCCCCGTGTCTCCCTCGTGTACCCCCTGACCCCCCGCTCATGCCCCGTGTGTCTCCTGTTGCCCCCGCTCATGCCCGTGTCTCCCTCGTGTTCCCCCCGCCCCCCGCTCATGTTGTGTGTCTCCATCATGTACCCCCTCACCCCTCGTGTGTCTCCTGTTGCCCTCACCCCCGCTCATGCCCCATGTGTGCCCTGTTCCCCCCACCCACGCTCATGCCCTGTGTGTGCCCTGTTCCCCCCAACCCCTGCTCATGCCCTGTGTCTCCCTCGTGTACCCCCTCACCCCCGGCTCATGCCCCGTGTGTCTCCTGTTGCCCCCGCTCATGCCCGTGTCTCCCTCGTGTACCCCCTCACTCCCGCTCATGCCCCGTGTGTCTCCTGTTGCCCCACCCCACGCTCATGCCCTGTGTGTGTCCTGTACCCCCAACCCTCGCTCATGCCCCGTGTGTGCCCTGATCCCCCCACCCCCCGCTCATGCCCCGTGTGTGCCCTGTTCCCCCTACCCCTCGCTCATGCACCGTGTGTGCCCTGTTTCCCCCCACCCCCCGCTCATGCCCCGTGTCTCCCTCGTGTTCCTCCCCATCCTTTTTGTGCATAAAGATAAACAATAGACTAATGAGCACTTTCTGATAATTCTGTTTTTTTATGGCTGTACTTTCCCTGTATATGGTCATATTTGTATACATTGTACTCACACTACATTCCTTAGGGTCCAATCACATCAAGTGATACATATACATAGGGTAAATAGCAGCTTTGAAACAGAGCAATCATTTGTTTGCATGAAAATAATCAGTTAAGTCATGAATTGTTTCTGCTACTACTTGTGCTATTTTGCTAACTTCCCTTTCCCTGTATATACCCATATTGGTATGTGTTCTTGTGTCTTTGTGTTTTGTCTATAGTAATGCAATTATGTAATACATGTGTTTTATTAGCTACTTATTACATATTTCACAGTGCACAAAAATCTATTAAGAAAACAATTATCATTTCATTATTCAACATATTAACATTACGAATATTATACCTTCATCTTGTACGCTGCACACAATGTTATGTTTCTGTATGAGTAGCTTAGTATACTAGATAGAACCCCATAATAGAATGCTATTTATATCAATGCATCGTTCAATGCACTAATTAGGGTATGATATTTATTGCAATGATTCTTGACACTTGTTTTGCAACATTATAATAAGAATCCCTTGTACACATATTTCATGAAAAGTACATACACATGTGATGTCATCAGTGATGTCATCTATGACATTTGTGATGTCATCTTTGAGGTCCTGGGTGTTAGTCTTAGCAGTGCACGGTGGTGGCGCGAGTTATGGTTGCTTAGCTTACCATAACTGGCGAATTTCAAAGGTTTTTCGGTTTTACTTGGAACCATAACGTCCCTTTGACAAAGTTTTTTCACTGAATTTCATAGGTTTTTAGTAGCGCAACTTAACCATAACGTCCCGTTAACAAAGTGTTTTCACTTAATATATATATATTCAGTGAAAAAACTTTGTTAAAGGGACGTTATGGTTAAGTTGCGCTACTAAAAACCTATGAAATTCAGTTTTTTTATATATATATATTCAGTGAAAAAACTTTGTTAAAGGGACGTTATGGATAAGTTGTGCTACTAAAAACCTATGAAATTCAGTGAAAAAACTTTGTCAAAGGGACGTTATGGTTCCAAGTAAAACCGAAAAACCCCTGAAATTCGGCAGTTATGGTAACATAAGCAACCATAACTCGCACCACTGTGCACTGTTAGTGTTAGCAGTGCACGGTGGCGCGAGTTATGGTTGCTTATGTTACCATAACTACCGAATTTCAGGGGTTTTCGGTTTTACTTTGAACCAAAACGTCCCTTTAGTTTTTTTACTGAATTTCATAGGTTTTTAGTAGCGCAACTTAACCATAACGTCCCTTTAACAAAGTTTTTTTGCTGAATTTCATAGGTTTTTAGAAGCGCAACTTAACCATAACGTCCCTTTAACAAAGTTTTTTCACTGAATTTCATAGGTTTTTAGTAGCACAACTTAACCATAATATCCCTGACTTCATATGCATGTAACATAGAACACACTAACCCCCTCGTAGTGATTTTCATGTCCGCGGACTACCGCCATGTCCGCGGACATATTGAAAATCTGAGCGTGGTGAATGGAAATTTAAATAGTGTGCCCCATTTCCTCTTTGAAGTTGGCTCTTAAAAGAGCAGTTTTTTTTTTACAGATGCTTGACAGACACCTGTTATTTTGTATTTTTTTTCTTTTTTTTTCTTACTTTACTCCTAAAATCTTCACATAACCTTCTCCAAAGCAACCCTTACATTCCAAAATAGAAAGGCATCTCCCGTAAAAGATAAAGAAATGCCATCTTCTTTAAAATTAACAGCATTACTGGCATCAATATTCTCATTATTACAGAAGAACATACTAGCTCTAAGCATGAAGGCACACATGCCTCGGTTGATGACACACCTAGCAATGTTTTGCTGAGGACAAAAAACTGAACTATTGTCCCATATTGCCCTAGGTAGTAATCCAGAAAAAATTACTTTCGCATTTGGAAGGATCTTCATTACGGCTTAAACCAAGCGTTCCAAATCAGCCAACAAAGTAGGGGCACTGACGTTGCCCAAATGGAAAGCACCATAGTGCAAAACTACCACATGCGGACTGTTCATCGTGGCCATATTCTCACAAACTTGTACAATTCCCTGTACATTGCAACCAGGCACAGTGCTCCACACCACCTCCACTCCTTTCACATCAAAGTTCTTTGCAACATGCCTGCATTGAGCGTACTGTTGTAAACCATGCACAAACATATCTCCGAGCACCAACACCCTGACTTTCTCCACTTCTGCCATCTTCACTACCCACAGTCTCTTTCAACACAAATCCACAACCTCGAAATCTGATTGGCTGATCCGTACAGTCTTCTTTCCATGTTGGATTTCCTGAAAAAACCCAGATGTTGCACGCCCTGTCCACGAACAGCCGTGGTGTCCGTGGACATCGTTCACTTTACTCTCTGTGCCATTCCCTCATTGCATACAGCTAAGCAATCACACAATACGAATAACGTCCTCAGAACACCCCCATTTTGTGAATTTTCGAACATTGCAGGACAATTATTATTTCATTATTCAACATATTAACATTACAAATATTATACTTTCATCTTGTACTCTGCACACAATGCTATGTTTCTCCATTAGTAGCTCAGTATACTAGATAGAATCCCATAATACAATGCTATTTATATCAATGCATCATTCAAAGCACTAATAACGGTATGATATTTATTGCAATATCCTTGACACTTTTTTCGCAACATTATAATAAAAATCCATAGTACACAAATTCCATGAAAAGTACATACACATGTGATGTCATCAGTGATTTCATCAATGACATTTGCGATGTCATCTTTGATGTCCTGGGTGTTAGTCTTAGCAGTGCACGGTGGTGGCGTGAGTTATTTTTCATAGATTACCATAACTTGCGATTTTCAGGGGTCTTTCAGCTGTACTTAGAACCATAACGTCCCTTAAACAAACTTTTTTTAACATCACGCAAACAATATACAAACATGGCATGCAAAAACCAACTTCTCACAGATGGCTTTACACAGAATGTTGCAAAGTAAGAATTTATGCTCGTTCACAGTGAAGGTCAGCTGCTTCCATTTTTTTCTTGGGCCCAGGAGAGGCTCACGAAGCGGACTATAAGGTTGTATTGTGTTTTGACCTTGACAGACAGAGATTGTGATGAAAGACTTCTCTTGAAGGAGTGTTTCTAAAACATAAGAGAAGATAAGGATGAAATTTCTGAAACAAAACCACTTTTATATATTATATCACTATGCGAAAGATCGTTCGCACATGCAGAGTCGTATTTTGGGACTGCACTACTTGTAGACAATGGAAATTGCAATTGTACTGTAAGTAACCCTTTAGATTACTTTATACCAAATATAATTACAATAGCGTAGCATTAAAGACCGCTCAAGTTGAACTTGTTTGTTGAAAGTGGCATAATGTTTTCTACCGCCAAATTGATCCCCTGTTGTTTAGGGGGCTCTGAAAAAGACAGACGACACAGGGTGGGTTAATAGAAATAATTTAACCGGTCTATAGGCGGTCAAGCGCTCTACTCGCTGTGCCGCTTCACTGTAGCCTGTCAAGTGGCACAGCGAGTACAACGCTCGCTTTGACATCCGTGCACACCTTGCTAACGCAAGTTCGAATCCCGGCAACTGCAAACTCAGCCTTTCATACTTCCGTGGTCGATAAATGAGCACCACACACCGTGGTTAATAATAAGCATCGCTTAGATACCTCACGGTTCTTAGCGCTAAATGAATGGGAAAATATTATTATTTTATTATTAACATACTCAGTTGCACTATCTTCGATAGAAAATAGTTTCACGCCCTAATAAATAAAATGATGATTTTTAATGAAGATCGGCTGGTGAGACTAATTTATGTTTTTAAAACAGGTATGTGGCCCCATTTTGCCTATGTCACGAGTTACAGACTCCAGTGGATGGGGTCTTCAACTGCCAGGTGCAGGTCCAAATATGCAACTTCTTGACCCTCACCATTTTATGGGACAATCGCCAAGGACCAATATGCCCTTACGCAGTACTAGCGGCTACAAACAACATACCAACCAATAGGGTGGTCTAATGGCTCGTTGTTGGAGCAACCTTCCGATTATCAGAGCGACCATTTACTGCTTTTATCATAAACCAACAGCCTATCTACCGCAAAGGAACAACGCGTGGCTCAAAATAAACTTTTGCTGATCGACAGCAGAGACAATAGCAAATCGCTGAATATTCACTAAACATTTCATGTGAAATAAATGTACTTTACCAAATGTACAATCCTGCTTTTTACTTTTAAACCACAGTTTCATATTCCGAATTGTGGCGCACTGAGTTGTAAGCTGATCTAACACACTCTGTACCGCAAAGGAACATTGCGTGCCTCAACATGAACTTTTGCGGATCGACAACAAAGACAAATGCAAATTGCTGAATATTCTCTAAACATTTGATATCAAATAAATGTACTTTACAAAATTTACAATCTTGCTGTTTGCTTTTAAATTACTGTTTCATATTCCGAAGTGTGGAGCGCTGTGTTGTGACATAATATGTGTTGTCTTCCGGGTTCTGTGCAAAGTCACTTAGGACTGCAGAGGACTGGGCGCATTTGATGATGCACCCTGTAACGTCACGGAGAGAGGCGGGGAATATGAATGCTTTGATAATATCAGGCTTAGGGGCGGGAGATATAATTTAGTGTCGCAAAAGCAAGTCAGCCAGGTCAATAGCGCCAGTCATAGGATTATCACATAATGTTGGCGCACACCAGCCGGATTTATCGTTTCTTTAGTGGACAAAAAGTCGGTTGACGCCCATAGGAAATTGTACTATTAGCGGACAAAAGGAGTGGTCTTAAAACACTTTCACCCTGACAACGAACAATACAAACAACGTTCTCAGAACACCCCCATTTTGTGTAATTGCAACCATTTCGGGACACTGCGAGTGTTCTTAGAACACATTCAACTAGACAGATTACAATACGGACACCGTCCTGAGGACACCCCCAGTTTGTGTATTTACGAACAATTAAGTACACCGCGATTGTTCATAGCTCATTTTTACCTTCCTTGCGAACAACAATGACACATAGTCCGTCCTCTAAACACCCCACAATTTAGTTTATTTACAAAATGTCAGAACAGCCGTGTTCTGCGCGGACAAATCGAACGCAACAAAAACGTCTAGCACATAAAAAAAAAAATCTCATACTCCCTCACCCTCCCCAAACACTCTTACACACCAACACACGGCACTAAATACAATTTTTTATCCACGTTTCACCGCGCTGTACGCGGTCGACGGCGAATACAAGATGGCGGGCGCCACAGAAAATCTGACGTGCTCCACGCCCCTGGCCGTCCAATCAGCGAACATGTCCGCGGACATGACGCAAGGCCATGCGCCAATCAGGGTGCTGTCCGCGGAGCGAACAGGGAAGTCTGTCCGCGAAGCGAACACAGATATCACTAATTTTTTTGCCTTACGTTTTGATCATTTTATAAAAAACTACTGGATGGATTTACACCAAATTTGCAAAAGCACGCTTTCGGGACCAAGCCCCTGCTCCTGCCGCAAATTTGGTGTAAATCCGTCCAGCGGTTTGGCCTGTGGCTATGCGCAAAGTTTTTTTCCCATTCAGTCTATGGGGAAAAAAAAGTTTTGGGACCCCCCCTATAACTTTGCCCCCCCTGGACGAATCCTCACCAAACTTTGCAAAAATATTCAGAGTGACCCATATACTTTTTTTTGCAAAGTTTGGTGAGGATACGTCCAGGGAGAGCGAAGTTATAAGCCTCCCAAAAAGTGCTCTTCCTATGGAAACAGCAACTTAACCATAACTACATGGCCACTACCGGGGCCATGTAATAAAAATATTCCACTCTCAAGTTTTTACAAGTGTGAAACCAAAATCTAGATATGTTTTAAAGAATTTTTTGCAAAATTAAAAAGTAGAATGAATAACTAAAAAGATTTTTCATATGAAAAGAAAATTGTTCATTTTTATGTTGAATAAGGTTAAGAAATTACTTAAGGTGACTACACCATTCCATGGAAATGTAGAAACAGTTCATATACCTACATGTGACAACTTTTGTGAGGTGTTTGGCGGATAGTGAAAACACACTTTTCATACAGAAAGATGTTTTAATGAGGAGAGTTACATTCAAGGAAAGAATGTGCCCTTTGCTATTGATGAGAGTGGACGTAACTATAAAGTCCAAAATGGTGTGATTTCCTAAAAGAGAAGAAATCCTAAGGTCTGATAATACAAAACTTTAAAGTTTAGGTCAGTCTAGAATAAAACGTAAAAAGCAACGTGAGGTATGGACGTGCAATTTTTTGTCCTGCATCAGTACTATACAGTACTGATACATTTTGCGATAAAGTCTTAAAGAGAATTTTGCCAAAAAATAATAATGTTCAAAGACAGATCAAGATGCAACAGAAAATAGATGACTATGAAGTTCGTGAAACAACAGTACTTCTGGGTCACTCTGTAGAGGAGGTCCCAAATATGGCCTACACTCCAGCCACCCATGTCGAGATGCCAGAAGCATACTCGCCAAGATATGTGACGTATAAGGAGCAAATGAACCAACAGAGAGCCACGGTGGGGCTCTATCCAGTATCCACCAGAAGGACATGTATACCTATTGAAGCGCCAATAACCAGAAAACCGTGGGCTGCAAGGTACCCATTGAGCCAACCATACCAGCAGTTAACACAAAATGAAGACTACTTGCAAACTTTCCCCGAAGAGACCCAAAGAACCTTAATGGAAGGCGAGTGGTGATGACCCAAGGGCCAGGACAGACGTACAGATTAACGACAATCAAAAGATGACACATAAGGATGAAATGTGAAGAGTAATGCGTAATGGACTTGTAAGAAGAAACGATGTTGATATATAAAGAAACGTAACTATGAAGTGAGATGAAATATGCAACTAACTAACGCCTGTAAATAGGCTTGTAACGCAAGAAGCTAAGGAAACGGCACTGCTTGCAATGCTTAGTAGAAGAATAGAGCGGCGAGCGCCAACTATATACAATTATATATCTACCTCAATGAAGCACATTATACAAGTGCGACTCCATTTTGTAAAAGCAGAATTAAGCCCAGGCTACAAGGGGCCAACCGGGCTGAGATTCATATTCCAGCTAAAGCCAGAAGGAAAGAGCGGAATTGAAACTGAGCACAATGCAGCTCATGCCTGGGAATTCAAGGTCAACTACAGGAAGGGAGGAGAGTGGCAACTTCGAAGAAACAAAGCTTAAGAGCATAGCAGCCAGCCAGTGAAGGTCGAGATAAGGAGGCCCCAGGCAGGTGCCGAGGCTGAACAAAGAATCAAATATGCAAATAGATGGAAAATGAAGCTGCTTCGCAGTGTACAGACACAAGACCAGCCAAGCGCGAAGAGGTACCAACGTCTGATGTCAGCCAGAACCCGAGGATGCAATAACCTTTCCTGATAAGAAGCTACAGTTTTGAGGCCATCCTCAGCCAACTAATTGACACATAGCCCTAAAGTACTGATTGGTGGAAGGTAGGCAGGGTGAATCTTGGGGCACACCGCATCTGGGTGTCCATTCTGCAATGCTGCTAATTAAAGTGGAGATTTATGCCTAGGGGTGTAACCCACCCAATCACAATGGACCAAATAATCTAGGGTCCTATAGCTAGTCGAACCAATAAGACGTCGTACTTGTAGTGACGTCTACCACAAGTGATGTAGAGGGATGGGTGTAGACACCCACCCGATAAGAGTTATCCAATCCTCACGCTCTGTTACCATATACAGATATAGAACCTATACTTAAGTTACCTTTCCCAACCAATCGAATTCCATGACAATTTTGGAGTTTTACACGTCAGTGATGACGGGAATGTGCTATAAAAGTTACTGTCTGAATGAAGAATTGGGGAGTTGAAGCGAGACAGGCGATCACAGCTCTGATGATTTTCATTTGTTTCCCCGTTTTTTGTACTTGTCATTAAACAGACTTCCCTTTGCCAAACCATTGACTTGTCCTTATTGATTTGTGTTGGAGTAAGTGAATCCTGCATCCCACCCTCCTCAAGGTACAGCTATCTCGTTTTAAGGTGCCGGAGGGCGAGCTCTGAATCTCATGGGCCCGTTCAGAGGTTTCTTCGCCCTCCAGTACACTTGGTAGCGGAGGGGATGGTTGTGACCATGACTATTGAGTATCGATTATTGATAAGACACCTATTGACTCTCGACACAAAGTAACTCTAGGTCTTCGGCAATATCCCGAGTCCTTTGGCATTTTCGGCCAAGTAGGCTGTGAAGCTTCCCTAGTACAATGATAGTATAAACGTGTCATAAAAAACTGCAGTGGGTTTGAAGGCACCTGTTTTAAAAACATAAACCCTTCCATTCCTACGGGCAGTGAGCAGACGAAAGACGAAAAAAAGGAGGTAACCGAGGCGGTGATCCCGAGAATCCAGAGAGGAACCATGCGAGCGGTGAGTAAAGCAAAAAATTAAATGCTTTGGCAAATGTTTTTATAGGCATTAGAACAAGTAAGGGAAAGGTAACGGAGGGAGGCAAAAAAATAAGATAAAAAGAGAGTATACCGGGATAGACACACGGGATAAAAACAGAGTATACCGGGATAGACACCCTCGAGAAAACAGAGGATACCGGGATAGACACCTGAGAGAAAACAGAGGATACCAGGGTAGACACCTGACAAGAGAGAGGACACCGAGGAGGACAAACGAGGTAAAGGATTCGCCTTGTTCCTGCGCTTTAATATAGCGGCCAGAAGAAACTTGAACTCATAGTCCCACATAATAGGGAAAACTAGGCTACTATGACGATTAAAAACGTCATAAAAGGAGTTTGTTTAAACTCCATGTCGGAGTATTGATTAGAAGGCAGAGATATCTGTGTCCAGCTGGTGTCTGTCTAGTCTGTCTAGTCTGTTTAACGCTCGTCATACATGTTCTGTTGAAGTATCACATGTAAGAAAATTTGGTTCCATGTTGTTTGAAATTGATTAAGGGTCTTTCGCGATTCTCTAGTTGAGAGGGAATCGCACCTGAATTGATGCTCTTAAGTAAATTGGTGATATAAAAATTTTGGCGGGAAAAGATTGGATTGGAGCTTGTGGCATGTGGTGCTCGCTCATATTGTTGGGTGCAGTGAAATTGCATGAAAGTATTGCTAAACCAGATTTGAGCATGGAAGATATTACTCCACTAGCTCACCTGTGTAAACAATTGCCTAAACATGCACCCAAGCTTAAGAAATACAGTACAGAGTGGGTTAAGGGCACCGCCCACAAGATGTTTATGCCGTGGCCACAGAATGGGTCCTTATCGAAAGCCGTCTTACAACATATGACGACATATTTGCGTGCCACGTATACAGGCAATAAACTAGAGAAACGCCTCGCTGTTCTAGAACTTTGGAAAATGTTCATACAGACGAAAGAGGAAGAGCCACCTGCAGATTGGATATTAAATGTATATGCACTGAGGGGATGAGACGTCTACAGCACCACCAGCCCCACCTGAGCAAAAATTCAAGGGCAGTAAGTCAGAGGGACTCCACCCAATAAGGGAGCTCAAGGCAGCTACAGGATACAGCAATCCCGCATATGAGTCACCTACGTACAGTAGTGACGAAAATAAAGGGAAGGATCGGGATGAGAATCTCACCTCCGCAGTCCCGTGGGAAAAGGAGAGACAAATTATGATAAAAAGAAGGATCAGGCACAGACAAGTACACCTCTCGATAAAGAGAGACAGGGAACAAAATGAAAAGGAAGTGAAGACAGAACTGATGAGATAGCATTCGCGAAATACAAATGGATGGGAGGACAGATATTATTAAAATTCAATGGTAAAGGAAGTGATGATGTGAGACTGAGAGAGAGGTCTGATGAGGCACAGACAAGGGAGAAAGAGAAGGAAAAGGAAGTAAGACACGAAAGAATAAAGAGGAAAGATAGGCTGAGGCGAGAACAGCTATATCGCGAAGAGCAAGGAAAGCCGCTCAGTCGCAAGCAGTGCACAGCCTATGACAAGTACAGCCAGAACCTGCAAAGGTTGGAAGAAGAGCAAAGAGTACGTGAGTAAAGAGTATAGAGACGGGAAGATGAGGAAGTTAGAAAGGCAAATGAATGTACAAATGAAAGGAGAAGGGAAGAAGATAAGGGCAGAGAAGAGGCGAGGAGGCGCAAGGAAATAGACGATGATATTGAACGTAAGCATAGACAGAGGGCACGCGATCTCGTATATCTGGAGCGGGAAGTTAAAAAACCCATTCCTATTGTAGAATTTTTCCCTGCGTACGAGCAGGACGAATATTGAGGATGACTTCGACACCAGAAGCATCGGGGAAACGATCAATAAAATATATGATGAAATGGAGTTAGAACGAGTAACCCAAGAGGGAAGGTAAGATGAGCGCTTAGGAAGCACTCAGCTGTATGACACTGTGGATGTCACCCGAAGTAGTGGGAGCAGGAGACTGTCCCTGGATAGCCTGGAAATCAGTAAGAACGAAGATGACGCAAGGAGTTGCATGAATTGGGAACAATCAATGTCCGACTCCGGAGAGGAGACGTAGTGCGAGGCAAATGAAGAAGGGAGACAGCACGAAAAGCGGCTCCCAAGGGGCAAAGGGGTACGATGGTCAGATGCTAGCGAGTCTGCACCTAGGACATCAGAGTCTGCCGCGCAGTCTGACCGACACAAAGGAACACGCCATGGTCAGAGGGGGGTGCCGGCGCCCGCCTATGCGGACAGATTGAGGACATTGGCAGGTAGACGGCGATGCAGGAATGTTACCCCAGTGGTAGACAGGAGAGCTGTGGGGAAAGGGAAGGGAGATTGCGCATTCCAATTTCTGCTGCTAGAAAAGGGGGGAGCAAGACCGCAATTTATACCATGGCCACACATGGATCGAGAAAACCTGAAGAATAAGCTTCCAATGCTGACATCAGGAGCTGGGAAGTGGATACATGAGTTAGAAAAGATGACAGGGGGTGTCACGTTAGCTATAGGGGACATTAAAGGTCTCCTGATTGCCATACTCGGGGAGAGAGCAGACGATGTATGGGCACGGGCTGGATACCCTGGTGTTACCATAATTAACACTGCTCACGACGGAGGACCATTCAACAATTATAGAGCAGCAGTATGGAAAGCGCTACGAGTGCTTTACCCAGATACTTCCAATATGGGAGCTATAATGACTCGCAAAATGAAGGAGTCTGAAGATCTGTTAATTTATATCCAGAATTTCCAAGACGCGTGGGTGCTCGAAACACATGAATCTTGGACGAAATCTATACATGTGTTTTACCACATTCTATGCCAAGGGTTACCAGAGTCTGTAAAACAGCTTAAGAAATTGGTAGGAGTTGAGGCTAAACCTTGGGCCGAAATACAGTTGACGATCGCACATTATTGCAGATTGTTGCAAGAAAAGAATCGGAAAAAGGAGGCAACTTGTAAAGGTGAGGAAGCGAAGCTGGTGCAAAAGGAATTATACAAGTATGCTCTCGAAGGAGCCATGCTAACTATCCAAGCTGAACAGAACGCACAACAGGTAGCTATCCCACAGCAGAATAACCAAGGTTTCGTAGGAGAATACCCAAGGGGAAGGGGATTTAGAGGAAGAGGATGGCAGAGTAATCAAGGAGGTTTCCAGAGTAATCAAGGAGGCTTTCAAAATGTGCAGACGGGCTGTCCAGA
This sequence comes from Ambystoma mexicanum, assembly GCF_040938575.1. Lineage (NCBI taxonomy): Eukaryota > Metazoa > Chordata > Amphibia > Caudata > Ambystomatidae > Ambystoma > Ambystoma mexicanum. The sequence goes on from NC_090928.1 coordinate 850,234,724, forward strand.
TATGTCAAACGGACAAATAGCCTGGCCACCACCAGTGTGTTGGCTGTGTGGCATGATGGGGCGTGGAAAAATAGCCAAGGATTGGGAGCAGGCACGATGAATCCACCTGCAATCTCCCACAGGGCAGTGCACAGAATCTCACAGAGCAGCAGCACGCACCAGGCATGCAGCAGGATGCACAGCAGGGGGTTCAACCCCTGAGGATGAGGAACTTGCCACAAGGCAATTCTAACAGGCACCACCGTAAATGTCTCAGGGCACAAACTCCGGAAGGGGAGGCAACCCTGGGAATGGAGAAAATCCACAGTTGTACAGTGGACCGAACTTATATATGAAATAGGACAGCTCACTGGGAACCCTGATGTGCTCCATCCTATCAGTGACACCAGACCCTAATAGGGAACCTAGGGTGAATGTCGCAATAGGGGGTAAAGATTATTCCTTCTTAGTTGACACGGGGGCAACACGCTCGTGCATACGAGAAGGCAAATGTTCCCTGTCCGGCGAGGCTATAGATACTCAGAGTTTTACAGGAGCTCACCGTCGAGTTCCCTTTACAGACACACTCCCAGTCTCCATAGGGGAATGTGAAATTAATGTACCTTTGTTGTATTTGCGTCAGACCCCTGTAAACATCTTGGGTCGAGATTTAATGACAAAGTTCAATATGACCATCTCGTTCACGGAGGAGGGCATAGTATGCTCCACTCCAGGAATGCATTATTCAACGGTATGCAAAATGATCAGAGCATACTCAGGACGTATAGCCATGAGAGCTATACCATTAGAACCAGAAGTCTTCGCATATGGCATGCGTGTGCTTATGGCGGGATTGCCAGGCCTCACAGATAAACCTATGAGAACCCCAGATGAGTTCCTATTCAGACCAAGAATACATATGCATGAAGAAGAGGGACAAGTATTTCCCTTGACAATACAAATTACAGCAGTGCGAGGGAAAGTAGTATTGGTCGAAGGATACGATGATGAAGGCAGACAATGGTGCACGATTATCACCATTGAAGAAGGATATCGAGTGACGGACGTCACCGATGATGATCTGTTTGAAGAACAACCTGACTCAGAAGAGACGAGGGTGGAAGTGAGTCTCATATTTTGGGTAAAAATGATCAAAAGAGAAGTGCCCCAGAGAATGATGTTGGCACTGATACGTCCAGAATACTTTGATGACGACATGGCCCAGGTGCCTGTCTCAGTATGGACTACAGGATCTTATGACGTAGGGCTCCTGAAGGGGGTGGGAGAAGTGAAAATTACACTGAAACCAGGAGCAATTTTACCAAGAGCGCGACAATATCCCATGTCCAGAGAGGCGGATGAAGGGATCGCAAAGACTATTTCCGCCATGATGGAACAGGGCATCCTTGTGACATCAGAATCACCCTGTAATACACTGATTTATCCTGTCAAAAAATCAAAAGAAGTGTCTTGGCATTTAATCCAAGATTTAAGAGCATTAAACAATATTGTTGAAGCCGAGTTTCCTCTAGTCCCTAAACCATATATGATCCTGTGTAACATACCGACCGAGGCGAAATATTTCACGGTGATTAACTTGAAAAATGCTTTTTTCTCAATCCCGTGCACCGTGACTCACAAGATCTGATGTCATTTACATTCAGACAAATGCATCTGAAAAGCACAAGGTTGCCACAGGGGTACTGTGAGTCCCGGTCCATCTTTAACAGAGTCCTCCAGATTGACCTGAGCAATATTGCAGTAGAAAGCGTCATCTTGCAGTATGTGGATGACATTCTGATCTGCAGCATGACAGAAGAACAATGCAGGCGCGATTCAGTTCAGCTACTGACTATACTGTCTGAGAAAGGTTATAAGGTTGACAAGGAAAAACTACAATATTGTCAACAGGAGGTGCTGTACATATTCCAGTTAATTTCGCATGAGGGGAAAAGGTAACCCCAGACAGGGCTGAAGCTATCAGCAATACGGCAAAGCCGCTCACAGTAAAGCAAATGCAAAGTTTTTTAGGCCTGTGCAATTATGTTAGGGCATGGGTCCTCGATTACAGCTCATATACCAAGCCCTTGCTCCAGGCCCTAAAGAAGGCCCGGATGACACAGGAAAAGAATGAATGGACTGAGGCAATGGAAAATGGGTTTACCGAGCTCAAGAGAGTGATTTGTACCACCCAGTTCTCGGGATTCCTAATTATGCAGAGGAATTCTACCTGTTTTTGCACACGAATGGCAGCGTGATGACGGCAGTGCTCGCTCAAGAAAACCTTGTTGGGATACAAGCCCCTGGCGTATTTCAGTGGGAATCTGGACCCAGCAATGAGAGGCCAATTCCCTTTTGAACAAAGTTTAGCTGCTGCAGCGTTCACCATAGAGAAGGCGACAACCATTGTCATGGGATGTTCCATGACGTTATACGTCGAGCACTCATTATTTGCCATTTTAGAGAAACCGAAAAGCACACTGACATCACAGAGAGCGTCTGCTTATGAGGTGATCATATCTAACCCATCGATCAAAATAGTTCTATGTAAAACAGTAAACCCAGTTACATTCATAGCTGAGCCAGTCACTGAAGGAGAACGGATACATGACTGCGCAAACTATGAGGAATTCTATATTGAAATCCCAAGGGTGAAAGAAAATGCCCTAGCAGGAGGGGAGATCGTTTTCATTGACGGTTCTTCAAGAATCGACCAAGAAGACGGACAAAGATATTCAGGTGTTGCTGTGATGAAACACATAGCAAACAGAGAATTTTGAGTACTCGTCAGTGCACAAATACCATCTCATTTCTCAGCACATGCTGCAGAGTTATTGGCATTGATACTCGCCATTGAGAATCACGCAGACCAGGAAGTAATGGTGTACAGTGACTCTGCCTATGTGAAATCCACAGTGCACGCAGGCCTGGCACGATGGAAAAGGAGGGGCTACCTCCGAGCGGACGGCACGCCAGTGCAGCACGCAGCCTTATTGGACAGGCAGATTAAGGCGCTACATCTCCCAGTGGGAAGAGCGGTCGTGACATGCGCTGCCCATACTCACGGGACAGATTTTGTGTCGCGCGGAAATCACGCAGCAGACATGGAAGCCAAGCGTATGGCCTCCAAAAGTGAGACAATCATGGAAGTAGAAGTGGCGTGCACCTAAGAACGAATGATGGTGGCTCGAACCACACCCGAAGCCTATAGTAACATGGGGCAGACACAACTGATGGAGCTTCAAGGGGAGGCCCCTCAGGACGAAAAGAACCTATGGAAACGTTGAGGGTGTTCTTTAAACCCCTCTGACGGATTGTGGCGGCAAGACAGCACTGGTAAACCAGTCATGCCTGTAGCCCTACTGAAAATAGCATTGGAGCAATTACATTACCAATTACATATGTCAAAAGAGAATCTAGCTGCAATGCTCGCGGAAGACTGGTTCATACCGAATTTAGCAGAGCATGTTGCATTGTTTATGGTGAACTGCATAATCTGCCAGCAATTCACCGCTGGGCACACATTAAAAGTAGTAAGAGGAGTCCTCCCACGCCCAAATGGCCCTTTTCAGCACTTACATATCGACTACGTCGACATGATCCAAGTGTGTAACGGGTACAAGTACTTAATTGTAGTGATGTGTCCATTCTCTAGATGGATAGAAGCAGGTCCCTGTACACACCCAGATTCAACCTGTGCAGCCAAATTCCTGGTGCGGGAAGTGTTCCCTAGATGGGTGTGTGCGAGGTGATGAGGTCAGACAACGGGGGCTAATTTTGTTAACTCAGTCTTGGAACAGATCAGCTTGCTGCTTGGTATAAAGCACAAGTTCTCGTCGGCGTATCATCCAGAAGGTAATGGTATTTGTGAGAGGCTCAACGGCTTGCTAAAGGAAAGGATAGCCAAGTTGAAGCTTACTCTAAAAAGGGGATGGTTGCACTGCCTTCCACTGGCATTGTATGCTCTTCGGAACCCACCAGGCTCCGACCATCATTTTATGCCGCACGAGATAGTCACGGGAAGGAGAATGAATACCCCTCTCACCCCACGAGATAGAGCTAGATGTGATGCCCAGCCAACCAAAGAGGTCTTGGGAACCGAATTGTCACAATACTTTAACTGCATGACATCCAGTCTCACTGTTATTTCAGACCAACTACAGCGACAACGAAAAGGGTGCAGCACGAGACACAGCAGGAGGCACTGAGGCAGATGCAGTTGAAGGTCTATGTGTGCCTCTCATCTTCCCTGTAGACGCTGTGTTGGTGAAAAACCACACAAGGAAAAGGTGGGACGAACCAAGATTCAACGGCCCTTTTATTGTATCCTTCAGCTGTCAAACTGCAAGGCAGAAGGGCATGGATATTTCACAATGATATTAAGCCCTATATCGGAGAAGGCCCTCTAGCTGCACCCCACCACAAAGAAACTACAGACTATGGGGAAGAACCTCAGCATGTGCAGACGAGATCTATGACGAGGAAGAAGGACGCATGAGCAGAAAAGCAAAGTCAAAGTACCAATTTGCAAGTTGTGGCTTAAATTGGACAGTTCCTCTAAGTAAAGAGGGGATAAGGACATAACGGACACTCTATGCATCTAAGTTGTAGGGTGAAAAAGACAATTGTGCATCTAAAGCCACAACACGTTTGTTGACATGAACTTTTGAACCAAGCCACACTTAAGCATTGTTGAACAACAAAACCCAAATAGACTGTGATCAAGGACTTTTGCCCAAAGGAGCTAACACAGAATCCTGAATCATCAACGATCAAGATGTCGTCTTGCAGCACGTATGTTGACTCCCAGCAGACATCTCACAAGGGATGTTCTCACCTATTTCCAGTTAGTAGTAATAGCATATCCGTCACTTGTAGGGAGAGTCACCAGTGTCACAGACTTTATTCAAGATCCTGAAAACAAGAAAGTAATCCAGCAACTGCTTACTGTCATTGCGGAAGCCTTCGCTGTGTTACCACAATACAGTGATACGGACACAAATGCTTCCACCACAGGCAATAGTAGATGAACTCACAAATATGCTCTTCTTTCGCATCATAGAGGAGTTCCCAGCCATTGTCGGAAGAACCACTGACACGCTTACATTCATCAGAGGTCCAATGAACAGTGAACATTTGAACCAGCTGTGGGTCAAACTGAATTATCTGGTTGCAATTCACGCAGCAAGAAAGTGCAGAGACTGTTCATGTCAAAAAAAAGGCCTGTGATCCAGAACCCAGCAAAGCCGGACAAATGTCCCTGTCTCCCGAGGACAGCCGACTAGCGCACAATGTTCTGTTTCGCCAAGTCACTGACTTTCCAGAAATGCTGGCGAGACCTGCCGAGGTTGACGTCATCACCTTCATCAGAGATCCAGCTAATGTCGTGCACATGGGAACGCTCCTACATGGCATTATGCTCCAAGTGGAACTGTGTAACTTCCAAAGAGAGTATCAGAGGAGATTCCAGTGAAACCTTCTGCTGAGGGACAGATGGATGAAGCCAAGGCAGCTCTTCATCTTTCTGCCGAGGAACAGATCCAGGAGATAGAGTGAAAGCACTTCAGCTTCCGCCGAAGGACAGATCACGGAGACAGAGTGAAAGCACTTCATCTTCCGCCATGGGACAGATTCCTTTTTTTCTATTTTTGCATCACATTGAACAGGTTCCACCATGTCTTCAGGACTGAAGCAAATTCGGAGGGCGGACTGGGAACTGACCTATTTTGAATATGCACAATGAATGTGACTCACCAAAAGTGTTAGTCTAATCTTTTTCCATAGTCTAGCAAGGGAACTGTATCCCATAACCAGAGACAAGCATCACCCGCAAGAGGGGGGACACTTGTGAAGCACCAGACAATTTGCGATACAAACCGATCAAGAACAAGTGAATTGGGGGAAAGGAATAAACATTGAAATTTTTGTGGTGATTAAAATGGGAGCACAGAACAGTAACCTGGTCATACTGCCAGCAGAGGGGCGCCCCTGCTTCCCTGGAAGGAAATACTGCCAATTGTCATACCGCACGATTATATGTGTATGCATGGTGATTATCATTGTCTTTTTGTCATTAACAATCAGAACTGCATTCTTTATTGGTGCACGAAACAGTCCAATTGCAGTGCACCCACCAGATAATCTACGCATGAGTCCCACGAAAGCACCCAGACCCTATACAGTTATTCTAGTTCCAAGGAAATCTGATGATAAAGTAAACAAACTAAAATTTAATGTAATTAGTAGCGATTCATACACTTGAGGTAACGAATGAAGAGAAAAGCTGGAGACAGGGACAGCTCAGAATGAATGAAAACATAGCACTGACCACTACAAGCACCCACACACTAAATGCACATGAACTAGGGCAAGTGTCAATGACTACGGAACCTCGAGCAAAGGCAGCAGAGAGCACAAGACTGCCTGCCGAACAATCAGCCTCAGAAAACAATGAGAGAAACCAAGAAGAATCCAGAGAAACACCAACTAAAGAAGACGTAACAAAAGCCCTCAAGAAGACAGAAGCGGCTACGAGAGAATTCACTGCAAGAAAAGAAATGTAGAGAGATCAATTTATTCCCGTTCGTAGCTAGAGCGAAGAAGCTACATGAGGAACTGAAAAATAGAACCGCAGAGACTGTACTGACAATCACACAAGTTCCAACACAAGGAACAAGTACCAGGCCCATGATGCAGCCATACACGGGTCTGGTGACAGGCTGGTGGCTAATAAAGACACTTATAGAGGACAGGAAAAGGATGCAAGAAGAGAAGGAGAGAATTGCAAAACCTCCACCTACCACATCGATGCAGAGAAGGAAACCTGTGCCACCGACCAGAATGCCTGAGAATTCCCCAGCAAGAAAAAGCCACACAGATGCGTTTAGAGATGTAGTTACAGCTAACTACAGAAAGACACTAAGAATCAAGAGAAGCCTACATGAAGATAACAGTGAACTGAACGACTACCTAGACAGCACAGAACATCTAGCAAACAACATGTCGTACCAACATATGAAAGAAGTCGGAAGAAGGAAAATCAGAAGGAGAATGCTTCGTTTGTGCACTTCTACCGTACAGCATGGGGAAATACAAGATCTTCGTGGCTGTAGAAATTGACGTCCTGACAGCACACTGTCTTTCACACATAGCGATGTGCAACACCAGAGGACAGTTCATGCGAAGGAATGCCTCATTGATATGGGCAACCGAGAAAAATTACACCGATGAAGATTATTATACACAGAACATTAAGACGAGAAACAGAGCCCATACAAGGAATCATGTGATCAGGTAAGGGAAGCCTGGAGTTAAAGGAACAGCAATCATATGGGATATGAACCCAAAGCTCAATGTCCAAGAAAAAACTCCAGAAGATGCGAAATATTGGAAGAACAGAGGCCAAATGCAGATTTGTGGAACAGTACTCTCCCCAAACAGATGGGAAGAAGGAGTGGTGATCTGCCAAGCATGGATGGTCTATGGAGCATTTGAGGAAGCAATAGAGAACTCGCAGAGGTTGTGCAAACCTTTATGGCCGAAGCTCACAAGATTACTGACATGGGTCAAACACAGAGGAGGACCCTTGCAAATAGTGCCACTGGGAAGCCTGAAATTGTGCTTCGGGAACAATGGCACGAGGAAGATGGGAGAGAATCAAAACTGCGGACAAATCTTTGAAGCTCCAGGAATGACTCATGGGACCGCAGTAATTGTGGATCATTACTGGGCTTGTGGATCCAAGGCATATATAAGACTAACGAAAAACTGGGGAGGTATATGCACAATAGTGAACGTCCACGTTCCTGCACTAGTGATCCCGAAAAGTGTCCTGAATATTCACAGTTTCCCAAAAGCAGATGCTCACCTGAGGAAAAGGAGATCTTTGGAACTGGTATCCCGAAGAAAGAGAGAATTACTTTACTGCCAAATCAGAAGAAGCATTTCATGCAATCCCATACGAACACAGGCTGTTTAGTCTCACCTTATCAGTGTTCGCAACAATCCTCATGCCAAGATTCCAGGTTGGAGCAAATACGAAATGGTTGCAGATAACCAGATGGGAGTTATTGCAGACCATTAACACTACCATAAAAGTATTCAATGCTATTAAGGAAGAACTAAGAGCTATCCGACTGATGACCCTCCAGAACAGATATGTACTTGACATGATCACAGCGATGGATGGAGGTGTTTGCACAAAAATTGGAGAATCATGTTGCACATTTATACCTTCGCATGACAAAGAGAATGGAACTTTAACAGAAGCCATAAGTATGCTGATAAACCTACAGAACAAGATAATCGATGAAACTGACGAAGTTGATGATGACAGATGGTTCGGAAATCTATTCTCATGGGTCCCACAAATGATGGTGGACATATTCAAGTTTCTGGGAGCCCTACTATTAATGATACTACTAGGATTTTGTGTTATCAAGACAATCATCACACAATGCCAGAAAACTGCGAAGAAAGCAGTAGGGGTGAAGGTCATGATGGATGTCAAACCAGGATGGAAGCCAAGAGACCTGACTGATGAAGAAATAAGAGAATTTGTGAAGGCTAGCGAATTTGCGCCAGAAGGAGCAAAATTTGAGTATCCCAGAAGACGTAGACATTATGAAGGAAAATGGATCTATTGCAGCCCAAATGGTCAGTGGCAGTTTATGACCTGGAACAAAGATAAACATGTAAAAACAGCAGGAAGCTTGAAAAGAGTGATACAAATATGGACTCCAAAGAAAGTCACGTTCACACCATCATGTACAAATCCAGGCGACTAGGAATTGGATATAGAAGAACCAAGTAAGAGTAATCTAAAGGAAGACGAAAAGGTGGTCGATAAACCGACCAGAGGGGGGTGTGTAGAGGAGGTCCCAAATATGGCCTAGACTCCAGCCACCCATGTCAAGATGCCAGAAGCATACTCGCCAAGATATGTGACATATAAGGAGCAAATGAACCAAAAGAGAGCCACGGTGGGGCTCTGTCCAGTATCCATCAGAAGGACATGTATACCTATTGAAGCGCCAATAACCAGACAACCATGAGCTGCAAGGTACCCATTGAGACAACCATACCAGCAGTTAACACGAAATGAAGACTACTTGCAAACTGTCTCTGAGGAGACCCAAAGAACCTTAATGGAAGGCGAGTGGTGATGACCCAAGGGCCAGGACACACGTACAGATGAACATAAACGACAATCAAAAGATGACACATAAGGACGAAATGTGAAGAGTAATGACGTAATGGACTTGTAAGAAGAAACAATGTTGATATATAAAGAAACATAACTATGAAGTGAGATGAAATATGCAACTAACTAACACCTGTAAATGTGCTTGGAACGCAAGAAGCTAAGGAAACGGTACTACTTGCAATTCTTAGTAGAAAAACAGAGCGACAAGCGCCAACTAGATACAATTATATGTCTACCTCAATGAAGCACATTATACAAGTGCGACTCCATTTTGTAAAAGCAGAATTAAGCCCAGGCTACAAGGGGCCAACCGGGCTGAGATTCATATTGCAGCTAAAGCCAGAAGGAAAGAGCAGAATCGAAACTGACCACAAGGCATCTCATGCCTTGGAATTCTAGGTCAACTCCAGGAAGGGAGGAGAGCGGCAACTTTGAAGAAACAAAACTTAAGAGCATAGCAGCCAGCCATTGAAGGTCGAGATAAGGAGGCCCCAGGCAGGTTGCGAGGCCGAACAAAGAATCAAATACGCAAATAGATGGAAAATGAAGCTGCTTCGCAGTGTACAGACACGTGACCAGCCAAGCGTGAAGAGTTAACAACATCTGATGTCACCCAGAACCTGAGGATGCCATAACTTTCCCTGATAAGAAGCTACAGTTTCGAGGCCATCCTCAGCCAACTAATTGACACATAGCCCTAAAGTACTGATTGATGGAAGGGAGGCAGGGTGAATCTTGGGGCAAACCGCATCTGGGTTTCCATTCTGCAATGCTGCTAATTAAAGCGGGGATTTATGCCTAGGAGTGTAACCCACCCAATCACAATGGACCAAATAATCTAGGGTCCTATAAGTTAGTAGAACCAATAAGACATCGTACTTGTAGTGACGTCTACCACGAGTGATGTAGAGGGATGGGCGTAGATGCCCAACCGATAAGAGTTATCCAATCCTCATGCTCTGTTACCATATACAGATATAGAACCTATACTTAAGTTACCTTTCCCAACCAATAGAATTGCATGACAATTTTGGAGTTTTACAGTAATGACGAGAATGTGCTATAAAAGTTACTGTCTGAATAAAGAATTGGGGAGTTGAAGCGAGACAGGCGATCGCAGCTCTGATGATTTCCATTTGTTTCCCCGTTTTTTGTACTTGTCATTAAACAGACTTCCCTTTGCCAAACTATTGACTTGTCCTTATTGATTTGTGTTGTAGTAAGTGAATCCTGCACCCCACCCTCCTCAAGGTGCAGCCATCTCGTTTTAAGGTGCCAGAGGGTGAGCTCTGAATCTCATGGGCCCATTCAGTGGTCGCTCTGCCCTCCAGTACAACTCTCTAGCTTGTCTTCATAAAAATAAATGTAAGAGTCAGTTTCATCACATACAGATGCTGCTGCACATCATACTAAAATGAGATGCCTTCTAGTTAACTGTATGCATGAAAAACAACAAGTATGTCTCTTGCACTTTTAAATCAAACACTTCTGACTGGAACTGTAGAATGTTTAGTTTCTATAGTGCAAATGATAAATATCATGAATTTAAAAGATTATGTGTACGTAGATGAAACACATAGAGGAAGTGTAAATGATGATCCTATGCTTTCGAAGGATTAGATTTTTCAACAGTATAAAAAAGTATTGAAAAGTTTGATTTGTCTTCTACTACTGAAAGACCTGAAATTGTTTGCGTATCTTGTCAACATACTTTTAATAAGTCTCAACTAGTTTACATTGAGGAGAACATTAAACAGAGTCTATGAGATGTTTCGAAAGAACTTTAACTTTATTTGTTTTTAGAGGAGCGATTTTGACACAAGTGAGGCACTTTATGTTTGTAGACACTGTTGGGTTTTATAATCAAACCAGTATTGCTCCAGGAAGTGTCTTGAACAACATGGTAGTGCCTGATATCCCTGTTGTGCCTCATAAATTGAACATGTTTGAAATTATTGCATTGCAAACTGTTCATCCTTTCCAAGTTATTGTTAGATTGCACACAGGTATGGCAAATATTTCTAAAAATCATTAGTGCAAGGTGTGAGAGGCAATTTGGAAGAAACTGTCAACACTCTAGGAGTGAAGCATGACATTGCATATTTTTAGTTTGTTTTAGTAAATGGTTTTGCCACAAAATATAAGAACATTTGGTACCAGCTTCTAGATATTGCAATGGTAAAAAAACACATTGCCATTTCTATTTGAGCACAATGATTTATACAAAGGCAGGCTGACTGTACCAGACTTCTCTATGCCTGATGTTGAGCCTACAAACAACACTGGTCAGTTCCAATGTTGATCTGTTGCAGAAAGGAATAGTTTGTATGAAAATTACACTATTAATCCTTTACACTCACATAAAGTCATGGGTGACAGTTTGGAAATGTATCAAATGAAAGTAAAGAAAGGTGCCTCAATCAATATTTGGGAAAAGACATTAGAAGCGTGTTATTTCCCTATGCTTTTCCCTACTGGAACAGGAGGCAGATTGGATGATTGGAAGGTTCCAATTTCTTCTTCAGAAGATCATTGTAAAGGAATATATTCTGAAGATTCACGATTCCACACCAATGTTGAATATATTTTTCACTTGTTGTATGAAAGTGAATTTTCAACATTATGTTATGCTGTTGTTCATAGACTACACACCGGAACTAGATAACAAAATCTTTTTGCATGTGAGATCCTGCAACAGGTGAAAAAAATGTTTTAGAGGGTAAACTTACCAATATTCTTGCGACAATGAGAGGAACCAAAGAATATTGGTATAAGAGACACTGAGAGGTTAGATGCATGATCAACAACGTGGGCCCTCAAACTTAGATTGTGACTTGAAGTTGTGCTGAGTATGGTTGGGATGATCTTACAGAGTGGATTTCTGAAAGTAATCCACAGAAAGAAGACATAGAACACACAACACCAAGAGAATTGTGTTCCATGGACCCTGTAAGTGTATTGTAGTTCTTTCATCGCAGATTATTAGCCATGTTACACTTTATATGTTATAAAGAAAATGGTTCACTAGGAACTGTGGAACAATTATTGTGGAGGAAAGAGTACCTGGCACATGGGGCTCCACATATACATATGATGTTGATTAAAGATGCTCCTCGGTTTGGTAAAGAAAGTGATGACTGTGTGATGGAGCTTATAGAAAGATATGTCACTTGTTTCATTCCTGCTCAGCTTGTGAATGCTGATCTACATAACAAGGTTGAAAGATTTCAAAGACACTCATGTAGTAAGTACTGTTAGATAAAATACATAAGTAAAGACGAGTATTACACTTTCCAAGTCCTGTGATACCAGTTGGTCGAGTGAATAGTTTGATGTCATCTGTTCAACAACATCTTGCTGGTAAGTTACAGAGAGGAACCTATCATTTAAAAAGAGATAAGGTATACCAATTTATTAATGATTACAATACTGTCATTGATCAGCTTTGGAATGCAAATACTGATGTACATTATATTGCCGAGGATACAACAACTGTTTCTCTTTATGTTACAGCATACATAACAATGGAGCAGAAGTATGGGCAGACTTATCAGCAGATAAAAGTCTTAGGGCCTCATTACACGGTAGGCGGTGAACCGTGGCGCAATTAGTGCCATGGTTCATGCCGGTAAAATACCGGCACCGCCTTGGTGGAAAGGGGATTTACCGCCCCATTCCAAGGTTGGAGGGGCGGTAAATCCCCCTTCGACCATTGCCCTTCCTCATCCCTATTTTTGCCCCATAGGGCATAATGGGAATGGGGAAGGCGCAAATTACGGCACCGCAAATTGCGGTACCGTAATTAGCTCCCTAGGTCCCTTTGCGGGTTGGTTTTTAACGCCTGCAAAAAGCAGGCGTTAAAATCCCCAACCCGCAAATGGACCTCGTAGTAAGGCGGTAAGGATTTACCGGTACCGGTAAAATACCAGTACCGGTAAACACTTACCGCCTACCGTGTAATGAGGCCCTTAGTCAGAAACGTCCAACATTTGGTCTGAAGATGCTCTCAGATAGAGAGTGTGGTAGCTATGAAGCTGTAGATTGACTAACTAGATTGCCTCTTTATGGATGTAGCATTAATGTACTTTGGTTAAGTCTTGCACAAGTACTAGATATTGGGTGATGTGGCCTTTGAGTGAAACTCAGCAGATAGCTGAAACAGTATCTGACAGTACAGAGATTCTGAAAACCAACTTGATTGATACATATTATCCAAATCTATCTGCAGAGTTGGATGATCTTTGTTTGTATGAAGTAGCAGAATGCTACTCACATAAAGAAATATTGAAGCAAACAATGACAAAGGACAGTTTAAAGTACATGAATGTACTGGTTGTCTAGTGAGACATGAAAAAGCAAGTCTCATCAACCACATGAAACTGTCTTGCCAAACTGCAGAGAAAAATGAATTGTTTCATTTTTGTCTTTTGTAGTTGTTCTTGCCATGGCATGCAGAGAGTGATTTGCTTTAAAGTTTTGAAACATTTGGGGAATAATTTGTTGCAAATAAAGCCTATTTACATATCCAAAATGTGAGCAGTACTTGGAGTTACTGGAGAAAGAACTTCATCGATAAGAATGTTTGGCAGCTGAATTGGCAAAAGAGACTCCTGAGGGCAGTCCAGATTCTACACCAGGAAGTCAAAATGTGGTTGGTGAGCCAATTATTCAAACTGATGTTGAGCTTGCCATGGAAGAAGTAAAAAGTTAAAGATGAACTTGAATGTAGAAATTGGTCTAGTCAATGGAGCGATTGGAAGAGTGTCTGCATTTCACATTTTTCCTCACAGTACAAATATTGAACATGTTGAAGATACGTTTGATCATGTAGAAGAAAGTCATTTGATTTCTCTGACTTTTGCACCTTTCATGCTTTTTAAGGATACCTTTGTGAAAAATAGGACAGTTTTCATTGTGCTCTGCATATGCAATTACTATTCATAAATCACAAGAGTGGACATTAGAAGCAGCACTTATTGACATTGGTCATACAGTGTTCAAAGAAGGAATATCATATGTAGCTTTGTCAAGTGTGAACAATATTGAAGGTATAATTTTAATAAAATTTGATGAAAGAAAACTTAACAGCTGGCATTTCTTGCATTGAAAAATATAATAGGTTATGTGTACAGTATTCCCCTCACCTGAACCTCATACTTGTACATTCTAAGCACTTAGCCAGGAAACATAAGGAATCGGTGAAACTACATTCAAGTAAAAAACACTTTTTTAAGACTTAAAAACAAGACAATCTATCAGAGTTGCAAAGTCATACAACTATGACATACTTCCATTGTAGATTTAGAAATGAAACAGGAGTTGAATGCTATTCTAATGCAGCTTGTTGTATGTTGTTTCAAATGACACCATTGATGCAAGAAATAGCTTTCACAGCAGACAAGCAGCTATGTGTGAAACTTTCATGTCAACCCGAAATGTAGTAGCTGTTGCAAATGGAAATCAACAATTATCTCAAAATACACAGGCAGATAGTCAAAAATTTTTAATGACTGTCTTCAATTTATTACTCCAGTAAAATGATAGTGTCGACAGATATGCAAGAATCAGTCACGTGTGGAATTTTATGCATCCACAATGTAAGAAAGATTACAATACTCAGGATATTTCTGAAAGATGTATATATACTACTATTCCTGATCAGAGAAGTGTGAAATTTTCTGATCTGCTAGCTAAAGCTTTCATGATATGTAATGCATTGACTGCAGTTGTTATTTGCAATCTAAACTGCAAAATCTAGTTTTAATAAGTATGTTTTAATTATATTTCAAAGATGCAGCATAGATGGTAGGAAATATAACACATCAATAATGAATGTTGTAAATAGTCATGTTTCCATTCGTAAGAAAACTTTTAAGACGTGTCCAATTATTTTTCATGAAGGGGCATTCATTCACTGGGGACATTTCACAACATGGGTGTGTACAGAAGTAGATTTGCATGTCTGTAATTACTCTATCATCACACACCAAGCTAGTTTGCCAAAGGGGTTAAAGAATGTTTATTTGATGTCGTTAGAACTTAAGTTTTCAAATATATGTTTTATATTCTTTGTGAACATAAACATGCAAAATAAAATCTTGAAATGGAAGAAAAGACTAATATGTTATGTTATGTTATGTTATTTTGCATTTATATAGCGCCTTATATACCATTGGTATGGTCTGAAGGCGCTGGTAGGTTGAACGCCCTTGGGAACCGAAGTTCAGGTCAGTAGAGAGAGTAGGGGGGAGTCAAAAAGTGCGTGTGCGCACCATGTATGTGTGCAGCTAGTGCGAAAACAAGTGGTAGCTGCTTCTTAGCTGTAGGTGTGGTGGTTGAGAGATCAGGAGTATGTGTTCATTCTGGTCGGCTTTATCCGGAACGAGTTTGGCTGCGTTAGGCCTGAGAAGAACGCCTGGCTGGGTGGTGAGAAACCAGCAATGTTTACTTAGAGTGATGTGGAGTAAGCGGGAGATGTAGATATGGGAACAGTTATACCGAATGGTGTCATAGTATCTCTGCGTTCTAGATGAGTGGTGGTGTAAGGGAGAGGGTAAGCGTGGGGTGTGGCGTGATGTATGTTTTCAAGAGTTTCCTTCATTCCAAGGCATGTTAAGTATCGTCCGTTGCACATAATCGTCCGTTCCTCATACTTGACCGCTCCACACATTCGTCTAGTCCGCACCCTACGTTTGGTTCGCACCCTCGTCCAGACCGCACCCTCGTCCAGGCCGCACACTTCGTCAGGTCTAGACATTTGTCCAGACTATATGCTCGTGTAGTTTATCCACTCGTCCAGTCTACATACTGGTCGAGGTAGGACATTCGTTCAGTCCATAATCAGTCGTGCGCTCCCCACACTCATGCGCTGCCCAGACTCATGTGTTCCCCACGCTTATCCGCTCTTAAAATCATCCGCTCTCAAAGTCATCCGCTCACAAAGTCACCCGCTCTCCACTCTCGTCCGCTCTCCATTCTCAAACCGCTCTCCGCACACTCACCCGATCTCCACAGTCCTCCGCTCTCCACAGACCTCCGCTCATTTCGGTTCCTCATACTAAGCCGCTCTATCCACTCAACCGTTTTCCGCGCTCACCGCGCTCATCTGCTCCCCACAACTTGTCCGCTCACACACACTCATGCGCTCTCCACACTCATGCACTCTCCGCTCCCCATGCTCATCCGCTCCCCCCGCTCCCCACGCTCATCCGCTCCCCACGCTCATCCGCTCCCCACGCTCATCCGCTCCCCACGCTCATCCGCTCTCCACGCTCACCCGCTCAGCCACAATCACCACATTCACCACACTCCCCCGCTCTCTACACTCACCCGATTTCCACACTCATCGGCATTACGCTCTCGCTCTCATCTGCACTACGCTCTCGCTCCCATCCGCTCCCCACACTCATCCGCTCCCCACACTCATCCGCTCCCTACACTCGTCCGCTCCCACACTCAACCGCTCCCACACTCAACCGCTCCCCACACTCAACCGCTCCCCACACTCAACCGCTCCCCACACTCAACCGCTCCTCACACTCAACCGCTTTCCACACTCAACCGCTTTCCACACTCAACCGCTTTCCACACTCAACCGCTTTCCACACTCAACCGCTTTCCACAACTCATCTGTTCTCCAGTCACATCCACATGCTTCCATTTAGTGTAATTGTCTGTTCTGTACGCTTCATCCATTCTAACTGTTTCATTTATGTCATTCACTGTATTCCCTTCTCATTTATTATGTCGTTTTGATCGGTTCAGATTTCCTGAGTTTCTCAATGATTTATTCGTATTCTCTGTTTCATTGTTTTGATCTACTTTACTCGTTTAAGCCTGCTTGTCTTTCTAGTTTACATTCGAGTTTATTTAGCTGTCATTCTCGCTTCAGGTAGTTTGATGGGTCGGTATTATTGTGGTGATGCTGGATTGGTTTTATGGGAAGAGCCAGGTTTTCAGTAGTTTGCGGAAGGACGTTAAGTCTTCAGTTAAGCGGATGTGGGGTGGGAGTGAGTTCCACAGGGTTGGAGCCAGGGCAGAGAATGATGATCCGCCTAGCCTGACTGAGTTTGTCTTGGGAATTACTAGGAGGCCGGCTGAGCTTGATCTTAGGGTGCGAGTGGGATGATAAGGTATTAGTTTGTCTTGAAGATATTGCGGTCCAGTTTTATGCAGTGCTCGATGCGAGAGGCATAAGGTTTTGAAAGCTACCCTACGGGCTACAGGAAGCCAGTGCAGTGTTTTAAGGGCTGGGGATATGTGGTCTCTTGGACTGAGCGCAAGTAGTAATTTGTGTGTTTTATGTAAATAGAAGATAGAATGCTACTAGGATGTATTTTAAAGTTAGTATGTGATTAATGGTTAGATAATATTCAGAAGATTACATAAATTAGAAGAGAAAATAGCATTCTGCAATCTTCTACTTGTGTTTTATTCTGTAAAGCAGTGTGTATTCTAATATGTACAAATATTCTCTATACGTACTAGGTTGCATAAGTGGTTCCATGTACAATATTTTGAGTGTTAGGCAGTGTAGGTGGTCATGGCTGTTTGCATATGAAACAAGTAAACAGCAGGATGTAGATACAAAACAATTAAGTGCAATGTTTCTAAAATAAATTATATCTAACTACTAATTAGAGTTTTAGAGAAGGATTTAGATATATTGAGTCTAACTTGTTATGTGTGTAGGTGGCACAAATAAGGACACACACATCTTTTTTACACAATAATCCAATTCATTTAACAAATGAAAATAGCCTAATTTAAGGGTTAGTTTGTTCAGTGTTTAAAGATCGACGATTTGCAGTGTGGAAATTTCCAGAAAAGTCATGCACTGTGTTGTGTCATTTCACTGTGGACATTTATTATAGTAGTTCATACAACATTGTCATTAGCATCTTAAGTGTATAGGTGGCCAAACAAAGAATACACACCAATTTGAAAATAAGTATTATAATGACAATGTAGAGATTATTATTATATTTTAAAATTAATTTTGATTTCATCAAAACTATTCCACACTGCACACAACTATCTGTACAAATAAACAATTTCCATTTTTTTAAAAATTTCAAATATGATGTGTAGCTTTTGAGATGTCATTATTAACTTATTTTGTGTGTATTTAGCCAAACAGAGGCCACACACAGATAGCACAAAAAGTATGGAAATGACTAATGGTAAGGAAGCAGGGGAAACCCCTGCACCCCGGAAACTGAAAAATACCGAACATGGGGAGCAGGAGACATCCCACAACCTCGAAAAACAAGCAAATGTTGCGTACAGACAAAGGTTTTCAAACAAATTGGCTAATTCTGATCCTCCAAGTCCAATGGTTAGGTTATCATTATATTCCCTTGAGCGCAATGGACAGGCTAACTCTATAAAGTACAATGCAAGTGCCCACACCAAGCTTATCTAAGTGCAGCACAGTGCCCACCATCAAATCTGTCTAAACTTCACATATCTTCTGACCTTCCCAATTAATTATGGCGAAGCACATGTGCTAGCCTTCACAATTCTTCACATGCAATACATGTGCTGACCTACACAATTTCTTCTATGTGCGTTACATGTGCTACCCTCACAGTCTCCTCCAACCAACCCACCCAACGACCAATACACATGCCAGCCTTCATAGCTCCTCTGTGAACTCTATATATTTTGAGATCTTGAATTATTCCAAAAGAATTAATGTTTTATTTGATTTATTCAGGAAAAGTTAGAGGTTGAAAGATGCTACGTTTTAGAATATTTTCTAAGTTAGCAAAAAGTGCGGTTATGTAGACAGACAGGATAACATCAATTGTTGAAAATCAATGATCATATAGGTCATTTTTCTGTGTAGCAAATCACTTAATGGGCTTTGCACTCTGAATTAAACTTCACTGACAAGGGGCGCATGTGGCTGGCTGACATACCCCAGAGCAGATGTGGAGGGGAATTTAGATTTGGCCTGATGAATCTTACTGAGACCTTCGGTGTGCTCTACCCACCTGTTGCCTCACCCTGGCGTGGTGCAGTGCATTGTGGTACATTTCAGTGAAAATATCTCAGAAGCGGTGCATCCTAAAGCCTTGATGCATGCTTTTCCTTTGTTCCTTGTGTCAGGATGCTTAAAATGAGCTTAGTGTGGTCTGTCTACAACCACATGGATGTTTTTCCAATTTCAGGCAGCCGTCTCATGTGTGAAGGGGCTGAAATCCAAGGAAAGCAGTGGGTTGTCCGAATGTTATGTAGACAGTAATGTCTGGAGGGTCCTAACAGGTAACTATGTAAAATGTGGTGCAGATTGGTGGAATGGTGTGGAATTGTATAAGGATCACAGTAACAGATGTTCTGAAAAAGGTCAGGGTGCCCCCCTGCAAGAAAGAAAACAGCATGATAACCTAGTCTGTGGGAATGTACCCACTCAGAGTCCACAACCACACATTTTAGCTCACTGTACTTTTCACAAAGGAAGAATATCCATTTGCATAACAGTCTTTGTCCCGCCCACTTGAGTAGACCAGCACCAAAATGTTAGACAATACTCCTTTGAACAAGAGTACCAACAGCAACCTCAGACCAGTGTTTCGGCCTAGTCGGGCCTCATCAGTGAGGTGGAGCTGTACCTCTCTGAGCACAGTGAGCAAGAGGTCCACATCTGGACAGCCCTAGGTAATTTAGGGTGACCAACCCCAAGTTCCTTTTACATTCAAAAAGAGGTTAGAGTGTCCCTCTGCAAGAAAGAACACAGCATGATAACCTGTTATGTGTGTAATGTACACAGTCCACAGCCACATGTTTTAGCTTACTGTGCCTTTCAGAAAGGAGGAATAACAATTTGCATAACAGTCTTGTCCCTCCCACCCACTTGAGCAGTCCAGCACCAAAATGATAGGCAATCCTCCTTTGAACTAGAGTACCAACAGCAACCCACATCACCTGTTTTGGCCTAGTTGAGGTGGAGCTATGCCTCTCTGAGCACAGAGAGCAAGGGCTCTATGTCTAGATACCCCTAGGTAACTTAGGGGGAACAACCTCAAATTCCTTATACATTCAAAAAGAGGTCAGGGCATCCCTCTGCAAGAAAGAACACAGCATGACAACCTGTTCTTTGGGAATGTACTCAGCGTCTGCAGCAACATGTTTAACCTCACGGTAACTTTCACAAAGGAGGAATATTCATTTGCATGTGAGTCTATGTTCCGCCCAGTGGAGCAGTCCAGCACCAAAATGCTGGTCAATTCTCCTTCGAACAAGAGTACCAACAGCAACCCTAGACATGTGTTTCAGCCTAGTCGGTCCTCATCAGTGAGGTGGAGCTGTGCCTCTCTATATGGAGATGGAGATTGTTGTTAAACTGTGGTAATCAATGTTCAAGTTGATATGTTTAATTAATTGTTTTGAGTTATGAATTGAAGGAATACATTGAGAAATGTGTTGTTAAACTGTGATAATCAATGTATATTGCAAAAGAAGCAATAGCACTTTAGGATGCAATTATTTAAAACCCTTCCTTAGCTACTGCATTGTTATATTATGCCGTCATTAACAAACAACCTCAAAATGAACAAGGCAGAGCAAGGAAGAACAGAAAAATTGTAAGGAGAACTAGGAGACAGGGAGGTAAGGGTATAAAGTGTTGTATGTTGGAAGACCCACTATAAAGGGCAGGTAAAAAAGTGGATAGATCAGGAGAATGCAGTCGTTCAAATGAACAATGGGGCATAGATTCTTATGTTCAACATTAATCTGTTCACAACCAGCTGCTCCTTGTGACTCCAGACACTACTCCAATACTTTGAGGTGGCAAATGCCACTACAGAGTTTGCCAGGGAGGTTAATAAGAAAACATAATGCTGTAACTGAGGTTGTTGCATTTGTATAAGGATACAGTCCTTAGGAAATGTTACTGTAGAGATTGCATAACATCAGTGTGGGATGCTGCACTGTCCTGAGCCAAAACTTGTATTTCTATGTCTCATTGCCTGACCTTTAGAGAGCATGGATAAAGATGTGTATCTGTGGAAGTAGTCCTCATTGCTTGATATTCACAGGTTCATGAGAAGGGAGACTTGTGAATGTGGGGCTTTTGACCCAAATTCAAGTGAGAAGAAAAGAGATTGTTCTCAAGATATGAACACAAGCGAGGTCATTTGAAAGAAGCTGTGTGTAGGGCTATCTAGTGCCACCCGCTGCATGGTAAACTAATGCATTTTGAGGAAAATAACTGCACCCCTCCGCACTGCTACTTAAATATTTGTCACACACCTTAAAAATGTTTTATTATGGGTGCAGTTTAGCTCTGCACTTAAACAATCAGGACAGTCATGACATATCTGTGCTCAGGTAGCAAGCATATGTAAGAAGCTTTTTGTCCCTTTTCTACACACTACTTCCTTCTGAATGCCTAATGGGCTATTCTCAGTATCAGATTGAATGTATCAATAGTCATATGTCAGTACGTATGTCTTTAAGAGCTGTGTGGCACAACCATCAGAAAAACCAACTGGTTTGGCTTTTGTGTAGGTTAATTTCTTGTGCCAATTTTTGTCATGTCGGCATGGTCTCACATCATGCAAAGGTATTCACAGCAGATGTCCTTGATTCCCATCAAATGACTGAATGCTGATATAACTTGCTATGTATTGCCATCAAATGCCAGTTACTTCAACATCAGGTATTCAAATCAACTATGTATAAAATACTGTGTCAGGTTTCTCTATGAAATGGCAGGTTCTTAGAACATATGCCAGTTATTTTAATCAAACTCCCTGGAACCACATGATGTGTCATCGATAACATGCATTGGCACTCTCAGCATTGCCATGGGCTGCCGTCAAATGTCCAGATAGTTCCAGTATCAACGGAGACTGCAATGAAATTCAGACATGCTCAGCACAATGCCAGGGTTTGTCACCAAATGGCCATGTACCTACAGTGGCAAATATTGCTATTAAATGCACAAGTGACCATGCCTTCTGCCAGAGGCTTCCATCAACTGCTGAAACCCTTCTCCAACTAACAATCAATGTCCAGATACTTGCTCCATTGCCAATAATTACCGTCATCTGCTCATGATTATCATTAATCCCTACCCTAGCAGTGGGGCAGGTAAAGACCCAGTCAGGCAGGCATCATTCCAACAGCAAAACCCTCCATTCAGGTGGCTGGCTCGGAAGACAATTGTCCGGGACATCCATCGATGGGTAGCTCTGGCTTCCCTCTTTCCAGGGAGCAGTCTCCCCCTTCTGTCTTTCGCTCAATATTCCTGAATCCAGAAGAGGACTCCTTCCTCCCTCTATCCTCAGTGTATGCTATTCTTATAGACTTTAGCCCCACCCTTACCCTTAACATAGAGGTGTGGTAACCCAGCCCCCTCACCAAAAGGAGGGGGCTGATGCTCTTTCTGAAAAGAAGCAAATGTTATCTTTATTCTATAACCTTTAAAAAACAATATTATTATCCAATGCTACCTTCAAAAAACATATTATTTGGATTCTGGATGCCAAAGGCGAGCAGTCTGCTATGTTATATGATGGAATGCTTATGATTGGTGACAATTGTACACGTTTTTGTCACGTTGAATCACTTTTCAACATGAAAACATTCTAATAGAGCATACATTTTTGTACATACTGGACACATTTCACATCCAATGGACGTTTGGCTGAGATACAGCACTTAGATTTGTTTGTACATATATAAGTGGGATTTCTGTTCATTTAAAAATGCATTGGTTTCTTTGCTGTTCACTTGCAACATTTTCCTCAAGAGGCCACGTCGCCTAAGTGTTCTCTTTCTATGTCTCCACTTATTTAAAGTAAAACGTTCTGGGTGGTGCATAGTACAAGTGACCTGTTATCCTTAACTTATCCAGGCAGATGGCTGGATCTGCACATACACATTTCAATGACCCGTTCTACGAACCCCTTCCTAGGCTAATGGGTTTTGTTTATGTCCTTTGTGAATTAAAGCATGTGACGTCTCTTTAATCTTGCAGCATTTCCTGCAAAATACCTACTTTAATTCTTGGCCTGCTTTTCACGTGTTGCATGGTTCATTCTTGGAACACTTTAAACCATACTGATTTCTCTGATCAGGGCTACACCTCAAATGCACACACCCTGCGCATGATGTTTTTAGCTCTGAATTTCACGCACAGCATAGAGATGCTTTGCCAAGAAGGCCTTCTCTTTCTTTATTCACTTTAGGCCTCATCTTTATTATCTATAAAATACTCTCCACTTGCACTGCTAATTTCACACACAACAGGGATATGATTTGCCAAGAAGGCCTTTTCTTTCTTAATTCACTTTAGGCCTCATCTTTATTATCTATAAAATATTCTACACTATTTACTGCTAATAAATGCCTAGGTAATTACCCACTCACAGAGAGTCCTAGGAAATTCCCAGGTATTCACCAGTTTACTTGGTTCACAAACCATAGCGGAATATGAAGAGTTGTTAATTTAGACAGCACAGTGAAGTGAATTGTGTTAGGGAGAGTTCTCCAGAATGGATAATTTCCCTTACCTACTGAGTCCCTCAGCAGATTTGCTGGATTTCTACGATTCATTTTTTGACCTGGTAAGAGTGTAAGCCTTTTTTTCCCACTCTTACATGCGTTTTTGGCTATGTGCTGTAGATTTTATGTGTTCATTGACTGTGGAGCCTCACCTATTCCATAGGCATCATCTTTGTACTGTGTGTCACACAGCACCTTTAGTGCAGTGACACAGGGTTGTCTTTTTCAGACTTCCCACTCAGACTCCATTTTCTGGGACTGACTACTGTCTACCTTGCTTGACCACAACCCCTCTGATCAAGATACCTGAGACCCAACCTGCTCTTGTCAGAGAGGTGGTGAGGAACCATGGAGGCCCCTCTCGATCTAAGGGATTCCTTTCTAAGGACCCCTAGAAAAAGCCTATTGTAGGTTCAGAGGTTGTTGCAACCTCTGAGGGACTGTTAGAACAGATCCCCTATACATTAAAAAAGAGAGATGTACCACCCTAGGTTTGTAGGTCATATAGTCTGCAAATGAAAACCATTGGGAAAAAAGAAATCCTAGCAAGGGTTACAAAAGGTTGCTGGTGTACTCAGAAGGCCATTTAACCGACTTGCAACAGGAGATCCATCCTGGTGAGGATTAGATCCTCCTGTCCCTTAGTCTGGGGGCGAGGGGGGCGAGTGTTAGGGAGAATTCTCCAGAATGGCTAATTTCCCTTACATACTGAGTCCCTCAGCAGCTTTGCTGGATTTCTAGGATTTATTTTTTCACCTGGTAAGAGTGTGAGCCTTTTTATCCCACTCTTACATGTGCTTTTGGCTATGTATTGTAGATTTTATGTGTTCATGGACTGTGGAGCCTCACCTACTCCATAGGCATCATCGTTTAACTGTGTGTCACACAGCACTTTTAGTGCAGTGACACAAGGTTGTCTTTGTCAGACTTCCCACTCAGACTCCATTTTCTGGGATTGACTACTGTCTCCCAGAACAAGTTGCCATTGACTTTACTAGTATTTTTAAATTCACAGACCCAGTACAAACTATCTTACATAGAGTTCTGGAAAGGGTTAATAGTTATCCCTTTTTG
Source organism: Ambystoma mexicanum (assembly GCF_040938575.1). NCBI lineage: Eukaryota > Metazoa > Chordata > Amphibia > Caudata > Ambystomatidae > Ambystoma > Ambystoma mexicanum. Next base: position 850,259,499 of record NC_090928.1, read on the forward strand.
TCTGTTTCTCGTGGACCATTATGTTGTTCCCCTTTCTTCAAGATTTGGCTGGTGGCAGTGGTATCTACCCTATTTTTCTTACCGCGGTCTATTTAAATAGTCTTGGTACTGTTTTAGGATAGGTTAGTAGCCTCGAACTACAAACCCGCTGGACGACTTTTATTTTATTTCAGTTCCGACTGGGTTTATTCGCCATTTCTTTATGTAAAGGTCTTTCTCGTGGTTTACTCTGCGTGTCAAACCAGGTTTGGTTCCTTTGTATGCCGTCCTTTGGCGGGCTTCTGCACAGAAGCCTCCTTAGGTGCCTGAATGTCTGAGGGGGACAGGATGTGGGGGAGGGGTTTGAGACTCCCTGCACAGGGTCTCCTTGGAGACCCATGTCGCACTCTGTATGATTGGCTGTGGTGACTGTCCCGCAAGGACATCCACCCTGCTGTGTGATTGACAGCCAGGCTGTGTGAATGGGGGAGAACTGCATAAAATGCAGGTCTCTGGGACTGAGAAGGCAGAGTCACCACTGGATCAAGAGAACCGAAGAGAAGCTGACAGAAGGGGGCCCCTACCACGACTGAACCTCCTGGTGAAGCCCTGCTGCGGGTCTGAATCTTCAAACTTCGACGACAGGGAATATCTGCAATGAATCTTCTCCCCTTGAGCTGGTGCGACCAACCAGTTCGCCAAACTGCAAGCCAGGCCTCCCTCCTCTGGTCGAATTTGCTGTGCACAGCTACAGTGAACCGGATAGCCAGGAGGATCGTACCCTGCTTGGGTTTTAAGGAGCGCACCTTTTATTCGGCACTTTGCTCAACTGCTGGTTTCTTCCCTGGGCAGTGCAGGACCCTCCAGTCTACCTTCCTAGGCACTGTGAGCCTGCAGGATCTGCCAGGAACGTCTGCCTCAGCTACAGCTTTCTTCTGCTCTAAAGGTACTGTGATAACCCAGTTGTTAATTCCGTCTGACTGCAGTAAAAGTGTTTGAAATCTTTCGCCAATCCGAGGGCTTGACCTTTAAAGTAACTTTTTGTCCTTTGTTTCGAACTCTTGGCAAAGACTTCACCGCAAACTACTCTGAACTGTGTGATCCTCTGCAAAGACTCTGGTCCTTTGACTTTGGCTCATGCCCCTTGATTTGATTTCCTCACCGCAGTTGCCTTTTCTAGATTGCCCTGCTTACTTACTTGTTGGTGCTGCTTAGTTTTTGTCTAACCTTGTCTTTCCCTCCCTTTTTAAATTACTGGAGTTCCAATTTGCTCACACTTTCATTTTGCACTTAACTTGTCCAGAATCTATTGGATGGTGTGCAGTATATTAAGACTGTGATTTTCTGATACTTGACTTTAGTAAATTGTTTTATAAATGACGTGTAAATAAATGTATATTCTTTTACTCAGAAACCTTGAGTCAGTGTTTGCTTGAACTATAGTAAATTGCTGTCCTTTATGTAACTATTGATACTGCTCACTTTACTCTTGAGATAAGTCTGGCTGCTCAGCCATCGCTACCACTTTACTGTGTAGTACAGGCTTGTACCAAAGGTGCATTTGTATTGTCAAGTATAGTCTTAATTGTGTGTGGTCTTCCCAAAGGGTACTGCATATGATTCTGCCAAACAAATTGGTATTTTGTTTTCACATTCCACTCTCCAGATGAAGCTCAATCCCCCTAAGAAAGTTATCCCAACTTCTCTAAGGGGTCTGCCATCCCAGGGTCATTCAACCAGCTGTTCACAGGGACTCTATATTTAGAGAGGTTGTGCTCTCTATGCACAAAGATCCTGCATCCAATCATATAGCAACAGTGACAAACACATATTCTTCCCCCTCAAAGACACAAATAATGAGTACCTGACAAAATGTGGAAATTATGTAAAATACAAAGAGCGTGTGAATCTTGTCACAACTTTTACAGCAATGGATTGATGACAATTCAATATTAAACCCGGTTCAAGGTGGTTTTAGATCTTGATTGGCCACAGTTAGCCAGGTTTTGTTTACTTCAACATTTTAAACATACATTTGTCACTGTGACAAATACATGAACATTATATTCTTTGACTTTTCACAAGCTTTTTATGTGGTGAGCTCTGTAGAAAACTTTCAAGGTTGGGTTTAGATGACAAAATCTTAAAATTATAATGGAGCTGTTAACAAAAACATCTGCCAGGTTTGCAATTGTTGTGTAGGGAAGCTTTCTGGAAAATGTATGAGAAACAGTGGTGTCAAAAACGTTTGCTCTGGCACAGATACTGTTCTGTCTATATATCAATGACACGGGGAAAACAGTCCTGCAAGCTGCAAAAGAAATCCCTGTGCCGCTTCTTTTAGACTTGGATGTGTATTGAAGGTGCTGAAACAGCGCACTATAGGGGGTCAGACCTACAACCTGCTGGAGTGTGCAAGGGGGATAGGGTGCCCTAAAAGGGGAAGGGAAAACATGGGACAACCATAATATAGTCATAACGTGAGAAGGGAGAACCTGGGAGATTGCAGGAGTGGGGATTCCTTACGTATAATAACAGCCCAAAGGGCATCCGTATATTTAGCACAGGATAGAGATGACCTATCCTAAATAGAACACATTCAACAGGGAAACCATAATGCCTGGGAAATCCCGCTCCAAGCTCATGATCAACCTTCCAGTGGGTCACGGGGTCGGAGGGTAGAACTCACCCAGTGCATAACTGACTGACTGAGACAGCTGCAACCACACAGGGTGATGTCAACACAGGGCAGGAAGCCAATACAGTGGACACTCGGGATGGAGGGGAGGTGGACATGAGCCAGCGTTCCATTCACAGGGCTACTATTGCCTTTAAGCACGCAGTCATGTGAAAGGAAACTGAGCAGAGTGGCATTCCCGGAGGAGCCAATCAAGCAGTACGTTTTGTGTTCCTGGGAGGTGGCCAGCCTTCAGAGTATCCACTACAACACTGTTGTAATGGAATGAGTTCCCCCTCCCCCACAAACTGAATGTAGTTGAGATAGACCCCCTCCAACTCAAACGGATTGATAATAAACTATTGCGTTCATCAGCGACTCTAAATGGTGTAGAAAGTAGAATTATAGTGTTGCGCAGGGAAGCACTTTAAGGGATGATTTAGTGTATGGAGTCGGAATGCATGAACAGTAGAGAATGTGTCAGGTAGTAAATGTTATGATATATTATCAAAGAATCCAGATCCAAATCGGAGCAGGTCCCAAGTTTTAGGCAAAATTTGGGTTGGTCAGGCATTTTATGAGTTATCCGCCATTTTGGATTTCGTGACAAGGTCAGGCACTTTAAAATGGAAATGAATCACTGTGATTGTGTTACCAGGTATAGGAGCGCTCAAACAAAGGGGAATTGTAGCCACTGGTCAAAAGTATTGAAGAAGGACTGCTGCAATCCTTTCACATCATAGTTCTCCCCAAACCTAAAAATGACAATAGAACATAACAAGTTTTTGATCCGAGGAAAAGCGCTGTCCAATATAAACTAAAAAATAAATGTAAAAACTTCTTTACAATCTTATACATTAGACATCACATGAGACTGTATTACATTTCTTAGTGATTTTAGGACTTTTTGAATTGACAATTTGTGCTCCCCTTCCTTTTTTGTTAGGGTCTGCGTTGGGTATCATTGTATTCTTTCCCTGTTATGCTGTTATGTGTGTTATGTGTAACATCTTGCCTACACAGGGTCTCTCTCTCTCCTATTATGGTGTGCATATATTATAGGTTTATACAAATACATTCAGTTCCTATTCTCGATTTAAACTGTCAACTGTACATCTTAATTTACAAATATTTTTTGCCTCAAGCTGGAGCAAAAATAATTGCTGATCTCCACCTCTGGCATGCGCACGTGCTTGCTGGAGTCCAACAAATCTGATTTATTTGACGTTGTCCCATTGATGATTCATCTGTCAATGAAGTGCAAGCGGTAGCCTTGGATCTTGACTATTCAAATGTGGCAGATGCTCCTGTATTGTTATTCAGAGCTCACATATTGTGCTGCCTATGCATATTTTCTTACAAACACACTGGGGGTCATTACGCCCAGGCGGTAAGTACGCCAACTTTACCACCATGGTGTAAACTACATTTACACCATGGTGGATGGTGGATTTACCGCCCCATTCCAAGGTGAGTGGGGCGGTAAATCCCCATTTCCCATTTTACCCTTCCCCATTCCCATTTTTGCCCCATAGGGCATAATGGGAGTGGGGAAGGCGCTAATTATGCCACCGTAAATTATGGTGGCGTAATTAGCACCAAGGCGGTTTAGCACCATGGATTTTAACGGCTGCTAGAAGCAGCCGTTAAAATCGGAATCAGGCGTTAAGGGTTAACGACGGCGTTAACCCTTAACGCCTGAGTTGTAATGAGGCCCACTGTATGGCATAGACTATACATTTAAATTTGCAATTGATGAAATCTAGTATGTTAACTACTACACCTGACTGACAACTGAATGTTGCACAATGGACAATGCATATTTACAAAAGTTGCATGTACCACATTTGAAGAAACAAGAGGGACCACTTTTTAGCCATCATAAATCCTCAGATTTTTGCGTAATAGGTTCAAGGAAAGAAGGACTAAGTATGTTCCTTAGTGTCTTGTTCTTGGTAAATATTAGTTTAGGTTTGTCCAAAATGTAGGTCTGAAAGTCTGAATCTAATTTCAGCAAATACCAATGTTTCTGAAGTAACTTGTATAGAAAATCGCTGTCTTGTACATATTTGGTGATGAAACATATCTTATCAATAGATCTGTCTTTTTTTTAACCAGTATTCTGCAACTTGTCCTCTCTGGAGACTGCATTGGTTTTGGACAGTGCCTTGTTAAGGCATTGGGTTGTGTACACCCGTTCCTTGAACACGTGCTGTATAAGTTCACATTCTCTCTCGTATACTGCCTGGGTACTACAATTTCTTTTAGCTTGAAAGAACTCTCCTCCTGGGATGTTAGATATCACTGTTTTTTATGGCAGCCTGCAGCATGCAAAATAGCATTCACAGATGTGGACTTTCTGAAAGTCTGTGTTTGCAAAGAGTTGTGACAAATATCAATCTTGAAGTCTAAAAACTCTATTGTGGTGCTACTAATGGTACCTGAAAACTCAATTCCGAATTTGTTCTGATTCAAATAATTGGTGAATGCCACAAAACGCTCAGATGACCCATTCTAAATAATTAAAACGTCATCTATATAACATTTCCAAACAACAATTTTTGACTTGAATTCATGTTCCGCAAAAATATTGTAATGTTCAAAGAAACCCATAAACAAATTTGCCAGTGATGGTGCGTATTTAGCAGCCATTGCTACTCCTTGCATTTGAAGAAAATATTGTTGTTAAATTGAAAGTAATTGTGATTGAGTGGGAAATCCAAGAAAGCTTTAATCATATCTATATGTTTCTTGTAAGATACTGAATGTTTGTGAAATGTAAAGTCTATTGTGTCTAGTGCACGTTTATGTTGAATGGATGCATATAAAGATTTGACATCCAAGCTCTCCAATTTATACTCTGGTTGCCATACTATTGTGTTGAGTATAACTAATGTTTGTGTAGTGTGCTTCAAGTATGTAGGCAGCAATGGCACAAGTTCCTTAATTGTAGTATCTATATACTGGGCTAGACCCTCCGTTGCCCATCCCAGGCCGCTCATAATAGGACGAACTTCTGGTAATTGATTGTGTTTTTTATGTATCTTATGCAAAAAGTACAAGTTTGGTATGACCGGCTGCCCGCTAACCAAAAAACTCCTTTCATCATCAGACAAAGTGCCCTGTGAATACCAGTTGTCTATTAATGTCTTAAGTTCTGTGACAGTCTGAATAGTGGGGTTGCCCTTCATCTGTTGATAACACCCAGGTGTAGTTATGTGTTTGTTAGCCATTAGTATATAGTCTGATGTATTAAGTATGACTATATTCCCCCCCCCTTGTCAGCCTCCTTAATTACTATTGCCTTGTCATTTGCCAACTGGGAACATTCTCTACGTTGAGCTTTTGTTAAATTGGATTGGGTACTTGAAAAACCCTGTTTAGCATAATCAATAGATTGATGAATTTCTTTGGTGATGGCCTGATAAAATGTCTCTATTATGTTCTCAATTGCTATTGGTGGAACAAATGTGGACCTGTTTTTGTGCTCTAAGATATCCATGTTGCGTTGGTGTATCCCCAATTCTTCATGGAATGAAGATGTCGATTATGTGAAGTCTGAAGCCAACAACAGTGCCAGCTGTTTGTTGTCAATGTCTGATATGGTGTAAGAACAGGGCAAATCCCATATCTCTGGTGGACGAAAAACCGTTACTTGATTATGAAAGAAAAATGTAAGTTTCAGTTTTCTTACTAACTTGTATACATCTATCTGGAATTCAATTAAATTAGACCGGGCACTTGGGGCAAAAGAGAGTCCTTTATTAAGAAGTGATAATTCTGACTGTGAGAGTACCCTGCTGGACAAATTGTACACTAGGTTTTGAGAATTGGTTTCACTGGGAGGTTCCTGGCTTTGGACCTGGTTAATCGTGCGTTTGCCTTCCTGTTGTTATCTAATCCTAGACCCTCTTCATCTTCTTCCATGGATGAGGAGGTTGTCATAACTGTATTTGGTCCTAAAAGGACCTGAAATCGTACCTGTTTGAGAAGTGTAGGATAACTATTAAGAGAATTGCCCTTCTTGTACCGCTTGATTTCAGCCAAAAATCCCCTTCTGCAATGCGTTAAGCCAGACACAGTACTGCCTTCCTCTGTCTCAGTATTGGAAGGGGTTTCTTCCTCAGATTCAACTTCCGAAGATAAGGGAGTGTTAGTTGGTGTTTTAACTTCTGCTGTCATATGGTCAAAGTCATATTTGGTTTGGAAGGTATAAACCCTATCGTTATTGTAATCTCTTTCATCCCTAAAGATCCTGTGTAAGCAAGATGTTACACATAACATACAGAACAGGGGAAGAATACTTTGAGACCCAATGCAGACCCTAACAAAAAGGAAGGGGAGCACACATTGTCAATTCAAAAAGTCCTAAGATCACCTAAGATCACTTAAAAATGTGATACAGCCTCCTGCGATGTCCAATGTATAAGATTGTAAAGAAGTTTTTCCACTTTAAAATGGATACTTTCTTGAGCAGACAAAGTGGTTGAGTTGTGCTAACTCATTCTGATCTCAGTGAACAGTTTTTTAAATATAAAAGTTCATCCAGGGGACAATGGTGGATGAATGCGTGGCTAGAACCAGTCTAGACAAGGTCTGGGAGGCAGATAGGCTGGCAAATCACAAGTAGGAAAAGCAACAGCACATTCATCATGCCATATAAGTCAACGCATTACAGACAGGAAAGGGTTTGTACTTTTTATCAGCCCCTTACCTCACCTCCCTAGAGTGTATATAAGGAGGGACATTGTATAACTTTTAGAAGAGTCCCAGAGATGTTTCTGATAATGTATCCTGTGTATCCTGTGTCTTGTCTGCTGGAAGAAATAAAACCTGATGACTTCTTGAAACCAGTCTGAGTGTTCTGCTTTCATTCAGAGTGTCTTTCTGACCCCAACAGATGCCAAGTCCCAGAGAGTGGGGTGGTTGGACCCTCCTGAACACTGTGAAGGCCAATATTCAGAAGGTACTGTGTGACTGTCTCCATTCCCACCAGAAGCAGGGTGACTTGTGTCTTTTTCGCAATGGTGCTGAGCAATGGCAGAAAAATAAAGCCCCAGCGGTCAGCACAAATCTTTACTAATTACAAATTGTTCCGGGGAGGGTTGAGAATTGTTGTGGCACCACCTGGGAGTGATGTGTTGGGAAATGTTTGATCTCTTTGGTCCAATCTCTTTTCAATAAAGCACGCTCAGCACTAAGGAAATTACATAAAACAGCCAATGACTGACCTGGGAACGTTAGAAAATATGTACATTCTAACTTTAACAGTTTCAAATGCTTGGACTATTGTACTCATACTATAAAACTAATGTTCGCTGTGCACCCTCTTGTTAGCTCTCATCAGCCAGTGCCTGTCCACTGTTCTGGTTGATTTGTGCTTTCCTGGCTGTAATAAACAGTGTTACTTCTTGCCGGGTGTGTGCTCTTTTTACTATGATTTTTTATATGGTCTGATCAGAGGACCCCTGTATACAGATGGTTTGGTGCTCTTGACTTGTACTCCAATGCAAGGACAAGTTAAGGCCGTTGAACTTTACTGTAGGTAAAAAAATCAATTTATCAGTAGGAGTGGGTGAAATGTCTTAATTACGTTCTGGTGGTAAAATTGACAGATTCCTGGCAAAATGTGTCCGATCAGAGTGGAATTGACAGTTTGAGTGGCCTTTTCCAGCCCAGCATTTCATTTTTTGAAAAATTAATTTTTGGGGGTTTTGCCCCCTTTGGTTTCACTTTTCCCTAAATTTCGTTTTCTTAGTGTGCTTCAGGCACAAATAAACGAAATTTCCAATAGATAAAGTAGAAAACCGCCCACCCGGCGTAACAGAACTGCAATGTCCTCTTTTTATTGTATTGTTCGCGGGCTGCGACCCGACCCACGTGTTTGATATGGGAGAGTCCTCCGGTCGCTTGCCAGTTTGCGCTTAATTAGAAAAGAGCAAGCATCACATACATTTGGCTCTGCGTTTTGTTGACTCAGAGGGCTTCATTATGACTCTGGTGGTAGCTGCGCTGGTTAAACCGGCACGGCTGCCGCCGGAGTGATTTTCTTACGGTGCTCGGGATTGGGCAATAACTGGGGCATTACAGCCCTGGACGATGTGGTAATTGCCCATTCCCAGGTGCCAGAAAAAAATGCTCCCCATTCCCATTGGAGCCCCATAAGGCTCAATAGGAATGGGAAGGCCGGATTCACCGGCACCATTCGTGAATGGTGCCGGTGCATCTGACATGGTCTGCTCATGGGTGCCGGTCTGCCCGACAGGTCAGACCTGGTAGGCGAAAAGGCACCCGTAAGCAGACGCTGTAGTTTGCCGGTCCGGTAACAACGGTGCCGGTAGCTTACCGGTACCGTTGTTACCGGACCGGCAAACCGATAATGAGGCCACAGTGTCCTCATTCCTCGTTCATATATGCACATGATCAAACATAACAGGAACTGTTCAATTTCGCTCATTTCATACCGTCTGCTGCCATTTTACCCACCCCTAATCACAAGATTCATATTCGCAGGCATATCTCTGGAATACCCTTGATAATATACACACCTGGGCGTGACTAAATCAGCAACATCTAGATGGCTGAAATGTCCAGCAGAGCTACAATTAAATTTGTACATTTACTTATTTGTGTTGATTGTCCTTTGAGAATACATGATGTGGAAACATCGAGGGTATTCCACCTGGCGAATTTAGAAGAAACCACTAAACAGATGCTAAGCTTCTTTCCATGTCCCGACTATAAAACTAGTACTAGGAACTCTCCTAACACTAGGAACTCTCCTAACACTAGTACTAGGAACTCTCCTAACACTAGTAGTAGGGACTCACCTAACACTAGGAACTCTCCTAACACTAGTACTAGGAACTCTCCTAACACTAGTAGTAGGGACTCACCTAACACTAGGAACTCTCCTAACACTAGTACTAGGAACTCTCCTAACACTAGTAGTAGGGACTCACCTAACACTAGGAACTCTCCTATCACTAGTACTAGGAACTCTCCTAACACTAGGAACTCTCCTGACACTAGTACTAGGAACTCTCCTAACACTAGGAACTATCCTAACACTAGTACTAGGAACTCTCCTAACACTAGTAGTAGGGACTCACCTAACACTAGGAACTCTCCTATCACTAGTACTAGGAACTCTAATAACACTAGTACTAGGTAATCTCCGAAAAATAGGAACTCTCCTAACATTAGTACTAGGAACTCTCCTAACACTAGGAACACTCCTAACACTAGATGATAGCTCGGGGCAACGTGCTCGTCTTGGAAGCAAGATGACACTGAGTAACACAGGGTCGATCCCTGGTCCGTGTTAGAAACCTCTGGGTATTAAGTGTGTTATAAATAACGTATGACATCACTAGTACTAGGAACACTCCTATCACTAGTAATAGGAACTCTCCTAACACTACGAACTCTCCTAACACTAGTAATAGGAACTCTCCTAACACTAGGAACACTCCTAACACTAGTACTAGGAACTCTCCTAAAACTGACGAAGGACAGAACTTCAGCTCTGTTGCCTTTGCACGACACTGAACAAGACGCACTGAAGGGTCAGGATATATGAGGGCGGTGCAAACGAAATCAGAAAGACTGCCTCTGCCCTGCCTCTTTCCTTACAGTGCAGGTGGGAACATTGCCTCTCCCCCTTTCAATTGTATGTGTGCTGTTGTGTTTGCACCTTGTTATTTCTAATCCCACTGATTTCATTCGATATATGTCTGCCTGAGATTTTAGACTTCTTTTTACTGGTTTTTCACGAAAACCTCTCGAAAGCAGATCTTCTAAATCGTGTGCAACATTATCCTTTTTTCTTTGCATACCGGCGCGACACGCCTCTGTCATCGTCTGTAGGGTGCGCCTGCACCCTGATATGATATGTGTCCTTGCGTGCTCTGCTACAAAGTAGGGGTTGCATTGATCACATCAACACATAAACCCAGCAAAATAAGTGGAATAAGAACACAATCAGACATTGGTGGAAAGAATAATGTTTTTCATCGAACAAATTGATTTCCCTTGATGGAGACTGAAGGGTGTTTATTTTCTGCACATGTGGTGGTAATTGATGGTGTCTCGTTCCTAAGTATTTAAAATGATGAGCGCTTGCACCCTGAGGGTAATTGTAGTTGTGTAACAATATCAGGAGTCCGCTGTTAACAAGGAAATGCCTGTTATTACACAATGTATTCCCAGTGGAGTGCATTCAATAATTCACGAGCCATCTTTCATGGAGAGACACTTGTCCAGAGATCCTTTGAGCATTCGCCTTGATGTATAAATGGCAACATGATGGCATTTAGACAGAAGGCCTACCTCATTGGTTGCATGCAAGTGGTCTTGACGCTGTAATGCATTGCTGTGCCAGCTGCACAATGCTTGCTCAAAAATGCATACACTAAAGGATGCCTCCAAGACAAGAAAAATACAGCATAATTCAACCCAGCAACACAAGGAACGGTACAATTACGAAACGCGTGTTCGGAGCACGGCAGAAAGTGTGCTCGATTGGGAAGAATTATGTATAATGAAAGATAAGGGCCTCATTACGAGTTTAGAGTTAGCCATGCCCTTAATAATAAGGCCATGGCTACCTCCAAACTCGGGTCCTGGTCTGGGTTCCCTGAATGGGGAAAGACCTTGGAATGCCCGGTATTTCCCCTTTCAGGGAACCCGTACCCGGACCTTCCCCATTCCCATTCAAGCCCCCATAGGGCTCAGTGGGAATGGGGAGGGAGCTAACAACGGGCCGTTAATAACAGGCCCGTTAGCTCCATGGTCCCTTGCGGGACGCTCTGGACGTCTGGTAAAAGCGCAAGGGAATCTCGTAATAGGGCGGAATGTGATTAACAGTGCCGGCACCATTACCGGCGCGTTAAACCCATTCCGCCCATCTTGTAATGAGGCCCATAATGTTTAGTTAGACAGGAATGGTCTGATTTGCTGTTGTTAAGTTATGTGCACTAGAAAATGGACACAGATATGACATGCATACTGCAAGGCGGGCCCACACAACGCAACATGAACAAGCTCCGACATGAAAGTCAGGGTCAACGATGCGAAATCATTCAGTTTTGATATGCAAGACTGGTGGGTCAGAGGGCAATCATTTCACATGATGTGAACAGCCAGTCAGAAAGGCAGGGCCACTGACTCACTAACTGATGTTATTCGCTAAATCATTGCACCGATATATGCCTCTCAGAAACTGCTTCAACACGAAATACACAGAGCAAGACAATGGTTGCAGCTTTAAACAAGCAGCACCAAAGCTAATAGGTCAGGCTTTGCAAATTGGGAGGGTAAAACTTCTTTTGTTCTGTGGGTGCTTTAAAAACAAAATCCTATTCTTTACATTTGCAAAGCGCGACCTATTGACTTTGCCAATGCTTGTTATGATTGCATACATCATGAAATGGGAGCATCGCAAAGGTGTTTATAGGACACTACCAATCCATCCTTGCCAGATTCTTTCACCACACCGATGGTGACAGCCAGAGTCAAAATTCATAATAATAATTAATGTAGAACACGTAACAAGCAGAATGTAAAGCAACAGAAAAGTGCAGCAAGCAGCATGGAAACAGAACGAATTCCTTAACAGTCAGAAATGTAGCTCTATTCTAGTGAGTGGGTTTAAAATACCCTTTCTTCCGTACTTTTTTCTAAGACTATTAATTACCATGACGTTGAATGTCCTGAGTGTTTTGAGAGGAGCTGGAGTGTCCGGGATATGAGTCCGTTGAGTGTTATTTATGTCAACTTGAAGGGACATATCTTCTGGGGGGCTTAACATTGAGAATTCTTTCAGTCACATTGTAAATGAAGTGGAGCAGGAAATAAAGCATACAAGCAAGGTATAATGTTTTTACGTGCCCACTTTCTGCTCTTCCCCATTTGTTTGCAATGCCAATGTGGCAGAGGGGAACCTAGCAGATATAAGGTCTCCGCTGTGTATTCTTCCTCCATGCCAGCTGTTTTTTTATTGCACATCTGTATTCGGTTTTTACGCATTCATAAAACAAATGGATTCCTATGGAATCCACCCCCGGTTTTGCCCCTGGACAAGACCAGGCGGATTCCGTATGAATCCAATAGTGAACCCCACTAACAAAACATATTTACACAAACTGTTTACATTTTTCACGAGACGAAGAGGAAAATGAATGAGTAAAAGCAGGTATGTACGACTTTTAATCTTTTGTTCTCCCCTACGCACAGTGAAGGTTAAAAATTGCATGTAAAGACCCAACAGCATGTTAGTGCTAACATTGGTAGTGCCCTAGATGCAAATGACATTTCATGAACAGTTACCCTGTTCGTATATTAAATATTTAAAGAGTTCTGCTTTAGTTGTTTTGAAGTTGGATCTGTTTTCCCATGCGACAAGGATATTGCAGTCAACAGGGTAAAAGTCAATCATTTGGCCGCATTTCTTGTTCTTACGAGGTCAGCGCAACCCACCGGTGCTATCGGCGGATTGGCACTGACCTCATAACACTGTTCCTGCTGCCTGATATGCCGGTGCCACTGGGAAATTACAAGTCGCGGAGGCTGAGATGTCAGGCGGCGGGAACTGTACGTCTCCATTGCAACCATTGGTAGAACCAAGGCAGATGACCACATATAAATTCAGAGACATTCGAGTGGAATAAAAGGAAAAGATTGTGTCCTAGCTGTACTTTGATAGCAATACTTTTGCTTAACTAAATGTTACTAGCGCAAGACCTCTGAGCCACAACTAAAAACACATCAGCTATCCACCAAGATTCTCAACAATTTTGACAAGCAAAAGAGTTAAAAAAAAAAAGTCTGAAATCGTGCAAGTGGAAAATAATATAAATAATAATGTCAGGTCTGCATATAGCTCAGGGTGCTACAAAGGTTGGCTCTCCAGATGTGTTGGACTACAACTCCAATTAGCTTCAGCCATGCAAAGTTAATGGTGACTGATCTTGAGAGTCGTTCAAAACACCTGAAGAGTCACACGTTGCAGGTGCCTGACTTCGCACCAGATTCCGGCCACACGTTGCAGGTGCCTGACTTCGCACCAGATTCTGGCCACCCGTTGCAGGTGCCTGACTTCGCACCAGATTCCGGCCACCCTTTGCAGGTGCCTGACTTCGCACCAGATTCCGGCCACACGTTGCAGGTGCCTGACTTCGCACCAGATTCCGGCCACACGTTGCAGGTGCCTGACTTCGCACCAGATTCCGGTCACACGTTGCAGGTGCCTGACTTCGCACCAGATTCCCGGCCACACGTTGCAGGTGCCTGACTTCGCACCAGATTCCGGCCACACGTTGCAGGTGCCTGACTTCGCACCAGATTCCGGCAGCTTCTTAGCACTGTACTAACTTATGATGCTATCACTCAGATTAATATTATTCATCTCATAGTCTTCAAGATGAAAGAATTGATCCTATGGTTGCTGTTGGGATATGATCCCATGACTGCTGTTCAAACACAGGTAAGCAATGTATGCTCTGAACTCGCTATGCCACGGCTATGGAAACGCACAGGTACCAGACACACATGTCAAGGAGTCTGTAGAAACTACAGGTATATGGAGCGTTGAGCGCATACAGTACCGTGTTGCATGATAGATTGCTATTCAAATACATTATATGAACTCAATTAAACTGAACGGAATTGGCATCTGGGTGCCTTTCTAGTTTCTCCATCCCTGGGAATGTAAAGATGCCATGAGGCTGCCTTGCTTTGAGCAATGTGTTTATTCCTCGTTCTTATCGCAGTCAGCATTTTATTAAATGCATTTCTACAAAGTGTTTATCATTTAATATCGCATCACTACGCTTTGCATGCAAATGCGACAATTTGTGTTAGATTGAATGAACTATTCCAAGCAGTTCTGGATTGATGTGGTAGATGGTTAAAGCCCAGCAAAACCAATCAAATACGCCTCCTGCTTGAAACGTTTCGACACTTCTGCATTTAATTACTCATCTTCAAATGCTTGTGTAAGATGATCTTTTGAAAGGTTGGAGGCAGAAAATGCAAGCCATCCCAGGAACCCATTTGGCATTTCCTGAAGGCGTATAATAAGAGTTATCTTTTTTCAATCCAAAACTAAAACCCGGGAATAGACCAAAGCCAATCCAGTTGGCAGAGAAACTACCACGCAAGTTTCTGACACGTTACATAGACCAAGAAACCAACACTCCATAAAATCGCATTTGCTGTAAGTCTAAGTAGCATTGATGAGAAATAGCATTGATGAGAAATAGTAAAGGTATAGGTTAGCAGGCGTGGAGACTATACCAGAGCTTCCAAAGCAATAATGGCCTGCCCTTGGTAGTCGCTTTGGGCGAGCTCAAAAACGAACCCTCAAGGGCGGCAGGGTTATGCAGCAAATGCCAAGTATATCCTAGATTCCGGCTATATTGTGCTGATAATTATTAGTCATGTCTATTTGATGGTTTGTTAAATTCTCACTAGTAATGATTTGCTCAATTACCGACACAGAGCTTTGTTGATCTCTAGCTAGGTTTGCGCCATAAAAATATGTATTAATAATAACAATAATAACAACAACAATAATATATTGAATTGAGTTTAATTGAATTGATATGTTATTTCTATCGTACTCGTACACAAGTGTTTCAGAGCGCAACAGGGCAAGAGGGGAACAAACAGGGCAAGGGAGGGGAAAAAGGGAGAACAAAACAACGATCTCGCTAGGCCCAGTGACATTGAGAACGTGCAAGTGCATGGGAGAGGGAGAGGGGAAAAGTGCAAGGAAGGGGGGATAAGTGAAAAGTGCGGAGCAAATGGATAACAGAATAAATAAATAATAAAAACAACAAAAGTGGCAGTGCAGCCAGCAAGTGGCAAGTGCTGAGTTTAAGGCAGCAGACAGGGTAGGGAAGAAACTATGAAACAATAATAATATATAACTGCAAAAAGATAAAGAATATCCATTCCAGAAAAGGTTAGTGAAATAACTGTCTAAATAGCATCAAACTATTAAGAGTGAAATTATGAGCAAACAGATTCCCAAACTAAATCAATGGCAGTAGAAAAGTGTTGAAGTAAAACTCTGTTTTTCACTTCTGTAAAATGTTGAAAAAAACGATCTGAATATGGTTCTAACAGTAAAAAACACGTGGTATATTAAACATGTCCTCAATTTGAAATATTTCCTAATCATGAGCTAGAAGTACTCCACGTGTGAGCATGACTTATTTACTCTGTACACTTCTTTCCATGTTGCCCCACGCATAAATAGCTGAGATGGCCCCATCTCATAATAAGGTGGTATTTTAAAAAACAGGAGTTACTTAAAATACCAAATATTCCATGAATCGGGCCCTAAATGTCATCATAATTTTCAGCATGATCGGGGAGAAGAGAGAGGCTGGGTTGTAAGGGAACTGGGCTGACACGTGGTGAAATGTGGGCCTGCTAAAGAAGGTTGTCATTGCATCTAGAAAACCTTTTCTGAACCACAATTCACTTCAGTGGAAGAGGGTCTGATGAATGTGGACCTAGATGGATTGTGTGTAGGGTGCTTCTAGACTTAATTTGAATATGGAAAGGTGCTGTTGGGCACTAAAGCGGGGTGAGAGGAACCCGAATTGACACACTGGTTCCTCCAAATGGATTCTTTGAAAGTTTATTTCTAGACTTGGAGTCAAGGACGTCATTTCACCAAAATGCCAGGGGTAGCGGAAGTGACCTCACATGACCGTTGACCTCTGATGACATCACACTAAGTGATGTCATTTGACCCCACCCCAAAGTGACAACACAGGAAGTGATGGAACATGACCGTTCACCCCTTGACAAAACAGGAAGTGGCATCACATAGCATTGATTCTAAGTACACTATGAAAAATATGGTTACAATATTAATGTAACATGATATACATTTCATATAAGAATGGATCACCATATGTATCGGCAGAAAAAAACATGCTATAACTGCAACTTGCGAAAAGCAAGAATGCATAGTCCGAAATGGATGCTTATTCTACGCTAAATGCTTTTTGGAGGATTTTGTCTGCATTGTAAATTTGAGGAGTTTAAGAACAGACTAAATCAGTGACTGACCCACTGAAGTGTGCCTGAAATAAACTTTTAATGAGTCTAGCAATTATTGTATGGAATTCCAGAAAGACAAATAGCTCAAATAGCCACATGGCATTGGCCACAGTGCAATAAAGAAAAACTTTTATTTTTTTTAGGGGTAGCAAGGGAAGCTCAGGGTTCGGAAGGGAGACCCCCTTGTGACCTCTAAATGACATACCTGCTTGAAGTTATCTTCTACTGCAGCCTGGCATTACGATTTGAGGGAGAGCCACATAGAGAGGATATGCTGGGCCATAAATTATATTTGGCCTAGAGAGTCTAGCCACATGTCCCTAGAGAAATGCTGTCTTACTGAGAGGCATGAGCACTGAAGAATACACTTAGGAAGCACCTGCCCATTGTTAGGCAAGAATTGATGTAGTAACAGAGGAGACTAGACAACACTTGTCCTCT
Source organism: Ambystoma mexicanum (assembly GCF_040938575.1). Classification (NCBI taxonomy): domain Eukaryota; kingdom Metazoa; phylum Chordata; class Amphibia; order Caudata; family Ambystomatidae; genus Ambystoma; species Ambystoma mexicanum. The sequence continues at coordinate 850,276,675 of NC_090928.1, forward strand.
TGGTATTAGGTAACCCTCCTTTTGGTATAAGCTTGTACTACACAAGTTGGTAGTGTGACTGAGCAGACAGGCCTATCTCATGAGGGGTAAATGTGAGCTGTAGAGCTGTAGCAATGAAATCCACAAATACAAGTAGTCAAGAAACACTTACATTCAAGGTTTTAGTTATACATAATTAATTATTTATTTAACAACAGTTTTTAAATAAGCATTCTTTAAAAAGGGCAATATATGTAACAATCAAATATACTTTAAAATACTTTTCCAGAATCAACGCAAAGCTAGTAGATACTCTTTAGAGATGCTTTTTACACACTTCCAACACCCTGAGTTAATTTCACTAACTAGGACAGTAATGGCATGTATATATCACTAGTACACTTTGTAGATTCTGAGGTTGGCAGAAAGGAAAGGTTAAGGGAAAGAAAACGGTTAAACAGGTTCTCAGAGCAATTGAGCACTTACATCTTCCAATGAAGTCTAGACAAAAACCATTCCCAGCAATAAGTTAAAACCCAAGTTATCACCTCTGAGAGACAGTATGGGGGTAATTCATAGAATGCAGCGCACAAGTGGCGCACGCGGCTGGCGCACAGTGTGCGCGTACGAATCCCTGCGCCAGCCGCGTGCGCTAAAATCCATTTCCGTGCACAGCGTATTCATGGATTCCAGCCACCAAAACCAGCCGTGGCGCACAGTGGCGCAGCGACCCTGCAGCAGCGCCAGTTACGCCCCCAAGAACGCCTCTCGCGCAGGGAAAAGCCATCAAAATCCCCAATCCAGCGCAAAGGGCTGCGCTAACCCTGTACCAGCACGGCAAGCGGCCTATGTGTATCACTGGGGTGCGCGGGAAGTACCACACGCGATAGGCCCCGTGCGAGCAGGGTACGCGTATTTCAGGGGTGAGCGGGAAGTTCCACACGCGATTCCAGCAGGGTACGCATATTTCAGGGGTGCGTGGGAAGTTCCACACGCGATTTCAGCAGGGTACGCGTATTTCAGGGGTGCGCGGGAAGTTACACACGCGATTTCAGCAGGGTACGTGTATTTTGGGGTGCGGGGGAAGTTTCACACGCGACATCAGCAGGGTACGTGTATTTCAGGGGTGCGGGGGAAGTTCCACATGTGATTCCAGCAGGGTACGTGTATTTCAGGGGTGCGCAGGAAGTTCCACACGCGATTTCAGCAGGGTATGCGTATTTCAGGGGTGCACGGGAAGTTCCACACGCGATTTCAGCAGGGTACGTGTATTTCGGGGTGTGGGGGAAGTTTCACACGCGACATCAGCAGGGTACGTGTATTTCAGGGGTGCGCAGGAAGTTCCACACGCGATTGGCCCCGTGCGAGCAGGGTGCGCGTATTTCAGGGGTGCGCAGGAAGTTCCACACGCGATTCCAGCAGGGTACGTGTATTTCAGGGGTGCGCGGGAAGTTCCACACGCGATTTCAGCAGGGTACGTGTATTTCGGGGTGCGGGGGAAGTTTCACACGCGACATCAGCAGGGTACGTGTATATCAGGGGTGCGCGGGAAGTTCCACACGCAATCTCATCAGGGTACGTGTACTTGGGGGTGCGGGGGAAGTATCACACGCAACATCAGCAGGGTACGTGTATTCCAGGGGTGCGCGGGAAGTTCCACACGCGATTCCATCAGGGTACGTGTATTACAGGAGTGCGCGGGGGAGCACCACACGTGAATTGCACGTGTGGGTCCTCCCAGGTGTTCCCTCTACACCCTCCATGGCCCCTGCAGGTGGCTCACACCACAGGGGCCTACCCTGCACATGTCCTGCAGGCACCCCATCCACCATGGCCATGCCCCCCAGCCAACCCACATGTCAACTTGCACTACTGCCCACCAACGCATGTCCCCCTGCACCCCCAGCCACCAGGGGCACCCTCCACCAGGCCCCCACCCATGTCCAACTCATGTTCCCCACCACCCCACCCCCAGCACTGTGGGGCACCTGCCAGCAGGCCCCCACCCATGTCCAACTCATGTTCCCCACCCCCCCACCCCCCAGCTCTGTGGGGCACCTGCCAGCAGGCCCCCACCGATGTCCAACTCATGTTCCCCACCACCCCCACCCCCCAGCACTGTGGGGCACCTGCCAGAAGGCCCCCACCCATGTCCAACTCATGTTCCCCACCACCCCCACCCCCCAGCACTGTGGGGCACCTGCCAGAAGGCCCCCACCCATGTCCAACTCATGTTCCCCACCCCCCCACCCCCCCACCACCAGAAGTGCAGGGGCACCCTCCACCAGGCCCCCACCCATGTCCAACTCATGTTCCCCACCACCCCCACCCCCCAGCACTGTGGGGCACCTGCCAGCAGGCCCCCACCCATGTCCAACTCATGTTCCCCACCCCCCACCCCCCAGCAGTGCAGGAGCACCCTCCACCAGGCCCCCACCCATGTCTCCCACCCCCCCACCCCCCAGCACTGTGGGGCACCTGCCAGCAGGCCCCCACCCATGTCTCCCACCCCCCCACCCCCCAGCAGTGCAGGGGCACCCACCACCAGGCCCCAACCCGTGTCCAACTCATGTTCCTCACCCCCCACCCCCCAGCAGTGCAGGGGCACCCTCCACCAGGCCCCCACCCATGTCTCCCACCCCCTCCACCCCCCAGCACTGTGGGGCACCTGCCAGCAGGCCCCCACCCATGTCTCCCACCCCCCCACCCCCCAGCAGTGCAGGGACACCCACCACCAGGCCCCCACCCATGTCCAACTCATGTTCCCCACCCCCCCACCCCCCAGCAGTGCAGGGGCACCCTCCACCAGGCCCCCACCCATGTCTCCCACCCCCCCACCCCCCAGCACTGTGGGGCACCTGCCAGCAGGCCCCCACCCATGTCTCCCACCCCCCACCCCCCAGCAGTGCAGGGGCACCCGCCACCAGGCCCCCACCCATGTCCAACTCATGTTCCCCACCACCCCCACCCCACAGCAATGCAGGGGCACCCACCAGCAGGCCCCCACTCATGTCCAACTCATGTTCCCCACCCCCCCACCCCCAGCACTGTGGGGCACCTGCCAGCAGGCCCCCACCCATGTCTCCCACCCCCCCCACCGCCCAGCAGTGCAGGGGCACCCGCCACCAGGCCCCCACCCATGTCCAACTCACATTCCCCACCACCCCCACCCCCCAGCATTGCAGGGGCACCCACCAGCAGGCCCCCACCCATGTCCAACTCATGTTCCCCACCCCCCCACCCCCCAGCACTGTGGGGCATCTGCCAGCAGGCCCCCACCCATGTCCAACTCATGTTCCCCACCACCCCCACCCCCCAGCACTGTGGGGCACCTGCCAGCAGGCCCCCACCCAAGTCCAACTCATGTTCCCCACCCCCCCACACCCCAGCAGTGCAGGGGCACCCTCCACCAGGCCCCCACCCATGTCCAACTCATGTTCCCCAGCCAACATGTCATCACAATCTAGATCCCTGGTCCCTATGGTCAGCCTCCAAATGCAAAACACCCACCCGAGTATTGCATCCACCCACTCATAATTGGCAATTACATGACAGAACACCAATTGCAAGTTCCGAAACAAACACATTTCCCTCACATACACCCAATGGGTGTCAGTGAATCTCAAAACCCATATCATGATATGCATGAAACCAATGAGATGATACTACACATTGAAGTCTGATAAAAAATATGTATTAAAGGAAACATAAATAGAATCAAAAATAAAGAAACATAAATGGGAATGCACAAAAATGAAAAGAAGCATGTCCGTGAAAAAAAGCAAAACCAAAAATCAAAATCCAAAGTAATGGTGTCCAAAGTCACTGTCCACAAAACAAAATCCAATGGGAAATAAAAAAGAAAGCCATTGATCCATGGTTAAAATGTGAAAGAAAAATACAATCCAACAGTGAAATATATACATACAAACAATCCAGGGTCCATTATCCCAACAAAAGAAAGGGAACCTATCTAACTACACTAACTAATAAAATAAACTATATACAAAAATGTGGCCAATGTCCAAAAGGTCCAAAATAAATCCCAAAAAATGAAACCTAACACTGCCTACCCCCCCACACCCCAGCAGTGCAGGGGGCCTGGTGGAGGGTGCCCCTGCACTGCTGGGGTGTGGGGGGGTGGGGAACATGAGTTGGACTACATAACTATGTACAAGGGCAGCAGGCTAGTTTGACGGCTCACTTTTGGATGTCCCAGGCCAGGGCATCATCGAACTCCTGCTCAATGTCCCGGAGGCGGTCCTCCTCCATGGCCCCGAGGGTCCGCAGGGCCGTCGACGTGTCCACCTCCAAACCCCTGTGGATTGCCTCGAGGCACTCGGCCCGCCTCAGGGCCCTCCGCATGGCGTTCTCCGCCCTGACCATTGTGAGCCGTGCCTCTTCCGCCCGCTGCTGCTCCGCATCTATGGCGTGGCCCAACCGCTGCCACACGGAAGATACTCTCTGTCCTGGGTCCTCCTGCCCTCCGGCCGATGCCTGCCCCTCCGATGTTGAAGGCCCCGAGCCTTCATGGCTCCCACCACGTTGCTGCTGCTGCTGTGCCTCTGCCCGTGCACTGCCTCCTGCTGCCTGCACATCCTCCGCCGGCTGGGGTGCAGTCGTTGATGTGACCACCCCTGCTGGACGTCCGACTCCCGACTGTGGCAGGGATGCCTCCTCCACCAGCCTGGCCGCACCGTCAGAGGCAGCTCCACAGGGCACCCAGGTGACTGATGGGTGGGAAGATGGCACGGAGGACGACTGGCACGTAGGGGGTTCAGGTGAGGAGGGGGTCGTAGCAAGCCCCATCATACGGAGGAATCCGGCCTGGGTGACCTGTCCCAGCAGGGTGACGTGGTCAAAGAGCCATTCGAGATGACGTGCAGTCTCCTCATGGAAAGACTGCAGGTCACCTCGCATGGCCCATTGACGCAACGCCACACCAGTCAGAAGAGGCTCAACCCGGACCCGGATAGCCACGGCCCGGGCAGAGGAAGGCCAGTTGACGTGAGCTCATCCCCTGCCTGAAAACGGGTCTGGACGTAGGCATCCCTGCTGGTGCAAGATGATGCAGGGACAGGATCAGGGACAGGATTGCACACAGGCACCTCCGCGGCAGCCTCTGCTGCCTCCTGTCCCTGGTCCTGCACTGCACCACTAGCACCAGTGGGATCCCCACCTCCAGACCCCGTCTCTGTTGCTTGCACGGCCTCCTCCTCCACCAAACCCCCCACCAGCCTGGATGACTCCGTGCCATCTTCCCCTGTTGGGCCCTGTGGGGTCCCAGCTGCCCCTTCTGCTGCCGAGGAGTCCAACTCCAACTTCCGCCTCTTGGACCTCCCCCCGCCAGCTGCGGCCTGGGACGCGGCACCGGACTCCTCACTCCCCGACGAGATGACAACATGGGAGGGGAGCCGGCCTTGCGTCTCCGGCTGGCGGTGGGATCCCCGCCGCTGTGCTCCACAGCACCTTCTCCGCCCTCTTCATCAGTTGACGCTGCAGCCAGGGAGAAATAAAACACAGGCATCAGGGCACTGTACAATGGACACATGCACACATGACAGTTGTACATGAGTGGCATTGGCAAACCTCAGACATGTCATCACAATCCCCAACACACATGTCATTTCAACTCGCACACATGAGCCATACCACAGCCATATCGCAACTGCCAGCACCATCCATACACATACAACAGCATGAGCAGGCAAAGGTGAGCCAGACATCACATGCAACACAGGAAGTGCACCACACATGTACATACACCACCACACTTGCATGCATGTGTACACCTCTGCCAAGTGTCGCAGTGTTCAGATGGGCATCCATGTCACATCTGCGGATCAGGCTTCCACATACCGCTGTCACATGCATCCATGTTGCATCACTGTTGCACCCTTGTCAAATACACACAGATGCACATGTACACAGTGCTGATAAATGCAGCTGAAAACAACATACATGCGTGACATCACGGACATGTCTACTTACATACACATTCATCCAAACATGTGTGCCCACACAACTGCATTTGGCATGCAAGCCTACACACACAAGCGCCATCCATGTCTCACACATTCCAGCCCTTGCATGTGTTAGCCCCACGGCCCTGTACACCCCCACCCATACTCGACCCCATACAAACAGATGTGCAACCTGCACACTACTGAAAAATCACCACACGCACATCTCACAATCAGGATGCATGTACACTCACCGCTCGACTCCAGACGGGTCTGCCTCTCAAGGACCTGGACGTGGAGCGCTGGGGATATGCGTTCCAGGACCCTCATCTGTTCTTCCGACAAGTGGCCCCGGCGCCCCTTGGCATCCGCTGCCTTCAAGAGGCGCCGGGCCTTGTTCAGGGTCCTGGACCTGAAGTCCTCCCAGCGTTTCTTGACATGTTGTAAGTCGCAGACTGCCACCCCCTCAGCGTTGATGGCAGTCACGATGTCAGTCCAGATCCGAGTCCGTCCTTCCTTGTCGGCGCGGGAACTTCCGAAGAGGGCATCATACTGCCCCAGGACTTGCTTCAGCAGGACACCAACTTCGGTGGCACTGAAGCTAGTGCCCCTCTGCCTCTCTGGCCGGGGGTTGTCAGTGGTCTCAGATGGTGTTTCCCCCGACATGACAACCCCAGAGGCAGGAGTGGGTGGGCAACTGGGTCCTGGGGCTGGGCTGTGGAGCGATGGAATCCCAGTCGGGAGTCTTCAGTTCCAGCAGGGGTGGTCACAGCAACAGCACCCCTGGCTGATGTGCAGGCAGCAAATGGCAGGGCACGTGGGCAGCAGGCAGTCAGGCAGCAGCAGATGGCAGGTGGGAGCATGCTCACGGCTCTGGGGGGCAGTAGTTCGGCCTTCTGGGCAGGAGCGTGGTCTTCCGTGTGCTTACGCGTGGCCAGCTTGATACGGAGTGATTTGGCACGTGAAAATTCGGCACGTCAGCGTGTAATTCGAGGAAAGGCCCTTAGCGCGTAAGCGCGTCTGCACGCATACGCATTTTCATTGGACAGAAGGCCCCTCAAGCGCAAGCGCCCCTGTGACGCGTACAGGCGTGCATGGGCATTTCAGCGCGCGTGAAAAACTGCACGTCCGAGTGTAATACGAGGAAATGGCACATGCGCGTAAGTGACGCGAGCGTGCGTTTTCCTCAGCACGGGTTAAAGGTGAGCGGGCCCAGCAGTTCGCTGTACGTGCCTTTCGTGGAGACCGACGTGTGTTGCTGCTTCCTGTTGTTTCGGACGCCATCACAAGGTCACAGCTATCAAGGACGTATCTCTTCTTTTGGCGGGGATATTGGCTACGCGTGTTTTTCTGCATCGCGCTAGTCAGACGGTGAGTCGCACACGCTCTTTTTCCCACTGCGGGTGCCCCTGTGTATCGCACCCATTTTCGATGTCATAGTAGCCTGCGTGTCCCACGCGTACGTGTTATTCGTGTTACTGGGTGCCACCCCGTACTGCGGGAGGTTGAATCCACGCACGTAGGCTGCAGGGTTGCGTGCACGGTTTTACTGCAGTTTTGGGGTGCCTGAGCGTTGCGTGACCCGTCACCACATCACCGGGGTCACATACAGCCTTGCAGGTGCAGGGGGGCTGTTAGCATCTTGCTTCCCACCCCCTTCACCCCAATTGCCCAGGTCAATTGTGGTGTACACCTCCCATTGGCACCACTCCATCTGTGCCAGCACTTCTACATCAGTGCCATGGTTGGGAGGCCACCAAAGGTGAGGGGCACCTCAGCTGGGCGTCCTCCTCGTGGCGGGCATGGTCGGGGACGTGGCCGTGGTGACCAGGGAGTAGGGTGGACTCCAGGGTGTCCAGGGTGGCCACAGCGGGGGAAGAGGCAGGGGTGCGCCACTTGAGCACAATGTTGTGCCATGTGTCGGTGCAGTCATGCCACCACCCCCTGTGGTTCCGGGGGATGCAGCTCCTGCATCTGGCACTGGCACCCATTCGACCCGGCAGTCCGTTCCATCGACTGCCACGGGCCCAAGGGTAGTGGTAGCTGCAGGTGCAGCTGTGGACACCGCCACCCAGGCTCAGGGTCTGCCAGCGCAGGCTGCGTTGGCACTTGAAGAGCCCTTGGTAGATCTCCAACAGGCCAGGGGGGAAACTATAGGGGCAGGCCGGGCTGCTCAGACCAAGACACGTGTCCCTGGGGCAGTCATGTCATCTGCTGCCCCGAACAGCCGGGTGTTGGCAAGTGCAGGGGCAGATGCACCCAACAGCACCCCGGTTGTGAGTCTGCCAACCAGGACCGTTGCAATCAATGACCCTGCCACAGCTGATGTTGCTGCGCAGGGTCCATTAGTGGGCACCCAGCTGCCACTGACACGAGTCAGGCCTTTGGTCATCCTTCCACCTGCCACTCCCTTGGCTCAATCCACCGAACCCACTGGCCATACTGGTCAGGGCGGCATTAGCCAGCCAGGGTCTGCGCCACAGTCCAAGAGGAGGAAGGTTGCACCTGCAGCACAGGCTGGGACCCCACACACAGCCACGACCTCCTGCACGTCGAGGAAGAAGCCTTTCTGTAAGAAGGAACTGGACTTCCTCGTGGACTACGTGCGGGGCCACAGCCGTGACATGCTAGTGGGTGCCAATAGTCAGACTACGGCTGCCCAACGTGACACCCACTGGAAGCAAGTTGCGGAACATGTCAGTTAATTTGGCCATGAGGTGCGCACAGCGCAAGAGAGCAAAAAGCGTTGGAATGACATCAAGCGCAGCACTAAGGCTAAGCGTGTCTCTAATTACAACTTGACTCTGGTGACTGGCGGTGGGCCTGCACCAGAGGAGGAAGAGCTCACTCCGCATGAGGCTCTTGTTGCGGAGTTCATACCACCTGAATTGGTCGAAGGAGTGGGAGAGATGCTGGACTTTGATGCGCAGTCCAGTGAGTGTTGATGCGTGTTTGTTGACGACGTGTGTGTTTCACTTGTGGGATGTGTTGTGCATGATTGCTGCTACATGTGACGTGTACATGGTTCTGATGTGTGAGTAATGCAATGCTTCCGTCATGCATGTCTCCTCTGCCTGCATGCGGGACTCCATGTAGGCATGCTCCCTTGCCCCTCCTCCGCCACTCTGCACCCCAGTTCCACCTTTGCACTGGTCTGCTTCAATCTTGCCAATGTGTAGTTTCTTGTTCATGTGTCCTGTGTAGATGCTAACTTCCAGCGTAGAATCTGCCAGACATATGCCGTGTGGTACAGCCTTAGTACTCGATGCAGGGTATCTCACTTGTACTGTGCATGGGTCAGATGTCCCGCAGGGACATGAGTGCCCATTCATGCTCCATGTGCATTGCACGCATGCCCCTATGTGTCCTTGACTGGATGATCACTGTAAAATAAGTCCTTGGTTACATACATTGCCTGCCATCTCATCAGCCTTCCCATGTCAACTGTGGCTCAGTCCTGCGTTGCACACATATTTAGGCTCTGACAATCTGTGTGGCTCACAGGCCTCAGCCTGTTCAATGGCCAATGACTCTGTCCAACTCTTGTTGTGTCTTCTTCACACGTGGGCGGCCTCCAGAGTTTTCATCATGTGTCCTGCCTACTGTCCCAGCATCATTTGCAGTGTTGTCATTTGAATCACATTAAGCTGTTGATGCCAGTCAACACTGCCTGTCAATACACAGGTGTATGGTCAGCCTTTTGATACCATGCTATGCATCCCTGCTTTGGTACTGGGGTGGAGGGGTGCTTGGCTTCTAGATATGGTACACATTGAATGCACAATGCACGTGATGTGTGAATTTGACATTGCACTACCTTCACATTTCCTGGCACACACCATGGAGTGCTTGTACATGCAGGTAGTGAGTGGCGTACACATTTTCTGCACTGCATAGACCAACTTCCATGGAAACTGCCACCTTTCAACAGGTCTGATCACAGAAGCTATTCAAAGTAGACCCAGCATGCATGCCAGGTTATATGTTGTGTGTCACATGTCTACCGGATGCGTTTGCTCTCGGTGTGTGTGTGTGTCGTGTGCTTCTGACATGTGTAGTGAACTTTTTTCTCTCTATTCTTCAGGTGATGACGCAATGGAGGCGGAGGATGGTGTTGTCATGCCAGACACAGGGTTGGTAACACCACATCAACCCGGCACTAGTGGGGGTCGTGGGGTAGTAGGCCACGAAAACCCCCAAGTGCTACAGTTCATCTTGTCTCTGGCTGCCTATGAGTCCAGCCTTGATGACGACTCTGACATCCATGTTGAGTTGGATGAGCATCAAGTCCATGTGTCAGGGGTGAGTGATTCTGATGTGGACACTCCTCTGTCTGCGACCCCTGCACTGAGGGATCAGACAGTCTTGGTTCCTCCGCCCGTGGTGGATCGGGACGCAGGGTCACCCTCCACACCAGTCACTGATGTGCCTGGGACATCACGTCGACAGGGGCATGTAGTCGTGCAGCCGCGGGCGGTGCCAACACAGCGAGGACCCCCGGTCCTTGGGTCCCGCAGGGTTCAAGCCCGGCAACGCGGGCGCCGCGCGCAACCGCTGTATACTGAGTGGGAGCAAGACATGACTGCCAATTCCGAACGTCAGGGGGCAGCAATGGAGAACATCGCTGAGAGCATGGAGCGTGTGGCCCGATCTGTGCTCCCCCCTGCTAGGCAGGTGCTTCTCCAGCAGCAGGAGGCACGGTCCACGGCCCGCTCGCTCAGGCTGGGCATGGCGGCCTCAGACAGGGCACGCCAGGCTGAAATGTTGTCTCTGCGTCAAGCAATTGCTGCTCATGCAGAGGCGCACATGGATGCCCTGAGGGAGGAGTATGCTTCCCTCAGATCCACTCTGGGTGTCCTTATGATGTCCCAGAGGCAGCAGGCAGAGGAGAGGTTTGCACAGCTTGAGCGTACCATCTCGGCTGAGCTACAGGCTTGCCGGGAGGTGCAGCGGTTGTCCAGCCAGGCCTTGCAGGAGGAACTCCGTGTTACACGTGCTACCTTGCAAGAGGAAGCACGTGTATCACGTGAGGTTCTGCATGCAGACCTATGTCACATCGCCACACAGAACCAGGCTCAACCATCCGGCAAACTTGCTGCCAACGAGGGGCAAGCTGCGGCTAGGTGTGGCCAGGCTACTGTGCCACGTCCTCCTTTCCAGGATGAGCCAGACTCGGACGACCATCTATCTCCCACATAGGTCGGGCTGTGCAGGCGTTGAGCCCATGGAGGTTTTTTTTTTTGGCTCAGCATCATCGCATGTGGATGTTGAGCAGCACCCTGTACCTCCCCCCTCCTGGGTGCCTCCCCTCCCCCCCGGGTCGTATGTGGCCATTTTTGATTTTTCTTTTAGTTTAGTTAGTTAAGTTTCTGTTTGATAGTTAGTTTAATTAGGTAATGTAGGTTTTCCATTGTTAGTGTAATTAGTTAATAGTTGATTTAGTTTAAAATTGCTAGTCTATTGTGCTTTCATGTGACAGTGCGGTGCTTTGTGGCTTTTGAAGGCATCCACTGTCTGTTCCAGCTGGCCCCTTCAGGCTTGTCTTGTGCATGTGTTTGCTGCTTGGGGTCCTTGACTCACATATGCCACTCCTGCCTCCCTTATCCATGGGCTCGCAAGGATGGTTCGGTGTTACAGAATATTACACAAGGGCTTTGGACTGTCATATCTGTGGCATGTCTGGTGCTGTGTGACTTGTATTGACACCCCTAGTGGGGATGATTTTGGTGTTATTGTCCACTGTTCAGCTTTTGCTAGATGGGGTGTGTCATGATTAATGTGTACATTGATTGCTATGCATTGTGTAGTATGTTTCATATCTTTCCTGTACACGTGCTTGTTGCAATTCATGCTGTAGATAGTGTTCCACACTTTGGATGTGAAAGACGGACTGATGGTGTGATTTGTGATGTGACTCTCTGACATGGTCAAGTAATGAGATGCCTGATGAGACACACACAGATGACTTTGAAGCATTAATCATGTGTTACATGCCCTTTCTGCAGGGGGATGAGCCTCCAGAGCACCTTTGCCAGCAGACATGGCCCATTGGACGACGGAATTCTGGACCCGTTTGTTGGTGCCCACATGCACATGTGTGCACAAGCAGAGGCACAGGGATTGCAGACACACATCCTAGAACTGCTGACATGTTCCAAGGAACTCCAGGCAAGGTGAGCAGCACAGGGGGGCCACGACACAGCAAAGCTTGCACCAGGCGAGTTGCACATGCAGGCTTAGTCACAGCACTGAGGGTGAGCTTAGACGAATATTGGTGTTGAAGCACACAATGCAGCTCAGATGTGTTGGTGGACTGGTGGCTGTTGATAGTAGGGTTGTCTGGGACACATGCAGGGGCAGTGGCACATACCCTCTGGTACACCAAGGTCCATTGAGGCACTTGTATCAACCATTTAGCCTTCCGAGACATGGAAAGGGGCAGCTCACAGGGACATACAGCCATGGACATACTCGGGTGCAGTGCATGTCTTTTCCATGTCCTTTATGATAAATGCACTGCCAACTTTGTTTCAGTCATGGTGGTACGCAACTTGCTCTGAAGTCATGGCTTGCTATATGGGTCTGTCTGCTTACCCAGGGAACATTGCATGTTGTGTGAATTGTGACACATTGGTGTTCCATTTGCCACGCACCCACCAGCGGCTGACTTACTGCATTGACTGTGTATGACCCGTCACAGGGGTGATGTTATATATGGGTACGAAGCATCTACACCAGATTGTCTGTTTGTAGAGTAGTTTGTTGCTATGGGGCATGTTTGGTGTTGTGTTTTTGTGTAATTGGCAAGTACAGGTTGTTGACTGTGGCTCTCTCTGCAGCATTGCAGTGCTCCTGTAACCGGACCTGAGAGTGCGCAGGCAGGAGGCCAGCACTCAAAACCAGAGCTAAGTGTCTTGTTGTTTTTCTTTCGAACTGCTCTGCATAGGCTTGCTGGGGAGTGTACTAATGCATGGATGTATGTGTGGTTCAATTTGGTATGTTTTTTCTCCCTAATCACCCGTGATCCTATGCAATTTTGAACCCTGTACCCTCTACCCGGTGTTCCTGCTTCCCGTACCTATCCAAGCAACGTTCCCTGACCCTCTTTCCCCGCTGGGGTTGCGGATGCCTGTGTAAGCCCCGAACTTAAAGGGGTCAAATCCCTAGAGGGGGTGGTTGGTTCGTACCACTCCTGAGCCTGGACTACAGAAGGCCATGACAATGATGTCCAAGTTTGTTTGGATTGTGTATGTGTTCATGCAGGTAGTACATTTTCGTGCATTCCCTAGTTTCATGTGTCATTCCTCCTCCCCTCTCCTGGCACTCATTCCAGTCATCCAGTGTGTTAACACCTGTCCCGACTGCATATCCCTGAACCTCCTTCCCCACCAGGGTCTCAGGGGCCTGTGTGAGTTTGACCTTGCAGGCACCCGGGACATGGTGGGGGTGGTTGTTTCGTGACACTCCCGCGCCTGTAGAGGGGACCTGTGACAGTACACATCCGTTCATGGTGCATCATCCTATGTCATGTACCACACATGTTTCACATCCTGTCGTGACATTGTTTTGCTGTGCTACCTTGGTTGTTGCATCATTGTGGTAGTACTTGGCCTTTGTGAGGTACTGCTACGTCAAGTCATCTACTGGAGGGTGTTCTGGTTCGTTTTTCTGGCTTGGATTTTGTGATTTTGGACATTGATTATGAGGGTACAGGCACCTTTTTACACACAAGGTGGGAGATGGTGACGAAGGGTAAAGGTGATCCTGTGGCCAGGTGAAATTGAGGTTTGAAGGCTCCATGACCCAGGTGCAGTTGTTCAGTGGGTCATGGTCATTTGTGAGGTAGGGGGGAGTTGTTGTTGATAGTTGCCTTGCCCTGCAGTGTGATGGGAACTCTGACATTGTAATGGTGGTATCCTATGTACATGTTGTGTTCTGCTGATCAATGCCTGTTCATGTGTTGTGTTTACCTTTCAGGTGCGAGGGGATAGTTGTGGTTTGACATGCTGGGGTGTACACATGGTGAATGTTCACATGTGATGTGTAGAGAACACTAATGGTCACTTGAGTGCACATGCATATGTGGAGTGCATGTCCTTGCAGAACCACACACTTGCACTCTGATGCACTACATGTACTCCCACCCTTGCATATCCATGTGTACACTGTTTGCCTTCTGGTGCCCACTGTGTCCCTGCAGCACATGTTCTGTGACTGATTATGGATCCTGTACATGCCTAATTTGCTGTTTGATGTGGTCTGTCACTTAGATGTGATGCTCAGGGTGTGCATCACACACAATGGCTGTTCACTGTGCTGTGCGCTGAGCAGTGTGTTGCAGGAGTAGGACACTGCACACATGAGCTGCAGTGTTGATTTTGCAATGCACAATGTGCATGTAGACAGGCATTCATTGTTATGTTACGTCTACGACTCTTGTAATGCATTTGGAAATGACTTATTTTGGGTGGGAGATTGTGTTGGTCTGTCATTTCATCTGATTCTGGGTCAGGCATCATTGTCTGATGCCACTGTACATTTAGGACATGGCAATGTGTACCTTATCGTTACTGTGTTGGTGTATGGGTATTGCTTGCCATGTCATGTTGTGGTTTGGGAGGGTTTGAGTGACATGACAGTGATGGCCATGGCCTGTTTTGCAGGTGTGTGTGATGCACACCTTGCATGTCAGGGTCATCCGCTTCTCAGAGCAACTAGCTGGGGGTAGATCTCTCTCTGCGGCAGGGCCCTCCCTCTGGAACTACCTTCCTGCCTCACTTGAACTTGAGGGGAACCATCTCCAGTTCTGGAAGCACCTCAAGACCTTCCTCTTTGCTTCTGCTTTCTCTCTGCCTCTCCCTTGCAGAATTCTTCACTGGAACTGCACTGGAGCTGCAACTGGGCCACTCTCACCGACCTCGGTCCCTGGCCCAGCCACTCTCCACTTGCACTGCCTCCCTGGCAACCCCTGCACTGCGGTACTGTCTCTCTATCCCTACAGCCCACCCTTCCCAGCACTTGTCTGCACTTACCTTTGCAGTTGCCACCAGCCGACCTATGTATTTTTTTTTTGGGCTACTTCCCCTGTACTGCACTCCCCCCCTTCCCCTTGCACTTTTCCCTTCCCCCTACCCCTGCACTTGCACAATCTCAATGACGCCTGGCCTAGTAGTACCGTTGTCTGTCTTCCCTTGTTCCCCCCTCCCTGCCTCATCGCACCTTGAAATACTTGTGTATAGGCCATATCATGTCATATGTCATGTGTGTGCCTTTTGGTCACACAGGATAGCTTGTGTTTAAGTAGCTAGGGATGCAGACGATGTGGCACTTCCATGGCAACTATCTCAGGGTGGTAGGGTTGTGACAGTTGACTGTCTCTTTGTCATCATCGATTGTCACCTGGTATGTGCCAGGCCTGTCTGCACTCCGCAGGGGTGGGAGTTTAGGTGAAAAATGTGGCCACAAGCTGGGTCCGGGCTTCCTCGCCACGTGCCCTGTCCCCTTCCATGGGCAGCGCCTGTGCCTGTGGTTGGGGATGTGGGGGCACCACCATGTCCACCGGAAAGCCCTGCCGCGTTGCAACATTGTGCAGGACACATGCTGCCACAATGATCCTGCACACCACTGGTGGTGCATAGAGTAGTTGCCCACCAGAGCGGTCAAGGGAGCGGAAACGTGACTTGAACACTCCGAATGTGCGCTCCACTATGGCCCTGGTTGCAATATGGGCGGCGTTGTATCTTACCTGGGGTGGTGTGGTGGGGTTCCGGATTGGCGTCATCATGTGTTGCTCAGAGGGTAGGCACTGTCCCCTGGGGAGGTGATAATAGTTGAGATTTTTAGGGTTTGGATATTTGTCTGTATGTGACTAAGGGCATTTGTACTGACCTAGGAGCCATGTGTCGCCATGCTGCCCAGCTTCCAGGGCCCGGCTCAGGGCAGACATTCTGTATATGAAACTGTCATGGATGGAGCCAGGGTAGTTTGCATAGACAGAGGTGATGATTCCCTTTGCATCGCATACCACCTGTACATTGATGGAATGCCAGTGCTTGCGGTTTCGGTAGATGTGCTCAGTGGCCCTAGGTGGACGTCGTAGGGCCACATGGGTGCAATCTATGGCACCGAGCACTTTGAGGAAGTGTGCCACCCTGAAAAAATCCAGGACAACGGCCTGCCTTTCAGCGGGTGTTGTAAGAGGATTCAATTCAACACTACAGCTAAGTCAATGCCTAGTCTGGGATACTGAATGGAAACCCTTATTGATATATCTTTATGTCCAGTTCATGAGTTCTGGATGACTACCCCTATATAACACCCCTCTCTTAGAATCCCCCTGACACCACTGAGCCAAGAAGTAGTTCTGTTTTGCAAGTTTAAAAGGTTTATTTGAGAATGAAAACAATATATATATATATATATATATATATATATCACACTTTATAATAAATTAATAATTGAATATCACACTTAATCTGAGCAGTAATCAACAATGGATAGTCTGGCACTAGCACACTTCTTTATAATCAATGATGAGTGGGTATAGGATGGATAAGATAGCAACAATACTTTTATGGTTTCAGATAGATGCAATGTGGCATGAAAATACAGTACAGAAAATAACTTGATAGGATTTCAGCAAAAGACAATGTAATCACTTTCTTGGACAATTCACCCCCCTTTTTATGCAATGTAAGGAGATGAAGATGAGAGCACACAGTTCTTAGGAATGTAATCAAACAGAATTCAGTTCAATTCCCCCCCAGCAGCTCATACAACAGATAGGAGTTTTGAAACACAGGCAAAATGCTTTGAATATGGTGACAATGCAGTGAGAAATATGCTGAAAATGCTTTTAATTCCCTTTAGGAGGTTCAGGGTGAGTGAGAGATACTAGGGATGAGTGCAGGCTCACTTTAGCAATGATTCAGAGACGGTTCTTAAGATGCAAACGAATTTTAGCAGTTCAGGAAAAAGCAGCTATCTTTTTACAAGTAAAGAAATCGGGCCAAATCGCAAATCGCAGCAAAATTCGCGAATGCGTGAATCGTGATTGCGGAGAAAATATAAGGAGTAGGAAGTCGGTTCTAGGCTTGTTGGAGAGCTTAGATTCAGAGGAAAGTTAAACCAAGTTCCTAGCACAAACGGTTACGGAGTTATGAACAATTTTGTGAAGGTTTTTTTTCGGATTTGAAATTTTAAAAGTTCAAAGCGACAGGTTACAGCTTGCAGCTAGAAAATGACAAGTGACAGCTATGCGGCTGCAGAATTGACAAGTGACAGTTAGGAGGCAGTTCTACTTAGATTAAAATAGTTTGGATTAGATTATTTTAACTAAGAGGTTGGTTCTGCACAGTTCTGCTAGGTACTCACAATATATTTTTGAAATAGGCCTCGCCACGGATCTGGTCAGGTTTTGGACTGGACTCCGGTTCTGGTCTTGGCACTTCACAGTGATCTGGGTCAGCTCTCTGGTTCTGCTCACAGCGGTCTGGGTCACTCTGGATCTCTGGCCTCTGGTTCTGGATACTGCTCTGCTTTCTCTGGGTACAGCACTGCTTCTGGATCTTTCTGGCACAGGGTTTCCGGCCAGAATCAACAGCTGGGCCCTACTGTGAATAGTCTGCAAATGATTTTTGGGCCTGCTGACAAATACTTTTGCTTGCAGTAGGCCTTCTTGGTTCAAAGTTCTGTAGTCTCTGTTTAGCTTGGAAGTCTAAGTGTAGGATCTCTGGATGTGAAGTCGTCGGTCAGCATGCTCCACAGCAAATGGAATTGAATGTCTCTACCTGTCCCAGCAGTCTCTTTTTATGTGTTTTGAAAGTGGGTGTGTGCCTGGGCCTAGCTAAGCCTGCCCCTTTCTACTTGTCATTGGCCCAATTCTCCCCTCTCCCATGATTGGGAGAAGGAAATGTGAGTCAGAGTGATGCTGTAGGTTTAATGGGTCAGAGGATCCTCCCCTGGTCAGTTTGCCCACAAATCTATATTTGATTCAAATACATATTGCACAGATACACAGTTGTTTAAAATTACATGCATCCATCACATATCACATGAGGTATACTCTGTTCAAACTCTGCTCTTCCTGAGGGCTTGCATTAAAAAAAATGGCAACTTATTTTCGATTTTAGTGGGTTATGCAACCTTGGTTCTTCATTAAAAGTTATACACATATACACAGGCTGTCCATACCTACTCCAGTAAATTCCCATATCTCTAGCTTAAACACAGAGTATGTGGTGTCAATAAATAGCGGGGTTTTGCCCCAGAACATCACACAAATTGGAGTTTGGGCTTGAATCGAAGGTACATTTTTTAAATTAAGGCTCTCAGAGTTATACATTCCTGTCATTTGATTACAAAGAGTTATCAGTGTTTCTGTAAAATATAAATTTTGCTTTCAATTCAGTTCTCAGAGTGTTGGAGTCCGCCTCCAAGACTTGGGTGGGTCAGTGACCATGCCTCTGCTGGCAGGCAGGCCTTTGTTGACAGGAAACAGTCAAAATCAACATATTCTATTCAAGTGCAAGAGCCTATTGTGTGGTCTCCAGGAGGCTGAGGTCAGCGGACCAGGGGGTCACTTTGCATTTGGTTATTATGACCATGTGATATCCTGGGCTGTGGTGTGAATCTCTTGAGGTGAGAGGGTTTCCCAGGCTTCTGGCCTCTGGGAACAGCAGGTGGCTAATTTTTGATTAAAATGCAGCCTTTGAAGTCAGCTGAGTCAAATTCCTTTGTCAGCAACTGCACTCAGTTCTCCTGTCAGAGTTTAGACCACTAGCGCCGCCTTGGGGATTTTGTTGGTACTGCATCCATTTTTGGGATCCTTCTTGCATTAATGCATTCCAAACAGGAATAGTTCTTACATGGTAGTAAATAATCCTTGCTTAACATTGTTTTGATGGGGCTCCTTGCAGTAAAATGGTTATGTGGAACCCCACAAAAGGGTTGAATCTTTAAAGTGGTCCGATGAGCCACGATTTCAGCAACTTTTTGACATCAGTAACAGTGGATTTTTTTAACAAAGATCTTTCTTTACACTGGTGGGTGGCAAGTTAGGTAACCATTTTGGTGTGCGCGCAAACTGCGTGGTTCTCCTGGATTCTGGCGCACATGTGGGCTTTTTGGCCATCTTGGATTTTCTAAGCCCACAGCACCAAATGTTGCAGCATGATAGCTCAAACGTGGGTCAGGACACCCAACAAAGCCCCCCCACGCGACTGCACTTTGAATTTGAGTCGATGGGGAGTCGGGTGCACAGAAGGTTATGACCCACGTACTGGTATGTCCGCATAATCTTCTTCCAATTCTGCAAATGGCACAGTTCAGCATCTTTTCCTCCATCCGATACTGATCGATCGGTTCTCCTCGCCGGTCCTGATGGGAATATTGGGCGGTACCCTGGGCCCCTCGGGTCTCGGCTCCCGGCCCCCGGATCGTCCTCCTTGGCAAGTCTCCAGGTTTTCTTTCTCCTAGGATGACAAAGGAAAAGCGGCAATACCTATTCATGGACATTTCTCCCCCACCATTGATATAGTGGGTTGGCATATATATTTTAGAACTCAACAGATATGAACATGCATATTTTTTTAAATTAAGAGACAGGAACACATAAACTTGAGAAACACAGAATTTGATAGGATATATGTAGGATCTTTTAGGGTTGGAATTGAATTACTCTGGAGCGGTACCCTCTGGGATTGCAGAGGACTCCTCCAGTTGCTGCAAAGTGTGCCTGGGATGGCAACACTACAACTGGTTTATGTGGACCCACTTGTCTTCCCCCTCTGCCAAACCCCCTTTGGGGATGCGGATCTTGTAGGCCACAGGGGAGATCTTGTCTATAATCTCAAATGGTCCCTTCCATGTAGGCAAGAATTTTCGCTGTTTGGCCTGGTTCCTTTGGAAATTATATAGATAGACCCGGTCCCCCACCTGATATTCCTTCCTGGAAGTTTTCAGGTCATAGTGGGTCTTCATACTCTCAACTGATCTTTCTAGATTCCGCTGAGCCTAGGCAAAAGCATGTTGAAGGTGTATCCTTGAATTCTCCACATACTCATGAGTTGTGGAGGCATTTATCAACGTTTGCTCTTGGGTTCTGTAGAGCAAATGCTGGGGAAGAACCATCTTGCGTCCAGTCATCAACTCAAATGGTGACATTTTGGTTGCAGATGAAGTGGTAGATCTGATGGCCATTAGGACCAGAGGTAATCGGATATCCCAACTTGGCCCAGAATGTGCCACAAACTTCTTTAATATGCTCACAATGGTTTGGTTGTATCTCTCCAATGCTCCAGAAGAAGCTGGCCTGTGAGCAATGTGTAGCTTCCTTTTAACCCCTAGTATCTCCCACATCGTTGTCATTACTTCACTGGTGAAGTGGCTACCTCTGTCGGACTCAATCCTTTGAGGTAGACCAAAACGGGAAAAGATGTGGTTAATCATCAGGGCAGCTGCAGTTTCTGCCTTGCAATTTGGGGCTGGGAGACATTGCACCCACTTGGTAAACAAGCATGTAACGGTCAACATATACTTGTTTCCTCTAGACGAGCGAATCACAGGGCCTACAAAGTCGATTTGCAAATCTGACCATGGCAGTGTCATCCCCCTCTTTTGGAGGGGTGCACGGTGCGTGAGGGATGATGGCTGAAATTGTGCACACACAAGACACCCCTTCAAGTATTGGTCAAGGTCCTGCCCCATGTGTGGCCAGTATGCAACCTCTCTTAAGATTTCCAGTGTTGTGTGAAACCCCCTATGACCGGCGGTGGCCGCATCATGGGTGTGACTTAACATCAGGCTTCGGAATGAGGTAGGAACCACCCACTGATCGTGGCCAGCTTTGGATTTCTCCTTACCAGCAAACCGTCTTGGATTCGGAACATTTTTGGACATTTCATCAACACTCTTTCTCGTTGTAATCGGTATCCGTCAGGGGAAAGTTCTCAGGGTCCTCAATGTGTTGGTAAAATTTACCAATTATTGGATCCCACTTCTGAGCTGTAATCAAATCAGCATCAGGGGTCTCCTTGCTCCATTGGGCAGTTGAAAGATCATTGTGAGCATTTGTCTGGGACCTAGTGATAGCAGAGACCTGGATTTCCCCCAACAGGGACTCTATTTCGATTAGATCCCCTTGGATGGCCCTGGTTTTGGCCAGCTGATCAGCTAAGTCATTTCCAGTTTTGTCTGGTCCCTCTACTTTGGAATGACCCTTGATTTTTTTCCAGTAGATGGTCATCCCATTCGATGTGACCAGATCATCAATGTTTTGGATTAACTTCCCATGTTTCAAGGGTTTGTTATTAGCACATAACATGCCTCTGGTTTTCCAATTAACCAGGTGCTCCACGAACCCGTTCCGTACATAATCCGAATCTGTGATTATGACCAGTTTGTGGAGTTGATGCTGGACAGCAGTGAGGATGGCCTGATGCACAGCCATCAATTCTGCCACCTGACTACTTCGGGGACCAATTTTGTATCCAGCGGAGGGTTCTGGGAACTCCTTCACCCATGCATTCCCTACGCCAGCCACCAGTTCTTTCTCCCCGTCGTTTTCAACATGGTAAGAGCATCCATCCACATAGATAGTGGGCATTCCCTCACACTTGTCCTCTTCAAAGACTTTGTGTGGGGAATTAAGGTATGACTCCATGTTGTCCTTGATTTTTAGACTTTCGTCCTCGAGACAGTTTTCTCTGGCACAATCATGCAAGTCAGCCAGACCTTGCGCGAGGGGACTCTTCTTGTTTTAGCCATATCTGACCTCCACAGGAAAGCCTTGCATTGACAGAATCCAGGAAGTAATTCGGGAATTACTCAAATTTACGGCCCGGATTCTGTCACTTTGGAGATATTGCAGAGGCTGGTGTGTAGTCTCCACTATGATGTGTTCCCCATGGATGAACGGGCGGTAATTCTTCAATGCCCACACCGTTGCCAGGAGTGCCTTCTCACAATCGTTGAATTTCTCCTCCACAGAGGATAAAGTTTTGCTCGCATAGGAGATTACTTTATTGACCTTGTCATGCTTTTGGTATAATACTGCCGTCAAGCACGTATTAGAGAACCCTGTCTCCAGGAAGAACTCCTTGTTTCTGACAGGGTAAGCTAGGCAAGGCGCTTGTGAGAGACTTCTTTTGAGTTGTCTTACTGCCTCGGATTGTTCTGGACCCCATTCCCACTTGACCCCCCCCTTCAAGAGATGAATCAGGTGTCTAGTGATCTCTGCGTAGCCTTCAATGAACTTTCTGCTGTAATTAGTCAGTCCAAGGAGGCTCCTTAGTTCCCGCAGAGTTGTGGGGTCTTTCAGTTCCTGAAGTGCTTTCACTTTCTTTTCCTGGGGACAGAGACCCTGAGGAGTAATCTCATGCCCCAAGAAATTAACAAAGGTTCTACACCACTGTGCTTTCTGAAAGGAAAGTTTTGCTCCGGCGGCCCTCAACTGGGTCAGAACATAACGGATCTCCGCTATGTGTTCCTCCACAATGAACTTTTGATGAGGACATCATCTTCATAAGCCAGGTTACCCCTTGCACCCAGGTCGGGCATGGCCTTGTGTAGGAAAATGTTGAATTCATTGCCGGAGTTGAGGTATCCGAAGGGAGTCCGGGTCCATGTGTACTGCTGGCCCCCAAAGGTAAAAGCCAGCTTGTATTGGTCCTCCCTACTGACAGGCACAGTCCAGTATCCATTGGTCAGGTCTATTGCAGTGAATACCTGTGACCCCAGGATCTGGCCCAGCCCTTGGTCAATGTAGGGCAGAGGCCATCGGGAAGTATGGACCCGTTTGTTGAGCTCCCTGAGGTTGGCGCAGAGTCTCCACTGGCCGTTTGGCTTCAATATTCCCAGCACCGGATTATTGAAGGTGCTGTGTACTGGACGTATTATTCCCCGGGACTCCAGGTTCTTAATTATTTCAGTAAGGGACTCCATGGATGCGAGAGGCAAACGATATTGCTTCACAAACACTGGAGTCATTCCAGGGTCCGTGGGAATTGTTGTTGTGTGGATGTCGGTGCGACCACAGTCATATGAGTCTACCGCAAAGAGATCTTGGAAATCCAAGAAAACTTGTTTCAACTTTTGCTTCTGTTCCAGAGTTACACAGGCATCAGCTAGGTTGACTCTCTCTTCCACCATCTGCCTGAAGCCTGGAAAGACTTCTGGTTTGGCTATCTCAGCGGCCTCCTCCAGCTTGGTGGAAAAGTCCCTGGTCAGAGTGCTGATTTGGACTGGAGGCCTCAGGTGGGAAAGGCAACCCTCATGGACCTGGAAAATCACCTCATCCTTCCTGAAGTCACAAGTCACATCTTCCTTACCTTAAGGGCAGGAAGTGTACACCAGGAAGTTCCCCCCATGCCGGGTAAAAATCCTGTCTGGTGTTGTATTGTCATCACTGTCACTGTCAAAACAGTCCTTGGGGATTGGTCCTAACAGTTCATTTCCTAAATCAATGGAGAAATGTCGGTCATCAATCGCCATTCCAATAATGGTGCCTGCGGCTAGAGTAATACTCTTTAAGTCGCTGTTATCCACCTCCATTGGAATGGTGTCATGTTCTATGTTGACTAATGGTGTTGGGTTTACCCCCAACCCTTGCTGTTGGAGAGAAGCATTTAGATGTATATAAGCATCAGGGTTTTGCAATTTTTGTCCTCTTTTAACTTTCACTTCCAGGGAGAATTGTCAGGTCCTTTCTGGGATGGTGACTTCCTCTTTGATCTGAATTTCAACTGCATAAGGTAGCAATTGAGCTGATCTAAATGCTTTTTCTGGATCATCAAAGCCCATGGGATTATCCGCTAATTGGGACCAAGCTTTGAAGTTTATTAGGTCCAAACTAATGGCAAAGCGATTGAGAATGTCACTGCCTAAGTAAAAGGCGGCAGTGACGTCTCGCACGACCCAACAATTATGGACTATGCTCTTGTTGCCAATGGAGATTTTGAGCATACACCTGCTTGGCAGGAGATGTTTGGAATTAGGTGCTTCCAGGTCCATTTCCCATTTGTCTATCAGTTTGAATGTGGGAATGGCTGGATCTTTTGGGAGTTGGCGGAACATGGCTTCGCTGATGAAGCTCTTACCGTTGTTCACACACACTCGAGCGAGAACAGAGTCCTTCCCATCATTTAACTGAACAGGGATGAACAACTGCTCTCCAATTTGCTGAATATCAGCCAGGCTCTGAGCTGATTTCACATCTTTCTGGACTATAGGAGTGGGAGTTTCTGATTGTGGATTAGTAAAGAATTTCAGGGTGTTTCCTTCCAGTGTGGAATACCACCTTAAACTGGAAGGAAGGTTGATTTTCATAAATAGAGAGGACCCCCCATCACCAGTCTTTTGTCCTACTGCTATTACTGTCACGTCTGGAGTTTGGTTGTTCTGGAAGTGAAATTCTACTTGGTCAGATTTTTGTTCAACCATGTGGCAGGTGCCGTTTAAACTAACATGGTTGACACTCTGTTTTAATTTTATTGGTCGGCTAGTCTGGGTCCAGAGGATCTTGTTTACACAATCTATTAGGGGTGACAACCTTCTCAGGAGGTCATTCCCTAGTAAACAAGGTGTGCCCTCTGGAGTCACTACTATGACCGGGTGTTTCACCTTGTGTCGCCCAATTTTAATGTCCAAGTCTGCAGTCCCCTCAACGGGAATTTCCTTCCCGTCAAAGTTCTTCAGTTGTCCAGGAAGAGAGGTGAGAGGAATATGGTAATACTCCCCCCTTCCTGCATTTAGTTTCTCAAAGGCCCTTTTGCACAGAAGGGTGGCTTGGGATCCATTGTCCACCAGTGCCAAAATTGTACCCTGCCCCTGTACTTGTACCGGGGCATAGTATCTTCCCTCCTTCTCCTCAAGGGGGCACAGATAATGCACATTTTTGGACAACTGGTGGTCTAACTTTCTGGTTTTGGACATTGCTAGAGAAGAGATTTGGGCAGAATTCTGTGGAGAGTCTTGGGAATCTGAAAGAAAAAGTTGGTAACTGGAGATCAGAGCCATTGTGGGTTCCCCTGGTTCCGGTTCTGGGCCGCCCCCCCTTTTTGGAGGCAGTCACCAGGATGGGTTTGAACCAGGGGATTTCGGTGTTGTGGGTTCTGGGATGAGATGATGGGCGGCGGTAGCTCAGTCTCCATATCTCCCCAGTCTGGATTGGAATCGCTTGGGACCCATTTTTCTTTGGGAGGAGTTCCCCCATCTCTGAAGGAGAAGATCCTTTTCCCAGGATCTTCTGAGGATCCCTCTCCCTCAAATTGGAAGACCTGAACCTCCTCCACAAAGTGCGTCTGTTTGGGTCCTTTGTTTCTCCTACCTCCTCTCTGCTCCTTGGGTGGCAGACTTTCAGGGGTAGGAGATTTTATTTCCGGTTCCTGGTTTTCCAGGGGCTGTTTACAAGTTGGGAAGGAAGCTTCCTCCAAGGCTTTACACCCCCCTATCCCTCGTGCCTCCTCCCTGGGAACCGGTGGGTTATCGGGGTGCTGCCCCCGTCATTGTTCTGGAGCACCAGGTCCAGAGTTTGGGGCATTCTGCGGTGGCATGCTCATCTGAGGGTTCTGTTGAGCCCTCAGTATGTGACCCAGATCCCGTGCCATATTTTGGACCTGGCGCTCTAACTGGGAAACCCGCTCAGGCTGATACGGGCTCTATTTTCTCCCCTGGGCTGATCCCGGGAAGGGTAGCTATCCCTTCTCTGGTAGTACCCCTGGTTGAGAAGATTTTGGTACCCCTCCACCCTTGGCCTCCCCTCTCCCGGATTAGGTTGTCTGGGCTCAGGGAATTGGGGAAAGAAGGATGGATGATTTTGGGGCTGGAAATTGGGTGGATACCTGGGGAAAAGTTCTGCCCAGGAATTGGAGAATTTCTGCCCTCCTGGGGGAAGTTAGGAGGGAAGTTCCCCGGGTCAGGTGCATGGCTGGATCCCCCCCCTTGGGCTGGAGGAGTCCACACATAACCCAGGATTGGTTGGTTTCCCTTGTAGCGGGGACTTACATAGTCAGGGGAGCGGGGGACCTCATTTGTGGGACTACCTCCTCGACTCCCTGTCTGTGACTGGCCCGAGGGCCTTCTGGGCTGTGAATTGTTTGGTGCAGGCAGGTTTTTAGGCCCCCCCATCTCCAAATCTAAAACAGGGGCAACCTTTACCTCTGCCACCTTGGCAGCAGCAGGGGTGCTGTTGGTTTTGGGGTTTTTCGGCACATTATTTTTATTTTCTATGGGCTTCTGCACCTCATAGATCCGGGTTGCCTGTTCAATGACCCAGTCTAAAGATCTTTTCTCATGAAAATCTCTCACGAGCTGGGTCATTATGTATTTGGGTAAGGCATGGAAAAACGTATTGATAAATTCTCTGCTATCCGTGCGCACCCTTCTGGTGGTCTGCGCAAAAGCACGTTTTAATTCTTGCACAAACTCTTGTGGGGCCTGATCCTCCCCACATTGCAAATTGTAGGCTGCCTTGCGAGCCTCTTGAGGATTTCTGTGAACAGAAAAATGTTTCAAGATGGCCGCCTTATGGGTGGACCATCTTAAATGATTTTGGTCCTCCAGCCCCGCAAAGAAACTGGAGTATTCTGGTGAGAAGGTCCACTTTACATATTGAATACAGCTTTGGCTGTCCTTCAAATGCTAAGTCTCCATCATTTGCTCGTAAAGCTCCAAGTGTTCCCAAACAGAATACTTGGCGTTCTTGTGATAAGGCGTGATGACACTCCTTATTGCCTTTATTTGCTTCAATGGGTCCTTAAGCAAGGCCCTTTTTGCCTTATTGGCCTTTTTGGTTCGGGTAAGCCTGGTCCATTCATCCTCTGACTCAGAGGTACTGCTCCCAGAGGTTCCTGTCTGATCTTCCAGGTTTTCCCGGATTCTGCGAGCCTGGGAATGGCTGGCAGAATGTGGGGACCTGGTCTCCTGTGTCCTGCGATGTTCAGAGGAGTCTTCAGATTCCTCCTTGCTGCCAGGATTTGATGGTTACCCCCCCACTGACCTAACTGGGCAGAAGTTTTCAGGATGCCCTTAATGGGCCTATTCTCCTGGGGTTCCCCACTAAATTGCACTGTGCTTGGGTGCCCATACCCGGATGCCCGCCCATCCATTCCTGGGAGGTACTGGCCTATGAGCCCCATGCTTCTGGCTGGATAGTAATCTGCCATCCCTGTGGCCCGGTGCTCATGTGCGCCAGGGGACATGGGGGTGGCAGAGTCCAGGGACTGGGAGAGATAAAGGCCTCTGGTACTAGGGCTCCTGAGGGTATGCTCAGGAGTTTCCCTTTCCCAGCGAACCTGGTCTCTATCCGCCCCTGCTCCCTGTTGCAATGCAAGAGCCTGCGCCTTCGGTTCCTCAGTTAAGGCCTTACTAGACTCTATCAGTCTCTCCTGCATCGCTACCTGTTGTTGGAGCCTATCATTGTGCTGGCAGAGAGCCTCATTCTCTCTCTGCGTTTCCTGATTGGTCCTGGAGCACTGGGCCAGTCTTTGCTGCAGGAGGGTTACCTCCTGAGTCCCATCCCTACTGGCCTGCTCCTGTCTTGCCAGAGCCTCCTCCACCCTCCTGGTGTGCTCTAGCAAGTCCTGGTGTTCTTTTTGGAGGTCACCCAGTCCCTGGTGGGCCAGGTGATTTTCTTCCATTTTTCTTTTTAAGTGGCAGACTTCCTGGCCTAAGGTGTCCCTTTCCTGACTAAGAGTCTGCATCTGTGCCGTCAGGTCGTCCCTTTGCCTTTGGAAGGCACCAGCTTTCTGGCGCTCCTGATCAAACTCTGCCTGGGTATCCAGGTCTTTCAGGATCAGTTTATTGCTCTCCTCTTTCTCTCTGTCTAGTTGGATTTGCAGGGTGGCTACCTGCTCTGTGCATGCCCTGTTGAAATTGATCTGTTGCTCTAGCTTTTTCTGGCTCTGCAGTATGGATTCCAAACTGTCTTGGCGTTCCTTCTGCAAGGCCAGAATTCTGGTATCCTGGTCAGCCTTCTCCTGTTGCAGTATATCCATGTCCTCTTTTATTTTAATGATATACTGCCTACTATCATTTTCTGCCTCCTGGCTCCTCTGCAGCCTCTGCTCAGAAGAGCCCAGTTCAGATTGGACCTTTTCTAACGCCATCTGTTGCCTATTTGCCAGTTCGTGGCCTTCAGCACATCTGTCTTGCATGGCTCCCATATATAGATACAAATATGCCGCTATCCTGGCAATCTTATTGTGTTCATCTTTGGCTTTAGGAGCCATATATAGTTCACTCAGGGCCACATGTAATGGACCCTGATCTCTCCATTTGTCTGACCCTGTTTCAGTGACCTGTTGCGCGATGGCCTGCAACCAGACCGTTTGGTCCTGGTGAGTCCACTCACCTCTCACAAATAACTTATGTAAGAAGTGCTCTCTGGCTATTTTCATGTCTACTAAGGTCGTCATTCTAGAGATTGGTCTCTGTCCTGACTTACAGAAATTAGTATTTTATTTTTGCAAAACAGACCTTTTCCTTAGAGTGTCCCTTTTGAGGAGTGCTTTACAGCGCAGCGTGGTGATCCGACTGGATGTATGTATCCCGTCAGTTAGCACTCTGTATTAAGCTGCACAAGTGATAGATCTAACCCAGACGTCCGGCTCGAGCCTCCAATTTGTAAGAGGATTCAATTCAACACTACAGCTAAGTCAATGCCTAGTCTGGGATACTGAATGGAAACCCTTATTGATATATCTTTATGTCCAGTTCATGAGTTCTGGATGACTACCCCTATATAACACCCCTCTCTTAGAATCCCCCTGACCCCACTGAGCCAAGAAGTAGTTCTGTTTTGCAAGTTTAAAAGGTTTATTTGAGAATGTAAACAATATATATATATATCACACTTTATAATAAATTAATAATTGAATATCACACTTAATCTGAGCAGCAATCAATAATGGATAGTCTGGCACTAGCACACTTCTTTATAATCAATGATGAGTGGGTATAGGATGGATAAGATAGCAACAATACTTTTATGGTTTCAGATAGATGCAATGTGGCATGAAAATGCAGTACAGAAAATAACTTGATAGGATTTCAGCAAAAGACAACGTAATCACTTTCTTGGACAATTCACCCCCCCTTTATGCAATGTAAGGAGATGAAGATGAGAGCACACAGTTCTTAGGAATGTAATCAAACAGAATTCAGTTCAATTCCCCCCCAGCAGCTTATACAACAGATAGGAGTTTTGAAACACAGGCAAAATGCTTTGAATATGGTGACAATGCAGTGAGAAATATGCTGAAAATGCTTTTAATTCCCTTTAGGAGGTTCAGGGTGAGTGAGAGATACTAGGGATGAGTGCAGGCTCACTTTAGCAATGATTCAGAGATGGTTCTTAAGATGCAAACGAATTTTAGCAGTTCAGGCAAAAGCAGCTATCTTTTTACAAGTAAAGAAATCGGGCCAAATCGCAAATCGCGGCAAAATTCGCGAATGCCTGAATCGTGATTGCGGAGAAAATACAAGGAGTAGGAAGTCGGTTCTAGAGAGCTTAGATTCTAAGCTTTCAGAGGAAAGTTAAACCAAGTTCCTAGCACAAACGGTTACGGAGTTATGAATGATTGTGTGAAGGTTGTTTTTCAGATTTGAAATTTTAAAAGTTCAAAGCGACAGGTTACAGCTTGCAGCTAGAAAATGACAAGTGACAGCTATGCGGCTGCAGAATTGACAAGTGACAGTTAGGAGGCAGTTCTAATTAGATTAAAATAGTTTGGATTAGATTATTTTAACTAAGAGATTGGTTCTGCACAGTTCTGCTAGGTACTCACAATATATTTTTGAAATAGGCTTCGCCACGGATCTGGTCAGGTTTTGGACTGGACTCCGGTTCTGGTCTTGGCACTTCACAGTGATCTGGGTCAGCTCTCTGGTTCTGCTCACAGCGGTCTGGGTCACTCTGGATCTCTGACCTCTGGTTCTGGATACTGCTCTGCTTTCTCTGGGTACAGCACTGCTTCTGGATCTTTCTGGCACAGGGTTTCAAGCCAGAATCAACAGCTGGGCCCGGCTATGAATAGTCTGCAAATGATTTTTGGGCCTGCTGACAAATACTTTTGCTTGCAGTGGGCCTTCTTGGTTCAAAGTTCTGTAGTCTCTGTTTAGCTTGGAAGTCTAAGTGTAGGATCTCTGGATGTGAAGTCGTCGGTCAGCATGCTCCGCAGCAAATGGAATTGAATGTCTCTACCTGTCCCAGCAGTCTCTTTTTATGTGTTTTGAAAGTGGGTGTGTGCCTGGGCCTAGCTAAGCCTACCCCTTTCTACTTGTCATTGGCCCAATTCTCCCCTCTCCCATGATTGGGGGAAGGAAATGTGAGTAGAGTGATGCTGTAGGTTTTATGGGTCAGAGGATCCTCCCCTGGTCAGTTTGCCCACAAATCTATATTTGATTCAAATACATATTGCACAGATACACAGTTGTTTAAAATTACATGCACCCATCACATATCACATGAGGTATACTCTGTTCAAACTCTGCTCTTCCTGAGGGCTTGCATTCAAAAATGGCAACTTATTTTCGATTTTAGTGGGTTATGCAACCTTGGTTCTTCATTAAAAGTTATACACATATACACAGGCTGTCCATACCTACTCCAGTAAATTCCCATATCTCTAGCTTAAACACAGAGTATGTGGTGCCAATAAATAGCGGGGTTTTGCCCCAGAACATCACACAAATTGGAGTTTGGGCTTGAATCGAAGGTACATTTTTTAAATTAAGGCTCTCAGAGTTATACATTCCTATCATTTGATTACAAAGAGTTATCAGTGTTTCTGTAAAATATATATTTTGCTTTCAAATCAGTTCTCAGAGTGTTGGAGTCCGTCTCCAAGACTTGGGTGGGTCAGTGACCATGCCTCTGATGGCAGGCAGGCCTTTGTTGACAGGAAACAGTCAAAATCAACATATTCTATTCAAGTGCAAGAGCCTATTGTGTGGTCTCCAGGAGGCTGAGGTCAGCAGACCAGGGGGTCACTTTGCATTTGGTTATTATGACCATGTGATATC
This sequence comes from Ambystoma mexicanum, assembly GCF_040938575.1. Classification (NCBI taxonomy): domain Eukaryota; kingdom Metazoa; phylum Chordata; class Amphibia; order Caudata; family Ambystomatidae; genus Ambystoma; species Ambystoma mexicanum. Next base: position 850,307,637 of record NC_090928.1, read on the forward strand.
CTGGGCTGTGGTGTGAATCTCTTGAGGTGAGAGGGTTTCCCAGGCTTCTGGCCTCTGTGAACAGCAGGTGGCTAATTTTTGTTTAAAATGCAGCCTTTGAAGTCAGCTGAGTCAAATTCCTTTGTCAGCAACGGCACTCAGTTCTCCTGTCAGAGTTTAGACCGCTAGCACCGCCTTGGGGATTCTGTTGGTACTGCATCCATTTTTGGGATCTTTCTTGCATTAATGCATTCCAAACAGGAATAGTTCTTACATGGTAGTAAATAATCCTTGCTTAACATTGTTTTGATGGGGCTCCTTGCAGTAAAATGGTTATGTGGAACCCCACAAAAGGGTTGAATCTTTAAAGTGGTCCGATGAGCCCCGATTTCAGCAACTTTTTGACATCAGTAACAGTGGATTTTTTTAACAAAGATCTTTCTTTACACTGGTGGGTGGCAAGTTAGGTAACCATTTTGGTGTGCGCACAAACTGCATGGTTCTCCTGGATTCTGGCGCACATGTGGGCTTTTTGGCCATCTTGGATTTTCTAAGCCCACAGCACCAAATGTTGCAGCATGATAGCTCAAACGTGGGTCAGGACACCCAACAGTGTTCTGGGCATGTATATGTGCCTGCAGACTGAGGGGCGCGCTGTTATGATTGCCAGTACCTGGTGTAGGCAGCGTGACTGCGTGGCCTGTGAGACCCCCCCCCACTATGGCAGTGGTCCACTGAAATGACCCAGTGCCAATAAATGCAGGACATTGAGCAGCTTCTCCAAGGGGCTTAATGCTTGGGAGCAAAGGGTGGGGGATGTAAGGTCATCTTCCCACTCCCTGACCAGGTCTAGGATGATATGGGGTGGAAACCTATACCTGCCATAGACCTGGTCGTCAGGCATCCCAAAAAGGCTTGCTGTGGTGCGAAAATGCGTGCCCTGGCTATTCTCCTCCTCCTGCGGTGTCCCACGATCAGTGCTGCGACAAATGGGGCATTCATCGTAGCTGTATATACGCGTTTGTTGTTTGCGCGCACTTTTATGCTGTGCGCGGGGACGCTTCCGCCTGCCTTCGTGTGGCGGACGCGTTGACGCCTGTGTGTGTCTTTTGCCGTGCGCGGGTTTCCCGTATTCGGATCCATGAATACGGGTTGTTCACGTGCGTGTGGGTGTTCCGTGTAGTTCCCTGCAGTACTTCCCCAGTTACGCCTTCTTTTTCACGCGTTGTTCCCCATTCCGCGTGTTACGCCCACTGTTCCGCCCACGTTGGTTGTGCGCTTTTGCTGTGCCCGTAGCGCACGCCGTGTATGCCTGCGTGCGCCATGGCTGGATTGGGCGCACGGACAGCGGGAAACACGCGCAGCGTCTTCCTTGAATCGCACGCGTGCGTGTGCGCTGCGTTTCTCACGCTTGCACTCCCTTACGCCTGCTTGCGCATGGATTTTCGGCGCACGTTTGTTCCATGAATCGTATCAAAGTCAAATGGACTAGAAGACTCTGCAGGGAGCCAAGACAGCCAAAGTCAATTGGAGCACAGTCCATGGAGCTGAGGCACTTCTAAGATTGCAATGTCCTGCACATAGTTAGAGAGTTTGTTTGAAGAAAAATCACTGCAAGGTCCCAAGTTCTTATACTTGTGAAGGGTAGAGCTGAAATCAACTCTAGCAAAGTAGCTACTGCTCGTCTCAACTGAGACGAGCAAAGCTGCAGACACGGAGGTAAGCGCCCCAAGTAGGAACGGTACCTTTGGTTAGAAGAAGAGTGGTCCAGCTGGCTTCTGTCTGGTTGCAGTGATCATTCCTGGACCTCAGTCATGGGGACAAGAGGAAGGACGACTAGAGGACTCCTTCAGCAGCAATTCAGAGGTCAGCGGCAGCTATGGGTTCTTTTCAGATCAACCGTTTCAGATTTCCTTCACAGTTTTAGTGCTCGGTAAACAGCACCACTACGGATCTTGGACACAAGTTGGGCTTCCTTCACTGCTTGAGTCCACCACTCTGGTGAGGGAACTCGAGCTCTAGTTGTCCTGCTTCTGGAGGGTCCCGGGGAGACTCCTGGAGCTTCTGGTGGATTGCATACGTTGCACTGGACTACAGATTTCTCGACCCCTGGCACTGGCAGCAGCAAAGAAGTACAGCCAGTCAGGGAAGATGGTCCAGTGGAGTTCATCTCGGGGTTAGTTGGTCTCACTAACCCAAGGGAAGAAGTTGTCCCTTCCAGTGCTTCTCTTGTCAATCAGAAAAAGGAGTTTCAGCAGGGCTTCACTGGGCAATTCAAAGGTCCAGGGGGATCCGCCTTCTGTCCCAAAACCCTCGCCTTTTAAGCAGGTTTCTGCCATTAATGCACAGCCTAGCTGTCACTTAAACAGCAGGGTGGCTGTCCTCAAAGGAAAGCCAGCCAACCAATCAGGACTGGGTGCATTCAGGCATTCCTAAAGACAACGGACAGGGTAGTTTCGGAACCTCCCTCACTTCATGCCCTTCCCAAAACACTGAAGCCAGAGGTGGGTTTCAGCACTGAAGCCCGCCAAAGGCAAAATGAACAAAAGGCTCAAACCTGGCTTGGTGTGCAAAGTAAAACCCAAGGAAGACCTCACAACAACAAAATGGCAAAAAAAGAAGACCAGCTCATTTTGGCAAAATGGTCATTCATGGGTGCTATAAGGCAGCTGAGGATTCAGCTTGTGGTAGAAAAGCACAATGGTAGGAAAATCAAACCACTGCCACCAGCCATTTAAAGTAGTGAGGGTAACATACATGTTTTTACAGGTGTCCAGTCAAAGGATCGAATTCAAAGGATCGACACAAAAGGATCGACGGGTAAAAGGATTGAATTTTATTTTTTTATTATATTATTTTTTTTGGGTTTTCGTTTGGGGAATAAAAGTGGTTTGTACCACAAAAACAGGGGTTGGGGGAACCCCCCCCAAAAAAAAAAGAAAAAAAAAAGTGAAAATAAAAGAAAAAAGAAATTCGATCCTTTGACCCGTAAATCCTTTTGTGTCGATCATTTGACCCTTCGATCCTTTTGTTGTCGATCCTATGACCTACAACCATTTTTACATGAGTAGGCAGGATAAGGGGCTACTAAGTAACCCCCAGCACTCCACATAAAAGTTCGTGTCATGGACGCACAAAGAGAAAAGGTAAGTCAATTTCACTTTACTATTCTTGGGACCAGTAGTTCACGCAAGAAAAGGTATTTAAACCTAATGAGAAATCTAAAGAATTTCTCTGTGACACTGCACTGAAGGTGATGTGTGTCACCATACAAAAAGTAGATGCCTATGGTGTTTGACAGATTCGAAAAACAAAGGAAACAAATAATCCAAATCATGTCAAAACACATGAGAGAGTGAGAAAAAGGGCTCAGTCACTCCAGGGTTGAAATTAAAAAGTCCTTAAGTCCAGCAGAAGAGCTGCGGGTCTCTAAGGTTGAAGGGAATTGGCACAGAAATGAGAATTCTCCCTAACACCCATGGTGGAAATGAGACATACTTCCATGTCAGTTTAATTGGTGTATGAAGTAGGATGTGGAACATGCCATGTCACGTTACACTCTTCTGAGTATTTCTCCCATTCTGTTGGCATTAGGCTCCACTCTTGTTACTGAACTCTGTTTCAACTCTTTCTCGCTTGCCTCAATTCACTTCCCTTCATGCCCTTGGTTGTCACCCTCTTGCCTGCTTACCAGTCTGTTTGTTACACTTCCTCTCCTATTTTGATGACCTGATTACTCACTGGCATTTTGGCATGCATGTACAGTGAGGAGAAGTGCAGGAGATAGGGCGGGGGGAGAGAGGAGTGGCAAGTGCTGGTGGAGGCCCCGGGAGGAAAGTGCTAAGGGGAGCCAAGGAGAGAACGTAACGCTAAATGCTAATGCAGGCTACTCCCAAGAGTGGGATGCAGAGCCGCCAAGCAGCGTCGTGCAAGTGGGGCGGGGGTTCTGGTATCAACTGGGAAGAAAGGCCTGTAATCCTGTGAGATTCATGAGGATCATGCCACCAGTCACAGTGGAAGTGGGTTGATTAGCAGTGAAGGGAAAGAGCGAAGGAGGTAGAGAACAGCAGAGTTTTGAGCAGTTTCCAGAACTTGAGGAGGACCGGCTCAAGTCTGAGAGGGGCACGGAGGCTGTTCCAAAGGGAGGAACCAGCCGAGGAGAGCGACCTGCCCCCCACTCTCTGCTTGGAGAAGCGTTCGACAGTCAAAGAGTTGGAGTTCGAGGAGCATAGGGCTCTAGCAGGGGTATATTTAGAGAGGGAAAGTTGGAGATAGCATGGTCCCAAGACCTCAGAAGGCCTTGTGGATTATTCAGAGGGTCTTGAATGTGATCATTGCAGCCACTGGGAGCCAGTGGAGAGTTTCTACGGCTGGAGAGATATGGTGCCTGGGTTTGAGGCCAATTATAAGTCTCGCAGCCCTATTCTGGATTAGCTGGAGGGGGCGCAGGGAGGAAAGAGGGAGTTTGGGAAAGAGGCTGTTGCAGTAGTCCGACCTGTAGAGGTCCAGAGCTCTGGAAACATTGACCTTCTAGGTGAAGGTGAGGAAAGGAAGAATGCATCTGAGGAGGTGGTGCTGGAAGTAGGACTTCTTAGTAAGAACCATGATGTGAGGGATGAAGAAGAGAGCAGAGTCAAAGATGTCCCCAAGATTTTTAGCCTCACAGGATGGTGGGAGAAGAGGGCTCAAACCGGGTGGCCATGGGTAGGAAGAAAACAGGGCTCAAGTTTCCCATCTTACTGGCATTAAGGCAGTGATTGTTGGCTGCACACTATGCCTGAATGGCAGACAGAAAGTCAGGGATCAGAGAGAAGGAAGAGGAGGTAGCAATGGTAAGTTTGAAGGAAAGCTGTGAGTCATCAGCTTAACACTGGAAATTAGGAGAGAAGGAGGAAATCAGTTGAATAAGATGGGCAAAATAGATATTGAAGAGGCGTGATGATAGGATAGAGCCCTGGGGGACACCTAAGGTAGAGAGGGAGGTGGCGGAAGAGAAAGGGCCCAATTGCAACTCAGAAGGGAGGTTAGTGAGAAAAGAGGTCCTCCAATCCAATGCCCAGTCAGTGATGCCGAGGGTGTCACAGAGTCATTTTATGAGGATGGAATGGTTGACCGTATCAAAGGCAGCGGAAGGATCAAGGAGAATGTGAACAGCGGGCGAGTAGGAGTCAAGATTTGAGAGCATGGTTTCACATTTGTTCAGGAAACAAAGAAAAACAAATAATGGAATCGATTGTCGTGAATATTTCTAGTAAAGTTCTAACTGAGAGTCAATTGGATGTCCTGAATAAGGGGCTTTCGTTTTTTCCAACCTCTAACTCAACTCTATTTGATGAAAAAGTCAATCTTCACTTACTACTCCGTAAAATTAAATTGAAATTATTTTTTGCATCACAATCTGAGAAGTCAGAATGGGAAGATATAGATGATCAACTTCAGATGAAACCAAAAAGTACATTTGATCCGCCGATTGACAGTCCCGTACTTAACATGTTCAAATTGAAGGTTGAGGATGATTTGAAGAAGATTATTTTCCATTCCAGTGCCCCGGTTAATCTGAAAGATTGTCAATTGAAAGAGTTGGAATCTCTGGCTAGCGATTTAGACCTTACAATATAACCAGCAGATAAGGGTGGGGCTGTGGTAGTAATGGATTCTACCTTCTATCACGCTCAATGCACATCTATGTTGGCTGATACTTCTACATATTTAAGGTTAAATGGAGACCCAACACATCAAATTAGGGGGATTTTTGAAAGTTGCGTCAATGAGGCTTTTGACAATGATTGGATTAACATTAAAACTAGGTCTTTCTTTTTGAAGAAATATCCAATTATGCCGGTCTTATACGGCCTTCCAAAAATTCACAAAAATAAAGACCAGCCCCCTTTGGGACCCATAGTCGCTGGCACCAAAAGCATCTTGGATCCTTTATCTAAATATGTAGACAGGATTTTACAACCACTGGTTCAATCAATTCCAACGTATTTGAGAGATACCAAAGATTTCCTGCTGAATGTGAATGAATTTACCTGCTTGTCATCTGAATGCATACTGTTCTCAATGGATGTGTGTAGCCTGTACACCTCGATCCCCCATCAGGATGGCATTGAGGCTGTAGAATGGTTACTATTACAAACTAATACCCTGAAATGTGATCCACAGCTAATTATTGAATTCATTACCATCATTTTACACAACAGTTTCTTTAGATATCAACGAGAGCATTATTCACAAATATCCGGCGCAGCGATGGGGTCGGCAATGGCCCCAGCATATGCCAATATATATATGTATTGGTTTGAAAAGCGGTTTGTGTTGGACAATATGGAATGCTCATCAAAGATTATAATGTGGAAACGGTACATTGATGATATTTTTGGTGTGTGGTGTGGCTCCAAAAAAGAATTGGAAGAATTCCTGAGTTATCTTAATTCTGTTCACACACAGATTAAGTTTACCTTGGAAATGGGAGAACTTACACTTCACTTCCTAGATGTGCAGTTAGAGATTGTTGATAATCAAATTAGAACATCCCTATATCACAAGGCCACAGATGTGAACAGCCTATTACATTGTGTGAGTTTCCATCCTAAGTCAATGTTGGCTAGTTTACCTTATAGCCAAATGTTACGTTTGAAGAGGATTATTACAGATAGTGATGTCCTACAAGATGAGTGCAATATTTTGTCTAAGAGGTTTACCTCGAGAGGGTATCCAACGAAAATAATTGAAGAAGCACATGCAAGGTCTCTTCCCATCACGAGAGAACAACTACTGACACCTAAATCTAAAAAAGAGAATACTTTCTTCATATTTCAAAATTCTCCAGACAATTGTTTCACATTAAACAAATTATTCAAAAACATTGGTCCATCCTACACTATGACCCCACTTTACTTGAATTGTTTCCTGATCCACCAATGATGGTGTATAGAAGAGGCACTAACATTATAGATAAGGTAATGAAGGCAGAACGAGCACCCAAGGAAACGCAACTAACGTTGGCTACTAAGAAAAGAGGTACGTTTCCATGTCTGACTTGTAGTCATTGCAACAATGTGTCCAAGGGGAATTACATCACACACCCCCACACAGGGAAAAAAATGAAATTGAGAAACTTTGCAACGTGCTGATCAACTGGGGTCATTTACAGCATTAAGTGCCCATGTGGTCTGATGTATATCGGAGAGACTGCTAGGTCTGCCCGAGAGAGATGGACTGAGCATAATTCAAACATTTGTTGCAATAATATTAAATCTCCAGTCGCGAGGCATTTTGCAGCGGCACGCCATACCATAGCTCAGATCAGGTTCACTATTTTGGAGGTTGTCAGACATCCAATTAGGGGAGGGGACTTTATGAGGACCCTTGCTCAAAGGGAGATGTTTTGGATTGATACCCTGGAGACCATTTCACCGAAAGGTCTGAATGAAGAATTTTCTCTGAATTGCTTTGTTTGAATCCGATTTGATTTGGGTACTTGGTAAAACACTCGACTTGGACTATATCCCTGTGGACTAGTCATTTTCACTGCATTCATTTGACTTCTCGATTTAGTGACTTTTGTTATATTCATTGTATTCAGTGCATTAGGTTCTTTATTTTATTCTTCTCTGTCATAGATTACCTGCTTGACATTGACTAGCCATGGGCTGAAGTATTCCATCACTGTATTGAACTCATGTGGTTCATTTTATTTTAGTTCATTACTTTGTTTCTTTTGTTTTGTTTTTTCATTTTTTATTTAGTGTCAGTTATTCCGCCTAAGGGCGGGACTCTGTTTTAGTTTGTCTTTCCATTCCAATTAATACTGTTGGCTTATTACACCATTCCCAAGTCCTTCTAATTTGGGGTTGGCAGCCTCCTTTTTACACGTTGGATCTCCGACGTGCAATACTATGTGTATTCACTTCGTGTTTACTTCAGTATTATTAACGTTGCCGGCATCATGGCATTGATATTTGCTTTCTCTTTAACACGGTAGTACATTTTCAACGTTCCAGATCACGCGCCTTTAGCACATGATCATTATCTGGGTATAAACAGAGCGTCTGCTGCTGCGGTACGCCTAACCAGTTTGAGTCGTCATGTCCGTGAGAGGTTTTGTATATACTCCGGTGAGTTGAATTGAAGGAAGTGTTCTTTCCGTGTATTTGTTGTTATGAATTTTGGTCCACTTTTTCTGTATTTTTTTATGTTGTTAGTTTTTGTTAGACTAGTGATTAATACCGTTTGACCTCTACTTTAAGAGTCTATATTTCATGAAAAAAAATGTTCCTGCTGTTTTACCATCCGTTTTGGCCACATGCAGTGGCTCATCCCCAATTGAAGCTGTTTATCAGTTAGATGGTTTCCATACATGGTTTGACTTTTTAAGTCTCCAAGCTACATTAATAGATTCACTTTGGTCGCATGCAGTGGCGTGTTCTCATTTGGTGTTGTGTGAACTTAAAATGTCTTGATACACTGTTTCAACTTTTCTCAAGTCTCTATACCAGATGAACAGATTGACTTTATGATTTCTTCTTTTTTTCCGGTCTCTGGTTAGATACAGTGCCTTAGCTGTCCAGACCTATCTGGCCTTTGACATTCTTTGGGCGCTTCAGAAGTGAAAGTTGACCTCCTTGGGAATTTGTTGACTATTTATTGACTGATCCTTGTTGGACCCCGGAATTGTTCCTTAATTGTTTCATTGGTAAGCATGGCATTTAATCCATTTTAGTGTTCTTTAATTTCGTTACCCCTAGGTTATTTACATAACATCTTTTGTTTATTCCTACTTACTCTCACTTTACAGGGTATTCACTATCCATTTGGAATTAGCCAACATGTATCCTAGCTGGAATTGCATCCGTATTTCCATTAGATCTTCAGTATCTTTGTTGCTGTGAAGTTATCAATCTTTTGTTCCTTATCAGCTTGCTTTACAGGTAACATTTTCTTTCGATTTATTATAAAATCGTACTGCCAGTTTGAGGCCTTATTACTTTTCCTTCTTTGAGTCACACCTATGAGATGGTGGATGGTTATGTCAAGAAATACTTTCTCTGATTGTAAATGTACTATTGTGACTACATATATGTGGATTGTCTCAATGTCTAAACATTATATTTCATATACATCTTTTTCTGGATATCTCCAATTTTGTGTACATTGTAAATATGATATTGACACTGATGATTTTTTAATGTATATAATTACAGACTATCCTGCTCCTGAAGAAGGGGTTGTTCCCCGAAATGCGTAGAGCTCCTCATCACATCACAAGAATAACAATTCTTACTATTGTTTACTTAACTTTATACCAAATGTTCAATTTCTGTTGTTTTCAAGATTATTCTCGTTTATGATGGCCTTATTTGAATATTTGTACGTGTATATACCTTAATGCCCACCAGAAGTGTTCTGGTCAACATATTGTGAAACCTGTTTGTTTTGCCTAAATATCTACTCACCTTTTTGAAGTAAAAATTCTAACTACATTTGACTGACTGTGTATCAGTTCCAAAGGTGTGCAGGGGACGGGAGTGTCTTTAGATTTAGACACTTTTTTCTGTTTCATGTTTGTTCAGGAATGCAGTTTCCGTGCCTCTGGATGCCCAGAATCTAGATTGATGGTCATGTAGGTAACCAGCAATGTCAGTGTGAAGGGTCAGTTGGGGGAGGATCAACTTCTCCAGGAATGTACCCAGGAAGGGGTAATGGAAGTAGGGAGATAGCTAGGCAGGCAGAAGGGGTCAACAGACAGCTTTGTGCAGAAGGGAGTGCTTGTGGGATAGAGGGAAATAACTGGTGGCAAAAACATGGTTACAGAAGTAAGAAAGAGCCAGGGCAAGAAAGGAGATGTTGTCCTTTATGGTTGAAGGGGAGCAGTTGAGCACCTATTTGGATGAGGCCTTCATTGAGCCGACCACTTTAGAGACCTCATCCGGTGCTATGGGCGAGAGTGAGTAGAGTGAGAGGGGTGGAAGGAGAGGAGCCAATGAATGCAGGGGCAGGAGAGTGAGGACAAGATGTCTCGGGTTTTTGGTATGAAATGGCCAAAGCGGGGCAGAGCGCCTGGGAAGGGAGGAGACAGGTGGAGGCTGCAGCTGGATTGGTGAGTTCCTTTCAGATTTTGAAAAGTTTGGCTGTATTGTTAGTGGGTCCAGAGATGTGGGTTCGGATGTGGCCCACTTCTTGGAGCAGATAGAGAAGCAATATTGCCTTTGGAGCAGGAGGCAGGCCAGTTTGTCAGAGGACAAACCCAAGGTCTGCAACTTTTGTTCAGAAACTCTGCACTTGCGTTTCAGAGATACTAGATCAGGGTCGTATCAGCTGTTGTTCTTGGAGACATATTTTAGACAGATCCTCATGACAGGGGCAAGGATGCCAAGGGTGTTAGAGATGCAGGTTAGCAAGGACAGTGTCAGGGGTAGAGTCAGAGATGGCGGTGGGTGGGGGGATGAAGGTGGATGGGAAAGCAACAACTGGCACTAGCTTCATAGGTCGTATGATGGGAAAGTAGGCTGGTAGTGCTGGGGCTGGCTCAGATAGAGGGTCAAGGGGATCCAGGTGGGAGGAGAGGAGAGAGTGGTCAGACCAAGAGAGGGGGGTTGTGACCGGATTAGAGATAGGGATGTCACCAGAAATGACAGTGTCCAGGGTGTGACCGGCAGAGTGGGTCAGATCGGAGGGGAGAATAGAGAGAGAGAGGGAATCACAGAGGATACGGTACTAGGAGGTAGATGATTCAAGGGAGTTGAGGTGGATGTTGAAGTCACCAAGGAAGTAGAGTTTGGAAGAAGAGGTTGAGAGGCAGGAGGCGAGGTCATCCCATTCAGAGAGGAAGACAGAGATAGGACCAGGGGGCGTGCAATGGGTGAGAGAGAGTAGTTGAGACCTCAAGCTTGCAGACAAGGTATTCAAAGGAGGAGTAGGATTGAGTAGGAATGATAGAGGCGGGGACCTACTCAGGGAATATCAGGGCCACTCCACCTCCAGGCCTTTTGGGCCTGGGTTTGCAAAGGATTGTGTAGCCCTCAGGAAGGAGAGTGTCAAGAGCATTGACAGAGCTGATATTGAACCATGTCTTGGTAAGAGCGAGGATGTCTAGGTAAAGTATTTGAGAAGGAGACAGATGTCAGAGGAGTGTTTGACAGCAGAGCGAGCATTTAGAGTGGCTTAGTGAAGCTGGTTACCACTTTTGAAGGTTTTCCAAGGGGGGACAGAGGCGTGGTACTCCCATTGGTGGTGGTGGAGAGGTGAGAGAAGAGGAAGCAGAAGTCGCAAAAGAAGGGAGGAAGTTTATGAGAGAGCGCAGGCACCGGTCAAGAAGGAGATGAGTAGGTTGAGAACCTTGATCCATGCTAGTGCCATTGTGATAGACATTAATGATGCACCTAGAGGATGAGAAATATGCCAGGAGTACATCACACCTAGTGCCACCATTAATGGGTGAGGAGGAGAAAGGGGAAATAGTGGAGACCAAATGGGGTGTCCATAGGTCAGGAGAGGGGACAGAGAAGAGGATGTCTGTAATAGTCTACCGTGAAGTTGCTTTGACGTAGGTGTCAGCAATGGGCAGGCCTGGATTAGATTCCAAGAGAGCTTTTTTGCTTTTTTCTTCCAGACTTTGTGAGAGAGGTAGGATAGGTGATAGAATATCAGTTAGAATAGATCAGAGAGATAGAGAGTGCCATGGGAGTAATGGAAGAGAGAGAGATAAACCGGGGAGCTGCAGAGTGCATGGGAACTCATCAAGTAGCCTAGCAGCCAGGTGTGCAGTGGAAGACAATCAATGCACAGATTTAAAAGCACACCAAAATTCAAATTTCCAAAGAGCACTACATACAGCACAGAGTGGAGGATGCACAGATTTAGAAGGACACCTACATTCGAATTTCCCAAAAGCACTAAATACAACACAGATTGGAGGATGCACAGATTTAAAAATCACACCCAAATTCGAATTTCCCCAAAGCACTAAATACAGCACAGAGTGCACAGGCCTAAAAGGCACACCTGAATTTGAAATTCCCAAAAAGCAATAAACACAACACAAAATAAAGGATGCACAGATTTAAGGAATTTTGAGTGAGTCACTAACAAGCAGTGGCAAGCGTGCGATATGTGAGTTTAAGATAGATACACATATCAAGTGGGCCAGAAGTTACAGTTTGAAGATAGCCTAGAAGGAGAGGGAGGAAAGATTCAGGAGTAAGCAGGCAGAGGTTTGTAGTCCAGGACAGGGCGAACCGGGTTGCTTACCAGTGCAATGTAGAAGCAGTTTTTTTAATGGTCCCTAAATGCAGGTGTAACTGTACATCTATTCATTGAGCAGCGTGGGGTGTGGGAAAGTTGCAGGAGAAACCCACAAAAATCTGGATGGGCTCACCCAGCTAAGTCTGGTGCTCTCACAAAATGCTCAGGATGACGTTTTTGCTATTCCGATAGCAATTCCTTTAAGTTAAATAATTTTCCAAAAATATTCCAATTGATATACAACCCTTCTTTGAAATCAGAGATACGTAATTCTTATGGTTCCATAGTTGTAAAAGTAAATTATTTTATTCATTCAACATGGGTCATCTATTAGAAGTAATTTAACAATATTAAGGGAAGCAATTCCAAAGTCTAAACATGGCTAGAGAGCCTATGCATTTCAGAGCGATTCTCCATCTTCAGGGTTTTAATCATGCCATGTTATGCATTTTTCAACGTATCAATTCAATTTCCAAACACAAATCATAAGGTACATACCATCCGTATCCATTAATAGTTTCAGAAAGAGTTTGAGGTAAAGAAAAAAAAAACAAAGTGCTCCCATGAACATTATGCATTGAATTATGCTTTGTAATCTTATGGTGTTTGAATTAGACTGAAAAGTACCTTTATCCCTCAGCCGTGTTGCTGTAATTGTATCAAAATGGAGAGAAGAAAAAAAACATATGAATCTATCTATACTCCTGGCGTATGATGTTTAATACGTTTAAAATGCAAATTGGTGTCATCAAAAGTAAGTTTTTACCTTGCTGTCCTTAAAGTTTCACTTTCCCATGTAAATCGAGTGCTGCAAAAATAAGGTAGCTATCACTATCAGCGTCCTGTTTCCCATCTGTGTATCTATACCTTAAGCCGTGTGCAGCTTACCTTCCTCCTGCAGCGTCTGCTGTAGTAATGAAGCCGCCCGCAAGCGTGTGCTTCTGTTGTTGAGTTGTATCCTTATTGTCAAGGCGATCCTGTGAGGCATCACAGCATCCTGTATCCCCATGGAAACAGGGGAATGGGAATGTGTGTTTTGATTAAATTGCATTAATGGTATTTATACTAAACAGATATAGTGGCGTATTGTCACCCATGTAGCATTGATTATACTTGCTCTATAGATTGAGCTTTCATCATCCAAGTCTAATATGCAACTTGCCCTATAGCCAAATGCTGAGGGTTAAACGAATCATTAGTGACTCTGAGAACTAAACTGCATAATTAACAAAAATGGGAGATAAGTTCATCAGGAGAGAATATAAGATGGAGGAAATTGAGACAGCAAAGACTAAAGTGGAACTGAAAAATAGGGAAGAACTATTACTAACACAAACCAAACCAAAAAAAGAAGCACTGCTAGTATTTGTATCAAGATTTTCAACCCAGAGTAACAGAAACAAGTCTATAATAAAATAAATTGGCAAATACCCTCCTGTGACCAAAGAGTCGAACATTTGTTCAACGATTACCCCACCTTTGCATACCAAAGGAGCAGGAATTTCAGGGATTGTCTAGTACAGGCAAGGACGACCCGCCAAAAAGGTGGCGACAACACAAAAAGGGACGTTTCCATGCTTGCAATGCAGCAATTGTGGAAATATACAGAAGGGGAGCTCATTAAATCATCCACATACTCGAGAAAAGATAAACCTCAAAGACTATGCGACATGCGACAGAGCAAGCATAATATATGGAATAAAGTGCCCATGTGGACTCTAGTATGTTGGACAGTCCAGAAGAAAAGCGAAATTGTGTTGGAACGAACATAGATCACGCATACGTAACAGAAATGAGAACTCTGCAGTGGCAAGAAATTGGGTAGACAAGAGACACAACCTAGCGCAAACACGCTTCCTAGTGTTGGACGTGGTGAGCAGAAGAAACCCACATGAAAGTATCCAGAAGAGACATGCCATGAGAGAATCTTTCTGGATACAATGTTTAGGGACTCTTGCGCCAAAAGGTTTAAATGAGGAAGTGAACTTTGCCTATTAGCTCTAGACCTAATGTTACTGGAAAATTAATGTTAATTGGAAAATTATTAACTTGGAGGAATTGCTACTGGAATAGCAAAAAGTTCATCCTGAGCATCTTGTCAGAGCACACAACTTAGCTGGGTGAGCCCAGCCAGCTTTTTGTGGGTTTCTGTATTTTGTGGATCCTGGTGTCAAAGGATTGTCATGCAGCCTGGTAGCAACTCCTCATGCAAGTATTTAAATTTGTGATAAAGTCTTGAACATTAAGCAATACGGGTGGTGCCCACCTCTATTTTCTCTCTTCAAAGTTGCAGGAGAAGCCATATGGATAGGGGCTCCCTCCAGTTCTGGACAGGGCCAGACAGGGGGCCAGTCCCCTGATTGGCTATTTGGGAGATGTGATGGCCAGTTAGAGAGCAAATGTTACAAATGTACATTTCATTCAGCACCTCGATCATACATATTTCAAGCTGCCAGCTGCTTCATCTGTTTGGACATCTGCTTCTGCGCCAAGGCCTGCTAAAATAGGCAGAATAGAAACATGCTTAAGTAGAGGCAGGAAAAAACACAGCTTGGTTTTTTGAGGGGTTAGGATGAAGATAGTTGGCAGACATCCCAGACTGGATGGCTAAAAGACAAGAAGACAACAATGAGTGAACAGAGACATTAAATGAAGAAAAGGAGAGAAAGAAAGGTGATAAGAAAAAACAAAAGAAGAGATAATAGATCCAAGAGGAGAAGTATTGATAGAGAAAACAAGAGGACCCAAAACTGAACCTTGAGGAACGCTGTGAGAGAGAATAAAGGTAGGAGAGTAGTGACTCACCCAGGAAACAAAGAAAGTGCGCCCTGAGAGGTAAGAGTGGAACCAATTAAAAACTGAATCATGAAACCCGAAGTTAGCAAGAGTAGAAAAAAGAACTGTGTGATCAACAGTATCAAAAGCAGCCAGAAGATGAAGAAGTACAAGAGGAAAAGAGAGCTTAGAGAGATGAGAAGAGAGTTGGAAACAGAAAGAAGAGCAGTTTCTGTAAAGTGCCAGAGCGAAAACCAGACTGAAACAGGAAAAAACAGTGGAAGCTTGATTATGAAAACACCTGTTACAATTGAGAAAACAGGGGGGACACAAATGGATGCCGAACTCCTGAGGATCTAAACATGCAGACCACTAGTAAGGGAGGCGGGAAAGTGTCAGAAAGTCAAGATAGTAGAAAGCAACATCGCAAGACTAAATAAAAGCTGCTCCCAGCCGCAGACATCGGCTGACAGCGCCGCAGATTTAGCCAGGACTTTGTTTCTCCACAGGCAGGATGTTTTAGCTTCCGGGGGGGGGTGGAACGAGGGTCAGAGGGGGTCTGGCCAGCATCAGGGACAGATGCAGCTTGCAGTCTGAGGAAGCCGAGCTGCACTGCAGCAGCAATGTAATTGGCAGCAGCAGATCTTGTGGTCTGTCTGTAGACAGGCAGCTCTCCTAATAGGAGCCTCAGGACTGTGGCTTACAGTGCAGCAACTTAGCCAGGACTTCACCTGTGGCTTCTCCCCAGGCAGGATGTTTTAGCTTCTGAGGGGTGGAGGGAGGCTAAGAGGGGTTGGTGCCAGCCACAGGGACAGATGAAAAGTTGAACAAATGAGACTTAAATTGTTAAATTAAAAAGTGACTTCAAAAACGTATTTGGGAAAGCCTTCCTTATTTCCTAGTAAGAATGTTTTCTTGACTACTTTGCATTATAGAAGGTGCAGGGAGTGCCACCCAGTCCTCAGAGTCAAAGTTATTCTTGTGTGCATGTAAACTACAAGATTGTATGCTGCACTGGGACTTTGCTACAGAAATGTAGTGGACTGGTATGGTAGCTCCCAAGTCAATGGAAACCCCCAATACCCCATAGCAGCAGCCTCTGTGACGCACAGCAGGTTTTGCCCAGTTAATTTAAGGGCATTGGCTGGCCTACTGTGGATGAGATAAGTCAGACAGGTCAAAAATACAACATGTATACGCAGTTAAATTATGTTTAATAAAACACACAAACAAGGTGTGACAAAGTGCACTGGCATTACCTAAGAGTAGTGTAAGGTTTACTCAAAGGGGGCAGGATCCACTGCCCCTTATGTTATGGTGGGCCTGGAGGGATACACGGAAGAACACCATTGCCAACCCACCATCTCTTGAGACTAAAGTAGGGAGCTGACACTGGGTCTCCAAATACATTTTTGAATTCACTTTTTAATTTAACAATTTTAGTCTCATTTTGCAGTTTCATAGGTCATCAGTACAGGTCCCCTTAAAAAATACTTCTGCATGTCATTTAGATTGGTGTTCCAGTTTTTTGAAGGGCCATGCGCCCTGTTTGAGGTAACCTGCATGAAGTCTGCTTGTAAACCTTATTTAAACTGATTTGTGAGGTGAGCTGACAGCTATCAAGGAGATGGCCGGGTGCAGAGAGAAGAAGAGCAGAGAGGTGGAAATGGAGGTGGTTAAGGAGGAGAAGATAAGGGAGCAAGAGAGAGGAGGCAGAGATGAAGGGGCAAGAGAATCCATGAATGATTAGGCATGAGGATTAGGATGACAGAATGAAGAAAGGAGCAGAGGCAGAAGTGACTGGTGCATGGCAGAAGAATGATATTGGGAAATAAGAATAGGAGGTGGAGAACCAAGAGAACATCACTATAAGGAGGAGGAGCTAAGAAGACAGGATTGAAGAACATCAAGATGGAAGCAGGGTTCAGAGAGAGAAAGGTATTGGAGGAGATATTCAAGAGGAAGAGAGAGAGAGAGAACTCTGGAGAATAATAGGAGATACAAGGAATAGTGTGGCAGAGACAATGGTGACAGAAAGCCAAACGATAGAATGTGACCCAAATAAACATTAGGAAGAGTTTGGAAGAGATATTAGAAGAGACAAGGCATTGGAAGGAAATGTCAGGAGGAGCCTAGAGGAGATATTAGGGTGGAAGAAAATAAGATTGAAAGCAGAGCACATAACAAGGAATATGGGGTTGGAAGGTGGCATCAGGAGGAGGCTAGAGAAGATATTAGAGAGGAGGAGGAAATTGCAATGGGACATCTGAAGGAATTTAAGGGAAATATTAGGGAGAGGAAAGAGTGTAACAGGAAACACCAGGGGGTTATTGGGAACGTATTAAATGGAAACATGGATACTATATTCAAGAGAGAAGTTGTGAAGTGACACAGAACAGTAGAGGTAAACACACCTAGAGAAGCAGTCAGCTGGAACCAGAGAAAAAAAGGTAGGTAAAAGAGAGGGCCGGGGGTGCAGGAGGAGTCCCTTTAGGCACAAGAACATTGCAGCCAGTCAAAGAAGAAGCAGAGGAGAAGCCCTTGGGGCATGGAGTCCTGAGACAGAATGGTAGAGAGGTATGAGCAGGAAAGAATTTAGGTAGACCAGACACACAGTAACACTCAGCTAGTAGAAGCTCTGGGGATTTAACCAACCTTTTTAAAAACCAGCTTCCACCTATGTTCAGGTGTAATTATAATGTTCCAGTGTGTGGTTGACCTGTCAACTTGACCAACATGGACTCCTAAACCCAGGACGAAAAGAAGATAGCCAGAGCTGCCATCACAAGGAAGAGCTGCAAACTATCAACGTCACCAAACCAAAGAGACAATAAAGAGAATTTAAGTATGTGAGTAAATCTGAATTGATCATTAGACTCTGAGGATGGTACCTTGGTTGAGATTCATCAACTAAATGACTTGAACTGTTGAACTGTTCAAAAAGGTTTAGACTATGTGATCAGGCAAGATGGTGATAGCAGGCTAGTATGAGAAATGGCTATTCTCACAAATTGACCACTAGGATCTTTTGTTCAGGTGGCCAGGGCATGGCCATCGCCTTTGCAACCAGACCCTGGGATTGGACCAGTGCGGGAGGATTACCTGGACAGGGGGTTCTTGGGGACTGTGGGAGGAATGCCCTCAGGAGAGACACAGTATTCCCCCTTTTCCCACACACCCCTACCTGACAACCACTCAGTCTACATAGGATAAGTTAAACCCAATTTTCCCATAATTACCAGAAACCACTATGACTTCCAAACACCCCCCAGCCCCTTTCAATACAAACACTGAGACGAAGAAGAGAGGGATTGAGAGAATGAAGATCCCTGAGACGAAACACACTCAGACACAGAAGACAGACTCTTCCCTTTTAGGCATCCCTTGACAATCAGTCTTGCCTGAGACTTATTAATCCTCCCCCTCACTATAAAAGGCAGAGCACACAGGCACACTCTGAGCGAGCTGGCGATGCTGCATGCTGCATGGAAGCCAAAGGGAAAAGACTTGAGCAGGAGAGACCCGTGAAGGCCTGGAGGAAGAGGGACTGCCTGATTGCTGGGCCTGTGAGTACAGGGCAGGCTGCAATGAGGAAAAGGAACAGCATCTCCAGGAAGTCAAACCAGAGCAGCGGGGTTTCCTGGCAGTGCCCACACCAGAGCTCCTCTACTGGACAAAACAGGCAAGCACAGCCCTTTGAGGGGCAGGTGGCGAGACCCTGACCTAAACAAGAATCCCCATAAACTCCTGCAGGTCCCAAAATCACCAGAGTGCCAAAAGGGAGAGCTAGCGAAGTGGGAGAAAAATTAGGGTGAAGAATTCTGGGACTGGAAGTTCAAAGATATCTATTTTGGTGAACTTTTTCTTTGAAGGGGTCCAAGTCCGACTGAGGGAGACCATCTGTGAACTATTGACAGGGTCTGAGCCTGACTGAGGGAGACCCATCTGGGAACTTTAAGAGGGGTCCAAACCCGACTGAGGGAGACCCATCTTGGAACTCTAAGAGAGATCTGAGCCCGATTGAGTGAGACACATGGAGAGAACCAAGAAAGAAGACACACACAGCGGGTGAGTTGGCAAGTGACCAGAGAGACCACTTTGTGTAAAAGGAAGATTGAAGTTTGCAACAATATATTGCCAGTGAAGGCTGCACGCGTGTGGAGGTGATGCAACGAAAGGCAGACCTGTGATTGAACTTTAAAGTGCAGTCAACTGTGGAAATAGCGATACTGAGTAATGGAGTGTTTCGGCGAAAAGGAGTAGCCCACTCGAAAGTCTTTGTGAAAGGTACATTGTTTGAGGCGATAAAAGTGGATGAACTGTAAAAGCAAAAGTGAACGAAGTTAACCAAGAGAAAAGGGGGGAGGAAAAGCTGAACATTGAATTCTAAGTCAAAGTGGTCCTGCAGTGGTCTGTCAAGGAAGCCCTGTACATTCGAAAGTCGACAATCGAAAAAACGGTCTGAGCCCCACGGAGGGAGACCAGAAGGGTAAAAGGCCTTGGGGAGGGGAGCCCACACAAGTGTTTCATGAATTGTAAACAGTCTGAGCCTTACAGAAGGGGACTAACACTGAATTATGAATGGTCTGGGCCCGACAGAGGGGGACCAACGTTGAACTTTGAAGAGGTCTGAGCCCGGTAGAGGGGGACAACCATTGAACTTGTGTTTTGTTTTTGAAGGGGTCTGAACCCGACAGAGGGAGACCAATGTGAACTTTCTGTTTTTGAAACGGTCAGATCCCAACTGAGGGAGACTGGTGTGAACCTTTTGTTGAACTACATAATGAGGCTGGAAAGAGCCTTTGAAGTGGAAGGCCGGGCAGGGCTCACTCCACATTACAAACTGTTTCAATGCTAAAGCCTGATCCAGAGTGTGTCATCCTGCCTACAGAGACTGCCTTATTCCGTGCTGTTTGAACATGGGGAGGAGAGCTGACTCAGCCATATTGATTCCTTATAGTTTTTCACATTACTTATTTTGCATGTACATTTCCCCCACACATATTTTGTTACATTAGAGTAAGTGCTGGCATTAGGTTTCGTTAGCATAGGCCATCTTGTTTTGACAGACTGCACTAGCACTGCGTTATTTATTATTTGATGGTCAAGCGTTTTGGCATCCTAGACTTGGGGCAAGATAGGCATTCTTCCAACCCCGTTTTCGAGAGAAATAAAGGTTTTCCAAACGTATCTTTTGTGCCTGTCCTGCTTTTGATACCATGCTTCCCATACACTACTCACCAGCGAGAGTGTATCTCCTTACGGTCTTCAACTTCTCCCCGTGGTGCCCCTGTACAACTATCCTCAGAAAAGATACTGAAATGTGTCTTGCCAGAACTATATTTGATGTACTGATTGCTTTCTAAAACTTCCCCTTGCTTGCAAAATCATGTTTAAGGAAGCATATGCAGTGTATTATTTCATTTAATTTAATGATCTTACTTACAAAAAGCTATCTCAGAATGTTATTTTACACTCAAACATCAGGAAATTAATGTTAAACAGATAAAATAAATTGAAAATTGTGTAAATCGCACCAGTCATACTTTTGTGAGGGCATCATGCTATTTTTGTAGTGCTGTTGAAAATAAATGTATATTTTAAAATAGACTTCTGCATGTTTGATGTCATCTGAAAGGTAGCATGCCAAACTGTACAGAATGAATGTTAGGGTTCTATAACTGATACAAAGGAAATATGTGTATTTTGTATTTATTTTACATTTATTGAGCGCTGTACGCCAAAGCGCTGGTCACTACCACATCACGGAACATTAAAAGCAATTTCAATTTCATGAAATCAACGAAGAAAGTGGCTTTTAAGAGGAGAATGAAAAAGTGCATAAGAAGTCATAGAACATAAAGAGAGGGGAAGAGCATTCCAGTGCAAGGGAGCAAGAAGAGAAAAAGAACAGAAATGATACCGATCACAAGGAGGAAGTGGCACAGTTATCAGAAAAAGAGACTTAGAGCGAAATGTTCACAAAGGAACATAAAAAGAAACCAAAGAGGGGTGATAAGGGGAGGAGGAGATTACAAAGAAATTTAAAACCCATACATAGGAAATTAAATTTAAGAAGAGAGTAAAAAGACAGCTACCCAAGGGATAATAATGATGAAGAAAAAGTCCTGCAGTGAAAGCAAACAGAGAAGATGAACTGTAGCATTCAAGATTGATTTAAGAGGAGCCAGTCGCAAAGCAGGAAGACCAAACAGAATAAAAGATAGAATAAGCAAGAAAAGATGAGAGATGAGATTACAAGTATAGCACCATTGAAAGTAAGAAAGGCCTTGCAAATATTGAAGAGATGAAAAGGACAAGAACACTAACGTAAAGAAATGTGGCAAGAGAATGAAAGCTCAGAATCAAGGCAAAGACCCAGAGTCTGAACAGAAGAAATAGAATGAAATTAAAGAGGAAAATACATAAAAGCAGGTGGAGAAGGAGGAGGACTACTAGTAGCAGGAATTTCAGACAAGATAATGATTAGCCATCTATGATTTAATTGCTGAAAGGCAAGAAGACAAGTTATCATGGATAGCAGGAATAAACGAATAAAAGGAAAGAAAGAGTGTCATCAGCATACAAATGTGAGAAATGTTTTTATTTATTTTATTTAATTGCACAGCAATTTTTACAAAAGAAAAGAAAAAGAAAATCTCCAAACAAAAGTAAACATTTCCTTGTCCTGAGCTTAGCCCAGTCTTCTTTCAATTAGCTTTCCAGGGGAAAGACTTTTTGTTTAAAATATGCCACTGCAATGGTCCAAGATGTCTTATCTCCATTGATCAAAGCTGACCAACAGTTTTCATTATACATTGCAAGAGTAGTTTTTCATCAAAGGTTTCAGCAGAAGATCACGCTGAGCCGTCAAACCAGTGCAGTCCATGATTATATGTTTGATTGATTGCACTTGCTCATGTTCTAAATTACGTCAAAATCTGCACATCTTGGAAGAACTAATGCCTCGAATTTCGCATGAAGATATCTCTTAAACGTCTGCTGGGGAACTTCTGGAGATAAGCACATAGATGATATATTTTCCTAGATTTGCAGGTAAGGCAGCAACAAATTTGTATTCCCCAGCGGTCTCATCCGTGTGTATCCAGTCAAGTTCTGTTAGTTTCTTTTTAACTTGCATAGGGTTTGTTAGCAGGATCTCTTCATTACAGCCAGGTTCTTCTAACTTCTCCGTCAAATAATTTAACCAATTTATTAACAGCGGTGAGATGACATTCTTCATTTCCTGCTTTAAGAGCCTCAGGATAGCCGGGCTATTCGGTAAAATAATTTTGCAAAACAACACAAGCTCTTTCCAGTCCACTTCTGCTGCCAAAGATATAAGACCCAATTCTCTTCTGATTATTGGTATTGGAGTTGGAGATGGTAAATTCAAGATCTTCTTCCAGATTATTCCTTTGAGTTTTGGCCATAACCTCTAAGGAATCTGAGGGAAGGCCTCCATGCCATATGCAAGAGTGGGCACCACCTTACCTTTGTCAAATTTGATGGCTGCTATAACACAGAATCTCCCACATCTCTTGTCTATCAGTTTTTCCTGAAATGTTAGCGTTTTTGCTTTAGATATCAGGCTGTCCTGAAGAGCGATCTCAACTTTGCTATTGCTTGATTAGTACTTCCAAATATTTGAACGTCTCAACCTTTTCAATTTTAGTTGCACCCAGTGACCATCTAAATGTTTCTTTCTTCTGATGTCCTGAGTGAAATGACATTATCTTAGTTTTTACCTGATTTATCTCCAGCCGGTTTGCTGTTACATAGCTCTACAGACTATCCAGCTGTCTTTGCAGACGTATTTTAGTCTGATCGATTAATATCAGGTCATCTGCATAGATTAATCTGGGCACGTTTTCTTCGCCAATAGTAGGTGGAAATGCTTTCAACTCTGTTTCAAAGTCTTGGATGTCATAAATAAAGAAGTTATAGATCACTGGGGCCAATGGGCAGCCCTGCTTAACTCCTTGGGGTGTAGGAATCATAGTTGACAAAAGGCCCACAATATTTAAGCAGACTTTGATGTTAGTATCTGTATGCAGAGCGATCATGGGCTCCAGTATTTCTCCAGGGCAGTTCCATTTCCTTAATTATATCCATAACAGATTTCTGCCCACACGATCAAAAGCTTGCACAAGGTCTGCAAATGTAAGAAAGATGTTTCCCTTACCATGATGTGCTTTGTCTTTCAGAATATTGAGAACAAAGATGTTTGGAGTCATACCTATTGTTTTGACAAAACCTGTCTGGAGCGGATCAAAGGAGTTAGACGTCTTTGTCCACTCAGGGAACTTTTCCAGCAAGAATGAGCCAAAGATCTTGCCCACCACATCTAATAATGCGATGGGACATTGCAAAAGACGAAATTATAGAAGCAAGAGTAGAAGTATAGAGAGGAAAGAGGACGGAGCCCAAGACCGAGCACTGGGGATACCCATGCAAAAGAGGGATAAATGCAGAAAATGTGCCCGCCCAAGACAAGGAATACGTGGGATCAGTGAAGTAGGAATGAAACCAAACAAGAACAGAACCAGATAATCCAAATGAAGAGAGAGAAGACAGAAGCATTACATGATACCAGGTGTCGAAAGTAGCAGACAAATCAAGTAAAATTGGGTGAGATTTATGTTTCGAATACCAAGCCAAAAGTAAAAGGCCACAGATGGAAAGGAGAGCAGTTTCGATAGAGTAAAGTGAATGAAAACCGGATTGCAAACAAGGAAGAATAGATTTGTAAAAAACAAAGGAAGAGACCTGAGGATAAACCAAATGCTCAACAAGCTTTGAAAGATAGGGAAGAAAAGTTATAGGCCTAAAGTTAGAATGAAGAGAAAAGTTTAGAGAAGGTTTTTTCAGGATAGGAAGAATAGAAGCATCTTTAAATGAAGAAGGAAAAGTCAAAGAAAGGAGACAAGTATTAAAGAGATAAGTTAAGTAGGGAACTAAAGAGGGGTAGACCTTGCGTAGAGGTGAGGAAGGAATCATATCAGCAAGTGCAGCTGTCGGATGTGCATGAGCTAACAAAAGCATAGTATCAGAGGTAGAAATAGAGGAGCTTAGAAGCTTCACTTGATAGATCAAGTATATTTATGAACAGACCTATTCTTTATTAGAAAGCTATTACAGGTAAACATTAGTATTTTCTTTGCACATCTAACATAGAACTTCACATCTTTGTTTGTTTAGAGAACAGCTCTTATGCGTATTACTTAAAGTGCCCAGCGGTCTTTACTTGTGAAAGTTCTGTTTTCAAAATTCAAAAAAGAAAGTCAAAATGAATTCAAGCATCAGGGTTTTCATGGCCTTTTATTTTTATGCTAATTTGGAAGAGCACCCTGGGATTGACTTGATGTGTCTCTGGTCAACCATTTTTGCATGACTACAAAAAAAGGAATGCTTACACAGACCCAAACCTTGGATCTTGGCAGAGCAATAAGACCTTGTGAAGAATATATATGTTCCTTTAAACAGCGTATTAAAATGCACCCTTTTGTTTCATAGAACGTGAATCTCAGCAAATGGTTCTGTTGATCCATGTAATTCAAGCTAAATTGGATAGCAAAATGTGAAAGAAAAAAATGCATTTAAAATGACCAGAGAGAATGCTTTTTGTTGTTGTCACTTTGGAACCGTTTGTCAAATCAGAAACCAGATACAGATTTATATTCATTGGAAAAGCATGGATTATAAACATATAAACATGATTTATAAAATATACGTTTTACCAATTAATGCACCCATTTTAATAACTCTGCTATGCATGCAGTGACATAATATTTATAAGTAATGTGATACAGTTTATATATAAACTTTTCACATATCAGAAAAAGAACAACTTACAAACTTATCAATCGCAAAAAATACGCTAATAAATCATTACATAATTCTAAAAAATGACATAATTCTCAAAGAAATAAAACTGAAATGTTAAATAAACATATTGTTAAGCATAACTTGTGAATCAGAATATATTATTCAAATTGATATAACATGTCCATGCAAGGAATTAGAAGTAAAATGAATATTCCAGTGGGTGTGTGTTAGTGAAGTGAAGTTATCACATGCTCTTTCCAATATCAAAATGCTGTGTCAAGTGATCCTGCAATGTTGGAATTTGCTGGGTATTTAATTCCAAAAACATAGGAAGGAGAGTGATGCTTAGGGAAAGACAAAAAGCAAGAGAACCTGTCCAATAAAAGTAATGCTTTAAAAGACCCCATCTTGGAATTGCTGATGGGAAATATGCTCACGCAGGCCTTTTCCAGAAAGGATTGAATGTCAAGGTCATTCCCAAGAATGAAGGCAATTACTTAAGAGCAGTGGTCGAAGTGGAGAAACAAAAATAGTGGAACTGTACATTTCATCGGAAAAATTGGTGTTGGAGGAGGTGTGATAGGGAGCATGGATAGATCATGTAGAAGTGCCTTCCTGTTGTTTTTGTTAGACTTTCATATGGATGCAACTACTAGAATGGATCTGTAGGTAATTGCTCAAGAAATATAACAAATGTAACTTTAAAGCATTTAGGGTGTGGTTTTGAATGTTGAAGTCTTCCTGACTTTAGAGAGAAAGCCTGTCAGTCCAGTCTCCATTGCTGCCCAGAGAGTGAGTCAGAAGAGTACTGACTTTTTAAGCTCAAGCTACAGTAGCTGTACAATAAATAAATATGAAAGTGCTTGGTGCAATATCATGCTAAACTCAGGGGGAACAATTTCCAGTTGAAACCTACTTGCCACCCATAAAAAGTCACTCACCACATCAATTCTACACATACACACAGCACACCATTTCGTACTCACCAAGCGTCAATTAGCACTACCCAATGGCTAGTGGTGAGGGCACATTTTTATTCCTGCTAAACATATTGTTCATTAGCATTAGTTGCCGTTTTCCTTCCTCCTCTGCCTCCCGCCCCACAATCCAACCCTTCCACACCACCTCTCCTCCCAAATCCAACACTCCTTACCTATAGGGCTCCTACTGCCTGGGCAACACAGCTTCCTGGTTCATTGCCATTCATTGTCCCGCCTTCCATTTCCATGGCAACCCTGACTCTCCCCAGCTGCTGCTACAAATGAAGCAGCGTAGCCAGCTTTTTATTTCTTCTAATGCTATTAGCACCTGGGGGTTTGCATCAGGGTGCTACTAGCAATAATCGCATGTTCTGCGGGCTACACTGGCCCGGTAACAGCATGGGAGCCCGGCATTACCAGAGGTTGTAGCATGCAAAACAAGGGATTATTGCTAAAATGTTATTTGGGGTCCTATGGAGCAGATTTGCATGCTTGACCGTCAAAGTGTCATATGTAGGAAGCAGCCACATGCATCACAATGGCACAATGGGCATCACCAGAGGGCATAGCAGGGTAGCGTACTAAGTGCACTGCACACCCAGGGGCCACATCACAGTGGGACACACAGTGGGACACACAGGAGCAAAGTTCCAGTGGCACTTGGGAGAAAATCCCAGCATGGAGAATCACAGTGGTTCCTCTACGGGAAGTGTAGGGCAAGGTATATGCAGGTTAGTGAGGGGTTAAAATAATCAAGCCGCATAAAGCAAGGCATTTATGGCTTGGCAAGAATGGATCAAGTCATGATAAGACAAAATAAAAAGAATATGAGAGTAACAGCCAGCCATGATAAAAACCTAACAGGAAAACAGCCTGGTGGTCACACCCACACTTTTACCACCTGCCTAGGCAGACAGCTGCCATTTCTCCATTTCTGTCTGCCACTGTATCTCTCTCTCTGAGCAGGTGTGTGTGAGTGTGTGGGGGTATGTGTTTGTTTGTGTGAGAGAGAGCGAGAGGAAGGCGGAGAGAGAGAGAAAGAGCGAGAGAGGGCACGAGAGAGGTGGGTTTGTAGGGAGGGAAAATGGAAGTTTATTACTTTCAGTCATGTGAGAAAATACACTAAACAAACTCTGGTTCATTGGGTGAGGCGGGCTGACTGACTTATTGTGTATTAAAACAAATATTTTGTTATCAATGCCGAACCTATGGGGATTATTCAGACGTCGAGATCTGATGTTATATATAATGACATAGCTAGTTTTGTGTTTGTTGTTAAGGAGGTCAAACGGGGTAAAACACGCCAGTCCGAAGAGAAGAGCACTCATTATTGAAAGAGGATGATGTAGCCAGGTCTATAATTTTAACAGCCCCTTCTGCCTTGTAAAGCAAATAACGGAGCTTTGATTGTCTGGATCCCAATTTAAAGGTCTTGAGAAATAGCTAAAACAGGACACCATGGTGAAACCGTGCTGGTCAGTGCGTTTGAGAAAAAGATCCTGTACTGCGTTAAAGAACAAAATACAACCGCACATCATGACTGTGGAGGTAGAGGTGCATGGCCATAAAGAGGATTAAACCCTGGCCATTTGGCAAATGTGGGGTGGGAATTAGATGTTGTAGTACCCTTGAAAGAGGAAAAACATACCACTTTTGGAGGCATCTGAAGAACGTGTGTTCCTTTAAAAAAAGGAAACAAGTTAAGGTTATGCAGTCAGAAATGCTGTTTAAAATTGCGATAGCGCTGGATAGCGCATCCAGCGAGGAACACAGAGGACTGGGAATGTCTCCGCAAACCTCAGGGCAGTGCCACAAAGAGGGGGATGCCCGAGCTGTTAATGTTTTCTAGAAATTGACAACCGTTGGACTAAACATATCAAGTAAGAAATACAAACGTCTTCTTTGCGGGCCATTGGCCCTTTGGTGAGGAAGTTGCTTTTGGAGTCTTCATCTCTAACAAGTAATATAGATCGAACACATCTTCTGCTGCACATGAACCTGCTAGACCAGCCCTATTGCAAGGAAACGATGCATTAGCACAATATGTATTTAAACAAAATAGACAAAATCTATTTTTGCCAGTAAACAATATAGGCTATGATCCAGATATGGACTGATTTGGAAGGCATGCACATCACTGTGAATGGAGGTGAAAGCCACAAACATTCCACAGCAAGGATGCTGTGCACAACAGACGCTGCATTTCCTGAGTGATCAACTTTAAGAAGCCAGAAAAAGCTTAAAATAATCTCAAGGAAGCGGCCCCGTGCAAGCAAAGATGTCAGGCGGTTGCTATGCAAGCCACACCAATTATACAACTTGACGAAACAAGCATTTTCAAAATGTTGTTTTCTTTCTTTAGAAAAAAGCATAACCGCTGAAATTTTTCTTGTAATGTATGTGCATAGGTATGTGAGCACACTAGTGTCACCCAATCAGGATGTACATGACATATACAAAATAGCAATACACTTAAATAGGGAAATCCAATAAAAATGCATTTTTTTTATTTTTTTCATTTTATTGTAAAGCTTCAGTTCAATATACAATATCAAACTTTTGTTACATCCAATCCACCTCCCAATTCCCAAAAAACAGTCAAAGTTCGATAAGCTCAAAAGAAACCAAATCGTCAATTTCCTTTGGACAAAATTTGTAGCTCATGCAAAATTGGATCGAGAAAATTAATCAGGCTGTAGGAAAGCTTGATGTTTTGGCCTGCTGCAACATGATCCCACCATTCATCAGGGTCATACATTTGAGGTTTAAATTCATTCAGATGCAGTTCGCGTTGGTCAGTCAACATTGGACACGCAGTTACTAGATGTTTTGAGGACTCAACTTCTGATGATTTGCAGAACCGATAAGTGTTGATTGCGGTTTCTTTGTTTTTACGTAACCATTGCATTTCATTTGTGTTTAAGGCATTCAGACGAAATCTGAAGAACTGCTTCCTGTGATGGCATGATGGACAGTTCGTAAGGTATTTTGGTTGGTGATGCAGTTTTACCAAACTTTTAGAAGAGGGCAGGGTGGATTTGAGGGCTAGCCGGTGTTATACGAGGCGTCACGAGAGCTTGAGTTACCTTTCTTTCCTGGAGAGCGCTGAGTTGAGGCTGCCAGTATGTCGATGAATCACAGCCGAGGAAAGTGCAACGCTAGGAACCGACCCAACCCCCTCCTGACAGTAAACGACAGGATGGGACTGAATCAGCTCCCAATGCCACGAGGAGCTCTTCTCTGTATTAGCGTGACGTTGGGACAGTGTAACCACTGACAGAGAAGGCCAAGCTGAGTCCAGTATGATGTTCCAGGAACGGGTCTTCAGTGCTCCCACGGAGATTATTGGCACTGGTACCGGCAGGGCACAACACAAGCAGGAGGAGGCAGGGTACCGGCAGGGCACAACACAAGAGAAGAGAGTAGGAGGGAGGAGCAGCCCACCCAGGGAAGGATCACTCCAAGAAGTAAGAGCAGGGTAAGATAATAAATAGCCCAGGCTGGCCAGCAAAACCCCAGCAACAGAATCAGGGGGCAGGCGAGGGCTCAGGAGCAGGGCAGAGGGCAGGAAGGACTGGGACTGGGACCCAAAGGAGTAGGCAAGAAAGCTGGCGAGGACTGGCAAGCAGAAACAGGAAGGGGACTGGAGGCAGAGACAAGCAGGGCTCCAGCAGCGCACACACGGAAAACACCACGTTGAGGCGCATGTTTCCGCGTGTGCAGAGCCTCTTTATAGTCCGGGGCCCAGGCGAGGCCTGGAACGCAAGCTCCCGCTACTGCGCATGCGCAGAACGTCGGATACTGACGATCCGCGCATGCGCAGAACATTCAAGATGGCCGCGCCCATGGAGCCGGCCCGGACTGCGGGACGTCGCGAGGAAAGACGCCAGCGCGGATACAGTCTCCATGAGGGAGACCTCCACGGCCGAAGAACCGGGACCCCAGTACAGGTAAGTGGTGTGCGTGCGCGCAGCGTGACAGCCTGTTATTGTATGTTAAAATCTAATCCCACGCGGCTAGCTTCCTTTTGCCATGTTGGGGACGCATAATGAGCTCTTCTTCACATATGTTTGCATCGACCATAATTGTGTTAAGTTTGGTCTTCCATGTTATTAGAAGGGATAAAACTGCATCATCGTTTTCATTCCTAAAGATATTATATGCAGGAATTTTGTCGCCAAGCAGCATTTTGCGTAGTGTAGATAATGATTTCCATACGACTGTTATGTAGATTGAGTGTAGGGCTAATTCATATCTCAGAGCCGAAACTGAGATGTAGTTTGGTAGAGCCAAAACACGCCTCCAAAACTTCCCTTCCAGTCTATGCCATAGATTGTAGTTTATGTTCCACGCTGATTCACCACCAAACGTAAGAGTTGGGATTACCTTCTGGAGGTAGAACATGACTAAAGGAGTGATAGAAAATTTCCCGTAGTCCTTGTTAATTTTGGCTCTTTGTAGACTTAGATTTTTAGTTCTGTCCATTAGATCGCTAATCCAGGCGGCTTCGCAGATGGAATCATTTATCATTACGCCCAGGTAGCGAATAGATTTGACGACGTGTAGGCATTTTATTTCAATAAACCATCTGAAACATTTATCTTTTCTTGAAGTGTTTTGTCCTATAGACATGATCTTAGTTTTTCCGGTGTTTAGGAACAGATCATTTGCACTTAGGTACTCGTTCAGGCGGATTATGAGATGTTGGAGCCCAATTTGTGTTTGATCTACTAACACAATGTCGTCAGCGTAAACCAAGCAATTCAGTTGAGTTCCATTAAGCTTTGATGGGAAGCAATGGGCGGAGGCCAAGCACTCAGGTAGATCTGCAAGAAATAGTTTGAAGAGATCAGCAACCAGGGGGCAGCTCTGCTTGACCCCTTTGTATGTTCTTATTGGTAGAGTAAGGTCGCCTTGAGAATGCACTCTTATTTGAATAGAGGTGTTAGTATGCAAGGCGATAATGGGGTCTAACAGCTGCTCAGGGCATTTCCAGGGTCGCAATTTAGCCCATAGTTTACTGCGATTAATAGTATCAAAAGCTTGCCGCAGATCGACAAAGGCAAAAAAGATTTTTTTATTTGCCTCCATCGCTGACAATTTTAGGATGGTCAGAATTGTAAGATTTACATCGACTCCGACTTGACTGGTGAAGCCAGTTTGACGACAATCATGCTTGCCAACCAAGAGGGCCCATTGCATCAAACTTTGGCGCAGGTAGGAGCCAAATATTTTGCCAATTGTATCAAGAAGGGCAATAGGGCGATAGTTTGCCAGGTCGGCTCTGCTGCCCTTCTTGTATATTGGCACCAGGATGGCTTTTGACCATGAAGGGGGTAATTGCATGCTGTGGGCAATCTGCCAGAATAGCCCATTTATTAATTTCGCCCAATGAGCTTTATGCTTTTTAAGCATAAGGTTGGAGATTTGGTCATGGCCAGCAGCTCTCGAATTCTTTAGCTTGGAGATCGAAAGTTCAAGCTCTGTGCATGATGGTGTTATCTCCCAAGCAGTGATTGTAGATTTGGGCGGTGAAGATTCCTCAATTGCTGGCTTTTCATAGATTAACGTAAAGTACTCGCACCATTTGGCGCTTGTAATTTCGTTAGAGATTGAGGTTGTAGATTTAGAGCAACCATGGTTCAAATTTCACGAGTGTTCTTAGTCACGAGAGTCACAAGATGCTTTAGCATAGTTTCTGCTCGACTTTGGTCAATTGTTATTGAATGAGATCTTAACCAATTCTGATAAATCTGGCATCGTTCTTTGACTTTCCTTATTTTGTCGCACGAATTGCAAGACTCTTTCTTGATCAACCGAAGCTCTTTCCTGAGGGTTTTTTTTGCTAAAGCTATTGTTGTAGAATATAAATGTTTCGGAATAGATCCAAGAGTTCTTGAATTTGAGATTTTCATAGTGAAGTCCGCTAATAAGGGCTTACATTCAACAATTTTCAGCGCTTTTAGGCTGTGGCTTAAGGATGTAATTAAGCGACCATTTGTGACAAGCCTGTTGCCAGCGACATTTGTTGACAGTTGAAAGGGATGTTTTTCTCGTGCACTGCAGCTGTCTTCTTTCCATACTAGCCCTAGCAGATTGTGATCACTATGTGTCATCGGTTTCACGTTGAGAGATGTTACTTTATCAAAGAAATTCAACAAGGCCCAGATGTAATCAAGAGTGTTATTCCTTGCCAGGCCGTGCCAAGTTGGTTTGGATGGTTGGTCACCGTTGATGGCTCCATTCAGCATTTGACAATGGTGTAAGGAGAGAGCGTGCGACCAGGTTTGACCTCTTAGAACGACTTCATTATCTGGAAGCCGAGTGTTTATCTTCGTGATAGGATCGTATTTGAACCAGCTACAATTGAGGTCCCCACATACAATCACAGAGACGTTGTTATAGGCAAGGTAAGTATTGTCGATTAGAGTTGACACAGTTTGGATGAAGGATGTTGGCGAAATCATCGCAGGATTCCAATATCCGTTTATTATTAACAGGTTAGACATATTGTTAGACAAAGTTAGTCGAACCAGAGTGCTTTGGACAAACGGATTTGGGTTGACAGAGGCCACTAGTGTCCACCAATTCTGAATTTTCAATAAAGTTATCAATCTGGCATAGGGACGACCCTTGCTATTTTTTCTGGCGGGATTGATAAGAGTGGTAAAACCATCACAGGTCGGAAATCCCGAAGCCATGTTTCCTGCAAGCAAATGACAAAGACATAATCCAAGGGTTCAGAGAAGGTATTGAAGAGATGGGTAAATCCTTGGGTATTCCATGAGAGTAGTGTTAGCTCTTGTTGAGGGGTTTTATCTCATTGTTACTTACGAGGCCCCTTGGGTACTCTTTTCGCACTGGTATATCGACCTTCAGATACCTGATGTGTCATGTCTTGATAGTTTGCTTGCGAGGGGGCTAAGGATTGTCGCAGTGCGAGTCGCTGATCGACCCTGCGAAACTCGTGTTTCGTCATTTTTTGGAATGTTTTTGGGTGATCTTATAGTAGTTGGTTCGACGGTGAGATCAAAGCCATAGAGCAAGAGATGTTCATTCGCCTGTAGCAACAGATTTTTTACTGCAGCAGAAGAGATGTGCAGTAATACTTGATCAGTAGACAGTTTGGTTATGTATTCGACAATTTTAATCTCATCAGAAGAGATGGATCATAATTGTGGGATACAAGCAAATAGTTTTAATATATTTGCTCAATTTAAATTGACCTCATTTCCGTCCAAATGAATATTTTGAACCCGAAGTTTCCACAGACAAGATATTTTTTCCAGTTTAGAGGTCCCACCTGGACCAGAAGCTATATGCGAGCTAGAATTCCACTGGTTCATAGTTTGTTTAGGGTTTAGTCTTGTGCATAACAATGGCAGTTTGACCCACTTCGTAATGGTTTGAGGTTGTTTTCCATGTGCTCCAGATTGTGGCTTCCGTGCGGCCGCAATTGCAGAGGAACTTCTCTCCTCAGATTTCTCGAGCATAGCAGCCTCATTTGCATCGGTGCAACCATCAGTTGTGCCGTCAGTGTCGACCGAATAGGTCGATAAGTTGCATAGGTCAATAGATGAATCTGAGGTAGCACTTGAAATAGAGATGTCACTGGAGGCCACTCACCGACGTTTGGCTGTGTTCTTAGAAGGTTGTGAGGTAATACCTGAGACTCGTGCGGAACAAATTGGAGCTGTGGGAACTTGCTGAGTAGAATGTGTTTTCCGATCAAATAAACTTGTTTTCTTTGGAGTCGTGATGTTTCTTATGAATTTTTTCACATTTTGCTGAGCTTTTTTCTGACAGTTTTTTTCTTTGGATCTTTTGCGGGTTTAGCAGATGCGCTTTGCAGGTTGATTTGTAAGCTAGTTGTTATAGTTTTGGCAGGACCTTTAAAGATGTTGAAGGTGTTGGCTGGCACAAGATCATGGGCCACTGCGTTGTTTTGTGCAAAAGGGTCTTCGGCTGTGAACTGCTGTCTTGCGTCGAAGGGGTCTCGACAGTCAATTTGCTTTGAGTACATTCGGAGTCTGCAGATGCGTTGCTCGCCGTAGGCGGGATTAAGACATCCTCTTTGACGAACAGTTCAGGGGGTGCCAGACCATGTGAGGAAAGGGTTTTGAGTGTGGTTTCTCGCATGTCTGGTCGGTTCATTGAGGAAGATTTGGTGTTTTTACGCAACCATTTCACTGATTCAAAGAGACTATCGATTAGAGTATCATTTTGGCAATGGTGGCGAGCAGCCAAATCGCTCAGCCTTTCTTGCCACATCAGGGATTTTTCGGCTTCCTTCTCCATCTGGACTTGCAAGAAGCCAGTGAAGTGCTCAATTTTGTCGATTTTTGTAGTCAGGTTTGAGATTGCAGTCCCTTGGTCATTTATTGTCCCTATCAGAGATTCAAGTAGTTTGGTAAATGGAGCAAGTGCAACAGCAGAGGCAGCCAGAACATTATTGTGAATCTGAGGGAGGGCGTCAACAGAGATACTGAGAGGAGGCGAAGTGAAATCATGGGACATCGAGGAGCATAATGAGCTCTCCAGATTGAATTGTGGATTTGAAGGAGCGAGGTTTCTAGTAAGATTTGAAGAATGGGTGTCTTCTTGAGGTTGAGTAGATAAGACCTGCGGAGTGCTTTCATTCAGCATGGACTTAGCACTCATAGATGGAGTTTGAGGATTGCCTTTGGCTTTTAACTCTGCAATACAGTGGCCATATCAGTGGAGTGCTACATGGAGAGTCCAGAAGCCTCAGGCGCTTGACATGCCAATGCACTGTCATTGCCAAATTCAGTGGTATCCGCAACCAGTCCAGAGAGGCTAGTGCCCTGTTTCGTCTTCAAGATGGATTTATTTAGTGAGCTAGGGAAAGAAATTGAAGCCAGTGGACTTGAGGCAGCCTCGGAGACCCTTGTGGGATTTTTCTCGCTTGATGTTCCATTATTATTTGAAGGAGGATTCGAAAGTAAAGAAAGTGTTTCCGTAAACGCTGGAAGTTGTTGTGAAGGAACATGAGTAACGGTACCCAAGGGTAAAGGTACGGTTTGTGAAGGAAGACCAGGTGTGAATTTCATTTGACAAAGAATATTGCTGCCAAAAGGTGGACAGGTTGGGACAGCATTTGAAAGAAGCAGCTGTGTTGCCGTAGGCTGATGCTTGCATAAGTTAGGGGTAAACGACTGATTTGGTCCATCGGAAATCGGGATCCTTAAGAGTTCCTCGTCACTGACTAAAAAGGGCAGAAGCCCTTTTTCAGTCGAGGTCACTGAATTGACCAGTGAAGCAGTTGCCAGAGCTGGCCAAGGGAATGAGGAGGTGATTGGGGCTGATTCGAGAGGATTTGCATGGAGGTTACGAGCAGGGGACTTTGGGGCTGCCGAAGTATTAGAAGAGATGCATGAGTGGTTTGTGGAGGTAGCCGTATGAGCGCCTGTGTAGATTGGTAAACCTGTCCCACAGTCATCAAAGGGGGGGCAGCCAAGAAGATGGCAGACTCGCTGCCTATGTCGGCTCCTCCACGAACAAAAGCGTTAGCCGTCAAGACAGGCTCACAGAGAGGTTGTTCATTGTTGGCAGTTAAAGATGAAGCCTGAGTGGAGACCGCTCGAGTCGCATGGCGTGCAGCAAGCGGTAAGCTAGGGAGGTCCGAGACTAAGCTCGGGCGGCCAGGCAGTGACGAAGTTGCAGTAGTCATTGAAGGCGCCACCGGAGCCTGAGCATGTGAAGGCGATGTAGCAAGGAGTGCACGACCAGCAGCTTTGCTTACCTTGACTCCAGAGGGTGCTTTCATCGTTGTCCATGGATTGAGGTGTCAATGTTGCAAGGTTTTCTTGCGTGTCTGTGGGCCTTCGGTTCGGAGAGTCATTACACGCAGTTGAAGAGGGAAGGCAAGCGGGGCGGCGGACTAGGGCACAGCACCTTCACTCCCTGCAGCGCAGAAATGCAGGTTATTAGCACGCAGCCCAACAGAAACAGAAGCAGGACTGAAGACTGAAGAGTAGTGCAGCTCCTCTCAGATCAATAGATTATTCAGATTCCATGTAACCAGCTGACAGCGAAAACAGCAGAGTTCAGTCGCCCTTGTCTCCTCGTCGGGCTTAACGCTGCAAGGGCGGCTGAGAGATGTTTTTAAAGTAACTTCTTGGGGGCGTGGCCTGTAGCCGGCGTGTATCACGTGACTGGCTTTGCTGTGAATTTCATACATGTGGATCTCTCTCGCCCAAATAGGTGCATATTTACTGAAAGGCCATTTACAATGTGCAGAAAGCAAAATACTTAACATTAAAGAAAAACTAAATTTTCTTGTAACTTTGCGGATCTGTTTTGCACGTAGAAATGCAATACTTGTGACACATTTATATGCATATGTTCAGTGGTGGAATGTGACTCAGCATATTTAATGAGAAATTACGTCACCGGAAGGAAGTGAACAGATGCTTAAGTTAAATAGGCAAAGGTCGCTCCCTTGGTGCACAGGACACATATGCATTTTGCCTCCAACACAAGAAGGCGTAAACAATGAACAATAAACCAAGAGCGAAGTGTTTCCTCTGTTTCAATCTGGTCCCAAATTCGTTTTGTACAATATTGAAGAGAATTCCTCACACAGCGTCGGTGGACGAAGCACTCTAAAAAGAAGTTGTTGGCAGACACTGTCCATTCACATATTCCTTTCACATGACCCCTTGCATACGGTCAGGTTTACAGCAATGGACGGGCATCTGTGGACAGTCAAAGTCAATCAAAGGCAGTTGTTAGATGTCTGGAATCGCGCTTACACCTGTGAAAAAGGGCTGTATCTCCCCTTAACTTGGCAGAAGAAAAAGCCTACTAAAGGTTTTCTTAATAGCAGTCGAGTAGCTTTGTTGAAAATGTTGGGGGGGACATGGCATCTGAAGAAAAGATGCCCCAGCCAAATGAATGCGGACAAAATGGTGTGCCATGAAAGTTGGGGGGTACAAGCACCCGAGTCCCCCCTAGAATTACGCACATGCTTAATAGCCTAAATTATCACCATGCTGTGGGCAGGCCGGGTGAACTTTCCTGTTATGTGTGTGACAGACCTGCGTGCCCACTTGTTCACCTGTCCTGAGCGGGAAAACTCAGCCTAAGCTCGTGCAATAAAGGTCACTGCAGCCCTATATGCGCAATATGAGGGCACGCTGCACTTTCTGTTAAAGCCAACTCCACTTCTACCGCTCGTCAAATCATAGAGTACATATAAGGGGCACAAGCTCGAGTTATTCCAATACATTTATTTTTAAAAGAATCCGTTGCCGAAACGGTTTCTTTTTAAAATAGAATATAGGAATGGAAACACTTTTGTTTTTTAAAGTAGCTGAGTGCCGCTTCCAACCACTCCTATGCACTTGTATAACTACTACCTGTAAACATGCGCAACCTGTAAAGTTTAAAGTATCCTTGAACAACGCGCCCGGTTACCCTCGGGTCTGGCGCGCGCTATAAATAATAAACAAACAAACAAACAAACTTCGACCACTGCTTTAGAGGGATTTTGGGTACAGGTGGACAGGCTGAAAGGAAAGACAAAGTAAAAATGAGCAGTGTCCAGCATATTTAGATAAATGTCCCCATAATAAATGAAATCACAGATTTTAATTAAAGATATTTTGGGGGTACCCTGTCAACAAGCAATTTCACTGAAAGGGGGGGAAATCGTACAAGGCGTATGTGCTTTGTGATTGCAACCCTGGAAAGCTTGGCATAATATGGCTTTTCTACAGCAATTTGGGGCCCAAGGAGGCCTTATACATCCCTAGTTCAAATAAATGTGGAATGACAAGCCTGGGTGATTGGTGTCTCCCATAGTCTATAAGGTCATTTAAATCTATTCCTTAACTAACACATTGAATTGGGGTGTTTTGATGGTGAAACTGATTCCTTGAGATTATTGAGAGAGTTAGGTGCTGCTGTCCTTGCATTCCAAATAGAAACAGAATTCTATTCTTGAACCCATGCATTCAAATAAAATGAAAATTGCAACCAATTCAAGACCACAAATATAGTGTTTATCAGTTCTCTATCTGTGCTCAATCTAGCAACCAATAGTTTGTCACACATTGGGCCTCATTACGACCCTGGCGGAACGGGTTAAACGGCGCCGTAAAAGGCTGTGGCGCCGTTCAACCCGTTCCGCCACATTACGAGGTCCCTTCGCGGGACACGTTAAGCACGCCTGGGAAAACCATAGGTGCCGCAAATATTTACCGGCACCTGGCTTCCCGGTTCCACTGGGAGGTTACAACCCCGGCAGCCCAGAAAGTCAGTCACCAGTGAAATGTAAGTCCCCATTCCCATAGAATGCCATAGGAATCTATGGGAGTGGGGACACAGAAGCACCGGCACCTTTGCTTCCATGACCAGTCAGCCTACTGTGGCTGCTACGCCCGGCAGGGTGAGACCTGTCAGGCACAGGCACTCCGGCAGGCAGACCTGTAATAAGCTGGTCCGGAAACAATGGTGCCAGTAAACTTACTGGCACCATTGTTCCCGGACCGGCAGGGTCATAATGAGGCCCATTGCATCTGCTGTTTTCAAGGTCAAAGGTCATGTGGAATTACTTCCTGTGATGCCATAAGCTTTGTTATGTCATTTCTACTACGCCTGGCATTTTGGTCATTTGATGTCACTAGTCCCTGGCATTATATGGAACATCATTAATTTCTTCAATATGACTCAGACCCCTCAGCAACACACTTATTTCACTCTCTTTGACCACTCATTAGCCAACCTACATGGCCATCTCACCCATATCCAAGGTAAATCCCAGGATCAGCTATTCCCATTTTCCACTCTGGACTCCTCTCTCATTATCATCCCCTCCTCTCTGACCACTCACACATTCACTTCACAATTTCTCTTCCCTCATTCTTGCATCTCCCCCACTTATCTATCCCTAAATATAAACGTAAGCCCCACTCCAAGGTACCCTATCTCAACGGCTCTCTCCAGGCTCTTTCCCTTGCTTCACTTTATCACTACATTGAATATGCATTTGTTCAATTGAACTCTGCACTGTCTATACCTTTGCTGTACACTATCCTGCCAGCTCCTTCATTCACTACCACACATGCCCTTATGGGCCCCCATACCTGTCCAACTGCTGAGGACAACCATATGTCACTGATTATGCTACAGGCGAAAAGATCAAACCCCTCTCCTTATAGCCTACACAGATTCTGAGACCACTTTTAATGCAGCCTGTTAGGTAGGAATTGATGCAGTCACTCTGTGTGAGACTACACAACCCTTGCCTGCTTGGTATTAGGTAACTCACTTTTTTGTATAGGTCTGTACTACAAAAGTTGGTAGTGTGACTGAGGGGTAAATGTGAGCTGTAGAGCTGTACAAATGAAATCTGTAAATACCAGTTGCCAAGTAACACTTATCTTCAAAGTTTCTGTTATGAATAGTTATTTATTCAATTAACATCAATTCTTAAATAAGCATTCTTCAAAAAGGCAGTTGGTTGTAACAATACAAATAGGCTTTAAAATGTCAGCATCAAAACAAGTTAGTGGATAATCTTTGTATATGCTTCTAACACAATTCCTACACCCTGAGGTGACTTCAATCACAAGGACAGTAATGGAATTTATATATCAGCCTAGTAAACTTTGATGATTCTGAGGTTGTAGAAAGGAAAGCTTAGGGAAGGAAAAAGGTTAGACAGTTTCCCACTATATGTGAGGACAACTAAATCTCCCAATGCAATCTAGATAAGCCTTTCCCAGCAGTAACAGTATACAACAAGCTACCACTATGAGGGTCACACAGTATCAAAGTCAATGGACTAGAAGAGTCTTCAGGTAGCCAGGACAGCCAAAGTAATTTCGGACACAGTCTATTGATCTGATGTACTTCTTAGATCAAAGTCTTGCACAAAGTTAGAGTTTTTAGAAAAATCACTTGTTGGGTAACAAGCTGTTAAGCCTGTGAGAAAAGAGTTGACATCAACTCTAAAAGGTAAGCCAATGCAATTCTCAACTGAGAAGAGCGTGGCTAAAAGGTAATAAAGTAAGTACCCCAAGCCTAAACAGTACCTCTGGTTTGATGAAGAGTGGTCCAGCTGGATTCTGTCTTGCTACAGAGGTGCAGACCCTTGTTCCTGAGCCTCAGTTTTAGGGACAGGAGGGAGGATGTCTGGAGGGCTCCAGCGGCGGTACTTGGGAGGTTGCTGGCAGCTACGGTGTCTTTTCGGTTCAGCAGCACTTGCGGTTTCATCGCTTAGCAAACAGCACAGTTGCGGATCTTGGACACTGGTTGGACTCTCTTTGCTCCCCCGGTCCTCCAAACTGGTGAGGGGACTCTGGATCTGGAGGTCCTGCTTCTGGATGGTGCTTAGGAGTCTCATGGAGCTTCTAGCTGGATTTGTTCCGCGTCAGATGTTGCACTCGACTACAGACACTCGACCCCTGGCATTGGAATCCGAAGCAACCCAGAGACACAGCAAGACGGGGATGGTGGTCCAGTGGAGTTCATCTCGGTGTTAGTTGGTCCCACTAACCCAAGGAGAGAAATCGTTCCATCCGGAGCTTCTCTGTCGAGGTGAAAAAGGAATTCAGCACAGCAGCAGGGCTTCACCAGGCAATTCAAAGATCCAGGAGGTTGCAGAAAGCTTTGCTCATGGTTTCTTTATTGGGTGTTTCTCCCAGTGGTCGACTCAGCCTGTAGTCACAAAACCCTTGCCTTTTAAGCAGGTTTCTTCCATTTATGCACAGCCTACGCTGTGAATCACACAGCAGGGTGGCTGTCCTGGAAGGACAGCCAGCCAGCCAATCAGGACTAGTTGCATTCAGGCATTCCTAAAGACAAAGGAGAGGGGAGCTTCGGACCCTCCCTCACATCATATCCTTCCAGACACACAGTAACGACAGCTGGCTTCAGGGCTGAAGCCCTCTAAAGGCAAGACAAACAAAGGGCTCAAATCTGTCTCAATGCACAGAGTAAAACCCAAGAAAGACCTCATATACAGAAAATGGTGAAAAAAGTAGACAGGGCCTTTTTGACAAAAATGGTTACCCATGTGTGCTGTACTGCAGTTGAGGGTTCAGCCTGCGGTGGAAAAGCACAATGATACGAAAAAGTAAACCACTGCCACCAGCTATTTCAAGTAGTAAGGGTGACATAGAAATATTACATGAGAACGTAGCGTAAGGGGCTACTAGGTAACCCCCCAGCACTCCACATAAGATGGTGTGTGCTGGACCTACAAAGAGAAAAGGTAAGTAAAGTCAATTTCACTTCACTATTCTTGGGAACTGTGGTTCACACAAGAAAGGTAGTTAAGCCTTAAGAGAAACACATAGTATTTCTCAGTGGCACTGCACTGGAGGTGCTGTGTGTGACCATACAAAGAGCAGATGACTCCAAAACAGTGAAAATACAGAGTCCAAATCAGGTTAAAACCACATGAGAGAGTGAGAAAAAGGTCTCAGTCCCTCCAGGGTTGACATTAAAAAGTCCTAAATCCAGCAGAATAGCTTGGGGTCTCTAAGGTGGGAGGATTTTAGCACAAAAATGAAACTTCTCCCTAACACAGCTGTAGCCCCTAATAACACTAACCTGATTTCCAATTTCTGCTCTTACCTTCTCAAACCATCAATAACCAAGTTAGCCATGCTGCTCTCCAATTAACCACTCAATATCATCCTTTCTCTTTGCTGATAATTATACCTCCGTCCTCTCCTTTTATTTCACCCAAACACTTAACACCTTGCCATTCCTTTCATTCTACCACCATCCCTCATTACTCCCATTTTCTATCACCCTAAAACTATCCTCTCTATCGCACGTCTTCTCCACCTCCCGAATTGAGCCTCTATGCATCCCTTGCTTAGCCAAAACCCATCTTGGACTCTTTATTGATCGATTTACACCTCGACCTATCAAGGCCCTTGCACCTGTCACCTTTACTCACCTCTTCACCCTATTCCATAATTCTCGCTCAACTGGGATATTTCCAGGCACAGTTATACCTTCTGCTTCTCTGCCCATGCCAATGGTCCCTCCTTCTAGAGTCCTGTATCTCTTCTACTCCATCACTTCAAGCTCCTCAATTATCTTGCTGTACCCCCTCATCTGAATTCAGTTCCAAACACTAGACCAAGGCTGCTCCAACCCATATCTCCAACTTCTTAAAAAACTGCACACTGCCCTCACTGCTCCTCTATCCTCATTCTACTAGACCACTTTGTATCCCTCAACCCTTTAGAGTATAACCTCCTCGAAACTCTTCCCTCCCTTGACTTCAAAACAACACACTTGACTGGATGATCGTGCATCTCTCTGACAGGTACTGCTCCATCTCTTGGAACTCCTGCACCTCTGTGGGCATTCCCAAAGCATCAGTCATAGACCATGTCCTTTTCACCTTTTACACTACCTGCTTGGCCAAAGAAATGTATTCGTTTGGCTTCAATCATGAGATATTAAATGGGCTGCAGTAGCGGCCATGTAGTTATGGTTAAGTTGCTAAACCCATAGGAAGAACACTTTTTGGGCGGCTTATAACTTCGCTCCCCCAGGACGAATCCTCACCAAACTTTGCAAAAACACTATATGGCCTACTCTGATTTATTTTGCAAAGTTTGGTGAGATTTGGTGAAGGGGGGCAAAGTCATTGGGCGTCCCAATATGTCTTTTTTTCCCATAGACATAATGGAAACAAATTTCTGTCGCGCCTACAGCCCAAACCGCTGGACAGATTTTCACCAAATATGCAGCAGGAGCTTCGGCTTGGTCCCAAAAGTGTGCTTTTGTTAATTTAGTGTAAATCCATCCAGTAGTTTTTATTTAAACAACCAAAACGTAAGGCAAAACAATTACTGATATCTATGTTCGCTCCACTGACACACTTCCCTGTTCGCTCCGCAGACAGGACACCGATTCGATAATTGTCGTGTTCTCTGATGGGCTGGGATGAGGTGTGAGGTGCGTCAAATTGTTTCGATGCGCCCGCCATATTGGATGCGCGGACATGTGCTGCAAGTGAGCATAAATCCAATTTTGGGGAGTGTGTTGGTGTCTATGAGTGCTTGGAGAGGTTGGGGGAGCAAGAGATGGGTCAAATGCTGTATTTGATTAGGTGCGAGAAGGCTGTGATGTGTTTGTGGTGTCTGCGGTCACAGCGGTTGTCAGCGGATATACTAAACACAGGGCACACTACTTAGAATGTTAATTGAAGTGGATAGTTCTGAGGTGAATGTATTATGTTTTTTGGTTGTGGTCATTTGGTAGGTGTTTGTTTCTATGGGTGTGTAATGCTGCGGTGGTTGTGGCCAGGGCCTAGAGTCTTGGTGGTATGTGGGCTACTTAAGTGATATAAATGCAAAGGATTTGATGGGGTCACCAGTTTATTACTCAGTAGGTGATTACTACGTACTGGGTGATTCTGTGGTACTTGGAGATGGGAGAGTCTGAAATAAAGTAAGGGTTGCAAGGAAGGACCTGGTGCTTGTGTTGCAGATTGAAGGGAAGGGGAGATGTTGTATGTCTTGCTTTACAACACTATACATAGGTAGGTAGGTGTGATAGATATGACTGCACATGTGCAGAGTTTCAATGCTGTTGTGAAATCTAGAATGGAATGGGCAACCAGCTGGAATGAGAGAGCTGTGTACATTTTGGAAGAACAGTTGTAGAGGCAGTGGTGTTGTTTCAGCTGGGAGCCTTTCAAATGATATTGGCTATCTGTGTGCATACATAAAGATGCATGTACCCATCTTGGCTGCTTGTCCTTTTAGAACACACTAGAAAGCCTTTTTCCATAATTATACTGTTATTTCTCTCATCTTTTAACATGAAATGACACTTTGTTAGCTGTGTGCGTTGTGTCTGATTACTATTATAATAATTTCTACAGGAAGTTCAAATGATAGATTTTATGTAAAATATCCAGAATGTATAGAAAGGAAATTATATGTACATCTAATGCACTATAGTGCATTAAATGCTATTATGGTTCAAATGTGGATACATAGGTGGCAGTGGTTACACAAATGACAGAATGAACGAAGAGAATAACAGTTTCCACATTACAGTTAGTAATATGGGTAAACAAAAAGTTGGAGAGCAGACAGTTTTGCAAGTGACACTTGATCATAGCAGATGGGAGAAATGACAGTAAGCTTTTTTATAGGTTAAACACGGTAAGTGGAAGTTACCATGTTTATATGTATTTATACAAGAGCTGTATATGTACTGTGCAGAAAATATTCATAACTGTAGTTTGTGTTCATGCATGTGGATGTGTATGAATCTGCAAGCAGAAGTATTGGAGAGTTTTTTAGTAGTTGTTGCTGGAGGTGCTTTGCAATCACAGCACAATTGTACTCAGAGTAATCAACAGTACATCTAAAATGTTGAACTATGATGATGGAGTTAAATGTAGAGTTCTTGGGTGTGATTGGTGGATGGTTGTGTGACTGCTTAATAGTAGCCAATGAGGGAATGGTGCAGAGAGTAAAGTGGAAAGGGTAGAAGGGCTGGCCCAGTGTTAAGCGCTCCACGGACAGTGCGGCTGTTCGCAGACAGGACATGCCACATCCAGGGCTTCTCTGCATATATGGCATGGAAATAGGACTAGGGTAATTAGCCAATCAGGTTCTGAGGGTGTCATTCATAGGGACAGAGGGTATTCATTTTTGTCATTGCTGTATGCCGTGAAGATGGCTGTGGCTGTGGACGGCTGAGATGGACAGAGGTAGAGTGTGGATAGTGGAAGATCATTATATAACTAATCTGCAGTGGTATGCACACATGTGTGCCATTTCAAACAATGTTGGAATTCAGGGAGTGGAGGCTACCTGGTGTGATGTGCCAGGGAAATATTTGCAAGGTGTTTATACACTTTGTAGAAATATGGCTTATTTTAACACTCCTGATATTCTGGTGGCAATTGTGGAGCAATGTATTTGGGCTATCTGAGTGCAACAAGTTTGCTGGGTGCACTGAAGCAGTTACTAAAGGAACTGATGCACCTGTTTCCATATGCTAAAATAATTTTTTC
Source organism: Ambystoma mexicanum (assembly GCF_040938575.1). Taxonomy (NCBI): domain Eukaryota; kingdom Metazoa; phylum Chordata; class Amphibia; order Caudata; family Ambystomatidae; genus Ambystoma; species Ambystoma mexicanum. Next base: position 850,352,472 of record NC_090928.1, read on the forward strand.
ACAAAACCACCTAGGACTGCATGGATTCCTTGTCATGTATTTAATCGTCAACAAGACATAGCAAGATGTCTTGTTAATGAAGGAATATCTTGTTTTATGTATTCTGTTGGCATGTCATCATTCCAAAACGAGAACCTTTTGGAAGATGGTGCAATTTTTTCTTGTAATGGAATGACTTTCACAGATTTTGGTCATGCAATATTTCTTGGTAATATGCAGAACTCAATCAGGAAGATGTTGTGCAGTCATGTAACAGATAAAATCTGAAAAAAGCCTAAAGAGAAGCCTGAAAACATATGCAAAAATAAAATTAAAAAAGGCTCTTTTCAGAGCTAACCTCAAAGGGGAAGTGGGACACACTATTTAAATTTTAATTCCCCACCCTCAGATTTTTGATGTGTCTGTGGACAGTGCGTATTACATACAGGGATTTTGAGGTTGAGAGGGATGCAAATGAGACGGAAGGGATTGGTCAATAAGGTTTACTGGGTGTGGTGTGTGAGCAGAGAGTTTGTCAGAAAGTCTTTTTCCTGCGAAGAGAGGAGATAGCTATGGCTGTGTGTTTCAGAAAGCAGATTGTCTGGATTTTGGGAGATTTGTGTATACATTGGTTGGAGGTGCAAAACAGAGGGGGGTATGGGAAACTCTCTATCAGCACAAACACAGCCCATTGACTTGTTCTTGGGTAGATGGCCCCTGGGAGAATCTCAACCAAGTCTTTAGTTTACTGTTCTTTTCACAGAGAAGAAATGTCCCGCATATCAGCCTTTGTCCTGCCCAGGGACAGTCCAGCACCGAAATGCTAGGCAATTCTCCTCATTGGTTGTAGGTGCATGCAGATCGCTCTGGAGTGGCTGTACATCTTGGATTCCATCATGTGGAAGTCCACTGCCATGGAGAGTGTGGAATGAAGTGGCTGGATTTGGTACCTCTCTGTGCTACGTTGGTGACACAGTATCATCCAGACATTGTTATTATTCATTGTGGAGGGAACAGTTTAGGGCATGTGTCTGGAATCTCTTTGCAACTTGCAATGAAAGAAGCACTTGGGAAAGTCATGGACATGTATCCAAACTCCAGAGTAATTTGTTCCCGTATTGCGCAGAGACAAATGTGGCTGCGTTCTTCTTCATTTGGTCTACAAATGGAGAACCAAGGCGCATTGTTAACAAGGCTGTCTGTGCCTTTTTGCGAGATGTTGGTATGTCCTCTTTTTACAATGAAAGCATTATGTTTTGTAGTACACACATTTTTCACAGCGATGGAGTACATCTTACTTGAGTTATCAATCTGATTTTTCTGCGAAATATACAAAATGCATTGCAACCTTTTTTGGAGTTAGAGCAATCCATTTTGCAGTAGGTGTTCACCATTTGAAGTTTTTGAAACACAAATAAACACCACAAAAAGGCTCTTTTCAGAGCCACCACTTCCTTCCAGAGAAAAGTGCAATGATTGTGACAGGGCAGCACTGCACAGATTTTAGATGTCCGCGGACTGTCCGCGGACTTCTAAAAATGCACAGGGCCCTACGCATTTCACTGACACTTCGCTTTTTGTACTGTGAAAGGTGGCTCTGAAAAGAGCCTTTTCTTGGGCGGGGTTGTTGTTTTTTATATTTTTTTAGTTTTTTAAATACGACACACAAGGAAAGGAAGGGAAAAGAGTCTAAGGAAGGGACACTAAGCATGGGGATAAGAAAGGGCAGCTGGAGAGAGGAAGATGTAGGGTGGGCCTTATTCAGCTAGGTACCACAGTATCAAAAGCACTTCGAAGGTTCTCCCCCTGCAGAGTACTGCGTCGCAGTACATGTACAATACTGTGACCTTCGAAAGGTAAAGATCAACAGCATCATGTATGGCCTGCAAGGCAGCTGGAGGTATGCACTGCCCCACAGGTGTGTCTCTTGTGGTGGCAGGAACGGAAATGGAGGATGTTGTAGGGGAACTCAACCTACTACGATTATCGCAGGGTACAACCTTACGAATAGCCCCACCGTGGAACGATTTTAGATGTCGCTTCATTGAGGTAATACCACAGCTGTACAAACCCGGTTTCCCACGACTCAGCACCATCTTGCACTGATTACAGGTCACCTTGTGTGCACGTGCTTTTGGTACTCCATCAAAAGTGGTAAATAACCTCCACACCCAAGATTTTCAGTGAGAACTAGTAGTAGGGATTTCCACTACCTCATCCTCTTCATCCTCTTCATCACTCTACTCTGTATCTTGATGCCTGTTCCCCTCTGCAGGCCATCGGGGAGGGGTTGGAGGTGGAGGGGATGGGGTGCTGCTGAGACAGCAGTAGCACCAGCAGCCATGGATGCCATCAGGACAACTGTTTCAAAGAGCAAGAACAATCCAATGCCACAAGGAGCAGTCTCTGTACTGGAAGCCCAAAAACAGAATAAGGAGCAGCTCTGGGGTGTTGTCAAGGCGAAGTCCATCCCAATGCAGAAGTAGCAAGAACTCCTACCTCCCCTTGACGGTCTTGGCGCCTGGATTAGTTGAAACACAGGTCACCGCGACCCCCACGGGGAAAGAGGGTTAGGGTCCACGGATTGGATGGGTTCGGGATGGTAGGGTAACCGGATTGAGGGTTAGGGAGAGGTTATGGATAGGGAAGGGGTTTTTTGGGATTGAGTTGTTCCCAGACTCTGACCTTCTGAGTCTGAACTATCTTTCACTTTGGTAGTTGCCTTTTTTAAACGTTTGGGCATTCATTCAGTCATGAATTCTTATCACATGCATGCATTACCCCTCAGACTGGAACCCAGCACTTTGTTTACCTCATTCACAAGTTTGCTCCAACCTTGGGTTTCTATAAAAACAGTATTCTAATCTGGCTTCAATATGCAGATAACGTTTCCCCTTTTTACATATCACCACAAGATCTAAAACATAAATTCAAACACAATTCTGTGATCACGTTAATGCACTTAGCTCTAGTGTTCTAGTGCGCTTCTTCCGCCCGCCGGCTCCACAGACTGTGCGTTGCGAAACAATCAGATCGCTGTAGGTGACGGTAAACTCCTGACAAAAAGGGAGAAAGTTAGTTTTGCCCTCTGACGCCTTTTGGCATTTCACAAGTACTCGCAACAGGGAATACGGCATAGAATGGCCCGCAACAGGCGAGCATAATGTTACGTTTGCACCCGCAACTGGCGAATGCACATCACATGCAGATTTAGTGGGTTAATAGTTAGTTCGCAAACTTTCGCGTATCTCCCCCGAAGTTTATAAAGATTTCCTAAATGTCACTGGTAAACGGAGTCTCTTTCCAGTTTTATTTTCCCTCTGGTTAGCTTTTAAAAGGAAGGCAGAGTACTTATCTTTGGCATCACGGGGCCTGAAGGTGTATCCGGTGGCGAGGGCGGCCCCGCGAGAAGCTTTGCTGGAGCTCCGTCAGATGCGTCCTCTCGGCAGCAGAGTCGAGCACGGACAAGCTTTCCGGGATCGCGCATGCGCGGTAGCTTCCTCGCGCATGCGCGTTGCGTCGGGCATTGTCCTGGGCGTTTCCTGGGCTGCCGGAGCTATAGTTTCAGGCACGGGGCTGCTGGGAAGCGTAGTCTTTCTTTGGTTCTGTCTCCTGCACACCTTTTACCCCCACACCAAGTACATCTGCACTGGGGACAAAGGTGACAGCGACTCAGAGACGTTCCTCCCACAATCCCTGCATCCAACCTGCCTTTGTTTTGACCTTGGGGGGCGTAATGTGGGCCGTGGGTTTATGACAGGTGTGGCCTTTTAAAGGGGTACTGGGGCGCACTTTGCGGACACCCGCACTGTCCCAGGCACTACGAACACCAAGAATTCCACCACCAGTTTTGCTGGCATGGCTACCCCCAAACTCGGCTCTGGCACCCGCGAAAGGGGAATCATCGGGCCATTCCGACCTCGGTGGACCTGGTAATTCGCCTTTTGCGGGTACGTCCCTATTCCCATTGGAGACCCCACAGGGCTCAATGGGAATGGGGAGGATGGTAGCAGTGGTACGGTTAATAACAGTACCGTTGCTACGATCATGTTCTGCTCACAGTATGGCGGTACGGTAGCAACGGTGTCGGTTGCGATACCATCACTGCTGTTGCCTTACCGCCATACTCATAATGAAGCCCAATATAATGAAATATTACATTGATAAAACATTTGCAATTCAAGTAATTATCTGTGCAATAAGAACATTTGCACAGGAGAACATTTGACTGGATTTAATAACAAAGACCCCCGATATCCACAGTCCCATCATTGACAGGCCTAACATCAAAATGACAATATTTACAGAATCAGATTTCCAGCAATAGACAAAATGCACTCTACAGAGAGAGGCAGCAGCAGGGAATGTTTCATGCACCAAAAGGACGCCAATAAGATCTTCAATTCCAGAGCTTGAATAATGCGTCTCAATATGGACCACAGACCGTCTGTGTTCTTGCACAAACCCATATGTTGTTAGCTGGCATTTGCCAGCTACAACATTTTTCAGCACGGCACTATTTACTACATGAGATCGCGAGCTAGCACAGACAGCCATGACATTATGTTTTCTACTTTCCATTGCAGCTGCTGATAGAGGGGTTAGCCACAAGCTACTCTCAATGTCATTACTAATGACATAATTCACTTATTGAGACTTTTTTTTCCTTTATTTTACCGTTGTTATAGTCATGTGATTGGTTTTAATGTTTACATTGACATTGTCACACCGTTTAAGAATGCACATTTTTTAAATAATTTTGTGTTGCCTTTTTCCCAGGATGTGTGCGTCATATTATGTTATGCCCTGAGAAAGCGCCCAACCGTGAAACTCGGCCACGTTTTTGCACCTTTCGTCTCTTTTCAAAACACATAAGTAATAAAACGTATCTTAAATGCAGTGCTCTAGTTGGTGTCTTGCTATTTGCACACCTTTTACTAAGCGTTGCAGGCTTTACACTCCTTAGGGCCATATTGTCATATGCATCAGAAATGACTTACACAATCTCTACTGCCATGACAAGTTGGGGGATTTTTCATCCTCTCTGTACCAACTACCCCACTGTGTACCCCAAGGCTACAAAATCTCCCTATTGTTGTTCAATGTCTATGTGAGGCCTATGGTTAAGTTATTTTACCCCCATGCTTCCATATTAATGCTGATGACTGATAGACCTTACTTATCATCCGTGCTGGTGCTATGATTATCATAATGACCGGATGCCAGACTTACTCCAAATCAAGACTGTGCGATCAACAGTGTCTCAACCCATCTAAGAAAGAAATTCTTTGAATTGGTCCCCCTTCATTGTACTCTCTCCCCTTAAGTTGGCCTGATTCATCAACCCCAACTCTAGTACCTTCCACCGCAGCCAGAAATCATAGTGTTTTGTTTGGCAGGAAGTTTTCCTTCACCTGTCAAAAAACGTATCTCTAACTACAAATGATTAAACAATCTTGTACACTCCAGTCATGATTACAGTAATACCATCTACATTGGGCTAGCGAAATAATCCAGCCAAAAAACACAATTTCTCCAGACCAGGACTGCAAGACTCTCATTCGATCCCGGGCATCCCGTTTTCTCCTCCCAGTGGAATTCAGATTCATTTACAGATCCCATGGCTTTATCCAAAAGGTCCAAGATATCTCATCTCTAGCATCAAGTATCACATTCTGAGAAGAAACCTCCATTTATCATCACAAAACGTGTTGAAATGCTCCCCTAAATCTCACAGACTCTGACATGGAGGCTGCTCCTTTATGGTGCTTTGTTCAAAATATTGGAACAATCTCCTCGTGATAATCAGAGTGAGCTCTTCTACCACGGATTCCTCTGCATACTAAAAACACTCTTGTTAACATATGCCTTTCAGTGATACCTCTGCAACGTACACTTTACTGCTCTATGCCTACTCCCAATGAACGCTCTTCTTGATCCTTCTTTGAAAATAATAATTCATAAATGCACATTATTGTAACCTCTGTAACTGTTTGCTTCTTTTCTACATGTGGCCTTTTCCATCACAAACCTAAATGTGGACCAGCACTGTGATCCTGTGTATGTATTATAACCTCCCTACACTTTGAAACAGTCCACCAAAACCTGGTTCTACATAATACATGAAAATAACAAAATAAATAATCTATTGCAGCCCAGGGAAGTCATTTCATCAAATTGCCAGGGGTAGCGGAAGTAACATCACATTACCCTTGACCTCTGATGACATCGCAGGAAGTGATGTCATTTCATCCCACCCCGAAGTGACATCACGGGAAGTGATGGAACACAACTGTATACCCCTTGACAAAACAGGAAATGACATCACATAGCATTGTTTCTAAGTACATTATGACAAATATGGTTACAGTGGTCCTCATTACAACCCGGGCAGTGATGGAATGAACATTGCCGGTAAGGCACCGTTCATACCGTCCCGCCGCATTACGAGTTCTGCTTGCGGGTTCCTGACAGCCCGCCAGGTCTTACCTGGCCGGCTGTGCGGCACCTGCGAGCATAACTTGTGATTACTGTGCGCACCTGCGAGCAGAACTTGTGATTGCACCGGCACCGTTATGAACGGTGCCGGTGCAACCATGCTCCCCACCCCCATTCTGCCCTATGGGGCTGAATGGGGATCGGGAGACTGGCATTACCGCCACCTGCAAATGGATAATTACTGGCCCATTCAACACGTAATGGGCCGGTTATTGCCCAATCGTGGGTGGCGGGGCCGGTAGCGAGCATGGCTGTATATGCTATACATGCTATACAGGCACGGCTACCGCCATGCTCTTAATGAGGCCCAATATCATTGTAACGTGATATACATTTCATACAAAAACATGATATAACTGCAACTTGCAAAAAGCAAAATACACAGTCTGAAATGGATGCTTATCATGCTCTAAATGCTTTTTGGAGGGTTGTGTCTGCATTGTGAATTTGAGATGTATAAGAACAGACTAAATCAGGGACTCAACCCCTGAAGTTTGCCTGAAACAAACCTTTAATGAGTCTAACAATTATTGTTTAGAATTCCAGAAAGACACATTATTTATTATTCCTATACTTTATTACTTAGGGTCGCTACTCAAAGTGTTAAACTTGTTTTTAAGGCATCTGAACAAGAAAGCCAGCCACTCTAGAAACAAAAAGGCACATGGCATTGACCACAGCCCAGGACCTTCAATTTATAAACATTTTTAGGGGTAGCAAGGGCGACCCCTAAAAGACATCCCTGTTGCAGCCCTCGAGACGCTCATCCTAAAAAATCCCAAAATGTATTTGTATTAGCATTTTATTGTATTTATTAAGCGTCTTTCGCCAAAGGCGCTGAACAATAAAAGAATCAAAAAACAGTACAATTGAAGTGAAACAAGTGAGTAATAGGTTACATGAACAGGGAAAAACAGAGACTTTTACGAGGCTAAAGACAAAAGAAGGTAGAGTTTACGATTAGTCTGAAAAATGCAAAGAGATGAGGAGGAACAAAGTGAAAGAGGAAGGACGTTCCAGTGTTTGGGAGCCAAAAGAGAAAACGAGAGGAAACAAGACGAGGCACAAGGGGGCTTAGGAACAGTGAAGAGGAATAGATGTCGAAATTGCAAGGGGCATGAGGGGACATAGAACAAGAGTAGCGAGTAAAGATGAGGATGGGCCAGACCATGGGTGCATTTGAAGACAATTGAAAGAACGTGATACAAAAGACAGCATTCAAAGGACAGTAGTGACATTGAAAGTAGGGAGGATGTAATAGAGGCCAGATGGGGTAAAGAAAAAAAGAGGCAAAGAGAGGAGTAATGGATAGAGCGAAGAGGGAAGAGATAAAAGGCAGGGAGACTGAGCAAGGAATATGAACAGTAGTCGATACGGGAAAAGATAAGGAAGAATAGAAGACGTTTAGTGGCGTGAATGGAAAGATAAGTGCGAGCACAGCAAATGTTAAACAGAGCATAGAGGCAGGAGCGAGCAATAGAGGAACTGTGAAGGGAGAAGGACAGGGAAGGTTCAAAAATAATGCCCCGGTTGCACGCTGAAAGTGAAAAGGAAAGAGTGGATGGAGGAAAAGAAAGAGAGGGTGCTGGAGTGGAAGAGATAGTAGAAGAGGGAATGAACAGGACCTCAGTTTTTGGGGGATTGAGATGTGGAAAATGAGAAGACATCCAGTTCTGGACAGCTCAAAGTCAGTTTGAGACAGTGGAATGCAAGACAGAATCAAAGAGAGAAAGATCTGGGTGTCATCAGCGCAATGGTGAAAGGAGAGACGGAAGGAGGAGATAAGAGCAGCTAGAGGAGCCATGTAGAGAGAAAAAAGGAGAGGGCCAAGTACAGAGCGTGAGGGAACACCATAAAGAAGAGGGAGTGAACAAGAAGAGTGTCCAGCCCAAGTGGACTGTGGTCTCAGTGGGGGAATGAAGCGAGATAAGGGGATGCATGTCTAGAACCTCACCCCACGCCCACCCTCACAGCCTACTATTGGCATTGCTTCATGTTCCATTTTTCTTCATTTATAAACTATCTATTTATTTATTTATTAATATATTTATAGCCAAACCGGCTTTGTATATACAGTCACATCAGCATTTTAAAAAGATACAATTAACATCATTCTCATTATTAAGAACCAATCTTTAAATATGTCCCTGGTTAATTAAGATAAAATGTCTATACACCGCAGATAAAATGTAACCACGTGATATATAAAATGAATACTTTTACCATTCATTAACATGTCCCACTGGATTAACTTATCATCACAATCAATCGTATTATTAAATGATTTTAAGTATTTACACTGTATTTCATGCAAGCTCTCGCAGTATATTACATTTTTTTATAGACTCAAGCTCGTGACAACCACATAATCGACACAGTAGGGCTTCTCTTTGAAGGCTAAGTTTGGTGACTGCGAACCTCAAGCAGGCTAGTTACATTACATTTTAGTAACAGATATTGCCATGCTATACAACTGTCTGGGTACGCTACTGTATAACATGGCATCTGACTACGGCCCATCCACTATTGTACGAAGGGCCACTGTTCATCGCTGTTGCCAATTGAATGATATCAGTTTCTTTGCTACATACACAGAGTTTACGTTTCAACCATTTTTTGGATGTTAATACCCAATCTCTCTGGGCAGTTTGGACAAACCCTGATAGCCAAGTCTTATTCATTCATAACAGTTTGCCAAGTGTGCCAAATTGCTCAAATGTGTCTAACTTCTTAAAAGCATTAAAAATGTCAATCATAATGGTGTTGTTATTAAGACTCGCTAATGTCTAGTAGCACATAACCATCCTGTAGTTGTAGTCCACCACAATGACCACTCAAACTCCAGTCTCAGCTATTCTATGGGTACGTTTCTCGGCATTCTGAACAGCAACCTTAGGATTTTCGCTTAAAGTTTGCCAAGGCGTTTTAGAAAATTCTCACCTCATACTTCTACCTCATATAGAATACAGGGGGCCATCTTTGATATGATATGATATGATATGGCATTTATAACGCGCCTATACACAGTTCAAGCCCCGATCAAGTCTTTGACATATAAAAAAACAATACAGTTTGAAATAGACCACCCACCCTGCCTACCAATACAAATGCTTATTGCATATGTTAACTTCATACAATTATGCATGATTGCTTCCCAATGGTAGTTCCAAGTAAGTTTATCATCAATAAACACACCTAAATATTTGTAATACTTTACAATTTCAATCGGTTCCTGGTTGATCTTCCATACAAGTTTGGGCTTTGCACACTTGTATTTTTAAATACCATTACCTTTGTTTTGCTACTGTTTATGCGTAGCCCTTTCATATTTGCATAGCTACGCAATGCATCAAGTATACACTGAAGCCCTTTAAGGGTATAATCAAGTAAAAGCAAGTCATCAGCGTATCCCAAACAGCCTATCAATAAGGCTCCAAATTTTACAGGACAGGCTTCAGGGATCCTAAATGTTCGGGTAAAGTCAGCCAGGTAGAGGTTAAATAGCATGGCAGCTATCATAAATCCCTCTGGTTTCAGTCTCTCATCGGTAATACATTTGTTCCTGGATGTGCATAGTTTACATGGGCATCAATGCTCCTTGTTCACAGCAAATTCATGGACTTTGTTAGTTTAGCTAATTTTCCTGCCTTGTGAAGAATTCTCATGACTCTCTAAAGAATAGGGGTGTAAGGAAACCCCGGCTTCAAGCAAGAACTGGACTGAATTCCAGCTGACAAATAGCTATTCGGGTACGGCAGAATAGTTTCATGCTATTCAGCTCTAGCTGAGTACTTTGTGTCCTCAATTGAATGTATTGTAATGTAATGTAACAACTTAGAGAGGAACATATGGAATGCAGATTGCAAAAGGGAATGGATTTAAATGATGTCTCAAAGCATTCTTGAATACATATAAGACTAAGGTGCATTGGTTGCTGCATGCAAGAGGATCTGTGAGGATGAGTGAGAGATGACCATGGTTTGCTTCTCTAGGAAAGGCCTATGGAGAAACTTGAATTCGTAACAGGTGGTGCAGATAAGGAAAACTGAAGTATCTATAATACATCAGGCAAAGTGACATACCCCCCACCTAAGAGGACTCTGAGGAATGGCATGTTGAGAAATCTCTCCAGCTCCACTGTGGACCTGTCTCCCAGAGAAGTCAGCTTTTGACTTTCGGGCACATTCCTTGTTAGAAAGAGGATATGTCGACCGACCGAAAGACAGTGGGGTTGTTGTCTTTGCCTGCCTTGTAAATAATGTGAATTTGACACTCTTGGAGCCAAAGACCCCATCAAGCAATCCATGGTGGCATCTTTGTGTTGTACATAGATTGTCATGAAGGCTTGATGGTCAGTGATGATGGTGAAGTATTTTCCATATAAAAACAGATGATTATGTTCACACACCCACACCATTGCCAAACTTTTGTTTTCAGCCTGCGAATATTTGCATTCCATTGCAGTCAGGCTGAGACTGTGATATGACACTATTTGGTGTGGTGATGAAGAACCTGGTCTATGTTGCGCCAAGATAGCCCCTACACCCACTGGGCTGGCATCTATGGTGAGTTCAGTTTCCAGTTCTGGATCATAATATGCCACGCAGGAAGTCGATTATATGCATTCCTTGATGGCACAAAACACTTCAGCACAATCAGGGGACCACTGGAACTCGTGACCTGCTCCAGTGAGAAGTCTCTGTGACGTACTGATGGATGCAAAATCCTGAATGTATCTGGTGCAGTAGCTGGCCATCCCCAAGAAAGACCATATGGCCGATGTGGTAGCTGGAACTGGCATGGAGAGAATAGCTTAAACATTCTCAGCATCAGGGTAAAGTCCCTTGCTGGAAAACATGTGCCCACATTATTTTATTGTGAACTTGCTAAATTCCAATTTTTCCACATTTAAAATTATATGAGCGTCTTCTAGGGCCATACAAACTGAACGCAGCGTATCATCATGGGTTTCTTGATTGGCCGCAAATAAGAAAATTGTAATCACTGTAGTTCAGACATTGCAGAATGTGGCGTATAACTATGTGAATTTAATTTTGAAATATTTCAGCAGCAGATGAGACCCCAAAACTAAGTTGTTTGTATCTGAACAAACCGGCATCACTTGTGAAGGTCATTATATAGCGAGCATCTGGGTGTAGCTCTAGTTGGTGATGCCCTCTGTTTGAGTCCAACTTCAAAAGATGGTGGCTCCATGTAGTAAATGCATCACATCCATCATTCTCAGGGACAGGCGACTTTCTCTCATAATGGCTTAGTTTGGGGAAAGCATGTCTACACACAGACAAATGTGTCCACTTGCGCTCCAGCGTTAGGTAGGAACTCATGAGAACTACTGTCATTTGCTTGCAATGATAAGGTGGGACTGTGTTCAATAGCCATTGGATTGCCAAAGGCATATACATTTTATTGTTTTCCCTCATCACTGGAGGACGAGTCAGAGTCCTCTCCTCGAGGAGGTCACGATTCCAAATAACATACTTTATGAAACGTCAAACTCCTTCGAGATTCTTCTGGTTGATGTTTTTGACATGAAAGGGACATCATGCATCGATCTGCAGGTCTCCGAGCCCATCTGTGGGGAGGAGTGTTCTCATTTGGGAGATCTTCTTTGCCTTTGTTCAGGTGAGCTTCTTCTCGCGTACCAGGGTGGCATTGAGTTTAACACTTATCCCTGGTGTCACTAACACAGTTTCCATATTTGCAGTTACTGCATTCTGATTGGAAGTGGTTTTCTCTGCCACATGTATCACAGATGTTCCCTATAGCTGGGCATATTCCTTCATGGGGAAAGTCATATCCAATTTTGTACTGACACGCAGGGCTATGGCTGTCTCTCTACTGGGTTGGCATCCTTAGAAAAGCTGCAATCTCGAGCGGCCTTATCTGTGAATGACCGTGAGTCACTGCCAAGTCAGGGAATGTCGCCAGCTTAACCTAGGTAATTATGCCGTTAAGTGAAGGCGTGTGAAGTACATGTTGATACTATGTAGCATAGATTCAATAATTCAGTTCATTTTTAGGTGCTACATTAGCAATAAGAAGTTAAACGTGCATGTTAAACTGTGTTTGTAGTTCTCTAAGTTTTGCTGCAAGTCAAAGTGTATTTATCGTGCCAACTTTTGTTGCAATGTAAAGGCTGATAACAGGCAGGGCTCTGCACATTATCCCAGATAGAGGGTTGAAATCCATTGCAGTAAAACTATGTTTATGTTCTAATTCATAACATGGGCACATGTGTCATTCTGTGTAACTTTCATATTGCTAGTTTATAATTTTAAAAAATTATTAGAAAATGGTAATTTAGTCTCATTGGGCCTCATTATAAGATCAGATGAATGGGTTAACGGGTTCCGCAAATGGGTGCGGACCCGTTAACTCCATTCCGCATGATTACAAGCTCCCCTCACGGGACCAGTTAGGGAACGCCTGGTCAAACCAGGCATCATTACCGGGTCCCGTGAGGGAAAGAGGGAGCAAACAACGGGCTGCTCGTAATAGGCCTGTTGTTTGCACCCTCTCCCACTCCCATTGAGCCCTATGGGGGCTGAGATGGGAATGGGGAAGGCCCGGGTTCCCAGAGGGAGGAATTACTGGGCCCTCTGTACTCGGAATGGCCCGGTAATTCCCCATTCTGGGAACCCGGTAAGAGAGCCCGGTTTGGCGGCAGCCATGGAGCTAATAGCTCCAAGGCTACCGCCAAACTCGTAATGAGGCCCATTGTGTTTTTCTGCAATCAGTCTCCTTGGTTTGGTGTGCATAGAGATATAAACGTGCGGTAAGAAAAATCTCAAAGCAGAGTTAGTCACAGTAAATTGGAGAGGCTGAATGAGTGTTTTGTATTTCATTTGCATGCTTTACATTTGTTGACACACAGCGAAAAAGGATAAAACGTCACAGGAGAGCATGAACCATTTATTCAGAATGTAATCATTTCAGTATTTGTTTACCGTTAGTGACCCTGGTGAAATAATTATTAGGCAGTATTCTGAAATTAGTCTCACTGCTATAAAAATACCACCATAGCAAAATACCACAAAATACCACGAAATACATGATATAAACCCAAAAAACTATTACAGATTTGGTGCGCTGGCTGGGAAACTTTAAAATATTTACTGGGTGTGGCCTTGCATCCTAAAACATAACCAGATTGGGCAATCATTAATTGAATTAGTGCTGTGAGGTACTGCAGTAGTGCGTGCTCACTTGACTCTTGCTGTAGTGTTATTGGCAATAGTGCCGACATGTCACAGATTCAGGCTGAGTTTACTGAATTGTCACATTACCTAGAGGCAAAGCTCTATGCCCATGCAGTTTGGTCCTCAGAAAATGTGACAATATGGAAAAACAGGATAGGCACAGAAGTAGAAAAGGAGGCATTGGAAAATATTTTTGATGAAGGAAGCATTGTGCAGGTGTGCTTCCTTCGGTTATTCTGAGCGACAGAACGCACAGAGGAGAAAAACTGCATCATCAGACTGTGTGCAAAACTTTGGTTTCTGCTACACAGATCGATAAAGATGCGAGGGAAAGACAGTGAAGTCATTAGCAAGTTACAGCAGAGCTTGGACAATGAATGTGATCAGGTGCAACAATTAAAAGCGGAGTTAAAGCAAAGGGAGCTAGACACACAGAATTGCAAGCCAAATGCAGCGATCTTGCTACTCAATTGGCTCAGAGAGAGAAACAACTTAATGAGAGTGAGCAAGAATTAACCCATCTAAAAGCAATATTGGATGATATAAGACAAGATAAAGGTGTTGATGTTTCGGAAATGCAAGCCCTTAGAGAAGATGGCAGGGAGAAAGGTGAAGAACTTCATGCTATGAAACAGGATATATTTACATTACTGTAAGAGAATGACAAAAAGGCCAAAGCACTTAATCATTCTCAGACACAAATCAATGAATTGCAAGCAATAATCAATAAGATCAGGGATGATATTTCTGATCTCTGTCATGAGGCAGAACAGCTTCAAGGAGAGTGCAAGAACCTGGAACAGCAAATGTTTAATCTCAAACCTCAGGAAAAGCGACAGGGTGCTACACTCACTGGAGCGGAACTCAATCACACTTATGGCCAAGGAAACAATGTGCCACCAGCTGTCCCTTTGGCCAGACCTAGTTATAACCTAATGGTAGGATCTGAATCACCTGCAAATATTCACACATATTCTTGCCCACAAGAGAACAGGAATGAGCGGCAAAACGACGCATACCAGAATGCACCATGTAGTCCTATAAAAATTATGAAATCCATCAAGACTTTAATTAAACCATTCAAAAAGGGAGGCAATTGTTGTATGGAAGACCATTGAGAGACTGTTTATGATATATTCAAAGCCCTCCAGATCCTTAGGGAACAATATAGACAGTACTTTCACTTCACTCTAGATGCAGCATCTGCTAGTATTATTCGTGGTCTCAATGAACAGGAACATTTGTCATGGGCAGACTTTGAGAAGAAGGCTAGACACCAATTCTCACCTAACCAGTCGGTACAGGAAGCCAAAAAAGCATCTTATACTATGACAGCAAAGCAAGATATGTCACCTTGCCTGTTCTTTCAAAACTTAAAAAGAGCATTTTCACGCTTTGATGGGGCTGTTAACCCTAACTCTGCAGAATTTAAAACTGCATACTTTTATGGACTCCAAAAATAAATTGTCTCCCAGTTAATTTGTGAATTTGAGAGGGAAAAACCCCTAGAATGGATAATAGAACAGGGGACCAAACTGTATGAAGTGATATTTGGTCAGAGAGAGGCGGGCCCTAAGAATACAGAGACAAACCAAGTCCAAGGAATCCACACCAGCAATTTTGGAGGTAAAATCTGCAAAGATGCCACTAGAATCAGCCCAAACTCAGGCAAAGAATGACATGACACATAGTCAAAGGTGCGTGCCTCCACATAGGACATCACCCAAACTCCTAAGTTCCAGCAATAGAAGTTCTTACATTAGTCCAAGATATCTTGATAGTTCGCCTAGAGTGAGATTATGCCATGAAATGACAGGCCTAAATAACAATCAAAATCAAATGTGCAATTGCCCATACTATACACTAGGGGCACAGAGTAGATTTGACCCTAATACTATAGTATATGGTCACCGAGAAATACCAAGATATGTGGATAGATTCATTGAAAATGGAAATCAGCATAGGGAAAAATTCCCACCAAATGAAAGACAAAATATGAATGATATCCCTTGCCAATATAATCAATCACCACCACTAGTCAACCATGGTCAAAGAATGGTCACTGCACATTCTCAACCTTCTGTGTCACGTGAATTCAGAGGTAACACAAATAGAAATCAACCTCCTGAGAGATATCAGAACAGGCCTAATTAGAGTTAGTTTAATCATTACGGCCCAGACCACAAAGAGAGGAATTCAGAGACATGGACAGCTTTCAATGCTTAGTGGCCCAGGTCAAGATGTTGTCTGAACAGATAGGAAAATAATGTGCAGTCCAAAAACAACAGCCAAGTGAAGGTGCAGAAGGCTATACTAGTGATCTTGTGCGTAATGATGACAAGGGACTAGCGTATCACCTCTGTTCTGATGAGAACAGAGATGCCTATAAATCACACTTGAATACTGAATTGCTTGCTGATTTAAAAATGAAAAAACAAATGAATTCAAGTGAGATGGAATTTCAACACACACAAAAAGGGAGTGTGTTTCAATTTGGAGTTGAACAACACTATTCAGGTGTGTGAAGATGAAGACAAAAGGGGGAAAATGATCACAAACAACCCAAAGAACAGAGAAGCAGATTTAAAAAGAACATCCAATGTGAAAATAAAACACACAACTAAGAATTAGGATCAACAGATAGATTATCCTCACTTGATAATGAAAATACTGTTGATACTCACAGAGAGGAAACAATTGCCCAAAAGGCGGGGGCAGGTCAGTCACCTGAGTATTTTGAACCACAGATATTACAAGGTACAGAAATGATAGGCTCCATGCACAACACAGATACGTGTCATATGCCAGAAGCTGACATACTGTCACATGACACTTGTGAAAATACTCAACCAATAGGTTGCAGTGTGGAAGTAAGTAGAGAGGACCCAGATAAAGGGAAAGGTACAATGAGAAATTGGGGTGTGAACTATAGTGGTTCCCAGTTCAAGGGGGCAGTCAGTGGCTACACTCCAAATGGGTTCTGAGCCCAGGAGAATAGACAAAGAAATTCAAGTGGGAAAAAGGAGGGTAAGATATAATTTCATATGCCCATTTGCCTGGCAAAGAATAAAAAAAGCTAAGAAAAGTGCTGAAATTAGCAAAAATTCACACTTTTTATGTCTACTAGAAGAGGTTGAAGATAGGTACTATGCTCCTATAGCCATTGAAGAAAAATGTAATGCATATGCAATGATTGACACAGGTGCTCAAGCAACCATAGTATCAAAAGAACTGGTGAAAAGTATCAATGAAGGGAGAACCCCACAAAATCATGTACAAGTAAGGAAAAATGAAGGCCCTGTCACAATTTCAATGGGGAAGAAATACATATCGAAGGTGTCACTGGGGTCGACATAAAGATAGGGAAGCATCGGATGAGACAGGAAGTGTCGGTCAAATCCATTAATGAAAAACTCTTTCTAATAGGGACAAATTGCCTGAAGAGATTATCGCCCCTCATTGATGGGGTAAATGGAGTATTGTGGTCCTTAGCTAAAAAGTCATTCAGACCCGAAAAAATAATGACCCAAAGCAACAGTGTAAAAGAATGCCACAATGTTTCTAAAGTAGAACGTGCAGTGGATTTATATCCTCAGAATGGCTGTGTGCCCAGAGTCACTGTCATTCTCATGTGTCAGGAAAAAAAGCAACGATAAAAAGAGAAGCAATCGTTGGAGATTTATTTGGACCCTTAGGAAAACTGGCAAACAGAAATAGATGAAAACACATCTGTGTACTCCAGAGTTAAATCAAGAATAACACATTTCAACAATCTCAGAAATACACATGGGAGAAGGGCAGCCATGGTCCTCTATCCATGTGAATGGGCATCCTGAAATGATTGAAGCCACTTTAGCGCTTGAACATGAAAGCAGTTTCATTACTGAAAGGTACTCCATCAAATACTTCACAGAGAGGAGATCCCAAAGTTTAAAATAAAGAATCAACACATCTTTGGCATAGAAGCCCCCAAGTTGGGACAAAAAATTGGAGGAAGATGCATGTTAAAGATTACAATTGGCTCTAAGAGTATTCATCACAATTTGTGGATCATGAGCGGAACATAAAACAAATCTTATTTGGGAAATTACATCATGCATATAATGTTTATGGTATCAGACTTTCTAATTGAAAAGGTTTGGCCCACCTGAATTTGAAGACAAAAGACAAGCTTACCATTGTGCCCAAATGACTCCATATGCAATTGAGCTACCTGGTGAAAAAAGATGTTACTATTCCCGCATTTACCAGACAATTTACAGTAGCATTAAAATACAGGAAGGGACAACAGATAAAATGTTCTGAGGCATTTGTATGCCTATATGAATCCATAAAGCAGCAAGGGTTAGAATGTGAATATACACCGCTGATAGAGATTGGGGATATACCCATTCAAATTGTGGTGGACAATAAACGGGGTCAGGACATTTATTTGGAAGAGAACTCCGCACTAGGAATGGCAATACAGAAATCTTACTACACTGCCGATTTCAGTAACCCAGTGACTGCACAGGGTGAATTACCAGAAACATTTGAGTCTAAACCTAAAGGAATCTTTAAAGTTCAGTCAGTGTGCCCTTACAGGCCAAGTGAAATGTTAGACTGCCATCAGGATGATTGCATCCTATTCGAATTAGGTGAATTTAGAAGAGAAAAACAACATATTGAAATGGAGGTCAATATTAAACAATATTTGAGTGTAGCGACTCTCCAGAGAGACACTGCCACATGATTAGAGGAAAGTGCAGAGGGCTCTTCTTTGGAGGACTTCCCAGAGTTTTCTGAAATGGTAAAGGAGCAGATTCAAGCTGCAGATGCTCGCACAAATGAAGAGAAAAAGACCAATTGACAAAAAATATTTATGGAGTTCGAACAGGTTTTTGCCAAAGATGCCTATGACTGTGGGCTGACCAAGTTACATGTGGCCGCACTACCAGAAGGACATGGTAGGGAGCCAGTATCTGTGCAACAATATAGGTTACCGCTGGAATATTTGGAATCACTAGCTGAAATAATCAAAAATGTAGAATCTAGAGGAATCATTAGGCCTATTCATAGTACATCAAATACACCTATATTAGGTGTGCTAAAACCCAATGGCCAATGGGGTTTGTGGGCAGATCTGCGAGAATTAAACAACAAGGTACCTGTTTCAAGGTGGCCCCTTACATTTATTGATCAGGGTCTTGCACACGTTCACAAATCAAAGGTGTTTACCACATTAGACCTTACAGCTGGACACTGGTTTGTGCCACTAACTGAAGATATTCAAAATGTATTTGCATTTTCATTTGACAAATCACAATATGCATGCTCCTGGACCCCTTTTGGGTATGTCAATAGTGAGAGTGAGTTTGGGATATTCATGGGCAAGGCACTACTGGATGCAGCTGAAAGAGGGACAATAGTCTATGTGGATGATGTGCTAATCAAAAATGAAGAAAAGTCATTTCAATGAGATTAGACATGTGCTAAATCAGCTACAAAAGGCTGGGGCAAAAGTATATTTACAGAAAGCACAGGGGTGCAGAAGAAGAGTAAAGTTCCTAGGTCATGAAGTGACAGAGCATGGGTTAAACCCACAAAAGAAAAAAGTGGAATCCCTTCAGAAACTAAAGTATCCCACTAATTTGAAAAATGTAAAGAGCTTTTTAGGAATGACAAGTTACAACAGAAAATGTATTGAAAATTATGCAGAGATTACACAACCTTTGGCGAGATTACTAAAGCAGGGTGTAACCTGGAAATGGGAAAAGGAACAAAGGGAGGCAGTGGCCATGCTAAAAGAGTGTCTAATGAAAGCAGCATGTTTGGCATATCTGATGAAAAATCAGGATTTCTTTGTAGAAATAGGATTCACAGATCAGTGTTTATCGTCTGTGTTGTATCAAAGACATGAGCCGAATAAAAAAACCTTTGCATATGCTAGCAAAGCATTGTCACAAGTAGAGACCAAATTTGGTGAACGTGAAAAAGCGCTTCTCACCACTGTCTGGGCATTACAAAATTTCCGTCCCATAATTCATGGGGAGCGGGTGATTGTTGAAACACATCACCAGCCTCTGTAATGTTAGAACAATTAAGAGAATCAGATCAGGGAATTTGGCCCAATCAAGAATAACATTAGCACTTCAGGGATTTCCTTTAGAAGTGAGATATGGATTGATGTTACATCATGTCCACAATGCCATAACTGCAGCACATAGAGGTTCACAGAAAACATTGGACATTTTAAAAGATTATGCCTATTGGCCACACATGTCTCAAGATGTTCAGCTCTACACCAGAGTGTGTTTAGTGTGTGCACAGTTTCAGTCTGTGACACCAGCTCACAGAGCACCATTAATTAAAAGGGTTTGACCCTCTCATGGTCTGATTTATAGGTTGACTATGTAGGGCTGTGAGGAGATCAGCAAGGTACATGCTGACAGTCACTTGTCTAATGTCTAAATGGATGGAGTGCATTCCAGCTCCAGACTGCAGTGCGCAAATGGCGGCCACTTTACTTGTAAATCATATTTTTTCAAGATTTGGTTTACCTCAAAGAATAGAATCAGACTGTGGAAGTCATTTAACTAGTGCATTGATGACAAAAATGTGGCAGATCTTGGGCATGAAGAGGAAGCTACCCCTTTCTTACCGTCCCTCCTCTTCAGGGGGAGTGTAACGATGTAACAGATTGATAGTTGATATGTTGAAAAAGTTGTACCTGAAGCATGATCTAGTTGGGATTTGCGGCGTCCATTGGTACTAATGGTTCTGAGGTCGACACCCTCTAAATAAGCAAATCTCAGCCCTCATGAAATCTTGACAGGAAGAAAAATATTTTTGGCACAACACTTACTTTACAGAACAAATGAATAGGTTTTTGTAAATGCGCCCACGATTCATGAATATGTGTAAAAACTGAGAAATCACTTGCAATATGTGTTTGCATTTGCGCAGCAAAATTTAGAAAAGGCTGCTGATAGTGCAAAGACATATTACAATAGGAA
Source organism: Ambystoma mexicanum (assembly GCF_040938575.1). Classification (NCBI taxonomy): domain Eukaryota; kingdom Metazoa; phylum Chordata; class Amphibia; order Caudata; family Ambystomatidae; genus Ambystoma; species Ambystoma mexicanum. The sequence goes on from NC_090928.1 coordinate 850,373,164, forward strand.
GACATCTGTGAGAGAATATTAAATAGGATACCAGGTGTATAGGTTTAATTTTGGAAAAAATAAGACTAAAACCTCTAAATTTCTTGCAGCAGGCCAAGGACCATATAGAATTGTGGATAAGGTTTCAACTGTGGTCTACAGAATTGCTAAACAAGAGGGAGAATTAACAGTGGAACAGTTTGACCATGTTAATCAAATTAAGCCCTTTCACCCGAAACATGAAGTGAAAAGACTAGAGCCAATTGAGACCAGCAGGGAGTGAAAAAGTAAAGCACTTACCTATTAAATAGAATTACCATAGCAGGTGAATAGATGTTTAATGAAATTTAAAGAAATAAAAAGGGAAAGATATGTCAAAGTAGTGAACACAAATGTAAATAATTAACTAAGACAAAGGAGTGTTGTGCTTGAGACTGTTGCCTGAAAAATACCATGTGGTATTAGTGTGCTTAATTTATATTATTTGCAGATGGTCCTAAAAGGATGTCTTGACTGCGTGATCTGTTATTTGGTATAATTTGCATTTGTGTGCATAACGGAATTGGATTTCAGATATCGAGTTAAAATTGGAAAGTAAAGGGTTTGATGTACTTGATTCTTAAATCTTCTTTTCTTTTTACTCTAGAAAAATAATTGTTTTCCCTGTGAGTGCCAGATCCTTCGAGTGCCAGATCCCTGGAGGATACCACTGGAATGGAGTCCCATGGAAAGACCCCAGGACCAAAGAAGGGGTGAAGATGATGACCCTGGAAGATGTGAAGATGATGACCCCAAAAGGAAATTCTGATTTCAGAGAAAAGGATGACTGGCTGTGTTTTCTGTATGGCAGAAAAAAAAGGAAATACTTTGGCTACTTTTGGTGTTATTAGTTATGAATGCTCCAGGTGTCATGTTTGCAGAAGGATAGAGCAAGGACCAGCATCAGAAATTGCAGTAGAAGAAGCACCATGCTTTATATTAGGGAATAGAAGGTTGTTGTACCAGAACATGAATATTTGCCTAAATCCTGATTTGATCTGTGAAAAGTTCCTTAATGGGTCGAAATAAAATCAGAGCAAGCGACAAAATGGTTGTAGCCCCGTAAAGAAGAAGCTCGGAGAGAAACCAAGGAAATAATGTTACAACTAGAAAATACTTTTATGAGTTTGTCTAGTATAAAAAAAAGGAGGGGAAAAAGGGTTGCTGGTTTATCGGTAGCAATGATTGTGATGACCATAATTGGCGCTGTGGTGGGCACGACAATATCTACAGCCAATGCTGTATCTGTAAGCACACTGAGTAATAAGGCACATTAATTGAGTTATGATTTAAATGAATTGCAACAAACGTCAGATGGACTCAGGGGTTGACAAAAAAAAGCGATCCGTTATGTGACTGAAACAATTCTGTCTCTTAACGAGCAAGCCACAATATTAGCATAGTACCAATATTACTGTTGAACATGATAAACTGCTGCATGATATTTTAAATGTAGTAACTACATTTGAAAGCATTATGACAGAGAATTTGCAGGAAATTCAAAATGAGGTATCTCAGTTGATTCAAGGCCGTATAACTCTGTATTTTGTGTCATATATCATTTTTCAAATGATGGGAGGGATTACACAAAGGGAGGTGGAGATAATCCAAGAAAGAATTGCATTTGAGATGGGGAGCGTGATACCATTGTATATTAATATGGAAAGAATGGAAATAGGTTTTCTACTGCGCATTCTGTTTATCACCGAGAGTTAATTTATCAAACTAACAGGGTAATTCATGGAAATTTGCACAAAAGTGGTGCATGCGGCTGGCGCACAGCGTGCCCGTGCGAATGTCTGCGCCAGCCGCGTGCGATAAAATCAATTTCCACGCACAGCGTATTCATGGATTCTCGCCTCCAAAAGCAGACGTGGCGCAGAGTGGCGCCGCGACCCTGCAGCAGCGCCAGTTACGCCCCGAAGAACGCCCTCGCGCAAGGAAAAGCCATCAAGATCGCAAACCCATCGCAAAGGGCTGCGCCAACCCTGGACCAGTTTACCGGACTGGCAAACAGCAAACGCAAAGCGGGGAACGTGTATTACGGGTTTCGGGAACACGCGTGCGCGAGAAGTCTCACACACGATCGGGCCTGGGGGAGCGTGTGCGTGTATTTCAGGGGTGCGCGAGAAGTTTTACATGCGTATGGGCTGGGTGCATGTATTTCAGGGGTGCGCGAGAGGTTTCACACGTGATTGGGTCTGGGGGAGCGTGTGCGTGTATTTCAGGGGTGCGCGAGAAGTTTCACACGCGATTATTTCAGGGGTGCGCAAGAAGTTTCACACGCGATTGGGCCTGGGGGAGCGTGTGCGTGCATTTCAGGGGTGCGCGAGAAGTTTCCCACGCAAATGGCCTGGGTGCGTGTATTTCAGGGGTGCGCGAGAAGTTTTACACGCGATTGGGCTGGGTGCGTGTATTTCAGGGGTGCGTGGGAAGTTTCACACGCGATTATTTCAGGGGTGCGCGAGAAGTATAAAATGCAATTGGGCCTGGGGGAGCGTGTGCGTGCATTTCAGGGGTGCGCGAGAAGTTTTACACGCGATTGGGCTGGGTGCGTGTATTTCAGGGGTGCGTGGGAAGTTTTACACGCGATTGGGCTGGGTGCGTGTATTTCAGGGGTGCGCGGGAAGTTTCACACGCGATTATTTCAGGGGTGCGCGAGAAGTTTCACACGCGATTGGGCCTGGGGGAGCGTGTGCGTGCATTTCAGGGGTGCGCGAGAAGTATTACACGCAATTGGGCTGGGTGCGTGTATTTCAGGGGTGCGCGGGAAGTTTCACACGCAAATGGCCTGGGTGCGTGTATTTCAGGGGTGCGCGAGAAGTTTTACACGCAATTGGGCTGGGTGCGTGTATTTCAGGGGTGCGCGAGAAGTTTCACACGCAATTGGGCTGGGTGTGTGTATTTCAGGGGTGCGCGGGAAGTTTCACACTCGATTGGGCTGGGTGCAGGTATTTCATGGGTGCGTGGGAAGTTTCACACGCGATTGGGCTGGGTGCGGGTATTTCAGGGGTGCGCAGGAAGTTTTACACGCGATTGGGCTGGTTGCGTGTATTTCAGGGGTGCGCGAGAAGTTTCACACGCGATTGGGCTGGGTGCGGGTATTTCATGGGTGCGCGGGAAGTTTTACACGCGATTGGGCTGGGTGCGTGTATTTCAGGGGTGCGTGGGAAGTTTCACACACGATTGGGCTGGGTGCGTGTATTTCAGGGGTGCACGTGAAGTTTCACACGCGATTGGGCCTGGGGGAGCATGTGCGTGTATTTCAGGGGTGCCCGAGAAGTCCCACACGCGATTGGGCTGGGTGCGTGTATTTCAGGGGTACGCGGGAAGTTTCACACGCGATTGGGCCTGGGGGAGCGTGTGCATGTATTTCAGGGGTGCGCGAGAAGTTTCACACGCGATTGGGCTAGGTGCGTGTATTCCAGGGGTGCCGGGGAGTCCTACATGTGATTTGGCAGTGTGGGTCCTCCCAGGTGTTCCCTGTACACCCTCCACGGCCCCTGCAGGCAGCCCACACCACATGGGACTACCCTGCATCCCTGGTCATGTCCTGCAGGCAGCCCACCCAACATGGGCATGCCCCCCAGCAAAGGCACATGTCTCCTTGCACTACTGATCACCAACTCATGTCCCCTTGCACCCCGACCCCCAGCATTGCGGGGCACCTGCCAGCAGGCCCCCACTCATGTCCCACTCATGTCCCCCTGCACCCCCACCCCCCAGCATTGCGGGGCACCTGCCAGCAGGCCCCCACTCATGTCCCACTCATGTCCCCCTGCACCTGCACCCCCCAGCATTGCGGGGCACCTGCCAGCAGGCCCCCACTCATGTCCCACTCATGTCCCCCTGCACCCCCACCCCCCAGCATTGCGGGGCACCTGCCAGCAGGCCCCCACTCATGTCCCACTCATGTCCCCCTGCACCCCCACCCCGGAGCATTGCGGGGCACCTGCCATCAGGCCCCCACACATGTCCCCCGGCCAACATGTCATCACAATCTAGATCCCTGGCCCTTATGGTCAGCCTCCAAATGCCAAACACCCACCCGAGTATTGCATCCACCCACTTAGAAATGGCAATAACATGATAGAACCCCAATTTCAAGTTTGGAAATGAACACATGTCCCTCACATACACCCAATGGGTGTCAGTGAATCTCAAAACCCAAATCATGATATGCATGATACAAATGAGATGATACTACACATTGAAGTTTGATGAAAAAAAATTATTAAAAGCAGCATAAATGGAATTAAAAACAAACAAATGACAATGGGAATCAAAAACCAAAAGCAGCATGTCTGTAAAATAATGAAAAACCACAAATCATAATCCAAAGGAAAGGTGTCCAAAGTCACAGTTCAAGAAAGTATATCCAAGGTAAAAACAAAACTGAAAACTATTGCTCCATGGGTACATCCAAAAAAAAAACTAAAATCCAACAGTCAACTATATACAGATAAACAATCCAAGGTCCATGATCCCAACTGAAGAAAAGAAACCTATATAAAAATACTACCTAATAAAAAAAACTATATACAGAAATGTGGTCCATTGTCCAAAAGGTCCAAAAAAACTAAAGGAAACCTAACACTAACTACATAACTATTTACAAGGGCAGCGGGCTAGTCCGACGGCTCACTGGTTGTTGTCATGGGCCAGGGCATCATCGAACTCCTGTTCAATGGCTTGGAGGGGGGCATGTTCCCTGGCCCCGAGGTCTCGCAGGGATAATGCAGTGTCCAGCTCCAACTCCCTGCGAAGACCCTCGAGGCACTCAGCCCGCCTCAGCGCCCTCCGCATGGAGTTCTCCGCCCTGACCATTGTGAGCCGTTCCTCCTCTGCCTGCTGCCGCTCCGCACCTATCTTCTGGCCCAACCGCTCCCACACGGATGCCACTCCCATTCCAGGGTTCTCTTGCCCTCCGGCCGATGCCTGCACCCCTGATGCTGATGGCCCCGAGCCATGATGCCTCCCACGTCGAGCCTGCCGCTGCCTCCGACGCAACTGCCTGTGCCAGCACGACGGCATCCAGGCTGATGGAATCCACCGACGCCGTCATACACGTGCCCTGCCTGATGATGCCGTCACATCCTCCATCTGATGGGGTCCAGTTGCTGGTGTGTCCACCCCTGCTGGACCTCCGACTCTCGACTGTGGCAGGGATGGGATCCCCACCGAGGTGGCTGCATTGGTCGGGGCAGGTCCACAGGGGGCCCTGGTGGCATCTGGGCCGGAAGACGGCATGGAGTACGACTGGCGCGTAGCCTCCACAGAGGAGGAGAGGGTCGCCAGAGTGCCCGACACATGTACGAGACCCCGACCATGACGGCTCCCAACTGGGCCACATTGCCAAGGTGCTCTTCGTGATGACGTGCGTGCTCCCCCCGGGAAGCACGCACCTCATCACGAATGACAGCCAACGCAACACGACACCAATCAGGACCTTCTCCATACGGCCAGGGGTCCCCTCGTCCGCAGGTGGAGGGGAGTCAGATGACATGGACATCCCCCCTACCTGCGGACGGGCCTGGGATGGGGCATCCCTGCTGGTGCATGGTGGTGCAGTCACAGTGTCAGGGACAGTGACATGCACAGTCACCTACACGGCGACCTGTGCTGCCTCCTGCCCCTGGACTGCACCACTTGCACCAGCAGGGATGCCCCCACCAGGCCCCATGTGCGGCTCAGTAGCGGCCTCCTCCTCCTCTGTGGAAACCACCAACCTGGATGGCTCCACACCGTCTTCCGTCATTGCAAGCCCCTGTGGGGGCTCACCCACCCCTTCCGCTGCAGCCGTGGGGGCATCCCCGCCACTTAGCTCCACAGCGCCGTCTCCGCCCTCTTCTTCACTTTGCACTGTGTAGAGGGAGACATAGAACACAAGCATCAGGGTACTGTACAATGCTCCCCTAGACAGGAAGCAATAGCAGATGAGTGGCACTGTCAAAGATCACTTCCATCATGTCCCTCCACAACACATGGGTCAGTGCAGGCAAAACACATGCAGTAACAGGCATGGTGCATGCTATGGACATAAGCAAACATGTCCAAGGGACTATTGAAGCATACAATGTTGTTTTTGGACTCACATGCATCATGGGTCATGCCTATCACATGCACACACTTCAACGTACTTTCATCCATCTGGACTCGCACACCCCAGACACAGTGGATGCAAGGATAACTAGGCTGCATCAGTGATTCTGAACATTGTCACAGACATGTGTCATGCATCCATGGCATTCACAAGTCACAGACACGCAGGTCAGAAACACAGACATGGACACCATACATGTACATGGCATCAGCACCCATCCCTCACCCCCACCCATGTCCAGGAACAGACACTGGCATGCTCTCATGTGTCCATTCCGCATAGGGCTCTCCATGTTGCATTTAAACACATACACCAACCGTGTGCTTCACACATTACTGGTCTCACATGCATGACCATGATGTCCCTGCACACACACACGTGTACATGGCCTATGTCACACATACAGGCAAGTATCAGACAACCAGCACACTGCAACATGCCGTGTCTCACACAGCAATGCTTGACCACTTACCGCTCGACTCCAGACGGGTCTGCCTCTCAAGGATCTGGGCATGGAGCGCTGGGCGTACGCGTTCCAGGACCCTCAGCTGGATGGTACTCATGCTGCCCCGGCCCCCCTCCACGAGGCGCCGGTCCTTTATGAGGGTCCTGGACCTGAAGTCCTCCCAGCGCTTCTTGACTTGCTTGATGTTGCGGGTTGCCACCCCCTCCGCGTTGATGGCAACCACAAAGTCGTCCCAGATCCTGTCCCGATCTTCCTTGTCGGCGCGTGGTGATCTGAAAAGGGCATCATAATGCCCCAGGACAAGCTCCACCAGGACTTCTGACTGAAGCTGGTGGCCCTCTGCCCCTCTGGCTGGGGGTCACCAGTGGTCTCGGATGGTGTTTGCCCCGACATGGCGACCCCCGAGGCAGGCGTGGGTGGGCAACTGGGTCCTGGGGCTGGGCTGTGGAGCGATGGTATCCCAGTCGGGAGTGTTCTGTTCCAGCAAGGGTGGACTGTAACGCTCACCTGGTTCCCTCGGAGGCGCAGGTCTTGACTGGGCGGTGAAAACGTCTTCAACGTTAGGCGTAGGATTCGTCTGGCTCCCGGATTTGGCCCCTTCCTTACCGAAAGCTTGACCTGCAGAGTGAGGTGTCTGCAAGTGGAAAATCAAGGTATTAGTGGCTGGAAGGTTGGGAGTAGTTCTTAGCCCCTCTCTCCCTCTCTTCCCGTGGTACTCGGGTGATTGTTGTGCTCACCTTAAGTAAGTGAATGCTGAGCTCTCCATCCTGCGTCTTGTGCAGGGGCGCTGGGTCCAGTTACTTCACTGGATGTGAGTTCCGCCTCTTGATTGCAGAGGGTAGATGAGAGCGAAGCCGCCGTTTGCAGCACGAGCGTGACTTGTAAGTATTAAAGTTTTCAGATTGCTCCCTCAAATGTCTTTTTCCTTAAGTCTATGTCTTTTATCTTTTCAGATGCTGTCGATGCCAACGAAACTGCTCTCCCTGATTCGTGGCAGAGAGCGTGACAAGAAGATGATGAATTCGAAGGCACGTAAGTTGGAAGGCTGCCTTAGGGCCGTAGAATGCACCTTAATGTTCCCTTTTGTCTTTACAGGTGCCGGAATGCAGTGCGAGCAAGTTGGAGCTAGCGCAACACAGGTAAGCAGTATTGTAACTGAGCGTTACTAACCAATGTTCTTTGTCTTTGCAGGCCCGATGCTGGACGAGAAATGCTGAAAAAACGTCTTGGATGCTGCCGATGGATCGGGTGAGTTGAAGCGCTAACTTTGCCTTTGTTTAATCTGTGCCGTTTGTTTTGCAGGAGCCGCTGAAGATTGAAGACTGGTTCCCAGCAGGTAATTTTCGTAATTACAGGATCCGGAGCTGAAGATTCGCTGGAGCTGACACGGTGAGCGTCCTGCTGCAGATGCAGAATAACGCGAAGCATGTGGTACCAATCGGGCGTGGTTTAAATAGCCCATAGGAGTGCTTAGGTGTCTTCTTCCACAGCAGCCTCGCCCAGGCAAAAGAGTTCCTGCTTCCAAAAGGGTTCCAGCATCCATGATCCAGGGAGTGGTGCCTGCCCCACCCAGAAGGAAAAGTAGTCCCTGCCAGAAGAGAGTAAAGCATCATCTTGCGGGTAAGTAAGCAGCATGGTCTGCTCCAGGTAGGTTCACCCAAGCACTTTTACACTTGATATGAGCCCGGCGCTTCCTGTGCCGGGACGGGTCCTTACTATGAGCCTGGCACCACCGGTGCCAGGACAAGGTCCAAAAAGTCCCAATTGGGACTTGCTGGTGCCGATAAGACATGTTAGGAGTCTGCTTCCAAGGATGTTGGGTAGGTCCTGACTCCTTGAAAGCAGTGGTCATGACATGGACACAGCAACTGGACCCCTGCAGATGGCTGATGTGCAGGCACCAAATGGCAGGGCACGGTGGCAGCAGGCAGGCAGGCAGCAGCAGTAATTCGGCCTTTTGGGCAGGAGTGTAGTCTTCCGTGTGCTTACGCGTGGCCAGCTTGATACGGAGTGCTTTTGCACGTGAAAATTCTGCACGTCAGCGTGTAATTCGAGGAAAGGCCCTTAGCGCGTAAGCGCGTCAGCACGCATACGCGATTCCATTGGACCAAAGGCCCTTAGCGCGTATGCGCGTCTGTGAGGTATCGCGCCCGGGCGTTGCTTTTCGTGGGGTGCGGTGCGTGTGTTTTGCAGGCGTTGGGGTTCACACGCTATTACTTCACAGCGGGTGGGTGTTGGCTACGCGTTCTTCTACACGCAAGGTAGACGGTGAGTGGTACCCTGCTCCCCCATGCCCGATCGCGTGTAATACCACCCGCGAGCCCCTGAAATACACGTACCCCGCTCCCCCAGGCCCGATCGCGTGTAAAACCACCTGCGAGCCCCTGGAATACACGTACCCCGCTCCCCCGGGCCCGATAGCGTGTGAAACTTGTCATGCACCACTGAAATACACGCGCCCAGGCCAATCGCGTGTGGAACTTCTCGCGCATCTCTGAAATACATGCGCACGCTCCCCCAGGCCCGATCGCGTGTTAAACTTCTCGCGCACCTCTGAAATACACGCGCCCAGGCCAATCACATGTGAAACTTCTTGCGCACCTCTGAAATACACGCACATGCTCCCCCAGGCCTGATCGCATGTGGAACTTCTCGCGCACCCCTGAAATACACGCGCACAGGCCAATCGCATGTGATACTTCTCGCGCACCTCTGAAATACACGCACGCGCTTCCCCAAGCACGATCGCGTGTGGAACTTCTCGCGCACCCCTGAAATACACGCGCACAGGCCAATCGCGTGTGAAACTTCTCGCGCACCTCTGAAATACACGCACGCGCTCCCCCAGGCCCGATCGCGTGTGGAACTTCTCGCGCACCCCTGAAATACACGCGCCCAGGCCAATCGCGTGTGGAGCTTCTCACGCACCTCTGAAATACACGCACACGCTCCCCCAGGCCCGATCGCGTGTGGAACTTCTCGCGCACCTCTGAAATACACGCGCCCAGGCCAATCGCGTGTGAAACTTCTCGTGCACCTCTGAAATACACGCACACGCTCCCCCAGGCCCAATCGCGTGTGGAACTTTTCGTGCATGTAGAACTTTGGCGCACATTTTTTTCCAGCGCAGGGACGCTACCATCTGCTTTCGTGTGGCGGACATGTATGGGCCTGTGCGCCTCTTTGGCCGTGCGCTGTTTTTCCCTTTTCCATTCCATGAATACGTGTTGTAGGCGAGTGTGTGGGCGTTTCGCGCACTTGCCTCCTGTACTTCCCCCGTGACGCCCACATTTTCACGAGTTGTTCCCCATTCTGCGTGTAACGCCCCATGTTACGCCTACTTTTGCTATGTGCGCCGCGCTATGTGCGAATTTGCTGTGGCCTTATCACACGGCGTTCGATGACCTGTGCACCAGCGTGCGCCAGCGTGCGCCGCACACTTTTTCAGCGCACATCACACATTTTGTACGTGCACGGACTTCCATGAATAGATGTGCGCTGTTTTCTATGCGATAATCGCACTTGCACTGCGATTTTCACTATTTCACTGCTAATTGCACGTTTTCGCACTTGTGCGCCGTTTTTCCAGCGCACATTCATTCCATGAATCAGCCTGTAAGTTGGTGCATAATGCAGGTTTTTGGCAAGATAACAAATATGTTAATATTGTAACTCTGGAGATGTTAGCATTTCAAGCATGGGATCCTGAGGTATACCTGATATCAAAGTTAGATACCTTTATGAAATTCAAGGAGCAGAATTATATATGTCCAGGCAAGTCATTTATATCTGATGCAGCGGGTGCTATTTGTGGGTTGAGGTCAGACCATGCAGTGTCTAAGGGACGTGAGGTGATTATAAGTTATACTAAAGCTGAGGAGTTAGCCCATGCTAGATTGAATAAGCATAGGTGGTTAGTGAGCACTTCGCTGACAAATTGCACAATTACTCACCTTAATCATGGCTCTTTTATTGTCCAGCAATTGCAGCATAGCGTGTTCTACATATCTATATCTAAAGATACAGTGGTGTTGATGGGTGGATTTACTCTGTTTCATGCCGATGGCGATTTGTGGGAAGGGAAGGTGAGAATACTGATTTCATTTGGAAAAACGCATTTACCGTTTATCCAGATATTCAATTCATACTAAAACATAAGAGCATACGCATGATTAGAATGAATCTGAATAAAGATAACATTACTGTGAGCAGCTTAGGCCTAACAGAGACAGATTGGCTCAATTGGGGACCTTTGTGGAAAAAGGTTTAGTGATTTTTGCGGTTCCAATGGTGATTATTTTGATATGTTTGATTGTACTTACAATTAAGATGAAATTGATGATGTTTGTTTTAATGACGATGCAGTGAGAGAAGGTCCGATAGGGAGAAGCACATGTGTTTTAGAGTATATATGTTTGTTATTCCTGCAGTGAATTGGAGTGAAATGTCAGCAAAAAATAAGGAGGGGTGTAGGAAGGTAGGCTCTGCATTTCAGCATCCAGACTCCACATTTCATCATTCACGTTTTAGCAAAGGTTTAATTTTTAATTAGGGACAAGGGTGTGAGATTTATAGATGGACCCAAGAGTATGAGTCTCAGGCTGAATCAAAATAGATGCCAATGCACAGAACACATTCTAGAAAATTATCATTATGATGCCATTTTAATTGGCTGAGTTGCACTGAAAAAAATACTAACATGAAACTATTATACTAATTTACCCCTACCCATTTAACATATAATTCCCATAATAATATGTAGTGCAAATCAATCCATTATATAAACTGGATGCAGATTGACAGATAATGCCTGGTGGTCTGGAAAGAAAAATGAACTTTAAACATACAGGCTGAATCTGTGTTGTGGTAAAATGAGAAAAGTGAAGATCTGTTCTACTAAAAACACGTTCATCAATGCAGTTTGTGTTTCAGCGAAAGGCACAGAGGAAATAACGCTCTGTTTTAGTGGGATGATCTGGTAAAAGGGAGGTGCTTTTGAGTGACAGGGGGTTTTTGTGGAAAAGGTTTGAAGAGAGAGGGCTGGGCATTCATTCTTTCACTCACTGAGGAAGGAGGGGCAGTGCTGGTTCCTGGGTAGACCGAGTCTCCACTGCTTACAAGCTGACTGACAGGCAGGGCTGGGGCTGTCCCTCTCCTGGGTTGGCAATCCATAGAAAAGCTGCAGTCTTGTGAAACCTTATCTGTGAATGACCCTGGGTCACTGCCAAGCTAAGTCGGGAAATATTGCTATATTAACCTACGTTATTATGTTGATGCTATGTAGCATAGATTAAATAAATCAGTTCATTTGTAGGTGCTGCATTAGCAATAAGAAGTTAAATATGCATGTAAAGCTGTGCTTGTATTTCTCTAAGTTTTGCTGCAAGTAAAAGTATATTTATCGTGCCAACTTTGGTTGCGAAGTAAAGGCTGCTTAAAGGCAGGGCTCTGCACATTATCGCAGATAGAGTGTTGAAGTGCATTGCAGGGAAAACTGTGTTTATGTTCGAATTCATAACGTGGCCCCACGTATCATTCTGTGTAACATGCATATTGCTCGTTTTTGATACAAAAATAATAACTCAAAAAAGTAATTTTGTCTCATTGTATTTTTCTCCAATCAGTCTCCTTGGTTTGGTGTGCACAGGGAGATACACGTGCAGTAATCTCAAAGCAAAGTTAATTACAGTAAATTGGAGAGGCTGAATTAATGTTTTGGATTGCATTTGCATGCTTTACATTTGTTGAAGCACAGCCAAAAGGGCATAAGTGTGATGTTGTAGGTAAAACATCGCAGGAGAGCATGAGCCATTTATTCAGATTTTACTAAGTTCAGTATTTGTTTACCGTTAGTGACCCTGGTGAAATAATTATTAGGCAGTATTCTAAAATTAGTCTCACCACTATACAAATACCACCTCAGCAAAGTACAACAAATTATCACAAAATACTAGATATAACCCTACAAAATCTCTTACATGTCATTTCAGATAGGCTTTTTGGAAAAAAAAGAAAAAAAGAAGTAGCATGAGGGGCAGAGGGTAGAACTTTAAATTCATTTCTACTGAGTATTTTTTTCTGATCATGCAAACTATACTTGTGAGATTGATCTTGGAGCTAGATACACTTAATAATGGCATAGTGTCACAGTTTGTGTTATAATTAATCTTGACATATACACACATATAAATACAGTTGAGTATAGGCAACATGGTTGAGTCCTTAGTTATGACGGGTGGGGGAGGATCCTTCAAAGGAATGAAGATGGAGCTTAAGTTTTTACTTGAAGCATTCAATAGAAGAGGCCTTCTTGAGATATATATCTTGACTATATGGGATTAAGCACAACCTACCAAAGTTATGATATTGCAAGTCACAGAGGAGTAGAGTGACCAAAAAGAGGAAAAGGGCTGACGGAAAAGTTATTTTGTAAGGTCTGGCAACACCAAGGTGACTTGCACAACTCGTTTAACATTCAGTATTCAGTATTGTATTCCATAAAATACACGTCCACACACTGGAATACCCTTTAGTACCTGGCCTCTTGCTTTATCTATTGTAAGAGGTCTTCCACTTGTTGATACATATGATCAGTGTCAGATCGATTTAGATTGCAAGAAAAACAAATATGCAGCTTCCAATGTGTTCTAGGCATTGCCATTGTAATAAAATGCATTTAAAACATTGTTGTGCTTTAAAATAAGTAATAACATGGAGATACATTCTTGCTCCCATAGGTTGAACTCCAGCAGTACACAAAATAAACATAGCACCATGAACAGTTCCTTATCAATTGATATCATTAAAGTGTCACATAATTATTTAACAAGAAAAGAATTTGAACCTCTTGTCATGGATTAAGTGCTGCAGTTATTGCTGGGATTTCACTATGTGCTGGCTCAGTCGGCATGCATTGCAACATCCCAAAATACATGTAATAACTGATTAAAGTGCAATGGTTATATTAATTTCTAACTACAGGTGAGTAGTGATGTCACAAATAACCTGCAACAACCACATTATTTTCAGCCTTGTAAAGAGGTGTTGTAGGCCATGTAATATATACTTGACATCTATAATGTCACATATGTTGTACATTACATATATATCATGTAGATGACATGTGATATATTGCACACACACATGTCATCTGTCCACAATATATTGGCCTCTTCTAAAATAGGTTCATGTCAATATTTGCCAATGACGTGCTAAGAAATAAAGATTGAGTTCCGGCTGAAAATAAGATATTTGGCTTTGGCAGAATTCTTAATTAATTATTACTCAAAGCCAAATAGTTTCCCCTGAAAAATACATGAAGTGCTACTTTGACTGCGTACCTGGAATCATTCAGGCATGTCACATTTATCCTTTTTAAAAATAATGTTAAAACCTTCTTTATTGGTTTTCACAACAGGTAAACAACCAGAAACAACCCCCCCCCTAACACATGACCCCAATCCCCCCTCCCCCTTGCTTTCGACTCATTGCCATTATAGACATGACATATGTGTCCCAGTCCACATATTGTGCTGCAACGATGCTGTTTACATTAGTAACATCACAGTGGCATCATAGCTTTCCTCCACGGGTTTGTCAGTGTTCATGGTGCAGGAAAAGAACCAGCACACTGTGAGGCCTCACTTTATTACATGCCAATCGTCACCTTCACCCACTTCCATTATCTTAAGGGGCTGTTACTACTCTTGTCAGGGGCTCGTATCCGTCTGTCCATCCCCTTCTGTTGAGGTCCCTTGTTTCCACTCAGAGTAGTATTGGTGGAAAGGGGGCAAGTAGTCAACTGGTCTGCTACTGGCTGGGAGAGTATGTGCATATCTGGTTTCACTTTGTTCGCACATATTCATTGACTCTATCCAACCCGCAATCCTTGGGGCAGTAGGCTTCCCCCATGCTCTGGCAATCAGGTATCTAGCTATCACAGTGGCCATCCGCAATAGCTTTGTCTCGCCTCAGCGTTAGGAGCCATAGCTCTGAGGTGTAGTTCCACTTCATTAGTGACAATTCGGTCATAGCTTCTTGGATCCTCCCCCAAAAAGGGCGTACCCCTACACATTCCCAGGCCACATGGTAAAAGTCGGCTGCCTCAATATTACACCTTCTGCAGGCAGAGGGCCAATCGCTGTAAATCCTATTTAGCTTGGTTGGTTAGTAGTAAACCTGATGCAGGAATTTATAGTGAATCAATCTAAACCTAGTGTTTATGGATATGGTGCGCATTTACATACAGATGGACTTCCAGCTCTCTTCGTCTATTGCCTTTCCCAGGGTGGTCTCCCAGTTTTCCCTATACTTCTGCCCTCTTGTCGTCTTCCTACCCCGCACCATCTTGTATATGGAAGACACCAATTTCTTTGTTGACAAGGGTTTAAGCACGTATTGAAGTATGAGACTAGGGGTGGATGACTTGGATCTCAATTTATCCCTAATCCTATAGTACATAAGGAGGGTTACTGCTGTCCATTCCACCCTTGTTCGCAATGCATCCCACGTGATAAACCGTTCTTCATGGATCAAATCTCCTAGTACTTGGATCTCTGTCATTCAGAGGTGTGTGTGAAAGGATCTTTCATGTGTGGGGAGTATCCCGTGCACGTTATACATTGGGAGGTCTGGGGAGCATTGGGTACCGGTGCTGGTTATACAGGCAATATATCCCCATGCCCTGCACGTCACCACCACGGGCTGAATCTCAGACCGTGGTGTGCTCACCGGGGCACCCCACAGCATTCCTGTCAAGTCATCCAGGAACACTGCTTCTTTCACCAGCAGGGAATGAGGTTCATCTCGGATCAGGGATACCCATCCAACTATGTATTGGACCTGTGCTGCAAGATAATATAGATATAGATCTGGGTATTCTAGTTCGCACTGGTCATATGGCCGTATGAGGGTGTCATAGGCCATACAGGCATGCCTGCCCTCCCAGATTAATCGTATCATTAAACCTTTGGTGCAAGAGCAAAAAAGCTGGGTGGGCCAGATGGGTACGTTATTAAAAATATAAGGTAATTTGGGTAGAATAACAATATTTGCTAGTGATAAAAGTGCTGCCATGGGATATGGGCAGAAGAATCAATGATTCTACTCTATGTTCTAGTTGTTCCAGCGTCTTTATGTAGCTGCCCATGTACAGGTCTCGCACCCCGGTAGTCATGTAGACTCCCAGATATCGTATTCCCTGAGGGCACCAGCGAAAGTCAACTCCTACATAGGTTCACTGCACTCCTGGGGTTACGGGCAGTACCTCAGATTTATTCCAGTAAATTCTCAGCCCAGAGAATTCCCTGAATTTAGCTATTTCTTGCATTAATGATTGGAGGTTTGTTCTAGGGTGTTTGGCACAAAGTAAAATATCATCCATGTATAGCGAAATTATATTAAGGTGTGACTGTATCTGAACGCCCCGGTGTGCATGCATTTCTCTAATGTGGCAGGAGAGTGGCTCCATTACTAAGGTAAACAATGTCAGTGAGAAAGGGAAGCCCTGTCGTTGCCCCTCGTAGGGTAAATATAGTCTGCCATTATCCCGTTCGTATACACCGCAGCTCTAGATGCTGTGTATAAGAGACGGATCCACCGTAGGAAATTGAGGCCATGACCGGAATGCCTGAGCACTTCAAAGAGAAAAGGCCATTCAACAGAGTTAAATGCCTTTTCAGCATCCAATGCGTCCACTGCTATGGGGACTTTGGTATCTACATTATGCATGAACAAGAATAATCGTCTCAAATTATGCTGGGTGAACAGACCAGGGATGAATCCAGCCTGATATGGGAGGACCAGAGCTGGCATGTGTGGGAGGGGTCTATCTGCTAGTATCTTGGCAAGTATTTTATTTTTGATATTATTTAATGATAATGGCCTGTAAAACGTGCATTTTCGGGGATCTTTCTCAGGCTTAAGGAGTACAGTGACCACCAGGGTTCTTGTAGATTATGGTAGTATTCCTGACAATAGCGCGTTCTCATACACGCTGTGTAAACTAGGAATCAATAACTTTACATAGGTCTTATAAAATTAGGCCAATATACCATTGTTACCCATGGCTTTACCATTAGGGAGGGAGAGTTTTGCCTTACGGACCTCCTCCATCGTCACTGGGGTGTTTAGTGCTCCCACCTGTTATGGATCCAACCATCCCAGGGCCACCTCATCCAGGTATTGTGTCATCGAGTCATGTTCTGCATCAGAGTGGGACATGGAAAGCTGGTTATAGTATTCCTGGAATACACCATTAATACCCACCAGGTCCTTAATGAGGCCTCCGGAGCGGTCCTCCACCTCCATAATAGTGTTAGCTTCCTTTGCTGCTTTATTGCCCAAGCCAGAGTTTTATTGGGAAGGTCCCCCTCTCCATACCTAACCGCTGTTATCGGGTCTCCCAAATATCTTTCCTCCCTCACTACCATTTGGCATAGTTCCTCTCTTTAGCTCCCTCGGGCGTTCATGTGTAACTTTTGAATCCTGCAGCCCATGTATGTTCTCCAGGTCTTTAATGGATTCCTCCAGCCGTCGAATAGACCCCGGGATAGCCTTCAATACCCCTCCCTATTTGGACATACAACATCCCCTTACATAGACCGTAAAGGTTTCCCAGATTATGCCAGGGTCTGGGCCCGAGTCTATATTGATCGTAAAGTAAGTCTGTATATCTCTACCAATCTCTTTGCAGAATGCCCCATCTTCCAGGGCCAAGGCTCTAACCCCCCATAGCAGCTGCCTAGGGGGGCCCGCCAAACCTGTTATGCAAGCGAGGACTGGTGAGTGGTCCGAGAATGTACGGGGGGAGTATTTTCGCCTCAGTGATGCTCCTGGCCATGGCAGAGGTGGTCATAATATAGTCAATTCTGGATGAATTACTGTGGAGCCCGGAGTAAAAAGGTGTACTCCCTGACTGTTGGGTGTTTTTCCTGCCATATGTCATGTAGGTCATGATATTCCGTAATGCCTGGCCAGGTTTGCGCTGCACTTGATAAGGTTTGTTGTGTTGTGTTGGATCTGTCAAGGTCCAGTGTGAGGGCCATATTGAAGTCCTCTGCCCAGATAATATCATTCCCCAGGAATTTGTGTATATGGTTAGTGCATTTGTGGTAAAACTCGGGGGAGTCGATATTTGGTGCATATATATTTATCAAAAGGAGTTTAGACCCAAGGGTTTCCCCGGCTAGTATTATATATTGCCATTCTTCATCCCCTATCTGATTGTGTAGCTTAAAGTCTAGGGAGCTATGAACATATACCACCACGCCTCTGGAATGTGTGGTGTATGAGGAGCTGTATCTGTGTATGCTCCAGCCTGTTTGTCGTGGTGGGGTGGTTGCTCGGCCTAGGTGTGTTTCTTATAAGCACAGTACATTTACACTGGGGTTCTTGTTATAATTTGCTATGAGTCTGGTCTTTTTCTGATTTGTTAGGCCATGTATGTAACAGGACATTATTGAGATTCTTCTATTCAGTCTCTCTCCCATGGTTGGCTTCCCCAGCTCACGGAATTGGTTGTGTGACGTTCAGCTGCTTTAAAATGCAGCAAATCCATGTGCAATGTGCCTCCATCCTCACCCTATCATCTATCAATGCTTTGGTTGCATAGTTTTACCGTGCATGTGTCAAAGAGTCTCCCCGTTTAATAGCCATATATTCAACGGTGCGTAAACTCCCTTGTTCCTCAACCCCTATTCCCTCCCCAACCCACCAACACCAGAAACACTAACCTACCGTCTCAGAAGAGCTGGCATCAAACAGGATCCCCAACGCAGCTCTCCCTTCTCTCCTGCGGCGCGGAGTAGGATATCCCAGTCCCTGTAGCAGAAGATGCAAACAATTATGGGGCATACCGGTCCTCCTGGGGGGGGGGCTTCGCCGCCAGCAAGCGGTATGCCCTTTTCATCACATACATATTTGTTAGCTGAGGGTTCCCCAGGATATCGATTAACAACTTTTCCACAAATTGCTGCATATTGTCAATCTGCATTGTTTCCGGAACACCTAGGTTGCAAATGTTGTTGCGCCTGGAGCACCCCTCCAGGTCTTCATTCTTTGCTGCCACATTCTTTACGGATTGTTGTTGGCTGGATGATGCAGGCTGTGGTTGATCGGCTTGTGCAAATTGCTCCATCTTGGCCTGCTTTTTGGGGTTACCCTTTCTATTTCTGTGCCTGCGCCACACCACTACATGGGTCAGTGTACTGTTTTTTGATGTGCTGATGCCAGGTGCGTTATACAGTCTGGTGTGATCCGAGGGCCCCTGGTTATGGCGTGGTGGGCGGCCTCGTGCTGGGCCTGGGCTGCCTTCTGTCCTCCCACTTCAGTGCCTAGTGGGCGTGCACGGGGTAGGTTGTTTTCTCGACTGTTCGTGACTGGCACTGAGGGGCCATTCCTGCCTGCTGTGTGTGCTTGTGATTACCTGGATAATACAGATTTACACAGGGTAGCTTGGGTTGAGTGCAGTCCCTATACAGAGTTTGTTGAAAAGCTGTATTGGCCTGACGAGCTGTGTATTGCGTCTATTGAACTTTCCGCCCTCCAGGGTCTCCAGGGATGGCTCTTTACCTCACACCGCTTGTTCCAGAGCCATTCAACTCGCTGGCTTCTGTTCTCTCCTAAGGGCCTTCTTCGTTATTTCAGTTCCTCTAGGTCGGCCCCCGGGGTCTCTCCGCTGCCCTGTGGCGGATAATCAATATAGGGCCTTGGTCGGTCCTGATATTTAATTTTAGCAAGTCTTCAGTTTTCATCAGCACCTCTGAATGTGGAAGTGTCGGAATAGCGCTACAGGGTATGTCAGGCCCATTATTGCCTGCTGCGCCACGCGATTCCACCGCCTTTTCTTGGGGCATGTAACTCTCCCCGATTCCTTCCAGCTACCTACAGGGGAATCCGTTGCTGTTCATGGTACATAGCTCCCACTCAGTTGGTTTCCCCAGAGTCACCATGTGCTCTGCATGCCAGCCCGGAGCCCACCACTGCTGGTTGCCCCTTGTGTTATTCCAGCTGGCTGTGCTCCTCACTTGTTAACCAGGGGCCCTGTATGCCCGGTACACTGGCTCAGAGACTGCTGCTGTTTTCAGTTACCCCAAATGGCATTGCTGTGGGTTTTCCTCCTCTCCTGTTGTCCCAGGCCTGTGCACTGTGTGCCTGTATCTCACAGGGTTCCTGGGTGCAGGGGGTGGGCCTGCAGGCATTCACTGACGTCCATCCATACTGGGCTAGGGGGCACATTATTCCAATCAGGCTATCCCCAGTACTGATCCTCTGCCTCCCATCAGCGCTCCACATGGGTTAAGATTCACTCCGCCAGACTCGCTTATTTCGTCAGACTCACTAGTGCCCCCGGGCCAGGGGTTAGTAATCTCCTCTGTGTGAGGGGAGGGGCAGGCCCACGTCAGCCTGGGCTTCTCCCCTCAGCCCGTGGGGTATGTCTCTGGGTTCCGGCAGCGCTCGGCCAGTATCTGTGGGTGGATGGCTCTCCACGGATCCCCCGTGTTGTGGCCGCAGGCTGGTGCCCCTCACTCTTCGATTCGCCTCCAACCACTGGATGCTCTGTGGGCAGGGCTTGTTTCTATCAATGTCTCCACTGCTCGGTTCTCACTGTTCGCAGGCGTCTATCATCTCAGGATGGGGCCACCTTTCCATCCACTCATGCAGCCCGTGCGGGAGCACATCTCAGTGCGGTTGCTTCAGAGTTTTCCCTACTATTTCAGGGATATGTTGAGCTGGTCGGCTGGATACAGTATTTTTTAAAGGATTTCTGTTCCATTGCCGCAGCCTCTCAGGTGGCGGCCATCTTTTCGGCTGCACAACAGCGCCCCCATGTCATGTTTATCCTTAAAAAGGATCATTAAACAAATGCTGCTGTCACCTTTTTGATTGAGTACAGGCAGAGCAGAAGTATAAAAGTGCAAACAAATTCCCTGCCCCTCATGTGCTGGACAGACAGACTTTCATCCAGTGGCTGAAGCTCTCCCCTGTATTTTGCAGATGAAATCCATTGAGATGGAACAATAGTTCATGCAGTCGCTATTGGGAAATTTTCTTTTGTTTAGGTGCTTGATTTTCTGATGACCTGTGTGAGAAATCTGAAAGGTTCCAATCCCACCAATTCCCAATCCAAAAAAACATAATTAAGTGGATTAAAGTATCTGTTGCAGAGAACCCAGTATGTTCCAACCTTGAGTAAAATATCTCAGGGGGTAGTGTGCCTGCAGCAAAGAACTGTATTCAGCCTGCAGACCAAAGTTATAGCGCAAGTAAGATGGCTCGGTGGGAAGTGTACCTGCAGCAGAGATATGCTTATAATATTGAAATATAGGTTACAATTCCTGACCTCCAATTTTCACATGTTGCCAAAATGAGTCACTTTGAATTAAGTGACAGACGTTAATAAAGAATCTGGCTATATATTTTTAACCAAAATTCCCCAGTCTGTGGCAGCAGAAATATTCCTCCCAACATTGGAGAGTTGAAAAAAGAGCGATATTTGTGTAATAAAGAAGAGGAGATACAAGTTTATAATTTAGAAAGTCAGACCAAATGGATGTACTAGTGAAAGAAATAGGTAAAATAAACTTGCAGTTGGTGAAAATCAGCACTGTCCCTTCCCTTTAGGGTCAGCCGAGAACCATGGATGACTCAGCATTCGATATATGTTTTTTCTCTGGTATGGTTTACCATGTCCAAAAACACCACAAGCATACCCCACCCAAAAAAGAAAGAAAAATACTATTAATGAAAAGATATGTTTCAAATGTCGCATCTCCACTCAGTACCACAGATGGAAAGCATGGCTTTAACATCCAAAGGGTTAGTATTCAGTAGCACTTCAGCAGTCAGCAGGGCGCTAATTGATGTAATCACTCCTTTTGTGCTTGAGTACAGGAACGTCATTTCATCAAAATGACAGTGGTAGCGGAAGTGACATCACACGACTCTTGACCTCTGATGACATCTCACCAAGTGATGTCATTGGAACCCACCCCAAAGTGACATCTGAGGAAGCGATGGAACATGACCTTTTACCCCTTGACAAAACAGGAAGTTGCATCACATAGCATTGTTCCTAAGTACACTACGTAAAATATGGTTACAATATCACTGTAATGTGAAATACATTTCATACAAGAATGGATCACCATATGTATCATTAATATCAATGTGTATTGGTCCATATTACCAAATTACTGTGAATAAAAGCAGACGTCCAAGGCCAAAGGATAATTATGTGTTATCATATACTACTTACGCTTAAGCGCTTTAAATAGAACAAATATGCATACAATATCACACAACCTGTGTTGGTACTCATTTATCAATCTCAGAAAGATGAGTTGGCCTTGCCGGGATTTGAACCTGCAACCTGCAGATCACACACACACACATCGCAACAACAAGTGCTGAACTCACTGAGCTATCTTACCGGCTGCAGTAAAATATGCAATTACATGTCTGAATGTTCTCAAAGTCAGAAAGCATATTACACTCTGTAGTGGATACCATTAAACTGGTAATTGAGATTTAACAGCAGGCCATTTCATCTGTAGGTCTGGTGCAAAGTTGGCCACATGTCAAGCCTGTGTGGATATACTTTTCAGGCTTCAGAGGTTGGCAAAATACATAGCATTGGGGGGGTTAATAAATGTGTATTAAAGAATTTAGAGTAGTGCAGGGATAGCAGAGCACTCACATGGCATCCTGTGCTCTGGGCACTCGTTACCTCATATATGCAAACATCTTGAACAGCATGCCATGGAGATAGTAAAGATAGACACATTACAACAAAGCATTAATTGTGGCAAAATTAAATCCAGGGCCGCATTATGTGCTATGGTCAAACATTTCTACACTGTATACAACCTTTTAGGCACTAGGATTTGACTAAGGACACCGAGATGGAATGTCTAGTGATGATCGTAACAGACACAACAGCAGGAATACAACATGCTATGACTGCAATTTGCGAAAAGCAAAATACATAGTCCAAAATAGATTCTTATTCCACTCTAAATGCTTTTTGGAATTATTTGTCTGCATTGTGAATTTGCGGGGTTTCAGAACAGACTAAATCAGTGACTCCCCCCTGTAGTATGCCTGAAATAAAACTTTAATGAGTCTAGCAATTATTGTATAGAATTCCAGAAAGACAAATTATTTGTTATTCCTATTATTTCTGATTTGGGGCCACTACTCAAAGTGTTACATTTGTGGAACCTCTTGTTTTTTTAGGCCTGAACAAGAAAGCCAGCCACTCCATAAACAAGAGCCACATGATGCTGGGCACAGCCCAGGAGTTTCAGAAAAAAACATGTTTTAGGGGTAGCAAGGGAGACCACACGGGTAGCTAGGGTGACCTTAGTGGTTGAGGGTGCGACCCCTGGTGTCCCCCAAATGACGTCCCTGTTCGAGTGCCTTGCTGAAGTCAGAAGGCTAAAGATGGGCAGGCCCAAAATGAACATTTCAAAATACAATTATACACATCCCAGTCTCCCTCACAGTGATTGCATACATGCATACTATACTTTTGGGCTAGTCTTAGTCACTTGGGCCCTGCCCAACAAGCGACAACTATGAATGTACGAAAATGCAAACTCTGCTGTTACTGAACTGTTTATTTTCTGATAGTTTATTCCTTTTATGGTTTACACAAACATCTTCCGTAGACAACGAAGAAAAGAAATGCAATAAAAGCTGGATATATTTTAAAGTGTTTTTAATTTAAAGAGTACTTTTCTTTTCTTTTAACTTTATTTGTTTTAAAAACTTTTTGGCTCTGTATTAGGTACCTGCAAAATACTTGTCCAACTATTTGGTTGAATACTTAAATCTACTATTCGGTACACCCCTAGGTGCAACACAATGGGCCTCATTCCGAGGTTAGAGGTAGCCATGGCTACCCCCTTACAGCATACCGGGTCTGGTTTCCCTGAATGGGGACTTACCGGGTCATTCCAACCTTGGAGGACCCAGTATTTCCCCATTCAGGGAAGCCATCCCCATTCCCATTCGAGCCCCTATGGGGCTCAATGGGAATGGGGAGGGCGCTAACAACGGGCCCGTTAATAACCATTTTACCAGCCGCCTTTAACGGGACCTGCTAAAGGACCTCGTAATGCAGCGGTAAGGGGTTAACGGCACCTGCACCCTTACCGGCACTGTTAACCCCTTACCGCCGCACTCGGAGTGAGGCCCACTGTCTCCTATACTTCTTCTGATTTTGAGAGCTGTAACAGCACCATTAAATTGTGCAACTATAGAAGACCTAGGGGCTGATTCATGGAATTATTTGCGCAGAAAAACAGGGATTTGTGTGCCATTCTGCCCGCAAATCCCTGTTTACCAAATGGGGACTTGGGGGCAGAATGGCGCACAAATCCCTGTTTTTCTGCGCAAATAATTCCATGGATCAGCCCCCTAGCGTGGTTTACCAAAACCTTGCAGTGGTGCAAGTGCAATTAGCAAAAGTCCAAAAACTGCCCTTTTTGCAAAAAACATATTCATTGAATGCATGTTTGCACTAGGGAACAGTTTGCCCAAGACCTAGTCCTTTTCTCTGGTGCAAAAATGTTTTGAAAGATTTTTCTTTGCACTAGAGCAATTTTTACCCTAGTGCTAATTGCACTTGCACCTGTGCAAAGTTTCAGTAATATGATTCCTGCAGTGCAGAGTCTAACCTTCACACCTCTTTCTGATGCTCACCACTCCAATTTATCTTTTATACCCATCCTTGTGACCCTCCCTCCCGCTTTTGACACTGTCGCCCACCCCTCTCTCCTCTTCACTCCCCAAGACCTTGGGTTTCACAAATCTGCTCTAGCCTTGATTGACCTCTAGATGGAAAGTTGCATCTTTAAGTCTCCTGGAACTTGCAAACCTCTGATCTCGCCCATTTAGTGTCTTTGAGGATCAGTCCTTGGACCTCTACCCTCCACTCACCATACCTTGTAGATGGACATATCCCATCCCTAGGCTTTCACTAGAACTAACAGCTCTCATATCTATGTTCTTTTCTCCTTTTCCTCCTTCATCCCAAAAATGTCATAATGCATGACCAACTCTCCCACCGCAATTGGTCAGTGGATGGCTCTCTGCTGCCTCATGCATTCCAACTGACTGCGCTACTCTTGCTTTTGCTCTGACTCCCTACTCGCCCCACTCCATTGGAACTCGCTGCCCAAAACAATCAAAGCAAGCCGGACTGGGGATGTCTTCGAAGCTTGCTGAACCTTCTTCTTCTGGGCAAAGAGGAAGATCCCTGCATCCCGTCACCCATCATCACTACATGACCCCACCTCTCCCCCCAGTATTGATATATTTGTACAGTACTTCTCTTTAGTTTGCACCACTTGCACCCTGCTAGCTCATTGTGCCTTCTTTTCGTTTTTTCCTTGGTCTGAGTCCCACTTTTTTCATACCTTCAAAACCTGACTCACAACTTGTTCTGATCGGAGCATTATTGTAAAAGCACCTTTCCGGCGATTTCTTTTAATTTTTTTTGTTTAAAGCGCAGTCTTAGCTTGAGAGCAGCGTGCACACGTGTTATTTTAAGCCCTTACTGCTCAAAATTGCCACCTGTGTTCTTTAATTGAATACACACAAATGTGAAATACACATCCCCCTGCTGCCTGCCACCTTCTCGCATGACACAAACCCTAGAAAAATAAGGGCCAACATATAGTTGCAATCAAACGGCGACACGTTTTTGACTTTAAAAAAAAATGTACAGACACTGCTGTTTCAGGCATACTGCCGAGGTTAAAGTGTATCCTTAGGGCAAACCTGGTACAGCTGCTTGTTTCCTTTCAGTGAAATAAAAAGTGTTCCCTCACATTAAATTCGCATATTAATTGCCATGTGTTGACGTTTAATAACAACTAATTGGAATGGGGGTTTAATATAACGGGCAATCACCTTGCTCGGTATCTCACATAGAAATGCAAGACATGAACGCAGCTCGATTAAATGTTTCATGAACATTGAACTCTGGCTTCAGATAAATGGCCTGAAAGCGGGGGTTTGTCATCTGGACGCCTGCTCGTTTATTACATAGTGGGGGCCTGCTGGACACGCTTCCGAATGCTTCATTTCCGGGCTGCCATCGGAAAACACTTGACTCTTCAACCATCACACGTTTTGTCGAGGAGCAACGTTTCCATGCTACGAATAAGAGCGCCTGAGAAGCCTCTTTGAAATATTTAGGAGCGCCGACATCGGGGCCCTGCTAAAGCGCAGGGGAGTCGCACAGGTGCTCATTAGTATTTAGAAATGGTATGTCAATTACACTGGTCTGATCACCCAGGCCCTCCCCGTATAGCAAGTATATTTTTTCTGAACACTATCTATTCATACTGGAAATCTGAAGAATATTCCCTGCATGATGGATTATTGGTTGACATGCTTGGAGTCAAAATGTGTTTATTGCACTTAAATATACGGCCAGTGACGGAGCCCCTTCCCACGCCAGCCATTTGCGTGGGAAGGGGCTAAGGTCTCCCAAATAGGCATTACAGAATTCTGCCTAGGAGCACCGATGGCGAACAGACATTACAACAAGAGCCTGTCAAATATCTCACGTCTGAGTATTCACATTAAAATACAAAAACATTAAAAGGCAGCACATGTACAGTGAAATAACCGAAATAACCGAAAGAAAAATAACGAAGTAGAAATGACAGATTTATTTATGTCGAAAAGCTAAAATTACTTTAGAGTTTTTGCACTTTTTTTGTTGATTCGGGGAAGATCCCCACACCGCCCACCCACTTCCCCCTACCTCAAGTTATGCCCTTACCCCACCCCATCTATTTTCTTCAAAAATGTGCAGACATTTCGAAATCATTTGAAAAAGAAAATCCCAGTAATTTCTACTTCGTTATTTTCTCATTCGTTTTTTTCTATGGCTACCGAGGGCAGAAGTCTGCCATGCCCATAACAACAGGCCCCATGCTGAAGGCAACGACTTAACTGCTCTGCTTGGCGTTTAGATGGCCTACACCAAGCAATGAGTTTGGTGCAACTAAATATCCTCTGAATTCGGATGAAAGATGGAGCTAACAGGCGAAAGGAAGGCTTAATAGATATTCAGTCTCCTGGTCTCGGAGGAAGGAGTAAGAGGGGGGACAGTGCAGTGGGTTGGCACACCTACTACAGCTATATACAGCTCCAGCTTAAATGGTGGGACAGGTTTCTTGCAATACTGGCACCTGTAGTCTCCTCATCATCTCGAGAAGGTGCTCTGATTCATAGCACAAGTAAATTATCAACTCTGACTCCCTGTGCTGCACGTGTGTTCCTCAATTCTTTCAGGTCAGGTGGGAGCAGGGACACATCTTATATATGAAGATCAAATGTAGGTTACTGAAGCTAGAGCGCACAAAGCAAAGGGGCAATTAATAGTGGGCATGCAGGTACTTGGACAGGGAAAGGATGTTGGGTGAACACTCCTCACCAAACTCTCAACTGGGCTTTTAAAACAGTCCTTCAGACCCCCAACATGTTTAGACTGGCTCTGACTCACTATAGGGCAGAGATAAGGTCCTTTCCGGTGAATCAATGTAAGTTATCCTCTCATTCATTTCATAGTACATTGTACAAATATGGAAGAAGTGACTATATAAGACAAGATGCCATACACCTTAGTCAATCATAACTTTATTTTGGTTTTCAGCCGTAAAGATTTTCACAGAAAATATAAACCATCACAAATAAATTAAACAAAAAACATTTAATTCATGAAACAGTTCAATTATATAGGATGGGGTGACCCTGGGACCTGAATTCGTTTCATGGGTGGCTGGGTACATTGCAAAGGCTTCCCGGCCTAAGTATGAAGGGGGATCACTGGGACACTGATACACCGTTTACTGTCGGTGTCTATGCTCGAGAGGAAACCCCAGAGTCCTTTTCCCCAGTGGGACATCATTTGCTCCTGAGAGCACAGGCCCCTGTGACATGTTTTCCGAGGGGTAGTCACTAAGTTCTATTGCAGTATTTGCTGGGAGTGACATCTCCTGACAAAATTCAATATGTTCTTGGCCATACTTGGGTCCCCAAAATCAATACTGGCATGGTCAAAGGCGTTTTCCCCCGGGTTGGGGAGTCTAGGTGCAATTGACAATTTGTTCCCAGGATGCAAATGAACATCCCCTCACAGTTCGGAGCCAGTGTACGCATTTATTTAAGAGTGCTTCCATAGGTTCATACCACTGTGGGGCCAGTCTGGGAACTTTATGTAGAAATATTGACCCCCCCTGCCCAGGTTGCTGTTGGCCTGATAGATTTGACAATGGGGTAGATGGTTTATGGCCGACCTGGTTGCTGCCTTACACAGTGTGGAATTTGCCCTAAGAGTTATTTCTGCCTTTGGGCTAGAGATCTGCCTCAGCGGACCTGGGGCAAACTATTGTAAACTATTGATGGGCTCGTAACCACTTAGCACTGTTATGGGCAATGTTCCTTTGCCCGCTTGGGCACTTGCAATGTTGGTCCTTGCTTTATTCCCATTGGTATGTCTGCTTCCACCGTGGGTTACTCTGGGATTGTTAGGGCAAGTTTCAGGCACAGAAAATCTGACTTTCCCCGATTTGTTTAGAGAACATTTGGTTCATTAATGGTCCCCCCTTGTCCATTCCATTTCCAGCTACTTCAGTTAGGGAAAGGACTAGGTTCTTTTATTATCAAGAGTTCAGATCGGACCACACTGCATTGGCACTTTTTGGTCACTGGGCCCTCCTCACCAGTCTGTTCAAAAGTATTCTTGGCCGTTTGCTCATGGTGGTGTAGTGGTATGTGTATTTTATCCGGCAGTGAATCGCTAAATGCCCCTTTTGGTTTGACGTGCCTCCACTCAGCCATATTTCCCCTGCTTCAGGTCTGGTGGCATTTGCACCAAGTGAGGACCCATTATTAGACCCGTGTGGGTAAAGGATTTGTTTGGTAGTCCAAGAGGGTTGATCGGTGGTGTCTGTTTTGGATGACAATGGGTCTCAATACGAGTCCGGCGGTAACCGAGGTGGTAAAACCGCCTGGTTACCTCCGGACTCGTATTACCATTCCGCCTCCGTGACTCCCGGAAATACCAGGGCATTACGACCCTGGTGTCCCGGGAATTCCGGAGGCGGAATTCGGTAAATCCCCATTCCCATTGAGTCCCATAGGACACATCGAGTCCTATGAGTCACGAGATGGTGCCGGTGTTTCCACTTCCCCATTCCCATTGTGTCCCATAGGACTCAATGGGAATGGGGAAGTGGAAACACCGGCACCATCTCGTGATGGTGCTGGTGTTTCCACGTCCGCCTGCAGGCGGGCAGTGTTAAACCCGCCAGGTCAGAGTCGGGATAGGGAGGTCCGGAATTAACATTGGCGGCAGGTTTACCGCACTGTTATTTCCGGACCGCCCGACCTGTAATGAGGCCCAATGTGTCCCTCACCCCACTTGTTATAGAAATTTCAGAGCTGGCTGTAAGAAGGGGATAGTCCAGCCCACACTGTGCATGAGATAGGGCAGCAGGATCTGCAGGCAGCATAGTCATGGGTGTGGGTATAGGAGCAGCAGTGGCCATGACATTAATTGTTAGTTTCACCTATGGCCACGTTCAAAAGGCATCCAAAAATTGTCGGGATCGAGGTCAGGCTGCTTGAAGGCCCCCGCAGGCATGGTTGATCAGTGTAGGTCGTGGTCCAGTTGTCAAAGGGTTGAGACTTGCTTTTTAGAAGCTCTGCTAACGCTGCCATTTGGATCCTCGAACTTGTGCATTAATTGGAAAGGAAACACTGCGAGCTTTCGGCTCTTGTTTCTTTAAGGAAGGCTGGGCTTCCGTGCATCATGTGTCTTTGGAGGCACGTCAAATCCTCGCACAGCTGCCCCTGCAGCATTGAGACTTGCTTTTTAGAAGCTGTGCTAACGATGCCCTGCTAATGCAGCTATTTGGATCCTGGAACTTGTGCATTAATTGGAAAGGAAACACTGCGAGCTTTCGGCTCTTGTTTCTTTAAGGAAGGCTGGGCTTCTGTGCATAACGTGTCTTTGGGTGCACGTAAAATCCTTGCACAGCTGCCCTTGCGGCGTTAAACCCAGGAGCTGTAAGGGCTGGAGCCACTGTTTCGCTGTTTGGCTGTGACCTGTGGCTATGGCCTTTTGTACTATACACGGGTTATGTCAGACACTTGCCAGCAGTACTACACACACTTGGAAGCGAATCTCTGAGTATCCCGAGACTAATGACTCAATACCAGTTGATTTCTCTGGCTTTCCGCAGGGGCCTTGACTACGTTAGGGTGTGACGTTGCAATTGGTTACTTCTCCTGCAACTTTGTTGATTTCTACATCTGTACTGCTTAGATTTGACTGGAACAGTATTTTTGGATTGCTGGTTTGGGGTACTCCCACTACCATTTGATTTCTATGATCATATATATATGATATATGTATGGCAGGGTGAGGGAGGAGAGTCGGACTCTGGCCGCTCCTCAAGCTGGCAGGCGTGCCTCACCCTGTAACCTGGGAACATAATTTCCTTTGGAAGTCTGAGCTGCTAATTAGGGAATCTGGAAGCTGCAATATTTTCTCTTTTCTCAGGACTCACTGCTTGGTGGACACTCTCACCTTATAGTTGCGGGGCTGTGAATATAATTCTCCCCGGTCTACGTTTTTTTATTTATTCAGTGCAATCTTATGAACACTTTAAACTTTATCTTTTATGAATTCTGCTATTTCTATGCATTTGTGAGATAGTGTACCGTAACTAACCTGACCCTACTTTTGCCTCTTCTCACTGCCCCTGTTGCTCTGTGACCCCTTACTGGGTTCTGCTTGCTCCATTGGTCTTTGAGGCGGACCTCATCCGTGGCTCCTCCTAAATGGCATGTAAAGGCCTCAGGAGTCAATCAGCCTTGGAGGCTACTTCTGATCCTCTCAAGCTCGCTGAGGAGTCCTATATTCCTGACATTAAAGAAAGCAGTCTACCCCATCTCCCCCTCACTGCCTTGTTAGGCAAAGATGAGAATTGCCTGGAAGAATTCTCAAGGACTCCAAATCCCTGCCCATTAGGTACTACTGAACCAGAAAGTGTTGTGCAAGCCCAAATCCACATCCAGGATAGGATGGATGTCTTCAATATCTTGGGCATCACCCTGCGGGCAATGTGTGACAATAGTTGTATTTTCAATGTAAAACACAATATTTCTATTGATGCTCAGGAAGAGCGATTAGCGGCTACCTTAGCCTTTAATCTGGGTGACGGTGGCAGCATTATTAGGGGTGACCCCTCTATTGGGGAAGTGGATAAGGAAATTGTGAAAACCATACAAACTGGCCCTAATTGTCTTCCGTCTAATACTACCCTGCCTGCTCCACCAACGGTTGACATTGGATTTAACTGCATAAAAACTCCTGTTGTTAAGAGTTCTGTAACTTGTGTTTCCACTGCTGCTCACTTAATACATACTGAGGGTAGTGTTAATCACACAGCCTCTCTTTCCAAGTCATTTATGGAGGATTTAACCCTGAATGGTTTGGAAAATCAGAGGCCAGTCTCGCACATGAATTTATTCTCCTCCAATGCTGGGAATATAGATAGTTCCTTTCCGAGAGCCCATGTGTTTAAAACTCCTTTAAGGAAACCCCTGTTTGGCGCCCCCAAATCAAAATCTCAAATAGGTATGTTAGGGGAACCTATTCCTGGAAAAAAAGATATCCAACTACTTTGGGAAAAGAACTGCCATTAGCACCCAAATTAAGCCACCATCCCCGGCTTTATCAGTGGCTAATCTAGACCACTTGCATTTGGTGGAAGTAGTGAAATAATTAGATACAGAGGAGGCCCCACATAATGACATTGATGATATTAGCATCATTGAGTGTGCTGTTAAAGTGATTGCCGAGAGTACGCTGGAACCTAGATACCCTGAGATGTAACCCAACAGACATGCAATGCTTCCTTCATGGGTTCACCATCGGAACTCACGAATTTCATCGATGAATACACAGAAAATCCAAATTGGTTAAGAGAAAGGGGATTACTCCTCGAACCTATAATAGAAAATCCCAGTGACTCAATGCAGCATCATACCCTTAAGGAAGCTGATGAAAGGATTAGGCTTACTCAACCCACAGTTTCTGCCCTAAATATGGTGTTGAGTTCTTTCATCAGTCTTTATGATAATATCTGGGCGAAAGTTAGATCTCATTACCTTCTACTCTTGGAAATCTATGATAGGCTAGAGGGTCTTGATAGGTTTGAAGAATTAGTGAGGATAATTAGCGAAGGTAATCCTACAATAACCAAGCCACGACTGCCCCCGTCCTTTCCTCCTCTGCTCGCTCAGGCAGAGAATGAGGGGGTTTCCATCTTGATGGCCCCAGGTTCTGTAGTGGCTAGTGTTTCTGAGGAAGATTCAGATAAGTTGCACCTCCCAACTTTTTGTCCATCTGCATCTATGGATACACCTGATTCTGTTCCATCTAAAAAAATATATGTGGGATAAGGGAGCTGTTCTTGCCTCTACTTTAGGGGCAAAAGCCCTGCCAAATCTAAAGAAGCTCCTGTTACCATAGATTTAACGAAAGATGACCCCTCGTTTAAAAGTTATGTCCCAGTGGGGAAAAGATTCATACAACAAATTAAGAAAACCAAAAACCAGAAAAACATAAAAAAAATGAATTTGCTAACAAATACGTTTTTAAAAAATCTGGTTTGATCAAAGTTCTTATGTCCCCAAGGGACGACTGCACCTACTAAGGGGGCTCTAACCTCTGGGGTGGTAGTGGTGCCCATTACTAAGGGCCAAGGCACTTCAATTTTGGGTTCGGGTTGTGGAGAAATAAAAGCTCTCCCCATGGCCTCTAACCCTGGTACTCTGGCTGACAGGGTGAATCAAATCCCTTTGACAACAGCTATAGGCATTCAGAATGACCCTTCTATAAACATCACTGGTTTAGGTGATAACATCGGTCCTACTGTCCCGGGCCCTGAAAGTGAAATCTCAGGCCCCCTGTTCTCAATATTTCCAAAGATAAAATAGAGGTCAATGACACCGAAGAGAGAGGTCTGCCTTCGTCTAATATTCACAAAGAACAGTTAACAGACAATACTTCTTGTGAGAACCCATCATTCTTCTCTAAGCCTCTGGACCTCCAGACTCCTACTACTACTGATATCCCAACTCTTGTTAATATTGCCTCGGCTAAACAACTTCTATTGGATCTATATAGAGAGAAGTCCACCCCTGTGGTGGGCGTTAACTCTAGTTCGGGTACGGATAAGACACA
This sequence comes from Ambystoma mexicanum, assembly GCF_040938575.1. Lineage (NCBI taxonomy): Eukaryota > Metazoa > Chordata > Amphibia > Caudata > Ambystomatidae > Ambystoma > Ambystoma mexicanum. The sequence goes on from NC_090928.1 coordinate 850,406,029, forward strand.
TTCTGACAATATCCAAACTTTCCAAAACGTTGGTCAGGTAAGCCATCTACCTGATGCCCATATGAGCATCCCCCAATCAGTCCTAGGGGATCCCATTGCTTGCTTTAAGACAGTGGGAGATCTTTATGTCCCTAAGACCCTGGATTGTACTCGAATGAGGCCCATCAATTCAGGTTCCTTCGGCAACCAGGATAGACTACTTACAGGCCCATATATTACACAGATGGGGACAATATTACAGGGTGCCAAGGGACCTGAAACTCAAGATGATCAATTAAATCAATTCAGTAGGGATTTTCCAGACACCTTGCCACAAACCATAACAAATAAAGATCCCCTCAAGATTTTATAACTAATTAGTCACTGGGGTGATCATATACCCATATGTCTCAATAGAGGGAATATTTAGAATGTTCTCCATCAAATTCCGTCATTGTCTCTGGTGTCTAGTTATGACTTAGAAAGGATCTATTTTCCACTCAAGGATTGAGTGGATCTTAGTAACATTGTCTTGAAGTCTTGAGTGGTTATGGATCTGATAATGGCAGAAATGAGTGGCCTGCGGGAATTAGGCTTTGAAATTAAATTGGTGAAGTACAGGGGAAATCTGACAATGGTTTATCACCCAGAAAGGTTTTTTCAACCCCAGCGGAGGCATCTCCCGGCAAGGAGCTATGGAGTTGCTTGAGACTGGGCCCAGGTTACCTCTGCCCTGTGGAACTGATCTATGCAATACAAACCCGGCTTCTCAGATGAAGAATGTAGATTCTAAGAGACTGAGATGCTTGTCCTGGAATACAAAGGGGAACTTACATCTTCTTACAATCATAGATACAGTTGCTATGTTAAAACTTACTGACAGTTTTTTTTCTGCAGGAAACTTGGCTGCTTTCAACCCCCTATATTGATGGCTATGAAACCAACTCCCAAAATGCTAAACCTAGCCTTGGGGAAAGACCGTCAGGGGGCCTACTTATTGGGCTAAGTTCTACTCTTTGCCTTCGGAGTATGGCTATCCCCGATATGCCTATTGGTATACTGGTGGTTGAGGCCGCCTGAAGTGAGGGCCCGTTTGATATCCTGCTGATCAATATCTATTGGCACCAAGAGTTAGCCCCCCTAGAGTCCTTTTTGGAAAGGTTAACGGAATTGATCCTAACTTGGAGAACTATGAACACTAAGGGGAAAGTAGTCCTTGCTTGGGACCTGAACTCTGATTGTTCTCCGTCGTCTGATGATGATTATGGGGATCTGGGACAGGATATGGAGGACTCTGCTCGTAGGGGCCAGAAATATGCCTGGGGTAGATTATGGAAGCTTTCCCTGTAATATGTGGGTCTGGTATGTCTGAATGGAATTTTTGACATTACCCGCTCTCTTCTGCCAACTTGGCGGAGGGGTATTTCAACCTCCACTATAGACTATTTCTTTGTAGATCATTCTCTGCTCCCTCTATCCTCCGAAGTTCAGGTAAACTTCAATTCATGGAGTGATCATGGGACCCTGACTGTCTATTTCTGTTTTTCATTTAAAACACTGCCCTCAGGGGGTCCACGTAATTTGAGAACTGTGGGACAGGGTACGGGGGTACGCTGGTCACCTCCAAATATAAATCTCTTTAATGGCCAACTTCTGTCCACCCTGAATCATTCCTCTCTTCTATGGAAACAAGTGGTCTTCAACATACCATACTATGATACATTTCTGAAAGTTCTTCATAGTAATGTCCACGATAGTCTGTAAAAGGGACATTCTAATAGAGAACATGTTCACACGTTTGACAAGGAGCTGGCCAAAGAAAAGTCTCAGGTACGGAAGCTGCTCAGAGAAACCCAAAATCTCGATATTGATCAGTTTGACAAAAATGCTAAGATCAGATCAATACGGCAAAAATATAAAAACTTCTGTATTGCAAAAAAATGCAGTCTGCTTCAAAATGATGCTGAGCTGATGCTTCGTGTTTTGGTCAAAAGGGATCCCAGGGCTTTCTGGGTTCCCTTCTCTTCCCAAGAGACTGGTTCAGCTACTGATCAATTGAATACCATCTCTGAGGTTCATTGGGTAGATTTGTTCTCTGAGCTTTTCGGTCAAGGGGAAGAGGAACTTCAAGAACCTGTAACTGTGGAGGGTGCACATATCACCTTTTGGGAGCCTACTATTGACTATGAGACAGTATTAAGGCTAATCGCTAAAGCTAAGAATTCAAGGGCTCCAGGACCAAATGGGTTGACGAACAACACACTGAAAGCCCTACCAGAAATATGGGCCAAGTTACTTTCCATGCTTTTCCAAAATATAGTGAGGACTAGCACAATACCCATTAGTTGGCAGACTGCACACATAATTCCTATCTTTAAGAGAGGTCAGCGGAACCTTGTTAAGAATTACAGACCGATTTCTCTGATCGATGCGGATTGCAAGCTATTTGCCTTTCTGCTACTCTCGCATGCCAATGAGTGGATTACAAAGAATCATATTTTAGACAAATATCAAACAGGGTTTAGGGCTGGACATTCAACCAATTTAAATGGTTTTATTCTAACCGCCCTTCAAGACTCAGCATGGTGTAAATTTGGGGGTTCATTATATGTTGCCTGAATTGATCTGTGAAATGTGTTTGACTTGGTTATTAGGTCTCGTCTCTGGGCCAAACTTTCTAAGTGGGGTCTCCCTGTAGGCTTACTCAAACTTATCATGGCTATGTACAAGAACTCAGGGATACATGTATGGCTGAACTTGGAAGGGAATCTCTCCAGAAGAATAAGAACATGGATAGGTGTGAGACAGGGCTGCTCTCTGGCTCCCTGCCTCTTCATTCTATATTTGTGGATGCCAGGACATTTCTCAGGGATGCTGGGCTGGTGAGTGCCAAACTGGGCGATCTCAGGTTCTCGTGGTTGGCGTATGCTGACGATTTTCTCCTTTTTGATCATACCAAAGTTGGTTTACAAAGATTAATATATAAGTTTGAACAATACGCTGTAATGAATGGGCTAACTATTAACCCCAGCACAACTTGTACTATGGTATTCTCTAAGGGAAAAAGGGAAACAAACTGGTCTGGAAACTTGGGGGGAAGGGGGTGGGTGATTGTCAGAGCCCAAAAAATGGTCTATTTGGGTTTCTTGATTTTAGGCCAAATTTCGGTCTGTGAACTTAGACGGTCTATTAGACATAAGGCCATAACACTCATATACCAGACCATCAAGCTGGATAAAAAGTATGGCAGGTTCTCCCTAAAGCCAGTGGTAGATTTCTTTGAAGGGAAGGTTGTCACGAAGTTAATATATGGTATGGAACTTCACTATATGGATATCTACACTTTCCGGGACTCCCTTGAGGGCATTATTTGGAAAAAGGTATTGAAACTGCCCAATAAGATTCCAACTGTGGCTATAAGATTTGGACTGGGTCTTGTGTCATTGAGAGCTAAATCCCTTTGGCAGGTTTTGGCTCTATTCCGTTCCTTGCTTTGCCCTAAGGAGGATCCCCTCTATGCTGATTTAGGCAAAATTATTTTCTCCCAGGGATGCTTTGTCCGCAATCTATATCTTTCAAAGTTCAGAGACCTTTGTGATAGGACTCTGCTGGACCTATTCACGGACAGGGCAACTCTGATGACCAATCCTGATAAGGTTAAAAAACTCCTCTACTCATATGACTGGAATAGTACAATTGAAAAATGTTACTCTTACCCCTCTCTCAATGATTTAAAATTTGATCATAAGAAGAGAGGAACTTTGTCTCCCATTATGACACAATTCCCTAATTGCTACTGTCGCTTCCTCCTTCTGAAACTCAGATGGAATATTCTCCCCACCAAAGAAGTTCTGTTTAGAAGGAATGCGACCAAAGACACTAACACCCTCTGTCACTTCTGTCACATGCCAGGGGTTATTGAAACTGTTTGTCTTCTGTTTCTAGACTGTGTTGAATTGAAAGGCTCCAGGGCTCTTCTCTACCTGGGGAAATCTAACACTTTAGGACTTCTGGGGGCATTGCTCAAGATGTCTTTCTATCTCTAATGTTGTGGAGGGCCTTGCGTTTGCTGGTTTTATTAAATATCTAGACCTTTATGCACCCCTGATCTGATTGTTCCCACTCCTTTTAAGTGCCTTGTCTGTTGCTATTCCATCTGTACTTTTCTTACCTAGATAACTGGTCTTATCTTTTAAGCTGCTTCTGTAGATTATAGGTGGCTGTAATGTTTTTGTATGCATGATTTTGGAATTTATATTGACTTTTGATACTGTGGAATTTCATATTCTTGCACGGATCTTATACATTCTGTACACATTTTTGATATGTACTTCTTTTATGAATTGCTCTTATTAAATGTAATTGTAAAGGTTTCATATGTAAACCATATACAAATAAAAAAAAAAATAAAAAAAAATAAAGTGCTGATGCCAGACAAGACACACAGAGCCAGTGCCTGCATTAGTTGGATTGGTAAAGGTGTCAGTGAAAATAAAACCAAGGCCCCCACCAGGGTCCAAACTGATAGGGGCATTAAAGGAGCCCAAAACTAGTAGATTTCACGGATCAGCAAAGGGGCTTCCCCCAGGAATCATACCGGGTCAGTTTTCACACTCAGCATTTTCCGTTTGGATGTGGCTCCAGGTACAGGTGCTAGTGCAGGTAGTACTGGCATGGTGCTGGTTGATGTCATTGGTGAGCTCACTGGAGATTGGAGGGCGGGTTAGCGAGGTGCTCTTGGACATCAGATTTAAGGTTAGCAGTTGCTGCAAAATAACACTTCCACTCTTCCCGGCATGCCTATTGGTCTCTGAGGATCTCTATTAATCTCTTTTAATCTCCGTTAATTGGTGCCCCCCACAGCCTTAGTTCTTACTTGGTCTCATCTGTTCTGCTGCTTAGACTGTACAGGCAATGCTCCACCAGTCTCTCACTTCCTCTCCCTCTCAAGAGCATCCTGCAGGACTTTGATAGATGTCAGCGTCGGTGAAAAAGAGTTGAAAAGAAGACTGATCCTAGCTGCACTTTGGCTGAGGTCTCGCTGAGGTCTTCAGGTGTTGTGTTTTTTGGGCAGACGGGGAAACCCCCTGCCCACCACAAACACCCTGCAGGTACAAAAACATGCGCCCTTATACCCGTGGGCTTCGCGCTCACTGAGGTTGCCGAAGCTTTTGTGAATTCAGGAAGAGGGAGGGGCAGAGATCCTCAGTGCGGCTATGGCTGCAGACTGGAATCAAGCAGGGACACAGCCCTGCAGGTGCAAACGTTCATACTCTTTCCCCCAGCAAGCTCCTCCACAGTTTTTGTGTATTCAGGAAGGGGCCATTTTAAGTCCCTGTGCCAAATTGCAAAAATGGTGCGCTGAGAGCTGTGGGTATTGTTGCCTGTATTTGGTGTACCGCTGCAAGTTCACTATTACAGAAGGTGCTGCCACTGGTCACACCCGTGCTCGGTAATACTAAATGTGCCAGTGTTAACTTAGCGGACAAGTAAAAGAAAACTTTGGTTACACACGCCATTCAATTGTCTTTGCATATGTTCATGATCCTAAAACAGAAGCATAAAAGCGGTCACGGTCATGCAGATCCCCTCCCCCTACACTACGCCCGGGGCGGCCCACCCCTGAGGCCAGCTTTGCCCGCAAGCCTGCTCCATGACTAGGACACTCTGGGAATTCAGCCACCATTATGCAGATATTTAGTTTTCTCCACAAAAGTCAGAGCACCCTGGTTGTAGTTACATGAAGCATGGGTGAAGCTGCTGTTTCATCATTAATGCAATCATTTGATTTGATTTGATTTTCAGCATTTTTACCGTGCACCAAACCGGCTTAACTGTATACAGGCGCAGATGGAAACCAAAGTCTCAAAATGAGGTATAGGACAGTTCATGTGCAAATGTCATCCCTAAAATGGGCAAATTCTTTTTAAACAGATAGGTTTTAAAAACCTTCCAAAACCTAGACAATGGCCCTCATTCCGAGTTTGAAGGTAAGGGAAAAACAATCCTGGTAAAGGATTACCGGCATCGCTTACCGCTACAGGCTATTCTGACCAACCAGACCGCTATTAGCGGCATTGTAAAGTATGATGCCTTTAATAGCGGGCTGGGCGCGCTCACTTGACCCACCATGCCGGCATTAGTGGCATGCCGTAAACCGGAGTAGATCACATGTGAGGCGGACATGCAAATAACGGCCTCATGCAGGCGGAAAAAGTTCCTTCCCGCATGGCGTAAATACCGGCATCGCCGACCTGGCGTATAGAGCCCTGAGCAGTGTTTCCAACTGCCACAAGTGCACAAAATCAGCACAGGTGGAGGCAATGGAGTCAGGCCCAGTACAAAAGGAGCACACACACACCACACCCCCTCCCACACCAAGATGATACCAATAGTAGTAGCATTACTGGAGCTGGAGGACCTGCTTGCAATGCCTCAACATCAACAACAACAGCCGCCACCACAGAGGAGACGAAGGAGGAGAAGGAGGGTGATACAGACTCAGCATGCTTCACCAGTGCAGCCACCGTTACCACGCCGGCAGCCCCCAATCCCTCGCATCAGGGCCACTCCCTTCAACCTAACCCCTGAGCAGATCCACACCCTGTACCGTGTGGACCGGGACACCATCACCACCATAGTGGGCCTGATACACGACAACATAGTGAGCCTCATTGAAATACGCACTGCCATCCCCCCTCTACTGAAGGTAGTGTCTGTGCTCCACTTCCTTGTCACAGGCACCTACCAGCACAAAGTGGGGCACATGCATGGCATATCACAACCCTATTTTCCCGGATCCTGAACCAAGTGCTGTATGCCCTCCTCAAGCACACAAGGGACTACATATCCCTACCACGGACTCCCCAGGAGATATTTGATACAAAAGTTGCCTTCCATGCACTGGCAGGCATGCCAAATTGTGTAGGTGCCCTTGACTGCACCCACGTGGAGTTGGTCCTGCATGCCATGGAGGTGGTGTACCGCAACCGCAAGCAATACCACTCCATCAATGTACAGATGGTATGCAACACCAGCAAGATCATCGCACATTGTTGTGCCCGATATCCCGATCAACTCATGATTCTTTGGTCCTGCGGAACTCCACGCTACCACACTTCATGGAGCGACATGCTGGACGACGTGCCTGGCTGCTTGTCAAGTAGCAGGACTGGCACATGGCATTGAAAAGGGGGTAGAGATGCACACACCACCATGCTGCCAATGTTGATGAGACTGCACGATGTACACGTCACCAAACATTGTGCCCCAAACCATCACATACCGTACAAGACACACAAATCCAATATGAATGAAGTAAGGTCCACACCTATCACAACATGACTAACAGGAAACCACTGCACATTCCATGACAGGTGCACCACCCATCAGTGACCCTCACCCTCCATAACGCCATCCTGCACCATGCAATGCATATGCACCATGTTGATGTCTCCAGCATATGACCACACAGGACAAGCATCCCTGGGAGTGCATCGTACTGAACCTACTAGGGAATCCACAGTCCGGCACAGGGCCGGCACAATCACAGGAGTGCTGCATGTCACCATGGGAATGCCAATACTGAGTGCCCAATATTGCACAGACTACTGCCAATTCTCACAGGACACAACACCTCACTATTTTGACACTCACACAGCTGTATGCATACACCATGCAAGTGCAACTAGATGTCAGTGCACACCATCATCTTGAAGATGAAGCCCACACCATTAGAACATGGCACAGGACACATGGAGGGACAGTAAATGGCGGCAATGCATCCAGGGACATGAGCATATGGGCAACCATAAACTGCAGGCATGTGTGACTAGTACAGCTGTCCTTCATGATTACCCTGCCATTTACCTTCATTTTTCTCTCATACAGGTGATAGTGGCTATCCCTTGAAGCCGTGGCTACTCATCCCTGTTCGAAACCCACAGAACAGGCACAAGGAGGACTACAATCGTTCCCATACCCGTACACGTGTGGTCATCGAGCATACCTTTAGCCTGTTGAAGGCACGATTTTGCTGCCTCAGACGGTCGGGTGGGGCACTCCCCTACAGGCATGAGAAGGTGGCCAAGATCATCATGGCATGTGTCATGCTGCACAATATGTGCATCCGCCGGAATGTGCCCCTGCCCGCTGACATGGAACTGCTACCACCTGATGATGATGAAGGGGAGGAGGAAGATGTGGCAGGACCTCATCACGGTGCCGATGCACAGGAGGGACCTGCTGTGTGGCAGTCATTGATCGCACAATATTTCTGACACACATGTCAGCAGAGGGTGACATAATGTTTGGACATAGGGCACTGGGTGTGGGGGTATATGTACAGTATGCACTGTGAATGATTAAATGACACATGCGCAATGTTTAATGTCCACTCAGGTCTTCTTTTTCACACAACTAGTGTATTGAATGTAACAATATTAACGTAAGTGTCAAAACCCTCCACTACCCTCACCCCCGCTCCCTCTCCCCCACAACTCCTCCACACACGCTCCCCCCTCCTCCTCCCCAAACAACTCCCCCACACACCCTCACCCCTCCACCTCCCCCCACAACTCCCCCACACAAGTCCCATTGAGTCCACGAAGCCTACATGAGGCTGCCATAACATTCACTCGGCACTCCCAGAGCCAGGGGGTGGCATGTTCCGTCAGCGCAGTGCACGGTCCGACCGGCGGAGTGGACTGGTTTGGGTTGAACTGCTGGAGGATGGTGTGGCCTCCTGCTGAGGTGGTGGGGTGGGAAAACCTGCCTCCAAGGCATCAGCGATGCGCTCTAGCACCTGCCGGAGGCCCGAGAACTCCTCACAGAGGCGGTTGGTGTTGTCAGTAAAGGACCGGCCCAGTGCTGCCAACTCTGTACGCCACTCAACTCTGGCCTGACGGTTGTCCTCTACAAATTCTCGGATGAGTGCAGTGAGCACTTCAGCCCGCTGTGGTCCTGTGGTTGCACCTGTGGGTGTGCTGTGTATGTGGCTGGCATACCCAGCCTGCTCATCCTCCCCAACACTGGATACTGGACTGATATGTCCCTGGGTGTTGCCATGGGCAAACTGCTCTGGAGTGTTGGTGTTAACGGTATCGCTAATAGATACCTGGGGGGGATGCAATTTGGGTTGTGGTATAGGCAACATCCATTGTATCATCCTCAATGGTGCCCCAGATGTCATCCTGGCTGTCTTTCACTGAGGGGTGCCGTGGCTGCCACCTCCCCAGCCACACTGGACTCCTCCGAATGGGGTGTCTGACAGGTGTCTCCAGCCAGGACAGTGGGTGGGGGGTGTGGGGGTGGTGTGCCCTCCACGGGCCTTGGTGGGACAGGTGCTATGTGTCCCTGTGGTGGCTTTCTTGCTGGGACACGGCGCCCCCTGGCTTGTCCCTGGAAGTTGACAGACGGTTGATGTCCTCCTGGGACCTCTTACTGGGTGTGGCCTGTGCAGAGGTGGTATACTGCTCTTCGCTGTCATGCTCACTGCCTGTGGGGGTGGAAGAGAGGGACAGCATGACTGTTGTTTGGATAGGCATCATACATACATTGGGACAATTGCTCATCCACACAATTTTGGGTAAGAGGTATTTGTGTTGGGAAGGGCACGTCATTTCATGTATGGGTGGTAAATGCAGCCATATGTCGGAGTCACTCATGTTGGCCAGGAACAGTGCTGTCGGACTTGCTCACTATTTTGGTCATGCACGCTGTGTGCCTCGAAGAATTTCCTACTTTGTGTGGTAAGTGTCATGTACGATATGGCCTTGCAGCAGGCATCAGCATGTGTCTCACTTGCTTCAGACCACTTTACAGGGAGTGTGTTTGTGGCCGACCATGGCGTGACTCTTTGGACAGACATTGGCATTGACTTCTGAAGAGGGAAAATCGAGATCAAACCCATGCCCCCTCACCCCAGGCGCATATACAGAAGAACAGCAGGAAGAACAAGGAGCGCACTTATCATTTGAACCAGGCCCCAGCGCAACCATGGGTGACAAATATGCTGAAAGACACCCACTTCACCAACAGTGCAACTTCCATGCTACATTACAATCAATGCAGCAATATCACAATCTACAAACACAAAAATCCATGTTTAAAGGCTAGCAAATGCCTATATGAATTAACATGGTCTAATTGCACAGTGTAAAGCCATGTTTCAGGAAAAGTACAGCCAAGTTCATTTCTCTCACTGAACGCCAGCTGCAGATGCCTTCACCAATACTCCTCGCAAACCCACGAGCAGCCAAGGTCGCGCAGTCAGATAACATTGCTTTCTGCAGACAAACATTTTTTAATTCTCCACTAATGCTACTAAGCCACGGCAAAGCACCAAAGCCCAGTGTGTTTTTTTTTTCTTTTCTTTCTGGGAACAAAAGACATTTTCGCAAAGACTAGCACAACATTTGAAACATAATTGTAACAAGAATGGCTCAGCCCTGGCCAATGAGCGCTCAGAGTTCAGGTGCGAAATGCTTGCTTCAGCTAAAAAGTTATGGGAACAAATTCATAATGCAACAAGCTAGAATTAGGTAATGGTGGGCTGGCACAGCTAAACCATCCCACTGACGCAAAACTCTAATGTCCAATTATCAGGCTCTCTATAAGGGCTACATAGGTAACCTATTACTTAGCAGCCAATAACAGGAGGAGCTAGGTTTCTGGGAGCTGATCCAATTCTGTGAGGTCAGCCTGCAGTGTGATTACAAAGCTGGCTTGCAAGCCAGCCCTGGGAGAGACGGCACCTGAACTCTCTGTGTGCACAACGCTCTGCGTGTTTTTTTCTTTTTTGCTGCCCAGAAATAAACGCAGTTTGGAACATGTGGCTGCCTGCTGGGGTCTCTGTTGCATTTCTGTGGGCCATATGGGAGGTGTTGGGGTCTCCCATAGCTGGTGAGGGTATGGCTGCTGGGCCCCAGAGCCCTGGTGGGGGTCCAGCTTCTCCCCAACACTTTCATCAGATTTGGCTTAGCAGTGTTTACTTTGGACAGTCACCTCGATCAGCGGATGTTGTGGCGCCACACTCCATCTCACCTACGCCTTCAATCGATTCAGACCCAATCATGCTTGCACATGTGTCCTCCCACGGGATGAGCTTTATGGGTGAACTAGGTCCCCCTCCAGTTTCCATGGCCTGGCTGCGATTTACAGATAAAATGTTGCACACCCTTAGGCGCAGATCATCCCACTGCTTATGGCAATCCTTCACCATACAGGGTGTGTTGCCCACTGCGCTAACCTTCTGGGCAACAATTGCCAAGATCTCTTTTTTACGCAGCACTGCGTCTCTCCTCATGTTGCTGCTGAAGACTGTGGCTGCATGCTCATGCAAAGTGTCCACAAGCATCTGCAGTTCGTCCTGGTTAAATCTCTCCTTTCGGAGGCAGGCAGATCCCTTCTTCAGAGCTTTATGCATTCTTGGCTTGTAGGGGGTACTTTTCAGTCAATCAGCAGTGTCCCATGGGTCCTGTGTGCTGAGGATGGCAATGGATTGTGTTTTTAAAGATGGCCACCGTGCTCCTTCCCGTTCCTGTGCAATGACACTATTTCCGGTTCCGTTATTTAGCGGTTGACCGTAAATAGCGGTGTTTGCTAATTACGGTCGCCGCCAATGTCGCATTGCACTATGTCGGAAGTGTAATCTCCGCCTAGCATCATGCCGGTAAGGGCTTTTTGGGAGACTTTTGCACGGTCTTTCACCCAGTCTATTAGCCTTTTTCGACTGGTTGTCGCCTGAATATAGAATCTCAAATAGACCAGCAAATTCACACTCACTATAAGATCCTGCCCCATATGCCATTTGAGGTTGATATTATTTCTCCTCTTGGAGCAACACAGGATCTTAGTTTTAGTAGTATTGATCTTGAGGGAATATTTCCCTGTATAGACCTCAAATGCTGTCAGTAACCACTGCATTCCTACTGGGGTACAATTAAAGATGAAAAAGTCATCAGCGTAGGATAACCAATGCGGCCTGAACTGATCAAATACAGCAGGCCTTAGATAATCACCCACATCTGACAGAAAGAGGCTGAAAAAACAGGGCACAAAAACACAACCCTGCCTAACCCCCTACCTGTCAGTATGCGGTGAGAGAGCCCACCCGCACAGTTCAGCTTTTCCTGGATCTCTGAGTTGGCATGAAGGCCAACCAAATGTCTCAGCAATCCCCACCGTTTGAGCTTACTCCACAATAGTTGGCGGTCCACTGCATCAAATGCTGCAGTTAGGTTATGCAGGCTATGTACACTGTTTTATATTTGCCGTCCCAGACAAGATGCTGGATTACCTTGATGATGGAAACATTCAAGATGGTGCCCAGGTTTCTATGCACTTGGTAGTTTGTTGGTGTTAATCATACTTTGAGTAAACAATAACTCCTTCGCTGTGGTATGCAATTTTATGTTGTCGAACTTAAACAAAAGTGATTCAAATTTTAAACTCTCAGAGAGAAACCAAAACGCATAAGAAATGCTTACTCTCCTTCAGGGAGTCAGCCGACAGGGGTAATTTCTCATTTTGCCTTGTGACGGGGACATCAGAGTTATACTAAGAGGCAGAAGAGGGGGTGGGGACCAATTAATGAGAGAGAAGAGTCAAACTCCGGCACATACATCTTGCCCAAGTCGGGAGGCAAATCTAGATAACTGGAGCTCAGGTTGCTTTCTGATAGAAATATAATGTATAGAAAAGGTAACTCTGGGCACGGGTACCTCACACATCAGACGTCATGAGCAATAGCATTTTATTTGGACCCGGACTGTCCTGTAGTATAATTTATTGTATTTCGGAGTGCAGCGCCACTGCATGGGATCACATTATTGCTATAATGTGGCACGCATATAGCCAGCCAGATGTTGCCAGTGTAACATATGGATATGTAAATGAAGACAGGTTACACATTTAAAAGCATAATAAAATTTTTGTTTTCTCTTCTCTCACTTGAAATGCCTCATTCACAGGAGACCACATTAGTTATCTAATTGACTAACTTAATTAACAAATACTAACACTAGTTCTAACTCATTAACAATATAATGTGTTCTCCATGTGGAAAGAGAGGCAGAAGAGATGTGCTCTGAGAGTCATTTTTAAACGTGCATTTTTCTCTGATTTTCTCTGGCTGCATTGAAATGTGAAGGACGGAAAGGCAGCAGGAAACAGAAACAGTTATAACAGTATGAAGATCCCATTGTTTGTGAAACAGGGGTGGCAACCTAATACATTTTCTGTTAATATGATTGGAGGAAAGTATATCTGAAGACAGGCTGCGTAAGCAACAGAGCTTTGCTGGACGAGCTCTGACAGAAAAGAAGGGGGAGTTCACTTTTGCGGAGCTGCTTTGAGGTCGCCTTTGCTGGGCTGCTGGGAGGAGTCGTTCCAGCTGCACTGTTGACCTTCAGAGACTGGGGTTCCTGGTCACTTGGCACCGGCTTGAGAACTGCAGATTGCAGATTTAACTGCATGTTCTCGCTGTGCGCTTTAAAAAGAAAACCCCGGGCCCATTCATCAGAGGCCACGAGCCAAGGGAGATCGCGTGTGGGAGAACTACAGATAACTGGTAATTATCAAAGTGAATGGAGATTATTGTGAATGCTGTACGAATGACCTAATATATATCAGGCAGGCAGAGTAGAAAAAAAAGGAATCCCCTGTGTTTAATTGACACTTTATAATGTTGCGAAATTATTATTGTTCTTTTGCTGCATGTTTTCCTTTTTCTCTTTGTTACAGATGATACAAAGTGAATCTCGTTCCGTTGCTGTACATTTTTCTGTTTATTTCTGTAAAAAAAAACAAGGGTAAAATGGTGTTCTGAAATGCAACTGTTCATAAAACACAAAAATACATATCTTTCTCTTTTATTAGTGCATCTGGAAAGCACTTGTGATATGGGGAAGATTTTGAGGTAGTGCATTTGTCATTTTTCCCATATAGATAAAACAACAAAAAGAATAAGTTGTCTAAAAGTAAGACTTAGCCATTTTAAATAGCTGTGTGCGTGATTCCACTGAGTGTATGTGTGTGTGATTTCTGAGTGGAATATAATACAATAGTTCTTGCTGAGCGTACCTGAATCAGCAAAAAGAGGCCTATGGAAACATAATCTCACTAATGTAAATAAATTAGTGATAATACCACATGTTATTGTGAATACATAGTTCACTGGTGTAGATAAATCAGTGATAACAGCCATAGGTGGCACTCTATATGAAAATGTGGTGTTTCTGAATAATGTAGGTCCGAGGCCTCTAGAGATCACTTGAACAGTCTAAACAAAAGAAGGGGGTTTTGTATGTTGGGGCCACAAATAAAACAAAGAAATTATGTTCACCAAAATACCACCAACAATGTATACCACTATAAAGCCAAACCCAATCTAAATGCAAGGAGTAGTGATTGCCAAATGACCATTATTTTTGGCGGTAAGAAAATACTGCCAGGCCCCAAATCTATAAAAAATACCCTACAGTCCCTATCGATCCAGGGATGCTGGGGGAGGGGGGACTAGCAAGCGTTGCAGCACAGTAAGCACCCCCGCCTGTCAGGAGAGTGGTAACGGCATGTTAGCCACAGCCAGGATCTCCTCATCCGACAAGACAACATAGTTCTCGGTGGGGGCATCATCAATTTGCCACTGCTCGGGTGGTACATGAGGGGAGGCAAGCTCCTTCAAACTCTGCCTCTTGCCAGTTATAAGAGTGCTTAAAAGGTGTATGCCCTACTGCAGCACTCAGCCACTCCACCTACTTAGGCAGCAGCTGATCGCGGGAACCGGAGAGGAAGCCCAAGCTCCCCAAGTCCACACAGCCCGCACTGACTGCACGGACTGCCACTCGCACGCCATTGCACGCTGCTCTGCAGACACTGGAAATTGTGTTGGTGGTCTCCTCCTGCACCAGAAAACCAACATTAACAGATTGCAATCCAGTGAGCTTGGTACACGGACTGCCACTCGCATTCCACTCAGAGCCACTCAGCATAAACTGGAGATTTTGTATGTTGGCTCCTCCTCCGCCACAAAACCACAGTAAACAGACTACTATCCAGCGAGCTTGGTGCACGGACTGCCACTCACACACCACTCTGTGCCACTCCATGGAAACTAGAGATTTTGCAGGTTAACTCTTCCACGACCAGAAAACCACAGTAAACAGGCTGCAATCCAGCGAGTTCGATGCACAGACTGCCACTCGCACACCACTCCATCATTATATTCAGACCAGAATGAGTCCTAAATCCCCAGCAGGTCAAGATGCTGGTAGTTGATCCTTTGTTTTACAGACAAGGCTGTCCTTTCCTGTATCTGGCCATCTGCATGAGATTTGTCATGCTCTTCCACAACTTCTGCACCAAACCCACTGCAAAATTCAAGGTTCAAACAGCCATTTCCCTGATGATAGTGTTAGGCAGGTATTCCATAGAAGTGACAATACTCAACAGTCACAGATCATGGGACTGCAGCAATCAGTATCACATTTATTCTAGACATGATCTCTGACCTGAATATCTCAGTTTTTGGACAGGACCACAACCTATGAGATAATAACACCTTCCTACTTCTTGCAAGACCAGTATATGTTTGCATCCAGCAGGCCAGCATGTATATTTTAACCCACGACTAGTAATGGGTTGTAATAGGGCATGTGTAAAGTGCTTAGTGCCATTTGTATGACCTCAAAGCACTGTAGGTGAATAACCTTGAAGGACAGAAGTCCAAGGTATGAGAGGTTGGTCAGAGGAATTTAGAATGTGTGTATGCATTTTAGCCAGTACAACCTAGGTAGGGGTGGCTAAGTCCCTGCTAGCAAATCATGTAGAACTGGCTTGTGGATGGGTGCTGTGCAGGCTGTTGGGAGAGTATGCAAGTTAAGGAGACTGATTATGTATCCAGCTAGACCGAATTTATCGTGGGACTTAGCACCATTCTAGTGGCAGAGGTGATGGATAATCAAGTAGTGGGTGATTACAGATTTGTGCGGGTGGGTTGCTGTGCCTTGGGAGGGCTATGGTTGTCTTCCATCGAGATGGAGTGTGATACATACCTGGGTAATGATTGATTACTTGTTTCACTAATGTAGTGCAGATCCTGTCATTTAGGTCTATGGAATCCTTGCTGTGCGTGCTCAGTACTTTCTTGGTGTCTCCCCCATCTGACTCATTGATGACCCCGCCTACCTGTCTGGGGTGAAGTTCCCTCCAGTGAGGTGAGTAGTGCCAGGCCTTAAGTGCCTTCTGGAAGGCAAGGTGATCCTCAATGTAGCAGATGCTAAGCGGGATAGAGATCCATATTGTGGGTGCTGGGATGGAGAAGACAGATCACCCTATTCTGGTCGATTCGGCAAAAGGGATGACAAGGAGGAGAGCTGTGCTGGATCTCATGTTTCTGTTGGGTCTGAAGAGAGTGAGATTGTGTTTTAGATATTCTAGGCCTGTGTTGTGCCGAGCACAGTGTGTGATGCACATGGCCATAAAGGTAAACTGACACCCAACAGGGAGCCAGTGTGGGACACAGAAGGTAGGTGTGATATGCTCTTTAGGGCCTACGGCCAGGAGGACAATGGCTGCCATGTTTTGGATCTGTTGGAGTTTTTGGAGTTAAGATTCCAGGGCTCCCAGGCTTACAGGAATTGGAATAATATAGAGAGGACAATGGTCGAGATTGCAGCAACTCTGGTAATGTAGAGGAGCAGGTGGATGCCTTTTCAATAGACCCCGCCCCTTCACCTCCGACCTATTGGAGTAGCAGGCAAAGAGCTTCAATTGGGAATACATGCACAGGTTTATGTGACATGTCCATACCGCGAAAGACAATATGCACTTAGACAGCCAATTAGAAGACATGCTCACATTGAGGCAATGGAAGGGAGTTACCAAGAAGGATGTTCATTGCAAGTGCTAGGATGCGGCTATTGGAACGATGGACGTACTCTGAACAAAAGTCTGACGACAGCAGTATGATGTTGTAAAGAAGATGTATAAACCTAAGCCGAAACAATATGAAAATACTTAAGATTGACAATGTAACAAAATTGACAATAAATTCAAGTGTTCAGGGGCAGCTTACCTTCAAGTGGCCAGAGTCAAAGCCAATCTTTTTTCTGGGGCGCAGGAGGAGAGCACATTCAAATGGTAAGGGGCAAAATGCAAGTCCAATTCCAAGCCTGGGTCCCATTCCAGGCCAAGGGCTGTGGAACAAATTCAGAATCCCAGTGATGGCTCGCTTGTGTGCGGTCTTGGCAACACTCTCAGGGCAGGTCCTCACCTGTCCCTAGGGAGGGGGGGCACAAAGGCGGGCACACAACTTTGAAGGGTAGGCCAGTCCCCCCCCCCCTCTGGCTCTACCGTCGCAACACCACTGTTTGATGGCAAAAAGTCAATTCCGGCCAAGTGAGAAATCTTTGTCAAAATAAAAGCTCCAGGTAGAGACTAACAAGTTTCACCTCCACCCTTCTGCTTTGAAAAGCCCCGTTCTTAACAGCAGCCCTTTGCCCCTGCTGGGTGTCGCCATGTTGGGCTCCAAGACCAGGTTTTAAAGGCAGAGGTACAGCCAGTGTTATCAGTACACATGTGCAGCCATGCTCCTAACAACAACCCTTTGCCCCTGCTGGACTTCGCAGCGTTGGCCTCCAAGACAATGTTTTTAAGAAGGAGGCATGGCCAGTGTAATCAGGACACCTCTGTAGACCCTGTTATTAACAGCAGCCCTTTGCCTCTACAGGGCTTTGCCGTGTTGGGCTCCAAGACCAGGTTTTAAAGGAGGCGTCGTGGCCAGCATAATCAGGACACCTGTGCAGCCCTGCTCCTAACAGCAGTCCCTTGCCTCTGCTGGGCTTCCCTGCGTTGGGCTCCAAGACAATGTTGTAAAGGAAGAGGCACGCTAGTGCAAACAGGACACCTCTGCAGACCCTGCTCCTAACAGCAGCCCTTTGCCTCTCCAGGGTTTCACAGTGTTAGGTTCCAAGACCAGGTTTTAAAGGAGGAGGTGCGTCCAGCATAACCAGGACACCTGTGCAGCTATTCTCCTAACAGCAGCCCTTTGACTCTGCAGGGCTAATAGTGTGTTTGTGCTTTTCCTACATGAGGCACTGATTCAGATTCCTAGGAGTAAGGTACTACTGGGCAATTATATGGCAAAGAAGGGTAGGATTGCGCTTGACACCATTGCAGTACAACAACCAGCAATCAAGGTACAGTATTTTAATGAGGTAGATTGAGAAATAGCCGACACGTGTTTCGACACTCGGGTCGTTTTCAAGGCTAGATCACAAACATCAGTGGCATCACATAGTCAACATATTCAGTAAATGACAATTTTGAAAAGGGTGTAAGTAAAAAACATACCAAGAATCAGGTAAGGAGGGTGGTACAGCAGTGGCAGGTCAATGTAGACAAACAAGAAAGAACAAGTGACTCCACACTCCCGGTACTACTGGGCAAGGCTCGAGACGCAATAGTGCCCCTGTTAGCCCGTGGATGCACCACCATCACTTCATATGCTATGTCCAACATTGCCTCTGCCTTCACCTCTATTGTCCCTGCATTTACCCCAGCTGCCTCTGCCTCCACCTCTAGAGGGACTACCCCTGTACAGGTCCCTGTTGTCGGTGCCAATTCAAAGTTCAAAAGGTACTACAGTTTGCTGCCGGGCAGGTAAAAGAGGCCAAAAGTATCTGCAGTATCTTCTACCATCACTAACTTACCCGATGCTGCTGCCACTGTCCTCTTGGGGTCTGACAAGGTTCTGGAACTTTTTGAGCAGCTTCACATTATCCTGGTTCTAATGGTACCCTAATATCCTTTTTCTTTTATCATGATGTTGTGAGCTTCACAACTCTGTTGCTCTAGGGTATTTGTGAAAACATTTAACAGCAGAATTAGGGATGCAAATATTACATTTTGAAATAACAGCATGTCTTTACGCTACTGTTGTATAAACAAAACAGGGACTTGAGTTCAGATGATAATGAATTAGAATGAAATCTTCTGGGAGGACTAGAGACTTGACTTTAGAAGACATTACATTCTGTGATGTATCTTAATTCATATTTGTAAAGCTTTTTGTAACCGTGGGTTTCTTGAAGTTAGGAGAATGACGTTACCTGAGACGGGTAATGGCCTTTGTTCTCCTGATCTGTCTTCTGAAACTCATAAATCCATCTGCTCCCATCAGGACAACACGTTACACACAGTGAGTTAGATGTTATGTACGTGCCTCCAACTGTCCCATTGGGTGGAGAAGGACACTTAAGGAAATGTGCACAGTAAGGACACCTCCTCCCAATGGAATGTTTGCGTAGACATTCTTTCACCATATACTTCAAAAAGGTACACAGACTCCACTAAATGCACAATCACACATAAACTATACACAAAACCGTGTATAACTAGTGCATGGGATTCCACTTACATCCTGTATACATCTTATGATCAATATGATTCCATGACCATTATATTAGATCCCCGGAGATCGGCTTTATCAGGAAAGACAAATGATGGAAAAAAGCGCTTCCGCATGAAAGGCATTTCCTGTCTTGGGTTGAGATGTAACCTCTCACCTATAGTTAAGCCCAGTCACTTCTAGACTCCTGCAGTGGATTCACATGGACTGGTTTCATTGCACCCCATACTTAGTCACATTTGGATCCCTGTCTGGTAATTGGGGTGGACTGGCCTTGAGGAAAGACATCAAGCACTGTCACATGTGATCCCTGTGGTGAAACTATAGCAGAAACGTCATGAAGAAACAATTTGGCCATCTACATTTATATCCTTCAAGGAGAGCTAGGGCAGACTAACCTAGTGCATAATACACATGGGATGCTTCACAAACTAGTCTATTTTTCTAGTTTCCATGTTTTATCAGGGGGAAAGGCCATATCACAGTGATGGGGTTGGAGGGGAGTATCAGGACACTTATTGGAGCACTCCGACATTTGTCTAGTCGTTGTTCCCTGACTCTGCCTGGAGTCACTTCAGTTCTTAACCCTAGCAGTCATTCTCTCAGGTGTCTTCCCACGGGGGTCAGAACTATGCCATAAAAATGATCATAGCATGGAGGAGGCTCTCCCTAATCGGGAGGGGGCCAGACCACTCTTTTACGAGTAGGCCCCAAGTCAAAAGCTGTGCATCAGGCCCTTACTTTCTGAAACATTAATTTTCTTCAAGAGGAAACATACAATGGGAAACAGAACTCTGGGAGAACATTCTCTCTTTTTGGGATCAGTCTCATCTTACTCCTTCCTCACATCAGCACACTCCACTAGACCCGGTCACCACACTCACTTACCAGACCAAACAAGGCCACTCTTCGAAATATTCTGCCAAGCTTTTCCTCTGGAAATGGCATAAAGTTCTGATCTGAAACAGAGCATCATGTGAAACACTGGTTGCCTATAACTCATAAGTATCCAGCAGGGGTGAGAGGGTGACAGCCTCCCAGCCAATGAGGAGGCTCAGAACGGGGGCATTACCACATGGTAATCCTGCTGCTCCGATCCTCCTCAAGGCTGGATGAAGCAATTTTCCCTGCCGGGAGCAAGGTAAATGCTCTCCTCCCTCCCCCTGCCCCCACTCAACCCACAGATGTCCCTTACACACTGACCTTATTTTTGGATCCTTTTTGTGAGCGAATGCGCTGGGAACACTTCTCCTTTCCATGGCGGCCATTTTTTTTTGTTTACTTTTTCCCTATTTTTCTAATGGCCCCATGGAAAGGGAGAAGATACTACATGTAGTCCCTTGTCCTGTTCCATGGTGGCCATTTTGTCTGTTGACTTTTTTAAAAACTATTTTCAATGGCCAGCATGGAATGGACTTTATTTCCGCTTCCTTGGTGGGCATTTTTTTTTCAGTTGCGAAAAGCCGGAGAGTTTTGCGAATGAATAACAATTGCTTTTAGTACCCCGGTCTTACAGGCCAGGGTACTAATAGCAATACACCCCTCGCAGGAGGGGATTACCACTTCAGGTAATTCCCCGGGCCCTGCGATAAGGCCTTCGATTCGCTCAGGCCTATAACTATAGGCGCTGTGACATTACCTGAAGTGGCATTGCCACCCCTGTTCGTGGCTTATTGCAGACGTAGAATCCTGACCCACACAGGGCCCTGCAAGTTGATTAAATGCTTTTAAACTCGGCTTGACCATCTTATCTACCAGCAATGTCTGCCACCTGCATGGTTTCTTTGCGCAAATTTGAGGAGTATAGGTATTTGTTGTGTATAAATTTATTTGGATGTCAAAAACAACATATTTATTCCCCGACTGTGGAAATATTCAACTACAAACGCCTGAGGACAATTACTAAGCATTCACTCTGCATTCTATGCTTCTCCAAGATACAAGCAGAAGTAGCATGTGTCATAATAGTAAGCAGGCTTGTCACAAAGAAAATCAAATTGTTTGACACCCTACAATTCCCTATCAGAGCGAGAGATGTGTTCCTGTCCCTCTTAAAGACCCAGGGTTTCCTGCTGTCAGAGAGCAGTGATGCATTCAGCAGTAAACTTGTCATGGTAACTAACTAATTGGTAAGAACGTTATGACACAACAATGTTTGTACGTATCGCTTTTTTAATCTGGTAAATCGGCTACATCACCCACACATCTCAACACTATTTTAGTCCCACTTTATACACGTTGATGCACAGCCTTCCAAAATGCTGTTTATAATTTCACCACTAGGTAGCTCCTTGGCTACAAACACACTGTAATGGGAAGGAGTGTGTGATGTACTCATCCATTCAGGCACATAGGGGTTCATGTGCCCATCGCTCTCTGTGGCAGCTTCAGGGGTTAAATGTTTACCTGGTACACTCATGATAGGATGAACATCCTGATGTAAGCCTCATCAATTGGGAAAATGCCCCGTAAACTGTGTGACCCAAAATTGTTATTCTGTGTTCTTATTCATCTCCTGCTGAAAGCATAGCTTAGGAGCCAAGTGTGTTCCAGTTCATGCAGAACAAACAGCGACAGTCAGCAAATAACACAACATCTATTTATTAGGTATTTATTATGATTGTAGACAAATTATGCCTCCCTCTCTGCCTCAGTTCTTATATCTGGCTGAAATGAAAGTGCCTGGAAATACAGGTGTTAGACGCATCTGAAGGTTGTGTGCCATCACTTCCCGTGATGTCACTTGGGGTGGGGTCAAATTACATCACTTCCTGTGATGTCATCAGAGGTCAAGCGTCCTGTGATGTCACTTTTGCTACCCCTTTCTATTTGGTGAAATGACGTCCCTGATCAAGGAGTCGCAGTTGGATTTAAGACTGCCAAGATGAGAAAGAGTAAGTCCAAAGAGAATAGAGGAGCAGTAGAAAAGATGCAAAAAGATAAGGGAAGAATACAGAAGTTTAGAGGCATGAAAAGAAAGAAAAGGTTGAGCTTTACAAATGATGAACAAGTGAGCATGGCAAGAGCGTGAAAGAAAATAAATATGGAGTAAAAGAAAGGGAGGAGTCGAGGTAGACTCCCAGGTTATGAGCTGTTGATGAAATGGGTAGCGAAGAAGGAGGGAATGAAACAAAAGGGGGAGGGATGGAGGAGAAATGGAGGAGGCAGGAAAGTAAAAAAACCTCAGTTTTAGAAGAATACTCAACTTTGGCTGAAAAAGCAATCAAGTCATTGAGTGAAGGGAGAGAACAACAGATGAAATGTAGGAAGAAGTGTTAAAAAGGCAAAGACATTGACGATGAAAGGTGGAAGCAGAAGGGGTTGAGTGGGAAGTGTGGATGGAGGATAATGGAGGAGAGTACATGGTGGTCTGAGAGATAGACAGGGAGAGCAGGGAAAGAAGTGACACAGAGATTAGTGGAACCAGTTAGGTTAAGAGAAGAACCAAATACATGGAAGGGTGAGACGGAATAGACAAAAATATTATAGGATTCAAGAATACAACTAAAAGTGAGAGCTGTGAGAGGAGAGGAGAAATGAAGATTAAAGTTCCCAAGAAGGATAGGAAGGCATTTTAATGGGAGAAGGGCAGAAAGAAGTGCACCAGGATCATCATAAAATTAATCGGTACAACCTGGGAGGGGGGCAATAGCTAAGAAAGGCAATAGCAAAAGGAGCAGAGAAGGAAGAAAATAGGTATTCGAAATGAGGGGGAAAAGGCCAGTCAGCAGGAGAAGGGGACAGTGCAAAAGAAGAGTGGAAAAGAATCCAAAACCCCCCTCCATGACCTGAGGGATGAAGCGCTGAGTAAAGACAGAGCAAGAGGAATCTAGCACAGAAGGGGTAACTATATTAACTGGTGAAATCTGGGTTTCTGCAACACATAAGAAATGGAGGTTGAGGTGAAAGAATGTATCAAGTACAGAGTGGGCCTTGTTATAGCAAGAACGTGCATCCCACAATGCGAGTGGTGGGGTGGACCGCACAAGAGGGATAAATAAGGTTTGAGGGCTTGTGAGGGGATCGGTGTAACGAAGGAGGATGATTGTGTGGTAGATGGGATAGTAGAAGACATGATGAACAGATACATAAGGAAAAGGAGCTGAGGAGACAGAAGAACAGTGCACTTAACTAGGAATGGGAAAACAAGCACCAGAATGTAAGTTATGTGAAAGTCAATCTGAGAGGATGCTTTAGGCTCATGGCCGGAAGTCTCTGAATTCCATAGAGGAGAGGATTCACAGGGAAATGCAACAAGCAGTGGGTCAACATAATAGCAGTTAATGGAAAGGCAGCATGAAAAAGAGGTTAGAAATGCATACAGCATGTCGACTATGTCTGGACTTTGCCTGGGGCTTTGCCCTGGACATGATGGAAATGGCAGAATGGAGCCCAGTGGGCGGGGTGGGGTTGTGATAAGACCCAGAAAGGTGGGAGGGAGATGGAGGTCTAGAGGAATAAATGCTAATGCAGGATCAGGAGGATCAGGAGCTGGTAGGCCTTCCGTCGAGCAGGTAGGTGGCTACTCCCCTGTGGATCAGCAGTAGATCTTTGGTGTGCACTGCGCATATCTTCTATGGCCCAGTAGTTGATACTAGCTATGTTTTTCACTCCCCACTTGGGTGCATGGTGTGTGCATTGTCTAGCATATGCGGATGATGTTGTTCTGATCAGACTCCAATTGCTCTGCAGAGGTTAGTAACATCACTCTACTGTTATGTTAAAACTAACAATGGTATAATTAATAAATCTACGACAAAAATAATGAGGCTGACAAATTCGAGATGTAAATTGGAATTCACATTGGTAGTGGATGCGACTCCTCTGGAAGCTGCCAAGCAATATATCTATTTAGGTGTTTCGTTGATAGCTAATGGGAACAAAACTTCACTAATGCTGGAGGTTCAGTTCAGAGCTGATAAAGTTATCCATAGAATGAAATGGTTGAGTACAAAATATGGGCTTTTCTCGCTCACACCAGTTATTAAATATTTCAATGGAAAAGTGATTCTGAAAATTGCTTATGGCTTGGGAACCATTTGTACTTATGATGTTGGGAAACTGGGCAAGATGGAAGGTAGGATTAAAGAAAAGTGCTGCATTTGCCCAATTGTACTCCTCAATCAGTGTTTCACTTGGAGGTGGGTCTTTTATCACTCAAATCTATTGGAATACACTCTGCCTATACAGGAAGGTGTCAGCCCTGACACCCAACTCACTTTTTGAAGAACTTAACCCAGTATCTGGCTGTCACGTAATCGATAATATTGTTACGTAATCAATAGTATTGTTAGATGGATGGTGAAGCGTAACTCAATCCTGTCATCATTTGAGGGCACTGTAGAGTCTCTGGTGCAACTTCCGAAAATCTTTAAGAAGAGGTTCTCGGATCACAACTGGATGAATTATCCAGCTACATATTGTTAGATGAGATGAAAAAGGTACATAAGAAGCGGGTGAACTCCCCCTGCATCTTATCAAATTCCCCAATGCCAACATATGGCACCAATTTCTGAGATTGCGTGTGCATCGTTTACTTACACGCCCAAGACGACCAGGCACTTCCAATGCCCAATTGTCATTATTGTAATCTCTCTGAGCCTAAGAGATTGAAACATCTGCTTATCGCATACTCTGCTTTATTAGATTTTGCGGACTATTTATTTTGGGAGGTTTGTCACTAATCATCCTTATGTGGATTGTGCCAATGTGTGGAGTCGAACTGTTCTGCTCATTCTAACTCTTTAACACTGGCTGCCTTACATTTTTTAAGAGAACTTAATTGTTTGTATTCATTGTGATATGTGCTTTTAACATTGAATGTTTTCAAATGATTGTTTGGAGTATGTAGGAGATTTCGTTCCGAGTTCTTACTTAGAAAGCACCTTTTATGCTGTGGTTCTTATGACCATTTTTTTAAAGAATGTTTTATTCATTTTGCAGATCTAGTGTATTATGCATGTTTCTTTTATAATATGTTTTGTTTAAATGTTTGAACGGATTAAATAAAGCAAATATCAATAATACAAAAAAATCACAAATGTATGAGATCCATTTGTTTTTACTATTTTTCATTCTCAGACATGCGGTGAAATGTTTGGTGTAAGTGCTAATGCACACTTCTTTAATTGTTGTTCAACTGCAAATGGCATTAACTGAGCACAGTTAAATGTGTGTTTTGTATCAGTGACATGATAGTGATGTAAGCATGAGTACCTACCAATGAAAAAGCATAGGAATGCTCCTATACAGTAATTGAGGCATATTGTCAGTTCTCAATGTCCTCAAGAACATATAAAATGTGTGAATTGTTGCTTAGTTTAGGGTTAATTTTCCTCAACCTAGCCTTTCTTTTCTCAAGGCACAATGGCATGAGGAATGAGGTTCTGCCTTTCCTTTCCTATTCATGTCAGAAATAATGTTGTAGTTTCTCTATGAGAGATTGATCCTTTGGACAAATAGAAGTAGAAACCAGTTTTGGAAAACATATAACAACTCCACAAATTATCACCTTGGAAGTTAAAATGTTGCTTACGTTTCCCAGAATACTAGCGGTATCATATGACTGGGGTTGCCAAACGGTTTTTCCAGCTAGCCCTTACTCATATTCCACCTTTGACTAAAGTATAATAATAGGCAGGCAATAACATTTATAAAAGGTACTTGTCCACTGTGTAAATGAGAATAATCTTCCTGGTGTACCAAGAATAGTCCTACTGCTCACTTAGCTATTTATAATTTAGATTACTTTACTGAATGTTACCTCACTCCAAGATTTAAAAAAGAGGCCATAAAACACATCATACAAGTCGATCGAGAGAGATGGATTTTCATCCTACCCTCTCCTGCCATTTGTTCACATTCACACATTCAGCTATCACATCATTGTAACAATATATAGGGAGACCACACTCAACACAGGGAGTCCCCCACCACTTATGACTCAAGTAGAATCCTGTGGATCCCTCTCCCTGTGCCAACAATGAGCCAAGAACCGGGCTGGTGTACAGAAAGAATGTATATTTATTTAAAGAATAGGTTCAATAAATCTTGCACTAAGCATTTGCACATGCTACCTTCTCTGTGGCACCAAACAAAACTTCAACACCTAAAATACTTTCTCCTTTTTGTATCAGGAACATGGAACAAAGGCTGCATAAACAGTTCAAAACTCCTGTCCCACGAACCCCTTTGGAATCAAAATGAAATAATAATAGCAAGGCACATTACTAGAGCCTAACTCTTAGCATTTGTTGATCAGGGTTTCGTTTTAAAACAGAGGCACAATTTAGTTTTGAAAATAAGTATGCCTTACATGTAAAATGCTTGATACATGCAGTTTCTATGCACACAATGCTTGCCAAAATATCCTGCAGCATATCGCAGGAATTAGGTGCTCATCTCAGGAATTTGTAATTTGCTAGGGCAACCAAGGGGATTTCAACTGGACCGACACATGCTTGCCTGGTAGAAGGATTTAGACATGAAGCTAGGAATTAAATTTGGACAGGTGTTCATAAATATCCATATCGCTCCAAGCGCTAGTTGTGTAAGATAAGCTCCCCTAATGGTGCTACCTAACCCGGCATACTTTAAAATGATTATTTCTAAAGCATTCATACCTGTGTTGGAGGGGTTGAAGGGTTTGGGGTGGGTTTTATCACATTTGGTGGGAGTGTCTGTGACTGCATGGTTTGTGGCAAATGTCAGATCTGTGACAGCTAACATAATGGGATACAGTGTTCCGAATAAACCCTCCATTACAAGAAATACAATTCTTTAAGCTCGGGACCAGGTATCAAAACCAAGCTGCTCAACATTGTCTTTTTCTGAGACAAGTGATCACACAAGAGAAATATGAGGTGTGAAGGGTAAAAAGACAGCCCAAGAGCGACAGAGATGGAGAGGCCATGCTAGGCCCCTATTGTGAGATTGAAGCTGGCTAATGTAGGGTTCCATTGAAATATAAAAGCCAGAACAAAACAGTAATTTTGACATGATGCCTAGTGAAATGGAAAGAAATTATGTCAAACTGTAGAAGTGCACGTGGAAAGAAAAGAAAACACATTTGAAACACTGCGCATCTGGAAGATAAAAAGGAATGAATGATGCCTGATATTTAAGAAATAAAGTCAAGTGACAGATTGCATTTATCAGGAATACAGATACATAAAATGACAGCCTGTATATAGAAAGGCCTATTTCGTTTTTATAAAAGTGAACACTGGTTTCCTATGTTAACTGTGGCTATCTGTGTGCATTAGATTAATAGTGAATCTACCTCTGTTCTAACATAGTAGAAAACAAAGATTGTGTTTATGAACAGCAGGTCTAGATATAATGGTAAAATGTTACATGTAAGCACATCTTGTCAATTTAAAGCTGTATTTTCTGAAGCTTGGATGCAGCTGGTGTTTTCCCCACTGAACTGAAAGACCTTTGGCTGAGGACTTCTAGGAAATTGTGGGATTTACAGATAAAACAGCCAGCAGAAATGACCTTTAGGGCCAGGTCCCCAATTAACTATGCATTAGCTTCAAACAAAAGCCTTTAGAGCCCAGAAGGTGAGGGCATGATCACATGGGCCATCCAGATATTCTGATCAGGTCATAGAAGGGATATGAAACCTAAGATTTGGTGAGGGACCCATGTGATGCCTTCACATTGATTAACATTGGGCCTCATTTTCTTTAATTAAGAGAGCTCTCCCCGGTTCCATTTTAAAGGGGATAAAAAGCCTGCCGGGACTATGTCAAAAGGAATTTTGTGTGATGGATACAACTGGTGTTATGATAATAAATATGATCTGGCATTTTCATAAATCTGAAGAACTGGAAAATTGGTAAGGTGATAGACTGAGAAATTTATGGAAAACATCAGATTTGTGACTATTTCGGCTCAGGAGCAAATAGCGAAAAACTATAGCTCTGCCAGGAAGGGTGTGCCAACATAAAATTAATATTGTCCGACTCGCTATAAAATGTAGAATCCAAAAATATATAGGTTCATGCAGTTATCTGAAAAATCAGGGCAGCTGCCACGTTGTGAGATTTTTCAACACAAAAAGGTAAAACCCACCTGTCATTTTTGGATATTAAATTTTTCCTCCTCCCTCAGCTTCCATAACCCATACCTCCCAACTTCAGGTACTATCAGCAGCCAGTGGGCATCTTGGTGGGAGGTGAAGGGAGATAACTGCTGGGCCCATATGCACGCAACTTACCTTAGTGCTTTTCGTAACGGTGGTTGTGGGCTACCGGGACCCTATCCCTCCCCAAAGAAAGGTTAGACCACACGTTTGTCAAGTGTTGGCAATAAAAGGCCATAGGATTTTATGGTTACAGATATGGTTATGGAAACAATAACAATAATCGCATATCCTAATAAATCATACTTTTTGGCACCTGGGTCCTGAAGTTACCCCCTCTGGCCCGTGCCGCCACAACCTGGATGGGTTACCGGCTGTCCAGGTTTCCCCAAAAAGTTGTTGCTTGCTTTGTCCTAGCTGCCTTGCCTGTTCCCCTTAGCCTGGCTGTTCTTTTGATCATGCTAAATATGGCCCAGCTTGGGGGAGCCTTATGGCCCATACGCTGTCTCTGTTTTATACTTTGCTTCCCAACTTATGTTAGTGTTTTGTGCATGTTACCGGGGAGCCCTGGTTGGTTCCCCTGGATTTCCTGTGTTTTGCTCATAAGTCCAAACAGTTCAAGTAATCTGCTAGCCTTGCTGTTTACTGGACCTGGCCTTTGTGGGAGCGTTGGCCTGTATGTCTATGAAAAACGTATGGTTTTGGGATTCTGGAAGTGTGGCCCCGGCCCTTTGTGGCGTTGGCCTGATTATTTATCTTAAAAACCTTTATTGAGTTTTGGAACATTTTTAGAAGCATGGCCCTGGTCCTTTGTGGTGTTGGCCTGTTTGTCTATTCAAAACTTTAAATTTTGGGCTTCTAGAATCGTGGCCCCAGCCCTTTGTGGTGTTGGCCTGATTATTTATCTTAGAAACATTATTGAGTTTCTTATGCTTTTTAGAACCGAAGGCCACTGCGCTTTGCGGCGTTGGCCTGTTTGTCTGTGCTGTGTGTTGTCTGTACACCCAGGTACTTTTCCCCCACTGCTTATTAATTTTGTTGAACCAGTTTTCAGGTTCTGTGCTACTTGCAGAACTCTGGCCTTGGCCTTCGGGCATCAGCCTGTTGTGATGTGCGGTGTTTATTCCTCAATGCTTATTATTTTTGTAGAACCCGTTTTTGGGTTCAATGCTACTTGCAGTTTTCAGGCCCCAGCCTTCGGTTTTTGGCTTTTTGTCTTCTTCTATTTCTCGCTTATACTGTCCTATGCGAATTTCTGCTGCCTGGTAGGCTGTGACCCTATACTCAAACATCTTGGTGTACTGTCAACCTGACTTGTGATACTACCCATGTGTTAATGGTCTTTCTTTTGCAAAATGCACCTTTTTCTCTGGTATGTCCTGCTGCCTCTTGATTTCCTTATCTATTCTGGTCTGGACCCCTATGCATCACATGTTTTGTTTTTGTTAATTATATGGCCCTACAGCCCCTCAGGCATCTGAGTGTTGCTACTTTTCCACAGTGCGTGGTGCTCATTTATCGACCTTGGAGAAAAATGAAAGGCTGAGTTCGGCCCTGCGTCAGCAGGCCCTGCCCTGATGTCAGGGTGCACGCTCTACTTGCTGTGCTATTTGACTTGCTGTACCGTTTTGGAGGGTGTGACTATGTTTTTGGAATATATCTTCTATCTGTTACCTTGGCTGCCCTTTAGCGGCCAGCCTGGGTATTTATTCTGGCCCCTGGTTTGTGCTTGTTTGTCCTGACACCTGTGTTGATGCTGTTCTTATCCAATCTCGGTGACCTCGAACCGCTGAGGAAACTGGTCTGTTTGTTTGTTTATTTTATTTGTATAGCACTCCAAACCCAGGGGTAGAAGGGCGCTTGAGAATATGGTTACAGCGTTGAGAAGTATCTTTGTGTTACATACTTCGTACATACTTATAATATATACATATATATATACAGTCATCAATAAACAGAGCACATACAATATGCACAATATAATTTTCAGTATAAATACAGTACTTAAACCGGTTACCGCACAGGGGAGTAAGGTCTGGTGTTAATGGGCTATTCTTTGTTTAGGAGCCAGCTGATGACCTGCTTCCTGAAGATCTGGAAGGATTCGATAGTTTTGATGTTGAGAGGTAGGCTGTTCCAGAGTTGGGGGCCAAGTACTGTGAAGCTTGCCCCTCCAGCTCTTTTTAGGTGGAACCTGGGCACTGTCAAGCATAGAGTGCTGGAGGATCTGGTGTATTGGGTAGCAGGTTTCATGGTGAATTTATTAGCTAGATATGGTGGTGCTAGGTGATTGAGGGAAATGGTTTTTAGGTCGATTTTTTGGCGTATGGATAGCCATTTGCAGGCTTTCCTAGTAGCGGAGATAAACTCTCGTCTAGGAATGTTGAGGGCTGCTGCGCAGGGCTGCTACCTGCAGCTTGTTGAGAACGGATTGGTTGGCACCTAGGTACAGGCTTTTGCAGTAATCCAGTTTGGATTGTGTGAGGGCCCTTGCAAGGGTGAGGCAGCTGTTGGGTGATAAAAATGGTCTGCTGGCCCTGATGAGCTTGCCGGTGTAGGCAGCGGCTGAGGCGGTCATATTGGTGTGTTTGGTGAGGTTGGTGTTGGCATCTAGATAGAAGCCAAGGGTTTTTACGCTTTTGGCTATATGGATGGAGTGGTCATCGATGGTGATGTTATTATAGCTAGGGTTGAGTTTAGCTAGGGTGTTAACGGGAGTCGACGATTAGGAGCTCTGTCTTCTCATCATTCAGGCAGAGACCATGTGAGGCCATCCATGCCTGAATAATGGAGAATATTTTGTTGATCCGGGCAGAGTCTGCTTGGTAGTTACCTGTGATGGTGAGGAGTATCTGGGTGTCATCTGCGTAGTTTGTGTAGGTGACACCCAGACGGTCCAGTTGGTAAAATAGAGGCTTTGTAAATATGTTGTACAAAGTGGGGGATACACAGGATCCTTGTGGGACCCTGCATGTGATGGGGATGGGGTCTGCTGCAGCTGTTGTGGAGAAGACCCGCATGGTTCTGTTTGCCAGGAAGGATTGTATCCATGTGATGGCAGAAGAGGAGAAGTGGGCTGCGGTGGCAAGGTGACTGCAGAGGATTTCATGGCTGACCAGGTCAAAAGCCGCTGAGAGATCTAGTAGGAGAAGGATTGCGGCATTGCCTTTGTCTTTAATTTCATCAATCTGACTTTTGAGATCAACAAGGGCGGTTTCTGTTCCGTGTTGAGGTCTGAAGCCAGATTAGCGTATTCCTAGCAGTTGGTTGGATTCCAAGTATTCCTGAATTTGGATGAAGGCAACTGTCCAAGATTTTTAGTAGGAAGGGGACTGTGGTGATGGGCCTGTAGTTGGTGGGAATGGCCGGGTCGAGAGATTGTTTTTTTAGGAGTGGGAGAACCCATGATTGTTTTAAGTTGCTAGGGATCGAGTTATTGGTGAAGGATAGGTTGATGAGTTTTGGTGATGAAGGGGGAGAGCTCTCTGAATGCATCTTTTATGATCTGTGCCGGGCAGCTGTCTCCTTTGCAGTTTGAGGGTTTCAAGGAAGTGATGATTTTTTTGAACTTCTGGGATAGTGACTTTCTTAAACGAGAAGCCAGAGCTAGTATTGATTGGCGTGGGTGGGCTGGGGTTGGTGACCTTGTTATTGGAGAGTTGTTGGCGTTTGTCCTCAATTTTTGTTTGGAGTCCTGAAATGTTATTGTTGAGGGCGTTTTGAATGCTGGTCATCTGCTTGAGTACTACCTGCATGTTGCGGGGGGTTCTGATGGTCTGGAACACATCTCGCTTGTTGGTGCCTTCGTTTCTGGGTTTTGTTATAATCGTTTGGCTCTCACTTGGTTCTGTGTATTTATTATTGCCCCGGAGGTGTGACGATGGTTGTGCTAAATGGCCCGGCTCTGTTTTTCTGTGCGGGTTTTACATATTAGACCGTACATCTTTTGATGTTTGGGGGCTGTTGGGCTGTGTTTGGTATGAGCTGGGCTGGGCTCTGGGACCACCCTCTAGTGCGAGTTGTGGCTGCAAGATGCTCTGCTTGCTGTGTTACCTGACTGTTAGGTTGCCTGTCCTGTCCTAGCTGTTTGTTTCAGCTCTTTGAACTGTTTGTGGGGCTGGCTCGCCGTTCGTCTGCCTGCATGTGTGTCTGTGTCTTTGGGGACTCTGGCTGGATGTGACTATTGGAGGGTGTACGGGATCTGTGTCTTCTGGTGCCCTATGTGGGTGCTATCTTACTTACCTTGCCGTGTGGCTTTAGTTTCATTGCCCCTTCTTCACCTGGCATCTTACTGCTAGCCCCCGATGTCCTGGATGCTTCTGTGCTCTTTTGTTGCATTGTCGTTTCCCCCTTCCCTGCCTGTGGAATGGATATGTTGCACTACTTCAGTAGTGTTGTTGCAACTGGGTCCCCTGAGTACAGGTTTTCCTTAGTTGTGTGTTGTTTTGGACCCCGTTTCGGTTTTCTGTGTTTTTTCTGTGTATACAGAAATATTTGGCCAGCTCCATTTTTTGGATAGCTGTATTTAGTTGGAAATCCCTTTCAACGGGTTCTCTTTCTTGTGGCCTTTGTTTCAGGCTGACCCCATTTCAGGGTTCTATGTTTATTCTGCGTATACATAAATATTTGGCCAGCTCCATTGTTGTGGATAGCTGTATTTAGTTGGAGATCCCTTTCAATGGGTTCTCTTTTTTGTGGCCTTGGTTTCAGGCTGATGCTGATACGCATTGGCTTGTGTGTTGTCTCTGCCAGGCTTCGAAACCGCACCAGTATGCTATTGTCCGGGTGTACAACATTTTTAGTGCTTATGCTGGCTTTTGTAGGGGTGGTTTCACAATTCGTTCCTGAGGTCCAAGGTATCGTCTTGTCCATTGCTCCACCATCAAACTTCCTGTGTTATGCGGGAGGCGTGTGTCTTGGCGCTGCCTGTGCTGCAACACTTTGGCAATTCGTGAAACTGCCTTGTTTGTTGGTAATTTGACTTGTTGTGTGCTGTCCATGGCCTATCCATGTTGTTGGGTGGCCTTTTATACGCCTTGTTGTGCCCCATATCAGGGTACTGTGTTGTGGATATAAATGTGTCTCATGGCTGGTTACACTGATTTGTAGTGTTTGGCAAGTTTGTGCGGTAATTTGGTTTGTTGTGTACTGTCCCGGGTCCACCCTCTTTCTTGGGAGGCATGCTCCATGTCTTGGTCTGACCTTTATCAGGGTACTGGTACGTAGATAACAAACCCTTGTCTCATGGGCATGATCACCATTTGTTTCATTTTATTTGTTCTTGCATCTATATGGCACTAAGAGCCCTCTGGCCTCTGCACACTGGTTATGCCCACAGGTTTGTGACGTTTATTTATTGACCTCGGAAGGATAAAAGGCTGAGTGTGGTGCCTGGGAGGATTCAAAGCTGCGTTGGCGAGCTCTGTGAGGGTGCCACCAACGAGCGTTCTAAACGTCGTGCGCTCCGACCAGCAGTCTGAAAAAACGGTCTTTTTCGACAGTGTCAGGCTAAATGATGTGCCATGCCCCGTATCAGGGTACTAGTGGATGCTGCCATAATTTTGAAAAACAGAACATGCTCTGTTATTGTGAGATTGCATCGCGTTTTGGTGTTTACTTGCCCGTGTTTCCCCAAACATATTTATGGCGTAACTACCATTCTTTATCCGTTTATCTTCAGACGTCGGCCACTTGCTTTTGTGTCATATCGTCTCCCACTTGGGTTTTCTTTAAACTTTTCCCCAGAGAGGAACGTCCTGCAGTGCAAGCAGGGTTGTGTTGGGGTCAGCTCCTCTGCTCCTTTGTTTCTCATCGCTTTCTTGTCTTCCTCCACGGGTGCCTGCCATGTCTGGTGTTTTAACAACCGTGCTGGGGTGTCCGGAATGCTGGGGTCTATTGTGGTTTTTATTGCTCCACCAATGGCCTGTACTGTGTGTGCCAATGTCATTATGATAAACATGGGAACATTCCCCTGTTTCTCCCCCTTAGTCGCAACAAACTATGTTTTATTGCTCTTCCTCTGGTCTGTGGTGTGTATGCCACTGTTATTATGCTAACCACGAGAACAATCCCCTTGTCTTTAATCGTACTAGCCCCGCTCTGTAATAATTTGCATGTAACTGTAGCTACGACCCTCGGGCATCTGAGCACTGCTTCTTGAGGGATAAAACTGCTGGGTTTGGGCCTGTCTGTATTTGCTCTGTGTTGGTGAGCTCTAACAAAATGTTAAGAGCATTCACTCTGCTAATAATTATTTAGCATTTATATAGCACTACAAGCCGCCCTCAGGTATTTGATTGCTGCTCATTATTAATCATGGTGTTTAGTGCTCATTTATCAACCTCAGAAGGATGAAAGGCTGAGTTTGGCCCTACTAGGATTTGAACCTGCATCAGCAGGCTCTGCAGACTCAGCGCTCTACTTGCTGAGCTACTGGACCAGCTGCTGTCCGCTTTTGTTAACTGGCTGCTGTTATGCCTGTCGACATCCAATTCTATGTTCTTTGTTGCCTATACTGTTTTGTAAAATGGGATTCCCTGTAATGCTGCATCATAGGTTTTGTACAATTTAGTCTTTATGTAGCGTCACCTAAGTTTTTCGGCACTGTTTATTATTGCCCACAATGCGTAATGTTCATTTTATAAACTTCGGGAGAAATGGGCGGTTGAATTTTGGCCCTGCTGGGATTTGAACGGTGTCTGCTGGCTGCCAGGGTGAGCGCTCTGATCGCTGTGCTATTTGGCAGACTTAATGCTCTTTAAAATTTTTAGCCTGGCAGATGTACTGTCAATGTTCCTTTCTCGATTAATTGGTGTCCTGTGAATTGTAGCAACAGACTCCCCATGCTCCCGCCAACAAAACTATTGGCCTATCTTTCTCATACTCTGGCAGCCCCCTGTGTTCCTGCTAAGCTTATACATTCATTGTTGTTTATTCATTTGGGAAATTGATGTTTAGGTATTCAAAATCAAACGCGTTGTCAAGGACCATGTTATTTCATGCTGACTTGGTTCTAATAGGCAAAGTCAATGTCAGTTTCACCCTGCGGCGTTCTCATCCCCCCTCCTTGCCAAGCTGGACACGGCCGCGTAAGTAGCGGGCCTGTTGATTTGTCTAAGAGGGGGAGGCTGAATGTATTTCGTTCGGCCGCTCGGTTGTGTGTAGCTGGCCACGTTGCCTACGCCTGGTGCCGCGGCTGACTTACTTGAGATAATGTAGCTCTGTCGCCGCGGCGCCGGGTTCCTTTTCTTCCGCACTCCAACCGGAAGGTTCGTTGTGGTTTCACGATTCCCTGGTCTTTAGGATGTCTCGCGTTCGTGCACCCCCGGACCTCCTTATACTGCGAAGGGATAAGCTTGTTGTTCTACCGCGTTGCAACACGAAGCGCAGCTGCCGGGCATTTCAAAAAGGAACAGTGACAATGTTCCAGGAAAAGTGAAATGGCGCCGTGTGTACGGCGAACATGAAAATAGTTAAGTGCACAATGCTGAGCACACAGCAAACGTGCAAAAGAAGAACGATAGTGGAGGACGCTGAGTGAACAGCGAACCTCCTGACTGTTTGGGTCCCCGTTCAGGGTCCACAAACAGTTTGTATTTTTCTGTGAGCTGTGCAGCTCTTATATAAGACCCAGGGATGGCCCTGGGTCTTTGATGAGTAGTTGTGGGGGTAAGCCCAGCCCCCAGGCCTGCTGTAGCCAACTGTCTTGTCCCCCCGAGGGGAGCACAGGCCTTTGTACTCCTTCCTGCCTCCTGTTGGTTTCCTCTGGGTGATTGGCACCCTGTTGCTTTGTGGAAGGGTGAGGTGTTGTTCACACCTCCCCCTTCCTGCGCTTTGTAGTGCGGAGAGACTGCGTGACTCTGTGTTGTGGGGGGAGAGGGGAGCAGGCTTGGGGGGAAGGCAGCTGCCCCTCTCCCATGCTTGCCGGATGGTACTAGCAGTTACCCTGCCTCGCTTTGGGCGGCCCTGCAGCATTGCCCAAAACTGGCCAATCCATAGTGTGGGAAATATGATAATAATGGAGTGTCACCAGCCCTATAAGAGCACCGTTTTCTATCTAAGAGGGACTGACTTGCTGATCTTTCTTTGACTTTCTGACTCTTGGGACCTTTCTTTGGACTTTTGGTTTTTCCCTTGACTTTCCCAATCTATTGCTGGGCCTTCAACATTAAAATCTAGAAGCTAGCTGGGCCTGCCATTTGAGGAGCCATAGGACGTCTGGGTGGTGGGACCTACCCTTGACCGAAGAATTTGACCAGATCTGCGCTGTCCTTAGATGAGCCCTGCTGTTCCCTGTATGCCCCATAGCTAAGGCCTCCCATGTAAGTAGATATATCACAAAGCTATAAAAAGTGTAGGTGGAACTGGGGACACCCTTGGCATAATTTATTAAATCTAATTCAAATTAATTCCACTATAAAATATTACTCTATCGATTTAAATTGAATTGTGTTGGAAACAGCCTGCCTCAATCCTTTCCATTAAATTGTGGGGATCTTTAGCGCATGAATTGAAGTTAAATCAATGACTTCCTATAAAGAAAATCACGGGATGAGTGTTGTTAGAGTTTGAAACTAACAAGGTTCATGCCCAGTGTATTAGAGCCGGTATAGACAATAAACTACTTGAGTGACTCTACCTTTCTGAATCCCCTGTCTTCTGTGCCAAACTCCCAAAATAAGTAACCCTAAAACACTTCTATTCAAGTGAATGTAGAGGGTACAAAATTAAATTTCCCATTTATTTACTTGCATCCCAAAACGAGTTTCCCAAAGCCCTGTATTTCACACAAATAAAAAGCCGAAACAATTTTCCCATTGAGTTCCTTTCCTGACTTTGCCTTTTATGCAAATAAAAAGCCCAAAACAATTTTCCCATTGAGTTCCTTTCTTGACTTTGCCTTTCAAATCCAAAATCCAAAATGATGTTGCTACTGTATTCCCACTCCCTGTACTTTGGCTTCAGATCAGAGGGGTCCTATCTGGTTGATGCCTGGAGAGTGGGCGGGTTGCCGGGAGAAAGGAGTATTTTGCCAAGCCAACCAATTACTGTGTATTTTGTATGTTTCCTATTGGTTAATTTGCAAGAAATCTGATATAAATTGTGACTGCCAACTTCAAAATTGTACCCGTGTGTTGTAGTACCTGTCAGTTCATTAGAAATATAAGTAGTCATGTGGTGCAAGAAACTTGAATTTGTGATATTGTGTAGTGCCACAGCACTTGTGGTTGATTGTGGTTGCCATTAAATTTGGTCAAACCTTAAATAAATGTAAATTCTTACTATACACCGGCTAGTTCCTGGCTAATTGATGGTACAGAGGGTATTTGTTGGGGTGGTGCAAGATAAGTTGGAGGACTCACTAAAGTTGAACCTGTATAAGCGTTTTGGGTGTTCAACACCTTGCTTGGGGGAAAGGAACTCCCTGAGTTGAGAGTGACCATCTGAATAATTCGACAAAACTGGGGGTTCGTCCAGGATTTAGGTTTAAGTCTTCACTTGTGACAGTCCAGTAGCAGCAGACTATACATTTGGGTGTAATTGCAGTGGATGGAAAGTTCTGTTGCATTGTGAAGGTTCCATTCAGACCTGTAACCTGGGTTCCAGGGCAGTGTATAGATAAAAACAGTGGTGATTTGAGTTGTCATTGTGACTGGAACTAAGCAGGAACAGGGTTAAGATTATTTGCCCTTACATAGAGAGTATATAAGGTGGAGAACACATTTCAGAATGAGCACCATAGAAATCAATATGACCAGGAAGCACCTCCCATTGAAGATGAATGGGTAGAACAAGAACATGAAATGTGGCAAGCTAGAATGATGTGGGAGGTTACATGGGGCATGATAATGGGCTGTTACATCAGGCCCTGACAAATATTTACATGGCACAAACCAGCAAAGATGAGCAATTTAAAATGGCTCAGTTGACAGCAGTAGAAAAGAGGGGCTCCTGGCACTTCCCGGATCTCTCCAGGTAAGTAAGACTATATATAAACAATAGATCAGGGCGACCCCAGTTATACATAAACACACACATTTGCATAGTGATTTAGAACATCAAATCTTATTTTAGATTACAAGCAGGTGAAAAAGTTGCCAGAAGTGATTGAACCCAACACACTCCCTATACAAAAATAAAATGCATCATTTTACTAATACACAGACAAATGATATCCCAGTTAGGTGACTGACAAGATAAATCCCCTTGCGAATTATGCAGGGTTTAGCATTGGTATAGAACTAAACAGCGGAACATTTGTATCTGGCGTCTGTAGCAAACACAACCAATAATCAGCTCACACCATACATGTATTTCCAAATTCTGATCATTGAAGAAAGACACAAGACAAGTGTGGCCTGTGTGCAAAACCAGGCTGAGCTTTTGAATCAAGCCCAGAAAGAGCTGAAACAATTAGAAGCAAAAGCGCAACAGAGTCAAAACTTGGAAAATATTTTTGAACAGGTAAAACAGGAGTTGAAAATACAGCAGCAAGAAAATTGAGAGCGAGAGGCTAAATTTTCTGCACTGCAGGGGAGTCTAAACAATGTGTAGAAAATATTACCCCAAGTCAACACAAATTAAATGAGCAGGTTGTTCATAATAGAGCCTGCTTAAAGGATATTTTCACATTTCATTCACTGGTAAAGCAACTAAAAGCTGAAAACAGCCATATAATTATTATGGGAGTTGATTCTCAGGGTGAGTTTGATCGGATGCACCAAGATCTGAACACCTTGAAACAGCATAGAGAGCAGTTGAGGGAAGAAAGTAACAGATTAAGTCAAAAGAATACTGCCCTATTTCAGGAAGTGTGTCAGTTAAGGATTAACATGGCGAAAAGTGAGTTATGTTCTCAGTAACTGACTGACATGAGGCTAGAAAATGCAAGATTAATGGAACATGTGAGGCAAGCAGATGTTGACATAGAATAGGCAATACAGGCCAGAATTGCACAAGGGGAGGAGATTAGTCTCCTGAAAAAGAAATGCTCTGAATATGCACATTAGATGCAAGCCTTACAGAAGGAAAATGACTCCCATTGTGAAGAGGACAAGGGATTAAGAGATGGATTAATGGCACAAGGTAAAGTGCTGGAAGCCACTCAAGTACTTGTGTCAGAATTGAAACCTCAAGCCTTTGCATATCACCAAGACATAGGGACTGAGAAAAACAAATGTAAGAGATTGAAAAGTGAAATAGCCAAATACAAACAGGTTTTGAGGTACCCCGACCCGTCAGGGTATGGAAAAGCACCCTCTGATTATGGAGTGATGACTTCTTTACCAGGGACCTCAAGTCAACTCACCACCTCAAATGTACAGAGTACAGCTGACTTCATACCTGCCAGTTGTCATGAACTGGGAAACATGAGGCAGATGGACTCAACCAGGCCTAGTCCAACTGATCCAGAGGGCCTGTCTTTATCTGACATCGAGGAGGGCTCAGGGTTACCAAGTAGAAGGGGAGGTAGCCAGGCCAGTGGTCTCTGGGAATTAAAAAAATATCATGGCATGTAATTCTGACCAGGAGGGCTCCTGTGATGAAAGCATCAGGGAGTTGAACTGGCAGAAAATAGATTTA
The DNA here is from genome assembly GCF_040938575.1 of Ambystoma mexicanum. NCBI lineage: Eukaryota > Metazoa > Chordata > Amphibia > Caudata > Ambystomatidae > Ambystoma > Ambystoma mexicanum. Next base: position 850,446,090 of record NC_090928.1, read on the forward strand.
CAAAGGGAACACCTGGTCCACTTTGCATAAAGAGAATAACCAGAGTTTAGGCCTCAAAAGAGCATCTTAAAAACCTCCACACATTCAGGGAGGTGGGGGAATTTGCAACTGACCCTGGAAGGAGGGATGAGGAGGATGAGTACTCTCCGGTGCGAAAAGGGGAGTACAAGGGACATGACCCTGAGAGCCCACAGCTCCACAGGAAAGAAGAGTCCAGACTCCATAATTCTGGGAGGAATTCCCAGTCTCACAGAGGTAGGGAGTGCCTAGCAGACAGTGAATAGACCGCCCATAGCAGCAGCTCTGAGTCTGAGGTTAAGAGGACTCAGGTGCAGTGGAAAAGAAAGTCTACCAAACAGAAGAGAGGTCTTGTGAAAGACCCAATTCAGCAGATAAAGGCCATAAAAAGCTTTATGACTCCCTACATGAGAACGCCAAATATTCAGTATGGGAGCATGTAGAGCTTTATGACCAAATGAAGACATCATTTGGTATTAAGAATGTTAGAAATTCCAAGGAGTCTGTCAAATGGACTTTCACCCCTGAATACTCCAGCTTCTTTGCAGGGCTGGAGGACCAAGATCACCAAAAATAGTCCACCTACAAGGCAGCCATTCTAAAACACTTCTCCATTCACAGGAACCCGCTGGAGGCCTGCGAGGCGGCATACAACCTGCAGTGTGGTCAAAACCAAGCACCTTCAGAGTTTTTGCAGGAGCTGAAATGAGCATTTGCACAGCCTTCTAGGCGGGTAAACACAAATAGCTGGGAGTTCATCAACACATATTTTCATGCTCTCCCGAAATACATAATGACTCAACTAGTAAGGGATTCCCATGAGCGTAGGACCCTGGATTGGATGATAGAACAGGCCACCCGGATTTATGAGGTTCAAAAGCCCTCTGAAAACAAAAACAACCCTAAAAACCCCAAACCATCAAACACACCTGCCGCTGCAAAGGTAGCAGAGGTGAAAAATATTCCCCCATTGGACTTGGAGATGGGGGGCCTAAAAATACTCCTCCCACCAGTCAGTAGAACTAGAGACAGAGGAGACCCTCTGATCCAACCCAATCGGGTGGTAGCCAGGAAAGATACCAGACCAGAACTCCATCTGACCCTGCCACCTACGTCAGTCTGAGAATCAAGGGTAGCAGACCCATCCTGTGGTATGTCTATACTTCCCTAAATACATCCCTCCAAAATTCCCTCAGGAGGGAAGAAATACTCCACCTAAATTTCTTTCCCAGAGAGCCTTCAAATCCTAATTTCCAGAATAATCCTCCACTCTCTCCCTGTTTTCAGGAAAAAAGATTTCAGAATCCGGGAGAAGGGAGATCTAGGATGGAAGGTTATCCGGAAAAATCCCAATACTCAAGCTACTCTGGGAGAAGGGATAGTTACAGGTTCCGGAAGCAGCAAAGATATGAACCCAGACCTCCCTGTCAACCAGAAGAAATGGCACAACTGGAGCAACAAGTCCAACAACTAACTCAAGACACGGATTGCATATTGAGGGCTCAACAGAACCCTCAAATGGAAACTGCTGCCCAGAATAATTTAACACCTGAGTCTGGTGCCCGAGGGCAATGATGGGAAGAATCCTCTGACAACCAACAGGTTCCAGAGGAGGGGGCCCTGGTGGAAGGGAGCTGAAAAGCCCTAGAGCAAGCTTCCTTTCCCGCTGGAATGAAACCCCAGAAAAGCTCTGAACGTAAATATGAATGTTCTACTCCCAAAAAGATGGAACCTAAAGAACAGAGGTAAGTAGGAGAAATCAAAGCCAAATACAACCAACTTTGTGGAAGAAGTCCACATCATCCCTTTCAAAGGATAAGAATCCCTGGAGGATTCAGAGAAGAAAATCTTCTCTTTCAGAGATTGAGGGATCCCTACCAAGGAAAAATGTGTCCCAAGAGACCCTGATTTTGACGGGCTAAGCATGGAAACCAACCCAGAGCAAGAAGCTCATTAACCCAAACAATGTCACGAAGAGGATTAAGAAATCACAGAGGTATCCTCCCCCAAACATGTTTGGGTAACTTTCTACAGGAAAATGGGGACAGCAAAGAATTGTGGGGAAAAAGGGGACTTCCCAACCTAACCTGTTTCTGGGTGCACATTTTATTTACGGATTCCCGGACTTCGACACAGAAAACTGTTCAAGATCACACAGTATCAGAGTTCAATATAAAAATGTTAACTGCCAAGCTGGCACGGAATGAACATTTTCTTTGCTCCTTTAAGGAGAGAGAAGGAAGGTTTTATGCTTCCGTGAAAGTACAGGGTCAGTGTACATTATCAGCACTGGTGGAGACTGGATCCCAAGCCACCATCCTGTCCAAAAAGGCCTTTGACCAACTAAATTCAGGAAGGGGGAGAGTCAACAAATTCCCCTCAAACCACTCCCCGGACAACTCCAAAACCTCCATGGGAATGATATTTCCATCAAAGGGACTGCAGATCTGGAGATCAAAATTGGGCGACATAGGCTGAAACACCTGTTGATAGTCGTCACTCCAGAAGGCCCACCTTTTCTATTGGGGAAAGACCTCTGTTGGAGGTTCTCACCCCTGATTGACTGCATGAACAGGGTCCGCGGGACTCAGACTAACCGGCCAATTAAATTAAAACAAAGCACAAATTATGTGAGTTTGAATGGCACATGCCACATGATTGAACAGGGGTCCGACAAAATAGAATTATATGATAGGTTATTTATAACGATCTTATTATCCAGAGATTTATAAGCGCGGACCCGGAGATCAAAACTGTGTTGCTCTGTGTCGTCTTGCTTCCAAGGCGAGCATGTTGCCCCCTGAGCTATCCTCCTGGATAAAATTCCATTTTAGGAACAATCAAGTCCCAGACATCTTTGTCATCTCTGTAGGAGAACAAACTGGTGATGGTAACTCTTCTAAATTCTTCAAAATCAACCTTCCTCCAGGTTTTAAGTGGCATTCCACAATGGAGGGAGCTACTCTGAAGTTGTATACCTATCCACAATCAGAAGAAAACGCAAATCACATTACAAAAGATAATCAAAAACCAGCTCAAAATTTGACCTACATGCAGATACTTGGTGAACAGCTGTTTTCCCTATTCAGATAAATGAGGGGGAGGAGCCTGTACTGGCCAGAGTATGCCTGAATTACGGAAGAAGCTTCATTAGCGAAGCATTATTCTGGAAACGCTAAAAAGATTAGCCCATTCCAACATTTAAATTGATTGATAAGTGGGGAATGTGTCTGGAAGCTCCAGCTTCCAAACATCTCCAGGTGTATGCTAAAAAGTTCCATTGGCGACAAAAGCATAGAACATAATTGTTGGGTTGTGAGAGATGCCCCCTCCATCTTTTACTTAGGCAGTGACATTCTCAATCGATTAGCAGTTAATTTGGACCTTATTAATAACAAAGCCGGGTCCAGACTGTGGGGTAACGCCATGGGCTTTGACAACACTGAGAAAGTGTTCCAATCAGCTCAATTGCTGCTGTACGTGGTCGAAGTTCAAGTGAGAGAAGAGATTACCATCCGAGGACAGGTGAAACAATTTACAATTCCCCTAAATAATTAAGCAAGCACAGAACCTCAAGAACAAGGATTCCTAAATAAATTTCAATTATCATCTCCAACAACAAGATTTGTATTTACATCCGACAGCTAGTTAACCTAGAACACGACACCATTTGAATATTGGTCGATAAGAGCAACCCTCGAGTATCAATTTGGGCACAGATGCCTTTATTGGAATGACAGTTGATGGACAACACTATTCTACTGATTTAGGTAATGAGATCATTGGGCCATTCCAAAACACTGCTTACATATAGATGATGGTATCCCTCTGGAAATGATTTTCACCAAACAAGGGGGGAATTTATTGGTGTACTCTTCCTGCCCTTATGGTGTGGAAGAGGTTACCTGGGACATCAGGAAGGATGAGGTGGTATTCCGAGTCAACAATGACTACCACCCATCCTTGGAACCTCATGTCCAGGCCAACACCATCATAAGAGATTTCTCCACCCAACTGGACGATACCGCCAAAATTGCCAAGCCCGAGGTCTCTCCACACTTTAATCAGATGGTTGACGAATGAATCACTCTTTTTGATGCCTGTGAGACAGAGGAGACAGAACAGATGCTGAAACAGGTGTTTCTGGATTTTCAGGATATATTTGCAGTGGATTCATATGATTGTGGATGCACAGGGAGGCATTCAACCACGATACCTGCGGACCCCGAGATGGCTCCAGTATTTGTGAAGCGATATCAGTTACCTCTCATGTCTATGAAGTCACTCACAGAGATTATTCAAAACATAGAATCCCGTGGAATAATTTTTCCAATCCACAGTATCTTTAACAACGCGGTACTGGGGATAGTCAAACTCAATGGCCATTGGAGACTTTGCACAGACCTTAGGGAGTTAAATAAATGGGTCCACTTGTCAATATGGCATCTTCGTACATCGATTAGGGACTGGCCCAGATCCAATGGTCAAAGGTGTATACCGCCACTGACCTAACCAAAAGTCACTGGACAGTACCCGTGATTAGGTAAGATCAGTGGAAGCTTGCCCTTACCTTTGGGGGGCAGCAATACACGTGGACCCAAACGCCCTTTGGATAGATAAACTCTGCCAATTAATTTAATATCTTTCTACATAAGGCCATGCCCGATTTGGGCAAAAGGGGAAACCTGGCCTATGTAGAGGATTTCTTAATTAAGAGCTCAACTGTAGAGGACCACATAGCTGAAATATGCTATGTTCTGACCCAGCTGCAGAAAGCTGGAGCAAAACTGTCCTTTCAGAAGGCATAGTGGTGTAAGACCTGTGTAAACTTCTTAGGACATAAAATCACCCCTGAGGATCTCAGTCCCCAGGCGAAAAAGGTGGAAGCACTATTGAAATTGAAAGACCCTATTACTGTGCGAGAACTAAGAAGCCTTCTTGGACTTACTAATTATAGCAGAATGTTCATTGAAGACATTGCAGAGGTCACTTGACCCTTGGTCCATTTATTAAAAGCTGGAGTCAAGTGGGAGTGGGGTCTGGAACAATCCAAGAAATAAAACAACTAAAGAGAATCCTTTCCCAAGCCCCTTGTTTGGCCTACCCCATAAAGAATAAGTGGTTCTTCTTGGAGACAGGGTTCTCAGATACTTGCTTAACAGCTGTATTATACCAAAAACATGACAAGGTCAACAAAATAATCACATACGCGAGCAAGACTTTGTCATTTTAGGAGGAAAAATTCCACGATTGCAAAAAGGCAAAGGTGTGGGTGTAAAAGAATTACCGCCAATTCATCCAGGGAGAGCAGATCACAGTGGAGACTCCTCACTAACCCTTGCAATATCTCCAAAGCAACCGAATCCAAACAGGGAACGTAAGTAATTCCAGAAGGACTTCCTGTATTCTGTCCATGCAAGGCATTCCTGTGGAGGTCAGATATGGCCAAAATAAAAAGAGTCCTCTAGCCCAAGATTGGCTGACTTGCATGACTGTGCTTAAGAAAACTCATAGACGAGAGACTAAGGACCAATGACAATATGGAGGCGTACCTTACTTCCCCGCACAAGGTCTATGGAGTAGATACGTGTCAGGATATACCCACAGTATATGCGGATGAGTGTTCTTACCAAGTTAACAATCACAGGGATAAAGAACCAATGGTTGGCATTGGCAATGCCTGGGTGAATGATGCCCCAGATCCCTCTGCTGGGTACAAAATAGGTCCCCGAAGTAGTCAGGTGGCAGAGTTGATGGAGGTACATCAAGTCATCCTCACTGCCATGCCACACCAACTCAAAGAACTGGTCATCATCACTGATTCAGATTATGTCAGGAATGGGTTCGTGGAACACCTGATTGAGTGGAAAAATTGAGGCAAGCTGTGTGCAAATAGCAAACCGCTCAAGCACTGGAAATTAATCCACTTAATTGATCATCTGGAAATTACTTGACTGACCAGTTGGCCAAAACTGGAGCCATCATGGGGATCTCATTGAAACCAAATCCCTTTTGGGAGAAATCCAGGTCACTGGTGTCACCAGGTCCCAAATCCATGCAAATAATTGTTAGGGAGAATTCTCATAAATGGTTGATTTCCCTTACCTATTGAGTCCTTCAGCAGCTTTGCTGGATTTCCAGGATTTATCTTCTTCACCTGGTAAGAGTGTGAGCCTTTTTTCCCACTCTTACATGTGTTTTGCTATGTGTATTTCCACTTTTTGTGTGATCTTGGGCACTGGATCCTCACCTACTCCAGGGCAACATATTCTTCATGTGTGTTACACACCACCTTCAGTGCAGTGACACAGGATTGTCTTTTAGACTTCCCACTGACTCCATTTTTTCTGGGGCTGACTACTGTCCCCCAGAAAAGAAAGTTTCCATTAACTTTATTTAGTCACTTTTACCACAGACCCAGTACACCCCATCTTCCATGGAGTATTGGAAAGGGTTAATTCTTATCCCTTTTTGTCTGCGCCTCTTGGAGGATTGTTACGTCCCTTTAGATTAAGACCTGGCTGGTGGCAGTGGTATCTACCCTAACTTTTCTACCACGATTATCTTATATAAACGTGGTGATGTTTTAGGCTATTATATTAGACTCGAACATAAACCCGCTTGACCAAATACATTTTATTTTGGCTCCGGCCGGGTTTATTCACTATTTCTTTTTGTTACTTTCTCTGGTTTTTCTCTGCATGCCAAACCAGGGATGACTCCTTTGTTCGCTGTCTTTTTGCGGGCTTCTGCACAGAAGCCCTCCTTAAGGTGCCTGAAATCTAGGTAGGCAGGATGTGAGGGAGGGATCTTCAGACCCCTGCCATGGGATCCCTTGGTAACCCAAGTCGCACTCCTGTTTGATTGGCTGAGGGGATTTTCCTCGCCAGACAGCCACCCTGCTGTGTGATTGACAGCCAGGCGTTATTAATGGGGGAAAACTGCATAAAAAGCAGGTCTCTGGGACTGGAAGAGTAGAGTCGCCACTGCAACGAAAGAACCAACGAGGAACTGGCAGAAGAGGACCGCTACAGCAACTGAACCGCCCGGTGAAGCCCTGCTGCAGGTCCGAATCTCCACAATCCAACGACAGAGAAGGTCTGTGATAAAAATGGGATAAAATGTACAAAAGGGATACCAGCTGGCTCAGGCTCTGTCAATACCAGGCAGTAAGACCATATGAAGGGTTAATCAGTCTGTCAGACGGAAAAGAGTAATTGACAAGTCACTGAACCAATCAGAGACTAGCTTATATGGAAATGAAGGTCTGTGTCAACAAATTATTTTGTTGTTTGTTTTTACTGTGTTGCCAGGGGACAGAAGCAGAGGATTTGAAGGGTGACAGTTATGAGTGGGCTTATTGAACGTACTCGAGGAAGAAAAAGCCTTTCCTGACTTGAAAGAAGTAACGTTGTGCCGTTGCGCTAAGTTAAGCGTTATCTTATAAGTTATTATTACGAGCGATCGTTTTAAATCGCTACACAGTTCGTTGTTTGATGTTGGAAAGTCTGAAGGGAGCGAGTCCTAGTACGGAGTGAAATCAAGAACTCGAGTAACGGTATCGGAGGGAGAAGTCCTTGAACGCTCCGACCGTGAAGAAATAGTTGTATCTGACTCTACAGACGCCCAAATTGTCTTTGGAAGGTAACGTGCTGCAGCCGTAGGAGTTCAACGCTCAGAAGTCGCATTGAAACAAACAGCTGATCAGGGCAGGAGAGCGCCGAGGGGCAGAGTTTATGCCGATCAGAGCTGCAACGCGTCGATCTGAAAGAAAGGGGAGTAGGTGAGGAGCCACGTTGGAGCGAACAGCTGATCAGAGCTATGGAGCACTGGAGCCGCTCAAAGCCGAACGCTGAATAGAGAATAACGCCTGAAAAGAAAGTGAAGGTACGTGTTTGTGAGAGAAAGTGAAGAGGAAGTGAGAGAAGAGACATAAGTTAAAGAGACATCATAAGGAGTAACCTACAAATATTATAAAACAGAGAGAAGATTAATGGAGGAGGTTTTGTGGGCACTGTTTGTATGAATAAGAAAGAAAGGCTGTAAAGACATGTCCTAAAGAAAACCGAAATGAGTTATATTAAAATAGACTATAAAGAAAGAGACTCGCTAGAGAAAGAATTGGTAACCTAGAAAAAGAAATCCTAAAGACTATCTGAAACAATTTAAGAGAGGCAAAGACTTCCTATTCTATTTTAAGAGGGAGCAAGAACAAAGTAGAAAGACTGTAAGGTTGATGTATCAAGAAGAGAAGAATTTAATAACCATAAAAAGAATATACATAAGAACTTAAATTGAACAGTTTCATTGGGTAAAGCCTAAACAAAAATACAAGTTATAAAGAAATGAAGAATCAAACTTGAATAAAGACTTACCTGAAGAGATCTTCTTACACTTGCTCGAAGATTTCCCTCACACCAAGAACCTTCTTCAAGAGTCACCACGTATCCTTTTTCCTGAAATAAACCAAAAGAAAAGGTTCGAATGTTAATAAAAGTTGGTTCGAAGCAAGTTAACACCTACTTTCAGTCTCACTGTGTTTATTTACGATTCTACTGAGAGTGAGTATCACAAGGTCCTCCAGGAAAATTCTTCCCTTGAGCTGGTGGGACCAACCAGTTCACCAAAACTGCAAACCAGTACCCCTCCTCTGGTTGAATTCGCTGTACAGATCTACAGTGGGCTGGATAGCCAGGAAGGTCGGACCCTGCTTGGGTTTTAAGGAGCGCACCTTTTATCCGTTGCATTGCTCTGCTGCTGGTTTCTTCCCTGGGTAGTGCAGGACCCTCCAGTCTTCCTACTTCCGATCAGTCCGAAAGTCACTTCAGGAACTGTGAGCCTGCAGGAACTACCAGGAACGTATGCCTTTGATACAGCTCCCTCTCTGTTTTAAGGTACTGTGCAAATCCAGTTGTTCGTTTCGTTCAGCCGCGGTGAAAGTGTGTGAAGTCTTTCTCCAATCCGAGGGATGGTCCTTCTCTTCTCTTTGAACTAAGGCTTCTACCAGCCAACCTGGTCCTGAAACCGTGCCACAAACTTTACCAGAAACTACACTGAACTGTATTTTCTTGAGCAAAAGACTTTTGAACCATTGACTTTGGCCCTAAGCCTTTTCTATCTGATTTTATCATGGTAGTCTCTCTTGTTCGCTTGCCCTGCGTACTTACCTGCTGGTGTGGATTCATTTCTGTTAAACTTCTGTCTTTCCCTCCTTTTTAAATTGCTGGAGTGCCATTTTGCTCACACTTCATTTTGTGAGCTTAACTTGTCTGGAATGTAAGCGAAGTGGTGTGGTGTATTAAGAAAGTGATATTTTAGACTGCTTATAATAGTGTAATGTTATACAACTGAAGAGTGAAATACATGTATATTCTTTTACTTGAAAATCTTGAGTCAGTGTTTGCCTGAATCATAGTAATTGCTGTCCTTTGTGTAACTATTTGATGCTGCTCACTTACTCTTGAGATAAGTCTGGCTGCTCTGCTACTGCTACCACTTTAACTTTGTAGTACGGGCTTGTACCAAAGGTGAAATTGTACTGTCACTGGTAGTCTTAATTGTGTGTGGTGTTCCCAAAGGCTACTGCATATAATTCTGTCGAACAATAATGAACTATCAACGGCCCAGTGGAGTAACGAAACTCCAGATGCAGGTTTGATTACTGCACAAAAAGAGGACTTAATTATTGGGAAATTTGATCAACCCTGTGAATGTTCCAAAATCTGATTATATCTGGAAGGAGGATCTCTGGGTGTTGATGAAGTTTTCCAAAATGTTCAGAATCCAAGGCGGTTTGTCGGTACAGAGATCCATAGCTACATGTGACTAGTGGGTAGTACCTACCTCATTCCGAAGCCTGATGTTACGTCACGCCCATGACATGGCCACTACTGGTCATAGGGGGTTTCATACAACATTAGAAATCTTGTGCAAGGTCGCGTATTGGCCACACATGGGCCAGGACCTCGACATCTACTTAAATGGGTGTCTTGCATATGCTCAGTTTCAGAATTAGTATCAAAGGGCTCCTGGTGAAAGCAACCCTATTCTGCCCAGGAAGGCTAAAGTTACTAGAACGAAGGTGAAAGGGTTGAAAGAACAATCTTACTATGTATCCTCCTCCCTTCTAAGGGAGGAGGATACATAGTGAGATTGTTCTTTCAACCCTTTCACCTTCGTTCTATGCTCAGTTTCAGCCAAGTTATCTCACACAGAGAGCTCCCCTACAGAAAAGGGGAATGACACTGCCTTGGTCGGATTTACAAGCCGATCTCATCGGGCCAGTGATTCACTCTTCTAGAGGAAAGAAGAACATGTTGAGGGTAACATGCTCGTTTTCCAAGTGAACAGGATGTCTTCCAGCCCCAAATTGTAAGGCGGGACAGCTGCTGTACTAATGATCAACCACATCTTCTCTCGTTTCAGCCTTCCCCAAAGGATCGATTCGGACCAGGGAAGTCATTTTACCAGCAAGGTGATGACCAAGATGTGGGAGATACTAGGGGTACAGAGAAAACTCCACATTGCCTCCTGCCCAGCCTCAGGTGGGAGTTGAGAGGTACAATTAAACAATTGTTGGCATCTTGAAGAGGTGTGTGGCAAACTCTGGACCAGGCTTTGACATCTGATTACCGCTTGTCCTAAAGGCCATCAGGTCCACACCATCTTCTGCAACCAAAGTGTCTCCATTTGAGCTTATGACTGGATGAAAAATGGTGCCACCTCAGCATTTTTTGTCTACAGAAATCAAGAGCAGACCCTAATCAAAGCATCCACTCCACATGAGTACATTGAGAATTTACAGAAACACCTTCAGCACGCTTTTGCATACACTCAGCTCAATTTAGAAATGTCGGCAGAAGGAATGAAAGCCTACTATGACTTGCAAACTACCAAGAAGAGTACATAGTAGGAGACAACGTCTACCTGTACAATTTCCAAAGGAACCAGACCAAGGAGCTGAAGTTCCTCTCCTCTTGGCACGGGTGATAACATCTTCCCTGACACATATAAGATCTCCAGCCCTAAAGGAGAACATACAGAAGAGAAATGGGCCCATTTCAATCAGTTGAAGAGCTACCACCCCAAACAGGCGCTATGACTGATTGAAGAGCCCGGTGAACCATCTGAAGAATGAAACGAAAGGATAGAAACCCAGATGGAGAATATCACACATGTATACAGGGAGTAACGTAATTTATACTCACAAAAAATGTATACAAATCAGGGAAAATAAATAAATAAATAAATACAAATTATGTGTGTAAATGTAAATGTAAAAGAATTACCACCAATTCATCCAGGGAGAGCACATCACAGTGGAGACTCCTCACCAACCCTTCCAATATCTCAAAAGCAACCAAATCCAAACAGGGAACATAAGTAATTCCAGAAGGACTTCCTGTATTCTGTCCATGCAAGGCTTTCCTGTAGAGGTCAGATATGGCCAAAATAAAAAGAGTCCTCTAGCGCAAGATTGTCTGACTAGCATGACTGTGCTTACAAAAACTTGTAGACTTGACTTTAAGGACCAATGACAATATGGAGGCATACCTTACTTCCCCGCACAAGGTCTATGAAAGATACATGTCAGGATATACCAACAGTTTATGTGGATACATGTTCTTAACATGTTGAAAATCACGGGGAAAAAGAACCAATGGTTGGCATTGGCAATGCCTGGGTGAATGATGCCCCAGACCCCTCTGCTGGGTACAAAAAAGGTCCCCGAAGTAGTCAGGTGGCAGAGTTGATGGAGGTACATCAAGTCACCCTCACTGCCATGCCAAACCAACTCAAAGAACTGGTCATCATCACTGATTCAGATTATGTCAGGAATGTGTTCATGGAACACCTGATTGACAGCCAGGACAGCCAGGACAGCCACCCTGCTGTGTGATTGACAGCCAGGCTGTATGAATGGGCGAAAACTGCATAAAAAGCAGGAATATCGCACACATATATACAGGGAGTAGCATAATTAATACTCACAAAGAATGTATACAAATCAGGGGAAATAAATACATAAATACAAATTATGTGTGGAAATGTTCATGTAAGGGAAATAATTGTGTTATGTGATGTGTTTTGTTTTTCAAATTGTATGCCTATTTACATGGGAAAGATTTACTGTATAAAATACTTAACCTCTCTTTTACTCTCAGCAGATTCAATAACTCCTAACCTTCACAGTCTGGAGGTATGAGGGTAAAAAAACTGCTTATAGCAGTGACGATAGTCCAGAGGAGAGTAAGAGAAAAGAGGAGATCTTTAAGATCTTGCAGGATACATAGGGGAAAAGCGAGCAATCAAATCTATTGACAGAAATAGAACGAGAGATTAAGAGATGGAAAGGAGTGAAGGATAAAGCTGATGAGGTAAAGCTTGCACTGAATGAATGGACGGGAGGAGAGATATTGTTCAAGCTAGATGGGAAAAACATCGAGGAAGTAAGGCAAAGAGAAGATACGGACAAACGGGATACAAAAGACAGGGAATCGAGAAAAGAGATTATAGGAAGATAAGCATAAAAGAAAGAGCAGACAGCGGTGAGAACAGATTTCTCAGGAGGAGCAACAAAAGAAAGAAGGCATGGCAGAGGAGCAAAGGAAGCATGGCAACAGGCAGAGAGCAATAGAAGAACGGGATAGGCAAGAAAGGAAAAGAAAAGAGGAGGAAGCACAGAAATTAAAGGATAAAAGAATACAGAGATGAAGAGAATGGGAAGAAAGGAGAACAGTGCCAAGGAGAGAGGAGAGAAGACAAGAAGAGGAGAGAGATGGCAGGCGAGAAAGTGAAGAGAATTAGATGAAGCACTAGAACGCAAGAGAAGACAGCGGGAGCGCAATATTACCCTCATTCAAAAAGGAGCTAATGGAACCAAGTCCAGCAATACAATGGGGCAGTACAGAGGAGATCCTCCCATTACAGGGAGCAATGTCAGGGCCATCTAGAGTAGCCGTAGAAGAGAACTTTGATATAGTAAGCATTGGAGACAGGATCGATAAAGCCTATCAAGAATTAAGTGAAGGTAGTGAATAAGGAAACTGAGGGAAGGGAGATCACACGTTGGTCTTTCAATCACAAGACAAAGAGGGAAATCCATTCAGCCTCAAGCAAAGAGCTTTATCCCTAAGCAGACTGACCTTAGATAGGATGAGAGTCACACTAGTTGGGGACAAGATATGTCAGATGAAGAAAGGGAATTCTTCCATGGAGAAGAGGGAGACGGTGCATGTGCCCCTGAGGGAAGCCTCCAGGCGGACAAGGAAGTAAGAAGGTCTGATCTAGAGCAACCAAAGGAAAGAATGCCAGATCCCATAACATTTCCAGAGCATCCCAAAGGACGATTGTATAGTGAGAAGGGAGAATCACAGCCATATGTGAACAGTTTAAGATCGTTGTCAGGGAGGAGGTGGTCATGAACAATTGTGCCTACTATGACGGGAGCTGATTGTGGGTTAGGGTTTACGCTGTTTCCCTTATTAGAAAAAGGAGGAGCAAGACCACAGTATATTCCATGTCCGCAGATGGACAAGGAAAATTTAAGATGTAAACTCCCCAGTTTGACATTGGGTGCAGGAAAATGGATTTATGAATTGGAAACAATGACAGGAGGCAACGCGCTAGTCATGGGGGACATTAAGTGTCTCCTAGCAGCCATTGTTGGGGAAAGAGCTGATGACATATGGAAGAGAGCAGGCAATTCATGTGTGACAGCACAGAACACACTGCATGATGGAGCGCTGTTAAATAATTGCAGAGCAGATGTCTGGAGGACTGTCAGGGTACAGTATCCTGACACATCAGACATGGGTGCTATCATAATAGGCAACATGAAAAAAGATGAAGATCCTCTTGCTTACATTCAGGACATTCAAGAGTGCTGGACTCCTGAAACGGGGAACCATGGGAAAAAACTGTGGCACTATTTTACCACATTCTATGTCAAGGGTTGCCGGAGCAAGTACAGAGGAAAATGAAAAAGCAAGTGGGAATGGAGGCAAAACCATGGGCCGATATACATTTGACAATAGTGCATCACTGTCTGCTGTTGCAGGAGAAAAACAAGAAGAGAGACAAGGCTAGGAAACTTGAGGAAGCAAAACTACTTCGGAATAAATTGTCAAAATATGTCATAGAAGGGGCAGTATTGATGAGCGGAGAAGGACTGGGAGTACAGCAAGCAGTGGATACATCGCAGGCGAATAGTCAGTGCCCAATGGAGCAAGGAGGTAATGGGTTTGTACCACGAGGTAGAGGCATGTGATACAGAGGAGGGGGTGGATTCCAAAATAACCACGGTGGGTTTCAGAATGCACAGAATGAGAATCAGAATGTGCAAGGAGGGTTCAACAAGGGCTCCCCCTGTATGTTGGACTTGTGGGATGACAGGGCACTTTGCGCATGTATGCAGGAGCCAAGGGTATGTCCAGAATGGGCAATTCTCAAGCGTGGGTACTGCTTATCCTCCAGCATATAGCTCACAAGCTAAGGAAGGGTTCACCAAAGATCAGACAGTATATCAGACACTGCAAATGCAGCATGCACAGCAACCACAGCAAGTACAAATGAAATCCACTGCAATGGCAGTCACAGCACACTCTTATGCAGATACAGCAGAATGCAAACATGGGACAATTATTGACACATAGAATAGGGGGTATCACTGTGATGGGAGGAAATCCTTTCAGGGGTACAGGGGTATGCATGCATCCACAATAGGACAGCTCACAGGGCGACTTGATGTATTCAGTACTATCAGTGACACCAGACCCCCAAGAGGAACCAAGGGTTGATGTGACTATAGGAAGCAAATCTTTTTCATTTTTAGTAGACACTGGGGCTACTGATTCATGTATATGAGAAGGAAAATATCGGGAATTGCCATGAATGATCAATGGTTCCCCTGAGCTACGAGTCAAGTTCCTTTTACTGATGAATTACCAGTCTAGAATTACATGTCTATGAGAGTGTGACATGTCTGTTCCATTGATGTATTCACGGCAGATGCCAGTTAACATCTCGGGAATAATAATAATAATAATAATTTGCATTTATATAGCACTATGAACTTTCAGGTATCTGAGCGCTGCTTATTACCCACAGTGTGGGATACTCATTTATCAACCTCAGATGGATGAAAGGCTGAGTTTGGACCTGCCAGGATTTGAACCTGCGATGGCAAGCTCTGCACGGATGTCAAAGCGGACACTCTATTCGCTGTGCTATCTGACCAGCAGAGATTTCATGACGATTTCTTTTACTGACGAAGGGATAGTGTGTTCCACTCCTGGAATACATTTCATGAATGTGGGCAAATTCATATTGCCATTCACAGGGCAAATGGCTCTGCAAAGTATTCCAACAGAGCCAGAGGTTTTTCTTTATGGGGTGTCATCTGTTGACATGGCTACCTGGCTTAGTCGGAAGAACTGTGAGAATACCTAATTAATTTTTATTTAGACCTCAGGTACCCATGGAAGAGGGGGGACAGACATCCCTATAGAATTAGATGGAGCAATAGTATGAGGGGAAATGGCTATGCTCGAGGGTACAGTTGACAAGGGTAACAGTGATTGTTATTAAAGAAGGGTGTAGGTTGAAAGACGTCACTGATGATGACATGTTTAGAGAAGACAAACAGACGATGAGGTAGTGTTCTTTATGAGCATCACATATTGGAATAGAATAGAGAAAAGGGAGATCCCACAGCGAATGGCAATAATACAGCAGTGCACAGCATTTTTTGATGAACACTTGGAGAAAGTGTCAAGTGTCTTATGGACTACAGGACCTTATGGCATAGGCCTATTGAAGGGTATAGGGGAGGTCAAAATAAAGTTGAAAAAAAGGAGCAATTTTACATCAAGCAAGACCGTACCCAATGTCTCGAGAGGCGGATGCAGGAATTTTTAAGACAATCTCAGCACTGATCGAACAAGTTATCCTTGTGCCGTCAGAATCATCATGCAACTCATCAGTGTACCCTGTGAAAAAATCAAAGGGAGGGTTATGGAGATTTATACAAGATATGACACCAATTAACCAGATTGTAGAAGCAGAGTTTCCTTACGTTCCTACCCCAGTGGCGATACTATGCAGTATCCCAGTAGAAGCTCGATATTTCACAGTGATCGATTTGAAAAATGCATTTTTTTCAATCCTGTTGAACAAAGACTCACAAGACTTGACTTCATTTATGTTTCACCAGACTCATCTGAAAAAAACTAGGCTGCCCCAAGGGTACTGTGAGTACCCATCGATCTTTAACAGGATCCCACAGATGGACCTAGGCAATATTGATTTGAAGATTGGTGTGATACAGTATATAGATGACATTTTAATTTGTAGTACCACAGAAGATGAGTGCAGACAGGACTCAATTCAGTTGATGACTATCCTAGCAGACAAGGGATACAATGTAGAAAAATAGAAGTTACAGTACTGTCAAGAAGAGGTGTTATATGTAATTATGTAAGAGCCTGGGTGTTTGACTACAGTTCATACACAAGACCCCTTTTGCAGGCTTTAAAGAAAGCACAGGCAAACAAGGAGAAAATAGAATGGACTGAGGAAATGAAGGAAGGTTTTGAAGAATTGAAGACAGCAATTTGTACAGCTCCTGTTTTAGGAGTTTTTCTTATTTTCACACACAAATGGGACAGTCATGACTGCAGTGCTTGCACAGAGGACCGCGTTGGGGTACACGCCTCTTGAGTATTATAGTGGGATTCTAGACCCAGTTATGAAGGGACACTTTCCTTACAAACAGTCTTTGGCAGCTGCTGCATTCACAATTGAGAAATCTACAAGTATTGTAATGGGCTGGTCTATGACGCTTTTTGTGCAACATGCTTTGTTTGCCATATTAGAGAAACCCAAAGGTACACTGACATCCCAGAGAGCTTCTACTTACGAAGTGGTAATTTCAAACGCAGCGATTAAAATTGTCAGATGTAAAATAGTGAACCCTGCCACCTTCGCAGCTGAGCCGGTGGCAGAGGGTGAGCATGTGCATGACGGTACAAATTATGTGGAGTTTTATGATGATATACCGTGCGTAAAGGAAAATGCATTGTCAGGAGGGGAAATTCTCTTTATTGATGGTTCTTCGAAAATTTATCAAACAATTGGAGAAGGGCATTCCGGCAGAGCTGTAGTGAGGCACAGAGCAAATGGCGAGTTTGAAGTTGTAGCAAGTACAAGAGTACTGTCTCACTTTTTGGCGCAAGTGGCAGAATTGGTAGCGCTTATTGTCAAGCTCGAGAATCATGAAGGGCAGGAAGTGATGGTGTACAGTGACTCTGCCTATGTGACATCAACCGTACATGCAGCGCTAGCACATTGGTAAAGGAGGGGTTACCTCAGAGCAGACAGCCCTCCAGTTCAGCACGCATCCTTATTGGGCAGGCCTATTAAGGATCTCCCAGTAGCCATAGCGATAGTTAAATGCGCAGCGCATGATAAGCAAACTGACTTTATTTGTTGTGGGAATGAAGCCGCAGATGCAGAAGCCAAAAGGGTTGAGTATTCATGAGATATTTCAAGTTTTGATACTCCAGATGTCAAAGAGAAGGTAGTCACGATTATGATAGTGAATGACGAATTTAATTATTTTCCAAGAATGCAATTAATGGGGATTCAAGGACGTGCACCACAGGAAGAACAGGAATTGTGGAAGCAAAGGGTGTGTTCTTTATCCCCCACTGAGGCATTATGGTCACAGGACAGCACTGGAAAGCTGGTGATGCCATTAGCCTTTTTAAGGTAGCATCTGAACAGCTGCACTACCCTGCGCATATAACTAGGGAAAATCTTGTTGCAACAATTGCGAAGAATGGTTTGTTCCAAATTTGTTAGAACACGTTGCATTTCATGTAGTAAACTGCATCGTATGTCAAATGTTTACCACTGGGCATACACTGCGAATGATTAGAGGAGTAATTCCTTGACCGAATGGTCCTTTTCAGCTTTTACATATTGACTATATTGATATGCTGCAAGTATGTAGTAGATACAGGTATCCGATAGTGGTGGTGTGTCCCTTCTCTTAGTGGATTGAAGCAGGTCCATGTACACACCTTGACACCACCTGCGCCGCTAAGTTTTTAGTACGTGAAGTTTTTCCAAGATGGGGAGTGTGTGAAACCGGCCACATTTCGTCAATGAAATGTTTGAACAGATAGCATTATTGTTGTGTGTTAAGCACAAGTCTTCTTCTGCTTATCTCCCGCAAGTGAACGGTGTTAGGAAAGATTTCGTAATTGTAGGTAATTTTCCTTCCATGTGGCAACCCCTAAACTTTTTGCTGTTGTTTTTCACCTTGTTCTTGACTTTGCCAGAGAAGTGCAGCCTTCTGACGCACTCCTCTGGGCTTTCGCTCCTTTCTTACGGGGAAACTGACATGCCCTTAAGACAGTCAGTACCGGGGAACGCTGTTTCCCGTAGTTTCTTTTATCGTGTTGCGGCTTTAGTGCAACATGACACAAGAGGGCACTGTAAGCTAAGTTACAGCTCTCTTGGGTCTCTAGCCTTCTACAGGCCCTAGATACTCTTTTAGGATGGTATTTTGATCGGTGCAAGTCATTCAGGGACTGGAATGGTGGCAGCGATTGTTTTGTTTATTTTGAGCTCCTTTTGGCATTCTGAGCACGTTTTTCGCACTGAACCCAAAATGGTGGCCTGGCTCCCAAAATGGCCAGACCACGAGGCTCCTTTGTCCTGTCCACTGACCGTCTTGCTCCCTTCACCTTCCCCAGGTCGAGCGACCCGGGGCCTTCCTTATTTGGGCATGTACTTTCCCGCGAAACGTGGTTGCTTTCGCGGGCTTCTACATGTCTTTTGTGTGCCTCCAGGGTGTGGGCTGGGATGTCTGGTCCCAATACACATCCTGGGTGCCAGAGAGTCTAGGGTGGTGTGAATGCCTGGGACCACCGTGGTCCGTGATTGGTCCACGTATGGTATGTGTGTTGATGAGCGGATCTCCCATTGGCTCCCCTCCGTTTTGGCGCGAAGGGAACCGTGGATAAGAGGGGGCTGGAAACACCACTACCATGTCGATCTCCTGAGTTCTCACGAACGAAGGAATACAGGAGCCAAGTATCCTGCAACTACGAGGCTGGACCGAGGAATCGCTGGCGACCCGCTGAAGGAATCCTCCTTTGCACTGCTGTCGTCCTTTGAAACCCTTTCCTCCTTGGATCGAACCAGAAGGCCTGTACTGGTGCTTCGACCTTTGGAATAGCAGGAACAGCTATTCCCGGCGACTTCATCATCTCCTGCCAAGTAAGCCTTCGGAAGTGTCTCTGGGCCATCCAGTTGACTGACCAGCTTACAAGGGAGTCCTGCTCTGTAACTGCCGCCAGGTTGTGTTGTATTTCGAGTCCTGGTCACTCTCCCACGCTTCGTACACTTGGCGTTCCCAAGTCTGAAGGGAGGAGTGTACATTTGGCTCGAATACACACGGCCGCTCCATTGTCCTGCTGCGGCAACAAACTGTGCTGGTTTCGTCGATTGGGACGTCTTTTTGCTCTACACGACTACGAGGCGTTCCCTGCTCTTCTGAACCTGCCAGCTGCTGAAACTAACGTGGAGAAGCCTGGGTCTGCTTGCTTCGGGGACCGGTGAGTAGTTTAGCTAGGATCTGGTCGCCCTCCTGCAGTATCCCATTGCTTTTCCCTGCTGTGTAAAAACAGCACCCTTTTGGCCGTACTCGCGCTCTGCTTCTGCCCGCTGTGGAGGCCGCGCTTGAGTTGCGGAACCTGCTCTCCTTCTGCTGTGCACTAACCCGAACTGCCTGACTTCCTATGAAGAGCTTCCCCTTTTGCCCGTTGGCACCGGCGTGGCAGGTACTTTGAGCACAAGGCTCCACTCTTCGCAGGGCTCGGACTTCCATCTAGTTAGGTGCCTCTGAAGGCGAACTGAGTCTAAAGCGTTATCGCACTGCCTGTTTTCCTTTCCTTTCAGGTGGACTACATATTTCGTGCTTTAAACGCTTGCGACTGTGTATTGGTGTATATATTGTGTTGATATGGTATGTGTTGGTTTAATATTGTGATATTGTGATTTTCTCGCTACGGTCATTGTTTTAAAGGCCTTAAAATAAATGTGTATCTATTTTTGATATAACAACTGTTTGGAGTAGTTTGTAAGCGCTCTTGCTTTGTGTGCTCATTGCGGGCTTTCAGTCACCCTCACCCCTCTTGAGACCTAGTCTTGACCGCCGCGATCGCTACCTTGATTGGTCTGGCTTGTCCAGAGGTTATCCTGTTCCAAGTAATTAGGTTGGCCTTCTGAACTTCTGCGCCACCAGGACAGAGTTCAGAAATCCGTCTTAACAAATTGGTGTACAGCGGTGGGATACGACTGAAGGTATCCAGTGTTGCGCTCGAACTAAGGCATTTCAGGTTATTCCAACCAGTACACGTAGTGAATTGTTGTAATATAACTTTAAAAAGGCCATAGTCCTATCAAACAGTATGGAAACAAATACGTTGTTAACTTTAAATGCTTCCAAATCAGAAACGCTGAAAAAGATGTGTGCGGAGAGAGGTGTTTCCTCTCAAGGCACTAAATTGGAAATGATCCAAAGAATCGTGGCGTGGCAAGAAGCGCAGCTTGACGCTATAACTTCTGAGGACAGTGCGGAAGGTGGTGGGGCTGCTCTCACTGGTAGAACCGACGGTTCTGCCGCCGCACTGATCCATCGCGACCACGAGGACAGGGAGGACGAGCTGTCTAATGTTTCCTCTGCCAGTGCTGATGGGGAGGCTATGCTTGAATTCAAGAAGCAAGAGCTGCGGTTTAGGCAGCAGGAGCTTGAATTCAGCATAGCCAAACTAAAAATCGAACAGGCAGAAAAACAGAAAGACAGGGATCACCAGTTGGAACTGGCCAAGCTTCAGGTTGCAAATGGATCCAAGGGTCCTGGACATGGGTCTGGGGCTTCCTCTCATCCACGGTTTCCGAAAGATCTGCTCAGTGTGTATGAAGAAAGGAATGACATTATGGACTGGCTGAATGCGTTTGAGTATGCATGCGAAGTTCAAGAAGTTGACAATGCTGATAAGATTGCGTGGTTGCTCAGTAGACTGCCCCATTCTGGCTGTAGTGCCATCATGGAAATGTCGAAGGCTGAGCGAGCTGATTTCGCAATGTTAAAGCAAACTCTCATTTTAAAGTTTGGGAAGACTCCGGCCCAATATTTAAAGCGTTTTCGAGAGTATAAGAAAAAGGAAGGTGGTACTTGGGTATCTTATGTCGCTGAATCTTTGAAAAAC
This sequence comes from Ambystoma mexicanum, assembly GCF_040938575.1. NCBI lineage: Eukaryota > Metazoa > Chordata > Amphibia > Caudata > Ambystomatidae > Ambystoma > Ambystoma mexicanum. Next base: position 850,467,389 of record NC_090928.1, read on the forward strand.
TTAACTGGCTGGGTCGAAGGTTATAAGGTTTCTACCTTCGAAGGCATGATAAATCTTGTCATGCTGGAACATATTTTTGCTTCTTCTTCCCCGGAGCTTAAGCAGCATTTGGCCGATTCGAAGGAGATAGATCCTAAGAAGCTGGCCATTGCAGCAGACTTATGGGTGTCACATCGAGTGTCCCATAAGGACAAAACTCATCCTGGTAAGCAGGAGGAAGGGAAAAAGTCCAAAGATATGGAGGGTGGGGAATCTGCTAAATCTTCTTCCCATAAGGGCCACAAAAAGAAAAACAAGGGTAAGACACAAGAGAACCCACAGGGTAGTGGAGGTCCGCCTCCAAAACAGAACTCTGGTTATAATAAGCCTCCCTACGTAAACAGACCCACTGGGGCTTGTTTTTCTTGTGGAGCAACTGACCATGTGAAGGGGGATCCCCGGTGTAAGGTTAGACCTTTGGGGGTCCACTCCGCTAATCTGGCCTTCTCCTCCTACGAGGAAGAAGAGATTACAGGAGCATCCTTCTCCTCAGACTCGTTTCCCAGCGGGATAGAGGCTGAGGTAGTTTTAGTGTCCCTGGGTTCCTGGGAGCCTAAAGTCGCAGAGGCTTATGCTAGGATTCCGGATAATACCAAGCACTACTTTAAAGACAGTGTGCTGATCAATGGAGTGGATACTCCAGCTCTTAGGGATAGTGGGTGCAGTCGCACTGTAGTGGATTCTACCTTGGTAGACTCAGAGGAAGTTGCCAGAGCTACTCTGATGCCCACTAAGTTGGCTGACGGCCCCCTCCGTATGTTTCCCGTGATCCCTGTAAATCTTACTTTAAATGGTACAGCAGTCAGGATTCCAGTGAGCATTCAGAGAAACGTCCCGGGAAAGGTCTTGTTGGGTAATGATCTCAGAGCTTTAGGGCTCGTAGGAGACACTGCCGAAAGACCCTACACACGGTCTCAAGCACGGGCAGCATTGGCCAAGTCCAATACGCCGCCCCAGCCAAAGGGGAAACCCAAGGCGAAAGGAGTCTACAAGTCAAGACGAGGGAAAGAGAATATTCCCCCGAGCTCGCCTACCACTGCGGTGGAGGAAGTTGGTCAATCGCCCGGGCCTGACGAGGAGGTGGCGATGCCTGAAGTATTCGACCCCAACGATCATCCTGAACTAAAAGACTTGTTAGTTGAAGGAGGTCCTGATAGGGACGAATTCAGTAAAGGCCAACGTGAGTGCCCATCTCTGGAAGGCCTAAGGAGACAGGCCTGCTCCCAGCTTGAGGGTGAACCTCCTGGGAAGCATAGGATTTATTGGGAAGGTGGACTCCTGTATAGTGAGCCCACAGAGTCTACAGAAGGAGACCATAGGAGGTTGGTGGTTCCCCTTGCTGTTAGGCCCTTCCTCCTGCAGTTGGCGCATGAAGTTCCCCTTGCTGGCCACCTTGGTATGAAGAGGACCAAGCAAAGGTTATCCATGCACTTCTACTGGCCCAAGATGGGGGTGCAAGTAGAAAGTCACTGCAGGAGTTGTGCCTCCTGCCAGTTGTCTGGTAAGGTTGGCGCAACAATCCAAGCTCCGTTGGTACCGCTCCCAGTTGTGGGGGTACCATTTGAAAGGGTAGGGATCGACATCGTTGGTCCCCTTGACCCGCAAACATCCTCGGGCAATAGGTTTATCCTGGTGCTGGTCGACCATGCAACCAGGTATCCTGAGGCCATCCCATTGAAAACTGTAACTGCCAAGTCAGTTGCAAAAGCTTTACTCGGCATATTTACTAGGGTTGGCTTCCCTAAAGAAGTTGTGTCAGATCGTGGCAGCAACTTTATGTCGAAGTATATGCAGGCTATGTGGAAAGAATGTGGGGTCACCTACAAGTTCTCTTCTGCATATCACCCCCAGACCAATGGTCTGGTGGAACGTTTCAACAGAACGTTAAAGAGCATGATTGGGGCTCTGGAGGAGCCCCAGAGAAGAAAATGGGATCTTCTTTTACCATGCTTGCTGTTTGCCTACCGAGAGGTACCACAGGAGGGTGTTGGCTTCAGCCCCTTCGAACTTCTGTTCGGTCATCCCGTACGGGGACCCTTAGCCATCGTCAAAGAGGGATGGGAGATGCCCACTCCCCCTGTTACTACCAATGTAGTTGATTATGTGCTAGGGCTCAGAAAACGGATGGTACTTCTGATGGGCTTGGCTAGTGATAAATTGAAGGCAGGGCCAGTGCTGGTGAAACATTGGTACGACCAGAAAGCTTCCCTCATCAACTTTACACCTGGTCAGCAAATCCTGATCATGAATCCAATAAGGCCTCGAGCTTTACAGGACAAATGGTCAGGCCCTTACACAGTGGTGGAGCCCCTGGGTGAGGTGAACTATTTAGTGGACCTTGGAAGGCCTGGACAGGCTCCAAAAGTGTTTCACGTGAATAGGCTGAAGGCTTTCGTCCCAAGAGTCGAAATCGCAGCACTGCTACTGGCTTCAGATGTTGAGGAAGAGGAGTCAGAACCTCTCCCCGACCTGTTCCAAAGCGGTCCTTCAGATAGCTCCGTTGAGGGTGTCCGAGTGGCCCCTCACCTGACTTCTGATCAGCAGGCTGAGGTGAAAAGTTTGCTTAGGCAGTTTTCCCCCCTGTTTTCACAGTCCCCTGGTTTGACACCTTGGTGCAAACATAACATTGACACAGGAGACAGTGTACCTACCAAAAGTAGGGGATACAGGATGTCAGATAAAGTACGGTCTTATATTAAGACCGAGGTCAACAAGACGTTAGATCTTGGGGTGATTGAACCCTCTAGTAGTCCTTGGTTCAGTCCTGTGGTGTTGGTTCCAAAAGCAGGCACTTCTGAATTGAGGTTCTGCGTGGATTACAGGGCTCTGAATGCTGTCACCAAGACAGATGCACACCCCTTGCCTCGAACAGATGAGCTGGTGGATACTTTGGGTGCCTCCAAGTACCTCAGCACGTTTGACCTCACTGCTGGCTATTGGCAAATAGCTTTAGCAGAACATGCCAAGGAGAAGACAGCATTTTCTACTCCAGACGGCCTTTACCAATTCCGGGTAATGCCGTTCGGGTTGAAGAATGCACCTGCCACTTTCCAGAGGCTTGTGAATCATGTGTTGAATGGGTTGGACGAATTCTGTCTTGCATATCTGGACGATATAGCAGTTTTCAGTGCCACCTGGGAAGACCATGTGAAACACCTCGGGATTGTGCTCCAGGCTCTTCAGAAAGCCCACTTGACCATAAAGGCTAGTAAATGCCAGATTGGCCAAGGCTCAGTGGTTTACCTTGGACATGAAGTAGGTGGAGGGAGGATACAGCCTCTACCCAGTAAAGTACAAGCAGTACAAGACTGGCCTACCCCCACTACGCAAACCCAAGTGAGAGCCTTTTTAGGACTCACGGGGTATTACCGCAATTTTGTGGCAGACTATGGCACCATAGCTGCTCCTCTGACTGCCCTCACAACTCCGAATAAACCCAAGAAGGTAACTTGGAACGACGAGTGTGAGAAGGCCTTCAATGGCTTAAAAGACTCCTTGTGCCAGGCCCCTGTCCTAAGGGCCCCTGATTATCAAAGACCTTTTTTCGTGCAGACGGATGCCTCTGACACTGGGATAGGAGCTGTACTATCACAAGTAGATGAGAAGGGTAAGGAACACCCTATTGGTTTTATTAGTCGCCAGCTTAAGGACAGAGAGCTCAGATGGTCCACGGTAGAGAAAGAATGTTTCTCTGTTGTGTGGGCCCTAAGGAAGCTGAGGCCCTACCTCTATGGGACCCACTTCACTGTGCAGACTGACCATAAGCCGTTAAAGTGGCTAATGAACATGAAGGGGGAGAATCCAAAGTTGCTTAGGTGGTCCATACGTCTACAAGGCTTCGACTTCACTATTGAGCATAGGCCAGGTGTCCAACATAGCAATGCTGATGGGTTGTCCAGAATGTTTAACCGACCTGAACAAGAGACTCATCCAGGGGTGGATTAGTTCCCCCTGTCCATAGTCTGGGAGGGGCGAGTGTTAGGAAAGATTTCGTAATTGTAGGTAATTTTCCTTCCATGTGGCAACCCCTAAACTTTTTGCTGTTGTTTTTCACCTTGTTCTTGACTTTGCCAGAGAAGTGCAGCCTTCTGCCGCACTCCTCTGGGCTTTCGCTCCTTTCTTACGGGGAAACTGACATGCCCTTAAGACAGTCAGTACCGGGGAACGCTGTTTCCCGTAGTTACTTTTATCGTGTTGCGGCTTTAGTGCAACATGACACAAGAGGGCACTGTAAGCTAAGTTACAGCTCTCTTGGGTCTCTAGCCTTCTACAGGCCCTAGATACTCTTTTAGGATGGTATTTTGATCGGTGCAAGTCATTCAGGGACTGGAATGGTGGCAGCGATCGTTTTGTTTATTTTGAGCTCCTTTTGGCGTTCTGAGCACGTTTTTCGCACTGAACCCAAAATGGAGGCCTGGCTCCCAAAATGGCCAGACCACGAGGCTCCTTTGTCCTGTCCACTGACCGTCTTGCTCCCTTCACCTTCCCCAGGTCGAGCGACCCGGGGCCTTCCTTATTTGGGCATGTACTTTCCCGCGAAACGTGGTTGCTTTCGCGGGCTTCTACATGTCTTTTGTGTGCCTGCAGGGTGTGGGCTGGGATGTCTGGTCCCAATACACATCCTGGGTGCCAGAGAGTCTAGGGTGGTGTGAATGCCTGGAACCACCGTGGTCCGTGATTGGTCCACGTATGGTATGTGTGTTGATGAGCGGATCTCCCATTGGCTCCCCTCCGTTTTGGCGCGAAGGGAACCGTGGATAAGAGGGGGCTGGAAACACCACTACCATGTCGATCTCCTGAGTTCTCACGAACGAAGGAATACAGGAGCCAAGTATCCTGCAACTACGAGGCTGGACCGAGGAATCGCTGGTGACCCGCTGAAGGAATCCTCCTTTGCACTGCTGTCGTCCTTTGAAACCCTTTCCTCCTTGGATCGAACCAGAAGGCCTGTACTGGTGCTTCGACCTTTGGAATAGCAGGAACAGCTATTCCCGGCGACTTCATCATCTCCTGCCAAGTAAGCCTTCGGAAGTGTCTCTGGGCCATCCAGTTGACTGACCAGCTTACAAGGGAGTCCTGCTCTGTAACTGCCGCCAGGTTGTGTTGTATTTCGAGTCCTGGTCACTCTCCCACGCTTCGTACACTTGGCGTTCCCAAGTCTGAAGGGAGGAGTGTACATTTGGCTCGAATACACACGGCCGCTCCGTTGTCCTGCTGCGGCAACAAACTGTGCTGGTTTCGTCGATTGGGACGTCTTTTTGCTCTACACGACTACGAGGCGTTCCCTGCTCTTCTGAACCTGCCAGCTGCTGAAACTAACGTGGAGAAGCCTGGGTCTGCTTGCTTCGGGGACCGGTGAGTAGTTTATCTAGGATCTGGTCGCCCTCCTGCAGTATCCCATTGCTTTTCCCTGCTGTGTAAAAACAGCACCCTTTTGGCCGTACTCGCGCTCTGCTTCTGCCCGCTGTGGAGGCTGCGCTTGAGTTGCGGAACCTGCTCTCCTTCTGCTGTGCACTAACCCGAACTGCCTGACTTCCTACGAAGAGCTTCCCCTTTTGCCCGTTGGCACCGGCGTGGCAGGTACTTTGAGCACAAGGCTCCACTCTTCGCAGGGCTCGGACTTCCATCTAGTTAGGTGCCTCTGAAGGCGAACTGAGTCTAAAGCGTTATCGCACTGCCTGTTTTCCTTTCCTTTCAGGTGGACTACATATTTCGTGCTTTAAACGCTTGCGACTGTGTATTGGTGTATATATTGTGTTGATATGGTATGTGTTGGTTTAATATTGTGATATTGTGATTTTCTCGCTACGGTCATTGTTTTAAAGGCCTTAAAATAAATGTGTATCTATTTTTGATATAACAACTGTTTGGAGTAGTTTGTAAGCGCTCTTGCTTTGTGTGCTCATTGCGGGCTTTCAGTCACCCTCACCCCTCTTGAGACCTAGTCTTGACCGCCGCGATCGCTACCTTGATTGGTCTGGCTTGTCCAGAGGTTACCCTGTTCCAAGTAATTAGGTTGGCCTTCTGAACTTCTGCGCCACCAGGACAGAGTTCAGAAATCCGTCTTAACAAACGGTATATGTGAGTGACTCAATGGCCTTCTTAAAGAAAGGATTGCCAAGCTCAAGCTGACACTGAAAAAGGGATGGCTATATTGCCTACCTTAGCTTTATATGCCCTAAGGAATGAGCCTGGTTCGGACTATCACCTCACACCCCACAAACTAGTGATAGGAAGGCGAATGAGAACTCCTTTAACTCCTCCATCATGGAGTAGAAGTGATGCCCAGAGTACAGCAAAAATGTCAGGAAATGAATTAAGTTATTATTTGACATGCATGATCGCTAGTATCTCTCTCATTTCAGATCAACTCAATCAACAGGGGGGTCGGTTTCAGAACATAGATGAAAACCATTCAGCAACCGGTTCTTCTGAACTTTTATCAGTACAAAGACTCTTTGCTGGCGATACCGTGCTGATTAAAAGCTTCACTAGGAGGTGGCCCGAGCCAAGGTTTGATGGCCTGTTTGTTGTAGAGAACATTACTCCCTCAGCAGTAAAAGTTCAAGGCAGACAAGCATGGATTCACCTGAGCGACGTCAAGCTATACACTGATGAGGCAGCAGCACCCCAGCCATCGATCCAGAAGCAGGATAAAAAGAAGAAGAATTTCAGAAGGCTACAAACTGATTGATAAATGCTGATTTGCATTTGGACTGAGGCTCCCCCGGACACTCCTTCTAGATATTATAGCAAGTTTGCAACTCTTTTGCTTGAGCCACAGGAATCTTTGAAAATGAACTTTAGAGAAATGCTGATATATCATAATTATGCCTAAACGACAACACTTGGATAAGAATTGGAAACGTGAACAGTAGCCCAATTTGTTTCTTTCTGAATATTTGTTTGGCAGACTTTATGGTTCTCCCAGAAAGTGATGTGCATCGCTTTGGGTTTACTATTTTTGTGCTTCTTCTTTAAGCTTATACTGCCATTGCTAGACGAGACAAGGGCATCCATACTTTTTTACAGGATCCTAAGAATGGCCCTGTAATCAGGAACTCTTGTAGATTTGCCCATTACCAATGAGCCAATGCCCTGTGTGTTGTCTTCCAGCATAGAGCTGCTTTAGGGTTGTTTTCAGGAGCTGCAAACATTTAGTTAAAAAGAAACAGGAGAAATAGAGAGGAAGACGATAATGGGATAAACACATGTCTAGATAGTTCAATACACGTGGGTAGTAACATGTGGTACCAGCAAATGAGAAGATTAGGAGAAAGGACATCTAAGGAGAACTGCTATGGGTGTTCCCTGATACCATATGCTATGGGAACCTCTAAGATGTTCATAGCTACAGAGGTACCAGTGCAAAGAGCTCATTGCCTGACAAATCTCACTCTCTCCCAGACAAGAGGATAGTTCCAAGGCAGAACAGCAACCCTGGTATGGGTAACTAAAGGGAAGATGTGCAAGACGTAAAGACCAGAGGGAAGCCAGAAACAAGGAATTTAGTAGTAAGATATGAACAGCCTGGAATGTGTGGAGTAGCATTCAGGATGGAAGAAAACAACATGCTAAATTGTCAAGGCAAGATCAAAAAAGAGATACAGAGATGTTGGGAAAGAGGCCAATTGCAAATCAAAGGAACAGTGCTTATCTCAGAAAGATGGGTTGAAGGTTTGATTGTCTTTAAAGCAGCAGCATTAGCTGGATATGTTGCGCCAGTTGTAGACACTGCAGAGAATAAATGCAAGAATCACTTGTCAAAGATTGCAGAGATGTTGACTTGGGTCGACGATAAAGGAGGACCATTGCAGATAATCCCTCTAGCAAGTGCGTCCTTGTGTTTCAGAAATAATGGCATGAGGAAAGTCAGAAAACATCACCAGTGTGACTGAATTTTTGATGTACCAGGCATGATGGATAGAACAGTAGTTCTGATGGACCACTATTGGGCTTGTGGGTCCAGAGTTTACATGAAGCTGCCCAAAGACTGGGGAGGGATGTGTCCCATAGTGCATATTCATGTTCCAGCATTAGTGATTCTGAAGAGTGAGCTGAAAATTGGAGGGTTTCCCAAAGCAGATGCCCATTTGAGGATAAGATCATTTGAATTCCTCAAATCGAACAAAAAGGGAGAATTATTTCTTAGCTAAATTGATAGAAGCCTTTGATGATATTCCATATGAGCACAGGTTGTTCAGCCAGACTTCAGCAATATTTACAACTATCTTTATGCCAGGAATCCATTCAATAGCAAATGTGAAGTGGGTACAGGTCATTTGCTGGGAGCTTATGCAGACAATCAACACGACCATAAATGGATTCAATGCTATCAATGAAGAATTAAGGGCCATGAGATTGATTACCCTCCAGAACAGATATGTCCTTGATACGATCACAGCAATGGATAGTGGAGTTTGCACCGCAATTGGAGAATCATGTTGCACGTTCATACCTTCTCATGTTGACGAGAATGGGACCTTGACAGCAGCCATAACGTTGCTGACATATTTATACAACAAAATGTAGATGAGACAGAAGATATTGCAGATGACAGCTGGTTTGTGTCTATCTTCTCATGGGTTCCACAATGGATGGGGAATATCTTCAAGTTCCTTGGAACAGTGTTAGTGATGTGATGTTTGGATTCTGTGTGATTAGGATAATAATTACACAGTGCAAGAAGACACCAAAGAAGGCAGTAGGAATGAAGATCATGATCAATGTCGAGTCAGGTTTTGGACCCAAGGAATTGACAGATGAAAAGATCAGAAAATATATAAAAGCCAGCATTGTAGAAGCTGAGTGAACGAAATTCGTACATCCAGGAAATCACAAGAAATATGTGGGAAGATGTGTCTACTGTAAACCGAATGGACAGTGCAGCTACATGACTTGAAGCATTGATGAACAGGTGAAATCAGCAGGATCCTTGAAGGGAGTAGTTGTTACGCTCACCTGGCTCCCACAGGGGCATCGGTCGGACCCAGACAGCTGCGGTCTCCACCCACGTGATGCGTAGTGCAGCAATGACTGACTGGATCTGCCCTCCTTATCTTGTCTGCTTAACCCGTAGAAATATTCTCCTGCAAGTGGAGAGATGGATTTAGCCACTTGTGGATTCAAGTGATGGCACCCCCACAGTCCTCCCCAACTAATCACCTCCGAAATGCCCCCACAGCAATCTCACCTTATATTCTTGAAAGATGAGCTCTCCATCCTGCGTGGATTTGCAGGGGCGCGTCGATTCCAGTTACTTCACTGGTTTGAAGGCTCGGGAGAGTTCCGGAGAGTATTGACTCTGAGGTTCCTGGTGAGGACCAGTAAGTATTAAGTTCATACAGTTCAATATGTCCGATGTTCACTCTTGTTCCGCCCTTCCTTTCTTGTCTTGCAGCTGGCTTGTGAAAAGATTGTCTTGTGGCAGCTGGTGGCGCTCAGGTAAGAGTCTGTATTACCCGGCGCTGTCCGGTAAATGCTGCACGTGGAAAACGTGTTGTTTTGTCTCTCTTTACAGATGCGGCACGTGAAAATATGGAGTCACAAAAGGATGCCTCCGGTGGTAAATCAGGTAAGTCTATGGTGGTAAGAATTATATTTGTTGGTTCCCTCGGCTCACCTTGTGGTTTTCTTTTGTCTCCTAGGTGCCGAAGTTCGGCGAAGAAATGATGGAGGCAGCGCCGAACCGAAGGATGCTGTGAAGACTGGCGAGTATGGCGCGGCGCTGCAGCTGGAGGTGCAACGCTTGCAGAAATGATGTTCTTTACAGGTCCAGAGACGAGATGGATCCAGAATCAGGTGTGGAATAGAAATAAGTTTGTTTCCTAACCTTGTCCCTTTCTTTCCTCTTTGTTTTAGGAGCTCCGGATTCGAGGCGGGCGTGGCAGAAGACTGGATGCAGGCTGCAGGTATGGTGAGCGTTACACTGCTGGATGCAGAATAACGCGAAGCGTGTTGCTGGTCGGGCGTGGTTTAAATGGCCTCAAAAGTAGTCCCAGGTAAGAAGTCCCTAGAACCACACCCGAGTAAAAAATAGTCCCTGTAGAAAAATAGTCCCTTTCAGGCTTCATGTTGGATTGGAGTCATTTGCAGCATGGTCTGCCTGAGGTAAGTAATGACTATGAGCCTGGCGCCTTAGGCGCCAGGACTGAACCCAGATAGCCCCTAGCCAGGGCTGCTGAGGTTTTACCAAATGTCTAGATGCCTGATCCCAGAGCTGATGGGCTTGGTCCGGATGCCTGGGGGTAGGCATCATGACAGCACTCTCCCCCAAGGCCCCTCCTAAAGTTGTTCTTCCCCTGGGCCCTGGTTTGTCTGGGAAGTTCCGATGGAATCTTTTCACCAACCGAGGTGCATGGACGTGGTCACTAGGTTCCCAGGACCTTCCTTTTGGTCTGTAGCCCTTCCAATCGATTAAATAAAAAACTTTTGATTTAACCATCTTGGAGTCCAGGATATGTTTTACCTCGAATTCAGTTTCTCCATCTATCAAGATGGGGTTGGGTGGTTTGGTTAATCTTGTTCCTGGTTGAACTTGTTTTAAAAGTGAAACATGAAAGACAGGATGAATGCGCATATTAGAGGGTAATTCCAATTTGACGGCTACCGGGTTGATAATGGCCTTAAGAGTGTAAGGTCCCAAATATCTAGGGTTAAAAGTCTGAGTTCCCTTCAGAGGTATGTGTTTTGTAGCCAGCCAAACTTGATCCCCAATCTGGTATTGTGGAGTTTCACTTCTATGTTGATTAGCATTTTTCTTATATTTCTCTTTTGCTTGTTTCAAATGTTCTGTTGCCTCTTTAAAGGCTTGTGTAATAGTAGAATGCAAATGATTAACTGCAGGCATTGAGGCGAATTTAGTTCTGAGGTTAGAGGGTGATGTCCATATATGGTATAAAAGGGGCTTTGTCCGGTTCCTGAATGTACAGAGTTATTGTATGCATACTCGGAAATCCATAAAATATCTTTCCAATTACTTTCGGTCTGGTGTAGCATGCAACGTAGGTACTGTTCAAGGGTCTGGTTGGTCCTCTCTGTCTGACCATCGGTCTGGGGATGGTGACTGGTTGATAACCTCACGTCGATTTGCGCCAGTTGACAACATTTCTTCCAAAAATGTGAAATTAATTGACTACCTCGGTCAGAGACCAATACGGAAGGAAATCCGTGTATTCGAACAATGTTTTCGAGGAACTCCTTGGCCAGAATTGAAGCAGAAGGTAATCCCTTTAGAGGAATAAAGTGGGCCATCTTGGAAAAAAGATCCACAATAACTAGAATGGTGTTAAATCCATTACATGGAGGTAGATCTGTAATAAAGTCTAACGATAAGGTGTGCCATGGTGTAGGTGGAATATCCAAAGGTTGTAAGGGGCCAGCTGGTTTTTTCTTCTGACTTTTGTATTGGGCGCAAATGCCACAAGACATTACAAATGACTTTACGTCTTTTCGCCAGGTGGGCCACCAGAATTGTCTCTTAATTTTAGCTTCAGTTTTTGCGATACCTGGGTGTCCTTCCATCAGGGTGTCATGATAATTGGAGATGACTAGTTCTTGTAGTTCCTTGTGTGGTAGAAATAGTCGCCCTTGATAATAAGGTAGGTCATTGATGACTGAGTAGTCCGAGCCTTTCTTCCCCCTAGTCCTGCAGGGCTGTTGGATCGAAGAGTTGTTGGATCTTTACTTGAATATCCTCTAGTTTCTGTAGAGTGGTTATGCCAAGAATTCTTTGTTCTGAAATTATAGGCACCGGTTCCGGGTTCGCATATGCTTCTCCTATCCCTATTCGGGATAAGGCATCTGCCTCACCATTTTTACAACCTGGTCGATAAGTTATCACGAAATCGAACTCGGCAAAGAACAATGCCCATCGAAGTTGATGCAACGATTGGGCCTTGGCTGTTTTTAAAAACTGCAAGTTCCGGTGATCAGTGATTACCGTAATGGTATGCTTGGCACCGAGAAGATAATGCCGCCAAAGCCTTGAAGGCGGATTTGATGGCTAATAATTCTTTATTGGTAACCGCATAGTTTAACTCGGGTGCCGAGAACTTTCTGGCCAAAAAGCTACTGGGTGAAGTTGACCGGTTTCAGGATCCTTCTGGGACAGGACAGCTCCCATGGCTAAACTGGATGCATCAGTTTCAACTATGTATGGAATTTCAGGGCGTGGATGCTTTAAGACAGGTGCAGACGTGAATTTTGCTTTCAGCTCTTGGAAGGCCTTTTCAGCTTCTTCGTTCCACAAGAAGCGTTTGTTTTTTCGCAAAAGTGCTGTGATAGGGTGTACAACATGTGAGAAATCCGGAATGAATCTGCGGTAGAAATTAGCAAATCCGAGCATGCTTTGTACCCCTTTAACTGAACTGGGTGATGGCCATTTGAGGATTGCATCCACCTTTCGAGAGTCCATTCGGACTCCTTTTGGAGTCAGGATAAACCCAAGGAATTCAACTTCCGTTGCATGAAAAACGCATTTTTTCAATTTTGCATATAACTTGTGCTGGCGTAGTTTCTCAAAGACTGCACAAACGTGCTTCACATGGTCTGATTCTGAAGAGGAGTACACTAGAATATCGTCTATGTATACAACAACACAGACGTCAATGAGTTCACGAAGGACATTGTTCATAAAATACTGGAAGGCTGCTGGTGCATTGCACAACCCGAAGGGCATCACCTGGTATTCGAATAACCCGTACTTAGTGCAAAAAGCAGTCTTCCATTCGAAGTCTTTCTTTACACGTACCAGATGATATGCCCCTCGGAGATCTAATTTAGTGTAGATGCAAGTGTCCTTTACTTGGTCTAGTAACTCAGGGATCAGAGGCAATGGGTATCTGTTCTTAACCGTGATCTGATTTAATGCGCGGTAGTCTATGCACGTTCTGAGGTCACCTTCCTTTTTAGGCACTAAGAACAAAGCTGAAGATGCAGGGGACTTGGATGGACGAATGAAGCCATTAGCAAGGTATTGGTCCAAGTATTGTCGTAGGTGAAGGTTTTCGGGTTCCGTAAGGGCGTAGATCCTACTACATGGAGGTTGTGCACCGGGTATGAGATCGATTTGACAATCATATGATCTGTGAGGTGGTAGGGTGTTTGCCTGTTCCTTTTGGAAAACATCCTGGAATTCTTGATATTCCTGAGGTAACTGCATGACTGGAGTGGCGACTGTGGCCAGGCCTTGGTTCAAGGGTTTTTTCGGGTAACAAGTATGTTCACAATCCGGGAAGGTTATTCTCTTTTCTCGCCAGTCAATACAAGGATAATGTGTTTCCAACCAAGGTATCCCCAGTATTATTTGGAACTGCGGGGCTTTGATTAAATCAAACACAATAGTCTCTCGATGCCCATCCTGACTCAATAGTGTCATCTCTGCGGTGGAATGAGTTACAGGCTCAGAGGAAATTTCAGTTCCATCGACTGTGGTGATGACATCCGAAGTGGTCTTTTTGCAGAGAGATAGATTCATCCTAGAAGCCAACTCGTGGTCCACATAGTTTCCTATAGCCTTGCTATCAATGTATGCCCTCACTGCGTGCATACGTGATGGCTACCTTGGATCTATAAGGACCATTGGTATGATTAGGTGCAAGGTCTGAGTGTCCTTCTTCAAGCTCGGCAAGCAGACCTCTATGCTTGTCGGGCATGGTTGTTTCCCGAACCAGGCTCTGTTTGATTTTTATCAGCAACTCCGACTACTTTAGATGTTTTTATAGGGCAATCCCGTAGAAAATGTCCTGAGGCCCCACAGTACAGACACAATTGCATCTGCCATCTTCTTTCTCTTTTCTTTTGAGTTAAGGGTCCCTTGACCTCCCCGATCTGCATTGGTTCTGATACATCTGTTCCTTTGAGGGTAACATTGGGTTTAACCAATACCTGATTCTCGAACTTATCTCGATCAGCCTTTCTATTCTGACATCGGTGGTTTAACTGGACCACTAAGTCTATATATTCTGCACAATCCTGAGGTGGGTTCACAACTTGGGCCAAAACATCTTTGAGTTCACCTCGAAGTCCACGATGAAATAATGTAATTCGTTTTACCTCTGGCCATCCGGTTTACACCACTAACCTATTGAAAGTGGCGATATAGGTTAGTAGATCCTGGTTACCTTGTCGTAATGATAAGAGTTTGTTATCCAGGGCCTGTCCCTGTGAATGTCTGGCAAATAGTCTTTCCATGATCAATTGAAAACCTTGAAAATACCGAAGAAGAGCGTCATCCTGGTTAACTAATGGAATTGACCAATCCGCTGCGCTGCCACTAAGATATGATAGTACAAAGGCTACTTTGGTTTGGTCGTTCGGAAAAGCTCCAGGTCTGCATAAAAAGTGCAAGCGGCATTGGTTCATAAACACGGCGAAATTTTTTGGGTCCCCAGCAAAATGTTTGGGTGGAGCTAAAGGAATGCTCCCTGGTAGAACCACTTGCGCAGGATTGCTCAATGAAACAGGAGTTGGATTCCGCCCGAGTCCAGGTAATGGTGTTTGCCCAGCTTGGTTTTGCAGTAATTGTCTAGCAAGATCATCAGTGCGCACCTTTGACACAATCAGTTCTCTCCTGAGGGCATTAGACTCTTTGCGCGCAGAGTGCACTTCTGCCTTAAGTTCCCCTAACAATAGGGCTAGTTCGTCGGTTTCTGGGGTTTCCATAACGCCCGGGTGGGGATTTGTAGATAGGCTTTGCGTTCTGTTACGCTCACCTGGCTCCCACAGGGGTGTCGGTCGGACCCGGACAGCTGCGGTCTCCACCCACGTGATGCGTAGTGCAGCAATGACTGACTGGATCTGCCCTCTTAATTTTGTCTGCTTAACCCGTAGAAATATTCTCCTGCAAGTGGAGAGATGGATTTAGCCACTTGTGGATTCAAGTGATGGCACCCCTACAGTCCTCCCCAACTAATCACCTCCAAAATGCCCTCACAGCAATCTCACCTTATATTCTTGAAAGAGGAGCTCTCCATCCTGCGTGGATTTGCAGGGGCGCGTCGATTCCAGTTACTTCACTGGTTTGAAGGCTCGGGAGAGTTCCGGAGAGTATTGACTCTGAGGTTCCTGGTGAGGACCAGTAAGTATTAAGTTCATAGAGTTCAATATGTCCGATGTTCACTCTTGTTCCCCCCGTCCTTTCTTGTCTTGCAGCTGGCTTGTGAAAAGATGGTCTTGTGGCAGCTGGTGGTGCTCAGGTAAGAGTCTGTATTACCCGGCGCTGTCCGGTAAATGCTGCACGTGGAATACGTGTTGTTTTGTCTCTCTTTACAGATGCGGCACGTGAAAATATGGAGAGTCACAAAAGGATGCCTCCGGTGGTAAATCAGGTAAGTCTATGGTGGTAAGAATTATATTTGTTGGTTCCCTCAGCTCACCTTGTGGTTTTCTTTTGTCTGCTAGGTGCCGAAGTTCGGCAAAGAAATGATGGAGGCAGCGCCAAAGCGAAGGATGCTGTGAAGACTGGTGAGTATGGCGCGGCGCTGCAGCTGGAGGTGCGGCGCGTGCAGAAATGATGTTCTTTACAGGTCCGGAGACGAGATGGATCCAGAATCAGGTGTGGAATAGAAATAAGTTTGTTTTCTAACCTTGTCCCTTTCTTTCCTCTTTGTTTTAGGAGCTCCGGATTCGAGGCGGGCGTGGCAGAAGACTGGATGCAGGCTGCAGGCACGGTGAGCGTTACGCTGCTGGATGCAGAATAACGTGAAGCGTGTGTTGCTGGTCGGGTGTGGTTTAAATAGCCTCAAAAGAAGTCCCAGGTAAGAAGTCCCTAGAACCACACCCGAGTAAAAAAATAGTCCCTGTAGAAAAATAGTCCCTTTCAGGCTTCATGTTGGATTGAAGTCATTTGCAGCATGGTCTGTCTGAGGTAAGTAATGACTATGAGCCTGGCGCCTAAGGCACCAGGACTTAACCCAGATAGCCCCTAGCCGGGGCTGCTGAGGTTTTACCAAATGTCTAGATGCCTGCTCCCGGGGCTGATGGGCTTGGTCCGGATGCCTGGGGGTAGGCATCAGAACAGTAGTGAAGATCTGGACTCCGAAGATGCACTTTTTCAAGAGAAGGTCCCAGGATGTGAAAACTGGTGAAGGAGTGGTCAATGAATCAACCAGAGGGGGGAGAGTAGAGGAGTAGCTGAATGCCTCTACAGGAAGTCCCGCCCCCATCCTTCCTATATGTTGGAAACTGGAAATTGCGACATGCACAACACCAGTGATACTGGCAATTCCACACAGAGTCTTCAAGAAAAGGTATCCATTGGGAAGACCCTGTATGATGTACCCCGTAGAGATGACACTCTCTTCGAGGAGATCCCCGAAGGAATATGAAAATTAGAAAAAGAGATGCTGGTGACATCACATTTAATGAGCGTGACACTCTGAGAAGAATGGTCGAAGAAGAAGATGCATAGACCTTATAGAATCTGATGACGGAGTAAAGAATCGAGTAAACTTTCATATGCGAAATGAAGATTGCCTGGTTGAACAGCACTTCAGAAAATGCTAGCCATTTTGTACCTGCACAAATGCAGCAACGCAAGTAGACTATGTGATCTTAAAGACTAGCTATACGTAGTAAATAGACTGCAGGCAGTGCCGCCATTAAATAGAATCTGGACATCAGTGCCACACATTTAGTAAGCTCAGACCTGTGAGGAACGAAGGATCAGGAAGCTGTTTCGCAGTGAGAAAAGAGCTGAAGATCAAAGAAAGGCCTGAAATAGCTGTCTGGCCTGGTGTCAAAGTATGGAGTGGCGAAGAACTGGTTGTCTATCCTTGAAGAACAGTAAATGTGAGAAGCTGAATCCGTCCTTGTTAAGGTGGAAGAAAGAACACCATGAGTACCAAGTTTATTAATTCAAGACAATTAAATGCTGCAAAACAGGCTAAAATACAGTCTCCTGTCACGTGAGTCTAGGATCGAAATAGGAGTTGGGCGTAAAGACCTGAACTGCAATAAGAGTGTGCCTATACTCCCTTTTATTCTCTGGAGCAGTGATACTTTACAAGGACAAGTTCAAAGACAATTTTAATGGCAGACAGCATGTGAGATGTGAGATGTAGGAATGTTTGGGTGGGGTGACACAGTCAAATCCACCCTCTGACACCTTGGGTACCACCTTACGTGCTGCTAGTGAGCCGAATGTTCCAGAAGGGTACAAGCGTGCCAACTAATGGTAGAGGGCCATATAACGAAGGGCCTTATAGTTTGATAGCCATTGGTATATTGTGTATCTAGTAACTGATGAAGATGATTTGCACTAGGGGTGGGCATAGGTTGTCCACCTGACAGAAGAGAACCAATCACAATCCATTCCCTTAAAGAAAGTATACTTAGATGTTCCACTTAAGCCTATCACAACCCCGTAGGTTTTCTTAGTTTACCAAGTAGTATGATGTCACATATGACGAGTTTTTGCTATAAAAGAGTTGTTTTTTATGAAATGCGTTGAGATAATGCTCTGCGACATCTGTTGATGTCTGTTGTAACTCTGTGTTTTAGACAATTGAAAATAAAACTGTCGGGAGAGACTTTTTTGCCAACTTCCTGAGTCAGTCTTATTATATGGTGCAAGAATTATTCTGCATCCCATCCTTAGTATGACATGTTACTGATTTAAGGGCCCCCATGCTAGGCCCCTATTGTGAGATTGAAGCTGGCTAATGTGGGGTTCCATTGAAATATAAAGGCCAGTATAAAACTGTGATTTCGACACTGGCCCATTATACCTACAAGAGAAGATAAAACCCTACCTCCCATCTCACACTCTAAGATCAAGCACTGCCCTCCTTCTAGTAATTCTAGCCGCTAACTCTGTCAGGATTGGAGGATTTGCCTTCTCAACCTTGGCCCCAGCTCTGTGAAACTCGCTAGCCCCTCATATTCGACACACCCAAGATTGTATGATGTTCTGCAAAGCTCTAAAGACGTGGCCCTTTCCGTAATACCAACCACAATCATTCTGAAGTGACTAAACCTAGCAACCAATGACTAATTGCTCAACGTGATCCTGAGCAATGTCGCACTGAATACGCCTATTGACTCACTACAAGCGACCCACGTCTGAAATGCAGAATATCAATCTCCTTAGATCATAACTCCAAGCAAACACTCTCATCCCATATCACTATGTTTACTCTCTACTCTACACCATCACACAATTAGAGTGCAACTACACCCCTCAATCAATTTGGCCTAACAGCTCACATATGAACACTAGCCCATGCACACCTCATTACTCTAATAAAATGCAGCTATATCCCATGACAAACCACCTTAGCTGTTCACATAAGCGTCCTAACTCAGCCAGAACCAGTCTAGATGTCCACCCGCCAGACTGAGCACATTCAACTGATATCAAAACCACCACACCTAACGCTAGGATGCAGCTACCATTAGACAATTACATTAGCTGCACACATAACTGGTTCACCCAATTACACTTGCCTCTCTCAACTGACCTGGACAATGGTCTCTGAGGGCATTCAACCTACCAACACTTTGAGGTCATACCAATGATATGTAAAGTGCTATATAAATGCCATATAACATAACATACCATAACATAACATAACATAACATACAACCTAGTGAAATGGAAAGAAATTATGTAAAACTGCAGCAGTGCACGTGGAAAGAAAAAAAAACACATTTGAAACATTATACATCTGGAATGATGCCTGACATTTAAGAAAAAAAGTCAAGTGACAGATTGCATTCATCAGGAATAAAGCGACTTAATTTCCACCATATAAAATGACTGTCTGTAAAGAGAAAGGCCAATTTCCTTTTTGTAAAAGTGAACACTGTTTTCCCAATTTAATTGTGGCCTATGTGTGTACATTAGATTAATAGTGAATCTAACTCTGTTCTAATATAGTAGAAAACAAAAATTGTTTTTATGAACAGCAGGCCTAGATATACTGCTAAAATGTTACATGTAAGCACATCTTGTCGATTTAAAGCTGTATTTTCTGAAGCATGGGTGCAGCTGGTGTTTTCCCACTGAACTGATAGGTCTGTGCCTTTGAAAAAGTTATCCTAAAACCTTTGGCTGAGAACCTCTAGGAGGAGAAGGTCTGATTTTCAATGTAAATGCTAAAATATACAGAGAAGTAGATCGAAATTATGTGAGTTACAGATAACACAGCCAGCAGAAATGGTCTTTAAGGTCAGGACCCCCATTAACTGTGCATTAGCTTCGAACAAAAACCTTTGAAGCCCAGGACGGGAGGGTATGATCACATGGTCCATCCAGATGTCCCGATCAGGTCATAGATGGGAAGTGAAAACTAAGATTTGGTGAAGGACCTAGGTTATGCCTTCCTATTGATTAACATTGGGCCACCTTTTCTTTAATTAAAGATCTCTCCCAGATTAATTTTTAAGGGGATAAAAGGCCCATCGAGAACACGTAAAAAAAGAATTTTGTGTGATGGATTCAAATGGAGTTGTAATAATAATTATGATTCTGGCATTTTCATAAATCTGAGGAACTGGAAAATTGGCGAGGTGATAGACTAAGAAGGTAATGTTGAAGTGGAAAACATCAGATTCGTGATTATTTCGGCTCTGGAGCAAATCATGAAAAACTGTAGCTCTGCCCAGGAAGAGCAAGCCGAATTAAAATTAATATTGTCCGACTCGCCATAAAATGTAGAATCCAAAAATATATAGGTTCATGCAGTTATCTGAGGAGAAATCATGGTAGCTGCCACGTTGTGAGATTTTTCAACACAAAAAGGTGAAACCCACATGTCATTTTTGGATGATGTGATGATGTATTTATCCTTCTCCCTCAGATTCCATAAGCAATATCTCCCAACTTCTGCTCCTATCAGCAGCCAATGGGCGTCTTGGTGGGAGGTGAAGGGAGAAAACTGGCCAATCCACAGCGTGGTAAATATGTTAATAATGGAGTGTCACCAGCCCTATAAGAGCTCCATTTTCTATCTGAAAGGGAATGGCTCGCTGAACTTTCTTTGACTTACCAACTCTTGGGAGCTTTCTTTGGACTTTTGATTTTTCCCTTGACATTCCCAATCTATTGCTGGGCCTTCAACATTGCATGGGAGACAGAGACTGGGAAATCTAGAAGCTAGCTGGGCCTGCCATTTGAAGGGCCAGAGAAAGTCTGAGTGCTGGGGGCTATCCTTGACGGAAGCCTTTGACCAGATCTATGCTGTCCTCTGAGGACCTCTGCTATTCCCTGGATGACCCATCTAATTAGAGATATCCCAAAGCTATCAAAAGTGCGGGTGGAACTGGGAGACCCTTGACACAATTTATTAAATCTAATTCAAATTAATTCCACTGTAGACTATTACCCTGTCCATTTAAATTGAATTGTATTGGGAACAGCCTGCCTTAATCCTTTCCATTAAATTGTTTGGGGGGGAGCTGTAAAGATCCTTAGTGCATTGAATTGAAGATAAGTCAATGTATTCCCATATAGAAAATCATGGGATGAGTGTTGTTAGAGTTTGAAACTAACAAAGTTCATGCCCAGCGTGTTAGAGCCGGTATAGTCAATAAAGTACTTGGGTGACTCTACCTTTTTGAAAACCCTGTCTTCTGCACCGAAGATGGGTGTTCATAATCCCAAAATAAGTAACCCTAAAATGCAGCTGTTCAAGTGAATCTAGAGGGTGCAAAATGAAATTTCCAATATATCTACTTGCATCCCAAAAACAATTTTCCCAAAGCCCTGTATTTCATGCAAATAAAAAGCCCAAAATGATTTAATCATTGAGTTCCTTTCTTGACTTTGCCTTTCAAATGAAACCCCCTAAACGATTTTGCTACTGTATTCCCATCCCCTGTATCTTGCCTTCAGATCAGAGGAGTCATATCTAGTTGATGACTAGAGGGTGCGGGGAGGGGTTGCTGGGTTAAACGAGTATTGTGCCAAACTAAGCAACTACTGTGTGTTTTGTATGTTTCTTATTGGTTAATTTACAGAATATCTTATGTAAATTGTGACTGCCAACTTCAAAAGCTTGCCTGTGTGTTGTAGTATCTGTCAGTTCATTGTAAATATAAATAATCAGGTGGTGTAAGAAACTTGAATTTGTAATATTGTGTAGTGATACAGCATTGATGGTTGATTTTGGTTGCTATTACATTTTGTCAATCCTTAAATAAATATATACTCCTATGTTTCCTAGCACCTGGTTCCTAGCGCATTGGTGGTATAGAGGGTATTTGTTGGGATGGTGCGAGACGGGTTGGAGGCCTCACTAAAGCTGAGTCTGTATAAGCGCTTTGGGTTTGTGCCACCTAGTTAGGGGGGAAAGGAACTCCCTGAATTGAAAGTGACCACCTAATATAATGTGACAGGTGGGGATGGGAGATAGGAGGCTGGCCTTCAAATTACTCTTAGCAGTGAGGTGGTGGATTCTGAGGTTATGGACAAAAACCTGACCCTCCAATGAAAGTCATAGTGAGGACCTGGGATCTGCTGGTAATGGAGAAATTAGACTATTTATGGAGCACTATCAAAGATTTCTATTCATTCTGGTCTCCCTTCATGAAATTTGTAGCACTGTGCAAACTTGTTGAGATCAGGCAAGTTAAGAACTCTCGTAAAGGTTTGACTTTTGATGTTTGATACTTAAAAGTGTGAATACGTTTAAATGGCTGCGATTGAAATTGAGAGTACATCAGCAAGTTGAAAAATGTCAATCTTTCTGTGTTATATACTGTTGACTGTGACTTATTGTATGCCTAATAAAGCAGGTTAGAAAGAAATGAAACAATTCATCTCCAACTAAAAAGATCGGAAAAGGATGAGGTAAGGCTTCCACACTGAAAATGTGTGTATATTCATTGTGTGTAATGAGTTCAGAATGTTTTAGAGGGTGACATAATGTTATAACAATATTGGTTGGGTCCATGAAGAGTGTGTCAGATTTGTTAGAACTTTAACACTGACACTTTCATCAGATTTAGATTTTACATTTTTATAATTAGTAAACAACATTTTTGAAGACATAATTTTGTTACTGAGATATACTTTAGATGCTAGGTATAGATAAGTTGCACTCTTAAAAGACCACTTTTTGAAATGCTAACAATGTTTTCTCTTTTTAACCAAACTGCCCAATTCGTTCAGAATAAGTATAAAGCCAACTCTTGATCTTTGTGCACAAAGTTTTGTAAAGTTATGTCTGAAGGGGCAATGACATAGACAAGCGTGGCAAAATGTAATATTTCCATTCAGGTTCCAAGAGGGAATTTTTGACAAAAACTAGTGCCCTCCACCCCAACAACACGGAAACTCTCTCTTCAAAGACCAAGATTATCCTCACACAGCCCTGCTTCGAAACCACTCTTATGGGGGATGCACTTTCCGACTCTCTTCACAACTACTGTGTCACCCTTCATCTACAAAGATTATCGACCTCAATTGTGCGCGTGTAAAAATTCCATATTTTGCAAAATATTGTTAGCCTCAGAATAGACGGTAACTGTTATTATGTGAAGTCCTCTTTTGTTGTTCCATCCTTCTTCCTAGCCACCAATGAGTTTTTCTTTAATTCAATATATGTAGGTTCGCATGACCAAAGGCCATCCACAAAGCACAGCGACCGCTAAGAGTGGATGCATATCAATTTGATGTATCTTTAAAAAAGCACAAGCATTGACAGAAGATCATATTATTAAGCATAGTTCATTAGCCACCAATTATAAAATAAACACTGCAGTCTTGCCAGTCGGTGAGAATCTTCAATCAAGGTTCCTGAGTTCCAGAGTCTTTCCTTACTGTTTGCCTGCTAAGCTTGAGGACCCACTTCATTAACCTTCATAAACCTTTCTGGGCAGCGGAGCGGCGACGGAGTGCTGCAGAGTATTGCAGTCTTGGCAGTCGGTGAAAATCTTCACTCCAGGTTACTGAGTTCCAGAGTCTTTCCTCACTGTTTGCCTGCTAAATCGGAGGACCCACTTCATAAAACTTTCTGGGCCATGGAGTGGCCACGGAGTGCTGCAGAGTACTGCAGTCTTGGCAGTCATGGCAGAGCTGGATGCAACGAAGAGCCAGACGCCGGTGTAGGAAGAGGGACTCTACCTGCGGAGCGGACTATTACGTCATGAGGAGCTGAAAGCCTAGCAGTAGCGGGACCCAGACTTGAAACGGGAGGCCGTCTCCTTTCTTTCAGAGGAGAAAGTATTGCTGCATCTCCCTAGTACCATCGATATGGAGAGGCGAGGTAAGAAAACCCCTCTCATACCATGCCCTCCACCCCCCTTGACATCAGTCCCTTAAGCCCCTCACCCCCTTTCCTGAGCACTTCTGGGGTTCTCCTCAGGCCGCCCATTATTGGCACTTCATTGGAGACCTTGGATCTCGCTCAGTCTCCCGTGCGCAGAAGGGACGCTGTTCTTGGCCCGGGCTGCGAGGTCCAAAATGGGAGTATCTGTGTCGAGAAAGGCAATGAGGGGGGGCGGGGCTTGGACTTGCGTTCATAATTGAGAGCAACACACAAGCCTTATGGCTACCAACAGAGGTCCTGAACAAATAAAGCCAAGAGACAACTTTTCCAACATACACAATGGATGGAAAAAGTGTGGAATCAAAGGGATACAACTAGCTCGCCTCAAAAAACGTCTGTGCTTTAGGATCAAAAACGGGACATAGCGTTATCAATATGCCCCCTAAATGCACAAATAGCTTTGAAGCAGTGAATCCGGTCTCATTTCTGGAATTAACAACTGAATTGCTTAAACAAGACCCAAATGTACCTTTACAAATACAAATTGAGATTCATCCCTTTATAGTAAGAAAAGACCTAGTCAGTCCCCGTCAAGTCCTAATTATTTCTGAAGATTCATACATTAAAGCAGGCGGCTCAATATCTTCTGCAGGGTCTTCAGAGGTAACCAATGACATGAACGCTGTGGAAATAGACCTGATGGCAACTTCGAATAAAAAACTACATAAAGCGCAGGGCTCAATCAAAGACGGAGTGAAGAGCTTGAATTTTGGACAGAATGAGCCCGCAGGAGGGCCGTCTAAAAAACCCGAGACAAAATCAGCCGGTTTAGGCAGAACAAAAAACAACATAAAAAGCCCACAGGGACTTCTAAAACTGCACACAAAACAAGCTCAAATTTGGTGCCCTCAGTCAACAAAACACAAACTGGATCGAAATCACTGCGAATGTTTTTAAAAATCAAACCACTGGCTCGTCCTTTGACTGGTTTATTGGAGCATTTCTTTAGCAAAAGTCCCAAAACAACTCCCTTCCCAAGACACGAACTTTCAGATGAAGAAATGTTGGAGGGAGCATTAGAGGTAACGGAGGACAACGGCAGAAGATCAGTCTCCTATCATTGCCCCACATTACTGCAGAAGGGAAATGACGTAAATATACCCGAATACACTTCAACCCAAAAAGGTGGCATTTTGGGAAACCATCAACCAATAAACCAATGCCACAAGTAAAGACCTTCAGCGGATCTGAAAGACCAGTTCCCCTCCCAAGGCTACTAGGCCCAGCTCTAAGAAAACATCAGCAAATATTGGAGTCATCGCTCGCAACAGCGAGCAACAAAATACCAAAACTTCCACAACCCTTGGCCCTCTCATTGGCCGAAACAATTGCTGTTGCTGGCTCCAATTTAACCTCTGCAAAGAATTTTGAAGAACCAAATTCGGGACTATTTACAGGAGACTTATCAAATGGATCTACGCCCCTCCCCTTTCTAAACCTCCAAACCATCTCTTAATCACGCTTCCGAGGAATAAAAGACTCAGCGAGATTCCACAAACTCAGGATAAAGCAACACCAAACAAAAAGCCAGATTTATTCGCCATTATGTCAGCGGTTACGATAGCATTGGCCCCATTTAGCAAATTGAACGAAGCACTCGACAATACCTTAAAAGACCACTCTACTATGACACCCTTAATGCATACTAAATTAACATACTTAGAAGGCTACATAATGGCAAAGGAGACAAAGGAGATTAAAAAACCAAACCTGAAAGAGAAAGGCACTTCAGCTGTAGGTGTACCAATGACCAATCAAGGTACCAATACCTCCAAGTTGGCAAGCAGTAAAGAAAACGTAGTGATGCAATCTGTGGGAATCCAAACTGCGGAACTCAAAAAAATATCTAAGAAACTTGACCTAAGCCATCGATAGTCTTGAGGTTATCATCAAATGCCCACTTGCTAAACAAACCATGTTCTGGCGCTCAGCAGGACAAGGTTGCAGTACGGAGCATCGGAAAGCAAATGGGCTGGCTGGGACGGACATCAAATCAAGGTAAGCTCCCACACCAAAAGGAAAACGGGGAGGGAAGGTGAAATGGCTGCACGGTCATAGAAATAAACGAATCATTTCAAACAATTTCAGAATCTCCTCTTTTAAGTACAGAGATGAACTTTTTAAAGGGCTCACAAAATCTCAAAGCAAAGCAAGACGCCAAACGAATGCAAATGGTTGGTCCTCAGGATAAAACCAAACTAGTTTGTGCCACCAATAACCACCAACGTGACCAGGATAAAAAAAAAAAAAACATACCGTTAAGGGCTAAAAAATAAGACAACTAGCCCCCATTTTCGAGCAGAGAACAATCATAAGAGGAATTCAAAAGCTGGCTCCTCTTGTGCCCTCCTCCTATAAAAGTACATTGGAAAGAGACCAGTCGGAGTCCATCAGAGAGGAGGAGGAAGCTTCAATTGATTTACTGGACATTAGTCAATACACAATTGAAGAATCCGAAAGTGACCTGCTCGGCATACCTCAGCGCAAGAGAAAAGCAGACCTACAAGCATCAAATTCCCCACTTACAGAACCAAAGAAAAAGGTTAAGATCCTGGAACCTGAACCTCCTCAGTTCTTTACTTTGGATGAAAGGCTCTCTCGAGTCTTGAGCAAGGAGAAAAAGGACCAAAGGGTCCTGCAATTTAAAAAGCATCACGAACACAGTTCGCCCAGGAGACATCAAAGTAAAATAGACAAAGGACCATCAGCCCAACATCTTCATGAGGCTGAGAATACTATATACAGAAGAAGGCGGGAGATATCAAGCCACAAATCGTGGTCAAATTAAAAGTCCCGATATAATTTCGATGACACGCATAAAGGGCCTCTCCCTCAGTGGCACATTGACGAACTGGCGAAGGACGACAAAGGACGAACATCAAAAGATGCCACCTCGCGTAATCAGAAAACAAGGGCTACAAGAACCCTTAAACTGGAAAGAATTCTGGACCAAGGAGACAAACTTATCCTAAACAGGAAAACAACCATGTCTCTATTTCATCATATTCCGACGTTAAGACAACTTCAGACTGAAGACCTAAACATTATCGAATTTGCCCACAGTAATTGCACAGATAGCATTTATCTACATATTTAATCTCCAGTAGTAAATTCAATGCTCCTAGAGGTTGCAGGAAAACTGAAACTCTTAGGCTACGACCTCAGAGAAACAAAAAGGGGGAATGACTACCGGACGGAATAAGGCCCCAAAGAAGACTGGAGCATCACACCCACCTATCTACTGTAAGCACTGCACCCCACAAAGAGCCTGAAAGAGTAGGAAACCCGAGGCTTGAACAGTGACACACACAAAAGAGATTGAGCCTTGCATAGATCTTGGAATAGAAGAAGTGAGCAAAATCATGGAGCTATGACACATTTCAAAATCCAGACAGAAAGGAGAGACACAAACAAAGTAGGGAAATCTGTTTCCCCAACTACAGATTTGGACACCTCCCTTGACCCAAATCGCATACCACAAGGCCCCTTGATAAATCTGAAAATAACCATAGACCAAGAGCACTTGAGAGCTCAGAGTGAATCAAAGATGAGTTCACATCACAAAAATTGAATGGAAAGTGAGCAAAACAAAATGGGCTTGGATTCCTGAAGCACTGTCGAACTACTCAAGACATTAGCGACCAAAGCCAGTTCCTTGTATCCAGCCAAAAAAGACCTTGAGAGCAACAAGGCTGCTTACCAGAAATCAAATAACCCTGGGATCTTGGAACACCTGTGGTTTTATCCACCTTACATCTGCAGGTGACATAAACCTGGGCAATTTTGATCTACTCTGCCTTTGAGAAACTTGGCTGCTGAGACATCCCACTCTGGCTTGATATGAGATCGCCAGCTACAAAAGCCCCAAAAGCGCAACCTACTTCAGGCCTGCTCACAGCAATTCGATCAGGAAGCAGTTTACATCTGGATAAAACACTCTTTTCTACCTCATCAATTTTGGTTACTTTGGTATCCTGGAACAACCACCTTGCGTCTACAGAAAATCACAAACCAGCTCTTTTTTTGATAATCAATACATACTGGAACCCAATGACACAATCGGACAGATACTTTTTTTACAAAATGGAAACAATCATAGATGATCTACATACGAAAAACGAACCCTCCCACACCATAATATGCAGTGACTTAAATGCTGTGTGTAACGATTATGGAGAAGACGAAAAACTGAAGTTACAAAATAATAAAAATGAAAATCTTAAACAAAGTTACTAGTAACTTGGGTCCAGTAAAAGGAGGGTTAAAGTGGTCAATTTTAATGAAATCGAGAGACCTTCTTAATGTACACTCGCTAATGGACCAACACGCCCCCTATTACCCACTTGGGAAAGTGAAGGAAAGGGGGACACAATTGACCATATATACGCTTCAAGATGCCTATTTGCATTAATAACATCATTCAAAGTGATAAGATCCGAACACAGCGACCACAATATACTGATCACTGCACGGCCTACTAGAGCACTTTGAATCAGAAAACAAATGGACAGTTTAGTGGAACCTTGTAATCACGACACCAGATTAAGGTTAACAAGAGAATCTATAAAGCAAATAACTAAAATATATGGTGTAGCAAAAATTTTAGGCGACCATGCCACAAACCAGCTAAAGGTAGACTATCGCCCCATACTGAGGCTGTTCCAGAAACAACCAAAACAAAGCAATCTTAACGCAAAACTAAATTTGCATAAAAATAACTCACTTCTGGCGATCAAGCGGAGGCAGGTGCACCAAATAACAAGACGGGCAAAAACAACTCCAACCTGGAAAAATAAAGAACTAGCTCAATCAACAGTCAGTGCATACAAAAATTGGCTTAAATCATACAAGATATCCCTGTACCAAGGAGACTCTGAGACAAAACAATGTAGGGGAACAGATCTGGGTGTCTTACTTCACGGCTCTCTTCCAAAAACCTCATGAAGTGCCTACTTTCTCTCATAAGACTATGTCAAAGCCCTGGGACATTAATTATGACCTTGAGACAATTAAAAAAAATAATAAACTAAACTTAAGACCTCAAGAGCCCAACACAGTCCAGTCCAGTCCTGACGGGATAACAAATACGCATTTGAAAAGCAATTCAAAGGATTGGGCGTACTTCATCTTTGGTGTAATTAACAACTGCATTCTTTGCATTCGATTCCTGTCTTGTGGAAAATGGCTAATGTAGTTCCAATCTTCAAAAACGGACAGAAAGACAATCCGAGGAGTTATCGCCTGATAGCCCTGCTGGAAGTTATCGGCAAACTGTTTGGATCCCTCTTGCTGTACAAATTTCAAACCTGGGCTAAAACATCGGTCTGTCAGGATCCCTACCAGAGAGGTTTCGTAAAGAACTTAGGAACAACATCTAACACCATCTTGCTGAGTACCCTGAAAGCGAAAATTCTGCAAGGTAGTCCCAGATTGTTCCTGGCATTCGTCGACCTAGTCCAAGCATTCGGCGGAAACTGTGGATGAAACTGACTAAATGGAAACGTCCGTCTGTCATCATGGACCACATTATACAACTGTACTCCAGAACAACAATAAGAGTCAGACTAAGCGGTGCAGGACAACTCTCTGAAGAAATAACGACTGCAAGAGGGATCAAACAGGGATGCCCTTTGGCCCTGCCCTGTACAACGCCTATATGGGGGACTTCAAGGATCAAGAAGATAATTCAAGAACATTTCCGCCAACAATGGGAAACAAGAAAATCAGCTGCCTCTTATTTGCCAATGACATTATATTACTGCACCAGACTGCCATAGGACTCCAACTCCAGCTAAATGGCCTGCTCACATACCTGAAAGAAAATGACTTGGAACTTAAGACGAGAAAAAAAAGATAATGGTTCTTGAAAGAACAACTAAGCGAAATGAAAAAACTCCAGTGGTACATCGCGCGAAGGTAAGCGACTTAAAATATCTGGATATAACTCTCAACAACAGCCCACATGAGATAGCAATGCAGTCTACACTTTTGGCAAAAATTCTAATCTAGGCTGGCCAAACAAAGAGAATGGATAAAAAATGTGGGCAGCAAAACCCACGATCGATTTGTACAAGGCCCGATTTTTGTTCCTGCAATTTCCTACGGTGCAGAAGCCATACCATGCATACCAGAAAAAACTTGGCTAAAACTAGATGGCTTCCATGGCATAAAGTTCTTAATTTACCATCTTCTACACCAATGGCCTCCATAAGGCCTCATAGGAAGGGGGCTAAGTCTGGTTTCACTTAAAGGCGCGGTTGACCTAAATGGCCTGATGCTATTCAGGAAATCTCTAGCCGGTTCATGGCCAAAAATCTATGAAATAATTCATAAAGGAAAGAAAGGAGGCAAAAACAAAATGCTGTTGTCATGGGCCAACAAGAACACAACATTACTACAAGCTATTGGAAGTTCGGTGGAGGAATTAGAGAATAATCCTGAAAAAAACAAATACATGATTTAAAGAGTGCGACTGGATCGGAACTTTGGGGGCAGCGTCAAAGAACAAATGAACTACTCACTTGCCAACCAATATGCAAAAAGTGAATGAACCAATGGAATACCTGACAAAATTTCCGGACAGAAAGTTGAACGCCACGTTCTTAAGGGTGCACCTGAACTTGTTGAAGACAAACGAGATCCGTGCTATAAGAGGCTTGTCAAGCTCCAGCAATTGTTGTTACTACAACAGCAAAGACACACCAGAAACGATCCGACACCTGCTGCTGCCGTGCCTTGGTACAGCCGTAAAGAGAGACAAATCTATTTTTGGGTAGTTTTCTTGATTCTGATACAGACTGTAAAGGTCAGCTTATGAATAGTAGTTACAAAGAACAATAAAAAAAAGGCGGTTAACATTTTAACACAAGTTCATCTTTTATTCTTGTTGTGAGAAAAGCCCAACGCGTTTCGAGATTGGGGGCAAAGTAGTAATTCTATAAAAAAAAGATATATATAAACTAAATAAATTCATATTTCATATCAATCTCTAAACATTCTTCTAAACTCTATCTAGAAAAAATTATAACATTACTTTAATTGTATCATAGTCAAATAATAATTAGGTTTCTCCATTTAACATAGTATCCCAAATATCACAATATGGACATATGCTTATAATAAATGTTGTCACTTGACCTTGAATTCACCAACCAGCTCATGCATGCATGGTTAGCAATCTTATGTTCAAAAGATTTTCAAATCATCAACATAAGTGAAAAGATTACTTGAGCAATATCAGAGGTAAAGCGCTCTGTATTTGTAGATTGAATATGTAGCTGGTGTCCGAACAGTTACAAGGTGCTAACCTTGCGATTAGTGCAATACTTGAGTGTAGTCAACGGGTATTCGGACCTAATGGCTTCTCATCAGTCAGATTAGATGTATCTTTAAATTCTAGAGCTGCAGATATCAATAGGAATCCGTAAATGAATGATGAAACTTCATCTCGTATGTATTCTTCAAAGAGCTGAAGTGTCATCTTACCGACTAGTATTGTCAGTTGCTTGAAGTAAATCCAAGTAATGTATGGAAAGATAAGTTGAGTCCTGCGGCTTTTCGCTCAGATGTGGAAAAGTTGGTTCATTCCCATGGTCACCCAAAGTATGTCTAAAAAAAGGGGCATCAGAAGGATACTTAATCATTTCTTTCATGGTAAGAATATGGGCGTGCGGGCCTTAGAAAAGGTCAGATAATAACTTACTTCAATATTTCTTACAGAGGCACGATGGCTGTCACGAACGTCATGCCAGTGCGAAGTCACGCTATTACTTCAATATAGTTTTCCAGACAGGTGAAAGACCCACTCGTC
Organism: Ambystoma mexicanum; assembly: GCF_040938575.1. NCBI lineage: Eukaryota > Metazoa > Chordata > Amphibia > Caudata > Ambystomatidae > Ambystoma > Ambystoma mexicanum. The sequence continues at coordinate 850,498,511 of NC_090928.1, forward strand.
AAGAATAGATCTAATTTAAAGAGAAAAGGATCATGAGGAAGCGTCCCCATGTCTTAAAAGTTCAAAAGCGGTGAGCATTGGAGACGAAATGCTCTCTAAGATGTACTTAGTGGCGTCAGCTTTTTCACAAAGTGTCTGTCAGTAGATCCTTGTGTGTCCGGGATGGCCGGAAGACTGCTTATATTCGCTGGAGGATCGTGACGTCACTCTGCGCATGCGTGGGTGATGTCATTCTCCGATCCCGGAAAAAGACGTCATTTAAGTACGAGTCAAGTAAATAAAAAATGAAAAAATAAATAAACACCTTTGAAAATCCCTGACAAACCTTTAGTTGAAGCAACGCTATGTTTTTTATAGAAAACGTTTAAAACCCTTAAATCTGAATGCTATTTTTAGGAATGCAAAATGGACTCACACCCCTCCACGCACCTTTCGTGACATCACTTAAGGTAATGTTGTTGGCATCAGCAAAGATGTTATGACGGCCACACTTCTTAAATGCTAAGCCAAAATAATCTGCTCTAGCACCCTGGGAGGCGCCATCCACCAATTAGAATGCTCGGAACATAACCTGGGCATTTGTCCAATAGTTATGCCGTTTGTTTCCAACATTACTCATTTTGTCAGCCCCTTTCGTTTTCCCTCCAGTAAGGTGCTGCATGAGACATTTTCCTTTGTTTGGCATAACAAGGCCGCAGATTTATTTTTTACATATACAAAACCACTGCAAACAGGTATTAAAATTTTGTTCCAACAGGTGTGGCGACTGCTCCTCGTCCTGCTTCCCCCTTTACCTCCATACTGATTGCAGGCATAACTCCCCCAAGGCCTTCGAGTCTGAGAAACCGCCTGCCCCTGCAGGTCTTTGCGGACTGGGAGAGCGCCGTTTGTTGGGGGGAAGTTGAGCCCCAATTGCTACCGCCAGACACCCCCGCCGTTTAGGCTCCCAGGAGGCACTGTCTAGAATGGGCGAAGCCCCTTCCGGTTTAGCAATGGCTCATTCGGAGTCTTAGTCTTATCCTAGGTTGCCACAACCCGCCACGCCAAAGGTGGGTTATCGCCCACCGTGGCTCCCCCCTTTCCTAGCTTATAACTCCAGTAGTTTCGTGCAGATGTTCCAGAAAAACAAATCCATTCCCTGCTCCGACAAATGCACCCCGTCCTTCAAGTAGTACTCTGTGTTTTTCAGATTGATCAAACCATGTCTGATATGTTGGAGGCCTCTCCCTTTGCAAAACTTAGCCATGGCCCAGTTCAACTTCCTCCTTGAGTTTTCCACGGCTGCCTGACTCTCGGCGCCCCTCCATTCGCGCCTCGAGATGATTTCAGACCATACGATTTCCGTGTCCCCCAATTCAGCCGCTAGATCCTGCAATGACGACATCATTTCCCTGCGCAAGATCCCCCTCCCCAACTCGGCCAAATCATTGCCGCCGAGGTGCACCACCAATACGTCAGGCCTCCGGTGGCCCCTCAGGAGACTGCGTACGTGCCCTCGCAGCTGTGCTCATTTCATGCCCGGCACTCCGTGCCACTGCACCCGGTACTCCCCGGCGGTCAACACCTCCTGTTTGGCTGACCAGCTTCCCCTGGCCCTTGACACAAACGAATGGCCCACCACCCAGGCAGACCGCCGCCTTCCCCGCCTTGGTGCTACTGCGAGGAAACAGGAGGAAGGAACTGTTAGTCTTACATTTTCTCAGGCCTGACATACCGCTTAAAACAACCTGACTTCCAGCCCCCAAACTGTTTGATTGTCTCTGCTCCCAGGCCCATCCCAGCCGCAGTTGTGGCGGCCCCAATCCTGAAGGAATGTGTCCCAAAGACCCCTTTTGAGAACCCCGCCTCCCCCAGAGCCCTGTCCAACACCCTTTTAAACTGAAACAGGCTTAGCGCTGATCCGTCGTTGTGTACCAGAAAAGGGGCCTCGTCTCCTGTGTGGCACCTATGACTCAAATACCTGCTCACGCATCCTACTGGACAGACCGGACTGTCTTGGACACTCCCCAACGTGATCATTCTGCCTTTCCCCGTCTGGTCGGTCTTGGACCTCCTCAGAAATATGCATAACCGCTCCCCCTGTACCCTTAAATCACAGCTCCTCAGGAAACTCAAACCTTTACCCTTCTTGTTGGCTGGCACCAGCTCGCTTACCCTTAAAGCTCCAAAAAATGCGACAGAGAAGGCTGCTGAGAACAATCCTTTTTCGTACTCGTCCCTGCACACCACCCCCAAGCTCCTGATCAATTTGTGCAACTTTCCCACATCTATGGGCCGTCTCTCGTCGGGCTTCGCCAACACCTGTTTGGCCCAACCCTTCATCGCCATGACAATGTAATGTTCCCTGGTGGGGTCAGGCATGCCCCTTAATTTGTAGAATTGAGCAATCGCCGCCAGGTGATACGCCACCCACGCCCTGGACCGTCCTTGGCTCCAGGACCATCCCACAAAGGCACGCACAGGCCAGCCCTTTTCGCTCTCGGGCAGTATATCGCTCTGAAAGGCCCTGAATCGCTCCCAGCATGCCTTGTATCTCCGCATAGTGCCTGGTGCGAGAGCCGTGTCGATCAGTGAGCTCAGATCTCCCCAACCAATCCCCACCACTGTGTCTGGAAGGGTGTCATCCTTGCGTTCGCCTCTGGATGGTTTTCCCGGAACCTTCCCCACTGCAAACGAGAAAGAGAATCAGCGGCCACATTCTTAACCCCGGGTATATGACGTACCCTGACCTCTGCATTCAGCTGCAGCAGGCACTTTGTCAATTCCCTGAGCAGCCCCAATGCCCTACCATTCTTGCTCGTTCCCCGGTTGATAATCTGAACCACCGCTAGGTTGTCCGACCAAACTAGCACTTTTTTGTCTTGCATCTGCCCTGGCCAGAGCTTGAATGCCACCACTATCGGGAACAACTCCAGGACCGTAATGTCCCTGGAGATCCCCTTGGACCGCCATTCAGCCGGCCAAGCCTGCCCGCACCACCTCGTGCCCAGGATGGCCCCAAAACCTAGGGCCCCTGACGAGTCGGTAACCAGATTCGGTCCATCTCCCTTCCCCAGGGGTTCCTTCCACACCAATACCCCGTTAAAATGGTCCAAAAAGGTATTCCACATTTCCAGGTCCTTCTTAACCTCTTTACCTAGGCGCACGTGTTGACCCGCATGCTTCAAGCCCACTGTTTTCAACTCTATGCTTCTAGCGAATGCTTTACCTGGAGGGATCACTTTGCCTGCAAAATTCAAGCTGCCCGCTAAGGCCTGAAGTTCTTTCAAAGTGGCTTTCTCTTTGCCCAACAATCCCGCAATTACTTCCTTCAACTTCAGTACCTTGTCTCCCGGAAGCCTGCACACCCCTGCTACAGAGTCAATTTCAATCCCCAAAAACACCAATGATGTTACCGGACCCATCGCTTTTTCCCCAGCCAGAGGTATACCAAATTCTTTCATCAACTCCTGAAATACTGCCATAAGGTTCTTGCAATCATGTGTCCCTTTGCCCCCAACAAACATGAAATCATCGAGGTAATGCACCATCCCCCCAACTTTGCTTCTTTGCCTTACTGCAAACTCGAGGAATCTGCTAAACCTCTCGAAATACGCACATGAAATTGCACACCCCATCGGTAAACATTTGTCGTAGAAGTAATCCTGTAACACCTTGAACCCCAGCAAATGATGGCTGTCCTTGTGAATTGGTAGCAACCGGAAAGCTGATTCAATGTCCGCCTTCCCCATGAGGGCCCCCACCCCCGCTGCCTTTACCAAGTCCACTGCATCTTCAAATGTTGCGTACTGAACCCTGCATTCCTCTCCCGAAATGCCATCATTCACTGACTCCCCTTCGGGGAAGGACAAGTGCTGTATCAGTCTGTACTGCCCCTTATCCTTTTTAGGTACCAAGCCCAACGGAGATACTACCAGGTTTTCCAGTGGAGGAGTGCGGAAAGGGCCAGCCACCCTCCCCAACTGTACCTCTTTCCCCACTTTTTGCGCCAAGATTCCAGGCATTGCTAGCGCCGATTTCAAATTACATGCCTCCTTAAGTCCTAACTGCCCCTGGAAAGGAATCTTAAAACCCCACCTGAAACCCTCCCATAACAGTTTTTGCGTCACCCTTGTCGCTGTATGCATTCAGGAAAGAAATCATGGCCTGTAAACGTACTGGCGTGGGCAGCTGTGTTTCAATCATGTTTGCTTTTCTCCTTGCCTTTTGCATTGCCCCTTGTCTTACCCTCTCGGCTGTTGGGGCTGTGCCTCCCTGCGCTTGCTGCTTTTGAGTGTTTGAACCTGCACGCATTACCATAAGTGCACCTCCCTTCAGCGAACAACCAACATTCTGGCAACTCCCCTTGGTAATTGGGCCGGCTGATCCAAGAGGAGTTCCCACGAAAGGACCCCCTCCCTTTTGAGTAGGACCCCCTGCCCCTGCCCTGGGCTGGTCTTTCGCTTGTCACGCTCTCATCTACCGGCCTGGCTGGGACCGTTTTCGTGTCTATGCGCCCCCCCACATCCACTTCATCCCAGGTCATTGCTGGCCATACCTGCATTTTAAGTCTAAAACCTTTATCGTAGTTGCTCCATGTATCCCCCCCATGCTTCAAGTATTGCTCGTGAATATACTGCTCATACGCCATCAATGCCACGCCATCTTGTGGGAATTTTTCTAACATAATAGTGGCATAAACCCTGAACGCCCTCAACCAGGTATGTATATTGAGCTCTATTTTTGGCCTCTCCCTCTCCTTCTTCTCCCTTTCCCTCTCAGTGGGTTCGCTGAAGCCTTGACCCGAGGGGACCATCCCCAACAATTCCATAATGTCCATGAACTCTTTCCTCCATACCCGCTCTTTGTATGCCAGCGGGATGTGCCATGCCAATGCATTAATCGCCACTCTGGCCGGTGCAAACCCCGGCATGGGCCTCCCGTATATTGTGTTATTACTGGCCAGCTCCTGCCCTTGTACCTGTGAAGGAGCCTGTGCCCCCCACCAAGGTGTCCCCCCAATTTGTGGCGTGTAGGTGGTATTTGCCTCCTGCGTCGCCATCTGCCCCGGGTTCCCTCCCGTTACTGGCTGTCCTGCGCCTACCACGGGCTGACTCGCCCCCGAGCCCAGCTGCTCCGTGACCCCACTACCCCCTTGCATTCCTTTACCCACCATGTTCAAAGCATTCTTATTAACAGGCAACTGACAATTTGCACCCGACACCCAAGCTTCCATAGATTCCCTGAACATACCTTTCACCATCTCCAAGGTGGTTGGCACCTCCGCTGCTACCGCCGGTGTGGCTACAGGTGTGCTGCGAGGACCTCCCACTGGTCTTGGAGCCTCAGCAGGGACAGGTGCCGGAATGGCCTCAACCTCCTGCGCCCTCCCCTTTCCCTTGGGGTTGGTTTTTCGTTTCTGTGCTGCCGCCGCTTGCTGCTGGCTGTCCCTCGCTTTCTTGGTCATCACTCTTTTCCTTTTGGCGACCGGCTCCTCCTCCTCCTCGAGCTCCTCGATGTCCAGCTCTTTTCCTTCCTGCGAGTGCACTTCCACCCATGCCTCCTCGATGGGTGTAGATGGAAACAAGAGAGGTGACTCCGACCTCTGGTTGCGCCCCGCAACCTCGGCTCCCATCTGTGCTGTCATTAACTGCATCCAGCTGGTGCCGTATTTGTCCCCCGCCCTTCTTGCCATCATCAAAAATGCCTCCAGGTCGTCTTTCTGCTGGTCCTCTTGGCTTTTTCCTTGCATCTGCATCATTCTCTTTAGGCCTGTCCTCCCAATCAATGCTTTATGTGTCTCCTACTTTCCTGCACAGCTCTTGCAGCCAAAAGAAAATTCTGCTTAACTTGCCGTCTTTTCTCTTGCTATAGCCTTGCAATAGCTCGTTCCTCACACCCAGCACTTTTTCGTACGCCGCGTCTTACTTTTCAAAATTATTTCCTGCCGAAACCCGTACAACAAGAATGACACACTTATTGTGGGCTTAGAACTCAGGTCGCCTGCATTGCAAGAGCAAGCACTTATCACTTGCGCCACGGGTCTCTCCGCGATCGAAACCGGGGTCCTTCAGATCTTAGGTCTAAAGCTCTCCCAACTGAGCTATTTCGGGCTGCTACCCAACCTGGGTATGGCCGCTTCCCACCTCAGCTTCCGCCGCCGTGAGCCTGTGGGACCCCGCTGCTTCGCCGCTCAGCTGACTGGCTCCTCTTATGCAAGAAAACTTCCCTCGCCTCTTGCCGGCTGCGAGCGTGTAGCTCCCTGCTGCCTCGCCGTTCGCTGGATGGCCTCGCCTGCTTCCGGACCTTCTTTCCCCGTCGCCGGCGCCTCTGGATGTCGACCGCTCCCCTCGCCGTACGAGTCGCCGCTTCCTCGCCACGAAATGAAATCCCGGGTAGAAACCTGCTCCGGGACCTTCCTTCTCCGTCGCCGACGCCTCTGGATGCCGACCGCAAGTTCCAACGAAGTCCTCCTTTCTTGGCGGGCGCCCGGCTGCTGGAAGAGCTGCAAGTGTTCCTAAGCCGGGCGCCTGCTGTACTTATGCGCCAAGCCCCGCCCCCTTCCTTTGTTGCCCTTCGCGGGCTTTCCGGGGCTCTTGGCGCCCTTTCCTCTGGCTCTTTCGCCCTCCTCTCTCCTCCCCTGAGGGGGGGAGGGGCAAGAGCGCGAAAAGGAGGAAGGCCCCTGCCCCGGTTATCGGGGTGCCTCCTCCACTCGCTGTGCTCACCCTTCGTCACCTTCATTGACTGCATTCTCTAAGGAAAGCCCGCGATGGGAGCAGTTTCATTGGTGTCAGGCGCTTCTCTTCCCTTATCACCGTGTAGATCCCTACACGGGTGCTAATGGTGTCCTCTTTTTTTTTTTTCCAACAAAAAAAGCAAACTTACCTTTATTCCGACTCCTGACGCCACACAGCTGTCAGCCAGACAGTCCCTCTTCAATGTTGATGTCATCAACATTCTAAATGGACTACCTGGCTGACAGCTGTGTGTCATCGGCCAAGGAATAAAGGTACATTTTAATTCTTTTAAAACATTTTAAAAACATTTGCACTCGTGTAGTCATCTACACGTGTGCTAATAGCGATATGCCCCTCGGTTGCAGGCCGACCCTCTATGTAACGGCCCACCACCCTCGTTAAGGGACATTCGCTGCGCTAGAGCTCTTAAAATGGGGGATGGGCCGTTACCAACATGCTTAGCCCACCAACTCGGTGCCTATTGCCTCAGTATTACCCCATACCCACTGTGCCTACGTGCTCATTGGGTACTTTTTACTAAGGATGGCTTATGGCTATGCACTGAGCACATTAACCTTGGCAACTGTTCCAGCTGGACACTGGGAAGCATCAGATATCTTTAGGTTTTCTGTTTCCCCTTCCAGGCATCCAAGTACTTAGGAATATTTGTGATTTAAAAAAAAGTGGAAAAGCACACGTTGCCATATTTTTTTTTACAGAACAACAGATACGTATGGATAAATGCGGATGAAAATAACTTTAAAACATGAATACCAGAAAACCCACAGTCTTATGGTTGTCTCGGGGGATAGCTCGGGGGCAAAGAGCTCCCCTTGGCAACAAGAGGACTTGGGGCCACACAGGTTCGATCCCTGGTCGCGTTATAAATAAACAATTATAGATTTAAATCATAGCTGTAAGTGCCACAGAAAAGGTTTACACTCGTTTAAGTTGAAGTTGAATCTAGATGAAAAATAATGTGCAAATCACATATTACACTCGTTTACTCACTCCCAAACATAGACAGTCTGTCATAGAGACATTCACACAGTGAAACGCGCATTTCTAACTTACGGAAATATTAGAATCTACAGCGAGCCAGAGGCTTTGTGCAATCATGAGTTTTGCTATCACAGCATGCCCCTCTGCAGCAGGGACGTTCAACGTGATAAAACAACGAGCAGGATGGCAAACACATTGCAGGGAACTTAGGATACGTGCCGCGTCGCAGGGAAAATTGTTATCCCTGCAAATTAGTGTTTCAGCAGGGCAGCGCAGAAGTGTCCAGCTGCGAAGCCCTTTACTTTCTGACCTCTGACGAAAAATAGGCAGTCGCGGAACTCAATGTGCTAATAGCTCAGGTCTGCCTACTCTAAGAACTTACAGTCGTGGCCTCATCGCCATGAGCTAGCGCATTAACTCCTTGCATTCACAAAGACCTTTCCGAATTATGGCCCGACTCACTCCTCGGGAAGAGATGAGACGTGCTTTTACTGTAACAGTGCTTCCGGGTAGTTCATCCTGAATTTCCATAAGAAATCATTGTAGGCTCCGCTCACTCCCACCGTTAAGTGGAAATAAAGTGTAATCATAATCCTAGGTTGTGCTTAGTTCTCTGTGGATTGTCCATCACACGCACACACGCTCTCTCCCCCCTTGCACTTGTGCTTTCTCAGGTAAGAAGGCCAGTGTTCTTTGGGTGTGAAACTGATGGTTACCTCAACAGATCCTTGGTCTCTCTCCAGCCGAGCTAATTTAGGGGGGACGATGCACTTTACAAACACTACATCTATAATCACTGCTCTCTCTAATGTACACGTTATCACCTTTAATATCGTTGCTAATTTTCTTTGAACATTATCATCGATTTATGTATTTTTTAAACAGAGTGACATTTATTTACACCCGTTTATGGAATCATTGCTATGCTTTGAATTGCCAAACAAATAAGTGTCCTTAATTACAGATTCAATGTTTTCAGCGCCAAATGTTTATCCATCCCGTCAATAGTTCATGTAAGGCAGAGAAATGTCCCAACTCTGAATTGAAACGGGGAATTGTCCTGATAACTTACTTATTTCAACCCCATTACCAGACAACCAGGAGGATACGACTCCAGTGAACAAAGCCAAGGGTAATGTTCTCCAAAATGCTCTACAGGAAGAACATGTGTGTCCCATGGAAGAGATCCTGCAAACCCTTCCCAGGCGTTTAGAAATCAAGAAACAAAATAGAAAGCAAAAGTGTCACCCACGCGAGGGCACATTGCACAGGGCACTGTTGTCCTCGCAGGTTCAACATACGGCAAGAGAAATGGCCAAAGAGAGCACCACCCTTAAGAGACAATTACAGGAAAAGAAGAGCACTTATACTTGCTTATATTTGTACTGAAACATGAGCAAACCTGTGGGCCTCATTTAAAAAAAAAAAAACGTTTTTCAATGGGCTGTTACCATTGAAAAACTCTCTTGCAAATATAATAAAACAATGTCTACGCTGTAAGGAAGAACATATGGTAGCGTATATAAACCACTCTTACCATTTATACCGGTGAAACAAAAAGCCACAGTTTATCAGCTGGAAAAGCAACCACACTCTTTATTCAGAGATCACAAACGTTAACATTGTACCTATCGAACAATGAAAACAGAAAAGAGACTCATCTCGAGAAGATCAGACCTTGAAGCTCCTTGTATCAGTGAGGCATCATTAATACTGCTTTAGTGTGTGCAAATCGCCATAGAATGTCCATTCATAGCCCATTGGGACGTTTCACGAAGAAGGCACAGACAGACGATTCTCAATTCTTCCCAAGTTAAACAGAAAAGGAATCTCAGTTTCCTGGAGAGAAACAAATAGAAACACATGAAATACCAGAAAATAACTGGGCTTTCCAGTCTTTTGATCCAATGCACGTTGCCTTTTGAAGCAACGTATGTGCTTTTTGATGCGTGGCTGTTTTTTTTAAACATTAGGCCGGGCAGTTTTCTACTGCGTCAGACGGAATCTATCTATGTGGCCCAGTCATAAAAAGACAATGGGCCTCATCACGAGTTGGGTGGTATCCCAGAGGTAAATCTGTCACAATACCATCCATTGCAATTACCGTTACCATCACTTGGTCCAGTCGTATTACCACTGGATTACAAGTATCTGTGGCGTTGTAAGTCCCCATTTATTTTTAGTCCACAGGACTCAATGCAGCATTTTCGAGGCAATTACTGTGGCAGTAATTGCGCTGCAGTAATTGTGATGAAAATACGAGGAAAGTCGGCAGATTTACCTGCAGCTCGGAACTGGTGGTGAATCTTCCAACTTTCCTCTAATCTATTTAATACTATTACCACCGCATTTTTACTGCATCGCCCAACTCGTGATGAGGCCCAATTGTGTGTTTGTTGTTAAGTTGGCTCCGTTTTTAGCCAGTCAGATAGCACAGTAAGTTAAGTCCTCGTCCCTGATATCTATGTGTAGCCTTCCGTGGCAGGGTCGAACCAAGGCAGGGACAACTCAGACTTTCATCCTTTCCGAGCCGGGTAAATTGAGTACTACTCTGTGGGATAATAATGTCTTCTGTTATTTCAGTGCTGTGAGACCTTGGGGTGTGTAGCCCTATATAAGAAATACATTATTATTGGCACTTCTTTAGGCTAGACGTTGCCCAGATGAAGGACCATGTTGAATGAATATTTGCATTCTTTGTTTGTTTGAGCTTGTCTTTATATTTATGAACGTAATGTAATATTTGCCTCATTACTGAAACCACCAGAAGATCACAAGCAAGGCCGATCTGCAACGCAATGGCCCACTAAGTCTGGAGTTTGCATACCTCTTAACAACCTAATTGTCCTAACAGTTTATCTAAAAATTGACACATGGGCGAAGAGTGCAGGTCCTGACATACTGTAGCATGCACATCTCTGGAGGGGAAGAGCTATCACCAGGGGTGCACTGGGAAACAAAAGAGGCCCGAGAAGTAATATTCAAAGTGGCCCCCCATTGCAAATAATCAGCAAGCCCAACCCTTTTCCTATGAGTACATTTGGGAGAAGAAAATAGGTTACCACACAAAAGAGGCCCATGCTGCAGGATAATAGAGGCCCATGCTGCGGGATAATAGAGGCCCATGCTGCGGGATAATAGCTCAGGGCCAACACACTCACCTTGGAAACAAAACAACGCAGAGCAACACAGGTTCGATCCCTGGTCCACGCTTAGAAACTTCTGGATGTTAAGCGTGTTCTAAATAACCAATTACAATTACCTACTGATAAATCTCCAGAGTTCCCTATAGACCAGTTCACTCCGGCAAGGATTTACTACTTTTCTAGGTCGATAAATGTCTTCATTCTGCAGAGCCCGTAAATTTAGTACCATAAAACTAACTGGTGAGCAAAGATTATTAATATTACCAAGCATTTTGAAAATGGAATTTCCCATATGTAACACTATACAAAATAATAAATATTTTGGTATTATTAATACTGTCCTTAATGACAATTGATTAATTAAGCTACAAATGTGAATGGTCCTAGTCTGAGTAGTATTTACACGGGATGGGGGTCTCTACAGAAAAGCAAATACCTATATGAACAATTCAGTAAAAATACTTTGTTAAAGGGACGGTATGGTTAAGTTGCGCTACTAAAATCCTATGAAATTCCGTAAAAAAACTAGTATAAGTTATAAATATAGCACTCTTTGATTTTCTTTGTTCCTAATTATTACTGGCTAAGATATGTCAGTAAAGGAAAAAAGAGGGAACCAGACATGTGATGCCATCAGTGATGTCATCATTGACATTTGTGATGTCATCTTTGATGTCCTGGGTGTTAGTCTTAACAATGCACGTTGGTGGCATGGGTAATGGTTGCTTAGCTTACCATAACTAGCGAATTTCAGGGGTTTTTGGTTTTACTTTGAACCATAACGTCCCTTTAACAAAGTTTTTTACTGAATTTCATAGGTTTTTAGTAGCGCAACTTAACCATAACGTCCCTTTAACAAAGTTTTTTTTACTGAATTTCATAGGTTTTTAGTAGCGCAACTTAACCATAACCTCCTTTTTATCAAAGTTTTTTTTACTGAATACACATATACATAGTGGGAATTTGATAGACGTTTACTAGGATTCCCTTACTTTATATGCATGTAACATAGAACATACCGAACCCTATTCTAGTGATTTTGATGTCCGCGGACTGTGCATATGTCCGCTGACAGACGCGGACAACAGCAACACTACCCACAAACTTAGGGGGTATCTTAGATTGTTCTATCATAATATATAAACACAAGTTAAAAAAGCTACATGTAAACATATTATATGTAGTAATAAATAAGAAGTGGAACCTATATATGTAACACATCAACCATCCGTTTAAATACCACATGTACTAAAATGTAATATACAAAAACAAAAAAGATATGCTTCCAACATAATTACCTCACAGAAACTGCACAGCTAGGAGCAACAGCAGACCTACACAACAGTTAGAACACGACTTAAAGGAAACTAGTAAGTAAACTTAATTTTTCTTATATATTTTTTAACTTTCTGTATTAGGTATACTAAAAGTAATATATTTTTTTTTACACAGAAATGTCCAGTACTTTGGAATGGATTGAAGAAAATTCCCACGTGAGGAAATGTCTGAAGACAGTGATACTAATGGTAGACACTTCTCTATATAAGCAAATTAATAATTATTACTTTATGTGCACTTAACATATATATTTTTTTAACAGATCATACAAACATTGAAAATAATACACCAAAAGAGACATTAGAAAATATTCTGCAGCGCATGGAACAAAAAATGGACATGCTTATGGAAAATTTCAATCTTTTGAAACATTTTGTGGAGGACCACATAAAAGAAAAAAATAAGTATCATTGTCCCACATACACCTGTTCCCGCTCTCCATGTCCCAGTCAACTATCCCCAAACCCTCAACACCAAGAAAAACGTTTTGATGAGACTTCCATCCCTTCATCCCCTTCCATCCATCCTTTCCAAACCCCTAACTCCCCTGTATTTGTGTCAGTTTCTGCTTCCCCGTCTCTTTCATACATTTTGCATCTGTATATAATAAAGAAAATATTATGTGTGTTTTAATTCAGTCCTTTGAGTCTTATTTTAAAATAAAAAGGCAGTTAAGGTGACCGCGGACATTGTGGGTGTCTGGAATGTCCGTAATTAACCAAAATGGGGGTGTCCTAAGGACACTATACCTGTCCGTATTGTTCGCAAGCAACACGGAACAGTTCCTAGAACACATCCGGCATCCGGGAGATCCGAAATTAACCAAAATGGAGGTGTCCTAAGGACACTATACCTGTCCTTACCATCCGCAAGCAATATGAAACTGCTCCTAGAACACATGCATTGTCCGGGATGTAAGTAATTAAACAAAATGGAGGTGTTCTAAGGACACTATACCTGTCCGTACTGTATGCAAGCAAAGTGGAACTGTTCTTAGAACACACCCGGTGTCTGGCAATGTCCGAAATTGACCAAAATGGGGGTGTCCTAAGGACACTATACCTGTCCGTACTGTCCGCAAGCAAAATGAAACTGTTCTTAGAACGCACGCTGTGTCCAGGATATCCGTAATTAGGAAAATTGGGTTGTCCTAAGGACACTATACCCGTCCGTACTGTCCGCATGCAAGATGGAACTGTTCTCAGAATACACTCTGTGTCCTGAATGTCCACAATTAACCAAAATGAAGCTGTTTTAAGGACACTATACCTGTCCGTACTGTCCGCAAGCAGCATCGAACTGTTCTTGGAACACACCTGGTGTCCGGAATGTTCACAATTAACCCAAATGAGGGTGTTCTAAGGACACTATACCTGTCCGTACAGACTGTAGAACATCTACACACATGCGCACCACATTGCGCCTGTCCGTAACTGTCCGTCTCACTTGTGTCACACTTTTAATTAGTTTGAGGACCCGAACACTGTCCGTAGAACACCCATGCGCATGCACACGTCCGTTCCTGTGCATTTGGTGTCCTGCGGACACTGTTCCCTTCGCGGACCTGATCGCGACGTCATCATGTGACCGCACCCACGCTGAGCATGTGTCCTGATTTGCGGACACTGTATGGGTCTCTGAACATTTTAAAAGTACTTTTTCAGACAATCCAAAGTATTTTATAGTAAAAATTCACGAGTGCACATGTCCCAGACAATGACCCTGGCTTTCTACATATTTTTTGAAACTTTTTGAGCCTTTTTGGGGTGTTCGATCCACACCCCAGAGCTCATCCTCATTGTGCTTTTGGCTACCTGACAGAGCATTGTCTATATTAGCTTTTGCTAATCTACCTGATTTTGCTGCTCTTGCTGCTTCCCATCAGACCTGATGGCATCTATGCTTGCTGCTCCAGCTGGTGCTACTGGTGCCTCAGCATCACCCCCACCCCCTCCACCACCACCACGTCCCCAACGGCCTGCGGAGGGGAACAGGCGTGAGGATGCAGAGGAGGATGAAGAGGATGGGGTAGAGGAAGTCCCTACTACCAGCACTCGCCGTGAGTCTTGGGTGTGGCGGTTGTTTACCATTCATGGCAACGTCCCAAAAGCATGTGCGAACAAGGTCACCTGCAACCAGTGCAAAATGGTGCTGAGTCGTGGGAGGCCTGGTTCGTAGAGCTTTGGTACGACATCTATGAAGCGACACCTAAGGTCATTACACAGTGGGGCTGTTCGCAAGGTTGTACCTTGTGATCAACATAGTAGGTTGAGTTCCTCTACCACATCCTCCGTTTCCGCTCCTCTCACCACAAGAGACACTCCTGTGGGAGAGCTCATCCCTCCAGATGCCTCACAGGCCATTCACGATGCTGTTGACCCTTACCTTTTGAGGGTCACAATATTGTGTATGTACTGTGACGCAGTACTCTGCAGGGGGGAGAGTCTTCTAAGTGCTTTTGAGACTGCGGTCACGGAGCACAAGAAGACCTGCTACCTACCTAAGTAAGGCCCTCCCTACATCTTCCTCTCTCCACCTGCCCTTTCTTATCCCTGTGGTTGGTGTCCCTTCCTTACCCTCCTTTGCCCTCCTCTCCTAGTGTGTCATGTATAAAAATATATATATATATATAAAACAACAACACCCCCCCCCCAAAAGGCTCTTTTCAGAGCCGCCTTTCACAGTTTAAAAATAGAAGTGGCAAATAAATGGAGCAGGGCCCTGTGAATTTTTTAGAAGTCTGCGGACAGTTCGTGTCATCTAAAATTTTGGGGTGCTGCCCTAGCAAAACCATTGCACTTTTATCTGGGAGGAAGTGGTGGCTCTGAAAAGAGCCTTTTGGTGGTGTTTTTGTGTGTCTGAAAAACTTTAAATGGTCAATACCTACTGCAAAATGAATGGTTGTAATACCAAAAAAGGTTGCAATGCATTTTGTACATTTCTCAGAAAAATCTGATTGCCAGCATAAGTAAAATGGACTCCATCTCTGCGAAAAATGTATGTGCTACGAAACATAATATTTTCATTGTGAAAAGAGGACATGCCAATATCTCCTAGAAAGGCACAAACAGCCGTATTGACATTGCGCCTCGCTTTCTCCATTTGTGGACCAAATGAAGAATAACACAGCCACATTTGTCTTTGCGCAATACAAGAAAAACGTACTTGGGAATTTGGAAACATGTCCATGACCTTCCCAAATCCTTCTTTCATTGCAAATTGCAATGAAATTCCAGACACATGTCCTAAACTGTTCCCTCCACAATGAATTATAATTATGTCTGGATGATACTCTGTCTCCAAAGTAGCACAGAGAGGTACCAAGTCTAGCCACTTCATTCCACGCACTGCATGCCAGTGCACTTCCACATGAGGGAATCCAAGGTCTGCAGCTACTCCACACAGTTCTGCATGTACCTCCAACCAATGTATCCATGAGTCTCCCAAAATCCAGATAATCTATTTTCTGAAACACACAGCCATAGCTATCTGTTCTTCTCTAAGGAAAAAAGACTTTCTGACAAACTCTCTCCTTACACAACACACCCAGTAAACTTTACTGACCAATTCCTTGCTCTGCTCATTCTCATTTGCATGCCTCTCCACCCCAAAATCCCCGTATGCAATACGCGATGTCCGCGGACTACCGCCATGTCCGCGGACATATCGAAAATCTAAGCGTGGTGAATGTAAATTTATATATTGTACCCCATTTCCCCTTTGAGGTGAGCTCTGAAAAGAGACTTTTTTGGGGGTTTTTTTGCAGATGCTTGACAGACACCTGTTATTATATATATATATATATATATTTGTTGTTACTTTACTCCTAAAATCTTCACAAAACCTTCTCCAAAGCAACCCATACATTCCAAAACAGAATGGCATGTCCCATAAAAGATAAGGTCATGCCATCTTCAAATAAACAGCATTACTGGAATCAATATTCTCATTATTACAGAAGAACATACCAGCTCTAACAATGAAAGCACACATGCCTCGGTTGATTGCACACCTAGCAATGTTTTGCTGAGGACAAAAAACAGTACTATTGTCCCATATTGCCCTAGGTACTGATCCAGAAAAAAATACTTTGGGATTTAGAAGGATGTTCATTACTGCTTGAACCAAGTTTTCCAAATCTGTCAACAAAGTAGGGGCACTGACATAGCCCAAATGGAAAGCACCATAGTGCAAAACTACTACATGGGGACTGTTCATCCTGCCCATATATTCACAAACGTGTACAATTCCCTGTACATTGCAGTCAGGTACAGTGCTCCACACCACCTCCACTCCTTTAACATCAAAATTGTTTGCCACATGCCTGCATTGAGCATACTGCTGTAAACCGTGCACAAACATATCTCCAAGCACCAACACCCTGACTTTCTCCACCTCTGCCATCTTCACTAAACACAGTCTCTTTCAACACAAATCCACAACCTCAACATCTGATTGGCTGATCCCTACAGTCCCCTTTCCATGCTGGATTTGCTGGAAAACCCTGGATGTGGCAAGCCCTGTCCACGGACTGCCGTGGTGTCCGTGGACCACATAACTCTTAGACAGCCCTTCTAACCTTTCCACCTCACTCTCTGTGCCATTCACTCATTGGATACAGCTAAGCAGTCACACAACCATCCAAAAATCACATCCAAGACCTCTACATCTAACTCCATCATCATAGTTCAGCACTTCAAATGTACTGCTGATCACTCTGAGTACAAGTCTCATATCATTAGAAAGCACCTAATACATAAACTCCTGTACAAGTCTCCAAGATTTCTACTTGCAGCTGCATGCATATCCACATGCATGAATACAAACTACAGGTATGCATATTTTCTGCACAGTACATGTACAACTCTTATGAATGCATATAAACAGAGTAACTGCCACCTAACCTGTATAACTTATAAAATGAACTTACTGTCCTTTTTCCCATCTGCTATAATCAACTGTCACTTCCAAGCCTGTCTGCTATCTAATTTTTTTTAAACACATAGCTATCTAAAAAATTATAATTATAATATTAGAAGATGGGAGAAATAAGAGTATAATTGTAGAAAAACACTTAGTAGTGTATTATAAAATCACACACAGCCAGGATAAGGTCATGCATCTTCATACACTCACACAGATAGACACTATCATTGAAAAGCTCCCAGCAGCAATAACACCACTGCAGATATTTGATAGATAGCACCCAAGACTCTAGGCCCTGGCCACAACCACCGCAGCATAACACAAATAGATCACACCCATAGAATTGAACATTTTAACTGTCTATATGGGCTACTGCATTGCATTTTTTTATGTCAGCGTAAAGCCGCGGTGACCGCGGACATGACGAACACCTCAGGGGTGCCTACCATGTAAACAAATACAGCATTTGACCAATCTCTTACTCCCCCACCCTCCCCAAGCACTCTTACATACCAACACACTTGCCAAACTTGTATTTCTCCCCGTTCGTCGCCGCGCTGTTCGCGGATGTCGGCGGATCCAAGATGGCAGGCGCATCAAAACAATACGAGGCACCTCACACTTCATTCTAGCCAATCAGTGGACACATCGCATGTCCACGGACATGACGCAAGCCGATTAACCAATCGGTGTCCTGTCGGTGTAGCGAACAGGGAATTGTGTCCACCCAGCGGACATAGATATCACCATTTTTCTGTGACCTACTTTTTGGTCTTTTTAAAAAAAAAATACTGGATGGATTTTCACCAAATGTACAAAAGCATGCTTTCGGGACCAAGCCGCCGCTCCTGACACAAATTTGGTGAAAATCCATCCATCGGTTTGGGCTGTAGGCGTGAGCAAAGGTTTTTCCCCATTCAGTCCTTGGGAAAAATAGAAATTTTGGGACCCCCCTATAACCTTTCCCCTCCTGGACCAAACCTTACCAAACTTTGCAGAAAAATACGGAGTGGGCCATATACTTTCATTGCAACGTTTGGTGAGGATTTGTCCAGGGAGAGCGAAGTTATAAGCCACCCAAAAAGTGCTCTTCCTATTGGATGAGCAACTTAACCATAACTACACGGCCACTATCGTGGCTGTGTAATGTACTACAGTTCGTCAGATTCATCTTAGCAAATGCTGTAGCAATAAAGACACTTCATTTGCAAGCCCCGTTGCTAGGAAAAAACTATAGGCCCCCCTTAGGTGCATTCTCAGGCATGTGGATTCGTGCAGCACATAAACATATGTGGCAGCAGCATTCATTCTCTGTGGTCAGCTAAGCTTTATGTTTTAACATCTGTAAGGTTCCAACTGTCCAAGCGATATAGGAGCTTTACCTGGCTCTCACTTTGAAATAGGAAGCCACATCTTTTGCGTGATTAATTGTCCTCCCACAGATACATTGTAAATAAAATGTGTTTCAATCATCCCAACCATCACAAACAAACAAACAATCATCCCTCCTCCCTCTTACTTCTATTACAGACACTGCACCTCCCTCTCCTGTTAGCAGTGCAAGCGTGTCTCCTGTTGGCCGCTACGGCAGTGTGGATGCGATTGAATCACTCGGCTGTCTGCAGGTGCAGAGTGAGGTGAGCTTTTTGCCAAGTTCTGGGCTTGAGCCGACATAAGCCTGCCCCCTGGAAAACACTGGACCGAATGATTGCCCTCTACTGACAGCAGACAAGCGAACCAACGTTGAGTCCCTACACTTTGTAGACATACATCATGATACACATAAAGAAGCTGCACCACTAAAGACTGATCTAGAGGCTGATTTTCAACAAGAAGTTCTACCCATCAGAAGCAAAGGATGGGGTTGCACCCCTGGCCATCCCGGGCCCTGCACTCGACCCCTCTAGCTCTGCCCTCCAGAGCGGGCTGGGTACCCAGTAAGGAACACTTCTGGGTAATGTAGCTGGCAGACTGCATCAGAGACTGATGCACAATGGCCGGGTTATCACCCCTAGATGGCCGGGTCACTGGTTGGGACACCTCTGAGACTTGCCCTCTGGAGAGGCCAAGGCAGGGCTTATCAAACTTCCTTGCCCATTCACATAGGCATGCGGTGCGGAATAAAACAAGGACTACCTCAATGAATCCTGTATGGAACTGTGAAACTTGACAACTATGATTCACCGAGCAGTGCCCTCTGTGTGCCGGGGGTGGGCCTCTGGCCCTGCATAGCTCCAATGCATTTAGTGGTTGCCCACCCTGCCAAAGTTCCTGTAGCCCCCCCACTCCACAAAACCACTTGGGTGTTGCCTCCTGGGGCCACGCAGAGGTGGTTTGTCTGTGCCTGGAGGCCAGGGGCTGTGCCTGCTTAGCAGGTCTATTTGAAGATCTTTTTCATGCCCTAGCCTGAGCTCCATCATGGCTGGGGGTGCTGCCCCCTCCCTTGGGCATTGGCCTTGAACGTGGGTTGACAGTCTGCCTGCCCAGCAGTGGACCTGGGGCACTCTGCCAGCGTCCCCATACCTTCCTGGAGGGAAAAGCTCAAATGTGTCCTGGCCAGAGTGCCAGTGCTGGCCATCCTTACACCTGCCCCTTTGTGCCTGGATTTTACACAGGCCTGTTATGCCCTCTGCACAGCAGGTCCAGTTGGCTATTTGCCAGAGGGTCCAAGGACCTTCCACCTAGGCCCATTGGAATGTATTACACAACCAGACATCCAGCCTTCTCTGGAAGACAGGATGGGCATCAAGTACCAAATTAATCTTCAGGTGGGTCCATAAGGAGGCTGGTGGCTTTCGCCCAAACCCCCCCCCCCCTTCTGTCATCCAGGGTACACAGAATATAAGAAAGCTCTGTCGCCTACCTCTGGATTTCTGTATGCAGTGTGCATGGGTGTTTTCTGTGCTCCACTAGGTTACTGCTACCCCATCTGGGCTCTGTGGTGAAACCACCACACCCCCACTAGTCTTCCAAGAGCCATGCCCCATGCAATGTCTCATAAGAGCATGTCCTTCTGAGGGTGTACTGCCGGCTCAAAGTGGGGTGGGGGGGATAAGCTATTGGTGTTTCTCAGAGAGGCCAACTTTTTCCTGGCCAGCAGGGTGGCTGGCTGCCAAAATAACCTCAGCTGACTAGCATGTGGATGTCATGGTGGCCTGCCGATGTGCCTCCCAAAACTCCAAGCGGCTGATTTTGCATTCTTTGTTCCGCTACAGTTGGACTGTTTGGCTGGCCTCAGCTGTTGTTTTACGGAATGACCTTCCACCTGCCTTGGGACCATGTCAGCGGCATGCCCCCTCAGAGAGGGTCTCTCAATGCAGGTGGCTATCCCTTGCAAGCACAATTACTAGCTAAGCAGCCTCATGGAAAACCAAGTCTTTGGGGACAGAGGGAGCATAGTTGCAAAGCTGAAACTGAAAGGAATAGACAGAAGGGAATCGCCAGAAGTGGAGCCTACAGTTCAATTTGACCATGTATGGAAAAACCCACCTGGACTGTACACAGAAAGCATTGACAGATTGATAGCTCTTACTTGATACTTGGGGAAGGGGAATATCTGTTCTAAGTTGGTGAAGCCATTTGTCTGGGTAATTCTGAAAATAAACAGGACTCATCCATGCCAACTACTTATGTTACCCTCAGTGGTTGGCATTCAACTTCTAAGAGGGACAAGTGGCATTCAGCCACACGAGATTGAACAATAACATGTCTGTGATGCTGTCTGATGTCCGGGGCTGCATGTGTGCTACGCTGAATGGATCAGCTTGTGTCTACCCTTTTCAGTCAGGTGCAGGTAACCCACTGACCCCTGTTCGTGATATGGATTGGGAATAGCAATCATATCACATAAACTAGGAATTCCGAGTAAGTGCAGGTCATACGCTTGTGTTGATTATTTCCCTGCTCTTTGAATGCACTGCCCATTACCATAACTGATTGGATGGTTGAGTGAGGTCCCTGGATTGGTCCCGCTAGGATTTGGCGACGGCCCTGGTAGAGTGCTGAGAAGAGGATCAAACTTGATTATTCAGAGGAAATAAAAGTCACAACAAGGTTTCTGTAGGTGAACCTGTGGAAGGATCATCAATGGTTGAGCAGCTGTTGTGTCCCAGACATGCATACCCAGCCAGGGGCACCCATTCTGTCATGGTCTGTGGTCTGGTCAGTGGGGTTGTCTGCAGCTGGGAGTTGTGGGGGCCAGGTATTGGGGAGCAGGATCACTTCCAATGGAGTGGTCTGTGACTCAGCAGATGGATGGGGATGTCTGGTGGGGTTAGGTGGACCTGCCGTGAGAATCCCATCCACACACCGGTGAGAGAGCCATAAGTATCCCCCCTCCTCTCTGAGCTGGAACCGGAGTTGCCATGCTGGCTGGGTGCACTCCTCTATCTGACCCGCTAGCTGGCAGGTGTTGGTGGGGGCACCACAGTCAGAATTGAAGTCCTGAGTGGGTGCATCCGGTATCATATGGAAATCTGGCTGTTCTCAAAGGAAGCCTCCCATGGTGGACGGGTGCCTGCCACACTGGCCAAGCTCTGAGACATGGCAGACCCCGGCCTACTTCACGGGTTGGCATTGAGGTTCCTGCAGCCCACCACTGTGGGTGAGTGATTGCCATGCTTGCCGGTGCAGCGGGAGACATACCCTTGTGACCAGGTACCTGGAGCTTGGCCCTGTGCAACTGGGCTGGGGTTTGAAGACCCTAGCAGTCCCTAGCAGTCACCCCGACCACCAACATTCCTGAGCCTCCTCCCTTCTCCCTCAAAAGGAGAGCAGGAGTACATGGTTGTGGAAGGATGAGTGGATTGGTCTGGTGGCAGAGCTGCCTGCCCCCTTCACTTTGGGAAGCACCTGTTGCGCAGCTGCAGAGGTTGGTGGGTGGGCTTTCAGGCAACATGTTCCTTTGAAAAGTGCAATGGTCATGGCTGACTCACAAGTGGGGAAGCTAGACGGGGCATCAGGCTGTCTTGCAGTGTGGGTGGGAGGGACTGGTGGTGCTGTCTCTCCCCAGCCCTCCAGCACCTGCAGGTTAGGGCTGATGTCTGGACAAAAAGGTTGGCTGTGACTCATGGAGATGGATCACTGGTCTTGCGCATTAATTAACAACACAGATGATGGTTGTGGTAGCAGCAGACAAAAAACCTGATGCAACCTCCTCTACCCCAGAGCATCTGGCTATGCCATGTGTGTCTGTCTGTGGTGTCCCACGGCTATCTGTGTGGGACAGTCCTGTAGTTCAGGCCTTGTGACTGTTTCTGATGGCCAACCCTTCCACAGGTGGGACAGCAAACACACAACTGTATCAGAGGTGCAGGTCTGGGGCAAACCTGCTGAAACTGCCACAGCCCTGAGACATGGCTCCACAACCATAACCTCAGATGAGATTCGCTGACCCCTGAATTGAAGCATAGTACCAAGTGGAGGAAAGGCGACTAACCAGGATTTCTCCGAAATGTTAAGTGAAGAGGGAAGAACCCAGTGCTGAATCCCTGTCCGGTGGCAGGCTGAGGCTGGCAGTCCCCCCCCCGGCATGCTGGGATGAGGTCATTATGGAGTTGGGTTGTTTTGGAATGCAGGCCAAAGTGGGTTGTAAACTCCATGGAAGGCTAAAGTGAGAAAACAAGAGGCTGTGAAACCATTCAGAGGTAAATGTTTGTGGTCTATGCAGATTGCTCATAGGTTCCAACACAGCAGGCAGCATATCTACTTGTTTGACCACTGCAGGGGCCCACACGGCTGCTGCAGGTTGAATTCCCTCCATGGTGGCGAACCGCGACTGGCTCTGGGTCGGCTGGGAAGGCCCGGCGGGTTGGTGGCTCTCCAATCCGGTGAAGAGTGTCACAGACCGCTTGCGGCAGTTTTCCATGTCAGCGGAGCCAAGGGAGATTGACCGCCACTGAGCCCTCCTCCAACCATCCTGTCCCTGCTCGGGGAGTCACTGGATCAGTGATGGGGTAAGGGGCCCCCTGATCCAGGTGTGATTGACGACTGGGGTGGATTGTCCTCAGTGTGCCATGACCTTGCTATGCTGATGGGCGGGGAGGGCCACAAATCACACCAAGGGTCTGCAGTGATGTCAGTAACCCACCTGACCCATCTTCAAACACAGACCAAGGAGTCAAACACATGTGCGAGTCAGAGACCTGTACAACACTCTTGATGCAGTGAAGGTGATGGCTGCTGCACACTGGCTGAGTTGGGATCCCATCAAGGCATTGTGGCGGGCACACCACCAGACCCTCTACCCGACTCTGTTGAGGAAGTGGATCATGAGCATGTGTGACAGGCCCAGAAAGATGGTGAACAATGCCTGGGCAGGGCTAAGCAAGATGAAGCACTGTTGGAGGTCCATAGCATTACTGACGTGCAAATCGGTCGATAAAGTGAAAAAGACTAATCAAACCATCTAGTAGCAACTTCCATCTGAAGTAAACCCTCAAGAGAGCTTGCTCTCATAAACCCCACTTTCATCTGGTAAAGCAAATGATCTGAGGTCTCGGAGGCGATAGCATCTCAACCTGTTCTCAAACCTAAAATGGCCAAGAACCCTGGCTCGCTGGTGTAAAGCCAGGTGTTGAATGCAAGTGCGCAGTGGCCCACTTTTGGGAAGCAGAACTGGTGCTAATGGATGAACCAAATACTGGGTTAAGGTGACCAATGCCAATGCTCAACAGACCCTACAAAAGGTATTGTTTGAAACAGACAGCACGACGGTGGCCATGGAATACAGAATCTACTAAGGAGTGTAGAACAACTCATCTGCTTCATCAACTGGCCTTGAAATGGTTGGAGCTGGAGTCTCGTGCCCATAGTAGGCCATTGTGGGTGCTGAGTCGGAGGGCTGCTGTGGTGGACATGAACACCTGGAACAAAGGCCTGGGTGGAGTCGACATAGGTGCAGATCGTGGTGGTAGTTGGGAAATTCCAAAATATAACTTTGAACACTGAATCGGAGAAGGCTTCTATGTGAACAGCAGTTGAACATGGGTAAGTTGGTCCCAAGAGATAGGTGAGCATCATTTTGGAAGGGACAGGTGATGGCCTCTGTTTCCCTCAGCAGATTGAAAGAGAGTTGGGTTCGGATCCACAAACCAGGAGTGGCAGAGACATGTGCCCTTGTGCCATACAGTGTGGTAATACACCTGATCCCAGAGAAGTTGGGGGGAGCCTCTTGGGAGGGCCAAGTGCCAAATTGTTGAGGGCAGAGCCCCAGACAGCTGGGGGTGGGACTGGGGGAGCCTTGGACCCACCTCAGGCCAATCTTCACGACCATGGGGACCTCTGTGGTACAGAAGATACAGAATGTGCACCCCCATTATTTGGTGGTTTCACAGGTCAACCACATGGGCACTGTCGGACCAGCCTGCTGTGGGTATGATGGTTGAAGTAGAGTGGCTGGTGTAAGGTACAATGAAAAGCAGGAGGGGCAATTCCACGTGCCACTGCTGGTGCTTTGACAGGGAGATTGCAAAAACAAAGAGGTGATGGCTGGAAGGTTTAGAATTAATCTTAACCACTGGAAACGCTCTGGGCAACCCTCCAGACCACCATTCTTCGCCTGCTAAGCCATTACAGAAGGGAAAGACCATATGCAAATCAGGCTTGGCCCCACCCCAAAAGGGGCAGTCCAGCCCGAACTGCTAGGCCACATCCCCTCTGCACGAGACCACAAGCATCCCCAAACATGTTTCGCCCTTGTTGGGGCTCATCAGTGAGGAGTAGCTTGGGTCTCTAGGCCCAGCAGGCACGGGACCCACGTCTGGGCATACCCGTCCCACTCGGGGTGACATAGCAAAAACAAAGAGGTGATGGCTGGAAGGTTTAGAATTAATCTTAACCACTGGCAACGCTCTGGGCAACCCTCCAGACCACCGTTCTTCGCCTGCTAAGCCATTACAGAAGGGAAAGACCATATGCAAATCAGTCTTGGCCCCACCCCGGGAGATTGGCACCCCACAGAACAGTCATACCAAAATGCTGCCCGTACATGCTTAGTGGAGAAGGGTGAACAGCATGCAAGAAAGGGCCCACCGTGTGACTAACACCACCCAACCCCATGCACTCTGATCTGACCACCAGTGAAGCACCAGGATGCTTAGCGTTTGCACAGCTTGGAGAGGGAGCAAGCCACATAAGGGGTCCTACCCAAACGGGCATACTCTTGACATGGTACTAAGAGGGTGGAAGCTAATCATTAAAACAGCTGCCTGTGGAGGCCAAAATGGGGAGGGCTGTGTGGGAGACGGCAGGCAGATCCACTGTCCGGGAGAAGGGATGAACAGACCTGGGGAGGCTGTGTTGCATGTGTAGATGGACTGGGTCACCCCACTGGCAATAAAAGGCAGGTCACACCAAAGACTGTGAGCCCCTGAGTAGACAGTAAAATCAGAACTCTGGAACTGATCAATTACTGGCAGAGAATTAAACTTGTTTCTGGAAAACTACGTTAGGCACACTGGACACACAAGTATTTATGGCCCGGGCTGCGGCCACAAGGCAGAGCAATGAGGGCAGGCATACAAAATTAGCACAGCCACGTTCATAGGACCTGGATGCCTCTGCGGTACCCTTGGATGCCGGGGACGGAAAGGGACACCAAGGGAGCCAGTGAAGGTCTAGAGCAGCGAAAGCAGGGACAGAGAGTCTTGGAAGGCTAATTTAAGGTGAAAAAGAGCATGGTGGTGGTGAAGGATGACAAAAGGGGGAGAAGGTAAAGGGGGAAAATAAGGGGTACACACTAAAGGGGACTCCTCAGCTTCTCAGCCCCCAACCCACACCGTCAACACACCATGGCAGGCAAGCCAGAAAGAGACCCAGTTCCTCACCTACCAATCATATAAGGCTATGGCATCCCAACTCCAGAGTCCGCCCCACCCACCTACCCACCCTGTTGGACACAATAGTACATGGACAGGCCATCACTCCCCAGCTGTTGCTTCCCCCTCATTTAGAGCCCACTCCAGAGGATGAGCTGTTCTCAGGAACAGGGTGGGAATAAGAGGGTGTAGTGCAAGGGACAACAAATGAACAGATGCTGTGGGGAGTGGAGGAAGTTTCCCAGGCATGCACCCACAATATACAGTCACTTTCAGTGTAGTCACTTTCAGTGCAAGATTGAACAACAATTGGCAAATGAAAAGCCATGCAATGCATTGCAGACGAGAAAACACATAGAAAAACAACAGTAAAGAACAAGTGACTTGAATGTGGAACACTGGTGAACACTGTCAGGGATGCACATGTGTCAAGCAGTCCAAATCTAGATGGTCCAAGTGCACTAAATTGGTCTTGTGAGAGTGCAGGGAGACATACGGGCAGGCCGCCCTCCCATCCATGAGCAAGACAGCATATACACTCCTATTGGTCAGGCACCCTGCTGGCTGAAAAAAGCTTGTCTCCATGAAAACCACCACAGGCATGATATTTAGTACTACACTGCCATGGGCCAGCAGGGTGCCCCCAGCAGGGCAATCTGTGCTGGGACATTGCATGGGGCTTACACATCTGTCCAGCTTGGGGAAGGAAACAACCTGGTTTTGAGTGCCTTTACGAAGGAAAGGTGGTCATACACTTGGCGGATGCTAAGTGTGAGGGAGTTTCAGGATGTGGGAGCCTGGACAGAGGAAGAGGTTTCTCCAGTTAAAATAGAATTGAAGGAAGGGAGAACAATCAAGGAGGAGTGCAGAGCCTGATGTGAGATTCCTGTTGTGTTGGTAGCCTGTGAATCTATGTTGGAGGAAGTCAGGGCCCATCTCGTGGAGGGCGCAGTTGGTGATGCACATGGCCTTGAAGGTGGTGCTTTGGCTGATGGTAAGCCAGTGGAGCACCCAAAGTGCATGAGTCATCCCTTCCCTTGGGGTGAGTGCAAGGAAGAGGCAGCCTGCATTGCTCTGTGTCTGTTGTAGCTTTCTGAACTGATAGAAAGGGGTGCCCACATAAAGGGTACAGGAGCAGTCTAGGGTGTAGAGGATGATATCCAACAGTGGCATGACTTGGTGAGGGTAGAAGTAAGGGAAGTATCATCTAAGGAGGCAGAGGTGAAGATTACAGGATAAATATGCCGTGTTAATGAGGTCAGAAAGTCTTACGTCTAAATCCATGGTACATCCCAGGTTCTTTACTAAGTTGAATGCTCTGGGAGTGGGGACTAGGAAGCACAGGCAGGGTGTGGGTTGGTGGAAGAGTGCTGTGTCAAAATCAGGATTCTGGTTTTACAAGGATTAAGGTGGAGTTGGTTAGCTGTCAGGCAGTGGTTGGAAATCTGTGTGGCATGAGGTGAAGTCAGGATGGGGAGATGCTTGGAGCAGGACAGGTCAAGTGAGCGTAAAAGGGTGGGGAGGGGGCTCTGGCATAGGTTGAAGAGTAGGGCGGATAGGGAGTCCTCCTGTGGGACCCTGTTTCTGTCAGGGAGGGGGAGGGGTGGTGAAGGGTGGTGAGATGAGGATTTGTGGCCTGTCAGTGATGAAAGAGGTGAACCATTTCAGTGCACAGCACTTGATGCCTAGAGAGCGGATTCGGTCAATGAGGATGCTATCATTGACAGTGTAAAAGTCTGCCGATCGGGTCAAGGAGGATAACTTCAGCACAGTGTTATGAGTCTGCTGCCCTTTGTGGATGTGCAACCAGAAATCCAAAGCATACGCAATGAAAGGAGACATTCACACACATACAGACATGTGGGCCAAATCACAGCTTTAGCGACATTCACCAGCACCCAAACATCAACAAATCACATCATCCATGCAATCCCTATGTGTGCCACTGCAGGCCCCTATTGGGGTGCAAATTCCCTAACCACATCCACCTAAAACGGTGCCTCTGCATTGGGGCATGGCGGGCCAGTGTCTGCCAGAGGGCATGAGGAAGGGGTGAAAAAAGGCTGCTGTGTGGACCTCTTAGGGCATGCGGTTACTGGATGAATGAATGAAATGTATTTATATCGCGCTCCTCTGACCCTAAGGCTTAAGGGTGCCGACATACAAACAATTACACAGCAATAAATAACTGAAACTGAGCACACCATCAATAATACATAAACATTCAAACATCTAAAAAGGAAAGAGTACAAATAATGAAATACATTATACAGCCATCTTCCAAGGGGATACGCAAATACGTTCAAGACAAGCTAAGCTTAGTGGCAAAGACATTTGCAAGTAGGTTTGAGAAACTGTTCAAAAACATAGAATGGGCATCAGAAGATGAAGGAGAAACATAAGAATTCTAGAACTGGGAAAAGAAAGATGTCTAGTGGGCTCCGCAAAGCACCCCTAAAAAGAAAAATGCGGTACGCAATGCGTATGGTCACCCTCAACCAGGACAATTGGTGTGCAATGTGTAGCGCACGCCACAAGGCACCCCACAAAAAAAAAATTCTACATGATGCGTAACGTGAAGGAAACGGCTCGCAAAGCACCCCCAAATGCATGTCTGCTATAGTGAATCCTCCTTCTCTGTACGTTCTCGCGCACGACTGGAAATGCGTGTCACACCTTTTAAATCTCCCAGTCTCTGCTGTGGGCCACATAAGCATGCTGCATGCAGCGCGTAGCACGCCCTCTCCATTGACCTTCCAGCCATCACCTCTTTGTTTTTGCTATGTCACCCCGAGTGGGACGGATATGCCCAGACGTGGGTCCCGTGCCTGCTGGGCCTAGAGACCCAAGCTACTCCTCACTGATGAGGCCCAAAAAGGCCGAAACATGTTTGGGGATGCTTGTGGTCTCGTGCAGAAGGGATGTGACCTAGCAGTTCGGGCTGGACTGCCCCTTTTGGGGTGGGGCCAGGTCTGATTTGCATATGGTCAGGGCTTTAAGTGGGCCGGGGCCTGCCGGGGCTGGGCCCCGGCAGTCTCCGAAATTTCGTTTTGAGGCGGGGCCCTGCCGGGGCCCACTAATCTCCCCTGTCAGCCCCGGCCACTACAGGAAAAAGCATTTTTTTCTACAGCCTGAAGCTCTTGCTATTATGTGAGAGCTTCGGGCTTCAGAAAAAAATGCCTTTCAGCCATAATGGTGGCGCCGCACCTGCGAGGCATCCCTTTAATCAAGGGATGCACGTGGGCCGGCGCCACCATTATGGAGAAAACGTGAGGCCGCTGGAAGCAGAGGCCTTGCTTTCTAAATACTGAAGCTCCCGTGGATTCTCGGGAGTTTCAGTCTTTAGGAAAAAGGCCTCTGCTTCCAGTGGCCTCACCCTTTCAGCCTTAATGGTGACGCTGCCCCTCCCCAGCTGGCGAGGGGCAGCGCCACCATTAAGGCTGAATAGGAGAGGCGCTGTCCCCTGCCAGGCAAGCCTATAGAATAGAAATGCAGAGATCAGCTCTCTCTCCCCCAAAGGGGAGAGGGTGCTAATCTCTACAAAAGGCTGCCTGGCAGGGGTGCCAGTAGCCCATTGAGCCGGCGCTCGTCAAGGGGGCGTGGCCTAACGGCCCATCAAGGCCCCCGTTGTTAGGCCACGCCCCCTCGATGGGCCCCGGCTCGATTTGTAGTGCCACTTAAGGCACTGCATATGGTCTTTCCCCTTCTGTAATGGCTTGGCAGGCGAAGAACGATGGTCTGGAGGGTTGCCCAGAGCAACACCAGTGGTTAAGAATAATTCTAAACCTTCCAGCCATCATCTACTTGTTTTTGCTATGTCACCCCGAGTGGGACGGATATGCCCAGACGTGGGTCCCGTGCCTGCTGGGCCTAGAGACCCAAGCTACTCCTCACAGATGAGGCCCAAAAAGGCTGAAACATGTTTGGGGATGCTTGTGGTCCCGTGCAGAAGGGATGTGACCTAGCAGTTCGGGCTGGACTGCCCCTTTTGGGGTGGGGCCAAGTCTGATTTGCATATGGTCTTTCCCCTTCTGTAATGGCTTGGCAGGCTAAGAACGATGGTCTGGAGGGTTGCCCAGAGCAACGCCAGTGGTTAAGATTAATTCTAAACCTTCCAGCCATCACGCCTTTGTTTTTGCTATGTCACTCCAAGTGGGACGGGAATGCCCAGACGTGGGTCCCGTGCCTGCTAGCCTAGAGACCGAAGCTACTCCTCACTGATGAGGCCCAAAAAGGCCGAAACATGTTTCAGGATGCTTGTGGTCTCGTGCAGAAGGGATGTGACCTAGCAGTTCGGGCTGGACTGCCCCTTTTGAGGTGGGGCCAAGTCTGATTTGCATGTGGTCTTTCCCCTTCTGTAATGGCTTGGCAGGCAAAGAACGATGGTCTGGAGGGTTGCCCAGAGCAACGCCAGTGGTTAAGATTAATTCTAAACCTTCCAGCCATCCCCTCTTTGTTTTTGCTATGTCACCCCGAGTGGGACGGGTATGCCCACACGTGGGTCCCGTGCCTGCTGGGCCTAGAGACCCAAGCTACTCCTCACTGATGAGGCCCAAAAAGGTAGAAACATGTTTTGGGGATGCTTGTGGTCTCGTGCAGAAGGGATGTGACCTAGCCCCTTTTGGGATGGGGCCTAGTCTGATTTGCATATGGTCTTTCCCCTTCTGTAATGGCTTGGCAGGCAAAGAACCATGGTCTGGAGGGTTGCCCAGAGCAACGCCAGTGGTTAAGATTAATTCTAAACCTTCCAGCCATCACCTCTTTGTTTTTGCTATGCCACCCCGAGTGGGACAGTTATGCCCAGACGTGGGTCCTGTGCCTGCTGGGCCTAGAGACCCAAGCTACTCCTCACTGATGAGGCCCAAAAAGGCCGAACCATTTTTGGGGATGCTTGTGGTCTCATGCAGAAGGGATGTGACTAAGCAGTTCGGGCTGGACTGCCCCTTTTGGGGTGGGGCCAAGTCTGATTGGCATATGGTCTTTCCCTTTCTGTAATGGCTTGGCAGGCTAAGAACGATGGTCTGGAGGGTTGCCCAGAGCAACGCCAGTGGTTAAGATTAATTCTAAACCTTCCAGCCATCACCTCTTTGTTTTGCTATGTCACCCAGAGTGGGACGGGTATTCCCAGACGTGGGTTCCGTGCCTGCTGGGCCTAGAGACCCAAGCTACTCCTCACTGATGAGGCCCAAAAAGGCCGAAACATGTTTGGGGATGCTTGTGATCTCATGCAGAAGTGATGTGACCTAGCAGTTCGGGCTGGACTGCCCCTTTTGGGGTGGGGCCAAGTCAGATTTGCATATGGTCTTTCCCCTTCTGTAATGGCTTGGCAGGCGAAGAACGATGTTCTGGAGGGTTGCCCAGAGCAATGCCATTGGGTAAGATTAATTCTAAACCTTCCAGCCATCACCTCCTTGTTTTTGCTATGTCACCCCGAGTGGGTCGGGTATGCCCAGACGTGGGTCCCGTGCCGGCTGGGCCTAGAGACCCAAGGTACTCCTCACTGATCAGGCCCAAAAAGGCCAAAAAATGTTTTGGGGATGCTTGTGGTCTCGTGCAGAAGGGATGTGACCTAGCAGTTTGGGTTGGACTGCCCCTGTTGTGGTGTGGCCAAGTCTGATTTGCATATGGTCTTTCCCCTTCTGTAATGGCTTGTCAGGCAAAGAACGATGGTCTGGAGGGTTGCCTAGAGCAACGCCAGTGGTTAAGATTAATTCTAAATCTTCCAACCATGACCTCTTTGTTTTTGCTATGTCACCCTGAGTGGGACGGTTATGCCCAGAGGTGGGTCCTGTGCCTCCTGGGCCTAGAGACCCAAGCTACTCCTCACTGATGAGGCCCAAAAAGGCCGAAACATGTTTGGGGATGCTTGTGGTCACGTGCAGAAGGGATGTGCCCTAGCAGTTCGGGCTGGACTGCCCCTTTTGGGGTGGGGCCAAGTCTGATTTGCATATAGTCTTTCCCCTTCTCTAATTGCTTGGCAGGTGAAGAACGATGGTCTGGAGGGTTGCCCAGAGCAACACCAGTGGTTAAGAATAATTCTAAACCTTCCAGCCATCATCTATTTGTTTTTTCTATGTCACCCCGAGTGGGACGGCTATGCCCAGACGTGGGTCCCGTGCCTGCTGGGCCTAGCGACCCAAGCTACTCCTCACTGATGAGGCCCAAAAAGGCCGAAACATGTTTGGGGATGCTTGTGGTCTCGTGCAGCAGGGATGTGACCTAGCAGTTCGGGCTGGACTGCCCCTTTTGGGGTGGGGCCAAGTCTGATTTGCATATGGTCTTTCCCCTTCTGTAATGGCTTGGCAGGCTAAGAAAGATGGTCTGGAGGGTTGCCCAGAGCAACGCCC
This sequence comes from Ambystoma mexicanum, assembly GCF_040938575.1. Classification (NCBI taxonomy): domain Eukaryota; kingdom Metazoa; phylum Chordata; class Amphibia; order Caudata; family Ambystomatidae; genus Ambystoma; species Ambystoma mexicanum. The sequence goes on from NC_090928.1 coordinate 850,530,802, forward strand.
GTGGTTAAGATTAATTCTAAACCTCCAGCCATCACGCCTTTGTTTTTGCTATGTCACTCCGAGTGGGACGGGTATGCCCAGATGTGGGTCCCGTGCCTGCTGGGCCTAGAGACCGAAGCTACTCCTCACTGATGAGGCCCAAAAAGGCCGAAACATGTTTCAGGATGCTTGTGGTCTCGTGCAGAAGGGATGTGACAAAGCAGTTCGGGCTGGACTGACCCTTTTGGGGTGGGGCCAAGTCTGATTTGCATATGGTCTTTCCCCTTCTGTAATTGCTTGACAGGCAAAGAACGATGGTCTGGAGGGTTGACCGGAGCAACGCCAGTGGTTAAGATTAATTCTAAACCTTCCAGCCATCACCTCCTTCTTTTTGCTATGTCACCCCGAGTGAGACGGGTATGCCCAGACGTGAGCCCCGTGCCTGCTGGGCCTAAAGACCCAAGCTACTCCTCACTGATGAGGCCCAAAAAGGCCGAAACATGTTTCGGGATGCTTGTGGTCTCGTGCAGAAGGAATGTGACCTAGCAGTTCGGGCTGGTCTGCCCCTTTTGGGATGGGGCCAGGTCTGATTTGCATATGGTCTTTCCCCTTCTGTAATGGCTTGGCAGGCGAAGAACGATGGTCTGGAGGGTTGCCCAGAGCGACACCAGTGGTTAAGAATAATTCTAAACCTTCCAGCCATCATCTATTTGTTTTTGCTATGTCACCCCGAGCGGGACGGGTATGCCCAGACGTGGGTCCCGTGCCTGCTGGGCCTAGAGACCCAAGCTACTCCTTACTGATGAGGCCCAAAAAGGCCGAAACATGTTGCAGGATGCTTGTGGTCTTGTGCAGAAGGGATGTGACAAAGCAGTTCGGGCTTGACTGCCCCTTTTGGGGTGGGGCCAAGTCTGATTTGCCTGTGGTCTTTCCCCTTCTGTAATGGCTTGGCAGGCAAAGAACAATGGTCTGGAAAGTTGCCCAGAGCAACGCCAGCAGTTAAGATTAATTCTAAACCTTCCAGCCATCACCTCTTTGTTTTTGCTATGTCATCCCGAGTGGGCTGGGGATGCCCAGACGTGGGTTCCGTGCCTGCTTGGCCTAGAGACCCAAGCTACTCCTCACTGATGAGGCCCAAAAAGGCCGAAACATGTTTTGGGGATGCTTGTAGTCTCGTGCAGAAGGGATGTGACCTAGCAGTTTGGGTTAGACTGCCCCTTTTGGGGTGGGGCCAAGTTTGATTTGCATATGGTCTTTCCCCTTCTGTAATGGCTTGGCAGGCTAAGAACGATGGTCTGGAGGGTTGCCCAGAGCAACGCCAGTGGTTAAGATTAATTCTAAACCTTCCATCCATCACCTCTTTGTTTTGCTATGTCATGCCGAGTGGGATGGGTATGCCCAGACGTGGGTTCCGTGCCTGCTGGGCCTAGAGACCCAAGCTACTCCTCACTGATGAGGCCCAAAAAGGCCGAAACATGTTTGGGGATGCTTGTGATCTCATGCAGAAGGGATGTGACCTAGCAGTTTGGTCTGGACTGCCCCTTTTGGGGTGGGGCCAAGTCTGATTTGCATATGGTCTTTCCCCTTCTGTAATGGCTTAGCAGGCGAAGAACGATGGTCTGGAGGGTTGCCCAGAGCAATGCCAGTGGGTAAGATTAATTCTAAACCTTCCAGCCATCACCTCTTTGTTTTTGCTATGTCTCCCCGAGGGGGTCGGGTATGCCCATACGTGGGTCCCATGCCTGCTGGGCTTAGAGACACAAGCTACTCCTCACTGATGAGGCCCAAAAAGACAGAACCATATTTGGGGATGCTTGTGGTCTCGTTCATAAGGGATGTGACCTAGCAGTTCCGGCTGGACTGCCCCTTTTGAGGTGGGGCCAAGTCTGATTTGCATATGGTCTTTCTCCTTCTTTAATGGCTTGGCAGGCAAAGAACGATGGTCTGTAGGGTTGCCCAGACCAATGTCAGTGGTTAAGATTAATTCTAAACCTTCCAGCTATCACCTCTTTGTTTTTGCTATGTCAACCCGAGTGGAACGGGTATGCCCAGACGTGGGTCCCGTGCCTGCTGGGCCTAGCGACCCAAGCTACTCCTCACTGATGAGGCCCAAAAAGGCTGAAACATGTTTGGGGATGCTTGTGGTCTCGTGCAGAAGGGATGTGACCTAGCAGTTCGGGCTGGACTGCCCCTTTTGGGGTGGGGCCAAGTCTGATTTGCATATGGTCTTTCCCCTTCTGTAATGGCTTGGCAGGAGAAGAACTATGGTCTGCAGGGTTGCCCAGAGCAACACCAGTGGTTAAGATTAATTCTAAACTTTCCAGTCATCACCTCTTTGTTTTTGCTATGTCACCCTTAGTGGGCCAGGTATGCCCAGACGTGGGTCCTGTGCCTGCTGGGCCTAGAGACCCAAGCTACTCCTCACTGATGAGGCCCAAAAAGGCTGAAAAACATGTTTGGGGATGCTTGTGGTCTCGTGCAGAAGGGACGTGACCTAACAGTTCGGGCTGGACTGCCCCTTTTGGGGTGGGGCAAGTCTGATTTGCCTATGGTCTTTCCCCTTCTGTAATGGCTTGGCAGGCTAAGAACGTTGGTCTGGAAGGTTGGCCAGAGCAACGCCAGTGGTTAAGATTAATTCTAAACCTTCCAGCCATCACTTCTTTGTTTTTGCTATATCACCCCGAGTGGGACGGGTATGCCCATACGTGGGTCCCGTGCCTGCTGGGCCTTGAGACCCAAGCTACTCTTCACTGATGAGGCCCAAAAGGGCCCGAAACATGTTTGGGGATGCTTGAGGTCTCGTGCAGAAGGGATGTGACCTAGTAGTTCGGGCTGGATTGCCCCTTTTTGGGGCGTGGCCAAGTCTGATTTGCATATGGTCTTTCCCCTTCTGTAATGGCTTGGCAGGCTAAGAACGTTGGTCTGGAAGGTTGCCCAGAGCAACGCCAGTGGTTAAGATTAATTCTAAACCTTCCAGCCATCACCTCTTTGTTTTTTCTGTCACCCCAATTGGGACGGGTATGCCCAGACGTGGGTCCCGTGCCTGCTGGGCCTAGAGACCCAAGCTACTCCTCACTGATGAGTCCCAAAAAGGAGAAACATGTTTGGGGATGCTTGTGGTCCCTTGCATAAGGGATGTGACCTAGCAGTTCTGGCTGCACTGTCCCTTTTGGGGTGGGGCCAAGCCTGATTTACATATGGTCTTTCCCCTTTTGTAATGGCTTGGCAGGGGAAGAACTATGGTCTGGAGGGTTGCCCAGAGCAATGCCAGTGGTTAAGATTCATTCTAAACCTTCCAGCCATCACCTCTTTGTTTTTGCTTTGTCACCCCAAGTGGGATGGGTATGCCCAGACATGGGTCCCGTGCCTGCTGGCTCCAGAGACCCAAGCTACTCCTCACTGATGAGGCCCAAAAAGGCTGAAACATGTTTGGGGATGCTTGTGGTCTCGTGCAGAAGGGATGTGACCTAGCAGTTCGGGCTGGACTGCCCCTTTTGGGGTGGGGCCAAGTCTGATTTGCATGTGGTCTTTCCCCTTCTGTAATGGCTTGGCAGGCGAAGAACGATGGCCTGCAGGGTTGTCCAGAGCAACGCCCGTGGTTAAGATTAATTCTAAACCTTCCAGCCATCACCTCCTTGTTTTTGCTATGTCACCCCGCGTGGGACGGGTATGCCCAGACGTGGGTCCCGTGCCTGCTGGGCCTAGAGACCCAAGCTACTTCTCACTGATGACGCCCAAAAAGACTGAAACATGTTTGGGGATGCTTGCGGTCTCGTGCAGAAGGGATGTGACCTAGCAGTTCGGGCTGGACTGCCCCTTTTGGGGTGGGGCCAAGTCTGATTTGCATGTGGTCTTTCCCCTTCTGTAATGGCTTGGCAGGCGGAGAACGATGGCCTGCAGGGTTGTCCAGAGCAACGCCCGTGGTTAAGATTAATTCTAAACCTTCCAGCCATCACCTCTTTGTTTTTGCTATGTCACCCCAATTGGGACGGGTATGCCCAGACGTGGGTCCCGTGCCTGCTGGGCCTAGAGACCCAAGCTACTCCTCACTGATGAGGCCCAAAAAGGAAAAACATGTTTGGGGATGCTTGTGGTCCCTTGCATAAGGGATGTGACCTAGCAGTTCAGGCTGCACTGTCCCTTTTGGGGTGGGGCCAAGCCTGATTTGCATATGGTCTTTCCCCTTTTGTAATGGCTTGGCAGGGGAAGAACAATGGTCTGGAGGGATGCCCAGAGCAATGCCAGTGGTTAAGATTAATTCTGAACCTTCCAGCCATCACCTTTTTGTTTTTGCTTTGTCACCCCGAGTGGGACGGGTATGCCCAGACATGGGTCCCGTGCCTGCTGGGTCCAGAGACCCAAGCTACTCCTCACTGATGAGCCCCAACAAGGGCGAAAAATGTTTGGGAATGCTTGTGGTCTCATGCAGAAGGGATTTGACCTAGCAGTTCGGGCTGGACTGCCCCGTTTGGGGTGGGGCCAAGTCTGGTTTGCATACGGTCTTTCCCCTTCTGTAATGGCTTGGCAGGTGAAGAACGATGGTCTGATGGTTGCCCAGAGCAACGCCAGTGGTTAAGATAAATTCTAAACCTTCCAGCCATCACCTCTTTGTTTTTGCTATGTCAACCCGACGTCGGTCCGTGCCTGCTGGGCCTAGAGACCCAAGCTACTCCTCACTGATGAGGCCCAAAAAGGCAGAAACTTGGGGAGGCTTGTGGTCTCGTTCAGAAGGGATATGACCTAGGCCAGGTGTCATTCAGATCACGCAAGTGCATGGGAAGAGGGAAGGGAACACGTGCTGGGGGAAGTGGGAGGTACGAGGACTTGTGGGGGCTGCCTAGAGTAGTCGGTGGATGTGAGTGGATGTGGTGGGAGAATGGCAAGCTTGCAAGGGCTCCCTGGGGTAGTGGAAAGGGGTTAGTGGGGGGTAAAAAGGCGTGCGGATTTGAGGGGGCTGCCTGGGGGAATCAGCGGAGGTGAGTGGGTGGGTGTTAGGAGGGCAAACTAGTAGGGGCTGCCTGGGGTAGTGGATAGAGGCGAGTGGGGTGGGTGGGAGGTGCCATGACTTGAGGGAACAGCCTGGGGAAGTGGGTGGAGGCTAGTGGAGGTGGGAGATGCTGTGGGTAGTGGGCGGAGGTGAGTGGGGGCTGTGGGAGGTGCAAGGACTTGAGGGGGCTGACTGGGATAGTGGGTAGAGGTGAGTGGCTGTGGTGTGAGGTGCGTGGACTTGGGGAGGCTTCCTAGGGTAGAAGGCAGAGGTGAGTGGAGGTGGCGGGAGGAGGGCAAGCTATCAGGGGCAGCATGTGGCAGTGGGCAGAGGTGAGTGGGAGATGCGAGGACTTGAAGGGACAGACTGGGATGGTGGGCAAAAGTTAGTGGGGGTGGAAGGTGAGGGGCCGCATGGGCTAGTGGCCAGAGGTGAGTGGGAGGAGGGCAAACTAGCAGGGGCAGCCTGGTATAGTGGGCGGCAGTGAGATGGGTGGATGGGAGGTGCAGGGATTTGGGAGTGCTTCCTGGGGTAGTGGGCGGAGGTGAGTGGGGGTTGAGGGAGGTGGAAGGTCTTGAGGGGGCTGACTGAGGTAGTGGGCAGAGGTGAGTGGAGGTGGTGGGAGGAGGGCAAGCTAGCAGGCCAGCATGGGGTAGTGGGCAGAGGTGAGTGGGGCATAGAAGGTGTTAGGACTTGAGGGGGCTGCCTGGCGGAGTGGGTGGAGGTGAGTGGGTGGGGACAATGCAAACTCGCAGGGGCTGCCTGGGATAGTGGCAGAGGTGAGTGGAGTGGGTGGGAGGTGCAAGAACTTAAAGGGTCAGCCTGGGGTAGTGGGCACAGGCCAGTGGGGGTGGAAGGTGTGAGAACCTGAGGGGGCTGCCTGTGGTAGTAGCCATAGGTGAGTGGGGGTGGTGGGAGGAGGGAAAACTAGCAGGGGCTGCCTGGAGTAGTGGGCAGAGGTAAGTGTGGGTGGTGGAAGGAGGGCAAACTGGCAGGGGCAGCCTGGGATAGTGGGTGACACTGAGATTTGCAGGGACTTGGGAGGGTTGCCTGGGCTAGTGGGTGGAGGTGATTGGGGGTTGAGGAAGGTGCAAGGACTTGAGGGGTCTGGCTGGGGTAGTGGGCGGATGTGAGTGGATGTGGTGGGAGGAGGGCAAGTTAGCAGGGGAAGCCTGGGATAGTGGGCAGTGGTGAGTGGGGGATGGGAGGTGTGGGGACTTGAGGAGGCTGCCAGTGGTAGTTGGCAGAGGTGAGTGGATGGGGTAGGAGGAGGGCAAGCTAGCAGGGGCTTCCTGGGATAGTGGGTGGAGGTGAGTCGGGGGTTGGGAGGTGTGAGGACTTGAGAAGGCTGCCTGGGATAATAGGCGGAGGTATGTCGGCGTGGCAGTAGGTGTGAGGACTTGAGGGGCTTGTCTGGGGTAGTGGGCACAGGTGAGGGAGGGGAGGACTTGAGAAGGCTGTCTGGGGGAGTGGGTGGAGGTGAGTGGGGGTGGTGGGAGGTGTGCAAACTTGAGGGGGATGCCTGGGGGAGTTGGCAGAGGTGAATAGCTTGGCTGAGAGGAGGGAAAACTAGCAGGGGCTGTCTGGGGACTGTGCAGAGGTGTGTGGGGTTGGGAGGAGTAAGGAATTGAGGGGGCTTCCTGGAGGAGTAGGTGGAACTGAGTAGGGGTGGTGGGATGTGCAATGACATGAGGGAACAACCTGGGGTAGTAGGCGGAGGTGAGTGGGGTTGGTGGGAGGAGGGCAAACAAGCAGGGACTGCCTGTGGTAATGGGCAGAGGTGAGTGTGGATGGTGGTAGGAGGGCAAGCTAGCAAAGGCTTGTTTGTTGGCACTAATTATTGTTTGCCTGGGGGCATGTTGTGGGCGTCTGGGTGCAACTCATTGATGTTTGCGCTGCTGGTTACTTTGTGCTTAGAACCCATGAATCACCAACAGCGCTAAACATTTTGCATGCGCAAGTAGGCACGATGTTCTTTGTGGCGCATAGTAATTTGCGCATACTTATCTCTTTTTTTATGATCCAGGTCCTATGTGTCAGTAAGACTCACAGGATTGGCAGACTTCCAAGATATCTATCTGCAATGCAAACTGTGTCCCTGATTTATGGAATTATTTGCATGTAAAATGGGAATTTGCATGCCATTCTGCACGCAAATCCCGATTTGACGAATGGTGATTTGTGGGCAGACTGGCATGCAGATCCCTGTTTTACAAGCTAATAAGTCCATCAATCAGGGCTTGTGAGTATGCGTGCAAGAGGACCGCATGTGCAGATCTTGGCACAGGCACGATGCACGGCGAGCCCAACAAAATGGCAGAAGAGCGCTATTCCTTACCTTACCCTACATAAAATCAGAAATCAAAGAAACGCACAAAAGAGAGAAGATATTACTGGGAATTTAGCTCAGACTGTTGCGGCAAATCCCCATTCATCAAACAGGGATCCCCGTTTTGCATGCAAATAATTCCATGACTCATTGCCTCTGCTAAAGAAGGCCTAATTTTATGAATGTGATAGCAGACATGTGCTCTGCACATTTGTGTTGTCGAACTGGATATTAAATTATGCCTCCTGTTATAACGATTTGTATGTATATTGGCCTACGCCAAGTTGCTTAAGATTGTACGCGAACAACTCTCTATGGCAAGGTCTTGACCTTAGAAATTGATTTAAGCCGCCATCCTGAATCAAGCCTCCATTTTAGGTTAGAACTGCCAATTTGGGGGTTTTGTACAAAGTCACCCTGTAATCTAAAATGGCCGTCTCGTGTGCCTTTGTTCTTGCCTTAACCTCTCCAACCTCTGTAGGAGAGTTAATGTCCAACCTGCCTTCAGGCTACATGTTAGGGTCATGTAGACCTTGTCCTTTGTTGACCTCGGGAGCAGGGGATTACTTGAATTAGCAATGTTTAACTACAAGTATACAAGAACAGTAATGCTATCCGAATATAATATGTGGAACATTTGTTTGGTCTGTATTAAAACAGTATGTAAAGAGTGTAAATGTTAAATTAAAGAATTATGGAGTGTGTTAGTAAATATATTCAAAAGTAAACCGCATGCACGAGATATGTAAATTAGGAAAGTGAACCTGGCGCGACCCTAGCCCAGTGTATAATTAACCTGTAAGAGGGCTGGACATCATTTTACAAATTGTATAAATGCGTCGATGTCCAGCTAGGTAATTCTGTTCACTGCTCACACTAAACCCTGCTGGTGGTGTCTGTGATGTATTGACGGCCAAATAGCTATTTGTGTACTTTGTTGAATACTGTTCAGTTTTGTAATAAACATTCTTGGAATCTTTACATGCCGTGTCAGTGTATTTTCCTTTGCTTGGTGTAACAGCCGCAATATTGTATTTTTTTTCTGATTCCACAGTGTCTCCCTAGCAGATGAGGTGAAACTGTCATTTCCTCTTCTTGTTCAGAACCAGTAAGAGAGGAACAGAAGTGTTTGCCTGGCCTTAATGAGGGAATCCAGGCAAGGGGCCAGATTACAGAAACTTTGCAAAGGTTCAAGTGAAGATGCACTGCATTAGCTCTAGGGCAAACTTTGCCCTAGTGCAAAACGCATTGTGGCCATATTAGAAAAAATGTGCATCATGACAAGTGTCATTTTTCATGGTATAAGCATTAGAGCCAAATTTGCCCTTTTGAAAAAAAATGCACTTTCCATCTTTTTTCTTTTATCAGAGCAAAGTTTGCTCTAGTTCTTGTATGGAACAGTGCAAAGTTTCTGTAATCTAGCTCCAGACTAAATGCATACAGTTCTGCAGCTCATCCCTCTAGACCAGAGGTCTGAAACCTTTGGCTCTCCAGACGGTTTGCACTACAATCCCCATCATATCTGTTCAGCATACGCAAGGGAATGGGGCCATGGGAGATGTAGTCCAAAATGTCTAGAGAGCTGCAGGTTGCAGACCCCTGCTCTAGACCCGCGCGGTGCGCATCCTTGATCACTGTTCTTACGAAAAGTTAAAAATGGAAGATGGCACCATGCTTCTGTTATTTTATTGCCTTACAATGATGGTGAAACACCAGCATCCTCCCGCCACTTGCTCCCAGTTCCTGCCTCTGTAATGTCGGTGAAAGCTGAAAGATATATGGACCAGCCCAGATGATCACATCTCGAGTTCTGCTTAAAGCCAAAGCTCGCACTACTTCTTGATCTGTGGTGCCTCAGTAGCAGCCATTAGCTCTGTTCCAGCAGCGCATCCTCCATGCCGGGAGCAGTTAACCTCTCTCGCCGAGGACTGCTGTACTGAGCTCAGCGCGGATGTGCAGTAGGTCAATTACCCGCTCCAGGAAGACAACTCTGGCAAACATTCGTGTCTAAATAAACCCCTGAGGCGTCGCAATAAAACCCCTGGTTAAAAAAATACCATCTGCTTCTCATTCTCCGTTGAATGCTATGAATAGCATTAGCCAGGGCACTCTCTCAAAGTGTTCTCTTAAATTATTCTGACCTCACACCACAGCTCAATAACAACGATTGGGCTGGTTGCTATGCAGCATTCTGAGCACTTTCCATGCTGCCATCATGGCATTCCACACTGCACTTTAATAGCTGCTTAATACAATTAGCTCTGTGTGAGCATGCTGATGTGTTGGTGGAGTGTGCATGAAATTAAAGGACGTGAAAGGGTTTGGGGATTTTTCAAGAGTTTCTATCCTGATCTGTTGACAAGCTGATGGTGGGTGAAGTTAACATGTCTATCTTTAATTCTACCGCTTAGCGAATCTAGGACAATACGGAGAGTGTTTGCATCACCGCCTGCACAAAGCTCAACACAGCCAACCCGCGTGCATCACCTCTCCACTGTTGGAAACAGTGATACGGCCTGAAGCAGCTTGAGGCTTCTGCTTGACAACAGAGTGAACAGCAAGATTGAGATCTGTATGCTTCCAGGAACCAGTGGGGGTTTCTAAGCTCTTCTGAAACTAGTACGGTTGGATGCAAGACAGAAGTGCAGTGAGAGTGAGTTTGAGAATTACACGCATTGGTGATGGTTAGTTCTACCCCGAATATGTACCTACTTTGATTGAGTGGAGGTCAGCACGTTTTTGGAAAGGTGTCTGCTTCGCCTAGTTCAGGGTTGCCCAACTCCCGGCGATCCTGACGGGTTTTCAGGTTATCCCTCATTGATATTCATGAGGAAAAATGTGCATACATTTAGAATCATTGTTTGCACATTTATCCCATTAAGATTAATATGGGGTATCCTGAAAACCCCATGGATCCGGCCCTTGAGGCCTGTAGTTGGACAACCCTGGCCTAGTTGGAGGTGCCATGATATTAAATACAAACACATAAGACCGAAAAGGCACATTTTAGAGTATGCATTATTGATACAGGGAAGCACGGAACCCCATGGTTACTAGTGCCTATTCCGTATGTTGTAATGAGACACAGGCTATCACACTGATATGTGGGACTGTCAGAGTTGGGGTTTGAGGATGTGATAGTGCATTGAACGCCCATACTAGTAAAGGATCACACTTGGGTTACATCCAACCATAATCATCAAAGTGACCTATTTGGAGACATCTGGCCCATCACAGCAGCTTCTCTATCTGCTCTCATGTTTCAATGGTCTGGAGCAGATGTCTCCTACTTTGCCTTCACCTCCTATGAAGACAGGTGTGCTTCCTAAAAATTCTGCTAATATGTAACTCATATTCGCGCCACACTCTTGCCTTCCAATGCCCCTCTGCCACCATGTCCTATTAGATGAGCCAGCTATCACCACTGCCAATGAATTAAAAGGCAAACATGGGCAGCAATAAACTGAGCTTATCTGTTGATTATTCTTTCCTTGCAGAGACGAGATCACTGATAATAGGCACCGCCTTGACACTTATCATCAAGAGACTATCTGTGATCACTTATTCAGAGAAAAGGTGTGATGTAGAGTTAACTCTGTTTTCAAATCGAACACATTCAGAGTTTTAGTGCCTGTTAATGGATTAACCAAAAATATAATGCGTAAGCTTTTGAAGTCATAAAATGGTGGTCACAAGTGAAAATGGGCAGTGAAAAAAACAAAGAGCAGGACATATCTTTTGCATGGAAAAGGTAATCTTTCTGTGACAGAATGCCATCTCTGAAGGACCAATCCTGAGCTTTTTTTTTAAATGTTACTATGCAAAGTGAAAGTGGACTCTCTGCAGGAAACCGGGAAACTGGTGCTGTTAAAGAGGCCCATTTTATGGATATGCTCTTGCTAAAAAGGTTGTCTCAGTGAATATACCTGGGATAGCTTCAGGCCTGTGATTGTGTATCATGGTCACTGCCAGTCCTATAGCGGGCCCATGAACTCTTCTGCTGTGTACAGCTCCCTCACAACCAAGCAGCTGAAAGGTGAACCTGCTGCCTTTCATAGAAAAGGATCATGTGATTCAAATGTGCAGCTGCTCGAGCTGAGTAGTAGCCTCGGATCTGGGTTTCCATTTAAAAGCTCTATTGTCACACTTTCATAGTAAACAGCTGGCAATCGTTACTCCTTACCTTCTTATTAACATTTTGGAAGTTAGGAGAAAATATGACATGGGATTTTAAAGAGGTGGCTAAAGTTTAATTGATGTTAGCAGCACGTGGGCGTGGCCTTATACATTACCCTGATCCAAGCGTTAAGTGTTAACTTTATGAATACGATGGCAGAGCAACTACCCTTTAAAACGTAGGGTGAGTGCTAAAATAAAGATAAAGCTACATCGTATTCATTGACAGATATAATAATTAATTAAGGGAATACATTTAATGAAAACGTGAAATCGGAACTTGCTGATATACCTGTATCCCCCCACCCTGCCTGTACACCTTGGCCTACAGATGAGAGACATTGGCTGCAGGCTTCTTCCTTTGAACCTGCTTCCACAACATATGGGCCCAGTAATACCTGGGAAACCTGTTATACCTGTGGTAAAAACTCGGACACATCTCCCATGTGTTGAAACTGGCATCCTTACGGGGTAGGGCTGGGAACTGGCATTTCAGGGGACGCTGCGGACTAAAAAGGATATACTTGGAAGGGGATACTTAATGTAGGATATTCTTTGATGTGGGATGGGCAGCGGTCAAGGGTGATCCAGGGGAGGCCAAAGGCCAGAAAGTTACAAAAAGAAGACTTTGGCCATCTATAGTCTTACTAAATATCACTTATTTCATAAGCAGCCCTGATTTTGTACAAATCAATGACTCTGTGAACGACACTGCAAAGGAAGTGCAATCTGCAACAGAGGCACAGATGACCCATTAACAGAAGGTTTGCACAATAACTAGCCCCCTGTTAGGATTTAACTGTATATAGTCATGAAACCTCCGATTTGGGAACCATCTCTGGGAACCATCTTAAAGAATCGTCTTCAAGAAGATGGATCCATACGGAACGCTTGCTAGAGCTAAAGCTGCTCAAAGTGCCATGCATAGGGTGAAGACAATATTTCCGGGAAGTTGGCAGCCCTCTCCCTAACCACTGCTGATGGTTAAGAGAAGTGATTGCTGAAAGGAAAGCTTGCCTGCTACTGACAATGGCTGGTACCCAGGGGGCACTAACCAGGACTATGGTCAAGACACTGCAGGTATCTCTGAACTATTTCCCTGGCCCGGGAAAAGCAGAGCAGGCATCATCTTCCGTCAAGGGACCTGGTGAAAGAACCCACTGTGCTGCAAGCCAAAAGATGCAGCTTTTGATAAAGCTTATTGTGGAACCCACCATTTCCTGATTCGAGCCACATCAAACCAATTGAGCTGAGATTGAAATACCACCAAGGCTTTGACGCAAAGTGACTTCCCATTGCCTGTGCTTCAAGCTACGATTTTCCCAGGTGAAGACTTGGAAGATCCAGTCGAGCCCTTAGATGAAAGCCATTTTACGCTAATATTGTACATTTCACACTGAGTCACCTCATTAAACCATCAAGACTGAATAGCCTGCTTTTATTAACTTCATGTTACTGGGTGAGCAATCAAACGGCTACAACTGAGGCCAGTGCTACCTGCTACTGAACACAGTCAAGCTCTTCGAGACACCCATGCAAAGCTCTTGACACAACAGTGCTCTAATACAGTCAAGTCACTCACTGCTTTGAAAAACGGCTCCCACAATTGAAAAAAGGTGCTTATAAAACCAGTTCCACTGTTATCATGTCTGTCTACAGGTACTTTTTGCAAGTTAACAATATAATGGAGGTAATTCTATCTCTGAAAGGGTAATCTGCTGATCAGATTCTCCTTTCCTAAACTTCATGCCAAAAGCACAGCGTGTATCTGTGACCTGCTGCATCAGTATCCTGCACAATTATTAATTTGCACATTGCTTATTTGCACAGGTCTATGAACTCTCTATTGACATTTCTGATTGCACTTTATCCACTTGCATATTTGCACATGATATTCGAATACAATTAGTGTAGTGTGGCGAGTGGATAATTTGATTTACAACAATATTCAATTATTCAATGTGTTTACGTATCTGTATATATATTGCACATTTGCGCATATGTTGATTCCTTAAAATTGCACTCCAGCGTATCTATTTGCTTGTCATTATACATGGTATAGGAGTTTATTGTCAATTAAAACATGAGTAGTATTATTGGGTATTTTAGTAACTCTATTTCTGGGTTTTATGAAGGAGTACAACCATCTGAAAGGGTGTTATTTTATTTTCATTTATTTCTCCATTAAAATTTTAAACTGTTTATGTGAATTTTTTAGGATATCTAATGTTGTTTGAAAATCTGTGTAAATATAAGTGTTGATGTTCGTGTTAATATATGTATTAATGGTTTGTAAAACGTCATTTGAATAATTACAATAAATAAATAAATACAACAATATATATTTTTTAATGATTTACATTGTATGCTCTACCAGTGGCATAGGGCAGGTTCAGATGTCACAGTTGCCCATTTTACAGCTGCAGTGACAGCCAAGTCTCTGCAGTGCAGAGGCTGCATTTACGATATGCCCCCCTGTACCAAACCTATGATGATCATAAGTAGCTCATGATGGTGGCAGGATACAATATAATAATAAAGCTATGCCCGACTTAAGTCCGAGTGCATGGCACTATTTATGATCATTGCAACTACATCCAATTTGGTGTCACACATGTTTCAGCTACTGTGGGTCAAGCTAAGCTGTAGAAGATGATGTGTATTTGGGCCAGACAGGTTGAGACTGCTAAATGACAGGACAGAATCCTGAATGTCCATGCCTCTTTCTTTGTGAGGGCAGGTAACACCCTCAACCAGGGACAGCTGTCCAGGAATCAAAGGAGCACACCCTTCATAGGAAGAAGACTCACACCAGGATGCCTCATTAATAAAGGCCTTTACACCTAGTGATAAGGAAGGGTTGGGGTTAAAATAGTCAAGAGGGATCTGTTCAGAGAAAGGAGACGTACACCATGTTGTTTCTCTCTGCCTCTCTCTCTTTCCTGTCCCCTCCAGTTCCACTGAAGAAAATCCTTTTGGGTGTGATGTCAGAAGGTCAAAGTACAATTTGCAATAACGGGGATGGGACCACTAATGCAGGTTAACTTTGGTCCATTCACCTGCAGGATTATGCCTTAAAAGAAGGGGTCTCCCACCACTTCTTTGAATCATCCCTTGTACTCAATTCCTGAAAGAAGATTTCATTGGACCCTGCTGGAAGAGCAGTCCTTTCCAGAGTCCTCAGCTTGTGAGGTGAAGGGAGGTGCTCCAAGGTAGAAGTGAGCTCTGTCCCTTAACCATCACTAGGGACCATTGGAGGTGACCTCTGATATGATATGATAGGTTATTTATAATGCACTTAATACCCAGACGTTTCTAAGCACGGACCCGGGGATCGAACCTGTGTTGCTCTGTGTTGTTTTGCTTTCAAGGAGAGCATGTTGCCACTGACCTATCCTCCCAAGATTGAACCAAGACTGCATCGCTGCCAGCCACCCTTTTGCCTGAGACATCACTCTGTTGCAGGACCCCTGAAGGTGTTTTCCAGTCTCCTTCATGTTTAAGAGATGTAGAGAGGACTAATCTTGGCCCTTGAATCCCTGGAGTAGGACTCCCAGGAACTGGAAGCCTAACAGCTAAGATCCCTGTTTTAAATGTCCACCCACTGCAAACCATGAATTGAGTGTGTTTGATACCGAGTGAACTATCTGGACCGTTTGACACTGCCTTTGGCATTCATTGTTCTTCGAATCTCTGTTTGCCTGTTCCACTCCGTTCACCAACACACCAGCTGCAGCGCATGATTGCCTCTGCCTGAACCAACAAAGCAGTTTTGCCTTGCATTGCTAGAATCTCTGTCCAAAGCACCAGCCCTGTCATCGCCATGCTTGTAAGTTGATCGACCCAACCATGGTGAGTCCCGAACAGTGAGCTTCAGGCCTTCACATAGAATGGTCTCACCTGCGCATCCGGGTACCAGCCCACCGGCATCAAACTTCAACCGCCGACTGAACCTGAGGCCGCCAATTCGCAAAGCGCGAGTGGACAATTCGAGATTGCAGCCACCTTCCGTTCAACCCTGACTCAACGCCAGCTTGCCGATGAACCACCTGCCGCATCTTCAAACTCTAAAGTACCCATGATGGAGGAGAAAAAGCATGGTTTAATGCTGTTAGACCACATAGATCTTTGCATAGGTATTATTGACTCGTTTCTGCCAAAATCATGTATTCAAACACTTGAACATAATGGCTGCGTGATAGCACAACCTGTATATCTCTGACCACTAACACTGGATATCAAGCAGCCATAAGGTAACATTGCACTTCTTCAGCCACCCAGTACACATGAGGCTTACAATGCTCAATCCGAAGGTCACACTCAAGCACTCACACAAGCATGAGGATGTGGGTTGAGAAGGCAATCTGCCTGTTAAAAATATAGTTTAGCTCACACGCCAAACCTAATGCTGGTCTGCCCTTCTCTGAGCCCACCCTATACAGGCATGACTTCTCCTTGGGGTGTGTCGGGGTATGTGTGGATTCACCCCAGAGAGTACTATGCTTGGGAGATTATCACTTTCTCTCCCTGAAATATATTCTCTCTTTCCCTCTACCTCAATGATGGCAGGGCTCTGACTCATTCCCTCACCTGAGACATGAGCCGCTAAATTATGATCGTGTGCCCTTTGGTGGGCAGGCATTCAATTTCAGAATCAAGAATGAACTAATTTAGTCTGTCAGTCCCTTTAAGACAGACTATTGTGGTTCTTCAGCTCAGGCTCAGTTCACCGGCAGATGCATTTTCCAAGGGGTAAGGTGCAAAAATGCCCCTTGGCATCCATATTAAATGTCAACATCAACTTTGGTGTACTGCAAGTGGTGTCCCTTTTAATATGTATGTATATTTGCATGTGTGTATGGGATATATATGTCACAAACGTTGCTTGGACGCAACAGAGCCATGTAAAAGGGGTTACGAACAGGGTGACACATGTAAGGGTACGGAGTAGCAGAGGGGCTAGTATGGATAGGGGAACATGTTTATTTATTTACTTTGAGTTTTATAAAACTCTACATGCATATATTTCCCATTTAGACTGCAGAATTGCGCAGGGTAACTCCGCTTAAGGTGAAAAACAACATGCAAGTCTTTTGCATATAAGCAAACACATATGCACACCCAGTCCAAGAGCAGCAAACAGCAACTATATAGTCTTCGTTTGACTTGTAATCCGGTCCAATCACATACAAATCTGCAAAAAAGGAAACATCGTACTCGTCACCACCAATGAGATAGGCAACCCCAGTAGTAACCATCAACTTCTTCAAAAAAGCACTCTCCACTCTCAATGGCAGTCCCTCATGCAAAGACATCTTCCAGTGATCTTGAGGGTCTGATTGGGAAGCAATCAGACCCTCAAGATCACTGTGTGGTTTCAGTTCTAAAGAGCTTCCTTGGGGCTGCGATTACACTGGCTGGCTTTATTTATATGAATGTGCTGGTCTGCAATTATCCATCTACATTCAAGCCCACTCACTATCTTCTGATACTGTTATGCCAGCCAATTACAGTAATATGTTCATACTAATATGTATGTGTTTACTTTGCCATCGTTGGACTGCCCCCACAGTGTGTAGTCTACCCAGCTACATGTCTGACGCCGGTGGAGAAGTACAGAAATGGCTGTGTGTTATCAGGGATGGAGGCATCATTTGGTGCTGAGGGGTGGGTGGCTTCTGAGGGGGCACCAGCTTTGTAAACTATCGTTGTTTAGAGGCATTCATATCTAGCACGAATAAACAAAACACAACAGGCAGTTTAAAAACATGCGATAGGAGTTGTTTGTGAGTAAAGTATGATTGACAAGTATAAGTGGCCAGAAGCGGAGCAAGTTGATTGCAGAGATAAGCAAAATTTTGGGTTCTATGTTCATTGATCCACGTTTCTTTTTTGCTTATTTTTTTACTGACATTTTGCGGACTGAAAAAAACCAATCGACTTAGTATTGTCTTCTTTTGGCGGGGTTACTCCCCAAAGCATCCCTCCCCTTTTATGTATTCCCTATCCTCCGCCCCTATCCCTTATATGTTCTTACCCACCACTCATATTTTCTGATGATTCTTTTTCGGCCAAAGTGTTTGCGGCAGAAAAACTCAACGCAATAAAAACGGATTATGAATGAACGTCCTACCATGTCTTGTGTAGTGTTCAGGTAAAGTGCAGGAAGTACAACAACATGCAACAGGAAAATACAGTTTGCTGCACATACAATTAGAATGCATCCAAGCCAATGTGCAAAGAGCAAAAGTGCAGAAAAATCTATGAATGCGGGATGTGTTCAGTTACAACCAGGCTCAGAGGTTAGAAGCTGGGTTTACGTCCCGTATGGCAAACATATTAAGCCAAGAGAAACGTAATGGTTTTTGCAAAGGAAGATTTAGAACCAGTCTACGGTTTAGACCCCATTTAATTAGCATTTTAGGCCGAGAGAAACTGAGCTTAATGATAGTTGCAAAAGCAGATTAGAAACAGCCTGTGAGTTACTATGCTCTGCTTAAGGAAGTGGTCAGGGAAAAGGCAACCTCCAATCCTGCTAGTAGGAAGGTGAGTGCAGGTCTATAATGCCTTATACCACTTTCTCTTACCAAGTTCATCAACCAGCTCATTCTTACGTCAGCGTGAATGGGGCAACATTTTATGAAACACTCCAAGCTTTTTAGCTGCACCGCACACACAACCGCGACTGGCTTCCACCTCCCATCTCTGCATCCATGCTGCCAAAGACAGGGCAGTGACCCTGGCTCTAGTAAGCGGACTCCTGTGGTGTAGATTTGTCACCACAGAGGCAGTCCCAGGCTGGGTGCGAAAGGGAGATAGCGTCTAACTTGGGGTCTCATGGCCGTATCATCTTCCCTGATGTTTTTATAGATTTGATGATCTTAGACTTCAGACTCTGCTTAGGTAACTGGGCTAACAGCTCTTAGTCTGTGAAGCAAACTTCCAAGCCCAGCTTATTCAATGTTGTTGCCCAAAGAAAAATTCCCATTTTCCTATAGATCCATCCCACTACACAAAATGGATTAGGAGTGAAAGACCGGAATCTTTATTAGACCACCTTTTAATAAGGCAAGAGCGCACATCCACCGGAAGCATGCTCTTGAAAATACAACCACATGTTTTCCCATCAAAACATGTGTTCATTATTTACATTTTTCAATATATGTGTCTTCACAGGCCTCTCATCCAGATCACACGCTTCCCATACCCTTGAAGAGGGTCACATACTAGCGAGGGGATCACATACCAGCGAGAGTTTGTACAAAGACAGACTGTGCTATAAGTAGGCAATGGGTGAAGTGCCTGTCACACACATGATTTCTTCTTGATTTTTTTGGAACATGGAAATGGGTGTCTTTTTGGTTCGATAAGGTAGTGCTTGCTACATCCTTGTATATAATACAGACTGCTTTGGAAAATGATCCTGGCAGTGATTGGCGAAGATCGTAGTGTGGAGAAATGCAGTTGTATTTCCTCATACCAGTGTTTAGTCTGACAATGGAGTGTTGCACTGCTTTGACTGGCGTTATTATAGATCAAGGGGTAGTGTGTCCCTCTTTTTGATCAGGGGGGCCTAAGTTACGAGGGGTATAGCATTTAAACAAGGAAAAAGAACCTAGGCTACACCACCTGTTTCACACTGGCCGGTTCTGGGTCCAGCACACACTTAACAGATCGCTGTTGGTTAATCTGCACATATGAGAACACCCAAACTGTATGTAGAACAATTACATTTATTTGCATTCGAATTTTAAAACAAGTTGCATCACACTGTTATTGACAAAGGCCCTTTTTGCTTTGCCTAATCGTGGATGGTTTCAGCATTTAAGGCATTGTAAAAAAACCTGATACATTGGTTCTTTACTTTCACTGTTTCATAGTGTGGGTTAGTAACGTTTGTGACTTCAAATGTGGTCTAGGTGACTTCACATCTATCTGGTCGACACTTAAATTGTGTTTCTGGCATTCAGCTGTTATTGTTGTGTCTGGTGCCGTCTTCAGGACAACTTCAGTGGACTTGTGCTGTCACATTGGTTGGGACATCTAAAATATAGGTAAATAAAATAGGGGGTCAGTGATGGGTGTGTCTCTACAGGAAAATCCTGTACTCGTGTGGTTGGATATTTTCCTACCTGTGCCATACTTATATGGTGTGACAGGTTAGCGTTGAATCTGCTGAGAGTTCATTGCTTGCAGCGCCGTCTGTGCGCTGGGTTTGTTTGATCCTGTGCTTCTAGGATGTGCTGGTCGAAAAGATACAACAATAAATATCTAGTCAATGAAGCGCTGTATTGCTGTAATCGAAGGTCTATTTAGGTTTTAGACCTGTAGTGGTGGGGTCTGTATTTTGTTCATTGGTTGACTCTCTGAAGACTGAGCTTTGTCCCAAAAAGCAAAGCGGATCGTTTTACCACTGAAGTGGAAGTACGAACGTTTTTCCGACTAATCCGCTCCGATATTTCTTCAGAGAGTCAACCAATGAACAAAATACAGACCCCACCACTACAGGTCTAAAACCTAAATCAACCTTCACGCCCCTCACATCAATGACCTGTCCAGAGATACTAGCTTTTGAAAACAGGATCCTAAGAGAAATGGATAATATTTTCAAAACAAAGAACCATTACAGGGACAACCTAAACAAGACAGAAAGACAAGCCCTGAGGAACCTCGAAACAAACAACCTTTTTCTAGTGAAACCCGCAGATAAAGGAGGAGGAATAGTTCTGTGGGGAAACGACCTGTATGAAGAAGAAACCACCAGACAACTGAGCAATACCCGGTTCTACAAAAAATTGGACAGCAACCCTACCGCACGCTTAGCAGAAGAAATAACCAGCCTGATGCTCTACGCTAACACACAAGGGTGGATTGATGAGGATGAGAGAGCTTTTCTCATCAAACCACACCCTGTGACACCGGCTTTCTACTGTATCCCGAAAATTCATAAAAATACCATAAAACCACCAGGGAGACCCATAGTTTCCGCAATAGGGTCTATTCTAGAACCCTTGTCGATCTATACGGACATATTTCTCAGACCAAGCGTCAGAAAGATGAGATCTTTCATACAGGATACCACGGCAATGATCCATCACCTGAGTAACATCCCAACTTCACCACAAGATATACTCGTGACATTTGATGTGGAAGCTTTATATACAAGCATACCCTAAACGGAATGCATTGACATCCTCAAAAAATACCCAGACGAGCGCACAGATTGTTAGGCAGAAACTGTGCAGTTCCCTGGAAAAAGTTTAAGACTACAGGAGTAAGCAGTAAACCCAATTGGTAGCAGTCTGCACCACCCAGATTTACCTGGTAGCTGTGGCCGAGCAGTCAGACTTCTCTCAAGAAGAGTTAGGCAGTATATAGAGTATACATAATAGGGCTAAAAACACAGTAGAACAAGCAAACACTGACCAGAGCTTTGGTATAAAGTATATAATTATTTATTAAAAACACACTTATGAAAATACACGGGCACTAATATATCAAGCAAGTTCAAACACAGTCACTATAAGTATATACACCTCCCTAGTTAATTATTCGACAAGTCTAGGTTAAGACACCACTTATTTAGCAAAACAGAGGTGAGCGCGTAACTGTAGATGGCACTCCAATAATTTGTTTAAAAGGGGAGAGAAAAGACAGAGTAGGAAAATAACACAGTACAAACACTTTTAAGAAACCACAGCAAGTCAAGAAAGGCAGGGTCTACTGTAGAGAAAAAAGTTCATAGGCGAGAGAGCAAGGCGGAATGTGCCCAAGATCACACAGTGGAAATGCACTCAAAGATCAGTTCAGAAAGGCAAAGTTAACAGGTCTGAGGTCAACCCAGTTAGAAAGTCAAGGATTTACGGGACACCTTGGACAATCTGTTGCAAGGGAGACCAGGTGGGTCACAGTACCTGAAATGGTGAGAAAGCTCCAGCGGTGGCAGTTGTTCCTGGCAGCTGGTGCAAGTCATCGCTTCGACCAGAGGAAGAGAAGATCTCGATGAGGAAGAAAGCTGGAGGTCATTGCACTGCCAGGGAAGAAACCAGCCGCGGAGTTCCCGATTAAAAGGTACAACCCTTTTATTCGCGGTAGTGGTGAAGCGTGGCTATCCGGCAAACTGGTTGGTACCACCAGCTCAAAGGGAAGAAGACTCTCCAGGAAGAAGATCTCCTCTGTCATCGTGGAAGTGGTGAGTTCGTACAGCAGGACTCCACCGGTGGTGTTGTCGTTGTAGATGGCTCAGCTACTCCACTCTTCGTATTCTTTAGGTCCTGTGGTGACTTCTGAAGTTACAGTCCCCAAAGCCCTGCTTTTATGCAGAAAAAACCCCATTCAACAGCCTAGCTGTCACTCAAACATGCTAAGTGGTGAGCCGGATGGCTCACCACTGGGCCAATCACACAAGAGTGCGACGTGATTTGCCAAGGCAACTCAGTCCAGGGTGCCTCATCCCCCTCCCACACATCCTGTAGACCCCAGACAGAGTGGCACCATTTGGAGGGCTTCTGTGCAGAAGCCCGCCAAAAAGTGGAACAAAGGGCTCGACTTGGGTTAGAGTTTCAGAGGCGAACACAAACGCCATTTTAAAACCGAGTCCTTGCCAAAAGACCCAACCGGGGAATAAATATTAAATAAATAACCCGGTGGTATCTTTAACATTGCACCAAAAAGTGGTGCGTTTAAAATCAATGGGAAAATCCCATAGGAAATATTCCAGTGGAATATTTTGTGTGGTATCCACTGCCACCAGCCAGAAACTCGACAAGGGGGGACTGGACACTGCCCCCTTGGAAAACAGACCCAGGGGCAATCAAATTACTCCTACCAGTACTTCCACAATATGATGTTTTGTACTGGTTCTGTTCACAATTTGAGACTAGTAAAGCCAATGGTGACTTTACATGCCCTGGGAGACAGTAGTCAGTCCCAGGGTATAGAGTCTATGTTTGGGGGTCACTATGACACCCTTGTGTTACTGCACTGAGGGTGCTGTGTAACACACATACCAAAAACACATGAAGCCCTATGGAATAAAATACCCCATAGCCCATAAAACACATTCACAGTCAAAGGACATACTTAATCATGCCTAAGAATGGGAGAAAAAGAGTCTCACTCTTAGCAGGAGAAAAAAATAAACCCCAAAAATCCAGCAAAGCTGCTGGGGGCCTCACTAGGTTTTGGAAATTAGC
The DNA here is from genome assembly GCF_040938575.1 of Ambystoma mexicanum. Lineage (NCBI taxonomy): Eukaryota > Metazoa > Chordata > Amphibia > Caudata > Ambystomatidae > Ambystoma > Ambystoma mexicanum. The sequence goes on from NC_090928.1 coordinate 850,553,468, forward strand.
CTTAACAGAGAATTCTCTGTAACACTTGCCCCCCCAGACCAAGGGACAGGAGGATTTAATCCACTCCTGGATGAATCTCATACCTCTAGTCGATGACATACATCCTAGAGAAACCATCAGCATTTTGGTGGTGACACCCTGACCTGTGCTCAATGGTGAAATCAAACCCTTGAAGGCAGATTGACCATCTCAATAGTTTTGGACTTTCTTCCTCCATTTGCATCAACCATCTCAAAGGTTGGTGGTCAGTCTGAATGACAAAAGTAGAACCATACAAGTATGGCCTAAACTTCTTCAGAGCCCACACAATGGCAAAACACTTTCTTTCATGTGTTGCCCACCTTGTCTCAGGATCTTTCAGCTTTCTACTGATGAAGCAAATGGGGTGTTACCTTTCCCATCCAGTTGGCAAAGGACTGCACCCATACCTACATTTGAAGCAAGCATTTGTCTGTACAATGAGAGTTTGGTGGTAGTCAGGAGCTCTCAGTACTGGAGCTTGACAGAGAGCTTTCTTCAGGTTTTCAAAGGCCTGATTGCTCTCCTCATTCCATCTGACCTTCTTAGGGAATTTTGGAGAGGAGATCACATTCAGTGGAGAAGCAATGGTCCCATAGTTCTCAATGAAATTCCTGTAGTACCCAGTGAAGCCTAAGAAGGCTCTCACCTGGGTCTGAATGGTAGGTGTTGTCCAATATTGCACAGCTTCAATCTTACTGAGCAAAGGCCTTATTTCTCCACCTCCTACCTCATGCCCAAGGTAGACCACTTTACTCTGTCCAATCTGACATTTACTTGCATTTATGGTCAGATTGGCCTTCTCAAGAGCCTGCAAAACATGTCCTAGGTGGTTCACATGCTGTTCCCAGGAGTGGCTGAAGACTGCAATGTCATCCAAGTATGCCATGCAGAAGTCCTCCATCCCAGCTAGAACCTGATTTACCATCCTTTGGAATGTAGCAGGTGCATTTTTCAGTCCAAAAGGCATAACCTTAAATTGGTATAAGCCAACTGGAATAGAAAATGCAGTTTTCTCCTTGGCATGGTCTGTCAGGGCTATTTGCCAATAGCCTGACGTCAGATCAAATGTGCTGAGGAACTTAGCTGAACCAAGTCTATCCACCAACTCATCTGTCCTTGGCAAAGGGTGGGCATCAGTCTTTGTGACTGCATTAAGAACTCTATAGTCCACACATAGGGCCTCATTATGACCCAAACGGAGGACCATGGTGCTATTAGCACCATGGTCCATGCTGGTGTCCGCCATGGTGGAATGGGGAATTACCACCCCATTCCGAGGTTGGCGGGGCGGTAATTCGCCATGCCGCCATGGCCCTTCCCCATTCCCATTTTTGCCCCATAGGGCTCAATGGGAATGGGGAAGGCGCTAAGTACGGTGCCGCAAATTGCGGCACTGTACTTAGCACCAAGGTCCCTTTGCGGGTCGCTACTTTAACGGCTGGTAAAACCAGCCGTTAAGATCGGGTCCCGCAAAGGGACCTCGTAATTAGGCGCTAGTAGGTTAACAGCGCCGAAGCCTTTTACGGCGCCGTTAACCCATTAGCGCCTGGGTCATAATGAGGCCCATAATCTTTGGATCCTGCCTTTGGTACTAACACAACTGGGCTAGACCATGGACTAGTCGAGGGCTCTATTACCCCGAGGTCAAGCATCTTGCTGACCTCCCCTTTGATGTGGGTCCTTACATTCTCTTACATTCTGTATCCTCTGCTTTTGACTGGCAGACAGTCACCAGTGAGTATATCATGCTGGCCCCAAGGGGTCAAGCCTGGTGAAAGTGAGACCAGGGGGGCGAACTGATATAACATAGATTTGCACTCCTCTTGTTGCTCCGGTGTCAGATTTGAAGAGAGATTCACTCCTTCAATCTTTTCATCCAAGAGTAAGCCTCTGAGGAGATCAGGGAGAGCTTCACTCTCTTCATCCTCTTCTGATTAAGCTAGAAGCAAGGCTCCTACTTCAGGCTAAGAGACATACGCCTTTAGTCTGTTGGTGTGGAAGACTCTGGGAACCTCCTTGGGATTGCCCAAGTCCACCAGATAGTTCAACTCTCCAAGTTTGCCCACAACCTTGAAGGGTCCCATCCACTTGTCTTGCAAGGCCATCTGCCTTGTTGGAATTATAAATAGAACTAGCTGGTCTTGAGTGAACTCAACCATGTTAGCCGTTTGATCATGCCAATGCTTGACCAAAGCTTGTCCAGATTTCAGGTTATCACTAGCGTCTGCCATCATGTGTGACATTCTCCTCCGGAGACCTATCACATAGTCAGTCACTCTGACTGGCTTGGGGGAAGGAACACTCTCCAACCCCCCCTTAATCAGGGAAATGGACCTCTGACTGGATGACCATAAAGAAGTTCAAAGGGAGAATAACCTACTCCCTCCTGATGGACTTCTCTAAAAGCAAAGAGAAGGCATGGCAGTAGAAGGTCCCACTTTCCCTTGAGGGGTTCTTCTAAAGCACCTATCATGCTCATCATGGTTCTGTTGAACTTTTCTACCAATCCATTTGTCTGATGGTGGTATGCAGTTGAGAACTTGTAAGTAACTCCACAGGTTTTCCACATGGCCTTCATGTAGTCGGACCTCAAATTTGACCCCCTGTCAGAGATTACTTCCTTAGGAAACCCAACCCTGGTAAAATACCAAGGAGGGCCTTAGCCACAGTCTGAGCTGCAACAGTCCTCATAGGAATTGCCTCAGGGTATCTAGTAGCATGGTCTACTACAACAAGGATAAACCTGTTGCCTGAGGATGTTGGAGGATCAAGGGGACCAACAATGTCAATCCCTACCCTCTCAAATGGGACTCCCACTACTGGGAGAGGCACTAAAGGTGCCACATTCTTGGAACCAACCTTACCAGAAGTTTGGCAGGTGTGGCAGCTCTTGCAAAACCTATCTACCTCAGCCCCCATTTCTGGCCAGTAAAAGTAGAGAGAGAGCCTTTCCTTGGTCTTCTTGAAACTCAAGTGACCAGCCAAAGGAATCTCATGGGCTAGTTGCAAGAACTGTTGTCTGTTTTCTTGAGGCACTACAAGACGTTTGTAGTCTCCAGGTGCAGACTCAGTCGGTTCACTGTAGAAGAGGCCATCTTCCCAGTGCAACCTATATTCCCAGGCTCTTGCCCATCAGCCTGAGAAGCTGCCTGGTGGTGAAGACCTTCCAGAGTTGGACATTCTCTTTGTCCCTTACTGAAGTCTGCCCGGTAGGGTCCACCTTCTGCCAGTAAAGACTGCAGCTCAGGATGGTCAACAGGATCCAGATCTCCAATAAGTTCTTGGCCTTCTACTAGCTCTTCTTCAGAGTCTAGTTCAACCACAGAGGGTTGTACCTCCCTCTCAGCCTCAGCTGGAGGTGGAGTTACAGGTGTAACTTTGGACAACCTAGGGGAAGTCCTCGTTGGAAGCACTGGAGTGCTTGCTGCTGGTTTCTTCTTAGAAGTCTTCGGTTGCCCCTTTGCTTCTGTTGATTTAGAGACTGCAGTAAGTTGCTCCAGTGGAGAAGGAGTGATATCTTTCTTCATCATCTCCAGAGAAGAACCTCTCATGGTTTTCTCTCTTTCAGGTCTGGTTAGCTCCTGTAACCTTTTACTAGGAGGTCTGGGGGTGTGTGACACTACTCCAAGATTTTTCAGGTCATTTCCCAACAGAACCCTTCCTGGTACCTCACATTGTACACTGACAGGTATCTTCACAGTCATATCATTGCACTGGATGAGAATTGGTAATTGGGGAAGCATCTGCACAGGCCCTCCAGCTAACTTGGTGAGGCATTTGGGTGCCTTAGCAACATCCTCTGCCTTGAAAAATGATTCATCCACCACAGTTATGCTGGCCCCAGTGTCCCTAATGGCAGGAGTCTCCTGACCATTCACCTGGACACTGTCCTTATAATACTCTTTAGTATTATCTGTGATAGAATTATATACATCTAAATTCTGTTGTTCCCACAACCCCAGGGACACTAAAGAAACACTGGCTGAGACTCCAATGGGATCATCAGCCAGTAGTAGAAAGTTTCCACTGGACATTTGTACTTCCTCCTCTGGAGCGAAGGCTAAGGAGACAGTGTGGACCCCTGAAGGTTTACCCTTACATCTGGGATCCCCTTTCACATGGTCAGTAGAGCTACAAACATAGCATTTACCAAATGCTTTTTGGAATGGTGGCTTGTTCTGACCTCCTTCTGGTTTGGCACCAGAAGGTACACTAGCCTGATTTGGTTTCCCTTGTGGCTTACCCTTATTGTTTTGTTTGTTGCCCTCTTTGGGATTGGAATTATTAGAATTCTCTTTGGAGTCCTTTTTAGGCTGTTTCCCCTCATCCTTTTTCTGAGTTGCCCCAGAGTCCTTGTGAGTAGCCCTGTTGACAACACACAACTCAGCAGCCTTAGCTAGCTTCCTGGAATCTAATTCCTTTGAATCAGCCAAGTGCTGTCTGAGCTCAGGAGAGCAGACATCATAAATTGACTCCAACATTACAAGATTCTTCATTCCCTCATAAGTGTTCATCTTGTAACCCTTAATCCATCCCTCTAAGTTTTTCAACCCTTCACTCACCCAGGTAGCCCAAGGGGTACCATCATGCTTTTTGAGGGTTCTAAACCTCTTAAGATACTGGGAAGGGGTCTTCCCAAATTTAGCTATTAAAGCTAGCTTCACACATTCATAATCCTTCTTATCCACCTCCCCGAACTCCATTACCACATCAGATGCAACAGGGGGGAGCCTAGAGAACAACCAAGGAAGTAACTCATTCCCTGAGATGTCCTGGAGCCCATGATAATACTCAAACATAGCCAACCAATCTAACACATCCAACTTAGGCTCATACATACCCACAATCTCTTTAGGCATCCGGGGTCTTTTGAACTGGAACTCCAGAGGATCCGGAGAGAGAAGCATTTTCAACAGACAATTTCTTCATCTCTAGCTCATGCTTGAGCTCCATTTCTCTGAGCCTTAGTTCTTGGTTTAGTTCGTGGTGCCTTTGTTCTGCTTGAGCATTAAGTCTCTTAAACTCAAATTCAAGCTTCATTTTCTCTTGTTCAATACATTGAGGACTAAATGTGGGACCTGGCAAAGGTCCAGTAGGTACAGCTGGTAGAGCAGACAGAGGCCTAGAGGGGACATCTACAACAGCCTCACCCTCCTCTTCTGACTCTGCCTCAAGATTATCAATACTTTGACCCATATCAACATCATCACTGTTATCTACATTTTCTGGGAGAGTAGGCTCCTCTGAACCACGACCCAGACTTTGGTTTGCTAACAATATTTCTATTAGCTCCATTTTCTTGCCTTTAGTCAGGAGATTCGTATGCTTACAGAGAACTCTTAAACAATCAGAAGTTTTTGTAGCAAGGGACTCTTGACTATAACTTTCCATAGTTGACAGGTTAGAAAATAAACTTTTTAGTTCTAAGTTTTGTGGTTAGTTGCACTAAGGTATTTAAAAGCACACTAAAATGTATACTCAATACAAATCCCATCGCTGCCACCAGTGTTAGGCAGAAACCTCTGCAGTTCCCTTAGGGACCACTGCAAAAATTTTAAGACTACAGGAGTAAGCAGTAAACCCAATTGGTAGCAGTTTGCACCACCCAGATTTACCTGGTAGCTGTGGCTGAGCAGTCAGACTTCCCTCAAGAAGAGTTAGACAGTATATAGAGTATACACAATAGGGCTAAAAACACAGTAGAACAAGCAAACACTGACCAGAGCTATGGTATAAAAGTATATAATTATTTATTTAAAAACACACTTATGAAAATACACTGGCACTAATATTTCAATTAAGTTCAAACAGAGTCACTATAAGTATATACACCTCCCTGGTTAATTATTTGACAAGTCTAGGTTAAGACACCACTTATTTAGCAAAACAGAGGTGAGCGCGTAACTGTAGATGGCACTCCAATAATTTGTTTAAAAGGGGAGAGAAAAGACAGAGTAGGAAAATAACACAGTACAAACACTTTTAAGAAACCACAGCAAGTCAAGAAAGGCAGGGTATACTGTAGAGAAAAAAGTTCATAGGCCAAGCCCACTCTTGGAGAGAGCAAGGCGGAATGTGCCCAAGATCACACAGTGGAAATGCACTCAAAGTCTTTGCAGAAAAGTCAAAAAGAGGTTGGATCAGTTCAGAAAGGCAAAGTTAGCAGGTCTGAGGTCAACCCAGTTAGAAAGTCAAGGATTTACGGGACACCTTGGACAATCTGTTGCAATGGAGACCAGGCGGGTCACAGTACCTGAAATGGTGAGAAAGCTCCAGCGGTGGCAGTTGTTCCTGGCAGCTGGTGCAAGTCATGGCTTCGACCAGAGGAAGAGATGATCTCGATGAGGAAGAAAGCTGGAGGTCGTTGCACTGCCAGGGAAGAAACCAGCCGCGGAGTTCCCGATTAAAAGGTACAACCCTTTTATTCGCGGTAGTGGTGAAGCGTGGCTATCCGGCAAACTGGTTGGTCCCACCAGCTCAAAGGGAAGAAGACTCTCCAGGAAGAAGATCTCCTCTGTCGTCGGGGAAGTGGTGAGTTCGTACAGCAGGGCTTCACCGGTGGTGTTGTCGTTGTAGATGGCTCAGCTACTCCACTCTTCGGATTCTTTAGGTCCTGTGGTGACTTCTGAAGTTACAGTCCCCAAAGCCCTGCTTTTATGCAGAAAAAACCCCATTCAACAGCCTAGCTGTCACTCAAACATGTTAAGTGGTGAGCCGGGCGGCTCACCACTGGGCCAATCACACAAGAGTGCGACGTGAGTTGCCAAGGCAACTCAGTCCAGGGTGCCTTATCCCCCTCCCACACATCCTGTAGACCCCAGACAGAGTGGCACCATTTGGAGGGCTTCTGTGCAGAAGCCCGCCAAAAAGTGGAACAAAGGGCTCGACTTGGGTTAGAGTTTCAGAGGCGAACACAAATGCCATTTTGAAACCGAGTCCTGGCCAAAAGACCCAACCGGGGAATAAATATTAAATAAATAACCCGGTGGTATCTTTAACATTGCACCAAAAAGTGGTGCGTTTTAAATCAATGGGAAAATCCCATAGGAAATATTCCAGTGGAATATTTTGCGTGGTATCCACTGCCACCGGCCAGAAACTCGACAAGGGGGGACTGGACAGTGCCCCCTTGGAAAACAGACCCAGGGGCAATCGAATTACCCCTACCAGTACTTCCTCAATATGATGTTTTGTACTGGTTCTGTTCAGAATTTGAGACTAGTAAAGCCAATGGGGACTTTACATGCCCTGGGAGACAGTAGTCAGCCTCAGGGTATGGAGTCTATGTTTGGGGGTCACTATGACACCCCTGTGTTACTGCACTGAGGGTGCTGTGTAACACACTTACCAAAAACACATGAAGCCCTATGGAGTAAAAGACCCCATAGCTCATAAAACACATTCACAGTCAAAGGACATACTCAAATCATGCCTAAGAGTGGGAGAAAAAGAGTCTCACTCTTAGCAGGCGAAAAAAATAAACCCCAAAAATCCAGCAAAGCTGCTGGGGGACTCACTAGGTTTGGGAAATTAGCCTTAACAGAGAATTCTCCCTAACACAGATGTATCTACACCCACTTCATTCATCCAAGAATGTATAAGGATTTCACTCACGGAAAACTTTTTCATACATAAAGGTCAATTCTACCAGCAGATCAGAAGGACCAGTATGGGAACTACTTTCACGCCGGACATTGCAAACTTATATATGGACAACCTGGAGAAGCTTTTCATATACAACAACAACAACCAATACAATAACCGCCTTATAGGATGGTTAAGATACATAGATGACATCTTTACCATCTGGAAGGGCAGTATCCAAGAACTACAAGAATTCCACACTTGGCTGAACAATGTAGACCCCTGCATTAAATTCACAATGCACTTTGACACCAACCACTTGCCTTTCCTAGACCTCAACATCATAAGAGCAGAAGACGGGAGCATCACAATAACACTATATCGGAAACCCACGGACAAGAACACATTACTCAATTTCTCAAGCTTCCATCCGCAATCTCTTAAAGAAAATCTGCCATATGGACAGTTCCTAAGAATAAGAAGGAACTGTTCCTCACTACCCGAATATGACCATCATGGGAAAGACCTAGAAAACCATTTGAAAACAAGAGGGTACCCTCCAGCCATCATCAGGAAAGCACGGAAAACAGCAAGAAACAGAAATAGAACAGATTGCCTAACCAAACAGACCAGAACAGAACATAAGGACAAAATGACATGTGTTACTACCTTCTCACCCGTAAGCAACGCCCTCAGAAAAACAATTCTCGCCAACTGGCATCTGCTACAGATGGACAATTTTACACCAACAACGCCACATTTCACTTTTAAAAGAAGCAGAAACATCAAGGATCGGCTGGTACACACGTACCCAACAGAAAAACCCATAACCAATGCTCAAAACACCCTATGGCATCTACCTCCACTGGTAGAACATTACCGCTGTGGCAAATGTTCAGTATGCCACCTAACTCAAGACCAAAAAGAAATATCGCTCAACGGCACTATTTGGAAATACAAGAACTTCTCTAATTGCCTCACAAAATGGGGCGTCTACTTAATCAGATGCCCGTGTAACCTATATTATATAGGTAAAAGTAAGCGTGAAATCCGACAAAGGATCTGTGAGCACAGGTCATGTTTGAAAAACAAAATAGAGGACAAACCAATAGTAGCCAATTTTGTTAAAAAACAACATAAACACACAGAAATGAGATTGTGTGTGATCCAAACCGTTGAATCAAAAGCAAGAGGGGGTGACAGAGATCTAGCACTAAGACAACTAGAGCAGAAATGGATACACCGTTTGGAAACGGTGAAGAGTGGGTTTTATGTGGCCATAGAATGGAACCTCTTTTTCTGCTTGATGTTAGAGAATGTCCAATAAATACCTTTATTGAACCCAGGATTGTTCCATAAACACGATATGACTGAAAAAATGTGTTGAACAATCCGCATATCATGTGATGTCCTTGTATGACAATGGCAGGTTCTGTTTTGATGTATCCAAATATATGATGAAAATGGTGATCAACAACACAAAAAATGTATGATGATGTATAAATATGAGAAAATGCAAGAAATTGATGTAATACTATGCGTTAACATACTGAGATGCCACTGTGTTTTCACACGACAACTGAACGCACATACAACACCCGTTCACATAGAAAAGAAGACAAAACAAGCTATCCTGTGGAGTCCTTAACACCCACACACATCAGACATGCCCATGACAGAACCTACTACTCCCCATGACAGCGAGGTAAAACACTACCTACTCGCGCATGCGCGGCTGTGATAAAGGCGCGCTCACACAAGCAAGATCCGATAAAACAGAGCCTATGCATGCGCGTAACTGTAGACGCTGCAGACGTTTTTCAGCGAGCTACAGTTACGGGCAAAAGAACAGCTCTAGAGCGGTTCGCCCGCACGCACTGAACGATCGACTTTTACCATGAGAGGGAGCACTTTTTCATTAATTGAATAGAGGTCCCTCACGGTGAGCACTCGGCCATCCACCAGCCAATGAGAAACAGCCACCCACGTAACACCAGGCTTAGACACGTAGCAGGCATTAAACCTGAGAATGATACTGAATTAGAAGTATCAACACGCCTTTTTTTGTAAATCTACCTTCACAGCCTTAGGCTTTTTACAATACAAGCAATATAAGCACAATACAGTGCTTCATTAACTAGACATTTATTTTTGTATCTTTTCGACCAGCTGTTAAGATCTTGATGGTCGTGCAGATTAATAGTGCCTCCGTCCCCAAGTACCACACAGACAATTGGTATAAAATGTCTGTGCAGTCTTTGAGGCCACAGGTTTTTTGTTTGTGAGCTGTCAGGTCTGGAACCGGGAACTGCCAGAAGGACCCCTTGAGCGCTGTAAGGCAATGAGTGGTTATCAGATAATGTGCGATTGTTACAAGGTATACCCAACAGTGAGATAAAGCACCTCTTACCTAGAAATACGGAAGGTGACACCCTGATGGAAGAGGCAGTGAAACCCGGGACAGAGGGCTTGGTGAGCTTCTTGGTGTGGAATGTGGGTGGTATCCAAACCCTGGATGGCGGCACACACGTGGCTTGTGGTAATGTAGGTCAGGCAAACGCCTAGCAGAAGGCCAATGGCCAAAGTCACTTGAATCCAAAACGAAATCCGTAAGACAGTCCAATTCAGTAAACAGAGTCCGAGGTCTGGTAACGTGTAAGAAGCAAGAAGGAGACAAAGCAGTCCGGTAGACAAGGCAATCCAGTAGACAATATCCGAGGTCGTAGTAACGAGATTCAAGCATGCGAACAAACGCCGTAAAGTCCTGAAGGTAAACAGCTGTGAAGCAACGCTATCAATTTCAGGACGCCTTTTAAGCCAATAGGGAAGGTCACCTGATGCTGGAATGATCATATGACGTGCGTCAGGTGATGCAGTCACGTGAGATGTTGACGTCACGTGACGTTTGGCCTGATCACGTGACGTGTAGATCTTCATTGACAACGTGTAACGTTGCGGGCCAGCAGATGTTTCCATTGTAGACGCCAGCGATGTGAAGGCCGGTAAACACCTGATCCAAATGACCATGTCCTGGCATAACGGGTGAGAGGCCGCAACCTCCGTAAGCCAGAATGTGTGCGTGGGATACCCTTGTTTTGAAGTGTAGAGGGGTTAGTACGTATGTGGTTAGCACGTGTGCCTGTGGGTTGTCTGGCAGGAACAGGGCATGTCGTGGGAAACGTAACAGATTCCCCCCTCAAAGGCCCACGACCCCGTGGGCTGGAAGGGTTATCCCTATGAAAACGGGCAACCAGAACCGGAGCGTGTACATCGAACCCACCCATCCACAAGATACTGAAAACGACCCATGAAGAAATGAGAACCCAAAATGGCCCTGACCTCATACTCATCGGGAGAGGACACAGAAACAGAGGCAGGAGGGGCATTGAGTCGGGTAGGGGCAGGACAGGGTTTGAGGAGCGAGGCATGGAACACAGGGTGGAGCCGCCAAGCGGGTGGAAGGGAAAGGCGAAAAGCCACAGGATTCAGGATCTTAGAAATTCTGTAGGGGCCGACAAAACGCGGCAGCAGTTTGCGACATCCAGGAATGTGCAAATGGCGAGTCGAGAGCCAAACCCGGTCCCCCACACGATACTCAGGGGCTGCTATCCGCTTCTTGTCCGCTTTGGCTTTCATTACCACCTGAGCCTCGCGTAGATGGATAAGAGTTTGGGCATGGACTGTGACCAAATTGCGGGCGCAGGCATCGGCAGCAGGAGTGGTGGAGGGCAAATCAGGAAGGGGAAGGGTACGAGGATGTTGGACGTACAAAGAGTAAAAGGGGGAAAAGCCAGTAGATGAGTGCCATAAGTTGTTATTAGCGAATTCAGCTAAGTGGAGTAGGTCAAGCCAGGACTGGTACTGGAGAGTAAACCAGCATAAATACTGCTCTAGGGCCTGATTCACCCTCTCAGTTTGCCCGTCAGTTTCAGGATGATAGGCAGAGGAGAAACGAGAATCAATACCCAGTAGTCCAGTAAGGGCCCGCCAGAAACAGGACGTGAACTGGGAACCCCGATCTGAAACAATAACCTGTGGGAGACCAAAGAGACAGAAAACGGATTGGAAAAACAGTCGGGCCAATGTGAGGGCAGAAGGTATTCCTGTGCAAGGTATAAAGCGGGCCATTTTTGTACAGGAATCAACGATCACCCAGATTGTGTTGTAACCCCGTCTGCGGGGAAGATCGGTGATCAAGTCCATAGAGATCGTGTGCCAAGGCTTGGGTGGGACCGGTAGCGGCTGAAGCAATCCCAGAGGTCGGCCTCTAGATGGTTTGCATTGGGCACAGATCGAACAAGTGTTAACGTAATTCTTAACATCTCTTCTCATTGTAGGCCACCAGCACCACCGCTGTAGCAATTCTAGGGTGCGCTTTTGCCCCGGGTGACCGTTGATTGCAGCGTCATGAGACCAGGCAAGTGTCTGATTGTGAACCTCACTAGTGGGGAGGAAAAGTCTACCTTGAATAAATGGCAACCCCTCCTGAAGTAGAACGTCCCATTCTGTCAAGGCATGAGGGTGTTGGGAGACCCAGTGTTTGATAGTGGTAAGAATGGGAGGGGATGGCGTGCATACATAGATGACGTGACCTTTTTCTAACACTGCATCAGGAAACAGAGGCAAAGAATCCCCCCCAGGGGAACGAGAAAGTGCATACGCCTTACCATGGGAGAGGCCAGGCCTATGTTTCACGATGAAATCGAAAGCGGAAAAAAATAAATGCCAACGCACATGCCTACTGTTTGTGCATTTCAATGTGGCTAGGTCTTGCAGGTTCTTCTGGTCAGTATATATCACTGTCTGATGTTTTGCCCCGAGGAGACGATGACGCCATGTCTGGAGGGCATCTTTTATGGCTAACAATTCATTTTCGGTCACCGTATAATGGGATTCGGCTGATGTGAACTTCCGGGAATGATAAGAGACTGGATGTAAGTGGCCGGTAGATGGACAGGGTTGTGAAAAAACTGCCCCTAATGCGAAAGAGGAGGCGTCGGCCTCTAGGATAAACGGGAGTTCTGGGTCTGGATGTTGTAACACCGGAGCCGTGGTAAACCTAGACTTGAGGGTATCAAACGCCTTCTGATGTTCGGGTGTCCAAGAAAACGGAACAAGAGGGCTGGTTAAGGTCGTGAGTGGTGTAACAATGGCAGAAAAAACGGCGATAAAACGCCGGTAAAAATTAGCAAAACCAAGGAAGGATTGAAGTTGTTTTATGTTGGTCGGGGCAGGCCATTCTACAACGGCTCTGACTTTTGATGAATTCATGGAAAGACCGCCGGGCGTAATATGAAATTCCAAGAAGTCCACCTCCTTTGAGTGAAACAAACACTTCTCTGGTTTAGCAAATAAAGCGTTGACCTGGACGCGAGATAGGACCTCTCTGACATGCATGACGTGTTCTTCCAGGGAGGATGAATATATCAGTATGTCATCCAGATACACCACGACATAAATGTCAAGGATGTCAGAAAAGACTTCGTTAATGAAGCGCTGAAAAGTGGCAGGGGCGTTGCATAACCCAAAGGGCATTACCGTATATTCATACAACCCTTGTCGGGAGCAAAACGCTGTCTTCCATTTGTCTCCCTGGCGCATACGGATTAGATTATACGCCCCCCCTTAGATCTAACTTAGTGAAAATGGAAGCACGCGTCAGCCTATCTAGCAGGGTGGATATAAGCGGAATAGGGTACCTATTCTTTATAGTGATGGCATTCAACCGCCTATAGTCTATGCATGGACGTAGGTCGCCTTCCTTTTTGGGCACAAAAAAGATAGGGCTGGCAGCGGGAGGACAAGAAGGACGGATATGGCCTAACTGTAAGGCTTGTTGGATATAATCTTTCAAAGCCGTTTCTTCAGAAGGAGATAAAGAATATATCCTGCCCTTTGGTATAGATGCGCCAGGAATCAGATCAATGGGGCAATCGTAAGGCCTATGCGGGGGTAGACCCTCCGCCGTAGCTTTGTCAAAAACCTGTATGTAGTCGTGATATTCAACAGGAATGCTGGTCAACACAGCTCCCACGGTATGTGCTGGAGTGCACGGCTCTACGTCTTCCAGTCGGGAAGAGGCCATGGCCCCAAGAATAGCAGAGGGAGAGGTTAGCGAGTCGGGTTCTGTTAAGCAGAAGTGTTGGCATATGTCTGATTCAAACGTTACCTGCCCAGTTCCACAATTGATCAAGGGATTATGTTGTCTTAACCAGGGAATACCGAGTATGATGCCGAATTGGGGGGTGGTGATAAGGTCGAAAGACATGATTTCTTTGTGGGTATTCTGAATCACCACTTCCAAAGGAGCAGTCTGGTATCTGATCGGACCAGAAGACAAGGAGGTGCCGTCAACTGCTTATACATGCTCAGGATGTTCTTTCTGAACCAGAGGCAAATTGAGATGACAAGCTAGTGTGATGTCTATAAAACAGCCAGTGGCTCCTAAGTCAATCAAGATGCGTACATCATGCTCAATGTCCCTAGTGGGTTTCAACAATGCATGGACCACTATGGGCCCGATGGAGCCGAACATGGGTTCAGTGGGGGTCAATGATTGGCTCGCCGGTACCCCCGCTCTCAAGGGCGAGCCTTCGGAAAATCTGGAGTCTTGTTTTTAGGTCGACGGGGGCATTCTTTTACATAATGCCCACTTATACCACAGTAAAAACAGGCGTTACTGGTTCTCCTGCGTTCTCGCTCAGCTGGGGTTATAGGACTTCGAATGCCACCGATTTGCATGGGTTCACCGCCAGTGGCAGACAAACCTGGAGGAGGCAGGTTAGAAAAGGACATCTTTGTTTTACGCTCGGTTCTACGAGCGTCTAACTGTAGGGTGAGATCAACCAGGTCAGAGAAAACGGAAGGAAGGGATGGAACCACGGCGAGTGCATCTTTCATGGTATTGCATAATCCTCTGTAAAAAACAATGGCCTTTTTCTGTTCTGGCCAGGATGTCTCAGCGGCGAGTTGGTTAAACCGAGTGATGTACTCAATTAGGGAATGTTTACCCTGTGACAATTCTAAGAGTTCCAGGTCTCGTGATTGTGCCCTATAACGAGTATCGAACACCTTCGCCATTTCAGTCACTAGAAGTTCAAAATCGTATAAAACAGGATGATCGTTCTCCAAGAATGGATTTGCCCATGTGGCTGCCACGCCAGGTAGATGGGATAGAAGGAAGGCGGCCTTGGTAACAGAGTCAGGGAAGGCCTGGGGTCTACATAAGAAGTGAAGTTTACATTGATTGATGAAGGTACAATATTTACGTGGGTCGCCTTGATAGCGTTCTGGGGCAGTCAGAGGAAAAGAGGTCGGGAGTAACACAGGAGTGGGAGCAGGAGGTGGAGTAGGGGCAGGCTGGACAGGAGGGTTGGAATCCCCAAACTCGGCGTCAGCAGGCAATGGTTGGTGTGTGCTTTGTAAAGCGTCAAGACGATGGTGGATAGCAGAGGTGGCGGCGGCCATGTCGGTCCTAAGGGCCGCAACAGCCTGCATTAAAGCAGTCACAGGGTCCCCGGCGGAGGCCTCCATAATCAGCACGACCAGATGGCTTCACAGACTGTTAAGATCTTGATGAGCGTGCAAATTAATAGTGCCTCCATCCCCAAGTACCACACAGACAATTGGTATAAAATGTCTGTGCAGTCTTTGAGGCCACAGGTTTTTTGTTTGTGAGCCGTCAGGTCTGGAACCGGGAACTGCCAGAAGGACCCCTTGAGCGCTGTAAGGCAATGAGTGGTTATCAGATAATGTGCGATTGTTACAAGGTATACCCAACTGTGAGATAAAGCACCTCTTACCTAGAAATACGGAAGGTGACACCCTGATGGAAGAGGCAGTGAAACTCGGGACAGAGGGCTTGGTGAGCTTCTCGGTGTGGAATGTGGGTGGTATCCAAACCCTGGATGGCGGCACACACGTGGCTTGTGGTAATGTAGGTCAGGCAAACGCCTAGCAGAAGGCCAATGGCCAAAGTCACTTGAATCCAAAACGAAATCCGTAAGACAGTCCAATTCAGTAAACAGAGTCCGAGGTCTGGTAACGTGTAAGAAGCAAGAAGGAGACAAAGCAGTCCGGTAGACAAAGCAATCCAGTAGACAATATCCGAGTTCGTAGTAACGAGATTCAAGCATGCGAACAAAGGCCGTAAAGTCCTGAAGGTAAACAGCTGTGAAGCAACGCTATCAATTTCAGGACGCCTTTTAAGCCAATAGGGAAGGTCACCTGATGCTGGAATGATCATATGACGTGCGTCAGGTGATGCAGTCACGTGAGATGTTGTCGTCACGTGACGTTTGGTCTGATCACGTGACGTGTAGATCTTCGTTGACAACGTGTAACGTTGCGGGCCAGCAGATGTTTCCATTGTGTACGCCAGCGATGCGAAGGCCGGTAAACACCTGATCCAAATGACCATGTCCTGGCATAACGGGTGAGAGGCTGCAACCTCCGTAAGCCAGAATGTGTGCGTGGGATACCCTTGTTTTGAAGTGTAGAGGGGTTAGTACGTATGTGGTTAGCACGTGTACCTGTGGGTTGTCTGGCAGGTACAGGGCATGTCGTGGGAAACGTAACACCAGCACATCCTAGAAGCACAGGATCAAACAAACCCAATGCACAGACGGCACTGCAAGCAATGAACTCTCAGCAGATTCAACGCTAACCTGTTACACCAAATAAGTACGGCACAGGTAGGACAATGTCCAAGCACACGAGTACAGGATTTTCTTGTAGAGACACACCCATCACTGGCCCCCTATTTTATTTACCTATATTTTAGATGTCCCAATCAATGTGACAGCACAAGTCCACTGAAGTTGTCCTGAAGACGGCACCAGACACAACAATAACAGCTGAATGCCAGAAACACAATTTAAGTGTCGGCCAGATAGATGTGATGTCAACTAGACCACATTTGAAGTCACATACGTTACTAACCCACACTATGAAACAGTGAAAGTAAAGAACCAAAGTATCAGTTTTTTTTACAATGCCTTAAATGCTGAAACCATCCACGATTATTTAGGCAAAGCAAAGGGCCTTTGTCAATAACAGTGGGATGCAACTTGTTTTAAAATTCGAATACAAATAAATATAATTGTTCTACATACAGTTTGGGTGTTCTCATAGGTGCAGATTAACCAACAGAGATCTGTTAAGTGTGTGCTGGACCCAGATCCGGCCAGTGTGAAACAGGTGGTGTAGCCTAGGTTCTTTTCCTTGTTTAACTGCTTTGACTGGCGCAATGACAAAGGCGGAGGCAATAGCGCTGCATGTTGACTTCATACAGCTGTGACAGAATGCCTTGTCGTATCATGGTACGGAAGACAGGATGGAAGACCATG
Source organism: Ambystoma mexicanum (assembly GCF_040938575.1). Lineage (NCBI taxonomy): Eukaryota > Metazoa > Chordata > Amphibia > Caudata > Ambystomatidae > Ambystoma > Ambystoma mexicanum. Next base: position 850,570,420 of record NC_090928.1, read on the forward strand.
TTTTATGTTGAGCGGGAATGTTCATCCAAATCCTGCCCATTTTTGCCTTCTTGCTGATGTGAGTAGTGAAGGATGGGTTGCTGAAGATGATTAAACACAGCGATTTGGCATTATGCATTAGCATGGACCCTTCAAGGAGTGATTTCTTGACTGGTTTTCTGAGAATTACAAATTAGCTTTTGTTCTACTTGAGCTTTAGGTAGGATCTTGACAAACAAGATCGGACAAGCCAGAGCCAGCCGTTAAGCCATGAGATGTTTGGACACGCAACTGACCATCAGGTACAAGTAATTCCCCCTAGGGTTTGAAAGGGTTTGTACAAGTTTTACCTACCTAGATACTGTGTAATTCCCCATTTGTACTGCTATTAGAAGGCTGCAGGAGTCTGGGAGCCGGCTATGGAGGAGATTCATTTGTATTTATACAGGTTTAAAGGCAATCCTGCCAACATGCAGTTATACATTTGGAAAAAGAGAGAGAATCCGAATTGTTGACTTCTATTTATTTTAAATGTATATGTTCCACCTGCCTTGATGGGGTGGTACTACACGCACACACGCACACACGCACACACACACACGAGGACCCACTCCTTTTCGAACTCCCTTTCTTCCCAATGTTTGATTTGAACTCTTCCTACAAAATTTAAATGTTGTTAGTGAAAGCCATTTTTCTTTTTAATGTTATTTTCTGGTACCTTAATAGGATTTATACTGCACACTGCTGCCTTTGCATGGTTTTCAGGTGATATGGTGAATCTGAAAGAGAAGGGTTGGGTGCGAGAGAGGCAAAGTGCAAGGAAACTTTGCTGCTGTGATTAGGGGTGGGCGAAATGACTGCAGGTGAAATGGAATTGGTGAAATTCACCAAAAATTCCATCTCACTTACTAGCCAGTTTTCTACCTTTTCTGTCAAATTTTTTGGTATTGATTATTTGCTCGGAAATTCGCTTTTCCCTCAAAATATCGTTTTGATTGTCCAACAACACACAACACCAAAATGTTAGGAAAAAAAAGAAAATTAAACATTCAAAACAACAATATTTCGTTTTTCAAAAAACTACATTTTGACAAATGACATTTTGGTCAGGAAAATGCCACAAACTACCAATTCCAGTGTGCAGTGAAATTGCAGGATCGAGAAAATATTGTCTGTAATCCTCCAATTTTCCCACAAAACAAAATTGAGCCATTTTGCCCACCACTAGTTGATGATAAATGCAGATCAGAAGTACTGTGAGCTCTACAGGCAGCTCTGTTGCTAGGTGTCATGTGGCAAGAGCATAGAGGCATTTGTGTCCACAGGGAGGACTTGGGCATTTGTGGTGCTATGATGCATTGGCTGGAAATGTCATGTTAAAGTTGATTGTGGAGGTGTAGCATTCTGTTTTTTGTAGTTTATTGGGACGTAACTCCACCTTAAACATTTTTGATCAACAAATACAAATTATTTAATTGCTGTGTGTGAGTGGCTTACTTGTTATGCATATAATATGTTTGAGCATAAAGGTTGAGTGTATTAGTACGGCAAGGCTAGTGGATGGCCCAGTGGGCAACTCAGAGCATCCCTCTGATGGGGCCATGACCTGTGGGGTGAAATATAGCCCCTGAATGCCAGAAATAAAGAGGCCAGAGTGATTTGTGAAATCTCATTGACGCATAAGGCCAGCACAGAAATGGTGTAGCCAGACATGAGGCCTACTGAACCACAAACAGGCCTAAATCTCAAAGGAAAGAAAGGGTGCTTGAATCTCAAAAGTGCAAAGATATGCACAATGCATTTCAGCAAGAAAAGAAAGACAAGTGGCGGACAGGTCTTGAAGGGGATGGCAAACATAAACATGAGCCAGCCTCTGTTGATCACATGATTGAGGGTTAAGAGAACAAAGGAAAAGCCTGTAGTTTAGGTAATGGAAAAATACATATTATTACATAAAAAGGGCAGCATAAATTCCACAACGGTCATTCCAGACTTTTATTAAAGATGACAGTAGCCCCCTTTGAATCCTGCTAAAATGACATTGGTGTGATAAACATAACTAAAGTCATTAATGAAAATTTGATTTCGGCCTTCCCTTGATTCTGAGAGATGTGAAAGTTGGTGTGAGGGTGAAGGACACAATTAACATGGTAACTATGAAGTGGCATATTTTTCACTCATACAGCTCTTGAGTAAATGAAGAAATAACATATCTCTGCATAGGAAGGGCATGCTGACTTCGGATTAGCATCATCTGATTTACCATAAAATGTAGTTCTTAAAAAAATATCCATACATGTAAAGAATTTAAAAATTAGGGTACTTGCCAGGTTGATAGATTTTTTGAGTTGAAACAGGCCTAGTCCACATGTCAGTTTGAGATGACAAAGCTTTCTCCTCCCACAGCTTTCCAAACTCACACCCATTATCTCCTTGTCCTATTAGCACACAGGTGGGAGGTGGGTAGAGAAAACCAACCAATCCCTTTCGAGGGAATAACGACACGTTTGTGATGTCATTTGCACTATAAGTAGACCTGTTTGCATTAGAACTGGGCTTTATCCAATTATTTCGGAAGATAACCTGCTGCTGAACTTTTGCGAGAAACATCCAAACAGAGAGGCCCCAAATCTTGTATTGGAGACAGGGACCATGAGACATAGGGCCTCATTACGAGTTGCCCGGTAAAACCGGGTTCATTACCGGCATGCCGGAATGAGCGGGTCCGTGCTCGTATGAACCTGCTAATAGCGGGTAATTACGAGTGTGCGAGCACGCACGTCCCCACATGCCGATAGTGGCAATACCGCCATGCTGCTAAAGGGCCTCCAACTCCCCTATACCGGCATCGCAGGACCCGCCCATAGCGGTACCGCCTCATACCAACCCCTAAATACCGGCATGGTAATACCGGCATAGTAATACTGTGTTCGCCAAAAAACTGACCCGGAAATGACGTCATCGCGCAGGAACGGGAAATGGGCTGGCGGCCATCTTAAAAAACACAATCCATTGCCATTCTCCATAACCACCAGCCGATACTGGGAGAGCACAGTGGAAATCCATAGAGGATGTCAAAGGCTACCAGGAAGACCACCCCCCGGCTGCGTAAACAGCGTTACTCAGACGCAGAGCTCACCATATTAGTGGACACTCTAGCTGCACATGCAGAGTCAATGCAATCCCACGACAAGAAGCGGGAGGTGCAGCAACAAAAGTGGCAAATCTGGCAGGAGGTAGCCCACAAGGTATCAGCCGTAGGTCCCACCCCGCGCAGTGTGAGGGACTGCAGGAAGCGGTGGGATGACCTCCGGTTGAGGGTACGCAATATCATGGCCACCAATCGGAGGGAGGCCATGGCCACAGGCGGGGATGCCCACCCCCCTGCCAAATTGATGCCCTGGGAGGAGACGGCCAGCAGATTCATCAGTCCTGAGTCCATCGAGGGATAATGCGAGATGGAGACGAGTGCGGCATCAACCGCGGAAGGAGGTGAATGACCCTGCAGATCCCTGTAGGGGAGACCATGAAGTAGCACAAGTGAAGTGGTAGAGAGTCTAGGCAAGGCAATGCATGTCCCAACACCCACATGACCATACCCAAATACAGATGGGGGACCAAACGCTGCCACACTGAAATGCATGCTGAGTGCCCATCCCTTAACCAACACACAGCCAACACACCTGGAGCTTGCCCATGTGATACTTCACACAAACCCAAAATCAATGGCATGCCACCTGCCATGCAGTGAATGCTTACATGCCCCCTCTGAATACCCTGCGTGACACACCTATAAGACATGAAAGCATGATCAAATGAATAATGAACAGCACTGCCACTGCCATGTCACACCATCACTGATGCCCTGCATCTCTTCTACCCCCCCCAGGCACTGATGAGGAAGAAGCAACCCAGGAGACAACTGCGAGGGCATCCACCTCACACCGTAAGAAGAGGGAAACCACCACCACCACACCACCACCACCACCTCCGCTGGAGACAAGCAGGCCACACCCACACCTCTCCAAGGGGAGTCCCTGGAAGCACCCACCTCCACTGGGGAAGAACTTGATGCCAGTGTGGAGCCTGGGGGAGACACTGAGGTGACATGCCCGGCCACCCCACGCCCCGTGCCCACCCCCTCGCCCCAACACCTGCAGTGAAGTTGATCCCTGCCTGCGTGACTGTGACCTACATACCTCTGAGGAGTCCAGGTCCGAAAATGTCATCCACGTGACTGCACAACCCACCACTCCAGCCCCCTCCAGAACCCTGGAGACACGATTGTCGATGGTGGAGGCCCAACAGGAGGCCATGTTAGACCTACTCCGCCAGTACATAGCAGACAGGGAGGAAACCAGGCGGGGTATTGCCACAGCAATTGCAGGGACCACAGCGGCCATCGAAGCAAACACAGCCGCTGTCAATGCATCAGCTCAGCTAATGAGGGAATGCCTGGGGGCGGTGACCCAGGTGCTGACCGCAATGCTGCTTCATATGCAGTGGCCACGGCTTGCAGGAGGTGTGGAACTTGCCAGCGAATCACCTGTTGCCTCCACACCAGCTTCATCTGTCCCTACCAGCCCAGTGCGCCACACACGTAGGAGTGCAAGGCACACTGAAATGCCGCCTCTGGACAGGAAGAAGTCCCGAAAGTAGTGTGGGCGGACAATGGTAGTGGGACACAAGGTTGGGGGTGAAGGGGTGCATCTTGTGGAGTCTATTGGGGGTGTTGGTGTTTGTTGGGGGGGTCAGGGAGTTTGTTGGGGGGACTGGGAGTTTGTTGGGGGGTCAGGGAGTTTGTTGGGGGGTCAGGGAGTTTGTTGGGAGAGTGGGAGGGGGGAGTGGGCACATTTTTGCTGTTGTAAATAATACACACGTTGTGATAAGAAAAATCCATGGCTGGACATTGTTATTTTTGTGTGCATCCATTTAATGTGGTACGGTGTTCAGTGCCCAACTCCCAACATTCCCTGTGTGCATTTCCACATTGGCCCAGTGTCTGACTTACACAAGTCTTTCATAGTCCCTGTATTTCAGAAGTATTTGTGAATTAGTGCTTGGCGTACAGCATAGCCATCCCGTGCATCACGTACTGGCAGGGGGGCTACTTCACCTCCGTCTCCATCCTCATCATCCTCACCCGGCCCATGCATGTCAATGTCAGGTGGCAGTGGTACATTCCTCCAGACGCACATGTTGTGCAGCATGACACAGGCCATGGTGATCTTTGCCACCTTCTCAGGCCAATATAGGAGTGCCCCACCAGACCTGCTGAGGCAGCGGAACCGCCCCTTCAACAGGCCAAAGGTCTGCTCAATCACAACACGGGTACGGGTGTGCACAAGATTGTACTCCTCCTCATGGATGTTCTGCGGGTTACGCACAGGGGTGAGTAGCCACGGCCTCAAGGGATATCCTCCATCACCTGCAAGCAGATTCAAATAGGTGTGTGTCACTCTGAACTGCCACATTCAGGGAGCACAGTCATGGCGGCAGCTATTTGGTGTGGCCATGCACATGCCCTGTAAGCATGAAAAAATGTTATCTAGCTGCAATCTATACTGTCATGAGGTGTGGTAGTCTGGATGGCGTTCAATAGATGATGCAGGGTGTAATCATGCATGCTGAGGCAGATATGCTGTGGTAGTGCAACAATGTTTTGACTCCAATTCATGCTGTTCATTATTTACTATGCATGGTCACACTGCCCACATTGCCACACTTGCCATCCTGTTCATTCATGCATTGCTTGCCATCACCATGGTGGCCTGGTTGTGCCTCTTACTTGTTTTCATCGATATGCATTATTTGTGATATGTGGCCCAGTGAAGTGTCATGTACCGTTTGACTGGTTCAGGTCAGGAGTGTTTGGCTCTGCATGCATTCTCCAATCACCGGCTATTCCCACCCAGGTGCAGTATCCCCCCCCTTATGCATCCCCACACATCAGTACCCCAAAGCACTGCCATGGGACGGTTGTGCAACTCACCAAGCAGCCGTGGTCCGGCATGTAGCTCCATGTAATGGAGTAGCGTGGAATTACCCAGTAACATGGCTTCATGTGTTGATCCAGGAAATCGGGCGTAGCAATGGGTGATGATCTTCCTGGAGTCACATACCATTTGCACATTGATGGAGTGGTATTGCTTGCGATTGCAGTACACCGCCTCTATGGCATGGGGGACTACCAATTCCATATGGGTGCAGTCGATGGCACCGACACAATTGGGCATGCCTGCCAGTGCATGGAAGCCTGCTTTGGTTTCGGCTATCTCCTGGGCAGTTCGTGGTAGGGATATGTGGGTGCTTGTGTGCTTCAGGAGGGCATCCAGCACTTGGTTCAGCATGCGTGAAAATAGTGGTTGTGAAATGCCATGCAGCTGGCCCACTGTGTGTTGATAGGTGCCTGTGGCCAGGAAGTGTAGCACAGGCACCACCTTTAGTAGTGAGGGGATGGCAGTGCGTATTCCTATGTGGCTGGCAATGTCGTTCTGTATCATGTCCACTATGGTGGTGATGGTGTTACGGTCCAACCGGTACAGGGTGTGGATCTGCTCAGGGGTTAGGTTGAATGGGCTGGGTCTGGTGCGAGGGATTGGTGGCTGCCTACGAGGCACTGGTGGCTGGGCTGGTGGTAATTGCTGGGCCTGTCTCACCCTCCTTCTCCTCCTGCGTCTCCTCTGTGCAGCCTGTTCTTGATGCTGTAGTTGTTGCTGTTGTTGCTGTTGTTGCTGTAGTTGTAGCAGTATAGGCATGTCCTCCAGTGCCATGATTGCAACTGCTAGTGGTAGCTTTTTGGTGTAGGAAGGGGTGTGGTGTGTAGGTGTGCTCCTTTTGTACTGGGCCACTCTACATTGCCTACACCTGTGGGGGGGGGTTGTGGTGTGTGGGTGTGCTCAGTTTATACTGGCACAGCCTCCATTGACTCCACCTGTGGAGATTGTGTGCACCTGTGGCAGCTGCCTTGTATCCTGCTTGCTGTTTGCGGGTGGTCTGAGATGCCTGTATGGCCAGCATCATGCAGGCCGTGATTACCGGCTTCGCGATGCCGGTATTTGCATGTATGCGTGGGTTGGAATTACCCCCTATTACCGGCATGCCGGTATTTGCTCCGTGAAGGGGCGCGTGTACGCGCCTATGCCGCTATTAGCGGCACCGTTGTTTAGTGTGCCGCTACTACCGGGTTTGTGGGTCGGAATGCAACAGGACGGTAAACGATGCCGGTATTACCACACTGGCATCGTTTTTGCCTTACCGGCATACCTCGTAATGAGGCCCATAGAAGCTGATTGGGACACCTTGGAGGAAGCAGGGGAGACTATCCTTGACTGACACCTTTGCTGCCCCAGAGGTGCCCTGCTGTTCACTTATGCTCATTACAAGGGCTCTCCCATAAGTAAAACGATCCCCAAAGCCATAGATTGTGTAGGCCTTGCATTTTCAGGCAATGTTTTAGTTATTATTCCATAGCAACATATCCTGTTTGTCTGTGTAGATCCTTAGCATATTTAATAAAAGTAAACCAATTAGTTCCCTTATATTCATGATTTCATTCTAGATAATGATGTGGACATTATGTGTGTTACAGAGACTTGATTTACCAAAGCACACGGCCCCACTATAGAGGAGGTGACACCCCCAGTTTATGCCTTTTTTGGTAAACACTGAGAGGTGACCACTGGAGGTGGTGTGGCAATTGTATGTAGGAAGGAACTAGGCATCTCCCAATGCATAATGGATTGTGTAGGTTGTGATCTCCTACACGCTAAGTTGCTTGTCAGTCCAAACCATAGTATCAATCTTGTTCTAGTCTATCACTCCCCTGGTGAGTTCTCTAATTTTAACAACGACATTGTAGATACCATTACACTGCTGTTGACCACCAATTCTGCGGTGGTGATATTGGGAGACTTTAATTTGTAGAAGGAACATGTTAAGGATAGTAAGGCTGTTAATCTTGAAAAATCCTTTAACAGCCATCATATTACTATCCACAACAATGAACCTACACATATGAAAGGACATATTTTGGACTGGGTGGGAAGTGTAAACATTTTGATTGACAACCGGACTACTATGCCATTTGTTTGGTCAGTTAATTTTTCCATCTGTTTCCAGATGACACTTCCTATTACCCCCCCGCCAGAAAGCACGAAGCGATGCACAAAGTGCATAGTAGAAATATGAAGGCTGTTACTTTACCTGTCCTCTCAACATGCTTGGAGGCTATAATGAATACAATTAAGAACTTAGATAGGCCAGATACACTTATTAACATTTACAATACTTGGAGGAGAACCAACTCTTAGGCCTACGGCAATCAGGTTTCCGCCCAAGACATGGCACAGAATCAGCCCTCCTCGACTTAAAAAACCAAATGGACGACCTGAGAGACCTAGGCAAGCCTGACTTCTCCTACTCCTTGACTTATCAGCTGCTTTCGACTTGGCCGACCACAACACGCTGTGCCGTCACCTTGCTTCTGCGGCCAACTTCTCTCCCAAAGCACGCAACTGGATTACTTCCTTTCTCAAAGATAGGGCCATGAAAGTCTTCTCGGAATCTGCCTCGGCCACCCCGAGCCTACTTAAATGTGGAGTCCCACAAGGGTCATGCATAGCGCCCACGCTCTATAACCTTTTCACCAGGCCACTGTTTAGCATCCTGGATGCCATGGGCATATCATACACCAATTATGCGGATGATACACAGGTGTTAATCCCTCTTACAGGTGACTACAAGACTGACATGTCTAATCTCACGGCTATATACTCGACTATCCAATCATGGATGGCTGACAACTGGCTCTGTTTAAACAGCGAAAAAACAGAACTCCTACTCATCGGCTCACCTTGTGTATAGGCACGTTACAAATACCATATCATATCATATCATATCATACCCACCACCTTGGGCAACCTCAGTCAGTTATACTCCTCCTTCACTATTGACAATACACCCATCAAGGTGTCTGACCACATCAAAAAATTGAGCGTCTACCTTGACTCAAACCTCACCATGGACAGACAAGTAAATGCCATCTCTACCTCATCAGCTTACTACTCCAAAATCATTAATGCTACCAGACCCTTCCTTTCACAACAGAACTGCCTAGCCATAGCCAGAGCCATCATTGGCTCTAGACTAGACTATTGCAATGCCCTACTATCTGTGACGTCTAGCAAAAACCTTTCTAAACTGCAAGTAGCGCAAAACAATGCCCTCAGGGCAGCCACCGGGACCTCAAGAAAAGAACAAATCTCGGAAATCAGGAGACAAGTTCACTGGCTCCCGGTTAAACAGAGAATAATTTTCAAAACTCTCTCACTAGCACACAAATGCCTCCATGATACTGCCCCTCCGTACCTTGTACAGAGGATTGTGAAACATACTGCCACAAGACCCCTTAGGGAAGGTTACTCTAACCTTATCCTAATGCCCAAAACCAATAAGGCCCGTGCAGGAGGCTCCAGCTTCCCCACGATAGCTGCCACACAGTGGAATGCCCTCCCGCCGAGCCTCAGAATGATTCAGTCCCACCTAGTCTTCCGCAAAGCACTCAAGACACAACTTTTCATCTAACCAACAAGCTGTTTTTATATGTCCGCCTTAAGAAAATTTGTTATGAACTCTGTACGTGCAACTAAGAGACCTGTTTGGTCATATGTAACCTGCCTACTGAAAATTCCTTGTAATCTCTTGTAACAAGCGCCACAATGCCCCCGGGCTGTACATGCACTCTACAAATGCAAATAAATAAAATAAATAATGATGAAATCTCAAAAATATTAGATCAGGTTGCCCCTCTAAAAATCAGAATGGTCAGAGACACTCCAAACCATCGTAGATGGTTTACTTCCGCTTTGACAGAACTAAAAATATCTAAAAGACAGGCAGAACATACTTGGCAAAAAGACAACACCCCGGAAAATCTAGAAATCTGGAAAACCAAGGCTAAAGATTATAAGATGAAAATAATAGAAGCAAAACAAAACTTTTACAATAATCAAATCTCCCAAGCTGTAAACCAAACTAAAGAACTCTTTGGACTCTTGAGGTCCTGGGAAAAGCCTGCCAGCATAAATCCGGTCATTAAACCCACTAATGACGATTGTAAAAAAGTGCAAAAACCATTCGCAGATAAATTAAAAAAATCTCCAAAGGAAATTCTTCAAGAACTAGTTAAAAAAAACCCTACTGTTATTCATGAAGATCCCAGTCATAACAATACCAAGAAGACACAGTCTAAACCTAAGTCTGCCTCTAAACATCCAGTCGATGGAGAGCAACTTTCTCAACCACCTCAGGCTGAATTTAGCTTTAAAGAACACACCACAACAGAAATCTGTAACATCATGCGGGCCATGCACCTCACAAATTGCCCGGGCGAACTCCTACCATCAAAAATCATTCTTGACCATAAGGATATTTTTACCCCTTTCCTCTGTCGGTTCATAAATACCTCTTTCCGTACAAGCCATATCCCCACTTCTATAAAACATGTAGCTGGTATTCCATTGTTAAAAAATGTCGGTTTGGATCCTAATGATGCCGCTAACCTCAGGCAGATTACCAATACTCTTTTCTTTCTAAATCTCGTGGATAAAGTAGCAACGCTACAACTACAGACACGTGTTCGAAAATGGTATTTTCCACAAAAAACAGGGTTTCGCAGTTTCCATGGCATCGAGAGTGCCCAATTGGATTTGCAGACATATATGCTATCGGGTTTGGAATCTAGCAAGTCGGGGCTGCTGATATTATTAGACCTATCGGCAGCTTTCGGTTTGCTGGATCAAGGGATCCTATTGCATCGGATGTCTACCGTGGGAGATCTCTCAGAAGAGGCAACAACTTGGCTTAAGGCGTTTCTTGAGGGAAGCAGTTCCCGAGTGCATTGGAGCGACAGTGCCTCTGATGCCGAGATTACCTGTGGAGTTCCTCAGGGTGCTTGCCTTTCCCCTCTGCTTTTTAATATTTACATTATTCCACTATGTAGGGATCTTGACAACTCAGATCTCTTTTTTCTGCAACTATGCAGATGACTTTCAGCTGGCGCTGGAGGTTAGTGGAGAACATAATAAAGACCAACAAACATTGGATCAGCCCTTCCAAATGGTGAAAAGCTGGATGACAACCAACTGGCTCTGCCTTAACTCCACAAAGACAGAACTAATGCTGCATGGCCTTAAACCGGTTAGAGAGAAACTGGATCCCCTGTACAGCAGTTTCCTGGTTGATGGAAATCGGATTCCAGTGGTACATAAGGTCAAAACCTTATTCACATATTTGGAGGTCAATGTAGAGAATAATGTCAATGTAGATGCAAACATAAAAAGCACTAATTATCACCTGAAAGTTTCAGAGGAAAACCGTACTAAATTGGTCTGGGCTGTAATACTACCAAGAGTGGACTATTGCAGTGCCCTCTTGGGAGGAGCCAAGAAGGTGGCCCTTCAGAGACTTCAGAAGATTCAAAACTCTGCAGTACGCATTGTCTTCCAGATGAAGCCCCTTGAGCCTAGATCAGCAGCCAGGAGGACTCTCCGCTGGTTGCCAGTCTCGGTCAGGATTCAATTCAAACGTCTGACCATTTGTCACACATGTGTCTATGGTGACGCACCTATATATCTCAAGAACAAGCTGAGATTATATATCCCTAGAAGACCACTTCGGTCAGCTAAAGATTGCCTCCTGCAAGTAGATCGTTTCAAAAGAGCTGGCGGAAACGGTTGTGCTTTTCATGTGCGGGCCGCACAGGCTTGGAATGCCCTGCTGGCTCCTTTACGTAACACAGTCAACCTCCTGGCTTTTCACGCGCCGGCGTGGACGGGCTTAGCCAGTCTGTGTCAGTCTGTGTCAGACGACGGACTGGGCTGGAAGTAACCCTTCACCCTTCTCTGATACAACGTTGGCACTGATTTCGTGCACCATGGGCCTGCTAGAAGTCCTCAGAATAATTGAGGCAGAAAAAAAGAAAAGCCTGGCGCGCGAATGCCATGGTATGTCACTCATAAAGAATGCGGGTAGGTCAACCGAGTTAGCCATTTCCACACAGGTGACTACGCTCTCTCCGGAGACCACCCAGGGCTCAACACAGGGGGACCAGGGGTCCCACATTAGGGATCATGATTTTATGTCCGAACCCCGCAAAAATCTTACTGACAACAAGCCGCAGGTGGTTGGGGAAGTTCCACTTACCATACTACCAGACGTGTCTAATGCTATTATGCATAATGACCCTACCACAGGTCTGTTAGCAAGCAGTGCTGATCACGGGGATCGAGAGGGGAGAGGCAGGGTTTTTTTGTCCTGCCCTACCCCGGAGCCAGTTGTCCTGTCTCCTTCTCAATACCAGATCTCCTATAAAACACTCTACAGAGCTAGTAGCGCATATCGAAGAGCAGGACATCGATATTTGCGCCCTTACAGAAACATGGGCACATAGCACCGCAGGTCCCTCTCTTAACTTAGCGATTCCTGAGGGTTACTCCATGTTGAGAGCAGACAGGGATGTAGGGAGGGGTGGGGACATGGCACTGATCTTTAAAAAACACATCACCATCTGGGGGAATTCCATTAATATACTGGAAGGTATAGAATCCCTACAGGGGAAAATAGGCATTAATGCAGAGACCACCATCATTACTGTTATATAGACACCCTCTCTCTCTGAGGATTTTGTCTCTGCCATATCCAACCACCTCATGGCCTGTCTTAAACCCCACACTAGCTTCATTTTATTGGGAGATTTAAACTACTAGCTTGGCCATCAAGACGATCAAAAGGGAGCTGACCTGGAGGCCACCTTGGGCTCACACGGTTTCGCCCAATTTAATCGTCAACCTTCTCATCAACTAGGACACACTCTGGACTGGCTTGCAGCAATGCATGTATCCATCACTGACCTAACCACTTCGCTCTGCCCATGGTCAGATCATTACTTTGTTAACTTTGCAATTCGATTGCCCTTTCCCGTCAAACCAAAAAGCAAAATCTCCCCACCAACAAAGGGACGTAACTCCAAATTGCTCACTTTGGAACACATCTCCCCACTAGTTAAACATCTGACTAACGATTTAATCCCAGAAACATCCCAGGAACTCTCCACCATACTCATGGAAACCTTTGATGACATTAACAACTGTCTAGCCCCGGAGAAAGTGAAAAAACACAAGCTTGTCACCCCCAATAAATCCTGGTTTAACCCAGCGCTACGCACTCTAAAAGTGGCTATGCGTAAACTGTATTTTAAATAGAAAATTAATTATTCTGATGACTTGCGTGTGGCCTACAAAAAGGCAGCGAGATTGCATAAAGTGGCCATCCTAGATGGAAAGAAGAATTTCTTTAACAATAGGATTACGGAAGCACGATCAGAGGCCAAGAAATTGTTTAAAATTCTCAAGGAGTAGGAATCGACACCTGTCCTCGAGGTCAATGAAGTCATAAAAGACAAGAAATGGTGCCAGGCTATCCAGGAATGCCATGGCCTCGAAACTACAGGGAATCAAAGCCAATGACAGCCTAAAAAAGGCAAACGCCCGGAATGAAGTTAACACCCCAGAACCTCAGGAGCACATTAGAAGCCCACTAATTCCAGAATTTTCCTTCTTAGCAATTACGCTGGAAGAGCTAACGGAGGTGGTCAAACACCTGAAAACAACTAGTTGCAGGGGTGATCCCTTCTCAGCCATTATAATTAAAGCATGTCCCCCTTTTTTGTTGGAAGCCATCCTGCAATTTGTTAATGCCTCCTTTAAAGAGAGTGCCGTACTGGACAATCTGAAATGCTCCTGGGTCATTCCATTGCTCAAAAAACCAGGCCTCGCCAAAGATGACCCCTTGAACTATAGGCCTATTACCAACTCAGCCTTCTTGATGAAGATTCTGGACCGAGTTGCTTATATACAAATAGCTAAACATATAGAAAGCTACCCAATTCTTAACTGTCGGCAATCAGGCTTCAGAGCGGGTCATAGCACTGAAACGGCCCTCCTGGAACTAAAATCCAGGCTGCTTTCCAACATAGACAAGGGAGTATCCACCATGCTCATGCTGCTGGACCTTTCAGCCGCGTTCGACCTGGTTGACCACACGTTGTTGGTCACCAGGCTTGAAGAAGTGGCAGCTTTTTCCACCAAAGCCTCTCAGAGGGTGTCTTCTTTTCTCAAAAACAGGGTCAGTTGTGTATGCTCAGACCTAGCTGAAGCAGACACAATCCCGATTGAGTATGGAGTCCCACAAGGAGCAAGTCTTTCGCCCTGTTTTTATAATAGCTTTACCGTCCCCTTCTTCTCTATGTTGGTGCATGAAAATATCGGTTTCACTAACTTTGCAGATGATACCCAATGTATCACTCCCCTCACAGGAGACCACACACAAGATGAAGAGCGTATAAATAAAGTCTACATCTGTATCGAGAATTGGATGGTACAAAATGGACTGACGCTTAACAGAACTGAAACGGAGTTTATGGTTGTGGGATCCCCTAATCGGATTTTAAAACTTGACCCAGGTATAGCAAAATTCAGCTTGGCGAAGTCAAACTAGATACACTTAAAAAAGTTAAGTCGCTAGGGGTGATTCCTGGTCAACACCTCTCTATGAATGCTCATGTGGGAAGTGTTGTATCTGGGGCAACCTACTACCTTAAACTCTTCACTCACCTCAGACCTATAATTTCTCAGGCCAACGCCGAAACACTGGCGAGAGCCATAGTAGGCGCAAAAATGGATTACTGTTGCAGTCTGCTGACTGGTATCAGAAAAAGGGAGATTAATCGACTGCAAGTTATCCAAAATGGTGCTGTGTGGGTGGTCACAGGCCTCTCCAGGCAGGACCATGTTACACCAGCTAGAAGAGCTCTACACTGGCTACATGTAGAGGATAGAATCTAGTATTGCCTTATGCGCCTAACATTCAAGAGCCTTCTGGGCACTTTGCCCCATTACATCAACAAACTCATTCTGCCCAAGTGTTCTCCTCGTGTTCTCAGGTCTCAAGATACTAATATGCTCTTAATTCCTAAAAGCAAATCTTTGAAAGTGGAAAGGGGTGCATTTGCCACAGCAGCCCCTATTGCCTGAAATCGCCTTCTCCTGGACCTCAGATTGGAACCGACCCTCGAGGCCTTCAAAAGAAAGTTAAAAACATGGCTCTTTGAATAAAGCCCAGTTGAATCCTCGGTTCTCTCCCCAGCTCTTTCTGCGCATAAATGTTTCTAGTTGTCTAGTCTCGTCCGCGCCATCATGCTCACGGGTTCCTTGCTGCGCAGTATAAATGCAATAAAGTAAAGTAAAGTAAAGAAACAGCTGGAGACATTTCTGTTTATTTAGTCCTTGACCTGCCACCTGGCTTAGATAGGGTTCTTTCTTTTCTTCGATGGCGCCTGGACGCCCTTTCGGGCTTTGGTGCCTTAATAATAAAATAACATAACATAACAAATCAGGGATGTGTTTTGTTGGCATTTGAAACTGACATTCTCTTCCAAGTGTGTTTTGAGCTCGTACAGACATGATGATTTTCCCAAAGAATGAATCCCAAAACCCTCTTTCCACGTGAGTGCACAGGGTGCAAAACGCAATTGCCGTATGTTCCCATTGTGCCCTGACCAAAACCACAAAGCCCTTCCTGTTCTTTTTTAGATGTGGCAAAACGAAATTTCTGATTGCTTTTCTTTCCTTCATATGGCAACAGTGGTAATAAGTCAAATACGATTTTGCATCTTGAATACTTTTTTCCAAAAAGTGCATTCTATCAGAATTCCAAAACGATTTTCCGATTGTGTAACCACTTTCTGGCATTGGCCTTCAATTCAGAGAGGCCAAGTATACATTATTTACTAATATTTGTAGGGTTGGGGTTGCTGGGAGAAAAATTATTATAACCAAATCAGCAATCACTGTGTGTTGAGTTGTTCTTTTTCTGTATTGGTGGGTGATTTGAAAAGAGAGCTGCAGGAAATTGTGACTGCATATCTTAGATTTATCTGTGTTGTCGGCATTACTGAAGTCATTTTTGTTCTTGTGTTGCCACAGCATTGGTGGCTGATGTTAGTCTATTCGTCAAATTTGGTTTAAATAAATTAATAAATATATATTGTTACTACAAAATGGCCTGGTGCCTAGTCCTATGTGGCACCAGGTAATTGTTGGGATTTGTTGCGAGATGGGTTGGAGGACTTACCAAACTGAACCTTAACAAACTGATAGTGCTTTAGTGTGCGCCACATTCATTGGAGAGAAAGAAACTCCCTGAGTTGAGTGTGACCGTGTAATAAACTGCGACAGGCCACACCATGGAAGGGGTGCTCCTTGGGCAATCTCTCAGTTATTTTGCCCTTTGGATAAGGCACTTGAAAGGTTATGCCCTGTGGTGCACTTGAGAGGGCTAGTCACTCTGGCAGTGGACAGTAGAGGAACCCAGGTGGGAGGGGATGTTATGGGGATCATGCAGCACTGGGTAACAAGTACACAGTGGGTGAGCATAGTTTGCGAGTGAATGTCAGAGTAGGTATTCCGGAGAAGGCAAAGTTCTGAGGGGGGTCGGGTCCCTAGAAAAAACACAGCATGCTAAGAGATCAAAGTGCATTTTCTAAGAGCCAATCACACAAATTACACTGGACATCAGATAGCAGAACATCAGGGGAGGGCAGGGGGCCATATTACAGTGGAACACAAGGGACCAAAACCTCAGAGGGAGACAATTGCAGTGGGAAAAAAAAGAGAAGAATTACAGTGGGACACATGAGGGCAAATTCCCAGCAGTCACAATCACTTTGTAGTATTTGGAAGCAGTAAAGTATGGGCTAAAACGGGTAATGATGGGCAGATTAGCAAGCAGTAATCAATCAACATGTAACATGTCATAACATGGCCTAGAATGGCATAATAATGGTAGGGCCAGGCATACCAAAACATTAGAAGTTGTGGCAAAGCAAGCAAAGGCCTAACATGGCAAAGCAGCCTTTCCTACCACTGGCTTCTGCAGACAGCTGCCATTTTAATTTCTCACTTTGCCCATGTCAATAAGTAATTCACTCTTGTTCTCTATCTCTGTCTCTTCCTGTCTCTCTCTGTCTCACTGTCTTTCAGATAGATAGAGGGTGTACTGTGCACAACAATGATCTGGCAATTGTCAGATGAGGGGAGGGGCCGTCTAGTGGTTCTGCTCATTACCATAAGCAGAGTGCTAAGAGTTATAGCAGACAGCAGGCATTTAAGCTTATGGTTCAGAGAACGAAAAGGGAAGCAGAAAGGGTGTTTTGCTCATTTTGCATCTTAACTATCTGTATATATACTCATCCTCCTATTCAGCTTTTTGTACACAATGGTTTTTGTGTATGTAGAACAAGGATGCTATGATATATTGTGTTATTTCAGGCCATATCATGTCGTGCTTTGTTATGTCATATTCACAATGCCATGGTGCTTTGTACAAGACCAACATGGGCTGTGAAGCAGTGGGAAGATGACATGTAGAGCTCCACACACACACAAATAATTGAATAATACATGCACATGTTAGTGGTACTCAGTTTAAGTAAAAGGCCACATCACCCAATGTATAGCTGCAAAAGCAGATTCTACAACCTTTTTGAACCTCATATTATACTGATTCCCTCTAATAATAGGGCAAGGTAACGGAAGCCTATATTGAGAAGAGTCCAAATTAGAACATTAGTATGTGCATTTAAAGGAAGACCATCTTTCTTTGTCTGCCTTTACTCGTGATTCAAGTGTGGTACCTAGAGAAGAATTAATTCGCTATTGCATTAATCTTGTTAACAAAGTATTACTGAAACATTGGTTTTGCTGTAATATCCTAGCTCCAAACTAGATTCTCTTGTTTGCTTGTTATCGCAGGTTTACATTTGGTAAGTTATCCTTGCGTCATGTTTAGCCGTGTTTAGACAAGATGACCGCTATTTATGAAAATGTGATGACGCGCTTGTGTCAATTATGCGCGATCGCGTCATCACATAGTCCGCCATCTTGCTTTGGGCTTGTTCTGATTGTATAGTGTTTATGACAAATGGATTTCTGCCTTTTAGTGTTCCAGTGATAACAAAAAAGAAATTGTAAACATTTTATTTATTTCACTGAGCTGTGTTTTATTATTCTTGGAAGCTTTGTTTTTTGGAAAGGAACGTTTGCCTACCTTTGCTTGCTTTCACAGCACTGCAAGCCAGGTGAGGCTCTTGCTGTGCCCCTGACTGCTTCCTGGAGGAGGCGGAGCCAATAGCCGACACGTGACTCATCACGTGACATCCACTGGGCTTTTAGTCAGCCTCGAGCCACCCTTGTGGCGTTAAGCCCGACGGGGTAAAGGGCGCTGTCTGTTGTGCGGCTGTTTGGCACTGGAGGAGCCCACACTGAGGGCGTTTGGACACGGGAGGTGAAGTGATCCTCGTAAGTACTGATTGCTGAGAGCCTCTATTTCGGCGTAATAGTATCACCACCCGCATTTACAAAGACAGTACTTGAGACCCAGCACACAAACTGATCATCTTTGCAATTCATAACAGTTTCATTGGGGACCCTGTGTGCATACAAATAATGAGGGGCGGGAGACTGCGGGGCTAGGCCCTTTGATCCGAGTTGCTGTCTAGTCACACATCACTGTGAATCACCCAAGCGAGTCCCGTGGAGTCCAGGGCTCCGCAGGATCGCTTTTGATCTTACATTTCTTGATCCTGCCTCTGCATTTGTAAACCATTATTAGTGTGAACTCCTTTTTTGAATAACGTGGACATTTCTAAGTGCCTTTTTAGGATCATGGCCTCGCGCTGCAATGGTCCTTATCGACTTACAACAGCTATCCCTGACAATATTAGGCATCGTATCATGTCTGAGTCTCAGTCCCTTCATGAAGACATCCAAACAGATGTAGTGCCTAGTAACTTGTGCTCCACACCAATTCGGCGAAGTGCCCGACCTAAAATTAAAGCACTGAATAAGAAGAAAATCTCAAATGTGAATAATGCAGATATTCGTAAATATGGATTTGGAACAGTGGGATATGATGGCCCAGCCGAAATGCCTATTATAAATGCACCCGTAGCAACTTTGTTAAATGACGCGGTAGCTAATCATTCTGATGTAGGGTCAGGTTTACCTGGTCTGCCTGTTGTAACTAATGGTCTTCAAATGGGTGAAAATGACAAAATGTCCATCTCTATGTCAGACAGCATGCTTTTGAGAAATGCTTTATCTGGAGCCGCCCTACCAGTGATTCCAGCAGCAACTAGAGACCCTAAAGAGGCAGTAATTGACTTGAACTCAACAAACTCTTGTTTTTCAGCCAGTACAGAAGGTTCCAATTTGTCACAATCTCCTGACCTGTTCCAACGGTCTAATCGTAATACATCAGTGCTAGATGTCTCTTTTATTCCTCCGACTCCTCGTAGAACAAATGATGATCCACAGGTCCATCCCAAAACACTCCTAAAACCTCTTTTTTAACGCTTGAGCACATGAATATCACGCTAATGTCACTTGCTAAATTGTTTGAATCTGTTGATGGTACTCTCAGAGGACTTACAGAAAATGTTGGTTTACTTAAATCTGAGCAAGTGAAACTAACTATTGATGTTGCATGTTTGCGATGTGAGTCTAATGAAAAACTTTACAACGTTTTTGATCTGCAAAAGAAAATAGCACAATCTTTGGCTGAGAAACAGCTTGTTAGTGTGGGGAAGGGATTGGTTTGTATAGATGTTTACACAGAAACAGATAAGGATGATGAGTGTCACATTGTGGAATTTATTCCAGATTCTCAAAATGATCAACAAAAATCAACAGATGTACAGTCTCATAAAATGAAAACATCTGTTCCTTTCGTGGCTGGAATTATAACAGAAAAATGTGTAGCGACAAATACTAATTTTGTCCCCCTTGTTGACCCTCACTCGATCCCTGTAGATAAATCATCACATCTGACGCAAACCCCGAAATCCACGTATTCTGTTTTTGACGTAAAGGCTGCAAATCAAGCGGCAGAACTAAAATCAAAGCCAAAAAAACTACCAGCCCAAATAAAAACATCAAAGAATGTGAAATCTTCAAAGATGGTGGTCTCATCTTCAACAAAACAATTCATCAACAACCTGACACGTGCCAATAGTCGGACTCAGATGGTCTCGAGCTCCATAGCAAGAAAATATGCTGCGCTGAGCAACCTGAGAAAGAACAAACATCTTGACTTGTGCCAGTCACCAAGAGTGATCATAGATCACCCTCCACTTGATGAATTGATAAAATTAGCTGAAGATTAGCAACCTGCTAAACAACTTACCCATAAAGATACTCCTGCAACCAGTATAACAAACCCTTCACATGTAATAGGAAACAACAACAGTGAAGACTCTGACATTGCAGTAGTATCAAGACAAAATCTAAGAAGAGAGATTGATCGATATATAGAGAGTCCAAGTTTTGAGCCTCCCAAATTTCATATTGTAGCAAATGGCCCTGCTAAATGTACTTCTGCCATTGCACCTATATCCTTGCCAATAACGACATTCTTAGAATGTAAGACCGTCATTCCAAAACGGGTGTCCTTTGCCGAATCTGAGCCTCCAACTCCCCAAGGTGCGGCTCAGGGAACGTTAAATGATGGTAAATTGTTGCAAAATGATCTTGACGAGATTAAAAACTCAATTGCTCGCCTGTGGCTGTTAAATTCGAAGACAAATAATGTTGTGCCATTGAAAAAAAATCCTAACAAGGACACGACAAATACACAGGTTATGCAAAGGCATGCATCTCCACCTCCTGGTACTCTGCCCTTAAGACAATCGAAATAGATGCCAAATAAGATAACATCCAAACCAGAGACCAGACACTCCTTGCTTCTGACTTGTCGTCAAGATCGTCAATATATAATGAACTGCCAGAGTATTCTCAGTTTATTCTCTGACACTATGATGCTCAGGGAAATTGAGTCGGGTGATCTGGATCAGATTGAGTTTCCAAACAGGGATAACCTTAGTGTAGCCCTTGTTTGGACTCGCTCTTTGATCATACATAACATCATTTGGGCTGCTCGGGAGGTGTTGTTCAATTTAGGTTTTGTGATCTCACTAAATTCAGATTCAAAACATCCATTAAAATCATGCCTTAAAACACAGAAAAAACATCAACGTTATGTACCAACTTATAACGCTGGAGAGAATGCGCCTGAACAGAAAGAATATACCCATATCACGAGAGTATAACTAGAACAGGCAAAAGAGCAAGTGTGTGTCTCTATAATTAGCTGGAATACGCGAGGTCATAGTCACCTTATTAATAACCCTAAGAGTATTCTATGTGAGTATGATATCATTCTCCTGCAGGAAACATGGTTATCTACACCTCCCACTTGGAACAACCACGACACACAACTTGAACCAGCTTTATGAGCCACCAAAGGAAGGCCTATGTCTGGATTACTTACTGCCACTATACACTAGCCAATATACATCTGGTGTCATTACCCATGATCAACCTGTTCATTCAATGCTCCATCATCAATATTAATTCATTTAAAATTGCCTGTGTCAATGTCTATGGGAACCCTCTGGGTATTACAACTGCATTATTTTTAAAAGATTTAACAACTGTTCTGGAAAATGTTATATTAATACATGGCATTATATATATTATTGTTGCTGGGGATTTGAATTTATACCTATTGCATGGGAACAAAGTGAAAAAACAAGAACGGGTGGGATTATGGAACAATTTTGCAAAAGCATGGAATTTGGTCATGCTAAATGGTACGAGTATGGCTGATTCTCCCCCTCTTGCGACTTGGTTCAGCAGAAAACAGTCTGCCATCATTGATTATATTTTCGTATCTAGACATTTATTTGACCATACTAAGGATTTTGCATTGAAAACATCTGAGTGTAGTGACCATCGGCCATTGACTTTCAAGCTTATGCTGACCCATGTTCCATCTCCACCAAGACAAACTTTTAAGGGTGCAGTCAATATCAACAACTCTTTAAATCGGCTAAAATGGTCCAAACAATCATTAGCTCATTATATTGATCATTTGGAAATGTATGAGAAGGGAGATTCTGATCTTGCCAATACAAATAACCTGGCTCCTTATCACCTAATGAAATTGTATGCCACTAAGCAGAACCCTTATGGGAAACTAACCCAAGTAACCGATAATACAATATGTCTCAGAAAAGCATTGTTCAGAAAACAAAAGAGACATGCTCAATATCTGCCATTGGCAGTGAAAGAGTCAGCTTTGAGAAGCATTAAAACTGCTTACAAAAATTGGATGCGGGAATATAAGCTCACTAAATATCAAAAGGATGGTGAATCCATGATACATCATATACAAAGAAAGAACACATCTCAAATTTGGCAACTGCTCAATTCAACCTCTGTAGCACCACAACTCACCTCTCAAATAAATGGTGTAGCGGAGAATGATTGGGTATTACATTTTTCAAATCTATATGCTGCCCCATCTGCGCCTGGGACCCTGAACATGCTTGACACTGTGTTCAATCTTTTGATGAAGACGATATTTGATATTTCATCAATAAATCCAGCATGTCCCGTGCTCCAGGCCCAGATGGACTATCTAATGCTGTTTTAAAAAAGAATGTTGACTGGTCCTGCGCGACTTGAACTCTTGGTCACTCTCAAACCAGCGGAGAGACCCATTCCAAACTGGTTTCCTCTCTGGACTAGGGACATCGATAAATCTCACCCTTTTGAATGCCTTAAGGCTGTCATATGCCATGCGGAAGCAACCTCTATATGTTGCCTTTGTTGACCTCCGCATGGCCTTTGATTCAATTGACAGAGATCTGCTTATCAGAAAATTGTTGAAATTTGACTGTCCTAAATCGCTGCACTCAAACACCACTGTACAAATTAAGTTGAACATCGAAGGCCTTCTATCTAAGAAAATCACAACAGCTAGAGGTTTAAAACAAGGTTGCATACTGGCTTCAATACTGTTTAACTTGTTTCTACTGGACATAGCTGACGCATTTGCCTCAGCTCATTCTGACTCCCCAAAGCTAGGGAAACAATGTATAGCATGGCTCCTCTATGCGGATGATCTTGCTTGTCTTGATTTCCCAAACTCCAACTGGGTTACAAATTTTGCTTGACGTACTTGATCAGTATGTGTCGGAAAACAAGCTAACTGTAAATCAAAATAAAACACAAATTGTTATCTTGGGTAGACCTAAAACAACTTCGCAAAATAGATTTCAGTGGACAATATGCAGCGACAAATTACAAGTGGTCTCAGACTATAAATATCTGGGGATGAATTTTAACAATGTAACGTCTGAAAAATCCCTTGAAATAGCAACACGAACCAAACTATTGATGTTGACATTGCAGGCTAAAATTGTTCACGCCAAATTTGGCAAATTTAAGTGTGTTCCAATAAAGTCTTTCTACCAGCAAAAGGTAGTACCAGTTATCACATATGGGTTGGAATCTGTGTTACCTAAATCCGAGCTATTTTGGAATTGACTTGAAGCTAAATTTTGGAAAACGGTTTTAAATCTGCCTAAAAGCACACCCAACATGTTATTAAGATATGAACTTGGTCTTTTATCAATCCAAGTACAAGTGACCTGGAAAATGTGCACACTATTTAGAAAATGTATTATGAGTATCTCTAAAAGAGATAGCTTAGCTATTTTAGCTGAGTATTTGTTAACTTCTAATTACTCATTCCCTTGGAAATGGAGAACACACATTATAAATGCCCTTGAAGATGCAGACATTTCAATCGAGTTGCTGTTAACAAATCCGAATCGTGCAAAGGTCAAAATTTACCAACTGGATTGGCTAATGACTCAAGAAAAATGTCTGAGGCTTAAAGATTTCAATAGGGATCTTTTTCGACATAAGCAATTACGCACAATGGCTGATTATCTTGTCAAGTTTAAGAACAAAAATCGTAAGATTATGTCTGAATTTGTGGCCGGTTAATGAAATTTTGGTAAGACGAGGCATTGCTAAAAAAGAACTAAGCTATTATCGATTTTGCAATGACACATCTATCATAGAAACCTTGTTTCATATTATTCTGAATTGTAAAGCTTGTGTGTCTCAGCGTACCACACTTGTCAAATGTATGACCCCTAAATACTGTGAACGCTCTGATGCTGAAATTTGGGCTGAAATTTTTGGCTATGCCAAAATATCTGTTAGAATTGCAACGATTCGCATTTTGGATGCTGCCTTTCCATATGAGCAGAAAAGTTTTAAGTCCCACAAATCTGAAACAAGGTAGTGAATCCTGATAGCAATCAGCAATCAGAATGTGCGTGTTAAGCATAAAATCATTATGAAATCAATTGCTAAATGGTATCACATGTCTGCAAACTTGTTCTCTCCTTTTCTTTTAAGGAAGTATCTACATAATTAATATGGATTTAGGGTCGGTTAGTTCCACATTTGTGGAAGACCATGCTGTTGCTGCTGTGCTGTAAAGTGTGATGGGCTTAGAATGTTTTTGAGGTTCTTGGCTTTACGGAACATTAGACACACTATGCTGGGTCAACATTTTTCTTAATAATTGTGTTTCAGAACTGTATGTGGTGATGAACCACACTTTATTTAGGGTTTCACACTTGCTTATTTTAGGTTTACTTGAAAGAAGTTCTGCTCTAGTACGGTACAGAGTTTTGTTAAGTACTTTCTGGAGATGTTGTCTGTCATAGCTTCTTTCTTCAAATGTGCGACTCATTATTTGTGCATGTTTTACAAAATCTTGATTATCTGAGCAGTTTTGTTTTATACTCTGAAATTCTCCATATAGGATGTTCTTGTTACATGATTTGGGTAGTTAATTTTTGCATGTCAGATGCTGTTTCCAGCTGTTGGTTTCACGAATAGAGTAGTTTGAATAATGTCCTTATCAAGATAGAGCTCCAGATCTAGAAAGCTGATGCTGTGCTGTCTTGTAGTGTGAATTCAAGATTATAGTTATTGTTGTTCAAGAAATTGAAATGGAGCTTGAGAGATTCTTGGTTGCCTTTCCAGATAATTAGTATGTCATCAATATAATGACCCCAGTAGATCATTTGATTATCAGTTGTAAATGATGGGGGTTGCCAAGCAAATTCCAATTTAAAATAGCCCATGTATAAGTTGGCATAGTTTGGGGCAAATGTTGCACTCATCGCAGTGCCCTGCCTCTGTTGGTAAATTTGATTGTTAAATGTAAAACTTTTATTGTTCAGGGCAAAGTGTAACATTTCTGTTATTATAAGGTTCTGTTAATAATAGGATATAGATCTGGATTTTAGAAAATAGTGAGTAGTTTCAATTTACTTATTGTGAAGGAAGGATACTAGTGTAAAGGGAGGTGCCATCTAGAGTCACCAATCTGTAATTGGGTTCCCAGGTTATGGATTCAAAGTGTTGTATGACATATTTGGTGTCCTGAATATAGGCTGACATACCTGAATCTAGCGGTTGCAGATGTTGATCTGTGTATTGAGAAATTGGTTCATTAGGAATCTATACCATTTATGATGGGCCTGCAAGTTGGAAAGGTTTGGAAATGTTTATGAATTTTCAGAATGAAGTAAATGGTTGCCAATATTGGAAAAGAGATGTGCATGAAATTGTGTTCATCCTCCGATAGTAGTCCTTGATTTAGCCAGCGGATGCTCATTATGTGCCATTCTTGTGCCAATGATTTTAAGGGGTTAATGTTGAGCTTTTCATAACACTGTATATCATTAAGATGTTTTAGTGCTGATGCAACATAATATTCTGTTTTCATTATGATGATTTCCCCCCTTTGTTGCGCTGCTCGTTATTTGAATGATCGATTTTATTGGATCGTGGGTTTCTAACCCGATTGGTAGATTTCTCTTGTTGTTGCTTTGTAAAATAGCTCAATCACATTTTCTGTTGCTAGATGTGGGATGAACTTTGACTTTGGTTTAAGCAAAGTTTCTTCAGACAACCCTGTGTTTAGATCCAAATCCTCTGAAAAGGTGGGCAGTATGTGAACTTCATGTTCTTCTTGTAGGTTAAGTAACCTTACGGTATCTTCTGAATGAGTGACTGGTAGTTTTGAAGGGAATTGTTTGGTGAATGTCTTTTTAGGTTGTAGAGATACTTGAAAAGTATTTTTAAGTTTGAATTTTTGACAAAATGTGTATGGATCAAGGTTACTCGTAAAGTAGTCCATTGAGCTCTATGGGCAAAATGAGAGTCCTTTATTTAGTGAAGATATCAGGTCTGAAGATATGGCTATGTTGGAGAAGTTCACTACTAAGTTTTCCGTTTCTGGGTGTTCCCGGTTTCGACTTCTGCAGGTGAAGGACCCCGGCAGGTGTTTTCCAGCCTCACCCTAGATTGGCAAATGAGAACAAGGACTCATCTTGTCCCTGTGCC